>NC_140584.1:394652525-395964455 GCF_964204655.1 Triturus cristatus
AAAAATCCTTTGCCAATCATAATCCCATACCCACCCTAGAAATACAAATTCCTTTGCCACACTAAACCTTAACAAATCCCTTGCCACCCAAAAACCCATAGCTACCCTCAGACCTAAACATTCCCTAACCACCTAAAAAAACAATTCTCACGCTAAACCCTAAATATTCCTTCCGACCCTAACCCCCAAAAATCCCTCACCAGCCAAAAACCCATACCTACCTAAACCTTTAATTCCTCGCCTCTCAAAAACCGATACCCATTCTAACCCCATAAAAATTCACTGGCCACCCAAAAAACTATACCCAACCTAAACTTAAAAAAGTACCTTACAACCGAAAAACACACATCCCCTCTAATCCCTAAAAATTCACTTTTCATCCAAAACCCATACCCACCCAAAACCATACATTTTCCTTGACCCCAAAAATCCACACTCACTCTAAACCTTAAAAATTCCTTCGCCACTTAAAAACCCACACCCATCCCAAATGCTGAAAAATCCCTAACCACTCAAAAACCTACACTCACCCTAAACCCTAAAAATTCACTTGCCTCCCAAAAACCCATACCCATCCTGAATAATCCCTTGCCACCCAAAAACCCATACAAACACTACACCTAAATGATTTATTACCACCCAAAAACCCATAACCAGCCTAAACCCTAAAAAATCCCTCACCACACAAAATCCATACCCACCCTAAACACAAAAAATTCCCTTGCCACCCATAAAACCCATACCCACCCTAAACCCTAGAAAATCTTACAACTCAAAAACCTGCACCCAACATAAACCCTAAAAATTCACTTGCCTCCCAAAAACCCATACCCACCCTGAAAAATCCTTTGCCACTTCAAAACCCACACCCATCCTAATTGTTGAAAAATCCCTTATGACTCAAAAACCTACATGCACCCTAAACCCCAAAACTCCCTTACCACCCAAAAACCCATACCTACGCTAACCTTAAATTCCTCGCCTCTCAAAAACCCATACCAACCTTAATCCCATAAAAATTCACTGGTCACCCAAAAAACTATACCCAACCTAAACCCGAAAACGTTTCTTATCACCGAAAAACACAGATCCACTCTAATCCCTAAAAATTCACTTATCTAAAAACCCATACCAAGTCAAAACCATATATTTTCCTTGCCCCCCAAAAATCCACACCCACTCTAAACCTTAAAAATTCCTTCGCCACTTAAAAGCCCACACCCATCCCAAATGCTGAAAAATCCCTTACCACTAAAAAACCTACACCCACCCTCAACCCTAAAAATTCACTTGCCTCCCAAAAACCCATACTCATTCTGAATAATCCCTTGCCACCCAGAAAACCCATACAAACACTACACCTAACTGATTCATTACCACCCAAAAACCCATACCCAGCCTAAACCCTATAAAATCCCTCACCACCCAAAATGTCATACCCACCCTAAATCCTAAAAATGACCTCATCACCCAAAAACCCATACCCGCCCAAAACCCTAACATATCCCTTGCCCCCAAAAATCCACACCCACCCTAAACCTTAAAATGTCCCTTGCCACCCAAAAAAAATACCCACCCTAAACCCTAAAAAAATCTCTCACTACTCAAAAACCTACACCCACCCTAAATCCTTTAAATTCACTTGCCTCCCTAAAACCGATACCCACCCTGAAAAATCCCTTGCCACCCAAAAACCCATACAAACACTATACCTAAACGATTCATTACCACTCAAAAACCCACACCTAGCATAAACCCTAAAATCTCCATACCCACCCAAAACCCCAACATATCCCTTGCCCCCAAAATTTCACACCCATCCTATACCTTAAAAATTCCCTTGCCAATCAGAAACCCATACCCACCCTAGAAATACAAATTCCTTTGCCACACTAAACCTTAACAAATCCCTTGCCACCCAAAAACCCATACATACCCTCAGCCCTAAACATTCCCTTACCACCTAAAAAAATGATTCTCACGCTAAACCCTAAAAATTCCTTGCGACCCTAACCCCCAAAAATCCCTCACCAGCCAAAAACACATACCTACCCAAACCTTTAATTCCTCGCCTCTCAAAAACCCATACCCACCCTAACCCCATAAAAATTCACTGGCCACCCAAAAAACTATACTCAATCTAAACCCGAAAAAGTACCTTACAACCGAAAAACACACATCCCCTCTAATCCCTAAAAATTCACTTATCATCCAAAAACCCATACCCACCCAAAACCATACATTTTCCTTGACCGTCAAAAATCCACACCCACTCTAAACCTTAAAAATTCCTTCGCCACTTAAAAACCCAGATCCATCCCAAATGCTGAAAAATCCTTAACCACTCAAAAACCTACACCCACCCTAAACCCTAAAAATTCACTTGCCTCCCAAAAACCCATACCCATCCTGAATAATCCCTTGCCACCCAAAACCCATACAAACACTACACCTAAATGATTCATTACCACCCAAAAACCCATAACCAGCCTAAACCCTAAAAATTCCCTCACCACACAAAAATCCATACCCACCCTAACCCCTAAAAATTACCTTATCACCCAAAAACCCATACCCACCCAAAACCCTAACATATCCCTTGCCCCCAAAAATCCACACCCACCGTAAACATTAAAATTTCCCTTGCCACCCAAAAAAAAACCCACCCTAAAAAATCTCTTACCACTCAAAAACCCACACCCACCCTAAACCCTAAAAAATCACTTGCCTCCCAAAAAGGCAGACCCACCCTAAACCCTAAAAAATCACTTGCGTCCCAAAAAGGCAGACCCACCCTGAAAAATCCTACTACTGGGTGGTATGATATTTAATCAAATCCATTCTTGTATATCAACAGAAGCTATGTTATGCACAATTACAGCTGACACATTAACCTCACAAGCTGTCTTATTCATTTGATACCTGTGATAGATCGATTAAAAACATATTTCTGAGACTGACAAACATTTGAGCTACCTTTTTGGAATTTACTACTACACATCCTGTCACTGACTACATTTGTAAAGCACATATTACATCATGATTCCTAGCTGTAATGATTTTAAGGAAGATGTGAAACTAGGAGTGTCCCAACAAATGAGCTGCAATGAAAGTATTTTGCAGTTAGCGTGACAGCATTGAATAGGAGTAGCAGAAATGTGCAAGTCTGCAGGTTAGCTGGAAGTCCATCGACTGATTTTGATTTTGGCAGAGAGGGCACCCTGACCCAAAAGTGGCATAGTACCCTCTCTGCCAAACTGATGCTTTTTTTATAGTCAGGACGGCCATTATGTTTCTGATAGCAGTGTTTGCGTAGGATGTACCAGTGGAAACACTATACCTACAGCCCGACTGAGGTGGATACTTTGGATTCGGTGCATCAGACAATCCAACCTATTTTGAGTGGACAGTTTACTGTATTTTTTCCAGTTCAGAACTGCCAGGGACACCTTTTTCAGTGAGGCTCCCATATGTTTAGTGGATACCACCAACACTTCTCAGCAGTGTGTGCCAAGACTTGCAAGTAGTGCAGTACTTTCATTGCACATTTCTAACACATCAGAGGAGGACTGTTTCACTTGTATTGTACATTACCAACACTCATCAGCAAGGCTGCTGCACTTACATTGTACATCACCAACACTCATCAGCAAGGCTGCTGCACTTACATAGTTCAATACTGTTGAACCTGATGGTTGTTTGGGTTATTCTGCAGTGTGATCAAAAGTGCTATTTATGCCACTTCCGGCCACATGTACGACCATTTTCATTTGCGACTCGCAATTTGTAAATTTTAACCACTTTCAATTAGTGAGTCGTAAAAGAAAATGTAGTAATGTGTCTCAGATGCATTTTGCAATTTCCAATGGGGTCGCAACTGACCTACCTCATCAATATTTATGAGGCAGGTTGCAATTTGCGACCCATTGGGAATAACACAGGCATGGTAGCCTGCTAGGGACAGCAGACCCCCATGTCTTTGTTTGCTTTTAAAATAGAGCATCTTTTTTTAACCCCTTCGCTGCGGCACGAATTTCGCCGCGGCGCTGGGGGGTTTTGGGGGCAGTGCGGCGCCGCTGTGCTCATGACGAAACCCCTCCGTCATGAGTCACGGGCGAGCTGTGCTCATGACGGAGTGGTTCCGTCACGACTCCGCCCACTGCGCTAATCGCCCGCACAGGCGGGGAATTAGAGCCGCGTGGGAGGAGCGGCCGCCAACGGCCACAGCATGACGGAACCACTCCGTCATGAGCACACGGCGCCCGTGGCTCATGACGGAGTGGTTCCGTCATGAGCACGGAACGGGTTAAAATGCAGCCTGTTTTACTCAAAGGAAAATGTGATGCGTTTCAAAAACAAAAATGAAATGTTTGTTTCACTTTTTTAAGAGTAGGCAGTGGTCTATGGGACCACTGCCTGCTCTAAAAAAACATTTTTGCTGCCAGTCCCAATTGGGAAGGGGTCCCTTGGGGACCTCTTCCAGTTTGCGAGCGGCTTACCACCTACTCAAAGTAGGCAGTCAACTGCGATTGTTTTGCAACTGCATTCGGGTCACAATACAATCGTACATGCCCTTGCGACTTGCCTTTAGGAAGGGATGCCCTTGGCACACACCATCCTAATACCAACTCGCAAATCCTATTTTGCTTGTCGGTGACAGGCTACCGACTTACAAAATAGGGTTGATACATGCAACAACCCTTTTTAGCAGTCGCAGATGCCCCGCATCTCCATTTGTGACCATTAAAAATGGTCATACATGTGGCCCCTGGTCCTAATTCCCATGTCTCTGCGCCCAAGTGTATCAGACTGATTTACAAAAGTAACTTACAATTTTGAGTAATTAAACATTTGAGTAAGTTTACTACTTTTTGGCTGTTCACAATACATGTCTCCTCCAAGCCGAAGGGGCTGGGGGCTGTACACTTTTGAGTAATTTATACTTTTGAGTCATTTACCGTTCTGAATCAGTTTAATGATTTTTGGCTATTCAGAAAATCTAAGTGTAAATGTACTCAAAAGCGTAACTTACACTCGAATTTTGTGATTAGCCAAAAAGTAGATTCTCAAAATTCTACATTTTTTCAAAAGTGAAAGTTATCTTTGTGAATCAGGCCCTTCTATATCTTCCTAGTGTTTCTCTCTTGCCATCTTAAAGGTTTTTGATTCCCTAAACTAGTGTCAAAGTTACAATGTTCCAGTGTGATATATGTTTGCCTTGCTATCTGTACCGTCTCTCTACCATTGCCCTGGTCTAAGGACATGTCTTGGAATTTGTGACTCCCTGTTCCAGTGTCTCTTCGCCAGGACACATTTCTTCATGTCCCAATGTTTGTGTCTCAATGTACTGGAATCAATGCAACCCTGTCTCATTGCAATTGTCTCTCTCTGTCCAAAAGTGTTTTCCTGCTGACCCCATGCCTTCCATATCCACGTCTTTCTATGTCCATGTCTCCCTATGTTAATATTTGTCCATGTCCATCTCACCATATCACTGTCTATGCAGCTCAATGTTCTTTTGACTTCCTGTGTCTGTTTTCGCATCTATGTCTCCCTGTTTTAATGGATGCCCTTGTGTCTATCTGATCCATGTTGTATTGTATAATGTTCCCTGTGTCTCCTGTGGCCATGTGTTCCCCATTCAACACTATGTTTATGTATGCCCACATCAGCCTCCCCCTTCTCGTTGTCATTGTCTACCTCTGCCCATAATTCCTCTTGTCTCAATCCACAGTGGCTGACTGCAACCCATTAGCAAATCATCTGTTCAATGAAGCTCAGACCTGTAATTTCCAGGAATAGCTAGACGTTATACTGAAAACACTTTCATTGTAGCAGGAGCTTCTCAAAAAGGGGGCGCTTTACTCGGAAAAGTATGAACAGCATCCGTGGTGAATGTAATGCAGAAACCAGGATGTGATAGGAACTTGGAGAGTAATAGTGAAGAGTGCAGATAAAGCGACGTGCACAATCTGCAAAATGTTTTTTGCCTAGTGCAGAACACTCAGTTGCAACCCAGATGACAAGGTGCAAATTCTAGCATTTTACATCATCCTGTCAAGATTCATTATTCACAGTTAACAATCTACATTACAGACTTTGGATGCTTATTTGTATACATGCATTTAACAGACATGGAACTACAAATAACCTGGCTTTATGCTCAGCCATTAATTATATGCTATTCTTGTGAATATTCATCCTTCTTGGACAGCTCTGATTTAGATTTCTCAAATTCATATTACTGCTGTGCCCATTACCTGAGCCCTAAACATTTTTTAATTGTAAACAAATTAGTGTAGCAGTAAAATGTAGATAACTAGCAACTTGCAGCATCACAGCATTATATATATGGCAAAAGAGGGCCTGATATGACAAATATATGTTGTCGTAAAACAGAAAATAGTCTTGAAATTGAGTTACATAATTAGGTGCACTTGCCATTCTTTTGTTGGACACCTCCCTCTAAAGTAGGCTTAGTCGTATTGCATGGTAAAAGGGTGAAAGAATTAAATAAATGCGGTTCTGAAAATGTTTTTTTTTCCACTTGAGAACATGTTAGAAACTAGTACGAAATATCTCCTTCAAATTAAAGTTTAATATAACCCGGAATTTAAGTTGCTAATCTCGTCTGCATATGGCTTCATTAAGGGGTGCAGACATCAATACATACAGCCCAAGCAGATTCCCTTCCAACAGCTGCAGCCCTGTGCTGCCGGGTTTCTCTTGGATTGCTTGCTGCTCTGTGGGCGCTGGTGCCAGGGAGTGGAACTGGTCTGAATGGAGCTGGGAGCGTCAAGCGCACAGCCCTTTGTTATGCTGAATTCGGAATAGAGCACATTCACACCTGATTCTCTGCCACAGTCTGACAGCAGAGACTCTCACCCACAGCTCAACAGGAGTATGGGGGAGGGTTGCCGCAAATAACTGGGCACGGAAGGGTTTCTTATCTTCAGAGGAAGAAAGGTTGCGGCAATGTTACCGTCAAATTCTCATCCACAATCCTACATTATCTACAGCTGGAAAAGTAGGTAAAGTCAGGAATCTGCGAAAGCACCTCCAGTGCACGTGCATGCATCCAAAATTTTTCTGTTACTGTTTGGCAATATCCAAATTTCATTTCCATTCAGTCACACGACGGCTTGGGGGTACATTGACCTGTGCGTAATTTACAAATTGCCATTCCTCGTTTTCTGTTCTAGTTTTAATATTTTACTATTTCTTTTTCAATACTAATACTTTCTTACTCAATGAGTCACCCGTTTTATAGACACACATTCTGTACACCATTATTTGTTTTCATTTTGTGTTTTACTATTATCTTCATTATACCTTTGTCAAAAGATTGCCTTGAAATTTTAGTTGCTAACCTCATCTGCAGCATCTAACATTCCCAGACAGCGTGTAAAGATGTGCCTCATACATAGTTTCTGTGGCACCTGCTCCTCATGCTCAGCTTCGGTACTGAGTGCACTTCCCTCCATAACAGAAGTTCCATGGAGTGCCATGTTCATAGCAACAAACACCATAGTGTGCTTTCTGTGCATTGTTTGCATAGCTGCCGTCTCAGGCATGTGGCTCCTGCATATCTGCATATGTCCAGCATGTGTTATTTGTACATTGTGTGTGCAATAATGTGATTACAATATCGCTTCAGCATTAAACATGCACTTATTGCTACACTCGCGACAAAGACTTCACATGGACGTTGACTCGCCAAAATGCCTGGGGTAGTGAAAGTGACATGACCATACATGCCAACATTTAAGGACAGGGACGTGGGAGATTTAAAATAAAAAAATCGGGAGAATTAAAATTCCTCATTGACTTCTTGTAAGAAAGTGGCTCTGTATATACTGAACCGAAGTAAGTTTCAGTGTGCACAGAGTCCACAGTCCCCAGAGGTTTAGTAGAGGCTAAAGTTAGATATAACCGTACTCTCTAAAGTGGTAGCTTGGTCGAGCAGTATCAGAGGACAGTGTAAACCATTTGTTGTACACACTCAGTCAGCAAATGGTCTCACACACTCAAGAACTGAACTCTAGGCCAATTGTTTTGTATGTAAAAATATATGGTAGTTTTATTTTAGAACCAAGAATAGGTATCAAAATACTTCTCAGAATAAAATGCTGTAGTTGTATACTTTCAATAAGCAATAGACTTTTAAATGCAATAGTTGCAAGTGTTGCAATAGGCAACACAATTCAAACACAATTATAACATTGAGCTCAATGGGAGTTTTTAAGTAAATGCAATTTCAAATACTTTGCGTATGATTTTCTTACTCAGGGTTGGATCCTGGATTCAACCCTGGTGCATTTCCTGTAAACAGTTGAAAGAAATAATTTTTTTTACACGCGATTTTTAAGGAATATTTGTATGTTTCAACAATCGACACTTAGAAGAATTTCTGGCAAAAACCAGGCAATGTTATCCTATGGAGAAAAAGTAGGTTATCGGCTTTCAGGTAAGTACTCGACTGGCAGAGTTAAGGTTCTGGGCATAGACTCAGGGGTCTCCCAGGGTCAGGTAGGTACAGTAGTTACACCCTCAGCGGCACAGGGGCAGCCGGGTGCAGAGGGAGTTAGGCCCAATGTTAGCCTATGGCGGGCAGGAGGCCTTTGGTCGGTGGCTGCTAGCAGGCAGGCCACGCGGCTGTGGGAGCTGGGCTCCTGCTCACTTACACAGGGCAAGTGGGGAAGTAAGATAGGATAGGTGTTGCACTTCCAGGGGTACTCGGGCGGCTGGGTGCAGGGTGCTTTTGAGCCGTCGGGCGCTCAATGTATTGCAATGGAGAAGTAAGCAGAGGAACAAAGGCTGCAAGCTCGGGGACGGAGATTCTTCAGGTGAGACCACCACTTCGAGAGGTAAGTTGGGAAGCTGTAGGTTAGGTAGGCACCCAGGAGTTGGGCACAGGGGGCCGCAGGGCGCCGGGTGCAGGGGTGTCTTTTGGCGTTGGGAAATCTTACCGTCTGCTGGTCGTGGTTGGAGGGGTCCCTGGTTCTGAGGCTGCAGGCATCATCTGGAGCGTCAAGGAGGGTCCTTGGGTGCTGGATTCTTGGTCACAGTCGCCGGGGGCACGTCCTCAGGGTCTTTGTTCACTCAGGAACAGGCCGGGCTTGGTGGGTGCAGAGTGTGCAGTAGTCACGGTTCCTGGCTGGCGCCAGGGGTTTGTTACTTGCTTTGAGCAGAACCACTGCTTGTGGGAGTCCCAGTCTTTTAGAGTCACAAGGCAGGCAGGTCCTCTGGGGTTTTCGAGGTTGCTGACCACTGGAGACGCCGGGTTTTAGCAGGAGCAGGTTCGAAGGTCGACAGGCCTGTAGGGCTGGGGCCAAGTCAGTTGGTGTTATCCTCTTGTTAGCAGCTGCACGGCAGGTCTTTCTTCTTGTTCTTCTTGCTTGTTTCGGATTCGGGATCTGAGGAAAGAAGGTTCAGGGTGCCCCTAAATGCTAAATAGGTCCCTTCCCTGGGATGGGTACACCCCCTAGCCTGCCACTCTCCAGTGGGAGGGAGGCAGGAGCCTAGTCCTGATTGGGTAGGGCTCCCCATCCTCAAGATGGCGAGAGCCTGGAGTTATGCTTCACCTCGCCTCCCCCACCTGAGGGGTGGGGTTGGCAGAGGCTGGCACACCCCCTTTCGTCACTTAGGTTTTCCCGCCGATCTTCCCGCCAGAGTGGGGGTCAGAATCGGTGGGGGCCAGTTGCTCTGTCCAGCAAGTGGCCTGAAGAAGCTCACAAAGGCGGCATGCCTTTGAGGCTTCCCCTGCCCATCCTGGGGGTGGAGACCTAGCACCTCGCCCAGGATGTGCATTGTTGCAGACCCATGAGAGCGGATAGCTCTCTACCCAGGGGTCCAGAAACATGTCGGCTGGGTGGCAGCCTAGGCAGCCTCTCAGGCAGGATGCTGGTTGTTGGTTAAATTCAGGGGGCATCTCTAAGATGCCCTCTGTCGTGCAGCTTACATTAAATCCCACACTGGCATCAGTGTGGGTTTAATGTGCTGAGAAGTTTGATACCAAACTTCTCAGTCTTCACTGTAGCCATCATGGTGCTGTGGAGTTTGTGATGACGATCTCCCAGCACCATATACTCTTAATGGCAGCACTGCACTTACAATGCCCAGGAATGGCCCTGGGTACTGTAGGGGTACAGGGCTCATGCACCTCTACCCTCACCACTGGCATAGTGCACCCAGCTAGAGGGGTGACTGAAGTATACCAGGGCAGTGTGTATGTGGGCATGGCACACAGGGATGTGTGCCATGTCGACTCTGTTTTGTTCTGCACCAAGACACTCAGCCTGCAAAGGCTGTGTGTGTGTGTGTCAGGGTACAGGGTCTCTAAGGGTGGCACAATAAGTGCTGCAGCCCTTAGGGGCCTTCTCGGGCCCTGGGTACCTATGCTACCATTTACCAGGGGCTGACATGTGGCCAGAGATGCCAATTGGGTTTAGGCGTCAATGCAGTTTTAGGGAAGGAACACAGGCCCTGGGCACTTGATTGGCAGGAGCCCAGGGCACACTCAGTCAAAGTACATGAGCAATTCAGCAAAAAGTGGGGGCATACTATGCAAGAAAGATGGCACTTTCTCACACTTCTATTTTAGAAAATGCAATTTCAGGCGGGAGACCGCTAAAATAAAGCAATTTTTTACTTGAAAAATCAGTAGTCTCCCGCCTGAATCGGGTCTATTGGCATGTATGCATGACACACCCTTTTACCATAATGGCATCACAGGAAGAGACCATGCCATGAATCTTACCAGTAAGTGAGGCCACATAACTATATCATAATGGCATGACAATATTTGACAGCGCTGAAATTCCCAAATAGCTGCATGATTACTATGACAATACTACACAGGAATGCCCAATATTAGGATGCTGGCGTGATCTTTGAAAGTGATGGGGAGTAATATTTGCCCTCAATTGTAGCGAGCGAAGTAAGTGAGTCAGACTTCTTATATAAGGCTTCAGGTCTGGTTTATGGTGTCTCCCCTTGAGAACATTTTAAATAAAATGGGATCAAATGCTGCATTTGAAGCACAATTTTCACATGAATTTGCTCAAAAGCCATAGGCACTATAGGGACACTCATCAAATATTAAAATCCTTTATAGTGTTCCTTATCAATGAATCTTGATGCTCCCCGTATTTTTCAAAGTGTGGATGGCTACCCACTACATGCCATGGATGCCGGCATGCCAATAATTACATACAATATGGCAGTGACAAAGTTTTGCCATTAAGGCCATCCATGAACCATAGCGGGGGGAAGTGGGAGGGGAACATCTGTTTTGAAATAATTCCTCTAGTGTGTCAGTGACAGCATTTTTTCATGATTGTCATGCCTTTATGCCACAGTTGTCCTCCCTTAGGCAAAGAACTACCTCCAGCTAGCTAGTGTCAGCCTTTTGAAATGGTTGCCTTCAAGTCAAACAGTTCCTCAACTGTGCCAGATCCTGCATTTTCCATGGGTGCCAGTATTTTATTATGGATCTCATTAATCCAATAATTGCCTATACTTTCCGGGTGCCTATATTGATTCACAGATGCCTGCCACCTGCTGTGGTAAGAATTGCCTCCAGTATGCCAGCTAGTATTTTGCCTGGGGGGCATTTATAAGCCAATAATTACCTTTGGTATTTCAGGGCCAGTGGTAGACTTGCAAGCAGAACAATACATTCACACACCACCTTACATTTATTCATACGCACTCATTCTCACTCACTGTCACTCTTACATTTTCACTCACTAGCAATCAGTCATTCTCAATCACTCTGGCTCCAACTTTTACTCTGGCTTATTTTTAATCAATCACTGACTCGCTCATACTCTGGCACTCACGCTTAATTACACATACTCCTATTGTCAAACCCCCTTTCACTCCTACTCACTAATTTATTCACACTCACTCACTCACACTCTTACTCATTCTCACTCTTTCACTTGCTCACAGATATGCTCACACACTGTCATTCACTTTACCTTATTGTCACTCACACTCAGTCTTACAAACACTCTCTAATACTCCTTCATGCACATGCTTATTCATTCCCAGTCACCCACAGTCTCACTTACATTCACTCTTAGTCTTACTCACTTGGATTCACTCATACTCACTGACGCTCAATCTCAATCATTCTTCTCCCATAATTCAATCATAATCTTGTAGAATTCTTAGGTAATTATGCTACAGGGTATTACACGAGCTACGTCACTCCTAGTATTTAAATAGGCACAAACCAAGCTACAGTGATTAGAGCAAAGTACAAGGGTGAAGGCAAATATTATAATCATAGATTGTTTATAGGATCATAGGGTGGAGATCTGGGTTCATAGAGAGAAAGGGGAATTGTAATTGATGCGCTGTCAGATCTGTTTTATTTTTTCCAGCAAAGAAGAGGCTGATAGCATTGCATTTATTGATTCAGTGTGGGATTTATTGGTCTGGTAAAATTGTCCTAAAAGGCATTTTGCTTTTGTTGGCTGCCTCATAGATTACATTGGTGTAGCACAAATTGATTTTTATTTCTTCTCATCAATGGCTTGTTGTTAGTGAGTCCTAGGGAATACCAAGATGCCTATGGTTTGGGAATACACCTGTGCGTTTTCATATTTGCTTGAATGTTTGCCTCGTTTTCAAGTAATATGTTGAAGTTATTGAGAAGAGTATCAATGTATGAAGCTGGAGGTGAGGGGTGTTGATAGACAGGAATATGTTTGCGTTATAGATTGTCAATGGCAATGTCCTTGAAAGATCTAAAGGTTTTTTGCTCTTATTTGAGTGACCTCAATCTATAAATTGGCTGTAAATCAAGCTGATGGAGATGAGAAAATGGATGGTCCAGTCCAAGGGCACAGGTGGTTTTGTTTTAAGTGGTTGGTGATGCGGAGTTGACAAATTTGAGGATGTGGATATTGGAATGACTTGGTTCAGGGACACGTTGTACCATCTGGAGTATGTTGATGAGGTTGAACATGGTGTCTGTGTTGTTTACTATGATTGAGTTTAAATTCTCCAAAGATGATATTGTTGGTGTGAGGGATGGATGAGGTGGTGAGAAGATCATAGAACTTGTTTATGAATTTTATGTCCTTTCGAGAAAACATGTAAATGAGGTGTTGAAAGGTCGAAGATTGGGTTGTAGTGAGTAGCAGAGGCATGGCAGAAGCTCCACAGACTTGATTGTCACTTCTTCACCTAAGATGCAAGGTCAGGCATGATTCGTGAAAAAAGCGAGGCTACAAAACTTTCTTATGTGTTTGGTCTGAATGCTGACTGATATGCCCAATGGGTAAAGGAATATCTAGGATATGCGAGGTTGGGGGTGAGACAGGTTTCTGTGATGAAAAGTGCATCGTGATTTTTGCTTATGATTACAAATGTGCTGTCTGGATTGTGGATTACAGCACAACATGATTTAATGAGCATGAGTTGACGCGTGTTTGGTAGTTTATAGATGTCTGGTAGTTAGTTGGATGTGTATGAAGCTTGTGTGATGAGAGGGTGTTGAGTGTCTGTGTTTTCATGGTCTGTGTAATCTAAGGTGTTGTGCAAGACACATGATCTAGCATTACTTTGGAGGTGCTAGTTTTGTCGAGATTAGATCAGTGGTTCTGGCCCCCTGTCCTACTAGGATACCTTGCTGAGGACAGCTTGGGGAGTGTTCTGAACTAAAGTTTCACTCTGTCTAATTTGTAGGAAACCGGCCACAGGATGTAGGTTTACTGAGAGTTGCGCATATGAACCTAAACAGAGGGCTGTCACTTCTTTTCAGTCCATTATAATGTCTAAATTGGCAAGAAATGGGTCATGGGATGCAAGGTTGCTGGTTGTCTTAAGCTTGAGAGCCAGCTATGGTTTCTTTTATAGTAATTCGCATTACCTAGTTGGAAACAAGCGTGTCGCATGATTGAGTGTGGTTGAGACTTGTGGTTTATATTCTGCGATTGGGCTTGGGCTTCTATAAGTAGTACTTCAAGGTGACTGACTGGCGGGAAGTGATCACTTGATGTTGGGTTTCTTGGACTTAAAGTTTTGTAGCTTGGGTTTAGAACTTCTTTAGTAGTCGTTTGCAGTACCTGATATTTGGGAAGTGGTTAGCGTCATACAGGGTTTCTTGGTGTTGTGGTTCTAAGTCTAAAGACAGTCTATGGCTTTTTTATTAGTCCATCACATTGACTGACTGGCAGTGAGGGAGTCACTTCATCTGTGTTTGCTGAGTGTTGTGGTCCTTAGCAGCTCTAAAAATTAATGCACCCCCTAGGGTGATTAATTATGTCTTGACTTGGAATTTCAATATGCATGGCAACTCCAAGCTGGCATTTGGAAAAATGGACACCATTAATCGGGGATTAAGCCAGTTTTAACAACCTCTTCATTAAGGTCTCAAGTAGTCCCATACCAGGCTGACGTAGCCTATCCAGTCCGGATCCTGTATCATGAGATGCATATGTGACTAATACTTACTGCCCATAGATCCAATAATCCATCACATAGTTCTTAATATGTTTGCAAGTGATGCTTAGTTCCTCAGTGCATGCATATGAGAAGGGTACAATCCTAGGGCTATGAGATAGGCAAAGGGCTAAGTGCAGGTTGGGCTTGGCACAACACTGTTGGGCTTCTGCTTTGAGAATGGAAAAGTTTCCAGCTGGATGGTACTTCTGGTACTGAAAGCCAGGAATTAACTTAATATAACTCGCAAATTTTTAGCCATATAGGGATTACTACAATAGGCCTCAGAGCCCAGCTGTTGTGACCACCTTTGTTTTCTGAATGGACTCTTTCACCACTTCTAATTTCACTTTTTGTACTACATTAATAACAGTCAGCTTGGGCCAGTGTCTTCTGTGTGAGAAATAGGCTTGCCAACTCAACTCTCCTAATTTCATCCATGCAACCAAGTAAACATACACAAAACATATATGGGGCCCCCTTAGGAAATACTTAACCAGTAGCATGAAGTACATGTCAAGGCTCCAAGACCTATCGCCAATACAGGCTCCTTTGCAACATGATGTAATGGTGCCTGCATTACGGGCAGGATTGTTTTGGTGAAGCAAGGGACACCTCCCTTTACAAAAACAGTCCTTAGGGAAATATTCCTCTTTCTATGTGCGCTGCAGAATGCACCACACATGAATAGAGAAAGTAACAAGGAGCAATAAAGATATTTCTCCTCTTTACGTCTCTTTCAGGTAAATACACCAATTTGGTGCAAACCCAGGTTTACAAGTCCTTATAAATCTAGGTTTTCGGCAAAATACATGGGTGGATTCATGGGAACGTCCAAGTGCCACTCATGTTCTATTCTGCTCACCAGTTTTATTAAGCGCATGGCTACCCGACAACAGGCTTCCCAGCGCTATCAGTGCTGACTGGAGTGAGGGTAATTACAGGTGATTAGGGGAACAGATACGTTTTCAGTTCCTTTCTAAAAACTCATGAGTCGTCATCCACTGTAACGCCCAACTGACACAAAGTAATGAAAGGCAGGGTTATGCCTTGGTATTCAGCTCCCCAACCTTTGATGGGGCCAGCCTGGGACAAAACGTTGGGCACCAGCACTTATTATATTACAAATTAAGCACAGCATTCGGTGACAGAGGTGTGAGCAGCTTTTCTTCAGGACATTTGCCAAGCTGCCACATGTGCATCTCCTACATATTTTTGCACGCTACAGTGTAGATGAGGGAGATTTAAAAGCTTTGAATTTGGAACCAGGGGTTTGGCTGCTGATAGTTCAGCTTAGCTGTTTTGTTGCCCTTATTTAGTTCGCACATTAACAGTCAGTCCGGTTATTTTCAGCGCCAGGAGGCTCCGTCTGGAGTGACAGTTGCGCTATATAAACCTACCTTTCATTCATTCATTCAACCAGGGGTTTGGCTGCTGATAGTTCAGCTTAGCTGTTTTGTTGTAGTGTGTTGATTAAATATATATGGCAAGTTCAGGAGTGATATTTTCTTTGGGAACAAATTGTGATATACTGGTTTGGTATATCCCCATTAACAGATATTGTATTTAATCAAAACAGCAATTTCATAATACAGTCAAACTAACTTACACGAAATCCTGTTAAACAAAATGATTTCAGCACATCCACTTGATTGATATAAAGAATATGTATGTTAAGTCCAGCTGGATTGTACAAACTAATTATCTTGATTTGTTACGCCAGGCAAATAAAATGTTTACCATTTCCCAAACTCCTAAAAATGCGTATGCCCCACATAATTAGAATAAAATCCACGTGTGGCTGGTCAAGTGGCATTTCTACAATCGAAAGCTTAAGATTTTGAAATGAAAATGTTTAAAATTAGTCTATCATCTACATTACAGTTTGCACAGAAAAGGAAATCGCCACTCTACATCACTCCATTGTACGCCACTCTAAGACACACTACTCTACAATACTCTAGGTCGCTCCACGCCACTCCGCTCTACGACACTCCACTCTACCACATGTCAATCTACTGCACTCTATGCCACTCCACTTTATGCCACTTTAGGCCATCCTACCCCACTCTACTCCACTCCACTCTATGGCACTCCACTCTATGGCACTCCACTCTATGGCACTCCACTCTATGGCTATCCACTCTATGGCACTCCACTCCATGTCTCTACTGGTCTACTCGACTCTACGACACTCTGCTCTGCACTATGCCACTTCAATCTACCCCACTCTACGACACTCCACTCTATTCCACTCCACTCTACTCTACACCACTCTATGACACTCTAATCCACACCACTCTATGCCACCCCACTCTTAGACACTCTAGGCCACTCTATACCACTCCGCTCTACACAGACAGGCTTCCTAGTGGAGCTACCCAAGGATTTTCCATGAAAGCATTCAATAGGGATCTATACGATTGGCTGATGTAAATGAGATAACCAATCATCACTTTTATTAAAGTTTGTTTTTCTGAGAGGACTGATAGGAAAACCCAGAGATGGGGACTGAGCAGGTGCAGTGGCGCTGGGGCTTAGATGTTTGTGGAGCCCTCTGCAGTATGCTTCCAGCACAGGAATGCAACTAACATTAGTGCTGCAGGTAGAGTCAATCCAGGGATAATAATGTAAGGAGCCCAGTACAACATACTCCTATGGCCCAGATGGCTGAGGATCACAGTGCAAACTGCTCCCAGGTTAGAGCACAGGTGCACAGCTAGTATTAGTGCAGCAGGTACAGTGGCACCAGACTAAAGGAGAAGAAGAGATCACTGCAGCCAAATTCTAGCCAAGCATAGAGCACAAGCACAGCAGTTCAGTGGTATCAGGCATAGGCTGGGTTAAGAGCCAACAGCAGCCTGCTCCCAGTAGTAAGGACTGGGGTGCTGCTATCATTGAATTGTATTGTACTATAGCACTTACACAGCGCTTCATACTCCTACGTGGGGTGCCAAAGCACATTTTTGGATGGGTAGCATGATACACCATCAGTGAGTGTGTGGCTCACAGAGTGTTGCATTTATCACCCTATGTGGGAAATGTTTTATCATGCGTGAGTTACCAGAGAGGTGCTTTTATTTTGTTTTGGAGAGCAGTGCCTATGGATGGAGCACGAGCTGTGAGAAATAGGCACACAAGTTATAATGTTGTTAGGAATACGACATATCTATAGTAAGCAACATGGTTCTAGCCTAATCAGAGGCCCAGTGGCGTTCTGTGTTCATGTACTCCAAAACGGGGAACAATCAGAGAAGGCCTAGAATTCTAATTGGCAGCATGCACTGGGCAAAGATCCTGCCAAATGAGAAAAATGTGAGGGGGTATGTGAAATTTGCTTTTGTGTAATTACATGGAATTTTAGGAAAATTATGAGCAATAACGCATATTGATGCAAAATGCAAATCCATCATTTAATACTATATTTGAGCATGAAATGTGTCCTCGTGTCAATTTTGATGTGAGGACACATTTCGAGGTAAAAAATATCACAAAAAACCACAGGTGGAGTAGGCAACAGCAGCTTTCTTTCTGGCCAAATGCTTTCTCCCCATGTGTTTGCGGTAACGTTTTGCTGTCAACAGCACATATTTACGCAACGGAAGGAAATAGCATCATTTCAGGACTTTCGCTTAGCAAGAAATTTCCAAAATTACACGAATTACTATGGTGTGATTTCAGTTTTGCCCAGGCCTAAAAATTATGCCAGGTGGGCAAGAATAGAAGTTAGTGATATGAGCAAATCATGCAGAGATACTACCTACTAATGTACAATTATGTCATTGACCTTGGAGCATAACACCACGCGATATGAAAGATTTTTAATTTGAAGAAATGCTACTCCTATGGTGTTCTTGTAAAAGGAAAATTATATGGAAAAAAGGCAATTAAAAAAAACACACACAAACATTGGCACATTGTCAACATATGTCGTAAATGAATGTTAAAATCGGAACTATCTTTGCTCTGCTTGAGAAAAAAAATTATCACATCGAATTGCAATATGCATTTGTTTTTCGGGAGGATTTGCAGATGTGGGGCCCAACCTCATCACATAAGGTAAAGAATGTTACTTGTTTTTTTCTTTTTCCACAGTAAAGTAGGCTTTGCTTTTAAAATTGTGTTATGCACTAATGTTAGTGGACTCCAGTTTGGGATGTTACGGTAGAAATCTACAGACATTGGGGTCAGAAGTCAAAGCTACTCGGCTGGAGCTGGCAGTGTCAAGGTCTAGGCTCTTTGTCATTCAGAGCTGCGAGGGACAGCGCTCCTTCGCACCTCTTTCTGGGCCTCAAGAATGACAAAGGAAGCTCTCACCTTGCACATCGAAAGGAGGGGGAGGGGTTGCCACAGAGGATGGAGCAGGGATCGGACGGATAGAGCTGTACTCTTTGAAAGTGAAATGTTAAAGGGTTTGCAGTGACGGCCCTCGGAGCTTCTAGTCTTAGGTCTGGCAAAAGGTGCATTTAAGCACATGAAAGACTGACCTGGAAATTGTTTTTAAACATAGTCTGCAAGTCAATTTGTGGAAGAAACGGAGAATAATTAAAATATTGACAACAAAAGACAAGCTACATTAAATCTGTTAATATTAAAAAAACAAACTGTACTCATGCATTACTGCGAAAGATTATCTGCAACATGCACACCTGGAACTGTCTAGAATGTGCATCCACTTGTACCCTATTGTGAATTTTATGTGCAAAATGTCTGACCTTGCTTTAAAGACGTTCCATTAAGTGCTATGATTTTACAGCACTGGATCGTCGCAAGCTTCTTCTTAAAACCGAAGTTGTGTGCAAGAACGCTGTGCTCATTAAGAGCAGACTATGAAATCATGGCTTTATTCTTTAGATTAAAGAATTAGTAGTGCATAACTTTTCTGATTGCAAATGCAGGACTACAAGCCTCCGAATGCAAACAACCCTTGGCACCTTTCAGGACATGGGCTATGTGTGACCATATCGAAGTCACACATCCTTGTAATATTTAAGACCCAGTAGGGAACCTTTTAGTTCTTGCGGAAATGTCACAAGTAGAGAATTATTTTGGGCATCACACTCAAAAGCACTAAAAAAGTTGACAAACACACTATGCAACGGAAAAACATTCTTATAAAGCTCTGGATAACGATGAGTGCTATTGCCACTTCACTGTACATTGTGAACATGCTCTTCTGTTTATTACATAATATTTCCTTCATGGCTATTCAAGTATGTAATTCATAATAGAGTATCTTGGAGAATAGTCTGGTAGGTGGACATAGCAGGACAAGCAGTCTGTGATACAAAGCATTAACCTATTGAGCCTCTTACATATAGGCACCAATAGTGCTCCCTTCCACTCTTGAAGTGTATGGAAGCCCTCCGAATAGGACATGAACATGTGAGACTAAGACCATAGTGCACCAAATATGAGCTTGCTTCATATTGTTTTTTAATTAGGCCATCTGGTCCTACGGCTATAGAAACATTCCATTAATCAATTAGCGTAGTCACCCTCACTTTTTAATTTCTCACCTCAATTGCAATAAGAACTGAAGAGTCAAAAATGAGCACAGGAGCTATGCTGTTATGAACACCAAATAGTTTATTTATATATCCTACCCAAAAGGCTTGAGGGATCTCTTCCTTTAATAGAGTAGATCAGTCCACAAATATGTCTTTTCAGATTAATCCCTATTTTCTTTTAGTGCCCCTATAGTGTTCCAGTTCCTTATAACTGTATTTCATTTCTTGTGAATAATCATATTTTTCAAAATCAGGTTTTCTCTTTTGATACAGAGGTGAATTAGTCAATACTTTAAAGTGGCTCCCATTTCCTACACACTTTTCTGAGGTGTTTAAGGTTACTGCTAACATCTCTAGGTTATCACTGCCAATTATTCACTCAATCAAGCAGCATTTAGAAAGCGTGGCTAATCCTCTGTGAGGGTGCTAAGGGACTTGCTGCTTCGGTGGGTTCGGTTGAACAGCCAGGTCTTAAGTGCTTTATGGAATTCTAGGAGAGAGGTCGAGGTCCGGAGGTGAAGGGAGAGGTCGTTTCAGGATTTAGGGGCAAGGTAGGAGAAGGTGCACCCTTCACTGATGCTTCGGTGGATGCAGGGGTTGTGTGTTAGGGAGAGGGAGGAGGAGCGTAGGTGTCTGCAGAGTTGGTGTACATTCAGTCAGTGGGCGATGTATGCTGGTCCTTGGCTGTGTGGGGCTTTGTAGGTGTGGATCAGCATCTTGAATTGACTTCTCTTCTGTATGGAGCCAGTGGAGTTTCTTGAGGTGAGAGGTGATGTGCGTCTGTTTGGGGAGGTCGAGGATGAGTCTGGCCACTGAGTTCTGTATGATTTGCAGTCTCTTCAGGAGGTTAGTGGTGATTTCTGCATAGAGTGTGTTGCTGTAATCAAGGCGGCCGATGACTAGGGCCTAAGTGACGGTTCATCATGTATTGACAGGGAGCCATTTGAAGATTTTCTGAAGCATGAAAAGAGTGAGGAAGCAGGCTGATGAAACTGCATTGATCTGGCTTTTCATGGTGAGTTTGCTGTCCAGGGTGATGCCGAGGTTGCAAGCATGGTCTGTCGGAGTGGGTGAGGGTCCTAATTTGGGGGGTCATGAGGAGTCGTTCCATGGGCAGGTGCTATTGCTGAAGATCAGCACTTCTGTTTAGTCTGTGCTGAATTTCTGGCAGTTGTTTTTCATCCAGTCGGTGGCACTCATCGTACACGTGGCGGTGAGGCCTTCTGAGAGTGAGAGGATGAGCTGGGTGTCGGCTGCATAGGATATTATGTTTAGTTCATTAGCTCTGATGATGTTGGCCAAAGGGGTCATGTAAGTGTTGAGCTGTGTGGGGATGAGGAACAAGCCTCAAGAGATGCCACAGATGATGTTCTTGGGTTCCAAAGTGAAAGGAGGCAGGCAGATTCTCTAGATTTTTCCAGTGAGGAAGGAATCCATTTGAGGGCATCTCCTTGGATTCTGATGGGATGATGGCTTTTGATTAGGGTGTGGTGGAATATAGTGTTGAATGCTGCAGAGAGGTCGAGGAAGATCAGGGCCATCATTTCTCCCTGGTCAAGGAGAGTTTTGAAGTCATTGGAGGCAGCAATCAGGGCGGTTTCGGTGCTGTGGTTGGTGCGGTATCCAGATTGGGAGGTGTCCCGAAGATTGTTGTTATCCAGGTGTTCTGTAAGTTGGCAGTTGATGGCTTTTTTCGTGGGCTCTGGTGGGAAGATGGGATGGAAGTTCTTGAGTTCAGTGAGGTCAATGGATGGATTCTTGAGAAGGGGTTTGACTTCTGCATGCTTCCATTATTCGGGGAAGGTGGCCAAGGTGATGGATGCATTGAAAATGGCAGTAAGCTTGCTGCTGATTTACTTGCTCCTAAGATTGAAGATGTGGTGGGTCAGGGGTTCGTGGAAGCTGTGGTGTTCTCTGTGGTAAGCTGGTCCCAGGAGGTGAGTAGGTGGTCAGGGCTCTCATTTGTAGGAGCGAGGTGGCAGAGGAGGTCAGAGGGGGTGGGTTGGAGTCCGAAGTTTTTGTAGATGGTGGAGATACTGTCATGGAAGAAGTTTGCAGGGTGTTGCAAAGTTCCTGGCAAGTGGTGATGATGATGATTTCGGTGGCTGATTGATGATTTTGAAGAGTTCTTTGCTGTGGTTTGGGCTGGCTTTGCTGCAGTCCTCCAGGGCGTTCTTTTTTGTCTCCTTCAGGTGCTGGTGGTAGTGGTTGAGGGCTTACTGGAAGGTGGTTCTGTCTGTGGGCTCAAAAAATTCAAAGTGGGCTAAAAAAAAATGTCATCAAAAGTACTTCTGCATGGTTTCCATCACTTCGAGAAGCAATTGCTGAAGGCTTCAAGCTTCATACTGTTCAGATTGTGTTGGAAAGAGTTGGCCTTGGCAATAGAGTTTTTACATTAGCTATTTAATTGAATTGCAGCATGTATTTTATAGTGGTGAGCCCTAGAAAGTGCTGGTTATCAAGGTGATGGAGCTGCAATTTTAGGGAGTGCAATAGTTCCAGACTAAGGCCACCTTCATGAGTCATTGTAGACAGATACCAAGTGAGCCTATTTCTTCAATGGTGTTGTGACTCTGTATGGAAGATTTAGTAACACTTTGTGCTGCTGCAAAATTGCACAAAGAGTTGATAAAGTATTTACTTTCCAGTGCAAACCTTTATTGTGCTGGAGAGTAACTATTACAGTAACACAAATAGTGCTTTGAGTTGCTTTGAACGACTACCCCCAGGGGCTAGCCTGTGGGTGGCACATGGTCTTCAGCACTGCTAAGATACCTAGGTAAAACAACAAATATGTAAGCCCAACCTTAGAGCGCATGTCTGTAATAAGATGTGGCTCAGTCTGTGCTACATTAAAGGGATAGAGGCATACGTCACAAAGGTGCATCATCCCTGCAGATTCACCAAAAACGTTCGCTAGCAAACAGTTGAATGCAATTCCATACCAAAAACTTTAACCTGACATTCGGTAAAGGTTTGACAAGAAAGAAAACCCATCTAATACAAGAAGACGCTAAATAAAGTTTAATTCTTGCAAGTTTTCAATATCCATCCTGGAACTTTTTTCAAACTGTTCACACCAGAACATGGACTTCTATTGGAATTCTCAAGGGCATATTATCAAGCCCATTATCACCACTTTAGCTGCAGTTTTCTGCCGCTAAACCGGCGATGATTTTTAACGCCGTCCTTGATAATATGCCCCTTAGTCGCTTAGTTGTTAGGTGAAAGAGGGGGGCCCAGCCATGCCTCTTCCTGGCGCTGATGGGCGCAGACAGGCCAGCCCTTGGCCCGGGCACACTTGCCCGCGTCCCCCACCGTGGGAGCCCGAGTATGCCATTATGCGCCTCCGGCATATGGGGATGGTGCGGGTGCCTCCTGGCACTAAGGATGATGGGGGATGTAGTCCCCGGCTGCCCCGTGCAATAAAGTGCTTGGTGCTGGTTTTGGAACAGTCTCATAAACTTCATTAATCCCTTGTGCTTCATACTCTGATAGGTATCCAGTACAAACGATTAGTACTACACTTTACACCTCCGAAATTCTGTGAATCTGTGGCTGCAGCGATTTCCACACAATTGTTGATTTGCTGTATTTGCCACATAATCCATCATTTACTGCATAATTTTGCAGATAGATTTTAACAAAAAAGAAATTCTAGTTCAAACTGATAAATAAGCAGACGTGTTGCTGCACAATGGAAGGCCGTTTGCAGAGGTGAAGTGGTCATCTTTCAGTAGGCTTTACTGTATTTGAGGTTAAAGTGGTAGTAATGAGGTGAAACCTTTGCTAAGACAGTGTTAACATGGCCATAAATTACAAAATAATCAAGTAATACCATCATAAAACGTGCAGCATTATGGTACATAATATGCCTTTTCTTGCTACATAATTAAGTTAACCTGACACAGAATTTGATGCCCTTATGCCACATAATTCCAGTGGCCCTGGTTACAGTATAATGTGTAGCAGTGACGTTAATAGTGTGTCATAGATAATAGAGGAAAAAACCCTTCCCCGGTTGACTGGCATTTAAAAAGAAATGCTGAATAATGACAAAGCAAGTCTTAATTGCCCAAACATTCACATGGCTCCGTACTTACTGGCCATTTGTGCCCCAGTATTTATAGGACATTTGACCTCCCAAAATGTATGTGGGGAAATTGCAGGGGTGCTGTATTTACAATAAACCTCATAATTCCTATTTTTCTAGAAAAAGAAGATACCACTCATATATGAATTATCTGGGGGCTCTTTAATTTGAGACCTACATCTCTAATTTAAATGTTTCAGAAATGGCATGACAACTGTGTGACAAAAGCATGGCAATTGAACATTTTCTGCGTGTGTGACAGAGTTACTAATGTTTTGAACATACCTTTAGATCAGTTTGATATAAATCTAACATCTATATATTTAATTAAGTCAGTTTTTGCAAATGAGTTCATCCCTGGATCCCACGCAGTTTGGATTCCGTGCAGATCATAGCACTGAACTCGCAATGCTGAAGTCTACTGATGAGATCAGAGAGGCCCTGGACCAAGGTGGAGCTGCTATTCTTATTCTTTTGGATCTGTCGGCCGCATTTGATACGGTCCATCACCAAGTTTTGATGGACCGTTTGACAGCGGTAGGGGTTCGAGGTAAAGCATGGGATCTCCTAAAATCCTTTCTGACCGACAGATCACAAACGGTGGATTTAGACAGATATAGATCTAGGCCTTTTGCTCTTCCTTGTGGGGTCCCTCAGGGGTCCACACTTAGTCCTACTCTATTTAATCTTTATGTCACCTCGTTGGCCACTTTGGTTAAATCTTTTGATTTCCAGCTGTCATCGTATGCTGACGACACACAAATTGTGTTGTCCATCAAAAAAGGGGCAGAAGCTGAAACAGCCTCCAAATGCCATAACTGTATCCAGGCTATTGCTTCTTGGATGAAAGCCAATTGTCTTAAGCTTAATGCGGAAAAGACCGAGGTTGTACTTTTCGGAAACACGGCTAATCTTTGGACTCCTGACTGGTGGCCGACGTCCATGGGAAAGCTTCCTGTCCCAGTTACTAAGGCTAAAAACCTCGGGGTGATTGTAGACGCAAAGCTGTCCTTTGAAGAACAGGTTAGTAGGACCGTTTCTTCTTGCTCGTTCACTCTTAAACTTCTGCGGAAAATTAAATCCTATCTCCCAGAAGACTGCTTAAGAATCGCAGTGACTGCACTTATCCTCTCACGGTTGGATTATTGTAACAGTCTTTTCATTAACATACAAAAAAGACTTCTTTCCAGGCTCCAGACTGTGCAAAATGCTGCGGCTAGACTCCTTACCGGTATCCCCAGATTTACTTCCGTAAAGGATGGTATCAGATCCTTACACTGGCTCCCGGTAGCTGCACGAATCCAGTTCAAGGCACTATGTCTGGTCTTTAAAGCCCTTAACGGGACTAGCCCAGACTTCCTAAAACAATCCATTCAATGGTATGTGCCCGGTAGAGCTCTGCGATCAACACAGTCTAAACTTGCCATCCTTCCTCGCTACCGTAAACTTAGCTGGGGTGGCAGAAGTTTTTCTCACTGTGCCATTAAGGCCTGGAATGGCCTTCCCCTACACCTTAGGAATTCTTCGGAACTTCTTGCCTTCAGAAGGGGGCTGAAGACCTGGCTTTTCACTTAAACTCTCTCTGCGTGGTATTCAGCTGTTTGGGTAGTTAGTGCGCAGCGCCAGGACACCTCTGGGTAACAGTGCGCTTTAGAAGTCTTTATAACATAACATAACATAACATAACAAGAAGTGACACAAGAAAAACTGCATGATAGATTGTCACAAACAGAATGACAACCTGTAATCCCTATTCCTGGCAATCTGTAAATACTCATGCATGACAACATTTCTAATGTTTGACCATTCTGAGTAGCATTCTACCTGTCAGCCCCTCATTAGGGTAATAACTGTTATATAAATACTCATACCATACCACACCAAATTGTGTTTTCGTACCAGCCTTCTAACTTCCTGCAGGCCTAACCACATCCTCCAACATAACCCTTTGTTTTATCGATTTTTGTCAGAATACATTTGTATTTTTAACTTTGTGGCTGTAGGTAGGAAATGTGCACATACATTGTGCATGTCCAAATGACTATTGTGCGTTTGTTAGTTGCACTTTTTACACCCATCCTTATGAAAACCATTTTTGATCCTGTGTGTATTTCTTTCGTGTAAACAGCATAGTCAGACTTGGTAGGTACAGAAAATCCATTGGCGTCTATGTAATGTGGAATTCTAAAGTAACCCTAATGATACACTGTGTAGTGGTATTCAGCATTACTGTTCATTCTAATAGTGTGCAGACTGGTGCAATAGATATATGAGCTGCATTAATTTTCTCTCTTCTCATATATTCCACCTTAGCCCTTCCATTCCTTTCCTTCCTCTGATCTTTGCATTTCCTTTCTCCTCTCGTCTAGTGCTGTTGATTTCCCATGTTCTCTCCCTCCTCTCTCCTCACTTCACATGCTCCAGACCTTCCACATTCTCCTTTCTCAGATTTCCCCTTGCTTGCCCCCTTTTCTCAGCCATTTAAATTGTTTTCCTTCCATATTCCCATTTCTAGTGCACACTACTGAAGATGTGAACAGCTTAAACAATGCAGAATAGTAACTCCAAACGTTCAGTTTATGAAGGGATTTGAGAGACATGTAAAACTTTCAGTCGGCACAAGCTCACAACGGAGCTGTGGTCATTTAAGTACAAATGAAACAATGTGTACACATTCACTTTTGCTGGGCCTTTAAAAACATACATTGGGTAATGCTTGCAATTGTTTAACTGCTCATAGATTGTGGCTGTGCAGAGACAGCCTGGGTTTGCAACCCTCAGCCCTTTCGTGTTGCCTCTCTGTAGAAAGGTGTGTTAGAAGCAGGACCTTCCCCCAGTCAGGCTTAAGAGAGCACAGGTCTCTTGCTGTGCTTTTGGCCACTTTGTTATGTGTAGAGGTGCATTTGCATCTCTGATCGGGCATCCTGAAGTCCTTCCTTGAGTTTCCGAACAAAGCAGGGAGTATTTACAGACGCTGTTGAGAATTCAATACTTTTTTTCAAAAGGGCTCGTAGATTTTAGAATCAAGCCAAACATGCACTTCTCTCTTTTAAGATCTGATGAGTTTATCATTTAATCTCCCATGCCAAAAACAGAAATAAATATGTCCTTTTGAAATGTATCTGGTGCTCATCTAAAGCGCTCCAATACCTTTAGGCCGAGTGTGCGCTATATAAAATTGCAAAAATATAAAAAATAAAATAAACCAAAATGCTGACTAATCAAAAACATCACCTTATTTTTATATGATTGTTTTTCACCCACCCTTAGGGATATCAATAAACTGTTTTCATTAGGAAAGCTTTATAAACAGTTTTTAAATTAAGCAATTCAAATGATTTAAATGTAATTACATATTATGGCTGCATTTAAACATATCTTCTAACAAGTTCATTAATTCTATAAAAGCATAACTTTTCTGTTAAAAATAAGCTTGGCTATGCAATGGGCATAAGCGCAATGCAACACTAGTCCCTCACTCATCTAGCCATCCTATAAAAGAACATATTCCATATGCATAGTGATAGGTAAAAAAAAAAAGGCAAAGCAACATAAAATCTTTAGATTATTTGCTAAATACTATCAAATCAGTTTATATTATATTGTAGTGTAGTGCATCATCATTCTTTAATTGCAGATAAGGATCAAACAGCAATAGGTAAGTATTCTGGGATTCAAAACTGGCAAAAATTGTTTTTAGCAATGTTTATATAACCACAAACAATTTTCAGACACAAAAAATCTAAATTCAATAGCTTCATGTAAAATAACATTTTATTTTAATAAATAAAGAAATGGTTAATTTGCATGAAAAATATTTGGATAATCACCGGAGTATGCAGCTTTTTCTTTGAGAGTCTGTCCTTCCTGCTGCCAGAATGTGTTTCCAGTAAGCAAAGTGTGTTTAAATGCAAAGTGTGTTTAAGGCTGCAGTACCGCCTCCTGTCTACAGGGGCAGACCTGAGCAAAAATATAAACACACTTGATGAAACACAAGTCCCCACAAGACACTTTTTTAAAAAGTTGTCAAAATTGACACAGATGTTCCTTAAGTCATTTGTTGTCATTTAGAAGACATTGCCTTGTGGGGACTTGGGTTCAAGTCCCCACAGTGCAATCAAGTCCCCACAGCGTGAGTGTGTTATCACACCCAAGTCCCCACAAGGATAGTAACACAAACCCACACACACAGGCACTCACACACACAAACACACACACAGGGAGAGCAGACAGGAGTGGCACAATCCAATAGCCTTCAGCTCTGTGTTTAAAGAAAGACAGGACTCAGTAGTATTCTCAGTGCAGTTTATTCAATGTGTCAAGGTGGTCCATCTTTGATAACTATTAATTTCTTTCAATATTTCATTTTGGTAGCATCAGACATGTGTGCTTTGCTCTTCACCAGCTCTTCGATGGAGCACAGCCACAAATAAGTGCCAAACTTTCATGCAGTATAAGATTTCAAGACCTTTGCCTTCTTGATTACTAATCAAACAGCATGTCACTGCAACGATCATCCTCCCTCTGGGGCATAGTCATTGGCACCAGGAAGAAGTTTATGCAAAAAAACCTCCATGTGGCTGTACTCTAAATGGGACTGACACTCACCATGTTTGCAAAATTGCTGGAGAACAATGGTTTGCAAGTTGAGAAAATGAAATGAAATATTGCCAGAAAGTAAAAGTTTTTAAGTTCAATTAATTTTATTGAGAAGAATTTAAAGTGACCCAACACAGTATGCAATAAAAACAAAATTGTACATCTTAACATTCCAAGCTCATCACATACTAAACAAAAGAATCAGACCAATAATGGGAGAGGGAAACAAAAAATAAAAAATAAAAATGAGAAAATGCAAATGAGATTAAATACTTATGTCAACTAGGTACATAGTAGAAATTTATGGAACTATTAGGGGGACTAGGGTGGTTTAAGAACCTCCTGTTGAGAGGGTTGTGGTAATGGACACTTTTTAGCACTGTTATCAATAAAAAGTGTAACAGGTGACCATAAATCAGCACGTTTGATTGCCAAGGAGGGTGGGTATACAAAAGCAGTATCTAATCTGTGATTATGGCAAACAGTGTACCACCAAGCCCTATAAGAAATCTTCGACGAGTCTTTCCAATTGACAGTAATTTGGTGAAAGGCAACCGCGAGCAATAAGTCTATAATCCTGACGTTAAGCAGGGTATCATCCCAGATGGGCGAAATACTTCCCAAGAAGATGTGAGAGAAAGAGAAAGGAAACTTGGTATCGTAAATTAAGTTAATTTGAGACCATCCTCGTTTCCAAAAGCGGTGTACCTGGGAACAATTAAATAACATGTGAAAGAGGTCAGCATTGGGGGAGGAACATGACCAACATGTGTATGGAATTGATGAAAAGCGTTTAGAGAGAGTAGCTGGTGTAAGTAACAATCGATTGTAGACAACAATAATGTTTGGGTAATATTCGCTGCTCTAAAGGCTTTACGTAATTTGGTCCATACACCATTCCACATTGATAATGGCCAACACGTAGCAAAATCGTGTTCCCAAGCTTCTTCCGTTCTCGTCTTCCGTGTCTTGTCCCCAATACCTTGGAAGTGTTTATAAATAACAGAGGCCTTGGGAGTAGTTAATAACAAGGTCTGAAGACTAGAAGAGGGATTCAATGTGTCAGAAGTGTTGGGGGTGGCAGGAAGGTGGGAAAGAGATTCCAACACTGCTGCTTTGAGTAGATTATATTTATTGACAAAAGATGCGGGTAAGTGGAATAACTGCTGGAGTGTATCAAAGGGTATAAATTGTGAGTCGGAGAATAATTGATGGATCCATATTAAGCCTCTTTGTCTCCAAGTCTTCCAGTAAAAGGGTTTTTTATGGATTAGTAAATTTTTATTATGCCAAATCGTTGAGTGTAAGAAGGATTTGTGAGAGTCATGAGTCAGGTGAGAGGATTTCTCAAGTAATTTAGAAGTGTGTTTTATTATGGGAGTAGAAATGTATTGTGGCTTGTGTGAAAAAGAAAGATACTCACAAAATGAGTAAGGAGTAAGAAAAAGGCGCTCCACTAATGTCCAAAGAGGGCAATGATCCGTGGAGTCAGGCAACCATAAAGAAGCCTGACGTAATAGGAAAGCCTTCTGTAAGCAGGAAAATCCGGAAAGTTAACTCCACCTTCTGATTTAGGGCGAATTAATTTTAACAGGGACATTCTAGGTTTTTTTTTTTACCCCACAGAAAAGAGGATAAAATGGAGTTGACTTTTTAAAATAATTTAGTTGTCGGTATATTCGAAATGGTGTATAAAATTATAGGTGCCAACATCATCTTTATGGTGTCCAGACGACCCCACCAAGATAAGTACAGAGGATGCCATCTGGCAATCAAGTCTGAGATCTTTTGAATACACTTATCCATACATAAGGCTACCGTTCCTGAAATTGAAGATGTAAAGTGTAAACCTAAGTATTCAATGGCATTCGGGCTCCATTTAAAGTGGGAGGTCTGAACGTCTGAGCTGAAAGTATATTTCGTTAAAGGCAATATTTCATATGTCATTATTCAACTTATATCCAGAGATAAAAGAGTAGGCTCTCACCCCCGCTAAAAAAGAGTCGCGTATTATCGGTAATGACACGTCCCTTGACAAAGCCAGATTGTTCCTTCCCTAGCAAATTCGGTAAAAAGGAGTCTAGGCGGATGGCTAATGCTTTAGAAAACATTTTAGAGTCGATATTGACCAGTGAGATGGGTCTGTAGTTTTTACAGAAATTTGAATCCCTACCCTCCTTAGGGATTAGGCAGATGTGGGCTTCTGAGAAGGAACCGGGGGAACCATTGGAGGATATAAAAAATTAATAAGTGAATGTAACTTAGGAAGTAAAAGCTTAGAAAAATTAGTATAAAACTCAACAGTAAAGCCATCCGGACCAGGGGCTTTGTCTTTTGTAAGATTTTGGAGAGCAGTAAGTAATTCCTGCTGGGAAAGACCAGACTCCAAAGGAGATAAGTCCAGAGGTATCTGCTGAGACCGTTGGATGTCAGAAAAAAATGGTGTTAATAAGTGATCCGTAGGATCAGTTTCTGAGGAATATAGGGATTGATAAAAAAGAGCAAATTCATTTAGAATTTCGGCATCTTTAAACTTTAAGACTAACTGTTCGTCGAAGACGGAATCAATATTCAATTTGTTTTGGCGAATCTTTAAATAGTTAGCTAATATTTTCCCTGCTCTATTTTTACCCCCGTAGAATTTCGCGCTGGATTTTAACAAGTATAGGGAAGCATCTTCCGTTGCTTTTTTATTAAAATCCAATTTGGCCCTTACAAGGGATTTTAAGCAATCCTCCGAATGAGATGTATAATATGAATGTTTAAGTGCCTTAATAACCCGAAGAAGATCCGTTGTAATCTTACGAGTAAATTTTAGTTTCCTTGCCACGAAATTAATAATGAAATCTCTTGCTGATGCTTTGAATGCATCCCAAATAGTTGCCAGTGACAAAGAACCTGTATGGTTCCTCTCAAAATAATCAGTAAAGAAATGACGGTGAGAATTTGGGGTCTAAGAGGAGAGCGTTATTGAAAAGCCACCTTCTAGGAGCAATGTTCCTGGGCATTATATCAAAACCAATGGATATGGGGGCATGATCTGACAATAGAATGGGACCAATGTCTGCAAACACGAGAGATTGTGAGATATTATGAGAGACAAACACGTAATCAATTCTGGATTGGGTATGATGCGTTGAGGAGTAGAAGGAGTATTCCCTGGTGATTGGATTACAAAGGCGCCAAGCATCAAGTAATTTATGTTGAGAAATAGTGCGAGTAAAAGATTTATGTATCTTATTGGGAATGAAAGGTACTTTTGAATTCCTATAAACAAAAGGATCTAACACTTGATTACAATCCCCAGCTATGATAAAATTCTCCTCAATGCAATTAGAAATACGAATGGACAAAGCAGGCCAAAAAGAGGTATCCCCACCTGTAGGTGCATAAACATTAAGGAAAGAGACTGGAACATCTTTTGACAATAATTTGACGATAAGCCATCTTCCGTCAACATCGGTTTCTTGTGACACTAAGATGACTGGAAGAGATTTGCGACATAATATCGCAACTCCACTTCGTTTACCATCCCCAGGGGAAAAATAGACCTCGCCCACCCAACCCCTTTTTAATTTCAGAGACTCATTTTCCGTAAGATGCGTTTCTTGTAGGAAGACAATATCCGCATTTAACTTGGCTAGGTGTGTTAAAACCCTTTGCCTTTTAATTGGAGAGTTTAATCCCCTAATGTTCCAAGAAACCAACTTAAGTGACATAACAAATGTTACCGAAAGACATATAGCAGTTGAAAACTGTGGTCCGATTCAATTCAATGGATACAACAACAGTAAAAGAAGCCAAAATTATGACGTAGAAGTCCAAATTCGTATAAAAGCAACGTAAATTGTGAACAGAAAAGGAAGAGAGGACTGAGACTAGAAAGAGCGTGTAATACTTCAAGTCATAAAAGATGCAAAAACTTAAACTGATAAACTAGGCAGAATCAACCATCAACATACAATCTCGAAGTTCCAAGAGCGACAATTTACAAGAAAAATGATGAAATATGAGAAAGAGAAAATAACAAGAGAATAAAGAAGAAATAGCAACCATCAAATCAAACAGGATTCAAATCAGAAAACAAGTAGAAAGCAAAATAGAAGCAAGCTGAGGAAACAACTTATATGTACAGTACAATACAGAAAAGAAAAAAAGAGAAGAAAAAATTAAAACAGAACAGTTTGGGTTAACACGTGCATAACCAGTGATGAGTAAACATTAGAAAATGGAGAACAATCAATACCATAACCTTACGGGGTTAGGAGCTTTTTAGCTTTAAAAAGTGAACACAATCAGGCATTGGGCAAGAGAGAAGAGGACCTCTGAGTGTCCATAGCGTTCGGGTTGCATGAATTAATAAAACTCTGCAGTCGAACTGGATCTTCATAAGTTGTTGTTCTATTATGATACGTAACCTTAAACAGGCATGGATGAAGGAGGCCGTAGCGGGCACCTAGGGATCTGAGAGCAGGCCTCAGGTTGAGAAAAGCTCTGCGCCGTACAGCAGTCGCCTTGGCATAGTCCTGAGTGAAGAACAAAGTTGAGCTGGACCAAGTAATATGTTGAGCCGATTTGGCCGCAGAAAGCACCAACAACAAGTCTGTATATTCCAAAAAGTAGATGATTACTCCTCTTGGTCTTCGTGAGGGTGACGCATTGGAAGATGGGCGACCTAACCTGTGAGCTCTTTGGATATTGAGCGATGTGCCCTCCGCCAAATGAAGCACCTTGGGAAGAAAAGTGGTAAAGAAGGTGAGGGTATTGGACCCCTCAACTCCTTCCGCCAAACCATAAATGCGTAGATTATTTCTCCTGCTTCGATTTTCAAGGTCCTCGATCTGTTTCTGGAGGGTTGATACTTGAGATTGAAGCCGGGAGACATTCACACATGTATCACTAAAGGTGGACATACTTTGTTAAACAGCAGTGACTCTAGTGTTGAGTTGAGACCAATTGTCCGTAAGAACTGGAAGCTTAGAGTTAGTTTCCTCCATAAAGGGCTGAAGGGCTCTTATCTCTTCCAACAGCATCTCCATGGAAACCGGAGAGGTTGATTTAGGAGGAGACGGGGGATTATGCTATAGGCATTTGGTAATAGCCTTCCCGGATGGAGTGGGTAAGGGATCCATGTCGGCCTCCAAGGAACTGGGTATCGACACTTGAGAGTCTTCCAGCTTGGAAAAGGCGGTAAATATCCTGGAATTTTTAATAAAAACGTGCTTCTGTTGCGGTTTCGCTGAAAGAGCACCTTTCGTTCTTCCCATAGAGATGCTAGCGCAGCCACCAACAAAAATAGGCGCAAAAGTCAGGAGAATGAGGGTAATTATGTGAAGAACCGTCAGAGGCGTAGAAATGATACTCAGGTTAGGTTGAAAGTATCCAATGAGGCTTAGGCAGGGCAGCAAAGCATCAAAAAGCTGATCAAAAGTGCTGAAAAAAGTTAATATGATCCATGCAATAAAGAGTGGTGCGTCAGATGAATGGGAAAGATGATAAAAAGTTCACTCCTTTAATACAATTATGCCAGAGAGATATAAGGAAATGCACAAAATGGCTGCCAAAAAACAACTTCCAGTCAGGGAGGTTGAGTAGAATCCACTAGTGCTCAAATGCCTCAAAACAACTACTTGAGGATGACTGCAGATGAATTATGCCTCAGATGGATGGGAAAAATGATAAAAAGTTCACTCCTTTAATAAAGTTATGCCAGAAAGATATGAGGAAATGTACAAAATGGCTGCCAAAAAACAACTTCCAGTCAGGGAGGTCGAGTAGAATCCACTAGTGCTCAAATGCCTCAAAACAACTGCTTGAGGATGGCTGCAGTTGAATTATGCCTCAGAAAAATAAAATAAATTAAAAAATTAAAAAAACATGAGAGTAATTATGATCCTCAAATGGCCAGTAGTGCTGAGATCAAAGGAAGTTACCGACTGCGAGTGTAACAAAATGGCGGCCGCTGCTTCTCAACCTTATAATAAACAACAGGAGCATAAACCCATAAACCTCGTTGAGACAGGGGTAATAATGTAAGGAACAACAAGTAATCTCAACTGGTATCATTCAATCTAGACAAGTGAAATGCATGTATACAACATTACAGTTCAGATAAGGAAGACTCTGAATAAGAAAGTTGTAGAAAAAATTATATTGTATTGGATGAATTAAATACAAAAGGACATACAACAACTTAATTAAGAGTAATGATGGAACAGTGGTAACAGCACTGCACGAAAATTCAATATAACAGAAAGACAACCTGAACTTGTACTTGGTGCTTAAGGTGTACGTGACACGAGGACGGCGACGCAAGTGACAAGGTGCGAACAGCAGGGGACGGCGCAAAGTGAAGTGAAAGTGAATGGTTGAACACTGAATTCAAGGGTTCTAAATTCAATTTGTGACAATAAAAATGATTACATATTCATTTTAGAGAACCATAAGGCCATCAATTAAGCTGAGGTGTTGACGGGTTTTCGATCCGGTTGAATTGGGATCATCATCAGGACTGGGTTGCAATATTCAAACGGTGCTGGAAAAGGTAATTAAAGTCATATTCCAGCAGAGGGCAAATTGTAATAGTACAAATTTTCTGAAGGAAACGAGAAAATTACTCGTAATCTTGGGGGTGGACAAGGCGCAGTGATTGCGCAAATCTAATGAATAAAAGGTATCACAGTCATCGGGGGTCCAGCGTCATGAATCAACCGGCGTGAAGGATGCAGGAAAAACAATTATTAAGGGGTCCTTAATTAAGTAATGGCGAACACGGCGCCAAGGGCCCGACAGTCTAGTGAATAGAGCGTCGGGAGAAGGGCATCTCAGTTACCACAGGTCCAGCGTCAGCAATAAATGTCCCCTGCTGTTCGCACCTTGTCACTTGCGTCGCCGTCCTCGTGTCACGTACACCTTAAGCACCAAGTACAAGTTCGGGTTGTCTTTATGTTATATTGAATTTTCGTGCAGTGCTGTTACAACTGTTCCATTATTCCTCTTAATTAAGTTGTTGTATGTCCTTTTGTATTTAATTCATCCAATACAATATAATTTTTTCTACAACTTTCTTATTCAGAGTCTTCCTTATCTCAACTGTAATGTTGTATACATGCATTTCACTTGTCTAGATTGAATGATACCAGTTGAGATTACTTGTTGTTCCTTGCTGCTTCTCAACAGCATTCAGGGAACTCAATGAGGAAATTAAAGCATTTTCGCCAGTATGGAGGAGCTATCGAGCGCACGGCAATCAGCGCACCTTCCAACGTCCAGTTTGAGTCCCAGATTCGCCTGACATCGTCTTCGAAAGCGGAAACTCTTGGTTCCGCCCGGGCGCCTCAGCCGGACACCGCCATCTACCGCGGGCGCCAAGCCACGCCCCCCCAGAAAGTAAAAGTTATCAGGCTTGGCTTTATTTAAAGAGTTGCAACTCTGCAAGGTGGACCACACTGACCACACGGTGCTGGGAGGACTGTTTCACTTCAAACCTACAAATAAAGGCTATTGGTGAGTGCCAGTCCTGTTTTGAATCTGGCCATACAAAGGGTGTCATATATCATTAATGCATGTGTATATGCAGTTAAGCACGCTAAACAATAACCTGTATATTTTCACTCATAATTCACTTGTAATCAGTCTTCTGCTTACAATATTTTTTCACAATGATATTTAAACTCATTATGCTGGTATGCACTGCACTACTACATTGCCCAGATGCAGTTTTCTTTTAACAGACCTAAAGAATAAAACACAGAGATGGATAAAAACTAGGTTAGTTGGCAGATATTGTTGACTTGATGTCAGTTTTATGTTTTATAGGATACTTTTCGTAGTGTTGTTTATTGAGAGCCTCAGGATCTGATTTATAGTGCGGCAGACGGGTTATTCGTTCACAAATCTGGCAGATATCTTGTTCCCCATATTACAAGTGACATTAGATAGAATGCACTTGTAGTATGGCAGACGGGATATCTGTTACATTTGTGACGGAGTAACCCATCTGGCGAACTAAAAATCAGGCCTTTCGTTCCTTTAATAGACATGGACTTTGTTGATTGATGGATTTTAGTTTTTTTAATAATATTTTTATTGCGAGAATTCACCAATTACATAGTTAATAATTACATAATTCAAAAACAAAAAACAAAACAAAAACACAAAAGAAGAAGCAATTACATCATTAGAATCGCTTGAGAAATTTGATTGGCTTAAGTTACAAAAAAGAAAATTGCCATAAATCCATACTTCTGCATTGCACATATTACCTATAATACAATTTAGCCAAATGCCTCCCAAAGTTGTAAGAATTTCCTATAGGAACCTGATCATAACGCAGATCTTTTTTCAGATTCCCTGATTCTACATAATTTTGACCACCAATGTTACAATTTTGGAGCTTCTTTGGCCAGCCATTTATGAAGAATTAATGATCTTGCTATTAAAACAATAATAAATAATAGCTTTTTTGTAAAATAGTAACATTTAGATTAGGTGAGTACTCGAGAACTGCTGTTTCGGTCATGTTATGAATACATCTATGAGACCATCTTCAGGACAGACAGTTCCTATGTAGAATAAAGGACCTCCTTAAAAAATAAATCAATGTAGAACCATAAGTTTATTGGTCCTATGAAGATGTTCAAATTGTTGCCATATACTTGCTATCAACCGTCAACATCTCTTTGGAAAGAATGTGATCAACAATAAGGTTTCAACATTAGTCGCATAATCAAGAGTCAGCATATGGGCTTGACATTTCGTGAAACGCCTTCAGTGTTTAACGTCCAGACAAGGTGTGTTGTTGGACAAACATTTGAATATCTTCATAGGACCAATAAACGTATGGTTCTAAATTAAGAATACACCAGTTTTCTTGTTTTGATCTATTCTCTTTATTGGATTGTATTAATTAATTTCCAGATTTTATATGTTTGAGGCCACTTTTTGGGGTACTTCTAAAAGGCAGTGTGAAGTAATGTTTTTTTATATTTAAATAAATTCCTTTATAGGCATATTTGCCTGACAAAATATTTCGTTGCCCAAGCCCACAAGAGTATAATGGGTTGGTCAACTTTTAGAATTACTTTCAGAAAGATGGCATTTCACTGCTCTTAAAGCTCTTTGTGCCTGCAGACTGTCTCCAATAAACATCTAGAGTGGGTAGCAGCTGGTCTTTGTGCTTTCCCTCTAGACAGCAACACACAAAGGAAGGGTAGGTGTTACTGAGTGCCCATGTGCATCCTGATGGGATGGAGGAGCTGATACTTACACCTGAATGGGGAGTGTCCTGTCCCCACACAAAGTGTTGATTGCCCCCCTAGAGAGTCTGGAGCCAGTGCTAGGAAGAGGGGACCTCTGTGCACTACAAAGCCCCACTTTGAAATCACCTCCACTTCACAGGCATAACTGTGTATAAGTATTCGGTTTCTGACCCCATCAGATCAGACACTTCTGGACCTGTAAAAAATCTCTGCCAGGAAGCAGGGCTGCCACTGCTGGACTGCTGCTCTGGAAGAACTGCTATTCTGCTGTGCTGCCCTGCTGACTGCTATCCTTTGCCCCTGCTGCGGAAGAACTGGACTCTTACTTGAACCTAGAGTGATCTAGAAGGGCATGCTAGCTTGCCTCCTGTTTTAAGACTCAGGAATATCAAAATGTCACCCCCTGCTCTTGTGCCTGGTCCATTGGCAGTGGATCTAGTTGCTTACTCCAATGGGATCATCAATTCCTATGCTGAGTGAAGCAGAATCAATGCATTTCTGCTGTTGTGGGAACAGACCCGGTGCATCGCAGTTGGAACCAGCGCATCGCCTGAAGAACCGATGCATCAGAACTTCTGCATCACTGCCACCATGGTGAGAGAAGATCAATCCACCCCCTCGACTGTGTGGAAAATCCAGCTGCTTCAGCTTTGGAATCAACGCATCTCGCCTTTGCTGCTTTGTCTTCGGAACCAGCACATAACCATTGTTGTGTGGAGAAAATCTATGCAGCACCTCGACTGCATGGATAGACACCAACGCATCGCTTGGCTGCGCCCTGCATCTCATTGTTGCCAGCAGGGTCAAGGTACTGTGTTCAGCTGGCCTTGTGTGGCTCCTGTATCTGGTCCATGCTCCATTGTGGTCACCCTGAACTCTTGACTTTGTCTCGGTCCAGCACGACCCGACAACACCCATAATCGCTTACTGCTTTTAAGCATTATTTTTACTTTCAATCTTTAAAAATTCATATCTCATCCCTACTTTATTTGATTTTTGGCATTTTAGTTATGTGTTATTTATAAAATCATAATCTATTTTTCTAAACTGATGTGGAGTCTTCTGTGGTTTATTCATTGTGTTACTGTTTGAAGTGGTGCACAAATTCTTTACTATTGCCTCCTAAATTAAGCTTGCTTGCTCTTTGCCAACCTACCAGAGGGTGAGCACAGATTAATTTAAAGTGTGTTCCTGATGTTCCTGGCTTAAACTGACTTGGATTGTGGTTCCTGCTTGGACAGGGTGCATACCTCTGCCATCCTGAAACCCAATTTATATCAGCAAGCAGGAAAAAACCACTACTAAATATTCCAAGAAGTTGCCTGGTTTGTTTTTTGGGGGGGGGGGCGGGGGGGGGGGGGTTTGAAAAATGGACGCAGGAATTTTTTGCAATCTGTGTAGAAGTAAAAACCAAAGTATGTTAGTTTAATAAATTTCCCAGGGTCTATTAGTGCTATTACAGAATACGCCTTTGAGAAATTACAGGCAGATGAGTCAACAATTCTGTTTCGACTGGATCCTCAAATAGGCTTGTATTTTTGTTCTGCTGCTGTTTTAGATTTGTTTTTGTAGCAAGGATATTGCTGTTTACAAACCACTGTAAAGTGCCTGCAGCTCTTGGCGTTTAATACAGTGAGTCTGCTTTTGGCAATTGTCAAGGGTAATGGATCCACAGCAAGAAAAGCTTGAACCCTTGAAGGCTTCTAGTCATGTGCATACCTGAAATCAGTGTGAAGAGAATTTAGATATATTCAGATAGAAGCTAGATAAAACATTTGGCTTCTTAATCAGATACACTCAAAAAAAGATGCAAAAACTTCCTAGGGCATATATTGATTCCACACAGAATTAAGTTACCTTTTGTGCGAAAATTTGAGTTTTCCCCTTCGCACCAGAGGATAACATTTTATATTGGTCTTTGCAACCGACAGTACCATACAGTACTCCCATTTCTGTACTGTTTTGGCAATGCAAATTAATCCTTGGATTATCTGCAGAAAATGGTTTGGGAAAAGCCTGTGGCAAAGTAAATTTGACTGCAAACCATTTATCAGGGGTGAAAAACACAGCTAATCAGAATGAGGTTGTTGGAATCTCAATCTTGATCTGTAACCTGAGGTATTTCATCTCAGCAGGGATCACCTAGAAGTGCTGGTTGACCGCGGAGCCTAGATTTCCTTGTGCAACAAAAACACCTCAAACTTGTGGTGTTTATGGGTGAATGACTTACACTGCTGAAAAACAATCTCATCAAAAGCTGAATACTCTCATGATGCTCAAAAGTCAATCACAGTAAAACTGACTCACTTTATCAATCCAACCACCTTTCTGTAAAATCACCCATCAACTAGTCCCCTTAGAAAACTGCTGAATCCTGCTTATTTCACCTGTAGCTCATCTAGACAAAAAAACAGCATTCCTGTTATCATTTTGGCCCATTATCAGATGCTTGGTGCCCTCATGACCTAACAGAGGAAATGCCATGGATTGAGGGCTTCTCTCCTTTTCCTGCTACCTCCATTGCGATTATGAATTCTATTACTCATCAGATTTAGGGTTACGGAAAGATCACCCCAATGCAAAACCAAAGGAAATGATGGACGGAGTGTTGAACATTGCAAGCACTCACCCCCAGTCAACTGATCTGGGTTTAATCCACCGCTGTTCTTTAGCCCACTCTGCCACCCCAGTTCAGACATGGCCATATGCAAATCAGACTGACCCTGTGCCTCATGGGAACAGTCCAGCCCGAACTGCCAAGCCATGTCTTCCCTGGACCGGAAACAAGCTTCCTAGGACCAGTTTCTGGCATTTCAGCCGTCTTCAGCCAGGCTTGCTTGAATCCAGTGGCAAAGTGAGCAAGGGACTCACGTCTGAGCATACCCTGCCAACTTATGGCAAACAAAGCAAAACCAAAGGAAATGATGGACGGAGTGTTGAACATTGCAAGCACTCACCCCCAGTCAACTGATCTGGGTTTAATCCACCGCTGTTCTTTAGCCCACTCTGCCACCCCAGTTCAGACATGGCCATATGCAAATCAGACTGACCCTGTGCCTCATGGGAACAGTCCAGCCCGAACTGCCAAGCCATGTCTTCCCTGGACTGGAAACAAGCTTCCTAGGACCAGTTTCTGGCATGTCAGCCGTCTTCAGCCAGGCTTGCTTGAATCCAGTGGCAAAGTGAGCAAGGGACTCACGTCTGAGCATACCCTGCCAACTTATGGCGAACAAACCAAAACCAAAGGAAATGATGGACGGAGTGTTGAACATTGCAAGCACTCACCCCCAGTCAACTGATCTGGGTTTAATCCACCACTGTTCTTTAGCCCACTCTGCCACCCCAGTTCAGACATGGCCATATGCAAATCAGACTGACCCTGTGCCTCATGGGAACAGTCCAGCCCGAACTGCCAAGCCATGTCTTCCCTGGACCGGAAACAAGCTTCCTAGGACCAGTTTCTGGCATTTCAGCCGTCTTCAGCCAGGCTTGCTTGAATCCAGTGGCAAAGTGAGCAAGGGACTCACGTCTGAGCATACCCTGCCAACTTATGGCGAACAAAGCAAAACCAAAGGAAATGATGGACGGAGTGTTGAACATTGCAAGCACTCACCCCCAGTCAACTAATCTGGGTTTAATCCACCGCTGTTCTTTAGCCCACTCTGCCACCCCGGTTCAGACATGCCCATATGCAAATCAGACTGACCCTGTGCCTCATGGGAACAGTCCAGCCCGAACTGCCAAGCCATGTCTTCCCTGGACCGGAAACAAGCTTCCTAGGACCAGTTTCTGGCATTTCAGCCATCTTCAGCCAGGCTTGCTTGAATCCAGTGGCAAAGTGAGCAAGGGACTCACGTCTGAGCATACCCTGCCAACGTATGGCGAACAAATCAAAACCGAAGGAAATGATGGACGGAGTGTTGAACATTGCAAGCACTCACCCCCATTCAACTGATCTGGGTTTAATCCACCGCTGTTCTTTAGCCCACTTTGCCACCCCCAGTTCAGACATGGCCATATGCAAATCAGACTGACCCTGTGCCTCATGGGAACAGTCCAGCCCGAACTGCCAAGCCATGTCTTCCCTGGACCGGAAACAAGCTTCCTAGGACCAGTTTCTGGCATTTCAGCCGTCTTCAGCCAGGCTTGCTTGAATCCAGTGGCAAAGTGAGCAAGGGACTCACGTCTGAGCATACCCTGCCAACTTATGGCAAACAAAGCAAAAACCAAAGGAAATGATGGACGGAGTGTTGAACATTGCAAGCACTCACCCCCAGTCAACTAATCTGGGTTTAATCCACCGCTGTTCTTTAGCCCACTCTGCCACCCCAGTTCAGACATGGCCATATGCAAATCAGACTGACCCTGTGCCTCATGGGAACAGTCCAGCCCGAACTGCCAAGCCATGTCTTCCCTGGACTGGAAACAAGCTTCCTAGGACCAGTTTCTGGCATGTCAGCCGTCTTCAGCCAGGCTTGCTTGAATCCAGTGGCAAAGTGAGCAAGGGACTCACGTCTGAGCATACCCTGCCAACTTATGGCGAACAAACCAAAACCAAAGGAAATGATGGACGGAGTGTTGAACATTGCAAGCACTCACCCCCAGTCAACTGATCTGGGTTTAATCCACCACTGTTCTTTAGCCCACTCTGCCACCCCAGTTCAGACATGGCCATATGCAAATCAGACTGACCCTGTGCCTCATGGGAACAGTCCAGCCCGAACTGCCAAGCCATGTCTTCCCTGGACCGGAAACAAGCTTCCTAGGACCAGTTTCTGGCATTTCAGCCGTCTTCAGCCAGGCTTGCTTGAATCCAGTGGCAAAGTGAGCAAGGGACTCACGTCTGAGCATACCCTGCCAACTTATGGCGAACAAAGCAAAACCAAAGGAAATGATGGACGGAGTGTTGAACATTGCAAGCACTCACCCCCAGTCAACTAATCTGGGTTTAATCCACCGCTGTTCTTTAGCCCACTCTGCCACCCCGGTTCAGACATGCCCATATGCAAATCAGACTGACCCTGTGCCTCATGGGAACAGTCCAGCCCGAACTGCCAAGCCATGTCTTCCCTGGACCGGAAACAAGCTTCCTAGGACCAGTTTCTGGCATTTCAGCCGTCTTCAGCCAGGCTTGCTTGAATCCAGTGGCAAAGTGAGCAAGGGACTCACGTCTGAGCATACCCTGCCAACGTATGGCGAACAAATCAAAACCGAAGGAAATGATGGACGGAGTGTTGAACATTGCAAGCACTCACCCCCAGTCAACTGATCTGGGTTTAATCCACCGCTGTTCTTTAGCCCACTCTGCCACCCCAGTTCAGACATGGCCATATGCAAATCAGACTGACCCTGTGCCTCATGGGAACAGTCCAGCCCGAACTGCCAAGCCATGTCTTCCCTGGACCGGAAACAAGCTTCCTAGGACCAGTTACTGGCATTTCAGCCGTCTTCAGCCAGGCTTGCTTGAATCCAGTGGCAAAGTGAGCAAGGGACTCACGTCTGAGCATACCCTGCCAACTTATGGCGAACAAAGCAAAACCAAATGAAATGATGGACGGAGTGTTGAACATTGCAAGCACTCACCCCCAGTCAACTGATCTGGGTTTAATCCACCGCTGTTCTTTAGCCCACTCTGCCACCCCAGTTCAGACATGGCCATATGCAAATCAGACTGACCCTGTGCCTCATGGGAACAGTCCAGCCCGAACTGCCAAGCCATGTCTTCCCTGGACCGGAAACAAGCTTCCTAGGACCAGTTTCTGGCATTTCAGCCGTCTTCAGCCAGGCTTGCTTGAATCCAGTGGCAAAGTGAGCAAGGGACTCACGTCTGAGCATACCCTGCCAACTTATGGCGAACAAAGCAAAACCAAAGGAAATGATGGACGGAGTGTTGAACATTGCAAGCACTCACCCCCAGTCAACTGATCTGGGTTTAATCCACCGCTGTTCTTTAGCCCACTCTGCCACCCCAGTTCAGACATGGCCATATGCAAATCAGACTGACCCTGTGCCTCATGGGAACAGTCCAGCCCGAACTGCCAAGCCATGTCTTCCCTGGACCGGAAACAAGCTTCCTAGGACCAGTTTCTGGCATTTCAGCCGTCTTCAGCCAGGCTTGCTTGAATCCAGTGGCAAAGTGAGCAAGGGACTCACGTCTGAGCATACCCTGCCAACTTATGGCGAACAAAGCAAAACCAAAGGAAATGATGGACGGAGTGTTGAACATTGCAAGCACTCACCCCGAGTCAACTGATCTGGGTTTAATCCACCGCTGTTCTTTAGCCCACTCTGCCACCCCAGTTCCGACATGGCCATATGCAAATCAGACTGACCCTGTGCCTCATGGGAACAGTCCAGCCCGAACTGCCAAGCCATGTCTTCCCTGGACCGGAAACAAGCTTCCTAGGACCAGTTTCTGGCATTTCAGCCGTCTTCAGCCAGGCTTGCTTGAATCCAGTGGCAAAGTGAGCAAGGGACTCACGTCTGAGCATACCCTGCCAACTTATGGCGAACAAAGCAAAACCAAAGGAAATGATGGACGGAGTGTTGAACATTGCAAGCACTCACCCCCAGTCAACTGATCTGGGTTTAATCCACCGCTGTTCTTTAGCCCACTCTGCCACCCCAGTTCAGACATGGCCATATGCAAATCAGACTGACCCTGTGCCTCATGGGAACAGTCCAGCCCGAACTGCCAAGCCATATCTTCCCTGGACCAGAAACAAGCTTCCTAGGACCAGTTTCTGGCATTTCAGCCGTCTTCAGCCAGGCTTGCTTGAATCCAGTGGCAAAGTGAGCAAGGGACTCACGTCTGAGCATACCCTGCCAACTTATGGCGAACAAAGCAAAACCAAAGGAAATGATGGACGGAGTGTTGAACATTGCAAGCACTCACCCCCCATCAACTGATCTGGGTTTAATCCACCGCTGTTCTTTAGCCCACTCTGCCACCCCAGTTCAGACATGGCCATATGCAAATCAGACTGACCCTGTGCCTCATGGGAACAGTCCAGCCCGAACTGCCAAGCCATGTCTTCCCTGGACCGGAAACAAGCTTCCTAGGACCAGTTTCTGGCATTTCAGCCGTCTTCAGCCAGGCTTGCTTGAATCCAGTGGCAAAGTGAGCAAGGGACTCACGTCTGAGCATACCCTGCCAACTTATGGCGAACAAAGCAAAACCAAAGGAAATGATGGACGGAGTGTTGAACATTGCAAGCACTCACCCCCAGTCAACTGATCTGGGTTTAATCCACCGCTGTTCTTTAGCCCACTCTGCCACCCCAGTTCAGACATGGCCACATGCAAATCAGACTGACCCTGTGCCTCATGGGAACAGTCCAGCCCGAACTGCCAAGCCATGTCTTCCCTGGACCGGAAACAAGCTTCCTAGGACCAGTTTCTGGCATTTCAGCCGTCTTCAGCCAGGCTTGCTTGAATCCAGTGGCAAAGTGAGCAAGGGACTCACGTCTGAGCATACCCTGCCAACTTATGGCGAACAAAGCAAAACCAAAGGAAATGATGGACGGAGTGTTGAACATTGCAAGCACTCACCCCCAGTCAACTGATCTGGGTTTAATCCACCACTGTTCTTTAGCCCACTCTGCCACACCAGTTCAGACATGGCCATATGCAAATCAGACTGACCCTGTGCCTCATGGGAACAGTCCAGCCCGAACTGCCAAGCCATGTCTTCCCTGGACCGGAAACAAGCTTCCTAGGACCAGTTTCTGGCATTTCAGACGTCTTCAGCCAGGCTTGCTTGAATCCAGTGGCAAAGTGAGCAAGGGACTCACGTCTGAGCATACCCTGCCAACTTATGGCGAACAAAGCAAAACCAAAGGAAATGATGGACGGAGTGTTGAACATTGCAAGCACTCACCCCCAGTCAACTGATCTGGGTTTAATCCACCGCTGTTCTTTAGCCCACTCTGCCACCCCAGTTCAGACATGGCCATATGCCAATCAGACTGACCCTGTGGCTCATGGGAACAGTCCAGCCCGAACTGCCAAGCCATGTCTTCCCTGGACCGGAAACAAGCTTCCTAGGACTAGTTTCTGGCATTTCAGCCGTCTTCAGCCAGGCTTGCTTGAATCCAGTGGCAAAGTGAGCAAGGGACTCACGTCTGAGCATACCCTGCCAACTTATGGCGAACAAAGCAAAACCAAAGGAAATGATGGACGGAGTGTTGAACATTGCAAGCACTCACCCCCAGTCAACTGATCTGGGTTTAATCCACCGCTGTTCTTTAGCTCACTCTGCCACCCCAGTTCAGACATGGCCATATGCAAATCTGTCTGACCCTGTGCCTCATGGGAACAGTCCAGCCCGAACTGCCAAGCCATGTCTTCCCTGGACCGGAAACAAGCTTCCTAGGACCAGTTTCTGGCATTTCAGCCGTCTTCAATGCTCTCCACTGGCTACCACTTACGCATCTGAACTGCCTCAAAGAGTGTCCATCACCTTCAGATCAACCAGCCTAATCAACAAGGCTGCTTGCCATCTATCTACTAAGGTACAGTCTCTACCTTCAGAAAAAATCCTCTTCATCTTGCCAGTTACCCTTTCAAGAATTTTAAAAGAAATCTCCATCTGTAAATGCTCAACAAGTTTACAATGCATACCGCCTAAAAACACTTACCTTGTGCCAAATCTTCTTTCATTCTGCTTTCAGCTAAAGCAATTCCCATCAAATGAACATTTTCTAGCAGCTAAGCAGCAGGACTCACCACTCTTTATTTACCTCCTCTTTTGCCACATACTGAATTTGCACCACACAGAACCATTTGCACAAAAGTAGAACCCATCACGTAGCCCAAATTTGCTATGGTACGCTTGGTTTTCTGTAAAATGACATACTAGCTTAGTGTTAACTAGGGCAGCAGTTGCATTGCGATTAATTCTCCTACAATGCCTCTTGCAAAATATTTGCCAATCATTTGCCATGATGTATTTCCATCTTTTTCTTTTTTTAGAACTAATTGAATTGTGCTTCATTACTTCAAGGTTAGATATTAACAAATATTTTTTTTAAAAGCATACGTCCATGTGACACCAGGCCCCTTTCTCACCATCCGTCAACCTCAAAAGGTCCTTTTTAGGTTTCGCCTGCACAGCACTTGTGCTGTGCTTGAGAAATCTATTGTTTTTTTATATAATCTTACAAGGGTCTTACATCCCGCCTCCCCTCTTTCCTGGCGTCTTATTGGTTCCTGTGGGTGCCACTTACCTTTCATCCATTTCTATTGGCTGTAGCATATTTTCCTGCATTTGCCAATGCTTGTTCCTTGTCTGCTTCTCTTATCAGATTCCTGCCGGCAAAATACTGTTAACATCCACTTTGGTGGAACTATATTTTCATAAAAGTTGCCTTTTACTATTGAAGCATATGTATATAACAATTTAGCAATTATCCGGAGAGATTAAGTAATTTGCATTGAATCACAGGATGTTGAACAGTGCCGGCGAGACTCGAACTGGGATCCCCAGCTCATAAGTCAGCAGCTCTGGCCACTACCCCACATCCTCTCCTCTCCCGTGTTATATGTCAGGGTGCTCGTTCCTTCTCCCAGACGATGATTGATGAAAACAGCTCTTTTATCCGTTACATAGGCGAAACCGAGGCATTACCGATGCTTGTTTCAATTGTAAGCCTCCTCCCTAATATCAAAGCAGTTGTAAAAAATACTGCAGACTGATTTATGCCTAAACCATCTTTATAGATTGACATCCTCTATGTTGTGAAATCGGCACTTAATCAGAGGATCAGCCCAACGGCTCATATTGGGCCACGAGGAGGGCTATCAATACCTGTGACTATTGGCTTAGTGTGATGCAGTCAGTTTGTGAAGAGAGAGGAGATGGTCACATGCTCCACACTCTTCTGCTAAAGCTAAGGAAGGTGTCCAACGTCGGTTTATGAGGGCTGGACCGCGACCTGTATGTGCAGATACTCCGATGAAGAAAAAGTAAGGACAAAGATTGTAATTGTGAACCATTTACATTTAATTGATTATCTTGAAAATCAGGCAGGACCGAGCCCTGCTGGACAAACAATGGACACATCCGAGTGAGAGTGACTGGATGGCGACATCCACCTGCCCTCCCTACATTGTTTCGATTCTCACTCGTACCTCTGGATGCAAGGGTCTATGCCCCAGGGTTATCAATCCCTGAGCACAAGTCGGGACACATCCACCCAAAAGCACTTAAATGAATCCTACCCACAAAAGAGGGACCTTTGACATCTCCGTCTAGACAACTTTATACAGAAGGCACCATAAGACCCAACACTGTCCGGGTCAGAAACTCTCTGGAATTTGTGATTTTATATTTTTATTTTCTTTCTCGCCAAATACCTGCATTATGCCCCTTTCATATCACAGTGATGTCTTCCTAATGAAGCTGTAAATTCTGCTTTCTGTGTTCCAGAATTTGAATATTTTTATCCCGAGGATGATTTCATCTTTCTGTGAGGAAAGATTTATTATCCAATTTTCCGTTTTATGTTTCACTCTGAGCATGTAATTTTCCTTTGTCCTGTTCTGGTTTGGTACCCAGATATTTTGCTTTTTCAATCAGTTTGTGAAATCATACTTGCTACGCACCGAGAATGAACGCGCATCCTCTAGCCCATGTATTAAAAATTGCATTTTCTGTGTTTTATTGTTTTTGACTGATTTGCGAGGCTGCTTTGTTTTGTTGGCCAATAAGCTTATGGAAAGACTGAGTGAGCATGCCTGTGTGTACTAAACTCCCAGCATTCTCAAAGCTTAAAGGTATTTAAATAGTTTCAAAAAGTATAACAAAACTGTTACCAGTTGTAGCTTTTGACATATAAATATTGTTGCAAATGTGGTTCTATTCTTCTCCCCTAGAAATGAGGATATTATCTAATAATTGCACAAAATATAGAAGTGGATAAGCCTAGGTCTTTATAAGGAGCCTAGAATTGGGTCGGAAGAGTCCCGAAATACACATTCTAGATTGGGTCAAAGTTGTCAAACTTACACTGGGCACAGTTTTCAAAGTGTAACTTGTTTCCCAAGTTTGCATGCAACATAGAACTTTTCCACAAATGAATATGAAAAGAACCCAGAGCTAAAAGTATTTTATTTTGGGGGGGGGGGGGGGGGTTCCCTACGAACCTAATTTTAAAATATGGCTTCTTTCTAACCATTTGCTTTCTGAAGCCTTCCTGTTATTTATGAAGCTCACAGAGACGAATCTCAATTTTTTTTTCAAAATCACAAAATTACAGAGAAAAAACACGTGTAACTTTGCAAACACCTATTCTTTTACCAGGGGACTTTTTCATGTCATGTTTTTTTCTCTATTGTGGTGCACGAGGTGGAGCCATGCATATAGTGGATACATGAAAAATATGTCTGAACTCACGAATTTCCACTTGCTAGGCATAAAATAACTTTCCCAGAAAGGAACTTTTAAGAGAGTTGAGTAAGCAAAGATGATGTGACGCTCTGGACCGTCCATACACTGGCAACACCTCCTCTGCATTCATTGGCTGGATGCATGATACTGACAAAATAAATCACCAAACTATCCCTCTGCACTAAAGTGGGAAGAGGGCCGACTTAAAGTACTCACACTTATGATGCCCCCTATTCAAAAGAAAAGATGTGTTTTTCTTGAAACCAGGTTGACGTTAATTTCCATTAAGGCATCAGGAATCAATTCAGAGGCACCCCAAGAACTGACTTGAATGCTCCACTCCCACACTCTGTTGCCAACTTGAGCTGTGTGCAGTAGAAGCAAATTGCACAAATTTCTTGTTGTTGTAAGTCAACTGTTTCGAGAGGGGTCCTTAACCTACTCCCTCGCGGCTCTCCCCTTTCTTTCCTGTGCCTGGGAGCACATTTATGACATTGCTTGATGTGCATGTCAAATGTGTTCCTGCGGACAGGATGTCCTTTATGAACCTTGCAGTGCAGTTCAGTCTCATGAAAAATGCAAGAGAGTTTTTTTATTGATTAAAAATGTTATGGTAGTTTATTGGTTTAACGCCCCTGCAGCAAATATTTTTCTACAGACACAGACCGAAGACCACAGTTGAGTGCAGAAGCAGTGACAAAGTACTTTGTCCTTCAATGGTTGGAAGTGAGTTACAGTGCATTGCATAACAGATCGCCATGTTGTGTACAGCGCCAAGGTACAATGAGGACTGTAATGCGCACTTGAATTTATTATTAATATTTCATTTCAACAGCCCCCACTGTCTGCGCTACCACTGGTCATGCTGCAGTCATCAATTTCCATCAGAGACAAACTGCGATGCTAGTGAAAGATGTGGTAATGGGAGACCATACAACTCACTGTTCAAACACCAACACCTCTATTAACCGAAATCCTCGCTCCACACGTATTCTGAGAGCCAGTCCACCTTGAAAGAATTTGAAAAAAACCTTGGTAAAATTTGGTATCCAACTCTTGGCCATGTGACTTGAGGCTTTTTGCGTGGGTAGGAAGAGCTGTAGTGGCTGCTGTGTACCATGAGTCTATTTTGACTAAGTATTCTGTGGTAAACAGCATTCAATTTGTAAATTGCATCAATAAGACCCACCACCTCCTATGTTCATGAGGTGTGTGCTCTACTGTCCAGCATTATGCACAATCAGCCTCCTGTCAGCTGGTCTCCACAATGTCCGAGTAGGGTGGCTCTGCAATGATGTGAACATTGGTGGTGTGGTCTGACCAGCGTCTTGTCCTCACCATTTTTATTTCAAACTCAGGGGCATATTTGCAAGGAAATGGCAGCGCACTGTGGCAAATTTTGCAGTGCTGCACTCTGCAATTTCCAAAATGCAGGGATGTGCTGTATTTACAACAATACGACATACACCTGTGTTTACCCTAGTGCTGGCACTTAAAATAGACTGCCAACACAGACACCCTTGGGCTGTAGTGCAAGGGTGCTTGGGATGCAGGGAATGATTGTTTATGTGCCGGAATATCTCCCTTTCTGAAAATAAACAATCAATAATGGTGATTTGTTACTTCTACGAATGTTGCATTCTGCAGCACACATAGAAGTAAAAAAGTGTCATTATATAATGACTTTTTATGTGCAATAAGGGTAACCTTCCTGCACATAAACAGTCATTAAAGCTGTTTTGCTCTTTCTATGTGTGCTGCATAATCAGTCGCCAATCTAACACCTGTTATTGCATGGTGCTAGATTTTGGTGCTGCCTATGATTTACAGATCCATGCAAATCTGGTGCAGATTCAAAAAGCAACGGGTGTTGCGGTTAAACGCCCACAGCACCACCCATTGCACATATTTACAAAGCAGCGTTCAGCCACAAAAAAAAGGCTTAACGCCACTTTGTAAATAATGTGCAGGGGTTTGCGCCACCGGGACGTTGTAAAAAGTGACACTCCGGTGGCACAATCCCCTTGTAAATATGCCCCTTAGTCTTCTTTGTGTGCACTTCCAAGAAACCTCAAACTCACAATACCATGTGCTGTGAGTACTGAGCTGAAGACCTAAATAGTGAACTGAGAAGGAAAATGGAAGAGACCAAATCATTGAAAGTGCATTATAAAGTGTTTCATTCATATCCTTAGTGGGGGAACTTTTTTTTACCCTAGACAACAATGTACACTGGAGACTTTAATGACCTACTACATCAGTGTTGCACTCATCACACTGTCACACCGTAAGTCAGACGGCACTGGCATCCTTCACACGGTCCCCTAATGAAGAGCCAATGTGACACAGTGAACACAAAGTGGACTGAAAATGCCTGCACAGAGCAGCTTTCCAGCTCGGGTGTGGTTTACCCTTGCAATCCAGTTGGGGGATTGCTCCATCTTTAGGGCATGGAGACCGATTCAGAGGGATGGTAGGACAGGATTCTGGCATAATGACACACTTTAAACCCTGCCCCCTCTTCTTGGCCCTCCCACTAATATCTCTGCATATGTTTGGTCCAGCAATGGTGGGGTGAAAGCTCTACACACTCTCCTGCCCCACTCCTCCAATGCCCCACTTTTTCTCTCACAGAGTGACATTTATTTTTCAAAGTTGGCAGGTCTGCAAGACCGTCCTTTCATACAGCATACACAGCATTCTGGAGTTTAATGCTGGTTGTTTACATAACAGGTCTCATGCTGGTGAGAGTTGACCTCTATCTTTCTGAGAAACAACACCCTTTTCATATGATGTGGGGGTCACTCGTTAAGCAGTTGTTGCTCTACTTTGCCCACCATTCCAGGAACAAGTCTTGCAAACGGTCATAGAGTATCAGAGGCGAAATATGCCGAAGAGGTGTTAACTTCCATCAGGACCATCTGGGGAGAAACTTTGATAAACATTTGAGCCGGGAATAATGTGACTGAATATCAGTGGTTAATTTGTGCCAGGGTTTTTCGGTGCTCAGCACCTATTTTGAGCACCATCACTAACTTCTGACAATCCGCCACATGGTAGAACTGTCAGTCTATTTTGGAGCAGAGCTCAACCACGGATAATTATAAAATTCAATAGACATTTAGACTAAAATAACAATACCTCGTCCAGGCCATTCTTACAGTTTTAGTGATGTAACATGGGATTATCCAAATGCTCACATTTACTGGAGTTGTTTGGACGTAAGGTAACAATGGCACTGGCATTTGGCAGCACTGTGAGATTGCACAGTGCTTAAAGTGTGCCTATGGTCTCCGGTGCTTGGCACCCGCACTTAATTGTCAACACTGGAACTTATGACAGTCTGCTGCATGGTGGTGCCCTTTGTCTCATTTAAAGATGAGCATAACAACTGTTGTTAATTAATTCAATAAACTTTTAAAATGACTAATACCTGCCCCCAAAGCCATTCTTATAGCTTTGGGGGTCTGGAATAGTCAGAATGTTCCCACTTGTAGGTGTGTGATGGTTAGTAGCTGTGTTGTTCCTGTTATTGGCAACAGAAATGGGTGGTGCAAGCAGAAGGGGCCTCGGGAGGGTGCCCTGGCACTTCCATTTTTACAAATTAAGCCCTGAGGTTACACAAGCTGCAGTGGCATTTCATGAATAACTGTGATACTGGCACTTATGTGTTTTTTTACAAATTAGGCGCTGCTGACTATTCCAATGATGCATGACCTTGGGGCATGTGGACTGATGAAAAGAAGGGCCAAGGAGGCGGACGCCTCTCCTAAGAAACTCAGGGCAGTGTATGAGAAAGACTGCTGCTGAATAGGAGTGTGCGCATGTGCGAGGTTGGTACACACCAGGGAATGGCAGCTGCAATGTAATTGAGATGCAACTTCTGCACAACCTCCCAAGGAGCGAGATCCCATTTGCTGTGCCCCATAAGGCCTTGCTCATTCATTTGCATTGACACCGCCCGTCACAGAAGTAGGGCAGCGCAGGCTTCACTGCACAGAGGGCACCTTGGTGGAGGACAGACAGTCCAGTGTTTGAAGAGCATTACAATTACCGTAACAGACAGAGCATATGGATCTCCGAGCAGTACTGTCTTTCGACATTAAATCATGCCAGATCCTGCTTTTTAGTAATGGCTTCCTTTTAAAGGTCTCCTTTCTGTAATGCACATAATGCCTGTCTTAAACATTTTTAAGATGTCTGCAAATCCTTTCGTCAACTGTGAGGCACTTTTGATTATCTGGGTTATTTGTTTCTATTCATATTTTAATTGTTTTAAATGGTCTGTTGTTCACTGATGCTTGTAGTTCCTTTTTGCTCTTATTTTTAGCTGTATCATTGTAGAATTATCTCCAGGTTAATAAAAACATTTGCATAAGGAGGGATTTTAAGTGCATTCGCATTAGGTAATTGTGGTGTTTGGTGTGGTAAGGAGTCCAACAGGAGCATCGTGATGGTGCCACAGTATCTGTTTGTATGGTTCCATTTGAAGCAATGTGTCCTTCTGTGTTGCAACATGGCTGCAAAAACGCATGTACGATGTAGTCATCTTTCATATCCCTCTCGCTGTGGTGATGCAAGCTGCAGCAGTTCATGTGCAGTGCGCTTGCTTTGACGAGTCGTTGACTTTGGTCCAGCTCCTTTGTGCTTCCTATTTCTGAGGCAAACTAAAGCGGTAAATGGTTTAATGATAGAATGGAAGTAGGAACTTTTTTTTTAGCGTTTTAAAACATTGTCACCAGCTACTTTCCCTCTTTCACACACACCTGAATCACAGTTTGTCAATCACAGCTCCGCCCTTTGTCTCTTCCTGTGGCCTTTGTTCTCCGTGTTCCCTCCTGCTCATTGTTCTCCTTCTCTCTTTTATTGCTTTTCTTTTATTCTCCTCCTATTGGATATCTCAACACCAGTGGCAGCAGGGATGGGGTAGGGGCGGCGGGGTGGCTGAAAAAGAAAAAGAACCCACTTACCTTTGCCCGCCGCTGTCTCTCCTCTCTCATCTCTCCTCTCGGAATCAGGAAGCATACAGTCCCCCCCTAAGCCAATCACAACGCTGCTTTCACCAGCATGACAGCAGCGTTGTGATTGATGTGAGCACCGTGGTTCGGAACTCAGACAGGGACTGCGAGCCTGTGCATGATCTCCACCCAGGCTGAGCATTACAGCCCAGTGGAGAACCTGCTAAATGTGCAGGACTGTTTGGCCGGCCAAACCCTCATGTGCACTTAAGTGCACATATTTCCTCCTCCCCAGCTGGTTGTGACGACAGCCAAGTGCCGCCGCACACCAAAACTGGATTCAACACAGAAGGATAAAATGATAATCACAGTGTGTTAATGTCATTTTATTTTCCTTATTTTCACTGCTGAAAACAAAGCAGTGGGGTGACGCGCCTCCGACTTAGCGGAGGAGCCACTGCTGCTTATGACTGTGGGCTGTTCTCTGTTTTTTTCGCTAAAGTTGTCCTTCCAATCATTCGCTCAAACCCTGACCTCCTACCTGTTCCCTTGCAATACCTGGGTTCTTTGCTCTCCTCGCACCTGTGTCACTTCCAACCTCCCTCCTTTTATTACTATAGCTTTTGACCCCTCTTACCCTCACCCCATCTCTAAATCCAAGCCTGCCTGTGACAACATTGTGAAAAATCACACACGAAGTAATACAAGAACACATTTCCAAGAAGAGCACAGCAACTCTTAAGTAGAAGAGTGTGTTTACAAAGATTGGACAGCACATCACGAGGCAGGTGAGGAATGTTACTACATGTGCGAACCATGACCACCTAGAAGAGTTGAAGGACACACTGGTATGCCAGCACTGAACATGCAGTGCACAAGGACCTGCATTACCCATAGGGTGCACTGTCCTGCTTTGCACCTTGACGAATGCTTGAGTGCGTGCACCATGTGCAGACTGGGACAGTGCACCCGATTACAAAGAAAGTGCTGCTCTGAGTGCAGGTGTAAACTTATTACCACACTCTGAACAGCACATCATTGAAGATGAACCGGCTGTTTCAAGCAGGCAGTCTACCTTTCACTGAAGGTAGCAAGATAGTTTGCTTTTCAAAGGTGGGCAGAGATCCTTCTGCAAGTGGGTGGAGTGAGTGACTACACCTGCCGGCGGGGAAAGCCTGGAGTGTCCTTGCGACACCTGTTCCCTTCTCCCAAAAAGAAACCTCAGTTGGTGCACTGATTGTGCCCCACTTCACAGGCACCTCAGCAGAAAGAAGTAGCAAATCAGTAGCTAAGGGTCACAACAGATATGATTGTCCCCAGCCTCCGAAAAGCCTTGCTCAGGAGTTGCAGGCGCTAGAGTTCGGCAGACGGTATACTCCGTCAAACCGTGAAGGATATCTCATCAGCCATATTATAAGTGCCATAGGCTATAATGCACTTGTAATATGACGGGCGGGCCAGCTGCCATCTTTGTGATCGCCAAAGTATAAATAAGGCCCTTACTAATCATTACTATCCTGCAAACCATGGGGCATATTAACAAGCCAGGCGATAAAATTATCGCCGCTTTAGCGGCAGAAGACTGCCGCTAAAACGGCGATAATGGGCTTGATAATATGCTCTATGGAATTCCAATTGAAGCCCATGTTAAATGTGAAGGAAATCTAACATGGGCTTCAATTGGAATTCCATAGAGCATATTATCAAGCCCATTATCGCCGTTTTAGCGGCAGTTTTCTGCCGCTAAAGCGGCGATAATTTTATCGCCTGGCTTGATAATATGCCCCCATGTCTGTTCACTAAACAAAAATCTAATAAACAAATGGATTTTGTGCACATAACCAAAGGATTTCTGATGTTTATCTAAGAATCAGAATGTTTCAAGATTTAATTGAAGCACAATCTGTTAATTGGCTTTAACTGACTGCTACAAAATATAAAACTGTGTTTGTATAAAATGTAAAAGATGAAGACAGAATGCTTGATGTCCTATTGAATAGGCACTCAGCTTCTAACTATGGTCTGCGTTAGAGTCACCAGCTTCAGACCTGCAAACACTCACTGGAAGCGGTCAGGAAATGTTCAGCCAATCACCTTGAAGGATTAACATTTGGTTGAGCTCTTTGTCGTAATGAACATGGAGGCTGTTTTTAATGAAAGGTCTTTGTTTAAATTATAAACGAATCTCTGCCTGAGCTGGTAGCTTAGTGGTGAATGCATACACTAAAGGGACTGTTTAACCTCATGGTCACAGGTTAAAATCCAAGCGTGTTCACTCAGCCCTTCATCCGCCCAAGACCGATTGAGTACAATCGACTTAGGTAACACTAACATCCATTATCCGTAAATAGCGCCATGAGACGTTCTGGAGGTCAAGAGGCGCACTACAGATAAACATCTTAACTTGGTTGCAGGCAACTGATTCGGCAGCGAGAGCACTGACTCATACACGAGCAGCATTTCCTGAATGTCTGTGGAAAAGTGTTACCATAAAAATGATACATGTTGAGGCATTTTCTCTTTTGAATCAGCACCTGGGTCCCGTAACACCAAGAGTGTTTCTGAAGTGCCCTTGGGCAGACCCTTGTGAAACATTTCTTGAGTTTCCATAGAGATCTGTGAAGATGAATAGGGAGAAAATTCCTGATGAAGTCTAGTTAGATGCAGCAAACCTGCTCTGCTTCGGAGCTGAGGTCGTTGAACGCTGTCATAGTTCAACTTGTGATCAGATCGGGTTGTATAGCATATCCTAGGAACGGTCATCTTCATTATCTTCTCCTGTTCTGCTCAAGACATTAAAGTAAGGTATAAAATAGCAACAATTTGTATGGCAATTTTAGCAGTGAATTTGGCTTCTCGCTATGAATTGGACAGGAGTCACCTGCTCTCTTCAGCTCATTTACTAGGAAAATCAAAAGACTTCATTGTGCTTGTATTGAAGCAGTGACTAAGTACTGTTACAAAACAATGCTGGGATGGAACATGACAAAGGAGTGCAGATACAACTGAAAAAACTAAAAGGTTCTTGGAGCAAAGACCTTGGCAAACAGGAAGAAAGTATAAGACTTTTAAAAAAAAAAACATTGGCAAAACCTGTAGGCATTAACATTAGTCGCCAGTATCGGCTTTGCTAATGCTTGTTTTGTTGATCATAGTTTTTCTAAAATTTCGTTGTAGAAGCTGTAAGACCCTTGTCAAACAAAACAAAAATTCTAAAGGCATAAATGATGTTTGGTCTATAAAAACACAAATTGTCATAGTATTCCTTGGCACTGAAGGGAAAACCTTTGTGTGCGGTTGAGCTTACTAGGAAAGAGCAGAAGGCCAACGTGCACAGTGAAGCTAGCTAAGGACAGACATAGGCTGACATGATGAAAAATGTGAATGACACATCAGACCAATGGATGAAGAGGGTTGTATGATATCCTCCATGTGTAAATATACATATGCAAATGCCTGACCTAAAAAGAACCTCCTTGTAAGGTCGTTTGCATTAACAATCCAACACTCCAGGACGGGAATTGGGTTCCAGGCTCATCTACATGCAGAAGCCTAGATCTCTTAACTTACAGAGCTCCTCTTGAAGACATGATGTAAATATCCTCTTTCAGTTTGCACATGCAGGTGAGCAGTGTTCTAAGAGCAGGTATTTGGCTCTCTGACCCTTGTCAGAAGTGCAGATTCATCTTATCTTCAGTCAGCCTCTGACCTACCAGATAGTCCTAAAACAATTTTGGAGGGAAATTTAGGAAATGATACTGACATTTCTGTAAGTTATGGCACCAACGATCCTACTATCTACTCTAAGCAATACAGTCTGCTTTAATCATCTGCTGCAGGCAAAGTTTTGAAGTACATGCAGCAAATAGATTTTTTCCTAACACGAAGCACAAACACGCAAAATTACCTGAGTTTCTCCTGCACGTCTCTTCACCTCTGGAAGCTTTTAGTAAAACCTTTCTCTAAAAGACCTCAACACGAGCATCAAATTCACTACCAAATCCCTATAGTTTCTTGTCGTGAATGTAGGAGTCCCAACTCGTTCAAAACTTTAAGACACTTCCCACTGTATTTTAAGGTATTGCAAAGACAAACAGGCAAAACAGGCTGCGCAAAATGGATCGCGAAGTGACCCTCTGCGCCGTTTTTACATTTTTTATTGTATTGGCCTGATGGCCATACTTGCCACCAATGGTTGAAGATAAGACAGTGCCATTTGATGATAAGGATGAGGACTTCAGAGACAGCCAGCCATTAAACAATGGTCCTATTGAGAGTTGTAAAGCAGGACTTGAAGAAGTTGTTTGAAAATATTGATGGATGATCAAATATTAGAGATGCTGTCATCCTGTTCAAGAAATCTCTATATCCCGTGCTTGGCACCGTGCCCACCGCCTCTTCAGGGTAGATCACTGACTTCATAGCTGGGCGCCATTATGGAGCAATGCCGCCCTCTGCATCGACGGTCGGTCCATCTATTGGCCCCTATGGGTCGCAGCAGGTATTCTCACACTAGACTAGGTATTGCTAGATGGAGACTTGAAACCCTTCAACCACCTAGTGGAAGAATTTGGCCTCCACCCGTGTCAGGCCTGGTGCTCCTGCAACTGCATCATTGTCTGCGGCAATGCCTGGGGCTTGTCCATGGTCCCTACCATCCTCCCCAGTGGTGGACTACCTAAACTTGTGGGGTCGACATAAGGGTGCGATGTCAGAGCTATACAGCGCACTCATGTCTCACTTCTTTTCGCAACCCCTTTCTGGTAGTCTCCACAACAAGTGGCAGAACCATCTCCAAATCACCATCGAGGAGGAGGACTGGCCCGAAATCCTGGAAGCCCTGGACAGGGGCGGACAGGAAGCCGGCTGAAATTCTGACTATTTAAGTCATTCCATAAGTGGTGCTGGGCACCGCAAAAACTACGGAGGGTGGGTCTTCTACCTCATTCGAATTGCTGGAGGTTCATTGCCACACAATGTGACCTTACCCACATTTCATGCGAGTGTCCTTCACTCCACCTTTTCTGCTCTTATGTGGGGGACACCCATGAGACGTCCATGCCACTACAACTCCCTCTTACTCCCCGTTATTCTCTTACATACTCTTGGAAGCTCACCTGAACTATCCCTACCGCAGCGTGGCCTTTTCCACACGGCGCTATCTGCAGCCAAACTCTGCACCCTGCGCCAATGGCACTCACCCCTGCCTCCCTCCCAGGAGGCCTGGTTGGTGGCAATGATGCAGATGGCATCCTATGAACAAGTCATTTATAGTCTGCAGGACCAGACCGATGTGTTTACCCAGACATGGGCACCTTTTTTCCAGGATATCCCGTAAAACGGATCGCATTGGCACAGACCCTACCCATTCCTCCCCTTGAACGACACCCAATGAACAGTCCCAAGTCTAGCGCTGCGACACTGGCCCTCTCCCTTTAACCCCCACCTCGCGCTGGCTTCCCGCCCTCTAGCCACCTGCCCTAGTCCCCCTGTACCTACGCCCTCCCCACCCCCACTTTACCCTTCCTACCTCCCCCCCACGCCTTCCCTCTCCCCTCTCCACCGGACACAGAGTCTTCTGCATCTTCTGAATCTTTTGAGTCGTTGGAGCCTTCTCACTCCCATTTTCACCGACCAAGACCCCAAACGCCATATTTTTACACACTGAGCGCGCTTTGCCCCGAGGCCATGGAACACATCCTTCTCTCTTCACTTACCAAGTCTCCCACATGGTCACCAATCCCCCCACTCCCCTGATGTCCTCCTCACTCTCCAGACCAGAGCCATGCGGCTTACCCCCCGTTGCGAGACTACAGGTGATTTCCCCCCTCCCACATACGCATCCCCATCTCACCAACATCTGTCCTATATGCACACGACAGACGTTAGGCCCCTTTTTCTTCTCTTTCTACTGGACCCTGAAATTACATTCCAACAAAGCCCCAAGGCCAACCGTATTGGATGGCCATCAAGTTCCACTACACCACGCTCAGGAGCTGCACCCCAACACATTGCTAAGAGGGGGCAGGGCGAACAACTGCAATCGTATACCAGTTCCTCATCATGGCCCGCTTCAACTTCCTTGCACCCCAGCTGCACCCCTGCCCCTCCTCTCCTCCTCCACCCACTCCCCCCATCTTTCACACATGCTTCCTCGTCATACACCCGCCAACGTCACAGCTAACTGTTCACTGTTGTATTACATCAGCATTTGAATCAGTGTTGTATATCTCCACTGTATTCATAAAAATATACAATTACGACAAAAAAAAGAGACATTTCTATGAAGGGTTTACAAGGATGAGATGGGTTTTAGGAGAGGTTAAGTAATTTATATTGTCGTGATCAATATAATTATGAAATTGTTAGGAATTGTATTTGATAAAATGTCAATATTAAAAAAGCGTACATTATCTTCTGAGATTTTATTTGATGTGAATATCCTAGAACAGCGGCACTCACGATCCAGACGATGTAACAGAAATATTTACCAGCATACATCTAACGGATTTGTATCATGAGCAGGACTCTCTGCAAAGCAACTGTGCACCCTGCTCTATACGAGTCCCACCACCAGGCCACAAAATACATCACTGCAAGGCTGGTCCGCTTGGGTCTGTTGGTGAGAAACCCACTCCCAATAACCAGATTCACCGTGGCCATGGCTGGAGCCGGGAATGGGTCCTCGGTGCAGTGGAGACTGCACATACCACTATTTTGTAGGGTGTGCCTGTACTTCTGGCCTCATCCAGAGTTTTCATACACGGAACAATAATGGACTATATCAGGAGAGGTTACAAATCCGACAGAGACCCCACCACCCTCAGAAACAAGAACATCATATACAACTGAACGAGTACCAGACAGTACGATGGCCACAGATTTTGATATATGTTTCTTTTAGAATAAAGTCGTTCAGTAAGGGAGGGTTTCCCTCTTGAGTTCTTTATGATTTATTCCATAGGCGGATGAAAGGTTTCATTGGTCCAGAACTGTTAACCTCTTGGGGACCTGATGAAGATCCTCATAAAAGAATATAATGGAGTTCAGTGTCTTTCTTCCAGAATGCCTCTGGAGAGAACTACTGTAGTTTTCTTTGTTGGTAAGAGTGAATTTAATCTCTAATGCCATATTGTTGCAGGTTTGCTGGGCTTGGCCATCTCATCTGATTTTGGTTCTAAAAAGACCCATCTTACTTAACTGTCTTCAGTTTTGCATCATCATTGACAGGGAAACCATACGAAGCTTGTGCCGTTTCATTATGCGCCTCTGCATGGCCTTATTACCTTACTTGACAGGGAGAGCAGTGGAAGTCCTGTCATCCTTGGCATTTCAGAGCCAAACTGCAGGACGCGACGCATGAAAAAGGCATCACTCAATTAAAATGGCCAAGTTTCAATGCCGGAGAGTCACATGTTGATGCATATAAATAATTTAGGGTCTGTGCACGCAAGAGATTAATGGTGGCATTTCTACTTGTGCATTTGAAGGAATTACTTTTCCTTCCCCTTTGTTGCCGTTAACCTATTGCGAAGGGAAACTAAGCGTGTCCTTTTATGCTTCTCTCCTCCTTTACATCCATATTAATCGCAATTCTGTATAGAATGGAAAGGTCACTTAGCAAGCTGGTGTGGCCATTCTGACACCCAGCTGGCGTAACACTTAAGAGGACACCACCACCACACTCACATTGACCACTTGTCAAGCAATACACTTTATATACCCAGTAATTTCTTTTTCATTGAAACTGGGAAATGTTAATTAAGAAATGTATTAAAATGAAGGTGAAACGGCGAACGACTGGAATGTGAAGTATATGAAGAGAACCCACTTATAGCTGTAAATATTAACCAAGTTAAGAGAGTGCCTTCAGTTGTGTAAATGTACTGGAAAGGTGAGGGTTCGCTATTGATGCAATCATAATGACGTCATGGGTTATTGATGACTAACTCTAAGACCACTGCCAGGTCACTGTGCAATTCAATAGTATCTAAAGCCATTCACTTCTGCAAAATATTGCTATTATATGTGGGAATACCTGCCTAAAAGAGCCCTATGATTAACTCCTTCAGCTCAGCGCGGATTACCGCGCTGTGCTGAACGGTTCGTGCGTGGGCGGGGCCGTCATCCGCACAGCGCGACCGACGCGCATGACGGAACCGCTCCGTCACAAGCATCGAAAGGGTTAAGTAATATGTCCTCTTTACCATGAAATATGTCTAAGGTCATATTTGTGGACATCTGAACAGGCATGCCCTTTGAATATCAAACCCAAAATATCGGTGGGACAAAATATTGAGGACAAAATATCTAAAAATAATATTGGCAGGTAAGTAAGACTAGATTTGCTATACCTGACTCCACAAATTGGAACCTAATGGACAGCCGAGGAAATAATTAATTTTCCCTCGTCGCCATCTGTCGAAATCCCCCCCACACACAGCCCCACCGCCCTTACCTGCATGGGCCACGGCTGCTATGGGATACATATATCCTCAACATACACAGATGTGGAGTTAGGAAAATTCAATCTATGCTTCCCTATATGCACTTAACTTTCAATGTTTTTTCTCTTAAAAATCTGTCCTCGATATTCTCACACTCTTCACAACAAGTAGCTTTAGAGGGAAAAACAAACCAGGCCGCCCTCCACTCATCAATCATCAATACAATAAAGGCCTGGCTATTAAAGAGAGTGAATAATTTTTCAATCTCAGGAAAGGCTTCTGAAGTGGGGATATCTAACTCCAGCCAATCTCTGGCAACATGTCCCGTTTAATCCAATCCTAGAACCCCCAATTCAAATGTCTTAAAAATGAACTGCAGTCAGTCAATCCGCAAATATATATCCTACCCCACAACATGGGAGTGAAGAAAACTTACACAAAATAAGTGAAAGAGTAAGTGGGCACCTCACGTACTGCAACACCAGGGAGGCTACTGGCAGGTTCTCACCAGTATGCCCACGTATATCATCATTGGTTGCCCACTCACTGAAAAAACAGAATTGTGTCCAGTAAAAAGACAAAAAAGAACAGAAAGAAAGAATTAACTGTCCCAAAACAAAGAACCCCATGATTTACAAAGGACCATGTGTTCCATACAATTAAAATTGAGCCAAGACTCACAGTTAGATTGCCCTCTTTATTCACAGTCGTGAGCTTACTCAGGTTAAAAGCACTGCATATTACTAACCTTTTCAAAGTAGGCCTCGATATTCTCACACCATGATGTTGTTGTGGAAAATTAGTAGTGCAATCATGTGTGCGCACCTGCATTTAACTTTAGTATGAGTGAATATTAAATGAAGTGTAAAGGATTATGGAAAATGGAGGTATTATATGCATAGTTTGTGAACTTCCTTTGTAATTCTGTTTTTGTATTACTTGAGTTTCTTTAGCATCTCTACCAGAGATGCTGTACTTGTAAGTGGTATGAGAGAAAGTGCACTGCCTGTTCACCACACAAATAGGTGAACGTACAGTGGTGAAAACCTGCTACAACAAATGGTTTCAGGAATGACTTTTACAGACTATCTTTGCTCTGGTGGATCCTGGTGGTCAAGAAGTGGTGGACAATTATGGGCATTGATGGTCCTTGTGATTCCTGAGAACTCTTTTGAATAAAGGTGACAATGTGTTTGACCTCAAACTCAAGTGACCGCATTCCAATACTAAAGGGCTATAAATGTGCTACCTATAAATTGGGATGACTAAGTAGTTGACCTTAAGTTACAACCAGGGTGATACATTTGTACAGTGCTCCATTTTGAGCAGAGGGCTACTTGGCCTGGTGCTGGATCGAACAAATTATACACATTTGGGAGACTGAATAGAGTATGAGTTAAGATATTGATGACTATCAACAGGGAGAAAATCATACTTTAGAGTCATTCTGATTTAGGACTAGAGTGTTGTTAGACTTGGCATGGTTTCCCATATGTTTTGCCTCTACCTCCCATATTTGTGATGCTGTGCTGGATTTTGTTTTTGCTGGCTTAGATGCTTTGGGCACTTTGCCACTGCGGATCAGTGCCAAAGTGCAAGTGCTCCCAGTATAAATTGTTATTATGATTGATTATTCATGATTGGCATTATTGATTTACTGGTAAGTCCCTAGTAAAGTGCACTGATTGTGCCAGGGCCTGTAAATCAAATGCTACTAGTGGGCCTGCAGCACTGATTGTGCCATCCACATGAGTAGTCCTGAAAAGGTATCTCAGAACTGCCACTGCAATGTCTGTGCACAGTTTTAAACTGCCATGTCACCTTGGCAAGTGCACCCACTTGGCAGGCCCTTTTCTTTCCTTTTCGTACACGTAAGACACCCCTCAAGTAGGCCCACGGTACCCCCATGGGCAGGATGCAGTGTGTGTGAAAGGTAGGGCATGTACTTGTGTGTGTGTGATATTCCCTGATAGTGAAATACTGTGTATTTCTTTTTTCACTATTGAAAGGCTATCTGTCCCATAGGCTAACATGGAAGTTACTTTGTAACATCTTACAAGTATAACTTTCCATTGGGACAAGATTGGGAAATGGATTTTAGGCTCTATGAACTCAGAATTTAATAACACATCTTTTTAGGGAGATGGTTTTTAAATTGTGTATTTGAAAATGTCACTTTTAGAAAGTAGGCATTTGCTTATTTAACCATTCTGTGGCCCCTGCTGGTTTGTGTATCGCCTTTCTGGTTTTGGAGTGACAGGCGCTGGGGATGTGCATTTACCGGAAACAGCAACCGGAGAGGGTTTGAGGTGTGCTTTGTGACTCAGAGCGGACCTGAAGAGACCTTGGCTGGATTTAGAGTGGTGGGAGGCGTTTTACTTACACGTGAAAAATAGGCAGTCTGCTATGCACAATGCTGTCTCTACCTCCTGTAGTGATACTGCACTAGAGAGCACAGAACTGTTTTTATCAGGGCTCAGAGACCCTTGCCACAAAGGGAACAAAGACAAAATGTGGTATAATTAGTGGACATTAAACCCCAGAGAATTAGATGACCTCTGGACCCAAGAGGAACCTTTTGTCAAGGAGAAGAGCTAGAGAGCTGTAAGGAGGAGTACTGCCTCTTTGCTGTGTGCTTTGTTGGGTTGACCTGCAGTTGCTTGCTGCTTCTGCCAATGAAGAGGACAAATACTGGAGCTTTGGTGAGAACCTGCTTGGAAAAGAATCCCCATGGGCTTGTGTGAGCTGGCCTCCTGTTCTGAAGTATCAAGGCCACAAATACTTCACCACTAGCTCCCCTGAACTCCACTGCTGGGAGTTCTGACCTGCCAGTAGGTGCATGTTCCAGTTCTGGGCCTCTGGAGCTTGTTCCTGCTATTGGGAGCTGGAAGAAACCAAAAGAAAGTAAGAAAAACAACCCCAATGCTATCAGCGACGCCTCCAGTGACGCCTCAAACTGCACCGAGACCAGGTGCACCGCTTGTGAAGTGCCTGCCGCACTGCTCCACCTGCACTGCAGCTCCGATGCCCTTTAACTCCTGCCGATGCCTACAGTTATTGGCCTTCCTGAGACAAGCACTAGCACCAATGCCGTCCCCCCCAGCGCCGGCATACCGTTATCGAGCAGCTGATAACCGAGGGTGACTTCACAAACTCTTTGACTTTGCATCGCCTCACCTGAACTGACACTGCACGCCCAACCCCGCCCTCTTCCCCTGTCCTTGACTCAACATGTCACCTCCTCGCGGACATAATGCCTCGCCTCCCCCGTGGTAATCAGGGAACCGACCTCGACACCGACGCTTCACCTCCACTATGCCGTGCATCGTCTATAGACTTCGCTTTCCAAGGTACTGTTGTTTTGGGGTCCATGCGACTCTGTGCCCAAAGGTGCGCAACTCGCAGTCGGCACCGTACTTTGGATTATATTCACAACATCGTAATAGCCCTAGGTGGGGCTATCTATTTCTACAAGTGCTATTTCTGCAAGCAACTGTTTTTAAGTGCTATTTTGATATATGTATGTTGGATTTTTGTCATTTTGGTCTTGTTTAGTTTAGATGAAGATACTTCATTTTTCCAAATGGTTGTAGTGTCCATTTGTGGTGTTTTGCCTGTGTTACTCTGTGTCTTGAGTATAAATACTTTACACATTGCCTTTGGGATACGCCTGTCTACTTGTGCCAAGCTACCAAGGGGGTGAGTAGGGGTTATCTAAAGTGTGTATTCCCCTTACCCTGACTAGAAGCAAGGGTACCTACTTGGACAAAGGTGCATACCTCTGCCAACTAGAGACCCCCATTTCTAAATAGTGATAATTATTGTCCTGACTGAGAATGAAAAATATGGAATGAACACTTGAATGCACAAACATTTTGTCAAATGTCCTCCGTAAGGCAGTTGTAATTGTTGTTGTGTGGGATAGTAAAAGTCCCATTGATTTCTCAGCACCATATTTACCCATGTTGTTCTTTAAAATCACTTTCGCTTGGTGTAACTAGAATTCTCTAAAATGGAGGTGAAATGGTGCCATTGAAATCAGGGCTGTGAAAACTGTACCAGGGTTTAACATGTTTGAAATTAATTTCAAGTATTTGAAAACATTTACTACAGGTTAATATGTACTTCACCTCTAAGACATCAGGCCTTTGAGTGGCTTAGTGAAGCCAGATATGTATGATGTTTGAACTCCATAGAAGAGTCCTTGATGTAGGGTGGAATCTGACCAAGATACTTATATAAGCCTGTAGAACATGGTATACATACAGTTCTCCTCTCATATAATCCAGTGATATATATCTCCGGTGATTGAGGAACCACTCATTGCCCCGTGATGAGTAGAACATTACAATTTGAAACCCTCTGACCGAACCGTAGCCCCTCCCCCTCTCTCCGCCAGGGTATGCCTGGCAGTATACAGAACAGAGAACGGGACGAAAATTGAACCTCAGGAAGCCTCAAATCCAAAGGGCATCCTCTCAATGATTTCCTCTATCTCCTAGGCAGGCCACTGGGGAACATCAGCTGAAACCTGTGATAGAGTAAAAACTTAGAATTACTCTCTGTCTTCTTTGATGTTTGGGAAGACTCCGGTGCAGGTGGAGAACCATTCTGACACTAACAGCCTGAGTAGTGGAATCTTTGGCATGTAAAGGATACACTGAAATACATGACCAGTCCCTCACCAGATTGAACGCTTACTGATATCTTGACTTGTAACCCTGTGACTAGGATGAGTCAATGTTGTTCCCTAGGAGTATGCCATTATTGAGGGCAGCATTTAGTTCTAGTAGGTGAACAAATGCAGTCCTTGCATAAGTCATCTGCTTTAACATCATGACCAGTATGAGAACTCTTTAATAAGTACACTACAGTGTAGGGTTTTTACCCAGAAACTAGCAGTATGGTAATAGTACTTATTCTGTGAACCAGGAGACTCTTTCCCAATGATTGCAGCTCTGTAGACAGTGACAAGATGAAGTCACTCTCTGGATTTCATTGTGTTTGACTCCTTATTTTCAGTTTATAATGCTTACAATTGTATCCTTTGAAATGTATGTACATGATTGGAAATTGTATGTATGTCAGTGGTTGTAACTCCGTATATTTTTACGTTGTTTAAACCAGCTACAGGTGCCCAGAGCAAGGTAGAAACGTTTGCCAAATAGCTTCTTTAATAGCAAATAACATTGGATGAGGCTGCTGAACCTTCCAAGTACTCTCTCTCTCTCTTTCGCTCTTTCTCTGTTCAAAGACGCACAGAAGAACAATAACATTTATAAAGGTTAAAACCATATTGACAAAATGTTTTTAAGTTTGGCTAGAGCGACATTTAACTCTCCAGCTCATTGAATCTCATTGTTTCAGTGATGATATTGTGCTACTTTGCTTTGTAGCTTTCTGATTGGTAGGACCAGATTTGGCCCCAGTTGGCTCCTACCACCCGGAGGATGTCCATGCCTAGTGCCCTAGCCATTCTGGCAGAAGAGGTTTGTAGCCGTACTATCCCTATGGGGTACAATAGGAAGTCTACATTCTCCTATAGGTGTAGACGGTAGTATTTGTGCTTTCTCTACAGCAGACCAGATCGGAGAACTCATAACGTTTTGGGTTCCCTAAAGAAATTTGATAAATACTGCACTGTCCTCTCAGGCAGGTCTTTAAGTGTATCACAGTCCTGTATGGACATGGCCACCCTGCAAGACTGTAAATTTAAAACACCATGGTGCCCTGAGGGTGTCAGCCCTAACGTGCATGTCATCATTACTAAAAATAACACCACCTGGCATGGGCCACCAACATCGTTAAATGTAGGCCTGGGCAGAGTTTGCGGATTTCTGCTGGTGGCCAAAAAACTCTGCCGTGCTATTGCGGAGTTCCACAAGTGGCAGAATACATTAGGTCGCGCCGTTCGTGCTGATTTTTAGCACCGGGTGTTTGTCCCATGCTGGAAAATGAGCGCAAACGGAACCATGTGCAACGCAAGAGGGTGCTGCTTCCTTCTGTCTCTAGAGCTGCTGTCTCAATGCGAATGGATGGTTTCTCAACACGAGCTGTCGTGAACATCCGGGACCACTGGCGTTGAGTAATCTCGCTGACAGGTGGTCTAGCATTGGATTTTCCTTGCTCGCACTCGCCAACTTATCGTTGGTGAGCGCGATCAAGGAAAAAACTCCGCTCTGCAAGTTTTTCAGAACTCCGCGTGCTCCGCAGAGTGCGGAAAACTCCACAAATGGAGCGGAGTTCAATGCTCAGGCCTCGTTAAATGATAATGATAGTGATAACATTCCCTGCACTGTCCTATTGGGGCTTTCCTTCTGTTTAGGGTTGTATGAAAACAACACTGTCCTAGGAGAGCCTGTCCCTCTACACAGGTCTGAGACCCCTGCTTGCGGCCCAGAAAGTTGAACCTTGGATTTGGGAACCCACATTAAAATAGGAGCATTCACATGTAGTTTTCTGGGGCATTTGCCCAGACTTACGCTAGACTATCAAGACAAATAATGCAATATGTGACCTGTGGTGAGAATGCATGTTAACATAAAGGCAATACTTATCATACCGTGCGAATACCTGAAATCGTTGGCCACTTTTTCCCAATATACAACAGTTGAGCAAATTTGAAATCTATCTAATGGGTCTAAATTGTGCTATGGTGCTATTTCTTTATTATAACATAATTTCACCACTTCAGACAACATTCTGACCATACAAATATATCCATGTGCCCACACAACTATACATATAGAATCATAAATTTCAAAACAAAGCAAAAAACTTTTCAAATACATTAATATTGTCGCCACACATACACCCATTTATATGATAATAAGCTAAGCAATACACATACCTGGGATTATTGGCTCCGTTGTCAATGCTTTCTTTTACGCTAATCAGTCAGAGAGAAAGAGCATAATCAACAGTGGTAATCCAGCCCCACAAACCCTCGCAAATCTAAAAATAGAAATTAAAGAAAGGCAGCAACCTGCCCTCTGTGCTGCTCGATGTGCATCCTTTTAGATTCAGCTTTTGCTAGAGTATTGGTATTGTCAGCTTTGATTGCCGCTTAAGATATTCAGTAAGTTTGATTAAATGTGACATACGAAAAATGCAAAACTGCTTGGGCTGAAGAGAATTGCCAGTGGTTGTTTACCAGTCAGAATACATTCTGGTACTTAAATAAACAAACAACTTCATTAAATATTTCCCCATTTGTTACTGAGTTGGGGATGATAAACACCATTGTTTTTTCTAGTGAATAAATGCAGATTTTCCATGACTAGAGTTATTCTTGTCTAGTCATTTTCCCAGTCCTTAATTTGACCGAGTAGTTTCCAGTGTTCAGCACTGGCACTTAATTGTCAACACAGGCGCTTGTGACAGTCTGCCACAGGGGGGTGCTGTCTCACCTGACCACAACAGTCAATTATTAATTCAATATACATTAAAAATGACTATTACCTGCTGGCTGAGACATTCTTATAGCTTTGGAGGCCTAGAATAGTCTGAATCGTCACACTTGTAGGAATGTGATGGTTAGTAATTGTGTTGTTACTATCAATGGCAGCTGTGTCGGGCAATGGGTGGTGCAAGCTGCAGTGGTCTCCTGATGAGAGCTTTGGCATTGCTTTATTTACAAATTAAGGACTGCATTTTCCCCATGTCCCTGCTCATTGCCAACCATAATCTACTGGCCCTCTGGATGGAACTGTCCTCCATGCACGCAGGGGATGAGTAGGGTACTGTTGCACGGTCACATGTAGAACCAAATGCTAACCAGGAATGCCAACTCACAAGGCACCACGCTATTCTGAAACTTTTCACACAGTGAAAAGTCTATATCACGCAGTGAGCACTGGGTGACTTGGAAACCCCTGCTCATAGGGGTGTGCCGCTTAATTGTGGAGGCTCTGCCGAGTTAGATTTGGCTACTGGCTCGAAAACTTCCCCAGGATATAGAATATTCTTACAGCTTGTCCTTACTATTGTCTCCCAGTGATCTCTCTGTTTTAAGTTTTACTTAAAAAAATTATTATGCAGTTAACTTACTGAGATAGTAGCACTGCCTAATATGTAAGTCAATAAGTACTGGGACCCAAAACCTTTGCCCTTATTCCAAAGCCACATACTCTAGATTCCACAGCACGCCTCTTTATTTCACCTACAGATGCTCCCTGCCCCTTTATCTAAAACTTGCACATTCCTGTTTTCAATCTTTATATTGTTTTTTCCGTCTTTCTTGTCCTTCTTCATTCTCCCCTATGGTGTCCTTTCTCTTGCACTGTGTGAATGTCTGATGAGGAAAAATAAGTGCCGATTCTGAAAATCAAGCATTGGCTAAAAGAGTGCATTTCCTATGTCCTGCTTTCCATGCAGGGTGCAATGGCATTTCATTTATATCACCTGCTAAAAATAGGTTGATCATTGCTTAGTTTGAGCCGGTGGTTTCTGGTGCTCGGCTCTGGCATTTAAATGCCGAAACCTGCACTAATGAGAGCTGCCACATGGTGGCGCTGGTTGTGTAATTTAAAGATGAGCAGAAAAACTGTTAATTCGATATACATTAAAAACAACTAAAACCTGCCACGCCAAGCCATTCCTAAAGCTTTAGCAGCCTCGAACAGTCTGAATTGTCACACTTGTAGCAATGTGATAGTTATTAGTTGCGTAAGCACAGCAGTAATGTGTGGTGCAAACCGCGTGGCCTCCTGATGAGGGCCCCGGCACTTCGTTTTGTTTACAAATTAAGCACCGAGGTTAATGTTTGGGTACGTTGGTAAGTACTTATATTTTGACCATTTTTCATGAAGGTGAAGCGCTAGCTTCAAAAACCATTACCACATCTGGCATGCTGATTTGCATTTTCAACATGGCGACAAATGAGTGAATGAGTTTGGAGATCATCTGAAGATGGATCTAGCTTCTCATACACAAGCAATATGCTGAGAAGGAAGGCAGGGTCATACTTGCAGTGCTGTGAGGAGCACTGAAGATGGATGCTTTTCTGCTCTTCACATTATACTGACTTGGGAAATGAAGAGCAGAGAGAGATGGTGGTTTACATTAAAACGTGTGTCATCAGCTAAACTAGAACTAGATCCTTGATGAATATGTGTTCACAGGCAAAATTCATTAACTTCATAATCTTACCTCTTTAAGTATATTTTCAATAAAATTAGGTACATTTAGAAAATAGCACAAACATGTCTAAAACTTCATCACAACAAAAGAACTGTTATGGCCTAAATTCTGCCTGCACTCCATTAGTCTCAGATGTTATCAAATGTGCTCACTCTTTTGGGCCAACCGTAAAAACCCAAATCTATACATACAACTCCACAGTTTTGAGGAGCACAATAAAACTTTTCATGAAGGAGTCTAAAGGGATCTTTTGTAAATCACAGAATTTATATACTGTTTGCGAATGACAGCAAAAGAATTCTATGAATCATATGACACACTGATTATTTTCACAATTTAGATGTTTTTCATCATCTTTATTAAAAAACTACTCAAATTTAAGGAAAAAACAGGATGACAAATCCAAGATACATGTTTCGTCCCTATTCATGGGACTTCTTCAGGGCTGTTAGATATAAAAACATTCAAACAATACATTAGAAAAACAATCAAACAAAAAACATTAACAAAAACAAACATTTAACTGAAAGGAGTTATTAAAAAATATTTTCTCATGTATTATTTGGATAAGTATTTGTCTTTAAACTGATGGAATATAAGGAATGGGATTGGTTAACAACTCCTTTCAGTTAAATATTTGTTTTTGTTAAAGTTTTTTGTTCGATTGTTTTTCTAATGTATTGTTTGTTTGTATGTTTTTATGTCTAACAGCCCTGAAGAAGTCCCATGAATAGGGACAAAACGTGTATCTTGGATTTGTCATCCTGTTTTTTCCTTAATATTTGAGTAATTTTTGAATAAAGATGATGAAAAACAATCTAAATTGTGAAAATAACCTCTGTGTCATATGATTAATAGAGTTATTTTGCTGTCATTCACTTTAGTGCAAACAGTATATAAATTCTGTGATTTACAAAAAACCCTTTAGAATCTTTCATGAAAAGTTTTATTGTGCTCCTCAAAACTGTGGAGTTGTATGTCCAAAACTTCGTTCAGCAATAATCCAATGCCAAAAGCAAACATTTTCCCCACAATAAGGACATAGTTATTTGTAGTGCAAATGTTATTATTTTATATATGTCAAATACAAGCTGACAAAGAATAGCAGTAAAACTACAATGTTTGTACAGCAGTCTTCAATACAAAGGCTGATGTATTTTACGGTTCAGTGTCATTATTTCAGAGAACATGCATTGCAACCAGTTCGGTAGTCAGAGTGGAGGTAAAGGATGATTTTGTACCCGAACAGAGAAAAATGCCTACATTCATGCTCTCCTGAGCATCCCTCACTGCAGCCACATCACTGACCATCTGAGAGACCTCCACTGGCTCCTGGTTAACAAAAGGATCACCAACAAGCTTCCCACACACTTCTACAGAGCCCTCCACAACACTGGACCCGCATACCCCAACCAAGGCCTCTCCTACCACACCCCCACCAAACATCCCTGCTCTGCACATCAGACCCTGGCAGCCATCCCAAAGATCCGCACGACCACCACTAGAGGAAGATCCTTCTTCTACCTCGCTGCAAGGACCTGGAACTCCCTTCCTCTGCATCCCAGGCAATCACAATCTCTGCTTCAATTCAGGAAGGACCTCAAGACCTGGCTCTTTGACTGAACAGTAGACCCCCCCCCTGGCAGTGTCTTTAGACCCTTACGGGTGAGTAGTTGCACTCCACAAAATCCTGATTGATTTATTAATTCGAAAATGTGCTCTAGGGAGGCATCAGAAACTCTAAGTGAGTTTGATTAGCTCCTAGCAGCGATTCAGAATGGCCTTAATAAAGGGGCCAATTTCTACAAGTTCTAAAAGTGCTATTGTGTCAGCAGTCTGATTGGCGACATATTCAATTACGAATAGGCTCGTATTTAAGGACTATTTTTATTGGCTGTTAGCAACCCATAAGAGTATCATTAGGACAAACTGCTCATGACTCGCATGGAGGCCCTTAATCTCACGGTGCTATGTGGGCTATGGTGTGATGCTTCTGACATTTTTCAGTCCATGAAAGTTGACAGCAGATACCCCAAAAATGTGTTTTTGCTTCCACTGACAACAGACTGAAAGTGGAAAAGCAGCAGAAAAGTGAGGCTTATAAGGAATGGATATGTTGCCCCTGAACTACCATCAGGCATATAATGCACAGATGTAGCAACCAGTTCAAAAATGTTGAAAGGATGCATCTCCAGGGTGGATGAGAATGAGTCAGATGTTGCCTGTTTCATTTTCAGACACACCAGGCGCACACGCGGCCCATCCTCTACTGCTTCCCTACTGGAAGGATGCAGGGCGTCTATGTGTTAAGTGCATTGAATGTTTTCTGTGTTAAGCCTCTTTGTAGTGGCATTAGAAATCAGTAAAGTGGGAAGCTGTGGCTGAGCAAAACATTAAAGTCACCGATAACTGGCTGGGAAATTCAATATAGAAGAGGTCAAAAGTCACGGCTTCACAAGAGCGCCTCTTCCGGGAAGGTTCAATGGAGCCCCGGGGTGAGATTGGCGCTCCGGAATGTTTTCATCAATAAGGCGCTGAGGTTTAAAGGAGGTTAGAACTCTGTGGAGCACAGAAGCAGTGACTGTAGTCTAGAGAAGGAACTAAAGCCAGGGGAGCTCGGTTCAGGAAGCCTGCCTCCTTGGAGAATATTTTCTGAAAGGAAAAGTACTTAACATTATTGACTAACCATACCTAGTCAACAATATACACGTGCAGACAGCGTCCTTGTAAACAAAACAGTACATGCCACATAAGAACTAGTCCATGGCAAGCTGAATGTAAAATAGCTCTAGTCACCTTGGAAACCGTGGCATGGGGGTAAATGGAAAACTAATTTCTTTAAGCATGAATTTTCAAGCAGTTTCTTCCAATGGAGCTGAAAGAGCAGCATCTTAGTGACATGGTGTAGCAAAGGGGACCACAAACCACGACCCTTACAATGCAAACTCGGGTAGAAAGCGGGAGTGTGTTTTTCATTCTAGTACCTTACAGATGCACTCGACACCTAGAGCTCGGGGTCTTAGTATGGGACGAAGCCCTGAAAGCCCCAGTCTGCCTGGTATAAGCCCTAAACCTCTAGTTGCAGGGACACCATCAGGAATCTCCATTATGTGTATAGGGTGGTGGACACTTTCTGCAATGGATGACTAACACGAGCCTTGTACAGACAATGTCTATCGCTCGTGTGTGAGTGCGGTCACTGTCTTCAATGGATGGCTATCACGAGCCTTGTACAGACAATGTCTATCGTTCTTGTGTGTGAGCGGTCACTGTCTACAATGGATGGCTAACATGAACTCTGTACAGACAATGTCTATCGTTCGTGTGTTTGAGCGGTCACTGTCTACAATGGATGGCTATCACGAACTCGTACAGACAATGTGTACTTTTCTTGTGTGTGAGCGGTTGGGTTTACAAAGGAATGGGAACCACCGTGCGCCTGAAAGATTGTTGTGTTATGTGTTGTACTGCAAGTGTACATAAATTGATAGCAAACGACTGAACAGTCTTGGAAATAGAATATATACAAGGGGAGAGGGTGGAGGCTGATTAGGACCGCACCAAACAAATATTCGTGGTTAACGTAAACAATTCAAATAGTGCACGAAACCAGAGAGTACTACCCTCTATACTCTCAATAATGTGGGACAAAGTCCTACAATAACATATAAATACACAGGAGGTTCAGCACTATGTACTATGGTTAGATCTCCAAGTACCTAAATTCTTTTGTATCGTTAACAGTAAACGAGTAAAATTCTGATGAAGCACACGACACATTAAACATATAAGTTTTTTTTCTCTTTTTCTTCTTTATTGATTTTGTATGAAGATTTCTTCCATGTCATATTTCACATTTTCATAGCCAACGCGTTTCGTCTCCCATGAGACTTCTTCAGGGCTATCAAAAGAGCATACACGAAAGGGTTTTTAGAATTCAATCTAAGCATTTCTAAGCATTTTTTTAAAAACATATTTTGATTCCTTTACATACAAATCTTTGCTTGTGAAAGTATATCAGCTTCATATAAATATTCACTGACCATATCATTCATAAAGCATTTTGCATACACAGACAAAGGACCTGGTCTATAAAAACATTAGACAGCATCAGTGTTATTATTTTTAAATATTCAGTTATCGTCTGAATTGATAATTGGCTCAATGCATATCATGTCTTTCTTAACATCTAAGTTACTTGATTTGCAAGTGTATGACATTCTTTTTATCTAAAGACCACATAGTGGTCAAGTACTTTAGGGTTACAAAAAGGCTTCACTTAAAAGTATACAATACATAGTTTTATCGTGATACAAATTCACATCCTCATTGTCAATATTCTGTGCTCAATTTATATCTTAATTAACAATCATGAGTAGGCCTTCGTATCACTGTTATATAATATTTTTTTAAATCATATTTACTTAACATACCTCAATGATATGGTGAATCTAATTCCTTTTTATCGTGTCGTTCTTGGAAATAGAGTAAGTGAACAGTCTTGGAAATAGAGTAAGTGAACAGTCTTGGAACCAGAGTGAGTGAACAGTCTTGGAAACAGAGTGAGTGAACAGTCTTGGAAATAGAGCAAGTGAACAGTCTTGGAAACAGAGTGAGTGAACAGTCTTGGAAACAGAGTGAGTGAACAGTCTTGGAAATAGAGTAAGTGAACAGTCTTGGAAATAGAGTGAGGGAGCACTCATGGAAATAGAGTGAGGGAGCACTCTTGGAAATAGAGTAAGTGAACAGTTTTGAAATTAGCGTGAGCCAGTGCCTTTGCATCTGAATTCCAAGTACCACATTTCTTCAGTATTCCGGCCAATGAAAATGATCGCATAACAAAGCTTTGCATTATGCCTAAAGGCCATAATATTTTTTTAATGTGGGTGATGTAGCCGCCCCTAGCGAAACAGTAAACTATTTCTTGTGCCGCATGAAACTTCCGGCAGACTGGCGCTCTGGTAGTCTACTCACACATCACCGGTTTTTCATGGAGTTTTTGCATCCTCTCATGCCACATTGCTCCTCCCCTTCCCTGCCAATGTACCACAGAACCAGAGTCCCAAAGACCCCATATTTCAGGGTCCTGACATTTGATCCCATCAAACACCCTATTTGAATCCCTTCTGACACTAACACTCCCTCCATACTTGTCATGCAGTTGGAATTTTTTCTTGCCCGCATATTGTGCTGCTCTTCATGGTCCAGAGATCCTATAGCTTGGAAGGTGTCCATTTTTGGGGTATCTTTGAGTGGAGAAAATGTTCCTAAACGAACTTGAATAAACTTTTAAAACTTCTTCATCAATGCAAAGTTTTTTAATTTTCCAGACTTTAAAAGTTAAAGTTTTGCCTTTTCCCACCTGACAGAAGGGTTTTGTTGTGTACATGATCCCAAATATTATATTTTAAATAAGAAAAAACTCAAGTTATGGTTTTCACAGTCCATCAGTATAGCCAAATGTTTTCAACTGATAAATGGATAATGAGGAGTCAATCTTTTCTTTTAAAGAATGATATACAGATAGAACCGGTCTGTGATGTCACTCAAACTCATTTGGGAGAGAGAGAGAGGGAGAGAGGGGGAGAGAGAGAATGTGTGTTTTTACTCCAAAGCTGAGTGGTTTGTAAATGTCTCCAGAACTAAGACATGGCAGTGTAGGACCATAGCTATTAGAATGCTTAGGTTTTGACTAACTTTCATAAATAAATTGTTGAAAAACAACCGTCAATGTTGAGGGCCAGTGAATTTAAGCTATTCTGTGACTTCAATGTTTACCAAATAATTGTGGGTTTTATGCCTTTTCCACATAATTTGCAAAATAATTAGCATAACATCTCGATTTCTCAAAAAAAAAATGTGAGCTTAAATTGATAAAAAAATACTGCCAGAGAAAGTGCAGCATGATTTGTGCTTTGCCACTTAACTTGGTACTCAATTCTTCATAATCCTAGTAACCCTACGAAGTGTAATGTTGTGCACATAGGTTTGGGGGTCGTTAGTATGATGGTGAAATCCTTGTTTGTTTGAGTGAATATTTCTATAGTTCTATATCTGTATATATGTTTTTAAAATCTACTTATTTGTTTAAAGTTTAATATCCGGTTGTCGAGGGGCACCCAACCAAGATGAGGTGCTGACCTCACAGTCACTACCACGCTTCCCTCATCAACAGGTGGCAGAGACACTCGGGATAAACTGATAATTTGTTATATTTGTACAAACAACATGGCAAGAACTCAACATGTTTCGGCCTCTCTGGACTTAATCACGTGTGCAGGTTTTATACTCTTTTTCTTATCCGTGGTAATATATGGTAAATTTTCCTGGGGGTCATCGTATATATTTGTGCGTGTTGGCTCATCCTACCAGTTAAATACATTGTGTCAGTTTGTCAAATGGTTTTCCTGGTTCCCATTTTCTATGGGCGCATTAAGTACAGAACGTGACCACCAATTAATGTACCACGAACCTAAGTAAATACGCGGATGATGAATGACTGGACTACACCAGACCCTAATGTTACTCATCTTTGCCATGAACCGTTGGCTCCAGATATTAAAATACCGTCACTCAAGGGATGACCCCAGGAAAATGTGTCTCCTATCCCCAGGCATAAGAAAAAGAAGGCCATTAACCTCCCCCCTTAAGGTTAAAACATGCCATGCAATACTTATTTGCACTGGTTCCCATCTTATCAAAAACTCTCCCAGACACTGGGATGCTGTAGGTAGTTTATCTCATTCCTGCTGCATGAGCCGGAGAACTCGGTGCAAAGTACTGTTATTAATCTTGAAGACTTTGAAAAATATAAGTCTGCAACATTAGGCGACAGACAGCTCATCTAAATGCTAACTGGAGAAGCAGCAGCCATGAGGGTGTTGAAGCTCCCTTTCCTTTATTCCTTTACACGGGGCACTGTGCCTTCTCTGTCTTGAGGGTGCGGCCCTCCTGGCATGCATGGTGACACTGGCGTAGCTAGGGGGGGGCGAGGGGGGCGGTCCGCCCCAGGCGGCACAATTTTGGGGGTGGCCGCGCGGCACTGGTCGCCCGATGCGGCCTTTATAATTTATTTGGTTAAACTCACTGTGTCCCCAAATAAATAACGGCTGCCGCGGCCGCAACCGGTCACCAGTGCCGTGCGTGGCCCAGTTGTTTGAAAGTGTGCGCTGAGCGCACTTAGCACTGACCAGCCTCCAGGGCCGTCAATCACTCTAGTAGCGCGAGCGCTACCAATGACGGCCCTGGGCAACAATACAAAAACACATGAATTTATTGTGGCCAGCCCTGCCCTCGCGATGAGAACGACGTAGCAGTGATGCGTCACGCGCTTCACGCTACGCGCTCTCGCGCTCATTCTGGCCTGGGGGCAGTCAGTGCTTGATGGCTCTGGAGACAGGTCTGGCGGCTAAAGAAGTTTGAACCAACCTCGCCCCTGCCTGCCATAGAGACCCGGGAGCGAGTCACAAGTGAGGTAAGACTAGAGTTTTCCAACAGGGCTTTAAGTGGGATAAAAAAACGAGGGAGGGGGAGGAGGAGGAGGAAGGGGGGGGGGGGGGCTCTCAAAGGGGGGTGGCCGATTTAATTAAGGACGTGGCTTTAAAACACTTACCCTAAAAATATCTGATTAGCATAGTGTGCCGCCTGACTTGTATTTTGCTGTTTCTGTCATTGCATCCAGCTATGTGATACAAGAAGTAACATCATACCTACGACCATATTGCCAGCACTCCCTTCTTTGATAACTGTTGCTGGCATATTTTTCAGTTTTTTCCCCATGCATAGAGCGAAAGTAAAAAAACAGACTGGTATTTTGCAAACTACTGGGGGTCTCTCTTGCCATCTCAATAGAGGACGCACTCTTACTACGTCATCACAAGGCCTTTCCCCCTCTACCTTTGCTTCTGCCTCCCTTAGGTGGGCGCTGCTTCTCTCTGCATAGTGGGCTGTTATCAGTACTTCCACAAAGCATGCAAAGCTGCCACAAGCCCTCCGGTGCATAAATGGAGGGAGGTGCTTGCTCAGTCTGAAATAGGCAAAGGCGCTAAGTTGTTCCAAGAGGTGCAGAGGGGGCGTAGCACGATTGATAAAGCCAGGGCATGGGATGTATTGGTTAAAAGCCTGAAAAACCCTGCAACCGACTCCCCTGAGAGCTCCTTACTTTCAGACCCTGACCAAGGAGAAACCTAAACTTAACCTCTTCCATACAGGAGGATAGGGGGATCTGGGCCATACCCTCTCTAAGATACTATAGGTGACAGTACACACTGCTGTGCAGGAGGAACGAAGGACATTGTGATTCATAAACTGATGTGAGGCAGGGGATGGGGATGGGGTGGGGGTAGGGGAAGTTGATGAACGGGCCCGTGTCAAGACTGTGATTGGAGCAGGTCGACTGCATTTTGTATGTGATATGTATGATCTGCCATGCTAAACAGAAAATAAGTTTATATCTGAACGGCTGCACTTGTTGAATATTGTCAAAATCTCAGATTTATACACTTGCTGCTGTCCTGCACTTTACTGTTTATTTTTGATTAAAAGCAAAAACATTTTGTGGAAAAAAAAGTCTTATTCACATTTTCATCTTCAATCTTGTGAACTGTGCTAAAGTTCTGTTTTGTTTTTGCATGGTTTATAACAAACGCTGTCAGTTTAGCATTGTCTCTGGGTTTTTTTACGCTTGAGACGTTCAGTGGTCAGTTTGCTAATCCACCTACTGATGCTAAATTGCCCCCTCTTTGCGACAAACTAACCCACGCTGGAACATAATCAGCAGACTGGGGAACACGTCAGGCAATAGCGCCTTGGGCAGACCTTAAGCATGGGAAAGGCCTGGCAGAATAATGGCCGATTTTGTTTGGCCCGGGAGATCAGGGGAAGTGCTAACATCTGTATAGCTCATGAAGCAGTATTGGGGTGAGGTGTATGCACAGCCCAGAAAGTATAAAGACAATGCGAGTGTATGCACAATCCGGGACCAGATATACAGTACTATTTACAGTGGCTTTCACTACTTTGTAAGAGAATTTGGTTTCTGTATTGCCCAAAAATGTTTCAAATGCATGTAATTTGAGGTGGTTCACTTTCAAATGTCATTTACAGACGGCTGCTATCCAGGCAGCCCTTGAATAAACTTATTTTGCTCACAGCAGGTACTACTGGGATTGTCTCCAAACGGGAGTGCCCAAAACATGGACACAATCAAGAGTTAAGTTCCTGCACCTGGCTATCATCCGCCACTTTGTGGTAGTTATCAAGGACCTACAAATCGCAGGCCTGACCTACAAACTACCTCACCTTGCCCATCAAAAAGCGCAATCCCATCTTTCACCCCTACCATCTACCAAATGGCAGTGCACAAGAACTAATCAAAAGTCCTATGCTAACAAAGTCTTAGTGGAATTTCTGAACGTGGGCCTGTCTCAGTCCTCACTTCAGTGTTTGGATCGCCACCCTCCAGCCACAGAAAGCAAGCAATACACTTCTACTGTCTGGGAAGCTGTCCTCGTCCACCATTATAAGCTACGGTCAACCGGGGGCATCCAATATGGATTCCAATGGTTTCAGTAATCAGGCTCATGCACCCACCGAGTCCTACTGCTGCGCATGTGCTTATATGCATGTACACACACATGCACAAGCACTCTACAAACTCACAGGGTGCTAGTGCGCAGTTCTACATTTTCCCACAACAGCAGAACTTTACATTGATAGGAGTCAGTGGGCAACACTTTTACTGAATAGGATAAAAAGGTTTGGTCAAATGTGAGATTCTAAAGCATGATATGCTGCCATCATCGTCTTATGTTCTAAACCCACGATAGAGATAGTTGCCCTTCGTTCACTCTTAGAGTATGCATGGTGCGCCCCCAAGTCACAGGCACGCCTAGGCCTCTCCGCACATGCTAGGTTAGCATGACATAAGGGCTGAAATAAAAATCAGACTAACAGATAAGTAGGCATTCAGGGCAAAGGTACATACCCTGCAGGGGACATTCCCGTTCAAACAGAAATCATTCCTAACAGCAGATAGACTGTTTGCCTAATTCTAGTGCTTTTCAAAATACTTAACATAAGCACCATCTCACATATGTATTGTTTTAGGTTTACGATTTTACATCCTTAGTTGCATGCAATCTTAAAAAGCCTCACACACACATTACACAGAGACAATCAATCATACGTGTTTTAAATCAGAGTATAGAAAATGTTTACATAAGCCAAAGGACTAAAAGTGTAGGAGTCACATGTCATCCATGTCCCATGTCACAAGTCCCCAGATGGATCATGCAGTCTGTGTATTCTCTTTTGTACTGCCAGTCACTGGTCTATTCAACTGTGTAGCCTTGGACCGCGTCATGTATGTGCATGTAATTTGCATGATCGAGGTAACTATTAGCGGCAATACTATGTGTCTCTCGGACCTCTTTCAAGTGCTCGCCATCCTTTTTCCCCAGCACCCCCCCCTCTCTCCAGGGGCGGCAATCTGAGGGACAGCCCCGGGCGCCACAAGCTCTAGCTACGCCTCTGCATGGTGAACACAGAGAAAGGACTAAAGACCCCTCTTCTTTAGGTCACGACTCAGGTCAAAGCAATTTAACCCTTAGATGTATGAGGCTGGCGCACGGGACCCCTCTCTTGCCTGGCACAAAGAACGACGAATTGTAATAAGGGCAGAAAATATGGAGGTATTAAGCTTTTTTTTTTTAACAAAATTTTGCGCCGTTTTTGAGTTTCACCCTTCGCAAAACTAGCAACGTTTCCAGCCTTACCTTCGTGTTCACACGCGCAGTAATTTTCTGTGCATTGCAAGATAATCATGCTATAATTTTTACCTCACTGCGACATAATATTCTCTCTTTTTGAACCCACCAAGATGGAAAGCGAATGCAGACTTGGTCACTGCAATTTTTCTTTTAAATATCTTTTCTAGGTACAATGGCATATATGGGCAAAGTTTTTTTTCTGCAAGTTCACCATCGGCAGAGGTTTCCTCGGCACTAACTTTGTGTTCTAAATTATGGATTGTACTTCCACCTCCGTCAGAATTGCAAGATGCGTGTTTAAAACACGGCCATTTCTCTTTTCTGCGCACACATATCAGCAGGTAAACTCGGCAAAAGTGCCTGGGGAGAAAGGCTTGGTAAGGAGGGAAAACCTGTAATAATCAGCGCGGAAGCACCGCTTCCCAACATTATCCCCTATTGCAAGGGTCACAATTCAGAATCCATCTTGAAATCCACCCTGGGGAAATACGGGTCCCAGTGGTACCAATATCTTCCCAGGGAGAAACTTCACGCTAGTTTCCTGTCAGCCTCAGTTTTAATGACAGTCTAAATGGAGTAAAAAAAAGTGTTTTCAGCGGGAAAATATTTAGGGCCATATGTAGGTAGCTAAATACCGGTCGGTAACGGCCGAAAATCGGTAATTTCCCTGTTACCGACCGGTATTTAGCCCTTTCTAATGTAGGAGGCAGGTTTTAAGGATTCGCAGGCACATGCATCAAAGGAAAAACCGGTCGCAAACGGGCAGATTGTCAGAATCTGCCCCTTTGCGACCGGTATTTTTGCATTTGGGATGCATCATCCCAAATGCAAAAATCGCAATTCAAGGAATCTCTAAATTGCGATTACTTAAATTGCGATTGCATTTAAGGAATCCCAAATTGAGATTCCTTAAATGCAATGCATTAAAGTAAAAAAAAATTGCGATTTCGCTAATAAGGGGAGCAAATTACCATGAAGTTGGACTTCATGGTAATTTGCAAAAACTTTGAAAAATGCACTTTTGTGCATTTTTCAAAGTTTCATGTTGCGCACACACATGCACACATGCCCTTAGGGCATGTGTGTGTGCAACATATGTGCACAGATCAATTTCAGGGGTGCAACCCTTGCACCCTTGAAATTGCATGAGCAATTTGCGAGTACCTACTGGTACTCACAAATTGCTCATGCAATCTCCAATTCATTCCTATGGGCCTAGAGACCCATAGGAATGAATGGGACGGCATTCCTTAATTGCGACTCGCAATTTGCGACTCGCAATTAAGGAATGTGTAGGAATTGCTATTTCTTTAGCGATTCCTACATGCATAGGCTTTTGCAATTCCTTAATTGCGATTTCTTAATAATCGCAATTAAGGAACCGCAAAAGCCTACGTTGATGCATGTGCCAGTCGGTAATTTACAGATTCCTTATTTTAATGAATCGGTAAAATACCCAATCCTTAAAAGCTATGTAGGAAGCACGCAAGTGAGTGAATTTTTGCATTCAGGATTCGTTATTTACCACCAACTACAAGTTGGTGGTAAATACCGAATACCTTTAAAAAAGCAATAATTTGCTTTTTTTCAAGGTGCCATGTGGCAGACATACATGCCCTTAGGGCATGTATGTGTGCCACATGTGCACACATGCACGATTCAGGGGTGCAACAAGGTGTCAATGTGACACCCTGCCACCCGTGAATATGCTCCCCCTATTACCGATTCGGTATTTACCGAATCGGTAATAGTGAATGGCTTCCCATTCATTCCTATGGGCCTGGAGGGGAAGGTGATTCCTTATTATCGAATCGGTATTACCGATTCGGTAATAACGAATATTACCGTTTCGGTATTTTTTACCGAATTTTCATCTACATATGAAATACCGATTCCTAAATACCGAATCGGTAAAATTCGGTATTTAGGAATCGGTATTTCATATTTACACAAAGTGACGCACCAGCAGCGTAAAAGTTACACAAGGCCTCATAAATAAGGCTTCTGATGAGTATGGCCAGGGTGATATGGCCTAGCCAGGTACAGAAGCAGACATTAGACCAATGGTGCTCCAATCCCTCCCTCCTGAAATCAGCCATCATTGGCACCCTGTGTCTTCCCAAAGGGCACCAATAGCCATGAGAATCCTTGATGCAATGGGAGACACAAGATGAGGGTAGAAGGTCCAAATCTGACAGCTGCTGGCAAGAAAGAGAAAGCTGACAAGGTCCCCTGAATTGAGCAGCAGATGCAAAACACACAGGAGTGACCAACGAGAGGTCCCACAAGGGCAGTGAAGCATTGAAATGCTTCGGAACATCCAGCAGCTCAGTGGACGCATCACGCAGAGATGCATGCTGCTGCAGGAATGCCTGTAAAGGGGCAAACCCTCATTGAGAAGTGTGGTGATCACAGTCCATGCATGCTGAAACTAAACACTCCCAACCATTCCAGGGCATCACAACCACTTTGCGGTGAAAAAGAGCCGTACCCCTGACCTGAAAGTAAGACGGGTGGGAGGCTACCAAAAGGCAAAGGTAGAAGCCTTATCATGATGCTGACCGTTTTGTAGATATCTAGAAAGCCAGGACCCTCAATGCCTCCATGACATGACCTCAGATTTCCCACAATGATTAACCAGTGAATCAGGACCACTGAGACTGCATCCTGTAAGGCAACTGTTGTGGTAATTGGGGCAATGAATTTAACCCTGACGTCGTGGTAATTAGGTTTTTACCTTTGGGGCATTGCCCAATTTGGATGAAGCCTGGAGTGACCCATGCAAGGTGCAAGAACAGTGACAAGTAAATTACCCCAGAGCAGTGATGATGGGGTGTGAGCTATCACAGAGAGGTAAGCATGTGGAAGATAGCTGCATCTGACAAGCCCGTCTGGAGATCTTCATTTGCCCCCTTCCCTGGGCTGGTCCACACGGATAACATGACATCCAGAAGAGGCAGGCAATTCCATCCATTGAAGAAATAATTGTACACAAAAATTTGAGAGTCGATGAAGCTGACAACGCTACAGATTGACATGCCCAATGGGCCCAGAAGTCATGCCACAGAATTATCTGTAATAGCACCTTAAAGAGATTAATTGAAGACATCACTACTATCAGGAGAGACTTGAAAGCATGCCTCCATGAGCTGCAGAAGGATGCACGTGGGGACTGAGTTGCTAATCTGGAAATTATTGTGACGAACAGTCAAAAGAGCAACACCTCTTGGCCTATAGAAGCCTCACCCTGCAAGAACAATATGATGACTTGCTGATGAAACAAGAAGAGCTTGAGGATAAGTTACAACGTATCAACATCAGAATATGGACCCTGCCTCTGAAATCTAAGTGTCAAAAACATACAGTTGTATGATCAAACCATCTTGAACCAATTCTGCAACCAACCCAGTGGTCTCGTTAGATTGTATGCACTGAGTAGCTGACAAGGAACCATAGTAGAACATGCTGCCAGACATTCTCGCATTCTTGCACTTGTACTTGTGTGTGTGACAGACTCTCTAAACTTTGTAGCCATTACAACTACACAATGTAGTGTAGTGACATACACCTTGAATATAGGATGCAAGATCTGGCAGGTTTACATCAAACCTCAATATCCTGCCACTGGGGTCAACCGTTGAGATCTATGTTTACTCAGGACAATGAAAAATGCTTTGTAAGGTCCCTAACTGAAGTCCACTTTATACGGGGGCTCAGCAAAGAAGAAAAATAAGGCAGAAACAAAAGCGGAGTTATATGCAATCGGGCTGGCAAAATGTCTTTTGTGATCAAAGACGAAGGCCCCCTACAACTCTTGAGATTGAGAAATCTAAAGTTGATGCCCTGAAGGAAGCTAGGAAGCTTTACATTTTATAAGTGAGGGCAGAAATGGCGAACCAATGGACCCATTGATGGGATGACCTAGCAACAACCACCCCTTAAAGACCCCCACCTCACTACCTGCATGAGAGAGCTGGGATTGAGGGGTCCCAGGGACCACAGAGAAGACAATATTGACCATCACCGCTGCAATGAAGGGTGGAGAGAGGAACCATTCGTTGGTAATAGAGACGCAAAAATGAAGTTGCAGTCATAAACGTGGCTCACCTGACCGGTGAATGTCTCTATACCAAACCCACTGTCTTTCGAAGGTTTCTGATTAGTGGGACCAGTGTTCACTTTTGAACATTCCCCATCTGATGCCTTCCAGTGGCAGAATAACATCTTACTGCCCTCTTTCAGCCTGATACTGACATATGAATAGACTGAGTAGGGAAAGCTAAATATTGCATCAGTGCCTGATACAACCTAAAGATAATACATTTAGCGGTACCCAACAGGATGAACACAGCCTTCTCGAACCCCAAGCATTAATTTCAGGTAACTCACCAGCAACCTCAGCCACCCTAAAACCTTGTCAAAGGATTGCTTGATAGCTAAGATATTTTTAGTTAGAACACACATGGGGCTCCAACTCATCAGCTTCAAGTATGTGTAAGACCCCATGACTTGCAGGAGTCATTGCCAAGTTGGCAACACGTCCTCTTCCCATATATGCAGTGAATTATCTGGGATTTGTATCCAAAATGAGGAAATATGATCCAAGCCTGAGGAAGTGTTGCACAGGATTGAGAAACATGTAAAGATTAGCTATAAAATAGATTTATCGATTGGAAGAAGAAATAAAGCTATGTATCATTCAATTCCCAGGTATGAAGCCATTCCTATTCGTTTCATTCAGTATATTTATCCTAAAGACTAAAAAGAAGAAACGCACGTTTTCTAATGCTCCTAAAATCTTTGTTATTTGTCCATCTCTTAAATGGGAAGCAAAGTCAGGGAGTTTGTCTACCTAGACCAAGTTCTGGACAATTATGTTTATGCTGGCCCTCTTTAATAACCTGAAGAACCACAGATCTCTGACGTAGCAACCTGAGCCCTCAACATCCGGCGCAGAAGAGGCTGCAGGTGCGCGTCAGAAAACCTAATTACACAGTAGCAGATGCAATCCCAGCTCAGCGCATCTCCCCAGAGCTAAAGTACATTATACCGAGGACCTTGTAGTATCCACGCAGAGGCAGGTTTGAAGCCCGCATTTATGGAGCTTAACTCCCCTCCGTCTGCGAGTTACGGGCAGACGAGTGTAATTTCAAAGCCGAAGCAGAGCATCTGATATTCATTTTCTGTTCTCCAAACATTTTGCGGTAATCTGCTGTACCAAAACAAGAAATAAAAAAAGGCAGCCCGTGTTTACGGTGAATGCGATTTCATAATCTGCTCCAACACCTGGTTGGATTTCTGAGGACTGCAGGTGAATTAAAGGCCGCGCTAAAATCGACTTTGACATGAAAGGTACCCCCCCCCCAGACACACCCACGGTCACCCGGTGGCAGTTTTACCAGCAGCTCCAGAGAAGCGGTGGGGGTGGGGGGAATGAGCGATGCATAATTGGCTTTTTGGACAGATGACGCGAGCGGGCACACAGGGTCTGATGTTTGCATTCAAAGGGCCGCTCGAGCTGCTCGGCTGTGCCATTTTGAAGATGTTGCAATGAACACCACTAGAGGCTAGAGCTGTGAATCAGTGACGATGCCAAGAGTGGTCTCGTAGGGCATTTCTCAGCTGAAATGGTATTTGGTGCCAGTTGCCGAATACTGGGTGAGCGCTCAAAGCGCATTACTTGGAGAGTGCTCCAAATCGACATAAGGCAGAGACCTTCGAGGTGTGGAGGGGGCCTCGGAGGGGGTGGCGTCAGACTCCGGCCAAGAGGAGCATTTGTTATGTACCTGTGGAGACAAACATCACACTGAAAGCTGTGCTGCGATTTCAGTGGAAGAAGAGCGAGTGGTACTGTGCCACTCTGTAATGCACCAGCAGTAACATTGTTTGCCATTTCTGTCCTGGCTGGAGGGAATGGGGCTTCAGATAACTCGAAAATACCCTCCTATTTCCGAGTAAGGATTACTTTGTTACAGAGCAGCACTGCCAATGTCACGCTGGCAAACATGTATTTGATTGGAATTTTGAAAGTAATAACTGAACATAACTGCAATGTTTGAATTGTGAAATATGTACAAAGCTACCAATTTTATAGAATAACAGAAAATATGTTTCCCATTCTGGTTCTGTTCTATTCGAGCCAGAAATGCTCTGCAAATTTACGTAAAATTCCAAATAAGGTACAGTCTGGATGAAACGCCATTCTGCTTTGCTATAGTGTCTCGAAATTAAGCTTTGGTACAGCTCTCGCTTAGAATCGCCACACACACCCTTAATGGCAAACAAGGCCTTGAAACCATAGATATTTCCTGCTTTTAGTCATACAAAGTCATTTGTGTTTGATTCTCTTTCCAGTTTTTATTCCATAGTTCTCCAAACAGCAGTTTAATCTATTTTCATAGTCTGGCTGGTAAACAGTTTGACATCCATGTTGGGAAAGGGTGGATGGCCAGTTCTTTGTACATTCCAATTCACCGAGGCTCCTGCCTATCCCGAGGGTCTATAGGGCTAGGCGCGGTGGGACATCCTTCAATTTTCTTGGCAAAACTCTGGAATTCGCTTCTGACTACTCTTCGTTTTGCACCATTGGAAATGATCTTCAGGAAAGGCCCGAAGACCCATCTGTTTAATGCTAAGGTCGATGTTTAAGGCTGTTAGCCAGTTTGGGGTGGTCCTGTCACTAGCGCTGGTACGCTCCTTCGGGTACTCCGCGCGCTCTATAAATGCCTATTGTATTGAATTGTACGCCAACCATCAACGCAGAAGCTTATAGGAAAAGAGATTGGTTACTCAAAGTATGAACAGGAAATTCGCAAAACGACTATTCCCACTTAGGGTTCAACTGGCTTTTGGTGTCTAGTGTAGGACAATGTTGAATCTAATAACATTACTCCACAGAATATTGCACCTTTTTATTGCACTGCTTTTCAATTGCATTGCAGTGAACAAATGCATACCTATTGGATCCTGTATGAGAAAAATATAGACTTTGATGGTCCAGCCCGGTCAGACTCAAAAATGCCACTGCAGGCCCATTCCTTACTGAGCAATATGAGCGGATCAACTGCAGGGACCTGAGTTTACCCTGAAGCTCCCGTGTTCATAGTAAGAGTGTGCGACATTGCACATTTTTCTCTCATGAATACTCCAATTACCCCAAATAGGTGCAAAAGTTCAGTTTGGACCCTTAATTTCCATGTAAAAAGGAAGACTTCCACATCCCTTCTAAGTTGGTGTGAAAAAAAGATGGCCTGAATACACTCAGTTTTAGATTGACATGCTTTGAACGTTCATTTGCAAGAGAATCTCACACCAATTTTGAGCGTCAATGTGAAAGGAAATATTATCAATTCATTGGTGAAAGCTATACCAAAACGCAAGTACTGGAAATGTAGAAAACGCTATCACTAAGCGGTAATACAGCAAACAAGGTCTATGCTATACTTTGCTTGCATAATAAAACATTTGCATACTAGTAGTTGAAATGCTACTGGATCTATCTACCTATTGTGATGAATAAAATAATTACCACGTGTTTTTAGTAACAGTAATTTCTTATAACACCACAAAGCAATAACATGTCTGCAACCAGAATTGGCATGTGTTGTGTGACTTGGTAATGCATCCAGTACATTTCAGTGGATTTCTTTGATTAGGTCAGAACCATAACTCAGATTTTAACTGTAATTTTTCACTTAATTTAATTGTTTTTTATGATGCATTTATTTTACAACCGCTGCTGTGAATGGTCTTTTGCGGTGCGCAATGGGAGTTGGCAACAGGGCCTGGCCTGCATTGCTAGGATCTGTTCTAAACCCTCTGTAGTTGACCTACCCATACTCTGTATGTCTTTGACAGTGCAGAGTGGGAGTGTCATCTAAACTGCTGCCCACAACCTTGTGTTTGTGTTGGTAGGTAAGACACTTTTTTATAGCATATTCCCTTGGTGGCCTGCATGATCTAGTTTTGACTAGAGAATCACAAGTTTTCTATGCCTCTGGGTTCACCTCAGCTGTCCCATGGGGTTACACACTTCTCAAAGTGGTCCCTCCCATGGGTGTTTTTTTTTTCTTTTCTAAAGCACAAATATTGCAAATCAATTTTCAAAATGGCAGAAAAAATATTTTCAGAGCCCCTCTCCAGCCAATCCCATCTCTCAACAAATTCTTGAAATGTGATTAACAGGAGATGCAGATCATGATTTTCAATTTTAAATGGCACAGATATGCAATAGTGTCAACCAACTCTGTAACCTTTAATCACACATCTCAAAAACTACTCAACTGAGTTACAGCAAACCACTAAGAGCATGTTTCTGAGTAAAGTTCAACTTTCATGCCAAGTCTGGTGTAAATCTTTTTGGTGATTTGAGTTGTAGATGCAAGATAAATTTCCTGAGGGAGCTAAAATGGTAAACCACTTTCATAAACCCTTAACTTTTTTCCTCTAGTAAGATCTGCACGGAAATTGGCATGATGGGCCTTAGCTGACAATACAAAGCAATTTTCAGATTCGGGGAAATCCATCCACCAGGTTAAAACTTTAGCAATTAAATTTCTTTCAATGTCTCTTATTTTGCTCTTTAAATGGGCATTTTCCATCTAAAAAAGTTATTTATTGAACCACCAGTAAGCACTGAATTGGGAAATTACAATAGAGCTGAGCAAGAAGTGCGAAGTGCAGTGATCACACGAGTACCAGCAGCAAAGGTAGACACTAGAAAGTTACCATCCTCTTGTCCACCACAAAGAAAATAAAAAACAATATTTTGAATCTTTACTGCTTTACTTGCATTACATCCTGTCTTCCTCTGACATTGCTTCTTGTTAAAGGGCTGGATGCCGTGGTCACAAAATGGAGAGCATCCCAGATAAGGTCATTTTTAACATAAAAGGAAACTGAATAAGAGAATGGGAATGTCAGCATGAAGCCAACCATGACCAGTGATGATTAATGCATTTTGGACCAGATGTACTAAGAACTGGTTGCAAAATAATGGTCACAATTTTTGAGCAGTATTTTTGCAACCAGTGGGGTATTATGCGAAGAGACCAATGTACTAATCAGCCAGTTTGCAAATTACCAATTCCTTGTTGGCCGCCATTCACCCAACCCCATGAATATCAATAAGGGATGTTGCAAATTACGATCCACTGGGAATTGCATATAACACAGGGATGGTGGCCTACTCAGGTCAGCAAGCCGCCATGTATGTGATTGCTTTTAAATAAAGCCGTTTTTCTTTTGAAATACGATCCATTTTTAAAATAATGTGCAATAAAAGAAAATGAAAAGTGTAATTTACATTTTTTCAGAGTAGGCAATGGTCCCTGAGACCACTGCATACTCTTAAAAAATTGGTTTTGTCAACATTTACAAAGAGAAAAGGGCTCCTTTCCGCTCTATGAATGGCTTACCTCCGTCTTTGGTAAATAGTTAATGTTTAGCAACCTCTATTTGCTCGCAAAACAAAAATACATACCAATTCTATTTGGTATTTGGAAGGGACTCCCCAAACAAGCCAGTATTGAGCCACACATCCAAAATGTGATTTAATAACTTCCAACCAAATCTCAATTTGTAGTTTTTATATAAGAAAATGCATTTTTTCAATTACAAATGGCCTGATCCTGAGAATTGACCCGTTTGCGACCTCAAAAATGCTTTGTGCATCTGTCCCTTGTTTTCTAAAACCCTCTACAGAGAAGAACTCCATAATAGTAGAAAAAAACATAAAAACAAACATTGTTTGATCCAGACAATATAGAATGATGAATGCAGAGGCAAAGGCTCCAGACAATCTTATTACATTTTAAACAAGCATATGCAATGCAATAGGTCTCGCATTTACGCGAGATTAAGCTATCAGCATTGTAAATGGCAGTGCCTTTTATTTATGTTTTAAAAACAAACACATAAATAAAAGGCATTGTCATTTACAATGCCAATAGCTCAACATCACATAAATGCGAGACCTATTGAATTGCAAATGCTTGTTTTCTTAGTGAGCGTCTTACTTGTTGGTAAATGCATTTAGGACTTTGCAACGTTTCAAATAAGCCACCGCATGAGCCATGTTAGGGAAACAAACGTATGATCCAAAGACCATCCTGCCTTCGCCAGACATGTAATAGAAAGCAATAACCCTGAAAGTGCTTAGTGAGGGGGTGGAAGTGTCGGTTAGAGCTGGTGATTCCTTGCAGGGCTATGGAGGGGGCGCGTACATTGTGTCCGGGGCTCAAGCGGAGCTGCACCTTTTAATATGCAAATGCGCGCAGCTGTCAGAAGCAGCAGGATTCCTCCCACACTCTCCTGCGACTTCCCCCTCGGCGGCGAACACCCCATGATAAACATTGACTGGGTTAGTATTTTGTAAATAGCACTTAAACACAACTGAGTATACAGTTCTACATTACAGACTTTCAAGGTTGCATTTCAATAAAACTCTTTCCTTAGACATTCTTTGTAGCCGCAAAATGTATTGTTTGGGTCAAGGTACACAAAGATCCTATTCAAACGTAATCCGTCCAATGGGAACGCCGACTATCTCTTCTTATTCAAATAAATGGCGGCTATCCGGCTTCTGTCCGTGCAGCTGGGCCCTCCCCGCTGACAGGGCCTGCGGACCCAACGGCTGCTTAGGTTATTGAAGGGAAACACTGGCCTCCGGTTACAACCACCAGGCATAGCAAGTTACTTCCAGCACTGGAAGGGGGAGTGCAGCCAGCCACCAGAGCAAAGCGTCCCTGAGACCTGCAGCGGGGTCCTGAATAGCGTCTCCTTAGAGGTGCAAGGAAGCCCGTCCACTTCATTGCACCCCCGCATAGACCAGGGCCCATCCTCTTCATGGAGCCTCCTCAGAGTCGCACAGCCTTCCTCTTTTCCGGATGAGTAAACACTAACCTCGGAAAACAGCCTCATGGAGCACAGACACTTTTCTGCATGCAGCAGCCACGACAGAGCACAGCCTGCTCTGGAGGAGCACAGCCACGAAGGAGCACAGCCTGCTCAGAGGAGCACAGCCATGACGGAGCATAGCCTTCTCGGGAGGAGCACAGCCACGACGGAGCACAGCCTTCTCGGGAGGAGCACAGCCACGATGGAGCACAGCCTTCTCGGGAGGAGTGTAACCGTGGAGCACAGCCTCCTTGAGAGGAGTACAACTATGGAGCACAGCCGCCTTGAGAGGAGCACAGTGGTGGAGCACAGCCGCCTTGAGAGGAGCACAGCGATGGAGCACAGCCACCTTGAGAGGAGCACAGCGATGGGACGCAACAACGTGCACCGTGTTTCACTATGTGCCAAATCCTCCGGCACCCTGGACCGCTCGTTTTACCTCACGACCCCCGGTGAGTGCCAGAGCAGGGACCCGCATGCTCATGTGTTTGCTTCTACAGCTTGAAGACCCTGTGATGACGGGCAAGTAGACATATTGCCACTTGAATAACAGGTGCTTTTCACTCAGCAATGTTCATGTAAACGTTTTTAGAAGGGTAAAATGCTGGGAAATATTGTCGGTATGGTGTCACACACGGCGCTGGTGTGTGGTCACACACAGTGCTTGACATGGAAAAATAGATGTGTACTCTATACCAGAGCTTGTTTATGAGAAGTGCTGGTACTCTCCATCTCAAAATAAACAAGCACTTGCCATTGCCTTGTCCTCCCCGTGACCCCGTGCACCTCTGAGCTCTGTGCCTGCTTCACAGCTGTCGTGAAGCCTTTTCGTATCTGCTTGTTAAATAAACAAGCAGATAAGAAAAGTCTGCACCACAGCCGTGAATCTGGTGAGCCAGTCCGGCAAAAAGCGAAAGGGAGGCAACGAAAAACCCTCCTTTCCAATGGGAAGCCAGCGTTTACCATAAATGCTGACGCTACCCAAGGGAAATGAGGGTCGGGGCTTGTGTCCCCTTCTCAAAAGTAACTTGTTTACTATAGCTCTCGCAGGCGAGGAGCACATGCGCTCCAATGCCAGGCGAGACCTAAAAAACGAGGTAGGTGCTCTCAAGTTTGCCATGCCTATGCATTAGACTCCTATCTAGTCCATGTTTTTACTTTGTATTCTGGCTCTTGCAGTTTTGTTTCTACCATTACAAACTCAAAACTACAAATTCCAGATTACGAAGAATACTGAATAAACTGACCTGCATGCACCTGGCAAATTCTGAGCTCTGTTATAATGAGAGATGTAATTAATTCTGCTGTTATGATGAGGACACAGAATTCTCAAGTTTACCAGGCCCAGGCGCACAAAAGAAGTCTATCTAGTCCAGTTTTTCTGCTTTGCATTCTGGCTCTAGTAGTTTTATTTAAACCATTACAAACTCAGAACTACAAGTTCCAGAATACAAACTAGACTGAATAAACTGCTCGGCATGCACTTGGCAAATTCTGAACTCTGTAATGATGAGATATGTAATTAATTTCGCTGTTATGGTGACTACAGATAATTCTCAAAATTACCAGGCCCAGGTGTAAGATGTCTATCTAGTCCAGTTTTTTTAATTTGCATTCTAGCACTTGTAATCCTAATATTAACATGGAATAAGCAGAACTACTAGTCCTAGAAGGGAAAGCAAAAGCAATAACTGGATGAACAACTAACGCATGGCCTGGGAAATTTGTGAACTCTGAGCAATGTGGGCCTACTAGATTCCAGACACATTGGAAGGCGCATATCTTAGGAGGAAATGAGTCGGAGGTTAGATGTGAGAAGAAAAATATTACTAGAGGAAATGGCCTCATCTTTGCCCATTGACCGTTCCAAACTAACCAATAGGAAGCTCGGCATTAATGACGAGAGTTGGTTTAGCCTGCCATATATTTTCCTGAATAAGGAAAAGAAGGAACCACCTGTTCGCATCTGTACGTCAGCTACGTACAGGACAGATTTACAAGCGTCTCTGAGATGACACTTCTGCCAACCAATCACAGCACACGTCCCCAAGCGAGCAGCTAACAAATCGAATTTGACTAATGTGTTAGCTCTGGCTTGTAGGAAAGTGTATCGCCGATTCAGGTTATTCGACGTTCACATTGATAGAGATTTGCTAGTTCAACACGGACGCCTCAGGAAGAATCACGAAAATGAAATGCAGAACGGATTCGTGTTTGTCTTGGAAAGGAGCTCTTTTTTAGCATCCCTGTTGCTAAAGGGATTAATGCAATTAAACATGTTTCAAGTGAATACATAAGCCCCTGGTTATGGATATGCAATGTGTTTCTTTCTGGGGGGTTGTGGTGAATTATTTATTTTGTCCAAGTCCAAGAGAAAAAAAAATCAGGGTAGGTTTTATGATTAGCACAACAGAATCAACCAAGCAGGAGGATTCCAGCTGCGAGTCCCAGGGCCTCTGCTGCTTAACAGATGCATCAGATGACTGTGAGCAGCAACAGGGGCTTCGTCATGCGGGGGGGTTTGGGGGGGGGGGTGCTCTGGAATGGGCACTAAGGTGCAGGCAAAAAGGGTTGGACGTGCTGAGGTTATGTTCGCTATGTGACATGTTTATGCTGTTTTGGGTTAAGCTATGTTTCGTTATAGCTTTACAGACGTCATCTGCAGCGTTTAAACCAGATGACGTCTGATTCAAAGCACTGCAGGGAAACCAAGAGTGAAAGAGAAAGGGGCAGCTTTACAAGCTCATTGCGTCATTTTTGCACCACCGTTGCGTCACTTTGTGTAACGCAGCTGCGGCGTAAAAATGCGGCTCATTTACAACATGACACATCTAGGGAGATGTGTCACGTTGTAAAGCCCTGTGTCACATTACACCTGCATCAGGAATAATGTATGCAGGATGGGCGTTCCCACTTAAAAAAGCCTTGTAGAAGTGACGCAGTGAAATCTACAAGATTTCACTGCACCACTTCTAGGATGCCACTGCGTCAAAACCTTACGCCTGCTTGAAGCAGGTGTAAGGAGTGATGCAGGGCAGTGAGAATAGGCCTCCCCGTGCATTGCTGGAGTTGCGTTATGCCTGCGACACAACTCTAGCAATGCATGGCTTTTGGGTTAACAAATGCGTCAGAATTTCTGACGGATCTGTTAATCCTTGTGCCATGCTGCACCTTATGGTAAATACGGTTCATCCATGGTGGCGCAAGGGTTTTTGAGGGTGGCTCAGGGAAAGTGACGCATCTCTACGGATGCGTCACTTTCTTGTAAATCTGCCACAAAATGAGGAAGATGGGGACAACAAGGGACAGAAAGAAACAAGAGAGTGAAAGGAGTGCAGGAAAGAGGAAGTGAGAACACGATAGAGGAAATTATGGAACAGGAAGGGCTCTTAGGGAACTGGAAAGGGAATTCATAAGTCTGAATTCGTTTTCAATCGGCGATTATTACCTTTGGTTAAATCATGTGCGATGCAATACTGTCTATGGAGGCACAAAGGACAGAGTGAAGTAAAATGAGAGGGGAGGAGGGGACAATAGATGTACAATGAGGAACTAGGAGTGGGAGAGGGAAAACATGTAGCAGGTGAATGAAGTGTGGCGCAGGAGAGGAAAGAGGGCCAGTGGAGAGAGGCAAGCCTTCTGCGAGAGAAGTAACAGAGGAAGGAACACAAAAATTGGAAAGAGAAAAAAGTATTAGGTGAGCAAAAGAGGAATATTTAAGGGAGCATGAGATATTGAACAAAGGAACAAGAAGAGACAAAAAATAAGACATCAAAGTAAAGACAGCAAGGATGAGAAATTGGTGAGAGTGACAGTACAGGAGAACAAGAATAAGAGAACAAGTGAGAACAAGAACAGAATGAAAGAGAAAGTGGAAATAGGAAAAGTCTATAGGAGAGGGAACAAGAGAGAACGGAGGAACAGTCGGAAGATTGGAACAGGAAAGGGGAAAATGGATTAATATGTGAAAAGTGATAAAGGGGAGATCATAGACGAAAATCAGTTTTGCAGTAAACGAAATTAATGTGATTGATCACACAATTTAGTAAGGTAGGCAACCCGGAAGTAAGTTTTTTTTTAATGTCTATGTACTCCATGAAACGAGCATGCGATATTAGAGGAAGGCATACCATAGAAGGTTATGCTACACAAAGAATATTGTCACTCACTCCAGGGTAATTGGATCAAAGAAAAAAAACGTGACTGTCCAATAGAAACAAGAACAAAATACCAGGATCCTGCCCCATCCCTGAATAGGTCACTAGTTGAAAAACAACAACTCAACTTAATGTGTTTTCTGGAACATGAATGTATTGAGTGAACAAAACCCCATAGAAAATACGTGTCATCTCAATAACAACTTGATTTTTCTACAGAAGGAGGTAAGTAGGCACTGCAGACCATACTGTTTTTTTATAGCGCAAACTTGACCCGAATCCAATCAGGTATCAGACCGCTTTACATAGCACCAGTTACGTTGCATTAGGACACACATTCATTCTTTGTTAGGCACGGGGAGATTCAGTGATTTGCCCAGAATCACAGGATGTTGATGATTCCCACTTCTATGTGATTTTGTTCTGTAATAGTTTATCGACCAAGGAAGGCTGAAAGACTAGGTATGCCCTGTATGAATTTAACACGGTGGACCCCAAATACTGAACACATCCTCACAAAGGGGAATTTAGATTCTGATCTAACTTCCACTCAGGGTAAAGCATGCCACCTCGAGTTGCTTCACTCTACTGCACACACAATAAAACAACATTGGACTCGGGAACGGAGTGTATTTCTTAGGTGATTTTTTCAGGTTGAGGAAACATAACAGCCTCTCCAGTTTTCATGGCCTTGCAAAACTGCTTTTGTCCCTGCGCCGCCTGAAAATCTTATTTCTGCTTTCAATCTGCCTTCTGTAAGTAGCCTTTTTATGATTTTGCAGTGAACACACTTACACGGCACCAATTTTTATTTCCACATCTTCTGCCTGTTTTTTATCCTAGAAAAGCAATTATAGGCGAGAATCCCTCGTTTTCAGCCAAGGAGCTCTTGTCACACGAGAGAGGTGGAGGCAGAAGGCCGCCCGGTTTCCTTGCATTTTCACCTCTCACCAAACGCCACGTGCCTTGTGTAAATCCGTGTTAACGGAGTCTGTCAAGTCTGCTCTCTTGCTGTTGGGCACCACTTCCCTTTTCAGAGGGGGATCACGCCAGGTCGTGTTTTGATCCATTTCTCTTTTATCTCAAACTGAGCATGTTTCTGTTGATTAATGCGCCCACTTTCTGGGCATTTTGGGGAGAGCCTCCTCTCTTACACCTGTTAAGACACTTACATTGCGAGTATCTCAGAAGCACTAACCACCTCCCCGTCAAGAAGAGATGCCACTTCAAACTGCTCATGCATGCCTACAAAGCCCTCCACACAGAGGACCAGAATACCTGAACTCGCGCCTGACCTTCCACCAGCCCACCAGACACTTGCGATCTGTCTCCCTGAATCTTGCAACCGTCCCTCGCATCTATTGCATGTGAGCCAGAAGACAGGCCTTCTCCCACTTTGCTGCCAAGGCCTGGAACGGCATCCCCATCCATCTCCAAACCTCTACCTCCCTCGCCGAATTCAGGAGAGGCCTCAAATCCTGGCTGTTCGAATAGCCCCACCCCACGCAGCACCTGGATAACCCGTGGCAATAAGTGCGCAGTACAAATTCTGATTTCTTGATTGATTGCTACCTCTGCTTCAAAATATACACAGACAATCTCATAAAGAGTTCATCAATAGAAATAAATTATTGGACTACTATACACTCCCCTACCCACCAATCAAACGCTCATCCACATTACCAGAGCATGCTACAGTGTTCAAGATTCACACCACATCCTAGAGCCTAGACAAAAGGATGCATTCCACTGAGCTATAGCACAAATGAAAATCACCTGGTGGCCTGATCCAAAAATGCTCCTTGCACCTGAAGTGTGCTGGTCAATGACGGAGTGCTATATTTCAGTAGCAAAGCCCAGAATGCTGCCTAAGGACCAACTTTCGACCTGTGTGCAGTAGAGGGGTATTGTGTGTTGTGTTGCGTTGTGTTCTGTTATGTTATATACATTTGTATGGAGCAGCTTATCACCTGGGAAGGTACCCAAGTGCTGGAGCAGGAACGTAGGCCTGGTGGTGCTTCTAGTTGAACAATCAGGTTTACAGTCTCTTGAGGAAGTTGAGAAGAGGAGTGTCCGCCCTGAAGAGAAAGTTTGTTACAGTCTTTGGTGGTGCTGAAGGAGAATGCTCGCCACCCTGTCTTGCTTCTTTGGATGCAGGGCATTCATGCAAGGGAGAGAGAGGTGGAGCGGAGCTGTCAGGATGGTTGGTAGAGTTGGAGTCGGTCTTTGAGGTATGCAGGACCTGGGTTGAAGAGGAATTTGTACGTGTGGATGAGCAGCTTGAAGTTGCAGCGTATCTGTATGGGTAACTAGTGTATTTCAGTGAGGTAGGGAGTGATGTGAGGACTTCTGGGGATTTCTAGGATGAGTGTGGCCTGGGTGTTTTGGATGGTTTCAATGGTTTACTTGAGTTGGAGGGAGAAGCCGATGTAGAGTGCATTGCTGTAGTTGATTCTGCTGGTGATGAGGGCCTTCGTGGCCATACATCTTAAGTGCTTGGGAAGGCATTTAAAAATCTTTTGAAGCATTCTGAGGATGTGGCAGAAGGGTACGATCACAGCGTTGACCTGATTTTCTTTGTGAGTTTGTCATCAAGGTTGATGTTGAGGTTTTTAGCATGGTCTGTGGGGGTGGGGGTGGGACCCAGGTCTGGTGGCCACCAGGAGGACTCCTGGAAGAGCTCTTACTTCTAAAGATCAGGATCTCTGTTTTGTCAATTTTAAGTTTATTGCAGTTTTTTCTTTCTGAATAATTTCTTGCTTTTTTAATTGCCTTTCTTCTTTAAAACACTTCAGCCCAGGTTTACTCAGGATTTGTTTTGCGCAAGGTGACACAAGAACAACACAAAGGCTTCAGTAATATTTAAAAAGCCACGAAAGAGGTAAATTGCCCCACCTCGAATGACTTTGTAAAAAAGTGTAATGCAGTACAGCAGCTTGTGCTTTGTTATATCACATTCCAACCTGTTAGATATTCTATGGTTGAAGAATGGACATTACCATGCATCCACTACTGGGTTTTACATTATTCCCACTTTACAAAGGCTTGTTATTCCCCCTTTAAATGCATGATGCATTCTGTATCACACATAGGAGGAGGGAAATACCTCTTTGGATTTTTTTTGTATCCCTTACTGGACAAAAACAAACCTGCTTGTAATTCAGGCACCCTTGGAGCATGACACAAAGGTACCTGCAATGAAACTAGGCAGCACACAGCGCACCAGTGCTCGGAGGAAGCAGATATTGAGCATTTCTGCTCTCCATTTCATGCAACACAACGCAGCTACTTTAGTGGCTGCCATGAGTTGTGTGAACCATTATTAAATATGCCCCCGAACCGCTTGTCTTAGAATTTCTTTCTGAAACTCATTGTTTTCCACATATCTCTGCAGGTCTGTTTCTGACTCTAAGCTTCTAAGTGCTGATGCTGCTCTACCTATGGACACAGGGCGAACAGTCAGACCATGTGTCTGACTAGATGGCAAAAGAGTGAAAACAAAATTATCAACAGTATGGACCACTCTCATGGTCTATCTTTGATGGGCTGACACTCACAGCAGTATCCGTAACAGTTATAGGGTGGTCCTCCTTCCATTTCAATAACCCATCTGCTAACTCTGTCTTATGCGTTCCCTCAAATTTGACCTGCTTAACTTTAGAGGCTGCTCAACGTCTCTCTGAGCATAGCCTCCCACTCAACTGCCTTAAATGCGTGGATCTCTGAAATCTACTAGTAAGAGCGTTCACGTAATTAACCCATTTTTTATTTGGTATACAGTGCGCTCATATAGAGTCCTGGTTAGTCACCACTTACCACTTACCTCAGTGCCAGGTCTGTTCTCTGGGCTCGTGTAACTCAAGTTAGGGTTCATAATTCTTGCTAAATGTACTCTCATTATATTTAAAATCAGAGAAATTAAGTACTTTTGTGAGTGCTAAGACCTCCTGCTTAGGCTGTGACTTTAAGGAGGTAGCAAGATTTAACATTCAGGGCTTTCCCTTGGAGCAAGCAATAATTATGTTGTGGAAGCAGTCTTAATATTTTTAAACCATTTAAGACTTTATTTATAGTTAAGAAAATTGCAGTTAAGATCTGTTTCTTTTTTGTGATTATTTCAAGACTGTGTAAGTTATACATTCTTAGTCCACATTATGCCCATTCAGCTGAAAACATGAACATCTTTGTATGTTAATATGTCAAACCCTATGAGTATTTGTGATTTTTGGTAGGTATCTCTCTGAGAAGAAAAGTTGTCTTTTGAGAAAATCCCTCTCTGTTTTATGCATGTATCCTATAAAGTGAATTGCAATTTAATGGCAACTGGGTTCAGTGGGAAGACATGATTAGGACACAAGCCTCATGGTACCAAAGTGAAATGAAAGCACTAGGATATATTTGGACCATTAATAGTGAAGCAGGCTGAGATGGGGAGTCCGGTATGTGCTTTTCTTAAATGAGGTAAATCAGGTGAAACATTGTGTGCACCAGCACGTTGTATTTGCTCTAACCGTGATCTATCCAGGTAAAATACACTAAGAACCATCTGCAGTAAAAGAGTCAAAGTGGTTTGCACAGTCAGACCACGTCATGCCCATGATTCCACCAGTATTCTGGAATGGTCCATGAGGAAGATACAGGCACTCCCTGCCACAGGTGATGACAGGCGTCAATTAGGGCTTAGCCAGGTGTAGCACATGCTTCCCCTAGTCTTGGGGTTTCAGAAGGCAGTGGCAGGAACATGGCTCTTGGAATTTCCCGTTCTTGCCTCACTCTTGGCACCTCAGCCTAAATAGAAAGCTGTTCAAGGTGGTAAGGGTGTCAAGTCATCCACCATGCGTTATTATCGGGGTCATAGGTTTCATTCTGCACTCCACTATCTCTGGCATTTTGGTGGAGCGATGTCATTGTGGATAGTCAAAAGCAAGGAGTACCCACAAGGTGCTGCTCAGTGTCCCCGGGACGTTCTGGATTTGCCCGGACAGTCCCAGTTTTTGAATGACTGCCCCAGTGTCCTGACGCTTTGTCTTAAAACAAAGATATGTCCGGTTTTGAGAGAGGGTCAGGCGAGTGCCACATTAATCAGTGTGTTGCAGGCTCACGTTCCTTTGATTCTCTCTCAACACCAGGAACAGAAGTATAGTATTTAAAGAGCTCTCTGTTCACAAAACAAAATAAAGTTCAGTTGTTTAAAAAGCAGCCTGCTGTGCTGCCTCCCCTCCCCCATGCAGAATACCAGGATCTAATGAAAGGTGAATAGGTGTCACATTACCCCAAGCCAGGATCATTAGCAACATGCTCCTGGGTGTCATCGCAAAAGGGAAGGAAGGAAAAAAAATATATATGTATAAATATATACATATTATTTATAGGATTATGAATTGTCGCTGACTGTGGTTATTGCATGCTCATCTAAGAGCTTAATGAATTGTTATTTCTTTTGAAAAAATGTGCGATTTTGATACATGATCTAATCATGAATTGATAGTATCAATTAGAGAAGATATATATGATAGAGTTGAATAGTTATAAATTTCGCAATTACTTGTGAATTCCTATGACAGTCACTGCTAATATCATCAAAAAAAATACAGAAACCGATGTATTATTGATTTTAGTGAAAAACTGTACAATCATTTAAAAAAATTAAGAATGAAATTATTCATGAATTCTTTGTAAATACTTTCATTCCTTTCATTTTATTTGTTAAAAACATAGTGTTAAGATGGCGCTTACGAAAAAACTCTTACTGCAGTCTGTTTTCAGTGTTAATGAAACTATGCACCGGAAGTCATACATGCTAAACAGGATATAACATTCATGAAGCAACGGCACTCTGTACAGTAGAAAAAGGCGCGAAGCCGAAACACGCCCTGTGCTTTATCTCGGAAAAATAAACTAACCAAGTTTCACCTTTGATGGAATGCGGTCCCTTCATTTTCCTTAGGGAGGTGGAGTTTTGAGCTGGATATATATATATATATATATATATATATATATATATATATATATATATATATATATATATATATTTCACTAAAAAAAACCTAGTTATAGTTAGTTCAGATGACTATAACTCGTGCGACCGCCGCTCTATCACAAGGATGATGTCATCAGTGATGCCACTGACCATGTCATGAGTGATGTAATATGTGACGTCATGAGCAGTGGATTGTGAGCGCGCGAGTTATAGTTATCTGAACTAACTATAACGGGGGAATTTCATTGGATTTTACGAGTGAAATGTCCACCTAACTATAACATGTGTGAAACCTATGGGTTTTTTAGTGAATTTGCAAGGTTTTTTAAATGCTAATTCCTAACTATAACGTGTGTGAAACCTAGGGTATTTTAAGTGAATTTGTACGGTTTTTTTAAATGCTAAGTTATGTATGTATTATTATATATTTTTTTTAAGGTTTTTCACCATGCGCGCACGGTGCGCGCACCCCGCGATTTAAAAAAAAAAAAATATTTTTTTTTTCACCCTTCGGGGTCCTTCAGGGACCCCCTGATAAAGGCTAGGGGGTCAGGAACTCTCTACCCTGCCCCCTTTTCACGTTCGCCACCTCTCTTTTTCAGTGTCGCACCCAAAACAAACAAAATGGCGGCCGACACTTCCTGATTTCGACCGATTCGAACGTTGACTGACATGTAACCACCAATCAGAATTACGCTCGCGTACGTAAGGGTGCGCGCACGGTGCGCGCACGGTGCGCGGCTATAGATATTTATGTACTTTTATCTGCAACTTTCTCAGGAACTACTGAACAGATTGCCCCCTATATAGGCACATGCCTGACCTGAGGACTACCTCTCTGCCAAATTTCAAGTAATTCTGTTCAGCCGTTCAGGCTGTACCTTCGACTAAAGGTCCTATGGGAAAATGCATGGAGAAAACGCATTTTGGGACCCCCCTTTTTTCTCGGCCCCCGCTTGACAAATCACCCCGAGACTTTCAGGGTAGGAGCTGAGCGGAGCGCCCCATTAGTTTTGAAAATTTCGCGAGGATTCATCAACCGGCGCTAAAGTTATTCAAAATAGAATTTTGAGATTTCCTATGGAAACTCGGTCCTAACTATAACTATCTACTGGAGACCGCCAGTAGATAATATATATATATATATATATATATATATATATATATATATATATATATATATTATGACACTACAATGCAAACAATTACAACACCTGGTTTTACATTTTTACATCGCAGTTTTTACAATGCAACTACCATACGTCGCAGGATTTTACAACGCATACCATTCAACGCATTTTTTTAAACTACCATTACAACGCATTCCATTACAAAGCATACCATTACAATGCATAATACTTTTAGTGCAACAGTAGGATAAGTGTTGTATAGCGTAGGGGTAAAAATTACTATTCCCCTTCCAGCGAGTTCAACAGTAGGGAAAGTATTGGAGAGCATAGGGGTAAAAATTACTATTCCCACTCCAGTGAGTGCAACAGTAGGGAAAGTGTTGGCTAGTGTAGGGGTAAAAATTACTATTCCCCCTCCAGTGAGTGCAACAGTAGGGAAAGTGTTGGATAGCATAGGGGTGAAAATTAATATTGCCACTCGAGTGAGTGCAACAGTAGGGAAAGTGTTGAATAGCGTAGGGGTAAAAATTACTATGCCCAACTACCCCAAAACCTGTATGCATCCTAAAACTTAAAATTCTCCATCACTAACCTTATAATGCGTTGTGATGGCATGTGTTGTAATGACATGCGTTGTAATGGTATGCATTGTAATGGCATGAGCTGTAAAGGCACATCCGTTGTAAAAGTTGTATTGTAAGGCATTGCGATGTAATGCCTGCGTTGTAATGGACGTTTACCTATAAAACAAATATATATTTATATATAGTTTTAATTGTAGTCCTTCTCTGACCACAATCCTGCCATGGCCAAAACATAGTTCTATTTTTATTTCTATGGCTGTGTCCCGGTCTTTCATTCTGACAATCTGGTCACCCTATTTACATGGCTTGTGTGGGACACCGAAACCTACGATCTTGCTCGGTTTTGACTTACAAGACACCAAGGCGAACGAGATTGGATCCGACATTCCGCGTGTGACCCTGTACACCACCTGAACCGCCTCCTTCCCTCTCTTGTGATTGCTTACATATATATCTTTTCCCCCCCGAAATTAAAGTACTGTTTGATTTAGATTTCCCTGACATTCCATCCATCACCATAATTGCTTCTCCAGGAAAGTGTATTTCTATTTGATTTCTTAAAAAGAAAAAAAGAAAAGGAGAGGAAACGTCTGTGCAGATAAAAATGACCTGCTTCATTTAATTATTTTAAGTGGGATGCTTGGTGCAGTCAGCTCCGCCTCGCGCTCGGCTGCTGATAAGAGGAGGTGACAGCCTGGAAATGCGGTGCATCCTTTTAATCCATCAGAATTGTTCCCGGAGTTCCCCTGCATCTGAGTCGTGTCATCATTCATGAATCTACTAATCTAACACCTTCCCTGGTTCACGAGTCAGGCGGAAGCCCTCCGGTTCATCCTGCAGCCTCTTTTTAAACACAGCCTCTTGAAAAGGGCGCACGAGCATTTTACTACAATAAAATATTTTGTTGCTCACTGTTGGTGTTTTATCTTCTGATAATTTTCCCTAACCGCAATATTTTGTCCATCTGTCTCGTTTTAAAAAATGTATTATATTTTTTTTACATTTCGACTGCCGTCCAATGTGTGAAATGCCTGATGCTGAGCAGTTGAAACATGAACTGACGTCAGAGAACAGGAAGTGACGTTTGTATATCCGTCACAGTAGTAAAGGTTCGTCCTAAAGGGTTGTTTGTTCATTTGAGTGGTAAAGAAAGAAAACCGTTTACTCTTCACTTTTGCGATACTTCTATTGACTGCCTTTCCTGCCATCACTGGACACCATTATTTATGTTGGAGGTTAAGGCAGTTTGCAACCTGGAGGAAAGCTTAAGTACGCGAAATTCGCCGAAAAAATGAAACCTAACATTTGTGAAAAACACTTCTAAATGCATCATGTGTCAAAAGTTTTAAAAAAATGTAACAGTAGAGAACGATACCTTACATTAATTGTTTGCCCTTAAATATGTACCCTTTAACGGGTTCCTGCAGAGAGACTGTGGAGTAGATTTATTAAGGGGTTGCGCGGTGCTAAGTGACGCAGAGCGGCACAAGCTCTTGTTATTTATCAAAGTTTTGCGTCGCCCTTGCACCACGAAAAGCAAGGCAAGGGCAACGCATGACCGAAATGAGATTTACCAAGGCACGCAAGACCACCTTGCATGGCCCTTTGTGGCTTGTTAAATCTGGACTAATGCAAGGCAGCACCAGTCGCTGCCTTGCATTACTCAGTCCCAGGGAAGTGTTCCATGCGTGGAGTGTGGGTGTCCGCACACATCCACCCATTGCTTCTGAGGCATTCCCAGATTTACCAATACTGATAGACCTGGGACTGCATCAGAATGCTACGCCTTCTCAGAGGAGGCATGATGAGGGGAAATATGTTTATTTCTCCTTGATTTTTTCCTCTTTCTATGTGTGATGCATTTTGCAGCTTACACAGAAAGAGATAAAAGCCTGTAACGCAGGTACCCTTTCACCATAGTGCAAGGGTGCTTGCATTGCCACTAGGCAGCAATTTGTATGCCAGCACAGGCAGACAGCAGGACTGCACCATATCCTGATAGATATGGTGCATTCCTGCCCTCTCCCTTTCACGCGGCACATGCTGCAAGGTGTCTTGCTGCATTGCCATGTGTGAAATAATGCTAAATATGGCTCTTACTTTCCAGCGCAGATGTACTTATGCACTGGAAAGGTGTCCTTTTTTTCAGCTCATGTACCAATTGATGCTACTTTCCTGTAAGGGCTCATTACTTGGGTATAATGCAGTGGTTACAGCATAAGCACCCATGGTTTCAGACACAAAGCCAAATCTAGTAAGATAGTGAGAACAGACTTTAAAAAAAAGCCTCCTTGTAGCCTGCACTTGCTTGATGAAATGTTTTTTATTTCTTTAAACATTCTGCATATTGCATGTGTGCTGCACTCTACAGCGCACATCCAATGAGTGGATTGATTTGCAAATTGTCTAAGCCTAGGATTTTGTACTGGAAGCTTACAGTAAAAAAATAAAATATATAATTCTAGAAATCAGCAAACGCTTCTACACCGCAGTGCAAAGGTATTACATGGTGCTAGCCAGCATCTTTGCCCACCAATGCATTGCGGCTGTCACCCCCTTGTGCAATGCATCAGAACAACATCAGTTGCTAAGCTGCATTGTGCCACAAAAAATATCTGTCTCTAAATGTCTTGTACTTAGAGCAAATGGCACAGTAAACCATCTTCCATTGAGTTGAAAGATGTACAATAATGGTTATGTTCACAAACCACTTTCTAAGTGTGCAAAGTTGTTTATTTAACTTGTATTCAGAAATTAATTTCTTTTAACAATGGCATCTGAGTGGCTCATTGACCTCTGATCAAGTTCTTCATTGCAGGGCCCTTTGTTACACCACTGGCCTAGCGTGAATTATCATTGGAGCACTTTACGGAGAAAATTTGATTAAAGGATCATCTAGAATGAGGTGCTGTACTCGAAGCAATAAGGCTGTGGTTTCAGTTGAGGATGCCTTACAAAATCCAGGATGTGAATGTCAGAGGGGGAAATGTGTAATTGGAGCGATTTCTAAAGCGGCTTGGGGAGATGAAGTGATTTATGATCAAAAGCTGAAGGTGGGATTAGAAATGTGGTCTTTTGGTTATATAGCCAAAACTTTTCCTGAGACAGAACCACATGGCTTGCTTCTATTAACACTGAAGGGAAGCCCCTCCTGAAAATACTATTCAATGACCCAGCAGAACAGAAGAACTACAGGCCCATCTTCCTGCTCCTCTTCCAGGGAAGGTTCTCGAGAAGGCAATCAACCGAACATCTGGAACACAACAACCCCTGAAACCCTCCCAATCAGAATTTTGAGCCAACCACAGGACCAAGACAGCCTTGACAGCAGCCACTGATGACATCAGGGCCCTCCTGGACCACGGCGAAATAGCAGCGCTCATCCTTCTGGACCTGTCATCTGCTTTCGACACCATCTCCCATCCATCTTGACCAACAGACTCCACTACATTGGATTTCAGGTAGAGGCCCTCAAATGGATTTCCTCATACCTCACCAGAAGGACCCAGAGAATCCTTCTCCCAGCATTCCCCTTAAAACCTAAGAAGATCATCAGCGGCATCCCCAAGAATCATCCCTCAGCCCCATCCCCTTCAGCACATAAATGACCCCACTGGCCAAAACCGTCCGATCACACAGACTCAACATCATCTCCTATGCCAATGACACCTAGCTCATCAACTCACTGTCAGAAGAACTCTACACCACCATAACCATCTTCCACAGCTGTATGATGAACGTCGCCAGGTGGATGAAAGTCAACTATCTCAATCTCAACTCGGGCAAGTCACAAGTTCTCATCTTTAGGAACAACACCTCACCATGGAACGATGCATGCTGACCTGGCAAGATCGGCCCATCCTCAGCCCAAATAGACCATGGCCGCAACCTCGGCATCATCTTGGATAGCATGCTATCAGCAAAGAAACAGGTAAACACAGTCTCATCCTTCTGCTTCCACACCGTGCGCATGCTCTGCAAGATCTTCAGGTGGCTCCAAGTCAACACCAGAAGAATCATCACACAGGCCCTCATCACCAGCAGGCTGGTCTACAGGAACACATTAACTACCTAGGAATCACTTCATGCCTCCTGAAGAGGCTACAGATAATACAAAACTCAGCTGCAAGTCTCATTGTTGACCCCCCCAGACAGACTCACATCACTCCCCGCCTCAAGAAGCTGCACTGGATCCCTATCCAGATCCCTGTCCAGAAGAGATGTCAGTTCAAGATGTTGACCCACACCTACAAAGCCTTGCAAAACGAAGGGCAATCATGCATCAACAAGTCAATGACTTTCCACCAACTGACAAGACATCTACAACCCACCTCTCTCCTCCTCCCTGGCGACCCCTGAATGTGCCAAAGCAACAGTGGAGGACGCTCTTTCTTACACCTGGCAGCCAAAGCTTGGAACGACCTGCCCTTGCACCTCAGGACCAACTCATCGAACTGGTAATTCAGGAAAGAACTCAAGACCTGGCTGTTTAAATAAAACAATGACTGCAAAGCAGTAAACGACCACAGCGCCTCAAGGCCCTTATGGGTGATTTTCCACACTCTATAAATCATTGATTGAGCATTTATCTGGTTTACATCAAAGATGAAACCTGACATTAATGTATTTAGCAATATACATCGTGGTTGTGTTTGCAGGGCATAGTACTGATGACGTGTTGCAACAATATTTCTGTGCTAAAATTGATTTTGTTAAAAGTAATTTTGTGTAGTATTCTTGTGAGCCAGTGATGACATTTTCAGTGATTAATAGATTCTATCAGGACTTGGAAACATTTGTAGAAGCTGCTGGTTCCACATCTGCATAGTAATAAATAATTTAATTTGACTATGATTAAGCCAGTTTCAGTCCTGTCTTAGTGTTTGGCCTGTGCATCTGTCTCCAATTTGTGCTTCAGTTGATTCCTGAACTCTGACACATTTTTATCCAGGATATTCAAATACACTCTCTGCCTCCTGCTTCCCAGAGAAAATGCAGATAACCGGCACCCTCTTCACTCTATCATCAAGCTGATTAAGGATTTTGCATAGTTTCGGGCAACTTTTTGTACCCGGTCATCTTGGGCAGGCTTACAAGAAACTGGTTGGGTCACACGTCCAAGTATGCTCTATCAGTACCTAACCTCTTCAGTGGGCTTTTGGAGGAATAAAGTTTTCAATGTACTCAGTTTTCTACCCGCGGTGATCACTACATTTTCATACATGCTCAAAAGCACTAAGCAATTACCCTGTCAGAAATCAGTTGCATGTGCTTTTGTGGTACTTCTTTGTAGCACCAGGCAAACATATAAGCGGTGACCTTGAGCCCTGGATCACTAAACAGAATACTGCACTTTTAATGCTTCACAGGCTCTGTAGGGACTAACTGAGAATGTTTGTGCAAACAAAACCCCAAGCCTTATACTATTGATCCACCATTAATTTCTTTTTTCGGCATTTTCAGACATGCACCAACTGTAGCTATGAACAAATGTTACAATCCTGTAGCAGCTGGTCAGGGTTGGAATTGGAAAATATCTACTGCAGGAACCTACAAGTTGAGACAGTAGGGCTGGCATCAGAGAGGGGGTAGAGTCAAGAAGGTTGTAATCTGACGGTCAAGTTATGCATTTAGAGGCTTATTTACAAGCCCTGTTTCACACCGGAATGTAAATTTCGTGATGCACAGGGCTTGGCTACAGCCACGTAAAGCCACGCAGGGTGACTTTTCATGGCATTGTAATTTTGGAGTGAGGCAAGAGAGCAAACGTCACAGCCTTCCTCACACTGTAATGGGGAGGCCTGCCATGGGTGTTATGGTTGGTGTTCCCATGTAACACCCATGGCTTTTGACACATTTCCAGCTTTACAAGAATCTGTAAACCTGGGAATTAGTGCCTCCCCAGGGGAGATGCAATGAGGAGTAATATCTTTATTTCTCCTCGTTTTATCTTCTTTCTATGTATGTTGCATTCTGAAGGAGGAAAAAGCCTCCATGGATTCTTTTTTAGCAGGAAGGTGCCCCTTACTGCACAGAAACAAACCTGTCTGCTACGCAGGCATTCTTGCCCCATGGTGCAAGGGTGCCTGTGTCAGTGCTAGGCAGCCCATTGTGCGCCAGCGCAGAGGGAGAGGTCAAAAATGCGCTGTATCATGTAGATACGGTACATTTTTGCCATTTCCCTGTGGCGCTGCCCTGAGCCAGAGTTGTAAATAAGCCCCCTATGGGTTTTTTTAAACTCTACCACAAATAAATTTGCAACAAGGACAAATGTGGTAGTAAATCCACTCTGGCTTACTTAATTGTTGCATATACACAGCCTTTTAACATAGCCTGTGGAATTAAAGTATCTGCTGCAGAGATTTTTCTGTATCCATTATGATTGTTTGGTATAAGAGGGGTAAGATGATTCTGGTGTTCAAAGCAATTGCTGGTGGTTTTATTGCAGCCTAGTCACAGATTTAACTCATCCTAAACTCAATTAAAGGCTTAATGAGCGTGCTGCAAAGCACACCATGTGGGAGGAAGTTCACAGATTTGTATTTTATGCTGATAGCTCAGTGGCTCTGTTGCAGAAAACCTGGTGTGATGCCAGTTCCAAACTTTTAATGTACCTTATCAAGTTATGAACTGGTATCAAGGAGCTACATGAAAACAGCCAAGCCAAAGTTTCTAACAAAAACGATTGTTTGGGCAGTTATAGAGACATTTTAGTAACAGCAGTGCATGCACAATTTTTATACAAAGCTTATAAAACTCAGAACCTGCCCTCAAATCATGGTTTATCTCTTGAGCACCTGTGAATTCACCAGCTGAGTGTCTTTGTCAGTGCTTAATTTGAGCTGGAGCTTTCCGGTGCTGAGCACCGGCACTTAATTGGTTTCCGGTGCTCGGCACCGGACCTAATTGTCAACACTACACTTAGGGCAGTCTGACACAAGGTGGCGCTGCTCATGTAATTTAGAGAGGAGCAGTATTACAGCTGTTTAGGGGAACAATATACATTAAAAAATTACTAATACATGCCTTCCCAGGCATTCCTGTAGCTTTGGGGACCTGGAATATTCTTTACTGTCGCATTTGCATGCAAGAGAGCAGGTTAGTAGTTGTTTTGGCAGTGATGACAGGGGCGATGGGTGGTGCAAACTGCAGTGGCCTCCTGGTAAGAGCCCTGGCACTTAATATTTTACAAATTAAGCACTGGTCTTTGTTTCCTGTAATCAAGGTGTCAAAGCTCCAGCCAGCCCTCAGACAGGGTGAAGCCTGGAACAAAAGGAGAGCTGGTCACATTTTTAATTTAGGCATTTATGTTGGTCCCATCTGGAAGTAAATGAAGAGCCCCATTTCACCCCCCTGCAGGTTGATGTGTTGAATGCAGAGCGCACAATGTGCTGGGCTGCTGAATGTGTCCTGATGTCGTCACCAGGGCGAAGTCCACAAATGTAACTGGGGCTGAACGGCTCTTTGATCCGGCTCAGTAATAGATGCGGATTCCAGGATCCAAAAGCATGCAAGCGATCGGGTTTATGAAACCTTAAGCAGTTTACACCTCACACATTTTTATGTGCGCTACTTCTATCACAGGTCCTAATTCACAGGTGTGCAGGACGAGGATGAGGGATGGACTAGCAAAGCAACCGTTATGCAGTCTGCTGAAGCCCGCCTCTGCTAGAATTCGAAAGCAGCGCATGCCTGTTCATTGCTTGGTATTCATTGGCTCCCACAAGCCACGGCTCACATCATTGGATCCCTGGATTTCCAGCCGTGTGGTATAATCCAAACCCTAAAACAAGCATTATCAAGGTCGATCTGTTTCACCAATGCCAGACCTATTGGTGTTGTCAATGTTTTTAGAGATGTTGCACAGCAGGGCGGGCTGAGGTGCAACATGGCTCAAAGTATATAAAAACAAAGCACTATGGCGTGGCCAGCTCTGACCAGGTCATAGCACTTTTTTTGTTTACTGTAAACTAACACATAGCTATTTAGCTTGGTTTATGTTTTTTAAAGATGTTGTACAGTAGCGCAGTCTGCTGTGCAACATGGCTCAAAGTAAATAAAAACACGGCTATGTGGCATGGCCAGCGTTGAACGCATCATGTCACTTTTTTGTTAACTTTAAACCATGTTGCACAGCAGCCCGTGCTGCTGTGCAAAATCTTTAAAAATAACATTGAGCATTCCAATAGGTCCTGAATTGGCCAGTGCTTGTTTTATTTCAATCGCGTTTAAAGAGCACAATGTTATTCCGCCCTCAGATGCTTTCAAATGAAATCAGGTGCAATAGCATGCATGTGTACTGCAGGGGTCGAGAACATCGAAGCATAGACCTAGTTAAATAATTCCATGTAGGGAGTGGTTTCTTTGCTCTCGACCCTCACCAAAGAGATAAACTGTTGAGGGGAATTCAAGCAAATGGGTTTAAAATAAAGATATTTTATTTTCAACATTCATTTAATTTAAGCTATCTCTTTTGTCGTATGGTAAATTATTATTTAAAAGGAGTGTCTCTGTTAAGCTAGAGGAGAAGACGTGGCCATAGAAATAAAAGAAAGAATATGTTACACAGGATAAAGTACAAGAGAGCTTTCGAGGAAACGCATGCACAAAACACATTTCCTTTCTCTCTGATTTTTTTTAAATTACTCGCAGACTTGGGGAGATATGGTGGTAAAAGAAATTGGGTTTACAAAAATACATCTATCAGTACGTGTGAGTCATAGATTCCCTGTCACTGCATGTGGGATTATGGATATAGGAGTGCGGGAAGAGGGCGGGGTGAAGGAGAGAGACTTCAGGCGCATTAAGGTGCATGTCAAAGAGATAAAAAGAATACCTGCAGGAGTCTGCGGCCAATGGAAGGACACTGGTTACAGGAAGCTATACTTAGTCCGTGCTCCACGACAGGGACGAAAACTTGAAGTCGAGGAGGAAGCCAGAGGCGGAGAGGTGGTGTTGACCAATAGAAAGCCAGGAAGCGAGATTTGGCGTGGGAGTCAACCAGTGGTAGGCCGAGGTAAGGAATGGGCAGGCTCTAAGCCTCTTTTAAGATTTTTCTTCCTTTACAAAAGATTTCGCATGCGGTAAAGTTAAATAATGAGCAGGTTCTAAGTCCATTTTATAAAGGTTTTTTCGTACAAGAGATTTTGCGAAAGCGATACTTAAAGATCTATGAATCAGTTCCTGTACACCTTTTGTTTCCTGTTTGCCTGACACTTCCCTTGTGGGAGTCCTGTCACAGATCAAGGCACACACATCCCCACCTAAGCAAGGCAGGCGCAAATTATATGCAAAACCACTATTGGAGTGTGCCCAGATGAGGTTTCACACTTGCCAATAGATTTGCACTATTTCAAAAAATCTTTCTGCAATCCACCATACTTATAATGTGTTTTTATTAAATCAGTGCATGTGCAGATCGTGGAACATTGGAATTGACCGAAAGTCCTACTCCTGTTATCTTGGGTGGCAAAAGCTTCAGTTCAATGACAGAGCAGCAGAGTGTATTGGAAATCAAAATGCCCCTCATCAACATTGCTGTGCCGATTCCAATGTGCGCTGATGGGCTCGCGACATTTCTGATGGCTCAATATGAAGATGCGAAGTGCTAATGATTTAGGACTGCGGGTTGGTCTGGACTGTCAGCAAAGAATGAACGATTATGATCTACCAGATCAATAACAACAGTGCATGTGGGTCTGCGAATTATGCAGCCCATCCACGTCAGGTCTAACATAGAAATGAAGAACGCATACATTTACTGTCTCCTAGGTAGGCTGCCCTATTGTCAAGCCTGTTTAAGACTTGTAAGTGTGGTATGACCTCTGATTACTTGTACATGTGCTTCATTATGATTAGGTTTTTATAAAATATAGAAATGTATCATGCTCTTATAATGCCAATGTGGGATTTTGGCAACACAATAATAAACTAATCTTATTGGAGGACTGAAAGGGAATGTGGTTTGGATCTGTTCAAGCACCCTTCCTAAATGTAAGGTTTCACTAAAGAAGCTTTTGAGGTCCTTATCTCCTATGAGTGGGAGGTGTTATAACACATAAGTGATTCTGATCTTTTAAAGCTAAATGTCATACCCTCAGCCACTTCTATCACCCACTTCCTTTGCCTGTTTCATCATAGGGCTTTCAGTGGCGTAGCTAGACCTTAGACCACTCGGGCGGTCCCTGCATTTGGCTCCCCTGCAGCAGCTGCATTGAAGAGCAGGGGTGAGGGGGTGCTGGCGGATTCCTAGGATTGTTGCCACCCTGCAATGGTCGCATTGAAGATGGGGGGGTGGCGTTTTCTGGCGATTGCTGCCCCGCAACAGCAGGTAAGAGCTGGGGGAATCCACCGCCTTCAAAACTCGTGCCACCCGGGGTGGACCGCCCGCCCGCTCCCACTTGCTACATCACCGAGGGCTTTTGCTCCTCATCCCAGAGATGTCATGAGCTCTTTTGGCATTTCTTTGTATAAAAGATGGAAGTACTGCCAGGTGCATTGTCTATATCATAGTTTCCACCTATAAAGCTTTGTGTGTTTGCTCAGCCTGATGGGGCCTATATGATTTAAACTATATTTTTTAGAACAGCATTTCATTTAATAATGTGTTGCCAAGAAAACTTAAAAAGCAAGATCATTGTTCATGACCATTCAAGTCATGCAAGTCAAAACGCTTCTTGTCTCCAGAGTGCCCAACCTGGGTCAGAGGTAAGTTTTCAGGCAAAATATTCCTGTGGTACATGTTGAAATTCCAGGAATTTGAAACCATAAAATTCCGTTTTGCTATGTTAGGTATAACATTTTTTATGCCTAAACTTTGGAAAGAGCTCTATTGTGCTTATCCATGAAACATGACGGCCATGCCATGATGTGGCTGTTCGCCCCAAAATGCAGTGTTTTATTTGCACCAGTTCCAAACATGTACCTGCCATGATGTATCCTTTTACCCCGAAGTATCTGTTTTATTAAATTCCGGCCATGCATACTTCCCTCACATGTTCTTCCATATATCAGACCAGGCCTGGCTCCAGGAGTTTTTATTAGGGTGGGCCAAGGGTGCATTTGGGTGGGCAACTGCGGGCTCGATTTGTCGCATATATGTCTGGGCAGACCTGCTTCAGGTCCCTCCTTTATCTCTTCTTAGACTTACAAGGCCCAGTAAAACACACTTTTTTCCAAATCTCTTTCTGAATATTATCACTATCAAAAAGTGTTTTTTCCATGTAATATTCCTTTGCTGGGAAGAGGAGGTTTCTGAGCTGGGAGTATCAGGCAAGTGATACTTCTCGGGCTCCCTCTGTGCGAGCCTTCAGGGAGAATCCCTCTTCATTACTACCTCCACCTGACCCCAGACTCTGCAACGCACTACCATACAGGCTTGATTATCCACTGCTCCTCTCCAGTGCACCTTATCTCACAGCTGACCGTGGGCCCCAGCCCCATATCAGGCACCATCGTGCTCCACTTTCATTTCTCCTGGTAAAAAAATTAGTAAAATCACCTTCAAACTTAAAACATTGAATCTAGCAGTAAATATAATTAGCATGCACTTTAAAGTATGTTCCACAGTAGCCTTTATGACCCGACTGCTAATTAAATAAACAAAAACAGAAAGGTCATGACAGGGCCGGCTTTAGCGCTGATGCGAAAGTCTTTTTTGGGGCCACACCAATAACCTCTTTCTCCGTAAATACCTTTACTGCCACCTTCCAACAGTGCCCCTCATCCCTCCATGGCCCCCCCTATTGACCTCCTCCTCAGAATCCCTCACTGCCACACGCCACAAGTGCCTCTCATCTCCCCATAGTTCCTCCATCTCATGACCTCCTCCTCGGATTCCCTCACTGCCACCATCCACCAGTGCCCCTTATCTCTCTGTAGCCTCTCCCCCTCATGACCACCTCCTCAGACTCCCTCACTACCACCCTCCACCAGTGCCCCTCATCACCCCCTAGCTCCCCCTCCACCCCATGACCTCTTCTTCAGATTCCCTCACTGTCACCCAGCGCACAAGTCCTAAAAAGTGGGGGTACGCTGACGTCGCGACAGGAAGGAAGTGACGTCACGAAAGGTGGCTTGCACCATCAGACTCATTGCCTCCCCTCGCTCACCCCTTAGATGCCATTGCATCAGAGAAGCCAGCGCGTGAGCAGCGTTCTGAATGAGCTCCGATCTCGCCCCAGAGAGGCCAAAGAGTTAATGTGTGGCTCCATTTGCTCCAGTTATCGAGCTCCCGGTAAAATAAGTGGGGGGACGCCATCCACCCATGTGGTACCCCGGCTCGAGCCCCGATGTCACCCTCCACCAATGCCCCTCATCGCTCCACAGCCCCTCCCACTACCTCCTCCTCAGATTCCCTCACTGCCACCCTCCACCAGTGCCCCTCATCGCTCCGTAGCCCCTCTCTCATATGCATTTCATTTATTGAATAGCGCCACTCATATCAGTGTAGTGTGTGTCAGTACTTAACACCACGCACACATTATACAGAGACAATTAATCATACAAGTATGTAAATCAGTCTACAGAGAATGTCACATAAGCCAACGAGGATTACAAGGTGTATGAATCACATGTCATCCATACTGGTGGGCAGTATATTTTGAGAGGGTTTGGTCTGGAGAAACACAACCTTAGGATTTAAAGAGTATTCCATGGGGGTCAGCTTTACTGACAAAAATGTATATCTGCCCAAACATACTAATTTTAGCAACATTAGAATGATGAAAGACTGAAAAAGTTCTAACTATATCACAAAACAAAAAAAGCGAAGTTCTAACTATACCATACATGTTTGTATGCAGCTCTTTGGTGACAGTTCATTGGTCACTGTCCTATGTTAGGTTAGGATTGTAACTTCTGAACTGCAAGTAAAACAAGGATCTCTTTGACAAAGGCAGTAACCCACTGAGCTTCCACATAAAATACAGTGCATCTGCATTTAAAAAATACTAGCAGAAAAATGATTGCTCTCCAGCAGGATCATTAATCACCAGCGTTATTGGGGCATCTTTTATTGTCTTATTGTTGTCCTGCATCAGCCATGATCATGATAAAAACTGTTTAAATGAAGCGCACACCAAGTATGTGACCTGCTGAGCCTGTGCAGATGTTTAAAAGAAAAACAAATAGTAACACATTCTCTTACCTACTACTCCATTAGTCAAACTTTGTGTCACAGCCTGATATGATAAACTGCTGCAGGGGTCAGGAAAGGTGAATAGGAATAAACAAACTTCTTTTCTCCTGTGCTGCATAGAAAAAGAATTATCCACGCAGCAGAACAGTAGGCAAAGGTTACCGTTGTCAAAGAAAGGATTTGTGTGGAGATGAAGGGGTGAAAAAATAAACAAAGCCTCGTTAACATGTAAATGGTCTTTGAAAGACCTGTGAAGTACTCGGGTGCGGCTGCCATAATCTCAAAAACTGTCTCTGTGTGTGCGCGGGGAAGCTGTCTCTGCCCGGGCGCACACACACACAGACAGCCCTTTGAGCCCAATGACGTTGTGCGCCTGTCTTAAAGCCCTCACTGCGAGGTCCAAGGCTCCTCTTTGGGTGGGCCTGGCCCACCCGGCCCACCCGCTAGAACCGGGCCTGTATCAGACATGTCATGAGTGTGCTCACACACGCACACACCAAGTGTCATATTATCAAGGATGGCGTTAAAATTATTGCCGCTTTAGCTAAAGCGATAAAGCGGCGATAATGAGCTTGATAATATGCCGCAGAGAATTCCAATAGAAGCCATGTTGATATCAGAACATGGGCTACTAATTGGAATGATCAAAGGCATATTTTCAAGCCCATTTTCTCCGCTTTTCTGCCGCTAAAGCGGCTATAATTGTAACGCCGTTTGTTGATAATATGCCCCTTACTTCTTTACTTCCTGTGCAACTCCACTCTGAGACTTAAGGCCTGGCCATATTGGGGTGGTTGGGAGGAAGGTGGGGGCACATGGCACAGCAAACTCCTGGTCCCCGAGGAGGGGAGCAGAATACAGCGGTGGATTTCCTCCACTGCATTCCCTTTCTAAAAGCAGACAGAAAAGTATCTCAGAAAAAGCTGTAAAATGTAGCCAAACATGCTGGAATCAGTGTGCACCCACCGATTTCGGGTTCTTCCCCATTACTCAAGATGAAACCTGTAATGGTATGGTAATACCATAACCATGAATTACCACACCAAGCAGTATTGGTGATTTAGGATGCGGCATTACCCATGCAGCTGTACTGCGCTACCTGCAATGATGGCTTAAATAGTTGGACCTAAAAGTCTCGGCGCGAATATTATAAAATAAAACCCTCCCAAGGTGACTCAAGGACATGCAGCCAGGTGGCATCTCTGCCCAGCATGTAGGAGTGCTAGATAAAACTACGCTACATCGGTCCGTGTTCCGGGGTACCATCTGCTAATTTTATCGCGAGTTCTCACCTCCTGAAGCCACGGTCTTATTTTTTTCTGTTCATTAACAGAAAGTGAAATGGAACGTCCCCTTGACGCCCTTTGCCGCGACGTGTCACTTCATCTCTCCGCGGCAGCCTTTATTAAATCTTTAATTATATCTTTCACCTGCAACCACTCTGCATAGCTGATTAAATCACAGATTCTTGTCTGTACAATACGAAGCCTATTACCGGTCTTTGATCTCTCCCTCCACATTCAAGCCTTTGATTAGCTCATGTCTGGGATTAAACAAGGAGTAACAATTGCCAGCAAGTGCGGGCCCACTTCCCTTTTTACTTTCCTTACAAGAAACATGGCCCCTTGAGAGAGGATTTGTTGGATGGCACGGCGGCAAAGTTACGTTTTAAAGGAACAGTGGAGGACATTCAAGGGTTTCCCATGAATAAAATGAAATTATTGTCTTTTGCTCTGGCAACCTCTTTGAGTTTAGTTTAACTATGAAAGAGCTATTCATGGGGTCTTCCTTGGCTTGGATAGTGAAGCTCTCTCTCTCTCGCACATTCTCCGTTACTTTCTCTAGCGCACTCTCTTTTTTCTTGTCTCTTTCACATTCCTTCTCTCTTTTCGTCTCTTTTTTTTCTTGTCTCTTTCCTTTTCTCTTTTCCTCTCTCTTTGTTCTCTTTCGCCTAATCCGTCTGTCTTCCTCTCTGCCTATGTAGTTGCCAAGCGGCATACATGTGTAACATTTTAGGCTAGTCCTTCTAATTCCAACAGTACTTTACCATTTTGGATTATTTTCTTAAGTATTTTTATTAGAGATTTTCAATAGCAAGACCACAGAGGACAGTATACATTTGTAATTCTGCAGCAGTACGATAAGACAGCACTATAAAACCCACAAAATGCAATGAAGTAATATACCTAGTGCAAAGTCTGGGGGACAAAATATCAATCCAATCCAGTTCAATCCATCCCTCTCCAATTCAACCCAAACCACCCACTCCAATCCAATCCTATCCACTCCATTTCAATCCACCCCACTCCAATCCAATCCATCCCAATCCAATAAACTCCACCCACTGTACTCCAGTCCAATCCATCCCACTACCTCAATCCACTCCACCCTGTACCCCATTCCAACCCACCCCACTACACCCCAATCCAATCCACTCCACCCCACTGTACTCCAATCCATCCCACAACCTCAATCCACTCCACCCTATTCCACCCCACGCCAGTCTATGACACTATCTGCCACAAAACCACTGAACTCTACTTCCCTCTATGACACTATACTCCCCCTACTCCACTCTATGACACTCTACTCCAACAAATCTACTTTACGAAATTCTACTCCCCCACTCCACTGTGCAACACTCCACAACACTAACTTTTAGACATACTGAACGACAGCCACACTTGTGCACAACATGGCTAAATCACATTGCCAAGTCAAGTGCTCTTTCGTAGGTGAGACCTATTGGCTTTGCCAGTGCTTGTTATTCAATGGTAACAATGACTCTCTCATTAGATAACTTTCCTGCTACAGCATTAGAGGAATCTACTTGTGTTCCAACTCACTGCTTCAGGGTGACATTAGCAAGACCATCTTAATGGAAGACTCTTGAGGCAGTGGATGTATTGATCCAGCCAATTATTTTATCACAATGCATTGTCCATTGTATTCACTCAACTTTTACCCTTCAACTTGTAGATGGCTCATTTTTTTCCACTGTATCATGGTGCATCAGCTGAGTTTAATACTTTATTTTCTTTATGGTCTTTATCTGCATATTAATCACACTTGTAAGTTGCATACACATTTAAATATTTGCAGTTGAGTAATCGTTTGTAGGAATGATTCTCATCCATAAATATTTTTTTATGATTCTGGTTGATGACTTTACTTCACCACCATTCTAATTAAACTGCTAATTTTTAGTCGTATTTATCATTACTTTAGATGTCTTTTGAGATCTTAAGAGTGAGATTTTGTGGGTACTTGTCAGTTTTAGGACAGTCTTTAATGTGAGGCAAATCACTGTTCAAAAAGCTGTCCAGAAATAAATGTAAAGTCTTCTAATATGGGTGCTGCCTTCCGACCCTATTCGGGGGTATGATATATCATTTGCAACATGGCTATTTAAATATTCACCTACAAGAAATATTTTTAAACACTCCTTCTATGGATCAGGAATGTAGCAATTAATATGGTCGTCATCCCACAGAAAAGATCTATTTTGATCGGTTACACAATTTGAACCCCACCCGCCATTTTATCTATCATTTAAGAGAGCTGTGTACAGCACTCATCAATCCTTGACACTCATGCAAAAAATCATTTTTTACTTCCTACAGAAGTTTTTTTCTCCTTTGTATGTTCTGACAAGGCATAAGGGCTTAATTTAGAGTTTGATGGGCAAGGTACTCTACTAGAAACTTGGCTGGGTGCCTTGTCTGCCAAACTTACTGTTGCCCACCTCTATTTACAGTCAGGAGAACACCACATTCCTGACGTCAGAACTTACGTTAGCTCTGCCAGCGGAAAACTTTGACCAGCAACCCGACAGACATTGGGCCTACGTTTAATAGACATCAGATAATCAGCAGGGCCGGACTGGCTATAGCGGGCACCGGGCATTTCCCCGGTGGGCCCCCGGGGGGGCGTTTTTGTTACAGGGCCGTTTTTGCAGCATTGCTGCAATATCGACCCTGTAACAAAAACGGCCGAAACTGGCCCTGGCTAATGGCTCGCCACACCCCCAACCCAGGGGGGACAGCCGAGCACTTTGCCAGGGCAGGTTTTGGTTCCCAGTCCAGCCCTGATAATCAGCCCTATTGAGGGTGGATGTTCTGACATCATTTACTCCTGCTTGGTACCACCAGGGAAAACGTGGCAGTCCCAAACTACAAATACAATAATTTACCCCAGCGCGCAGGGAAAAATCTCTGAGTGCCTCAGGGCCACAGTTTTTATTTTAACCAAACCCCTTACTTTGAGAGTTTGTTTTTAGAAAACAAAAATAGTTTGCTTTGCTGTCCTACCAAAAATAATACACACAGAGTCACTTCAGTTAGCACATTTCAATAATACAAGAAAACTGCAGTTCTTTGTATAGGCTGGGTTGTAGCTTCAGGGAGGGTGTTTGAGGTATTACAAACCCCTAACAAATGTATTACCTACTTGATAGTTGTATTTTGAGATTCTCAGTTGGACTGGCAGTGTCCCTGTTGGATTTCCCTTCGCATTAGCAGCACTGGACACACTGTGGCATGTCTACACAATGGGTTTCAGCTTTAAGGCCAAACTCCTGCCCCCCTCCAAAACCATACACACATAGCAGGACATCGGCAAACAAAGGAAATCATTAATGTGCATTAACAACTTCTAGCCCTATTGTGAAATCATAAAGCTGTTAACCACCTGCTCTTCATGTTGGGCCTAATTCACAGAGCATGAGTGAACCTGCACTCTGAGATTTACAACCTCACATGGTTGTAGATTTATTTATTTTCGAAGTTCACAAATGTTTTTCAGTTGACAGATGGAAATCTGCCTCAGTCACATGTTTCCAGTTGTATTTGTGGAAAACTTTGCTGAATTCTATTTTTTCACATGCAAGTAGATGCACTTATGTTTGTTAGTTCAAAATCAATTTTTTTCTCCACAGGGAAATATTTTCCAGAGAGGAGAAAACACATTCCTGAAAACCCCACAGGTTTTGTGGGTGATCCTTTACCTATCCCACTGAGGAAAGGATTTTTGCATTGACAGAAGTAAATCTCCAATCTTTTTCAGGGTGGGAAGGGGGTTGGAGGGGAGTTTGTAAACACTGACAAAAATGTATGTTTAAGGTTGTTTATAAACTCATTGTGCATTTGCGGCAGATCCCGCTCCTCCCTATTTTATGGCGATCCTGGCCCCAGCACTTCTTCTCACGATCACAGGGCTATGCAACCATTCACTGAGCACTGAAACTCTTCCAATGAAAGGGAACGCAGTTCAGGCCAGACCCATTTTAAAGAAACCCATAGCAGATCCTCTTGAGCTTGCAAACTAAAGGCCAATATCGTTGCTCTCTTTTCTTGAAGGATTACGGAGACTTTACTCAACAAACAGCTCACGTCTTTCCTGGAAAGCCACTCCCTGCTAGACCCCTCCCAGTCAGGTTTTTGTGCATCTTATAGCATGGAAACAGCACTGGTACATGTTCTAAACACCATCTAAACACCATCAAACTCTCCCTTGACTAAAGCACCCAGCCAGGTTGGTACTGCTCGACCTATCCAGAGCATTCAACACCATCTCACATTCAATCCTGATCCAAACACTGGTAGAGATTAGTAATGGCGGAAACACCCTGGGCTGACTCAAACGCTTTTTGAGGGATCAGGCGCACGTGGTGCAGCTAAAACCTTTCAACTCTCAAATCATGACCCTGGACAAGGGGAGATCTGCAGTTCTCATCCTTGAGCACCACCCTTTTTAACATCTACGTGCCCCCCCGGCTCAAGCGATAAGATCATGTAGGTTTGACATTATCTCATATGCAGAAAACATGCAATTTATCATCTGTATGGGGCCTAATCCTGAATCTAGTTAAATCAGATTCAGTGAATGCATGAAAAAATACCCTCTGGATGTCGTCCAACTGCCTTCAATTGACCACTGGAAAGACCAAAATCTTGTCTTCTGAAAAGCTCACACCTTTTGGTCAGAAGACTGGTGACCCCTAGAACTGGGGTTGGCCCCTACCCCTAAAAAGGTAGCATGAAACCTGGGCAAAGTGATACACAATAAACTCTCTATGAAAGAACAAGTAAACTCCATCTTTGGTTCCTGTTTTGGGATTATATGCCTCCTTTGGAAAACTTTCCAGTGGGTGCTCCTTTAGACCAATATATCCTTAATTCAGGCTTGAATATGTGATGTTACAACGCAATCAAAATTATCGTGGTACGTTACATCGCAGTTTTTACAACGACTTGCTCTGGAGGGCGCTGGACTTAGGAATAGTATGATTTACTATTCCAACACCAGTCTACGTACAGTAGGGAAGGTGTTGGAATAGTAAATCATACTATTCCTTAGGTTAGAGCGCCATCCAGCGGAAGTCGTTGTAACGACTTGCGTTGTAATACCCGCGATGTAAAGGCATTGAGAAGCAATGCCTGCGTGGTAATGGATGTCTCCCCTCAGGCTTTTATAGTAAATTGCCTGGATTTTGGCAAGGCGCTTATGGTAGCAGCAAATTAAACTCTCGTAGCTAAACTTCAGGTGGTACAAGACACAGCTGCGTGCCTCGTTTGTAACCTGCAACCCCGCACCCCTTTGGAGCCTGCACTCAAAACTCTGCACTGCAATGTGCACAACATTACAATTCCAAAGGCTGCTAGGATTACGCAGAATTGAGGATGAAATTATGTGGAAAAGCATCTCTCTCTCTCTCTCTCTCTCTCTCTCTCTCTCCCTCCCTCCCTGCCTCCTTGCCTCCCTCCCTCTCTCCCTCCTGACCGATCACAAAGAGCCAACATGGAGACATGGCTTTAAATCCCACCACCACCCCACCATTCCTTTTTCATGGCAATTAGATTAGTAGGGAATGATGGGAGGTCAGCAGGGTTGGTAGACATCTGCATACTGGTGAAAGATATGCTTACTGCATAATCGGCCTGAAGGCCAGCTTGCCAGAAAAACTTATTTGCAACGATCTCCAGGCCTATTCGGCTATGAGACTATCCCGGGTTCCTGCACGGGCTGGTTTCAAGAAAGAATCTTCATAATCTTTAGGATTACCCTCCTTGGGGTTGCAAGCACATTCTCCACCTGTATAAAATGAGGAGCCAGTGCATTGCTTTGTGAGTGCCGTGCACGCCCAGTGTATGAGCAAGATAATCCCCAGGTTTCCACTTTTGTCAAGGAGATCATGCACATTCCAGGGAAGATAATCCTAAGGAACGAGTTGCTGGAGTGACAAGTGCAATATACCCCACCCATAAGGCTCAGGGAATCCGTGGTAATTCCCTTAGACACACCCGCCATGTGCATCAGGCTGGTAGAATTCTGGGGAATTCCTTGAACCCTGATGAGGGTCAACTGGGAAACTCCACCTGCTGTAAGGTGACAGGCCCCAGCACCATCTTCCAACTATGCCAAATAACAATTGAGTGGAGAATATCGGCATCAGTTTCTTACCTGTTGGGAGTTTTGTGGGCAGATAGGTGTGGCGATAGTGGAAACAACAATGCCGCTGTCTGATTCTCCCCATCCTTGCCTCTGCTTTGTAACTGGTGGTGAGTGCGCTGTTTGTTGTACAAAATACCGATACCCAAATGCTTGGATAGAATTGAAAGGCTTTGAAACTGTTTAGGCTTTAAATTATCACTTTTCATCCCCTAAATCTATCCATCTTTCTACCCTCCCAATAAGTACCCCATCCCCTCTCAGTGCACCCTCTCTTGTGGGCTCTGCAACGCTGCATCGTGCAAAATTGGGACAAATAGTGCACAGCCATATTTGCTAAGATCCGTCAGCTGTGCTAAAATGTTTTCCTTGATGTTAAGTATTGATCTTTTGGTGTAAAATTTGTACTTGAGGTACAGCTTCCAGCACAAAATCTACAAAATGGAAACACTTAAAATTTAAATTGCACAAAATGTGTAATTTTTATCGTTTATGTATTCTCATCTCAGTCTAGGATTGCGAAGAAATATTTGAAATTCTAAATGATAATATTTTGTAATAATATCTTTTTATAAATGTATTTATATGTGCTTTTATGGTTATTTTTTAATATGACCGAATAAAGATGATGATGATGGAAATAAAACGTTAGGACTGGGAATACACTGAGATAGTGCACTTGACGCATGTTTGTATTTAGTGTCATTTGTCACTAGGTTTTAATGCAAAACTATATCTCATAATTTAAGTACATGTTGCTTTCTGTCTAAATGTGTGCTAGTCTTGACAAGTTGTGACCCCTCAGCACAAATAAAAGGAGGACAATAGATGATAATTATCACTGGTCATGTTTTGTCAGTAAAACCTTAGGAATGGAGACGGTGTTTGGAAAGAAGTACCACATGCAGAAAGTGGTGTGCAAACCCCCATTCTGCATGTTATGCCTGACCCTGAGATGGAAACCTCGCACTGATACGGTAATATCGCACCAGCTATTAGACGTATCATGGTATGCCTGACTCTGAGATGGAAACCTCGCCTTCATACGGTAATATCGCACCAGCTATCAGACGTATCCCGTAGTATCAGGAACAGCTTTCTCAATAGCTCTGATATGGGCGCAAAGTCCAGTTTATAGCTGAATCAAGGTTATGAGACTTACAAGAAACCACACTCCTGTTTACTCAAAGTGCACATTTCTCCAGGAAGAACCTGGAGAAAACTCATGAGAAAAATCCACAGAATGAGGGGAAAACGAGCGGTTGGGGATTTAGGGACGATGTCATAGTGTGATAGTACCCGGGATTTCTGGTATCCTGCGATATGCTGCGATGTGATTTCCGGTACCCTGCGGTGTTGGAAATCCTGAAGCCTTTTAGGGGCCTTGGTGTTGAATTACTACGTCATTTACTGAGGCCACTCATAACGAGGCCTAGATTACGGTTTTTGTGTTTTCTGTTATTAAGTGCTGCAATGTGGATCCAGATTAGCTAGTTGTTTGTTGCTGTTCTCGAAAATATATATATGCCGCTCCTCAGGTATTTTCCTCAGACTGCTATTCACACTGCCAGATTCCGCTTATTGCTTGAGCTCCCGCCATCCCCATGGGCAAGAAGGCGTGCAAGGCAAGGAGTGGGAGGCGGTTTAATAAAACCGAGAAGGTCAACATAGGACAGCGGTTTAATATTATTCACAAAGCATTAAGCATTACAAGTCTCACAGGTTTATTTTCCTGACAGTGTATAATATAAGAACAGAGGAGCCTCTCGGGCGCTTTCGTTGTTTCTCATAGTTTTGTCTGCTTCTCCTCTGTCTCGTTCGTGTGCCCTCTGCTAAAAGGTCTCCCTTTGCCTTTCTGTCTGTCCCTTGGCTTCTCTCGTTGTTTTCCTATGTCTCATTTCCTGTCTATCACCGTTGTCCTCATTCAACCCTCCTTTCCTTGTTTCACTTCCTCCAATTTCTCAGCTAATTTGTTTCTGTCTCTTTTCACCACATGTACACTCCCTTCCTATCTGTGGGTCCAATTTAGAGTTTGGACAGGATGCTTCATTACAAATACAACAGTTTGCCCCAGTGTCGGACTGGAAAAGGCATGGCCACTCAGATAAAAGTGGCCCTCATTAGAGATCCAGATAGCTAAAAAAATGTGGTCCATATTTGCAAGTAGGGCAGTTTTGAACTTGTAAAGGCACATTGAGTAGGTGTTTTGCAAGTTATGTGAAGTCTGTGAGCATTTGTGCTTGCTATAGGCAATGTTTGTGGTAATATCACAAAATTAACAGTAAGAAGTAGCTCACCAGACCAAAAAATAGGCCCAGAAACCTAAAGAAAACAGCCCACACACTGACCTATTAGAACAGCCCCTCGGGTACTGCCTGGTTTCCCTTTAGCAAGTCCAACCCTGTTGTTCCTTGCCCACCAACCCCTCAGTCTGCATACCTCTTTTAGAGACAGGTAGACCATAAGTAGTCTTTTGACAGAGCCCTTGTTAGCTCCATCACTGAATTCTTCCTCCGATGGCCTGATGCAGTAGGGTCACCGGAGGAAGGACCTTACATCATCTGCCCTATTTAGGGTGGACGATGTAATGCTTTTTTTCCTTATGCATCCCATTTTGGTAGTTTGTTTTAAAAAAAGTAAAATTTTTAATGGATGGCTGTCAAATCCGATGGCGTCCATGCACCAAATGTTTATACTTTGAAATGAGCGGTTGTGACAGTACTGTACAGATATGACCACAGGGCCAGCTGTCATCTCTAAATTTGACAGGTGGAATACCCTTCGGATGGTGGAGGTAATGTCCTCCCCCATCCCGACAGACTCAACTCCTTCCGTCAAGCTCTTGACTATCTATCTATCTATCTATCTATCTATCTATCTATCTATCTATCTATCTATCTATCTATCTATCTATCTATCTATCTATCTATCTATCTATCTATCTATCTATCTATCTATCTGTCTGTCTGTCTGTCTGTCTGTCTGTCTGTCTGTCTGTTTTACTCACAACACATACAATTGATATAGTCAGTATATATTACAAAATCATTAAATCATTAAAATATCAAGCGCAATTCTCTCTAAGCTGTTATACTTGCTGGAAACATTACCAAAGATTTTAGCGATGTAATATGGGAAGATGGAATGTAAATTTGGCCCGGAATTATGTTGTGAGTGTGTTTTGCGCACTGACAAGACCCTTGGGTCCCAGCTAGTTCTTTGATTTGCTCCCTTGATCTCCGTTTGTTGCATGCTGTTAGCTCAAAGTGCATTTTTCTTCCTATTTAAAGGCAGACTGAAGTAAGGAGTGGAAATGCTGCAAATAGCAACAGAAAGTCATCTTTTACTTGACATAAAACGCGCTAAAATATGCTTCTGAGAAATGTGCTAAGTGAAGAGATCAGAACCTCCAAACACAATTTTGTTTTCTGAATTTTTTCTTTAGAAGCAAGTAACTTTGATTTATTGTAATGTATTGCACTTAAATAGCGCTTACTACCCCCCTTATGAGGCATTGAAATACGTTATGGTGAGTAGCATGATACTCAGGAACCCAAGGTTAGCGGTTAATCCAGTGGTTATTGTGATTAGTCATGTTCACTCTAGAAAAGTTTGTATGCCTTTACTCCAGTTACTTTGTGATAGACTTTATTAACACTGGTTAGGTGTGATCATCAATGGGGGCTATGTGGCTTCAGGTGTTTGAATGGCAAGATATATATTCTGGGGAAGATTAGGTAATGGTAGGTTACAGGGATCAGGTTTTTAAGAGGAGATGTGATCTGTAAAATGAGGTAGCAGGCAATTGCAAAGTTGCGATAAGGGAGATTAAGGAGTGAGAGGAGGCTATCCTCAGAAGTAGAAGGCTTGCAGAGGATGGAAGGTAATGAATCTAAACACGAACTGTGTTGAAAAATTGTTCATATATTCTGCTGTACTGTGATTTTGATAAAGCTGTCCTGGTTTACAGGCACTCGTCATTGCCTGTGGGTCAAACATTGAGCAGAGTCAAATCAGCTAAGACTAGCCTTGATGAAGTAAACATAGTAGTGATGAGAGACTTCTGTGAACTCCTCCATAACTCGTATATCTCTGCTTCTTCTCTGGTGTTCTGCTCTTCTCCTGCTGTCGAGCTATACTCTGAACTGCCATATATTCATGCTCAGATAGCCACCAACATCATCTGAGCTTGTCGTCCTGAAAATTGGCCAGCCTCAAGGTCTGCCCTACCCTTCAGACCAAACTCGTGGTAGTGCCCTCTTTTTTTAAATCCAAAAGGTGCATAAATCTCAATGGCACGTTAAATATGTTGGACAGGACATCAGCCACTTTTTGATCAGGCGAGGAGGGTCTCGCTCTCACCACCTGACCATTCACCTATGTCTGCTCTGTTTCTTAGAGTCCGGCTCTCTATATTCTACTTTGATTTGTGGCTAGTTATCTTCACTCAGCCATGCTCATTCCTTCTGGAATCACACTCAAGGTATCTAGCATCAAAACAGCTGCTAAATAAATAGCTACAGCACAGAATCACTGGTGCAGAAAATAAGCATTTCTCGAAAAAGCTAAAATGTATAAGAACATAATGTTTTATTAACAGGAAAGAATGCCCTGTACAATACTCTTTTGCCTACTCTTCCTACTCTGTCTTAAAAATAGCAAATCCTTCTTGTACTTTTTGTTACATCTCAAAAAGAAAATTGTTTAAAATTCAGTTGTTCTTAAAACAAAAGAGACCTTGATATCTTTTGTAATTTCCCACATAAAGATGATAGAAATACAATAACAACCTTAACAATCACATAATTTATATACCTGATCCTATATGTATTTCCTGTCATTGAGTGAGACAGTGATTCGCTCAAACAGGAAATAGTGATCTGTGCTCCCTGTACAGAAAATAGAAGACATGGGTAAACAAGCATTGGCGAAGCCAAAAGATATTGCCTATGCAAAATCTATTAGCTCTGTCAATGTTTTTACACAGCAGAGCAACATGACGCTGCCAGCACTGACTGTGTCATAAAGCTTTTTTTACATTTTACTCTAAGCCATGTTGCACTGCAGCCTGCATGTCAAAAGTTAAAAAAAGGATTGCTTGCAGCCAGTGGAAGTACACTGGCCACAGGAAGCAGTACTTGGTCCATGCTCAATGGCATGGATGAAGACTCAGAAGTCAAGGAAGAAGCAAGAGGCCAGGAGGAGTTGCAGACCAATGGGAAGACAGGAAAGGCGAGTGACATGGGAGCCAACCCGGAGTAAATAAGGGTATGTAATTGGGGGTTAGGCCCTTTTTGAGACATTGTTTTTAATTACAAGAGATTTAGCAGGCTCTGAGCAGGGGAAACCTAAAAACATAAACTACGGTAATTTATGGGTATCAGTGCTGCAGTATTTTTTTCACTAATACTTGTGTGTGCATATGTCATTTTGTGTAAGAATTAATTTGTGATCCCCAGGTTTGTAGGAATCAAAATGAACCACACTCTAATGTATGACACCAGCATACCGATATATCACAGAGTGATCTTCCCACCAAGGAATGCTCGCTACTTCCCTTCTCTCATAATCAGTTTAACAGCTCTGGTCTCCCTACAGATTGAGGTTCAAATTTTACTTTTGCCCTCATGGTGATGCTTGGTGACCCCTAGCTTTCCTTATTAGTGTCTGCTTCCAACATCTATTCCCCTAAATTCTGCAGGAAATGGATAACAAGAAACCTCTATTGTTGCATTGTTTTAGGGTGCAGTAATTCTGGAAAATACGTTTATCAGTTTCATACTCATTATAGTCATGTTTCACGATTCTATCCTTTGACTTGTGGTGGGAGTTCAAGAATATTCTTATATTCGTGCTAATATTTGTACTTTTGATTGAAAGTAACGGTGATTGATGAAAAACTGTAAGACAATGAGAAGATTGAGCATCATGAATTATCTGAGAAATCTCAGAAACTAGCATAGCCTCGAAATAATGTTGCTTAAAATAAAGGGAAACAATACATTTGATAATTGTTAAACATAAATATACATTTATTCAAACTGGGATATTTGCTAATAATTGTCTAAAGGGGTTTGCAATAACAACTTCAATCATCAGTCCTCTGTTGTATGTGTTTGTTGGGAATGGGTATCTTCTATATTCTTACATATTCGGTTTATTTGTAGAAATTGTATGACACATAATGTCGTTCATTGTATTTTGTTGTCAGTAAACTAATAATTGTGAAAAAAGAGCTGAATGTGTTCTATTAGAATGTCTAAAACTATGGACAGATAAGGCAGTCCTTTTTAGGTCTCACCTGGCGACGCAGTGCATGCGTTGCTCACCTTGGCGAGATCTATTGTCGTCGACTCGGTTGCCAAAGAGGGACAGGACATGTGCACAAGTACAGAGGACAAGAGATGTGCACGCGTACGGCTCGCGGCGTAATCACAACTCCTGCTCGCACCGTACGAGTGCACATCTCCTATCCAGGCCCACTGCAGCAGCTCGATGTGCACACTTACCACTCCCGGCGTAATCACAAATCCTGCTCACACCATACGTGTGCACATCTCCTGTCCGGGCCCACTCCAGGAGCTCGAGAGACCCCAGCGCCAGCTCGACATAGGCTTGACGACACTGCCCTCCCTGTCTCTATCAGGCCCTTCTCCTTTCATTAAATGCTGCCCCTTTCTTCAAGAATGGCTGCTGTGACTTTCATTTCTCTGGCGTGGCTTTCCAAACTTTATTTTTTCAATATTATGTGCTTTTAGTAAGCAGCGCGGCACGAGCGGCATGCTGCGCTGCTTACGAAAAAGGTACAATATTGAAAGCATAGACTTTAGTTACAGGCTGCAGTTGCAATGGCAGCGCTGCTCGCACCGTGTGTGCCACGGAAAATAATCTAAATATGGAGATCCCACGACCGGGTCACCCAATGACCATCACCTGTGGTTCAGTGAACCTTACAGAACAGGGAAGAGTCCTCTGTCCTCCTGCTCAGCTGCCGTCTGCAGTGCAAGCGGGCGGCATAAGTAAACTTCGCCTGCACTTTTGGGGAGTAAGAAAAGGGACGCAGAAGCTCCTCCGATCTCACTGCACGCGCCGCAGCGGGGAGCCAGGTCGTTGACGGGTGCAGGTGAACTGCAGTGCTGTCGGCCGGGGCACCGACTCTCTTGCAGTCTTCTGAGGGCTGGGCTATTGCAGGGCAAGTCAGGCTGAGAGCTGTACTCCCCAATGCCTATGCCGGCGGTGAAGAATGGAATCCAGTCTGGATGGGATTCCCGCCCCCACGACTCAGCCCAGATTGGCAGTCTCATTCGGAGTCACTGAGGCAGGCCAGTCACCATCAACAGAGTGGGTACAGTTCTCAGCTCCACTGCTCCCTGGAAGTATAGTGGGCCACGGCGGCCCAGTGGTATTACATAAGTCATCACGCGGCAAGCGGGAGGGCCCAATCCCAGCTTATCGGACTTGAGACCGGCAGCCGTGCTCAGCTGTAACCTCTGCCACCAAGGAGTCATCTGCATCATGAATCATAATAAGTAAGTGTATGAGAGTTAGAGCTGATATTGTTATTAAACTGATCTGTGACAAATACTGTTTGTGTTACACAGAGACCTCGAGGTTGTCGGCCACTCAGCTATTGATTTTTATACTATAGCTCTCGGTGTCTTTTTGAAATATTGATCAGCCGGCTGGGTGTTGTGGCCAGGCTGTGACCTAGGCTATTGTGTGCTATAGGCAGCCTCTCCTGAGGATTGCTCACCTAATGATAACAGTACAATCAGATTACAATGGCACTAGGTTAGTACCTTTCCATTTCTGGTGCTTTGTAGCAGTTTAAAGAGTTTTTCGTTGCTCATATAGGTGTAATTTATGATGTTTATGTTTCACTCATCTTCCTTCATTGCTTAATTTTGCTCGCGAGAAAGTGTCACTCATAGTTGATGAAATGTCACTCATAATTACACTAAAATTATGAAAATGTCACACATAGCATTCTGAAACCTTGGCAGCTATGTTTAGCGAGCCACACTTCTCTGTCCTCTGGCGTGGCTTGCCAAACTCTATTTTTCCAATATTATATGCTTTCAGTAATCAGCGCAGCATGCCGCCTGTGCCGTGCTGATTACTAAAAGCATATAATATTGAAAAAATAGACAAATAGATCTTGTTTTACTTATCCGTTGCTCTCTGCCTGAGACTGACATTTCTGAAGCACTGGTTCCTTCCCCTGTAAACAGGGCTGTTAAATCGAAACCGGGTGGCAGTAAGTTGACTGCCTTTTGCTTGAAATCAACTGTGGCGGCTGCTTCCCAGCTCCGACTCAACCCCTTACAGACTGCAACTCCTTACTCCTCCCCTCTCAGCTCAGACTCCTGTCTGGGTCTTGCACTTCGCTCTCAACCTCTCCCCCCCAAAGCCCAATGAGGGGGTCATTCTCCTGCGGCACGCATCCAACTCTACAGCCGCCAAACAGAGCCAGGCTGCCATTTGAAAGAAGTCTGGTGCCACAAGGGTCGTAGGTATGCAGAGAGCTTCCCATCATGCTCTTCAAGTAAACACCAAATAACAAAGTACCCCGCAACACTGATCAGCCACCAGTCCAGACACAGTAGCGCTGCAATAGCACACCAGCAATTGACATACTGCACAACACTATCGAGCCGTGGCTCACTCAGGTCCCTGCAACATAATCCTCCGCCTACATGCATGAAACACCACAAGCCACGATAACACAGTTAAAAACAAGAATTTGCAATGCAATAGGTCTCGCATTTGCAAGAGTTTAAGCTATTAGCATTGTAAATGGAAATGCCTTTTATTTGTGTTTTAAAAATCAACATATAAATAAAAGGCATTGTCATTTACATTGCCAATAGCTCAAACTCTCCTAAATGCGAGACCTATTGCATTGCAAATGCTTGTTAATTCTCTTTCAGATAACTTTAGATCTTCCTATAACATTTTAAGTAATCATACAGCAAATGTGGTGAGCTTAATTGTGAAAGGTATCCAAATGATTTGGTATTTCACATTTGAAACAATGGGGAATGTTATGACTTACTGAATCACATGCCTGTCAGATTTAGCTATTTGGGAAATTGTGAAATGTGTTGTTCTAGCAGCACTCCCCTGTCGAAGAGGTTGGAGTAGGGGTTCAAGGAAGGGCGGTGGTTTTGAGGTGTGCATGAAGATGTTTAATTGAAGGCAAGGCTGAACATGAAACGAGAAGCAAGTGAAGGTGGAGCATGATCAAAATGATTGAGGATGGGTAGTAGCAAAGACCCTGCGACTTGTAATAATGCAGCATGACATTCACCAGACCACTGAACTTTAGACAGTTTTAATGAAAGTAGAAAAAATAGATCTCGCTCTATGCCATTGTTCATAGAATTGGATTACCTTCTTGAATGATCTGGGGTCTTATTATCCAAGTGACACAGGGAACAACGAGAGAAGTTGTCCGTCATGTGTTAATTTCATCGGGGTGTTCTCAAGACTAGGAGTGGGTGGAACTCGTGGAATTTTACTCCATGGAATTCTGTGAAGTTACTTAAAAACTTCGCAAGATTCCGTGGAGTGCCGCACAAAGCGAAATTCCGACAACCGACCGCAGTACACATTAGACATTGGTTTCTTAGCTTTAGATTGAATAGCCCTTGCCTCACCGATTGTTATTAGTCATTTTAACAACAGGTATTGTGCTGTCCAGTGCCCAAGACTAATTTTCAATACTCATAAAACCACACTCGCAAGGAAATGGCAAAAAGTCATGTAGCCAGAAGTAGTAGAACACAATTTGTATTTGTTTCAGACAAAGGGAAATATGAGGGCTCATTGTCCTTCCTGAATTACCCACTGTGGCCAGCGTGTCCAAGTCTTCCAGCCGGTAATGCTGCTGCGGCTCCTCTCTGTAAGTGGTGGTGGCTCCTGCAGTGAGGAAGGTGGGCAGTGGGCACCAGCTTGCCTCAACTCCTTCCTCTTTTCCAGTGCTTCTTACCAGGCCACCTGGTGCTCTTCCCACTCCAGCCTCCATCGAAGGCGATCCCATGCAGACAAGGCCATGGAGTCTCCTGTTAGACACATCTTGCAGGCCAGAATACAGCCAGCACTAGGGGCTCGAGACCTCCGCACCACATCTCCTCACAGGAAGGCATGTAGACCTTGCCGGGGGATGAGCAGAACACCTACAGCCAGCAGCAGGGTCCAGCCAGCTAGCTACCTACACATAGAGCAGAGAGGAACACACCACCCACTCGCTGAACAACAACTAGCCAATACCAAATGTCTTGGACTTGGCATCTATTGGCTGCGGCACGTCCAAATACAAAGAGGTGACACAGAAGTCTGGGAAGGCTTACTGTGTGTTTAGGGCATGGGAAGGGTTGCGTTGCATGCGTCTCAATCTCTGACTGAAACTAAAATATTTGACACAGGTGCAGTGTAGCTTTTCTGCTGTTTTGAAATTTCTCGACCACTAGTGAGGAAGTGGCATCTGCCACTCATTTGTGGACAACTTACACTCCAATTGGAGACTATCAGATGAAGCCCAGCAAAGCATGTCACATTTTGAGGAGGTGTGAACTAATCAGCGCGTTTTCCAGATCTGAATGAGAATACTACTCTAAGAGATTGTACTTTGACCATGCCCTTTGTCATGCAGTGTGTGTAGCTCATCCCCAACCTTTGATCACACTGCACCAAACTATCCTTGCAGTGCCTTTACACCCTTTGAAATGTTGTGCTATTTACATCAATCCCAGTGTATGGCTACCAGTGAGCCTCCCCAGTGCTTCTAATGAATACCACCAATGTACGTGTTTGGTGAGGTGCACCCCTAGCCAAGGCAGTTAAACACACCCCCTTTAATAGCTTGCAGAGTAGACACAAGCTTATAAATGCACAGCAAGCTACACTCCCTCAGTGCAATGCAAGAAACCAAATGCAACCCTCACAGGGAGAGGCTCCCTTGCTACAATTCCTGAAGTTAAGACAGTCACATACCCATCCTCAGTGCAATGCTTGCAAGGAACCTCAGTGCAGGGGGCCCCGTCCCTCAGCAGCGCCCAACGTCCCATCCAGTGTTTGCAATGACAGTTAATGGTGACGTGCTGTGATTAGTGGTGAGGGTGCCGGTAAACTCTACTACACAGTGGATTGCAGATTTTTTGCCAAACTTAATGATCCATGCAGTGCGTGGAGTAGCAAAACTCTGCAAACTCTGCTATTCCACTGCCTTTCTTTGGTCGAGCAGGAAGCCTACCCTCACTGACAGGCGATCTCTTGCTGTACTATGTCTTGTTTTAAAAGCTAAGGTCCTTGCAGTAAAAATTAGATATCTTAGCTTTTTGAGATGGCAGCCCCTCACTTTGACTATTGTATTGGGGGTGGGGCTATCGTTTGTGGCTGAGCCTCTGCCTTCAAGCTCAGAGTTACCTGGTACGACCAGTCTTTGACATGGGGCATTGCCACAAGCTGAACACCTTCTGGTAGTTGATAGGTTGAATGGGGCTACTGAATGGGGGGTCCCAAGAGATCCCAGACAACGCCTGTTGGGGCAGACACCAATACGTAACAAAAGGGCATAAGTAGATGGTTTCTATTGTTGGGGTTAGTCCTTGCTAAATGCAGGGTGGTTATCCTTTGGCTGTGCCTGCCTTTCCGAAAAAGTGAGAATGGGCGAAACATATGTCCAAATGGACAGTAACTGAAGAAAGCCGGATGCGTAAATGTTGGTGAGACAACAAACTGGCTGGTCAGATGAATGTCTGAGCAGCAATGCTTGCAGACCTGCTTGAGCCCCGCGATGCCAGGTCCCCTTAAGGGAGCAGACCTTCCTATTGGATGTGCCCGTTTGGTGCCTCAGGGTATGGGGGGGGGGAGATGAGTTTCAGAATAGGTGCTATTGTGCATAGTACAGGGGCCCTAAGAGTGTCACATTTATGAGGGGCTGGCTGACCCGGAAATATGAACTTGGCGGCATCTTTTTTCATTCCCAGAATTCTGCTCCAAGAATATATTTGTACGCAACTGTTGTGGTAGAGGAGGGGGTTGGGATATTGGATGTTAATACTGTGTTGCAATATTATATGTATCATTTTATCTAAATGCCAATAAAAAAAAGATTCCTTATAAAAAAGGCAAAATGGTGGCTAAGTGGGTGTGTAAGCTCTATAAAAGCTATAACAACAAATAAAGCTGCAGGGATCTTTAAGTCTCCTAACGTTGGCTGGGTTTTCAAATGATTCTTCCCAAGTATAGACATTTTCCCGCTCTGTACGGAATTGCCAGTCCTATCACAAACATGAATTTGGAGTGGCTTCACTTTCATAGTTGCATTGTTTTATGTTTGTGGTTGTTACAGTGGAAAATAAATGAGTAATGTCTCTAATTAGAATGCATGTCTATTTAACAGAAAGTTTACCAAATTGTATCCGACCTTCTAAGAAAACAGTAGATCTTTAGGTTTGACTTAACGCCATAGCTGTTTATAAGCATATTGTCACTTATTCCTTAAAATATACATAGAGGAGGGTTGACTCCATTCTCTTACCTCATGCTGTGGAGTTTATTGTTTTTATCATTCCACCTTCCAGTAGGTGCTTCCTTTAGAATGAATGAAGAACTGCTTCACATCTAAAAAGAACACACAATAATTCTCAGTTATTCCTCTCCTATTTGCATCTTGTAAAGAAAACACTCCTTTTTGGTAGTTTCTTTCTTCTGACATTGGAAAAGTCAGTACAACAGACTTTAATGGAAAAAACAGCATGTATATATGAACTTGTAATAAATATTTGTGAAGGACTCTGTTTATATGCTTATCAAATTAAATCCAGACCTATTGACTTTGCCAAGGCTTGTTCAGTTATGCCACCACTTAACTATAACTCTTTTTTGATGTTCCTTCTCCACAAACATCCTACGTTAGACTGTTTTCTCTGGTGGTAGGCAAATGCTGACCTAAGTGCTTGTGTGATATTTATGGCAAATGTCTTGTATACATTTATTCATTTTTAGAACACCACATTTCTAGTCCTGGACTTTCCTTTGATGAACTACATCATGCTGGAAGTTGCAGCCTTGGCCTATTTCAAATTTTTTTAAAAATAGCAAAATAAGTGGTTTCCAATGCACTTTTAAAGGAAGCTAGGAACGGAAATCTTTAATCGCACAAACACGGAATTATTCTGAAATCCAAGTAGTGGATCGAGGGTCAATTTCCTTCTTTCACACCTTCATTCAACAGCTGTTCTATTTTCTGTTCCATTTCCATATGTTATTTGCTTTATATGGGGTTCTCCTTTTTGGGTGCAGCACTTGACTGATGAAACAAAGAACACAAGGCCAGGATACCATTGAGATCAAAGAGAGACTATCGCCGTAAAGGGTGGATGGGGTTGGAGATGGCCCTTTTTACAGGATTAACCCAAACTTTTTTCCTTCCTCCTCTTTTTCTGACCATCTTTTATTGACCCTAGGAATCTGAGCACTTTACTACTGCTAACCAGTGCTAAAGTGCATGTACTTGTCCCCTAAACATGATGACATTGGTGTATACCTGATTGGCTTATTTAATTTACCTTTAAGTCCCTTGTACAGTGGTATATCATGTACCCAGGGCATGTAATCACTAGTGGGTATGCAGCACTTGTTGTGCCGCTCACATAAGTAGCCTTTCGAACCTGTCTCAGGCCTGCCATTGCTGGGCCTCTGTGTGCTGTTTAATGCCACATTGACTTGGCATTTAAAACCACTTGCCAAGCAATATATACATATAGGTCATCCCTACGGTAGGTCCTAGGTATCCCTAAGTGCAGGCTGCTGTGAAAGTAAAAGTGTGTGAGTCCTACTCCTCTCATAGGCTAGAATTGGGAATTCCTCAAAACACTTTTAAGATGTAATTCCTGATTAGAAAGGAGTAGCTAAATTATGTTTCATATCTTTGGAATGGTAATGATAAATCCTCTTTAGTGGTAAAGTTGGATTTGACATTACTATTTTAGAAATGCCACTTTTAGAAAGTGGACATTTCTCTGCTCTTAACTTTGCTCTGTGCGCCTGCAGCCTGTCTCCAATACACGCCTGGCTGGGTGACAGCAGCACTTCCCTCTAGACAGCCACAAACACAGGAAGGGTGGGTGTCACAGAGGACTCATCTGCTTTCTAATAGCCTTCCTGGGCTGGAAGGGGAAGAGGGACCTCACACTTACATCTGAATAGGTTGTGTCCTGTCTTCACACAAAGGATTAATTACCCCGCACAGATAGCGTGGCAGACAGGGCTGGGATGAAAGGAGGCCTTTGCATTTCAAGAAGCTGTTTTGAAGTCACCCCCCACTTCAAAGGCACATTTGGGTATAAGTACTGAGACTCTCATCGTACCAAATCAGTACACTACTGGACCTTGGAAGAACTCTGCTGCAGTAAAGACTGCTGGGCTTTAAGGATTACTAGTTTGCCTTGACTTGCTGTTCTGAGGAACTGCTTCTCTGCTTTGCTGAGCTGCTCGGCTGCCTACTGATCTCCACCCCGCTGAAGACAAGGACTGGATCCATCTCACTTGAACCCACAGTGACTCCAAGTGCTTGCTGGCTTGCCTCCTGTTTTCTGAAGTCTCAGGGGCACAAAAGACTTCCTACAATTCTACTGGTACTGTTAGAGTCTGCCATTTATGAGTCCTACCTTTGCCTGAGGTGCACACTCCAGCCCTGGGCCTCAGAAGTGGGGTTCTGCAGCTGATTTTCCACAAAACCTGTGCATTATCACCACTGTGCATTCAGAACTGACGCATCGCCCTTCGACGCAGAGGCTGTTTGATGACCACTGGTGGCCTCCAGAGTTGGGACCTACTCCGATCCCGGTATCGGAAGTGAAAAATCTGGGGGTTTGGCTGGATGCGGGCCTCTCCTTTGTTGGCCACACTAAAAAAAACGCGGCCTGCTGTTTCGGTCTTCTGAGGGGTTTGAGACCTGTTCTCAAGTTCTTTAATGCCCCGACCAGGCAACTGGTAATCCAGGCTACCATCATCTCTCGCCTGGATTATGCCAGTTCTCTCCTGGCTGGGGCTAATCAGTCTGAACTAACCCGTCTACAACGGGTTCAGAATGCTGCGGCTAGGGCGATCGTGGGCTTGCCCAGATTCTGCTCGGTGACAGGTGTCCTTCGCTCCCTACACTGGCTTCCGGTCAGGAAGCGTATCCTCTTCAAGGTACTATGTCTTGCTTTTAAAATCCTGCGAGGCACAGGTCCGGAGATCTTGTCGAGTTGTCTGTCGTTCTATGTTCCTGCCCGCAGCCTTCGTTCTCAGGGTCTGGCCCTTGCGGTGGTTCCCAGATTTAGGCTTAGCCGCATGGGAGGCCGCTCGTTCAGGGTTATGGCTGCGTCAGCATGGAACTCCTTGCCTGTTGAGATCCGCATGTTGGAGGACCTTTTGACCTTTCGGAGGGCTATAAAAACCTTCTTGTTTTAGCCCTCTTTTAGTATCTGTTTTTAGCTTGTGGTTATGTTACGTGCTTCCTTGTCTCTGCGCCAGGACGCTCCTTGGCTGGAGTATCTGTGCGCACAATAAATAACCGTAACATAACATAACATAACAGCGGTTCTACAGCCTGGGTGGCCTGACGATAACGCTCTGTGCTGCTCAATGACGACACATTGCCTGCATTTCAATGGAGCTCAATGGCGATGCAGTGACCTGGGTACATGGAAAAGAACGACACACCGTGCCCTCAGCATTGATGCTTTGCACGATAAAAGGAACTGTTTCAGTGGGACCTGCATGAGTGTCGCAGCCAGCCTGTCCTTCATCGCGGTCGGCCTGAACTTTGGATTTTTCACGGTCCCTCGACTTTCAAGCACTATTTTTGCATTTATTCTATAAAAATTCATATCTTGACTTCTACTGACAGGATTTTTGTTGATTTAGTCTTGTTTCACTCAGATAAATATTCTCTATTTTTCGAAAACTGAGTGGAGTGTTTTTGTTTTGTAGTCATTGTGTTACTGTGCATGTCTGTTTCAAAAATACTTTAAACATTTCCTATTGGGTTAAGCCTGCATCCTCTCTGCCAAGCTACCAGAGTGTGAGCACAAGCTGAATTAATTGTGTATCTAGCTTAACCTGTCCAGGATTGTGGTCCCTACTTTGACAGGTGCAAGCCTCTGCCAATTAGAGACCCAATTTCTAACAGATGACCACCCAGCTACAGTTGGCTGTGCTGCTATACTGCTTCATATTCTCAAGTACTATGCAGTTATTTCACAGTGTCATGACTTCCACATAAAATATTAAATCAAAACTACTAATAAATGCAAATTATGTATGCTGATGTACAACTACTATTGCAAAGTGATGTATTCTAGCAAGTTTCTCACATACACAGATGCTGCAGTTAACCAGACTTACATGCCTCAAATGCACTGATACAGTCTCACAAGCCTATTTACAGTCCCATATGCCTGAAGACAACCTCACATGCTCAGTTATACCATCACATGCCTGGATACAACCTTACATGCCTGGAAACAGCTTCCTATGCCCATTTACAGTCCCACAGGCCCAGTTAAAGCCTCAAATATCTAGCTGCAGCCTCAAATAGCTGGATATAGACTCACATGTCCAGATAAAGCCTCACTAGCCCACTTACAGCCGTGCATGCCTGTATACAGCCTCTCAGGCCTAGTTACAGCCTTAGATGTCTGGATACAGGTTCACATACCTAGAAACTGCATCAAATGCCCTGATATGGTCTCTAAGGCCCAGTTACAGCCACAAATGACAGGATACAGCCTCGTAGACCCAGCTATGGTCTCACCAAGCCAGTTGTAGCCAAACATGTCTGGATACAGTCTCACATGACCGTTTACAGCCTTAAGTGCTTCGACACCTCGTTAGGGGTAGTAAGCGCTATATAAATGCAATTACAATACAATACAATACATGCCTAAATGCAGCCACACTGGCCAAATTAAAACCTCACATGTTCGAACTCAGAAATTGTGCTCGCATACCAACATCTTATGCTACATTACATTCTGAGTCTATAAAATCACAGCTACTGCCCGATTATGAAGTATTGTTGACTTGTATCAAGGTGTAGCCTTTATGGAAACTTCCAGAACTGGAGCTGTGCAAACAGCCAATGCTTAATTTGTAAAAAAATAAAATAAATAAGTGCTAGGGCCCTCCTCAGGACATCAGTGCAACTTGCATCACCCATTGCTCATGCCACCACTGCCAATGACAACCACTAACCATCACATTGTGGCTTGGGTGGCATGTATGAGTCATTTGAATGAATATAAAATTAATAAACAATTGTTGCAGTGCTCATCTCTAAACTAGACATACTTTGGCAGACTGTCATAAGTGCTGGTGTTGACAATTAAATGCCAGTGCTGAGCAGCATAAACCACCGGTAAAATTTAGCACTGCAAATAACTATAGCAGTTTTGTTTAGAGGTGTGACATTTTAAGAGTGTCTTCTGAGCTAACTTGTCCAAGGAAATTCGCTCGTTGGGTAGTTGCACGTATCACGTGGCTGCCGGAGGTGGAGTGAGCTGTCTCCCCCTCTGTGCATATTTGGTACTGTCTGAAACTCATATTGTCTTGTAAACAACAGCAGCAAACCCTTTTGTATTGACCTCAAACTCTTCCTTGCCCATGTTCGGTGCAATAACTGAGGCAGCACCTAAGGTATTAATGGGTAAAATACTTGTACAACAACAATATTAATAATATGCTTTATGTAGTGCTTCCTACTACACTTGTATCGCTTCTAAACACTATTGGTAATATACCTATATAAAACTCTGTAAAATAAATTTAAAAAATACCTCTTCTTATGGTTTCTTATTGTTAGGAAAGTTAAGTATTTTACAAGCAAAACGTCTCCCTTCCTACACTTATAATATGCGCAGGTATAACTCAGCTTACATCAATAAAGAGCCGAATTTCGGTTTTGTCGAACACCAGATTGTAATTACGCTTCACCGCCCACACCTTGTGACCTTGTTCAGAATATGCCCTGGAGGCATGCGCGTGGCAGGTGATTTCCTTATGCGAAGGGACACAATGCGGCAAGTGTCCGTGGGCCTTGGCAGATGTGCAGCTGACGTTCACAGCTCGAGCAGATGTTGTCTTGCAGAAACGAAGAAGGCTTCTTCTGCAGGGATTTACGCTGACCTTATCTAGTGGAGCAGAACTCCGCCTTAAAGAGGCAACCTTCGTTCCACAATGGGCCGCGCGAACACGCATCGCAAGCATTAACCTTTTTTTTCTGACTTGCTGTTTGCAAGACGGTCAGCCGGGGGACCTCAGCTGTGATTACTGAAAATGAATGCCTTCCCCTTTTGACAGGTATAATGCAAACTCGAGAAGTGTGAACAGCCCCTTAGTAAACAACGCGCGGCCTCCATCCCGACCTGAATGTGTTACTTTCTTGCGTGGTGAGAGGTAATTACGAGGCGCTCGCGCTGGCCTTCCCTCGAGCCTCCACACCACAGTGTGACAGTCGAGTCAGCTTTTGGCAAAATACTGTACTGGAGGCGAGAGAGAATTAGCGTTTCACAAAAAAAGGTAGATTGTCTGCTGGAGAAGCAGAAACGAGCCAACACCTCGGTGTGAGAGAACCACATTCTACAGCAGTGAACGCTTCCGGTGCACGATTCCCATTATAATATAATGCTAATTAATGCTATAAAATAATGCTAATCTGCAGTCATGGTTGACTATAATGAACTCTCGGTGCTACTGCAGTAACGTGTAGAACGGGACAGAAAAATCTATTTCTGCTCTTCAAATTCTCAATTGGATTTTTTGCAGAACGAAGCTGCAATACCACACACTGTTGTTGTGCAGTCTCCCCACGAACATGTAGCAATGTACAGTTTTCACTAGCATCAGACAGTATTGTGACGTTTTAACGTATCAACCAATAGCATGCTCTTTTCTCTATCAGAACCAGTGCTTTGCAGGTCTCTGTGACACCAGGCTGTATTGATGTCGTGTATCACGAGTATTTCCTCCATATCTTTTGGAATTTTCAAGTTGTGTCGTAATCAGCCTGTAGTTTGAGGTTTTCTCTGATTCATCCAATATTGTGCAGTTTTCGATCGCACAAGTCTGTGTTGTGTACACTTCTGAGACACCAGACATTATTGTGGAGTTTTTTCTGCATCAGCCACATTTCCTCCATGTCATATGGAATTATTCAGTTTTCACCATCATCAGCCAGTATTGTGCACTGGGCAATGAAATACTAATTTCCAGATGTGTGCTACATACGTTAGTAAATAATATTTAACTTAACGACGAGGGAAATGAATTATTAATTAATTTTCCCTCGTGGTCGTCTGTCGAATCCCAATAACCTGGCCCACCACTTTTACCTGCACGGACCGCGGCTGAGCATTAGGTGAAGCATATGTGTCTTGAAGATTGGGCTTCTCTGCATCTGGGACTATAAGGAAGTAATAAATGCACCCCTTAATGTTGGTAAAATAGCTCCCTGTTTTGCACACCTTCTTAGAGGTCTGCAGTTTGCAGAGTAAAATCTCAGTGGGACAGATTCAGGCTTTCGGTCTTCGCAAATTATTGAAATGAAAACCATCGAGTTGGGTAATAAGAACAATTGTTAGTGATGTACCCGTTGCCAATTTCAATTGAAGAATATACCATCTTAGTAGCCATATACTGTGAGTAGTGAGCCACTTATTTTTGGAGTGGATTTCAGCGATAAGCAAAGTTTCAAAGGGGCATATCAACAACTACCGGCGATAATTATCTCTAAGCGCACTTAGCGCTAGGATAATTATCGCCGGCTAGCGTGAATGTTTATCGCTGAGATAGCGTGCTATTAGCAACGCTTATCTCAATAGAATGAAAATCCTCACGCTAACAGGCTAACATGAGATTATCACTGGAAACACAGCGATAATCTCACGTTACCTTGTTGATAGGGACAGGCAAACTTAGCCATGATATCCTCCTTCCATAGGATATCATGGCTAAGTCTGAAAAATACCAGACGTAAAAAATCAGCGTTAACCGCGGTTAGCGCTGCTTTTTTTGTCTCTAACAGGGTTAGCGACATTCTTGATAATAGGAGAAATGTCGCTTAGCGACATTTCTCCTATTATTTTACTCTGGAACGCCCCCTTTGCATCTCATTAGAGATGCAAGGGGAAGCGTAGAGTAAAAGGGTGCTAACATGCAAATTTGCATGTTAGCACCCTGTTGTTGATAGGGCGCTAGTTTTATCTCTCCTTTTTTGGCTTTTAAAGCCAAAAAAGCAGAGATAAAGCCCTTGTTGATATGCCCCATAGTTTGTTCTGCAACCATAGAAAAGATGTACGAAATACCTCTCAATTTAACAAAGTTTGCAAACTGTTTTGCTATGTCACTTCTGCTTCAGTCACAGTTTAGACCTATCTCTATTCCCCGGCATTAAAATTGTTCTTCATTAGATATACTTTGCAGAAAACAGTGGTCATCTAGTGTGTGATGCTATTTTGCCATGAAAGCCTCCGCAAAATGTAAACTTGCAGAAAATAATTGTGCATAGAAAAGCTTTTCAGTAGTTACATTTAGAGAACAAAATACTGTATGCAGGTTCTTCCCTTATTGGTTTTGCTAGAGTACAGCGAAAATTGAATTTCAATGTGGCAAAATCTTATCTGAGGTGAATATAAGCCAAGGATTCCACAAACTTTACAAAGGCAGATAATGGTAAATGTTAAAAATCTTTACAGCTGGCAAAAAAAAAAACTTTGCACACCACTAGCGGATTCACATAGGTTCTGTAAGATTCTATTTCTTAGATCTCTTTACGTTTATATTGAATGATTGTTTGCTTCGGGATTGATATCTGAGCTTCCTCTTGAACCTGCTTTCTCTGGCCTTTATTCCTCCTTCTCTGACCCACCACACAGATCTAGAGGTGGTGGAATGTCTGCCAATAGACTCCGTTGATGGTGGTCCGGAAGCAGAGCGTGGAATGGCACGGCGGAGGCAGGCCTACCTCCTGCCCACTCATAGCTTGGTAGGGCCACTCACAAAGGGAGGTGCAGGTTACTACCTCTTACCACCCAGCTGAAATCCAGTGCATGGTCAGGGATCAATGCATGTCTCACTGCATCAAGGAACAAACTCATGTTTAAATGTTATCCCTCAGCACAGAGCGCACAAGAAAACAGCAGTGAAACATCTTTTAATCCCAGGGAGCAGCAAGGGCTTCAGAGAAGCTCCTATTGCCAAGAAGCCCTTGGGCGTACGCGCGCTTTATAAATTTTTAATAACATAACATAACATAACATTGCAATACACTGTACAACCCACGCCCCAGCTTTCATGGAAATATATTGTATTGCATTAATGTTCTCAATTTTTGTGTATTCGAGATAAAATGCCAGCTTGCACATTTCATGCGGCCACGGGGTGTTTTTAATGAGTTAATTTACCAAGGCCTATTAGTAATGCATTTTTTGCACGTGCCACTTGGCTGCACATCCGTTAAAGAGTCTCAAGGGGGGGAAATGCCATCCTCAGTGACATGAAGGATTTCATAGAGGAGGAATGAATGAAGAACACTGCTGCACGTCACAGGATGGAACAAAGGGACACAGACTTAGCAGGGCACTGAATCACAATTGGTTTTTTATTGGCAGAGCCACAAAGATAGACCAGCTGTGTGCGGTAAATGCCTAGAAGGTGAATGAATGCACAGTCTAGGCAGTGGGGACCCAGCGTCTATGCTGTTAGTTCTGCAACTTCCTAATTGGCATAGTGACTTCATCAATAGAGGGATAAAATTACATTTACTGCATGCTAGATTGACTTACCAATATGTTCACAGTTCGAATCATTTGGTCCAAAATCTATTTTCACAATCGCAATTTTAGATAGTAAAGTTGCAGTAGTAATTCGCTTGGTTCCAAATAATTTTTTTGAAGTGAGTTTTTGGTACTTTTGCATTCATCCTGCTTGCAGGGCCAGCTTTATGGCGGTGCCACAGGTGCACAGTCGCACTGGGCGCTGACCTGCGGAGTGGGGGCACTGACCTAATTGGGGGGGGGGGGGGGCACTGTGTCTAGCAATAACTGATGATTTAAAAACACCTTTGTCAAAATTCCTTGTGTGTCCAGTTTTCAGACAGCTTTAAAACTGTCAAGATAAATCTTGTAATTAATGTTCCTGCTAGAGAGAGAGAGGTCAGGGGGGGACCAAAATTGATTGTCTCACCAGGCACCAGCAGCGCTAAAGCCAGCCCTGCCTGCCTGCTATCAGCCTTTCTCCGTTCCTTTTCTCCAACAGCTTTCAGCTCCCTCCGCGCAATCCTTCTGTTGTTTACAGTGTACCTCTTTTTACAGGTCTGGAAGGCGCTGCACTCTGCAACATCCACTTTTAATTCCCATTACTATCTTTTTACTAACTCACACATCACCCTCCTACTACATGTTCTTTATTTTTCTTATCATTTGTGATTGTTTTGCTTTTAGCCGCTTTCATTGAGAATGCTTTTCCAATCTTTTGTTTGACTTTGTGGTAATTTGAACAAAATTAATTTGAAATAACCACTGGGTGCAAGCCAACATACTGTTAGTTGAATGAGAGACACTGTAAACAACTGAAAAGCATAACATTTCCATTTTTATATCAGTTAAATTTTACGGAACTGAGGAAAGTCTGCGAGTAGCAGTATTGTGCCTTCTTTAAACACTAAAGCCCCCATTTAAAGTATACGTGGCCCTTTAAAGTGCCATTAGATTGCCATTTCTTTTCTCTCCTGTTGCAGGCAGGTCTGAAAAGTGGAGTAAACAAAGCATAGTTTTCACCAACTGTATCTTTTGGTCACCAAGCAACTGGATGCATGTAGAGTGTGTTACGGATAAAATGTAAAAGCTGGGCTTGTCCATGTAGCGCATAAGGTGCCTCCAATCTGTAGCTGTCAAACTACTCTAGTGTGGCAATACCTTTATCAGAACAAGGAGGTAAAGACATTTAAGCACAAACTCTAAGTGACTTCCTACATCCCTTTAAAACTTCTTAAATGGCAATTTGTTGTCTAAAGTACAACTTTCCTAATTGGCAAGGCACGGCGAGGTCTGACGCTCATGGTTGTAGGCGTGTCTCTTCCTTAAGTTGACGAAGCACATCATCAGCCACACGCATCTTATACCATTCATAGGAAGATCCAGGATGGCTCAGGAATGTCATGGGCTCAGGGCTGATGAGAATTGGGGTACCAGTAAACAGTGACTTTAAGTTGAGATTGTGTTAGGCACACACCAATAATCAAATAATCTCTACATTCTCTTGAGAGAGTTGTAGAGTTACAATCTAATCATCCATGAAGGTGACACGCTGAGATCACTCAAATCTCCAGTTTTCCTCTGGAAGGTTAGCTTTGACATTTGCAACAAAGTTGCTTAGGTTAGCGAGAGGAGCGCGTAAATAAAATACATATTCTTCCTTTTGCATCTCTTGTCTGATAGCCACCCAAAAGTGCCAGCTTGTGATGAAGAATTTTCTCTGAAGTAGGCATCTGCAAAGCATTTCATGTAGACTAGAATTTTTTTTTATAATCTCTCAACAGTGATATGTTTTTTCTATGCCTAGTTCAACAAGTTCTGAGACCCTTAACGGATTTCATTGACTCACTCACAATAGGGTTTCTTAGAAATCAAACTGCATGATCAAGCCACAAACCACATTATTTATTTATTTATTTGACCATTTTAAATAGTGCAGAAAACAGACATGTACGAGAGCGCCCTTCATAAAGCAACCGAGACATGCAGTCTACATTGTGCTGTACTTAGAACCAAAACAGAAATTACAGGTCAACAAGTCAATCGTCGGATACGTAGACAGATGTCACATTAATTTAGTCAGACACATATAGCCCGAACAGAAGGATTTAGAGCTGGTAGTGGAAGGACATCAGTGTGGGTTTTACTAACAAATCTGCTGGATGTGATTCCCACAAAAGCGAGGACATCGTCACATCGTAACTCATCCCTTATTTCCAGACCCAATGCAAGGTTTTCTGGCACCCTCTAAAAAGCGAAAGTTTAGCTAACAAGGTTTTTGTGGTAAGTTGGTTCTTTAGGAACCCCGTGTGCTGAGAACAGCCTGGGCAGCTACTTATGTGCATCCATCGAATGAAGCCAGGGCTGCAACAGCAACAGCTTGATGTCCCTCTGGTCTGTTGCCGCTGCTCTTGCTTCCTTTGGGTAAAGGGTTCGGAACCTTTTGTATTACTTTCAACAGTTTCCACTGCTTACCCTTTCATTAGCTCCTGACCTACAAATAGGAGTGACAGCCAGAGCTGCCCGCCTTGGATCTGGTGAACCAGGACCGAGCATCAGCGTCTGCCCAACATCCTGTGATTCTAGGCAATTCGAGTGACCTCCTGATGCCGAAAAAAAATGAAAGTGAGGTCGTGTAACGTAACTGGTACTCACGTAAAGTGCTACAATATCTTTGGGTCGTGTTTGTGCTATATACAACTTCAGAAACAAAGGAGCAAACCTTGTGGGGTCATGAGGGATCAAAGTGTGTGGTGATACCACCTCAGCTGCCCATGACATGGTGGGAAAATCAATACCTGTGCTCCTATTGGTATTGCTTTGCCATAGGACAAAGCCTACTTGTTCCTACTTTATTTTTTCCTCTTCTTTCTTCTTTCGCTTCCATTCCTCGCTGTCCACCTTGGTGTTCTATTTTCTATCTGCAAATAAACAGTTCCGGTCAAACACTGTGTGCCCCTGTGACAGCAGGGTCCTTTTCTTCGTCTCCAGACACAAGTCTGCCTCAGTCAGCCTAATTATGTCCCTTTCAGGAGGGAAGCAGGAAGCCCGAATGGACTGGGCACAAAAGAGTGAATGGAAGAAAAACCAAGGGCCCTGCTCTCATTGCAAATAAAGGATCTGAACTGGTCATTAAAGGCACTGCCTCCTACAACTTCAGACCACGGGGTGGGAAGTCGCGGGCATAAAGGGAATTCCTGCTGAGGTGATTTTGCGACTGAAACTCATTCCCTTTTGTGCTTTCAGAATTTCCTCATTTGCAATATATTCAAGTGCATTTAAAAAAGTGAACTAAAGTCACTTGTCACTCATTCACCAGCCTTCGGAAGTTTCCATCAGTTGCCTGGGATTTGGGAGGGGCCTTATTCTTTCATGTTTAAAAGAATTGTCCAATTCAAAGAAATTGCATTCTATTCAGTATTATGATTTTACAAACGGGATAAATGGGCCAGCTGCTTGGCACAGGATTGCTGACCTCAGGTGAGCAAGTAATTTTCTATTTCTTAGTGCACTTGGGGCCTGATTGTAATAGATGTAGTCGTGGTAGAAGGTGCCGGGCGAGGAACACCACAACTGGAAACCCTTTAACGCAGTGCAGGTTGTGCACACTTCCTGCCTATGTTCAATCCTTTCCGCTCATGTCTGTGTACGGGAAGTTACCATTGATACTGTGTGTAAGGTAGGCAATAAAGTGGTAAATCAGGATTATTTAGTGCTGTTCTCATGCCTCTTATGCTCCTATCAAAACAGTGAAGGGCAGTATACACCAGCAGCAGTCTGTGCAGGTAAGAGCGGTGGGGCAGTGGGGTGGGTGGGGGATCATGACAGATGACGAGGAGGGAAGATTAAATAAATGAGTAATTTTCCCTCGTTGTCGTCCGTCAAGTATCCCCCCCCCCCACCCTGCCCCACTGCCGGTCAGTTCCTGGTATACACTAGATCATATTTACTCAACATTATTCTCCTCTTACCCTAAATAGCATCAGATAAAATCTTCCCCTCAGTGCAGGCATCAAAAATCTTAACTCCACCAGTTTATCTAATTCCCTACCATCAAGTAATAAAGATAGGATGTCTTGCTGGTCTTGAAGTACAAAAGATAGACAGACAGACAGACAGACAGACAGACAGACAGATAGATAGATAGATAGATAGATAGATAGATAGATAGGTAGGTAGGTAGATAGATAGATAGATAGATAGATAGATAGATAGATAGATAGATAGATAGATAGATAGATAGATAGATAGATAGATAGATAAATCACTGCCTTTTTCATACCAATGGAAACTATGATGAGACCAGGGCACAAGTCGGGGGTACACGTGGGTGGACGGCGTCCACCCACTTTTCTCACAGGGTGGACGCCGTCCACCCTGCCAAGAAGTTGGGCCCCACTGAAAAAGATGCTGAATTCGTCCTGGTGTAATTTCCAAACACCAGGACACTTTCAGCAGCGCCTGCATGTTGTTGTCCGCTTTCGATCCGCAACAACGTGCAGGCAGGGGCGGGGCTCTCATATTTCTGACTCCTGCTGGGCCCATAACAAAGGCCGAATTTGAGGGGTGATCAGGCCTCCTTTTGTTCGAGTCTCCTGGCTGGCAGCAGCCAGGAGCCTCACATCTAGAAGCAAGTGCAGCAGAGGGGAAACAAAGGCTCACACCTTGTTATTACTTCACACATACTTAAGAGAGGCAGCCTTTCACTTTATTCAGTCCCTGTGTAGGAGATATGCATCCACTGTAAGAATATCAGATGTGTTGATCTTTCCCAGTATTTGCACAAGATAAATAACATTCATATAGCGCTTACTATCCCTGAGGAGGCTTTGTAATAATTTAAATATCACTATTTTTTCTTTTAAGGCACTATGGGTAGAGGAAGGTTTACGCTGACAAAGGGAACATTGTTTTGTGTGTAGCTTACAAAATTGTGAATCTTCTGCCTAAATCAGGAGGGTTTCCCTATATACTCGAAATCTGCTCCAATGTACTCATTATAGACATGTTAAACATATATGTGAAGGCTTAAAATCTGATGTCACTTCCTGTGATGCCACTTCCTGTGATGTCACCCGCTGTGATGTCACGCGCCTCATGCGCCGCAATTCCACTTGCATACTAATTAATTTGGTTAGTCCCCCCACTTCTTTTTTTAGGACTTGTGCCCTGTGTGAGACCATCTGCTCCGAGATAGAAGTGAAGACATGAAACAATCGTTGTTTATTGTTTGACGTTTTCCATGTGAGAATAAACTTACTGTAGTAGGGACAGTCACGGCTGCCACAATAAAGATGGGGTGGGGTGGGTGGAGGGGGAGCCAGGGGTGCGGGAGGGGAAGCGCGCAGGGGTTGTAATAAAAAAACATTTTTAAACTTACCTGGAGCTGCCTCCCTCCTCCCGCGTCGCACTCAGCACAGTCCTACCTGGTCCCAGCAAGCACTGGAACTGTATCACAGGCTCCTTGCAATCTCTGCGCTGCTCTCATGTGAGAGCAGCCGGGGGATTGGTCTGAGCAGGCAAGAAAGACGCCCTGCTCAGACCAGGGAGTCTGTGGGGTTTTTTCAGCCCGGCTGCTCAATGCAGCTGTGCTGGAGAAAACCTAAGTGTGCATGTGTGCTTTGGCCGGCCTGAGAAGGCCGGCTGGCCAAAACACAAATACACACTTAGGGAGTGGAGTGCACGTCACACTCCTCCTCCTAATGCCCCGCCACTCCCTTCGCAAGCTGGGTCACAGCTGGAAAATGGAAAATAAAACAATGATATATTTTATTTTTCAGTTACAGGCTCTGTCTGAGCCAGGCAGGGGGGGCGACGCTCCTCCGCCATTGTGGAGGAGCTGCCACTGAGTAGGAATGGATCAGTTCTAGCCATAAGGGCATCATCTGTTTACTAATATTTCATTTAGGATCTTGTAGTCATTGATAAGCATTGGCAATGTCCGATAAGGTTTCTTTTCCTGTGGGTTACATCCTGGTTTGAGAACAGACTCATTCAATGCCTCTTTAGATTAAGTGAATATTGCTCCATCGTCTTTGCTATAATATATATTTCCTCTAATTTCTGGGTTAGAAAGTCAAAATTCATGGCATAGAATCCAGCTAGAAAATCATTCAATTCAATTCAATTCATGGGTCTTTTGTGAGCACAAGGCATACCAGCACTAAGAGCCCTTATTTGAGTATTGAGCATTTAGGCAAACAAATATGTTTTAAGTTACTCTCTGAAGCTTAGTAAATTGTCATTAAGTCCAAGGCTTGGCGATAAGGCGTTCCAGAGTTTAGGGCCGAGATAGTCAAATGAGCAGCCTCTGACTCTCTTAATTCCAGGGACGGTGAGCAGACCTAGTTTGTTTGATCTGAGTTCTCTGTTGGCACAGAAAGGGTTGATGAGATGATGGAGGATATGCGGTCCCACTTTGTGCCTTGCACGATGTGCAACGCAAGGTGCTTTGAATTGGACCCTCCTGCTTATTGACAGCCAGTGTGGCAACAGCCGGGAGAGAAGACTAAGTTTTAGGGATACCCAATAGTATTCAAGCAGCGGCATTTCTAATGACTACCAGTTTTTTGATGATATAGAGTGGGCTGAACATACAGCGATAAAAATGCCTAGGGTAAAGCCATGCCATTCGAGGTTTGCGCCTTATTCTCCTGGAGGTAGTCCAATTACATTCTTGTGCCTAATTCAGGCTCCAGAATTAAAGATAATAACTTGCTCCATCAGTTGCTACATTCTAGATTCACATTGCCAAAATGGCAAAGACAGAGTGGAGGCTGTACATGAGAGGAATAAAGAGAGATGACAGCAGAGCTCTAGCTAGCCTTTCTGGAGGAAGTCCTAACATTCCAAGTCTAAATGTTGCAAATCATTCTGATTTTTAGAAAGTCTAAATACTTCCAAGCCTAGTATTCTGAGTGTCAAATGTAAGGCAGAGCAGCCAAAGAGATTTATGCTAATTTGTCCAGGGTGAGTGGAAGTGGTGGGGGAGGTGTGTATGCATGGACATATACAAAGGAAAAGCGCCATCTGCACTGTTTCATGGCGATGTCTTCCAGGTCTGAGAGCTCGTGACTGGGTGTGGGTGAAGGGGCTCCATTTACCTTGCAGATGCCCCCCCCCCATCAGGTTTTGTTACACCACTGATTCCAAGCCACCGCCTTGTCTCTAGAAATGCAAAGCTGGTGAAATGACGAACCACCATCTCCCTATCTTTCCCTTTGTCACTAAACGCTTCCGAGGGGATTGAAGACCTACCTTGTCCACTATGCTTTTGCTTGAGAGAAGGCCTACTCTTCTCCTTCTTCGGTTTCGAGCCACTTCTTTGCCATTCAACTAAGACTAGGCCTTGCCCAGCTGACCGAAAGGCTAACGTTACCAGATAGCACGCTGGGGCTTAGGTTTCATCTCGGCCTGCTCTGTCTCAGTGCAGACCCAAGCTCTTGTCTTTATGCGCATGCAACCTGTAAAATCAAATGTATTTGACCCAATATTTGTCTAATTTAGTGCATTATTTTAGACAGTACTACTCAGAAAGAGGCAAGGCAAACTTTGCTCATGGTCTCTGCACTGTATTGTCTGAAAATACGGCTGTAAGGTTGATAAATAGTGGGTTTAAAAAAATCACTTTATGCACTGCAGGTGCATAAAAACAGGCGCTTGGTTCTGCTGAGCCAGTGAAGAGCATCATGATATGGCCCATGGGCTCTCCTTTGACAAATCACTGTTTTCCACGGAGCTTACTCTATTGGTTCAACTTAACACCACCTGGACTGTAAACCGCTGCAAGCCAGTCACTGCCAGCATGGCACACGGGTGTGAGGGCGGTCGCGGTGGGTGATCGCTCAGGGGTGTTAAATAATTATTTTTTTTAAATAATAATAATTTTAACTTACCTTTCAGCCGGCCGGGTCTCGCATCTTCTGGCCCCTGCTCTCCTGCTTCCAGCAGGAACAGGAAGCAGACAGCCAGGCTCCCTTCCCTAAGCCAATCACAATGACAAGCGCGAAATATAATGAAGCGCGCACTTAGGACTCGGCCCCCCGGGCACCCGGGCACGCCCCCCCCCCCTTGGTGATCGTCATAGGTGGAGTAACAGGACGGCAACGCAAATAACTTCCGGGTCAACGTCGTGACGTCACTTCCGGCCGGCACCCCGAGGGGGGGAGAGGGCGGGGGCCTATTTAGGGCAACTTGCCCATGTCCTCGCCCTCTCTTTACTTACTGCGCCGGCACCGGTACGCAGGGGTTTCCTTTCTAATCTTCGTCGTATTGCGCGTTGTTAGAGGACGGGCGCTTGCTGGAGTTTTTACGGGACGGCAGCTGTGGGAGAGCATGGCTGCAGGTCCGGACGGAGGAGAGCAGTGGAGTGCACGTATGGCCGGAAGTGCGGCGCGGCCTAAGAAGAGGTGATTGAGCCATAAGTTGTGTTGGTGGATTTTTGAGGTAAAGGGAAGGGAGCCTTTTTGATTGTTTTGCGTTAGAATTGCGGGAATTGAGCCTTGGTTTTGGTCGTTTGTTTCTAATCACGATAACTCAGCAGTGGAACTGATGGGCTCACATATATCTACACTCGTAGGGGCGCGGGAGCTACGGGGGCTTAGCTTTGTATCATACGAGTATCCTTGATAAACCAAGCTATAGTAAATTTGAGCACAAACTAAATTTAGACAAGATGAGTCAAAACATCATCCACTTCATTCGAAATGGGACATTTCGACCCATCTACAAAAGAACCTTTTTGTTTCTTTCGATTTCATTGGTAAAGGTTCGCACGGGATCGTCAGAGAGGCGTCGGCTCTGGCGCCGTTGCCTGGTAACCGCCACAGAGGCGGCTCCCTTGGAACAGGAAGTGGTTACGGGGGTTTTTTCCCAGCAGATGGGACACTCTTTTTCCACCGCCGCCCACGTGTTAGCCGTCGCAGCTCTTCGCATCGGTTGCACGAGTTCGATTGTCACAGAGGTATCTCTGACGAGCACGAAATATAATATGATGGTGAGGGGCAGCCCAGGTTTCCGATGGTGAGGGGCCCAGGTTCGGGCCTCGGCGGGCTAGGAGGTACCGGGATCCGTTGATACAGTAGCCTAAGGGGAAAAAATATGAGACGTTGTTTCACAAAGTGTCATGTTTATTTCACGTTGATTTTGTTTGTTTTTTGATATCCTGTCGAGCCTCTGGGAGCTCAGTTGGTAGAGCGGAGGACTGTAGTAGAGTGTCTAACATCTTGGGACGCTGGTGAAAATCCGGTTTTGGGTGGGTCAGCCCAAGTGTTCGATGCCGAGGGGCCCAGGGTGGGGCCTAGGCGGGGCTGAGGGACACCGGGATCCGGAACGAAGAGGGCATAATGGTGTAAGGTTTGAGACGCTGATTTTCGGGGTGCCATCTGTAATTTCCTTTCGTTTGTTTGGTTTGATGTCCCCTTTTGTCTGTTGTGATTGGGGACCGGGATCCGGAACTAGTGTGGCTGAAAGGGTTTGAGGTTTGAGACGCAGAATCTCCAGATAGCATGTTAATTTCCTTTCGTTTGTTCGGTTCAACATCCCCCTTTTTCTGTTATGATTGGGGGGCCAGCCCGGTAGCGCGAGGTTGAGGGGCCCGGGTTCGGACCTCGGCGGGGCTGAGGGTTAGAACGGGCTGCGGGGATAGCAGCACGCAGACAAGCAGTCACTGGTTGGGGGGGCTCCCAGATGTACTGTGCAGGGAAGGCGCCAAACATGCACGGACTCGGAAATTAGAGCAACTCGGTAAAAGAAACAGTGGGACAGAGTGGTGCAATACATATGGGCAAGCAGCCCCTCTATGAGTTGCCTTTGCCAAGTAGAAGTGAGAGCGGTTGCACTTTGCACCGAGTAGAACATCGAGGGCGCAAGCAGAACGCGAACAAACCATACTTTATGATAGAGCTTCCGACTTCAGTAGCGTGTTGTGTTGTTTATTTTAACCAGGTTGTGCCTAAGTATCAGAACCTCATTCGTGTGCTCAGGCTTCCTGATCCGAACCTCTAGTTTGTGAATGCTGTGTTCGGTTGGTGGACGAAAGGGTATTAGGTACTATGAACATGGTACCAAACAACTTTAACATTTTCTCTTCATTTGGAAGGAACACCATGGTTGTATGGGCGGTCGGAGGTAGGAAGGCGGTGCACGTCACGAGGGAAAGTAACTGGGAAGTGGAACGTGGTGGTGGCATCGGATCAGCACAGGTATTGCTAGCTTAGGATTGGGCGGCACGAATATTTCCCCCTCCAACAGTTAATGAGCATATCGTAGAAGATGACTTCGACGTGGTTGAATTGGTGGCGGCGTTGTTTTCCGCGAGAACGGGTGAGACTGCGTGGTGTGCGCAAGATTGTGTTTTTTTCGGGCTTCCGATTGAAGTCCGTTCGAGGCGGTTTCGGGTTACACTAGCAGTCATGGTGTAGTATCAAGGGTTCAGTACTCCAGAAAGAAAACAAAGTGGGTTATGAGCCAGTGCCTTGCGATACGCCTAGCGGCTTCACGGCGCATTGTGCCTACTCTGGGGTTATGGGAAGGACTGGCACACATGCAGGGCACGAGCATAGTGGACTCCTTATCTTCATCTGTAAATACCTGGCTTCAGGGATGATGCCTTTCGCAAGCTTTGTATATATGAAAGTGACGTAGACTGAATCTAGGCTTTCCATGCATAACCGAGCTAGTGCATAGCACACTAATCTAGTCTGGGGAACCAGGTTCGAGTCGCAGTGCCTTCTAAGTGCAGGGTTTCTGGGGAAGCACTTAATCTCCTCGTGCCTGAAAAGAAATGGGTGTGGCCTTGGGTAACGTAGCTGGTGCGCACGTAAAGTGCTCAAACGCTCAATATCTTTGGGTCGTGCAGCACCATCTAAAACCACAGAAATATAAAGATTACAAAATATTCTATCATGGGGTGGGGCCAGGACTGAGTGAAGTTATCCGCAGTTCACTAGTTACCTATTACCCGGATGAGCGTGGTTACATGGGGTTAGACGTTTGATCGGGCATTTTCATTCGAAAAATTGCAGCAGTCACGTTAAATATTCGCTGATATTTGGGGTATGTAACAAGAGAGCACCCACCTAGATTGTCAGTAGGAGCATTCCTCCCTGGGCCAGCGGGTTAGTTAGTAGCCCTAGAATTGGCGGTCACAGCTAATTAGCCGCAGCAGTAGCCTTGGTCTCCTAAGGTATTGAAAATAAATTCTGTTTGTCACCAATGGTGGCTGGCGGCAGTACGGAAGTTGTTGATGACTTTCGGTGCTGGCTGGAATGGGCGATGGGTTGAGAGCTTGGTATTCTCGAAAAAAGTGGGAGACTTATATTCAGGGAGGGTCTTTCTCTCGCCGATGCTGTTGATGGAAACAGTCTATGGCTACATGGCGACTTTCTCGCGTCATGCGCTTCCGGTCGTCTTGTTCAATTGTCCTTTGCTTAACGCGGGGTCCTCTTAGGGCCGGGCTGTGCCGGGCCTTGCCCCAACTTTGGAGTTGCCACTTCCTCATCGCCTGTGGCATATACGTCTTTGAGGTCGGTCTGCTTTGGGGAAGGTATACGCGCAGGATGTGTCGGACATCGCCGCAATGGGGCCCAAAGGGGCGTATTCGTCCATTTTGACGTAGGTTCGCAGTTCCCTTCGGGGCAATCTCAGGGGGGATCCTATATTTCCACCAGGCCCCCCCCCCGGGGCAGGCGGCGGGGGGGTTGGCGCCTCCCGCTTCTGTATATATGAGTCCTGGGGGCACGATTTCCTTCTTCATTCTGGCCGGGGGTGGGCTTGAGGCCGGCATTCCTCTTTTTTCTTTTGCGTATGCGACCCTGGGCCAGGATCTGTCCCTGCTTATGCACGCAGCATATGTCATTACGTATCTGGGGACGTAGAGGCGGTTTCTTTAGCAAGTAGCAGGAAAGGAGGATGCTTAGTGAGAGTGGCCCCCCTTTTTTGGCCCAGTGGAGGCAGCTGGCAGGGGCGGAGGGCGAAAAAGATGGCCCGTATATGGCGCGAGGATGCAACAGTTGGTGGTTACTTTCATGGGTACATTTGGGGTAATTCCTTCCTGAGGAATTAAATATTAGTAGGGGTCTGGCGATGTATCCCCTACTGCAACAGCAGTAAGCCGATCGTTTTACCCGATTTCCCGCAGCGGATGCAGAGTAGTGGGGTGCTTGCGAGGGCTCCTCCAGGGGGAGCAGGCTTGTGCGGGCATCGCGTCCTAGAGCGGTGGGAAAGCGGCAGTGCCCGCACATGGGGTAGCTAGGGTAGACTGGCCCTCTCCTGACGCAATTTTGATAGCAGGAGTACGTAGCGGCGGGTAGATGTTCACAGAAGTATGCATGCTCATCGATTAGCATGACAGTCCCACGCATAGTCAGGGCATATCGCTTGCAGGGCTATGTCCCACAGCCGACGGTGCGCGTGAGTTGGTCACTAGAGGCAGGATTAGGGAGCCTGGCTAGCTCAGTCGGTGGAGGGTGAGACTCTTACTCTCAGGGTCATGGGTTCGTGCCCCACTTGGGGCAAAAAACGAGTAATTGAGCCGCGTCATGCGCAGCAGGATAGATATGGCGCGGGACAAGAGTTAGGTAGGGTGGTAGGAGCAGTGTAGACCCTGGGTGGCCTGCCTGTGAGCAGAGCCGGTGGGGCAGGTGCTGCGCACACAGTGACAGCGGGCGCAAGACGTCGTGTGGGACTCCTATTCCCTGGGTGGGTTATCCTGCATTGCAGAGGTAACATGACTGACGAACCAGGCCATTTGAATAAGATATGCTCCAAGCCTGATGATTGAGAACCTAGGGGTCACAGGTCGCTTGGGGTGGGGAGGGCGAAGGGCGGTCTGCCTTGGTCCCCCTTGTGGCGGTAAAGAGGCCACATAAATTGCCTTTACATTGATAAGGAGAGTCCTCCGGCATATTCCGTAGGCCAGCACTGAGGTGGAGAGACGGTAAGCTCACCCCAGAGAGAATGGGACACCGGCTGGGGGCAAGGGTGCCAGTTTAAAAATAGGGCATGGGGCTTCCGCCCCTGGTTATTCCCTACGAGCCCCGATGAGCAGCCTGGTGGTGGAGGGGTGGGCCCCTCAGGTGGCGGACCTAGACCAGATGACAGGGGCTCACCCCTCAAGGACGCAGGTGGGTTGCGCCTTGCGTGGTTCTCAGTTGGTTGGGCGAAGCGAGCCAGAAGGCCCCTTAGTGCTGGAGCAATAGGCAACGTTTTCTGGTGAATAAATCGAGTTCTGCCCGACTGGCACGAAGCTAGGGGCAACTTGAATATAAATATTGTTTAACGATTGAATTTGATAAATCCATATCGTATCAAATTGTATGAATTATATATTGTCATGTTTGTGTGTTGATTTGTAATAAACATGGCCTTTTTTATCCCACAGCTCTGGTTGTCAAGCATTGATTTGTGGGTTTGGTTGGGGGCAGGGGCTGGGAGCCATCCTGGGGGGTACAAGTCCTATGACAAGCGCGAAATATAATGAAGCGCGTACTTAGGACTCGGCCCCCCGGGCATCCGGGCACGCCCCCCTCTCCCCCTTGGTGATCGTCATAGGTGGAGTAACAGGACGGCAACACGAATAACTTCCGGGTCAACGTCGTGACGTCACTTCCGGCCGGCACCCCGAGGGGGGGAGAGGGCGGGGGCCTATTTAGGGCAACTTGCCCTTGTCCTCGCCGTCTCTTTACTTACTGCGCCGGCACCGGTACGCAGGGGTTTCCTTTCTAATCTCCCACCCACCCGTCCCTAAAGTTAGAGATTGGGTAGGTGTTGGATAGGGATTAGAGTGTGGCGGTAAAGAGGCCTCATAAATTGCCTTTACATTGATAAGGGGAGTCCTCCGGCATATTCCGTAGGCCAGCACTGAGGTGGAGAGACGGTAAGCTCACCCCAGAGAGAATGGGACACCGGCTGGGGGCAAGGGCGCCAGTTTAAAAATAGGGCATGGGACTTCCGCCCCTGGTTATTCCCTACGAGCCCCGATGAGCAGCCTGGTGGTGGAGGGGTGGGCCCCTCAGGTGGCGGACCTAGACCAGATGACAGGGGCTCACCCCTCAAGAACGCAGGTGGGTTGCGCCTTGCGTGGTTCTCAGTTGGTTGGGCGAAGCGAGCCAGAAGGCCCCTTAGTGCTGGAGCATTAGACAACGTTTTCTGGTGAATAAATTGAGTTCTGCCCGACTGGCATGAAGCTAGGGGCAACTTGAATATAAATATTGTTTAACGATTGAATTTGATAAATCCATATCGTATCAAATTGTATGAATTATATATTGTCATGTTTGTGTGCTGATTTGTAATAAACATGGCCTTTTTTATCCCACAGCTCTGGTTGTCAAGTATTGATTTGTGGGTTTGGTTGGGGGCAGGGGCTGGGAGCCATCTTGGGGGGTACGAGTCCTATGCTGCAAGCAGTGTTGTGATTGGTCGGAACAGCACCCAGTCAGGCGCTTATGGGGAGGCCATGTTCTCCATGTAGGCTGCATTGCAGCCTGCATGGAGAACTATAGAGTGTGCATGACTGGTTTGGGAGGACCCAGAGGGCCGACCAAACAGTCTATGCGCACTCAGGCCAGGAGTGGGCACACCACTCCTCCCCTGCTCCCAGAGAAGCCCCGTACAAACCAAATATAAAATGATTCCATTTTATGTTTCTGCTTCTTGCACTGCGAGAAAGCAGTGGGGCGATGCTCCTCCACCCTGGTGGAGAAGTCGCGTCTGCAGCAAGCATTCATTTGTTAGATAACCGTACAGTGCTGTACAAGTGAGTCAATGCTATGAATGTACTGGATAACGTTACTAGTTGCAGCCAAGCAGACCCTGTTTTGTAAGGCTTCAATAGGTCTCACCCTACCATTTGACAGCTATGTAGTAAAGATGTTTTTGTTACTTTGAAAGAAATCCGTGCACTTCAGATTCATTCATGTTAGTGTAATTGGAAGACCAGACTGCAGAGCTGGTACACTTCGTGAAATGTACTTGCACCGCAGTGGCATACCATAAAATAATATGGTCCACCCCTTCAGTATGTGAAGAGGGGCCCGATGTCACACATGTCTCACATATATTCATTGGCTTTCGGCGGAGTAGGGCCCCTCTGAAGGCTTTGGAGAGGCGGCCCTGCACCACTGGGCCTGCACAGGACTGTGTTATGCCCCTGAACATCCTGTGATTCTGGGTAAATCACTTAAACTCACGTGCCGGAAAAATAAATGTGTCCTTGTGGAATGTAACTGGTGCTCATGTAAAGCGCTCCAATACCATTGGGTCAAGTTTGTGCTATACAAAACTGCACACACAAACAAAACAGGGCATGCTATACAGTGATCACCTTGTAGGAATTAATCTTTCTTTGGGCATGGGGGTCCCATTCACTAATGTAAGGGGCTGTTTGTCAGTTTCTCCAAAATGTTTGTTCTTTGTTTTTGTTATTTTTCATACTTCAAGTAGCTAAAAATGAGTGAAGCACACAGACTAGTAAACAAAATAGTGCAACTGCGGGGCGTCCGTTACACCCCTGCTGCGCCTTTGTTGCCATAACAGTAAAGTTTCAGAGGAGGGCAGCCTTTTCTTTTTCCAGATTTATTTAGCGCAAACTCGACCCAAAGGAATTGGAAGTTTTACATGATCACCAGCTACATTACAGAAGGACACATTCAATTTTGGTTGGCACGAGGAGATTATATGATTTGCCCAGAATCACAGAATGTGGAGACGACCCCGAGACACGAACCCTGTTCCCCAACTTCAAAGTCAGCAGCTCTGGCCATTACCCACATCCTCTCTTGCCCCGTCAAGAGCAACCAACCAGATTGTACCACTGTGTAGCGAGCCTTAGGCTTTCCTTTTGCAAATCGTTCTCCTCAGGTTTGTAAGTCCAGTTGGTTCAATTCAGTTAAACAAAGACTGCAAATCCCAGCATGCACTGATGTGTGAAATGAAAGCCGGTGACTGGCCACATACCACCCTGCTAACAGGAAGTGTTTGGGCATCCTTGTCACCATGCACTAAAAACCTTTACGGCATTCACTCGGGGTAGAGGAGCCAGTGGTTTAAAGCGTTTCGCAACCCTTATCTGAAGCTTCCTGGTTTTCTAGGTTAATTGGTGAGTAGCTCCTTCAGGCTGGCATTTTCTTTTGAGTTTTGGGGCGTTTAGTCCAGTTTGTCGCATGCTCCAATCAGGGGTATATGCGGGTGGACGGTGTTCACCCACTCTTTTCACAGGGTGGACGCCGTCCACCCTGCCAAGAAGTTGAGCCCCACTCTGAAATATGCTGAGTACGTCCCGGTGTAATTTTGATACATTCAGCAGCGCCTGTTCGTTATTTGCTTTCCTTCCGAGCAGCAACGTGCAGACAGGGAGGGGGGGTTTGTCATTTGAGACTCCAGCTGGGCCATAACAAAGGCCGAACTTAAGGGCCCATTTGGCCTTCTTTGCCCGAGTATCCAGGCTTGGGCCTGTCTGTAGCCTCACACCTAGATGTAATTGCAGAGGAAGGAAAACAAAAGCAGCAGCTTGTTAACACTTCAAAGGCACATAAGAGAAGCACGATTTCGAATTTGTTGGGACCCCATACACTATAGATATTCATGCACAGCAATAATGTCAGATGTGTTAATCTGTCCCAGTGCAAAATAACAATTTAAATACCAGTATTTTTTATTTGTTTTACAGCGCTATTCTTCATAATATAGGGTGTCAGATCGCATTACAGCAAACATACACATTATATTGACAATAAATTACACAAGTTTGTAAATCATTTCACGGGATGTGTTACATAAGACAGTGAGGGTTACGGGGTGTAGGAGTCACATATCATCCTTCAGAGTTCACTCTGCTGTACTAGAAGGATTACAGTGCAACTGCATGTAACCAAAGGATCTCTGTGTTCAAAGCATTAACCCACTTACTTTCCTATCTACATAAAGTAAAATCTGCCATCTGCATGTTACATGATGGGCTTTGCAGGAGGTGCATTAATCAGGGCCAGACTGGGAACAGAAACCGGCCCTGGCAAACTGCTCAGCTGGCCCCCCCTGGGATGAGGGTGGAATGCAGCCGAGCAGTTTGAGAGGGCTGGTTTTGGCCGATTTTGTTACAGGGGGCCGATATTGCCGACCCCCTGTAACCAAAACGGCCCCCAGGGGGCCAAAACCAGCCCCCTCCCTAGTGGCGTACCGGGGAAACGCCCGGTGCCCGCTATGGCCAGTCCAGCCCTGGCATTAACCCTGTATGCTACTTTAAGTCAAAACTAGGATTAGACAAAAACAAATCTTTCCATCAAATGTGTTAACCACCAGGCAGCTAAAGTAATCACATCTACATGGAAATGTGCTGCACATGGAATATTATTCCTGGTGGGGTAGGCTGGCAGCAGAGTTAGTTTGTCAATCCTTGGGTATAAGAACCTGTCATGTGCAGTGATGTCACTTCCTGCGATGTCACTTCCTGCAATGCCATGCGCTGTGATGTCACTTCCTGTGGTACTACCTAACTTGGAGAGTCCCCCCACTTCTTTTTTTAGGACTTGTGCCCTGGCTAAATCTAATAATGGAAAGAAAAACGTGTTGAGGATAATCAGCTTTAGAAAGAACCTGTGGAACGTGAGCCATCTTCAGGTCTGCAAAGTGGCCCTTTGCAAAATATGCAATTCATGCAGCCAATACTGTTTTAATTGCTCGTTGCATTCTGGCGCATGAAGTTTCGCATTCGACACTGCACGATGGGCTCAAAATTCATGGCATTTAAAGGAGAGTTGGTTAAAAAACAGGACTGGCTGAAGGTGCCACAGGTGACCTGGGGCCCCTTGGCAACGATGCACACCAAATCTCGAATAGAATGTCTGCAGCACGCCACCTGCTAACCCTCCCTTGGTGCGGGCGCCTCCCTCTTCGATGTACAGACAAACGGCCACATCAGGCTCCGTAATGTCGCAATTAAAATCTGTTTAGCATGAGCATAATTGTCGTTCCACCTCTGCGCGCTAACTAGCACTAAATAACCCCAGCCATCTTCATTACGATCACAATGAAGACGCCGCCGGTACATTTCATGTTGCCCTGGCGGTGTGTTTCTGCGCTTAGAAAAATGAGAAGTTGGTTTTAATTAGAGTGTTTTTCTTTCCGTAGGAGCAGATTGACACTCTCTGGAGATCAATTAGGCAGCCTTTTTCAGTTAAAAGGGAGGCGAACAAGTGTTTAACCTGCTTATTGATTGATGCTAAAGCTGTCTAGAGCAATGCATTGAAGGCCTGCCACGCGCCGGCGATCACGGCTAATATCGCATGATGCCGCCACGCAGTTCAATGTCGCGCGTGCCACCTTCAGCCACTCCAGGCTCGTTAACCAAGAACGCATTGCATTCTGGGATTTGAGGTTTGTCATTTAACGTTGTAATTGTTGACTCAAAAATCCCTGAATGCAAAGTGCGACTGGCTAAATTTGGCGCGCATGACATGGCGCACCTGAAAGCTGTACCACTGAGTGGCTTAACTAGCACGACAATATGTACAAGAAGCATTCACCGTGAGGCATCTAAAAGCATGTGTGGCATTAGTTTACTTTGAGTATGTCCCCTTCATAAAGTACCCACCGGACACTAAAATGTCTGAAGGCACTTTAGTGGGATGAACACATAGTTCGAGTTATTAAAACATCACATTTCCACCGGTGCTCTTTATTTGTAGAAATAATGGTAAACTGGTATTTTAGTACTTTTGGATATGCTCATTAAGACTGCAACTCCCAGGATGCTATGCTTTGTTAAATGAAAACCTAAAGCTGGAAGCATGGCGGCATTAGTGATGTCACACAAAAGGATGAGGCCCAACAGAAATTCATTGGTTTTGGGCTAAATGGGCCACCTTGAAGGGTTGAGGGGCCCCTGAGTGCCCCCCTGCACTGCTGGGACTGCAGGAGTCTGCGTTATGTCCCAGGGTGGCATGGATACATCTGGGCACAAAATGTACTCAACCGGGAGAGGTGGTCTTATTAGTTGAATTATAGTTCACTTGGGTGAGGTTGCTAACAATCGTAATTAGGTATCCCACTCACAGTTGCAGTTCTGCGTGCGGTATACAGTGCCCATGAGGTTACCAGATGCACCCATGGCCAAAAGGACGCAGGTCCCCAGTCGTGGACTTTCCTTTTACATCCAACGTAATTTGATACCTTTGTGTAATTAGCATTACTTCATGGGTATCAAACCACAAGTACCAGAATGCATTTGGTTGTTAAATATAGGACATGACAGAAGCGTTTCATCTTTGGTGACATAGAGCTATCTGTTGACCTTACAATGAGCATCATGCCTGCCAAGTATCCGCTTACCGTGTGTTATACCTCCTACCAGCACATTTTTCATGCTGCAGCTAACAGATCCAATGGGTTGCAGGGGAAGTCCATACGTATAGAAAGCACAAACCTGCACCCCCAACGCAAAAAGGCTATAAATGGCAAAAACGTCGGCTAACTGACATTGCCTGGCGTCCCACGGAGCCGTTTGAAAGCTTGAACTGAGCAGACAATATTATTCAGATCACTTACAGCCAGTCTTGTCTTTTTAGTCAACAGTCCTTTGCATGGTGGGTTTTGTGGTCCTACATTTGGAAAAACCTAATCTACATGTCCATAAATGTAAAAATGCTAATATGGAAGCTGTAAGGGTGGGGTTAGGTGCTATGTATGCACAATTAGCCAGAAACGTAGACTATAAATTAAATGTCAAGGTGAGCAAGGTGCAGCACTGTCCCTGCTTCAGGCCTACGACTAGTTGTATGTAGAGAAACTGAATTTCCCAATTTTAAGCTATATGGTAAACATTCAGATTGCTACGTGGGCTGAAAATCATTATCCTTAGTTGTCTCTGTTTTCTATGTCTGTGAGTGCTGTCCATTAAGTTATTCTGTGCCCCCGTCAATGTAAAGTTGTAGTTCTACTTCTATGTTTGTGAAATGTCCCGGCTTTTATAATCTGGCCACCCAGACATGCTGGGACTAGCGTCCTTATTCTTATATATAGCAACGCGAAAATGAACACCCCAGCATGTGCAGTGCTGTAAACTGACAGCCATGGATTGCTGAACATCGCCCTGATGCAGCCCACACTAGTCTAGTGTTTTTATTTAATTTTTTAAATCTGGGATTTGTAGTCTTGCTCATTCCATTATATAATAGGAATCCCAGTCCTAGAATTCACATTATAAAAAAACAGACTTAAGCAACACATCACGATTGAATGTGGGAAACCTGGCAGCTGTGCTGGTGACATGTTGACTTCATGCCTTGGGGCACAAAGATCTCATCGTGGGATTTTATTGAGTAAATCTGTGCATTTTTAGAGTTTGTGTCTTGATAGCAATGATTTGTCAAATCAAAATCTGGAACTGGAAATCTGTTTACAGCGAGCCAATTGGACTCTTAAACCCAGGCAAATAATAGAAGTGTACAAAGTACTGCCCTGGAACCCTAAACCTCCACCCCTATCTGCAGCTCTGGGCCTCCAGGCAGCTGTGTGGACTGTGGAGAGCCTGCATGAGAGGTTTCACTGTAGATATTTTGAAAGGACTGAAGGAGGAGCTGGCTGCTGCCTTCTATGTTCTCTCCATGGCCTCCCATAGAACCTCTTGAACAGTGAACCATGATTTCTGAGAGGCCCAATTCCTTCTTACTGTCACGCGGCCTTGATTACTAACTCCTCCCATCTTCTGCTCCATCCTACATTAACCCTCACCTCTCACCTCCTTCCCTGGCCTTTTCCTTCCTTTGCTACTTGTTGACTAGACACTTAAAGCAGGCCAAGAGAAATGCATTATTGCTCCATCCATTGTCATATAAGCATTTTGGAGGATCTTATGCGATTCACAAGACTCATTCCAAGAGCCCTCAAATTTCCTAGTTGTGCATTTAAGTAACTCATGCAGACCAGGAATTTTCTTTTATTTCTTAGATTTGTGGTCCTGGTCTTCTAGTGTTTGAAAGAAGACTGCAAACTGCAGCATGCGGCAAAAAAAGTGGAAATGCTCAGCCACTCATACATAGAACGAATGAACTTGAGAGCTCTGCATTACTATGGCAGTCCAGGTTTAGCCAAAGGTAGTAGCTGCTACCCTTGGATTGCCGAGTATGCCTAACCCTACTCTTTCTAATTCCTCTCTCAAGTGTTCATGGAGGCAATAGCAGGTTGAAAAAGTAAACAGATCTCAAGCCATTTATTTGCTATATGTGGCTTTCACACCTTGGTCTTACCCTTACCCCTCAGTAGCAAATAGGTGAAGTTACCAGATAACACCAGGCTCCAGGAGCACAATTTTCCATTCCTGGATATTCCTTTAACAACTTAATGCACTGTAGGGACTGTTGCCAGGGGTGTGTGAAATTTGTGTAATTTGCTTTTGCACAACTACTCGAAATTCAGCAAAATTATGAATCATTATGTGGCATTCAGTGTGAAATGCGTCCTCCTGTCAATTTCTGATGCAAAGATGCATTCTGTGTTAAATAAAACTTGCGGTCACAATCTGTGGTTGCTGTGAATTTGCTATAAACTTTTACTGCAAATACCAAGTGCACTGTGAATATTTACTGAAATTGACGCGTAATCATGCAAAGTTGTCTAATGGCATAATTTTAGGAATTTTGAATAACAAGCTGTTGGACATGGCCCTTCTTAGGGGAATTACCCCAAAACGTTTAGCTTTTTCTGGAGCCGCAGAAATCTTGCCTGCATCTAAGGCGTGTGGTTCCTGTACTGCAGGGACCCTGACACTCGTAAGCGTCTTGTTGGTGGTGAGTGGATTCACCTGTTTCAGGACCCCGGGTGGCCCATTTCGTCAATCATGGCGCATCTCTCGTATACGGCACGCCGACTGCAAGCTCATTGCTTGCGGTGTCCAATTCCCAGGGTGCAACCCCTGGAGGTGGGTGTGCACCCCTAGTAGTACTGAATTGTACCTCAAGTGGCTTTGCTGAACTTGTGCCTGTGTGTGTTACAGGACTGGTCTGGTGCAACTTGTATCATCATGCACTGGACGTTGTGCCTTCTATCCAGGGAGGGACGGAATTTGCAACTCTTCATTTTGTGCAACCAGAATTGCCTTGTGCAACCTATATCAACGTGCACCAGTCATTGTGCCTCATTTCTAGGGAGGTATGGAATTTGCAACTCTTCATGTTGGAGACGTGAAGTGTCTGGGGTGACTCATACTAACATGCACTGCACGCTATGCCTGGATTGCCTGGGCTCGACCCTGATCAACGTGTACCTGTCAGGGTGCCTCCTCCCATCGAGAGGTCCCCTGTGTTACTCCCCGTTCATCAGTAGTTCCCTTTTGACCCTCGTCGCAATATACCTACTGCCTTCTCCACACCTTGCCTCTCCCAAAGACATCTTGGCGCCAGGTAGTTGCGAGAGAGATTGACTGGGCTGAAGGAACTCTTCTGAGACAGTTCTGAAACGGGTCAAGAGACTGCATGACTCTATTGTGTTTTGAGACCTGTGGTGAACTTCCTGAGTGGCTGCTAAACACCCAATGTTTACTTCTGCCTCCTAATTAAAACTTGCTACATATCCCCACCTGCTTCCCGAGGACCCAGACTAAGTGTGACTTTGGCCGTGTGCAGCCTAGTATCTGGGAGACAGGGCTAGTTGTCTTCCATCCGAGGGTGTAGGACAATCAGGGTGAACCTGAGGGGGGGAGGGAGGCTGGGGCAAAAGAGTCTGCAGGGTGTTATCCATTGACCTGCTGGGTACACAAAGCCCTGCATTAGGGTGCTTAGTGCGAATGTGTGCGAGAGTGTTCCGCACAAACTGGTTTTATACCTGTCGCATCGTGTAGCAGTGTTGAGTGAGTGTATGTGAGTGGGAGTGATAATCAGCGGACCGCCTGTAATTCATGACACTGGCCGGCGGTGGCGCTTTATAGGTTGATGTCATGCCAAAAGTACAGTACATTTGAAATTGGGTTTACCAGCATGGCTCCGCCCCATGGTGCTGCTAAACAGTGTTCTTGTTTCATGTATCTACATTTCTTTGATATCGTTGTAACCCGAGGTGTACCCTATAACTGTGCAGACTGTATTATCAGGATGGCTGGGGTGGGCCTGTGGTGGACAGCGTGTCACGGTGCATAAGGGTGCTCACTTTCTCTCTCTGGGGGTCAGGGGGTTAGATTAGGAAATATCCAGTCTGCATACTATTGATATCATAATAATACGACTGGCCTAGTACTGCTAGTTATATTTCCAAATGTGTTTAATGCCCGAAAGTGTTTGATGTTCATGTTATAATAATTGAATGTGTGTTTTGACTATGAACATTATTTACATACATCCCGTGTGAAGTCTTTTTTGTGATGCTCATTGATTTATCTCGAGCGACTGCTGTGTCTTTGCTTTCTATATTGCCTCAGAAGAAAGCCTGACTGCTCAGTGCCAACCTACTCAAGGCGGAGCACAGGTTATACAGCAAGAGTAATCACCCACCCTTGACGGGAATGGTAGGTTCTGCCTGGCTGGGGGAAACCCTTTAGCCGACCAGAAAGTGCCAGTTCCAATACAAGTAAAATGCTAAGGGCCTCATGTAGGAAGTCCAATACCGGTCGGTAACGGCCGATTTTCGGTAAATATACCGTTACCGACCGGTATTTGGGCTTTTGAGATGTATGGGTCTCATTTCATGATTCGGTATTTACCGAATCGGTAAAATTACCGAATCGGTAATTTTACCGATTCGGTAAACACCGAATCATGAAATGAGATGTAGGGGGAGTGTGTCGTGGGTGTGGGGATTCGTTATTTACCACCAACTAAAGGTTGGTGGTAAATGACGAATAGGTGAAAAAAAGCATTTTTGTGCACGTTTAAGTGTGCAATGTGGCAGACATACATGCCCTCAGGGCATGTATGTGTGCCACATGTGCACACATGCAGGAATCAGGGGTGCAACAGGGTGTCAATGTGACACCCTGCCACCCTTGAATGTGCTCCCCCCATTACCGAATCGGTATTTACCGATTCGGTAATGAGGCATACCATCCCATTGAGAAATCAATGGGAAGGTATGCCTCATTACCGAATCGGTAAATACCGATTCGGTAATTACCGAATTTTTCCGAATCGGTAATATTTACCGACTTTTTACCTACATTGCATTTACCACTTCATAAATACCGATTCGGTATGATTCGGTATATATGAAGTGGTAAATGTAATTTACCTACATGAGGCCCTAAATTCCTAAAATTACGCAAATTATGCCAAATAGTTTACATTTCGCCAAGTTGCTGTCCTGGTTCACTTGAGATGATCCATTGGAACTCATTTTTTAAAAGAAAAGCCAGTTCAGGACTGGAGCCCTGTCCACAGTTGACATTGAATCATCAAGCAATCTTAGAAGTACGGAGGAGTTAAGGGGCTTTCTGTAGATCAAGTGGCTAACCTTATGAACCCATCATGGGTCGATGGGTGTGTGATGTTCACTTCTGCTTCCACTGGCCTTTTGGTGGATCAACCACCATGCTCAGTCTTCTCACTATTTTATGCAGTTTCACTACCTAGAGCTTCAGAATAAACTTTGGATTAGCCACTTTCTCCTGACCGGATGATTTTCTTGTCTGTCTTAGTTTCTTGCTCTTTAGTGGCTGGCTTTACAAGCTTTCATCCTTATGCTTGTTTGTCCTTCCCCTGAAGCATTGCTTGCTTACCCTCTCTTTTTATTGAGTGTGCTGTATCCCTACACTGCTGATGTCATGTACTTATTTGCCTTCCTTTTTTCCATTCACTTCCCTTCTAGCACTCCATGGGAATGCATTATCTTCTGCTTGTTCTCTGTTCACACAGCCCACTCACTCTCTTGACCCCACTCTCACATCTTCTTTCTCAGTCTTTCCACCTCTCACTGTCGCTCCCTTCTATTGCTCTTTTGTTTCTTTTTGGATCCGGCTTTAGCTAGGACCTTTTAATCTGACTAAACATTGCATGTATGGTATGCATACTTACAGAGCTTTCTACCAGCTATCCTCATCCATCAGGCTGATATTGTGTCATTCCCATTTTTTCCACCCACTGCAGCATACAGCATGGGGCAATGGGTCAGCTTACTCCTGCTATTGGCTAACTTCACTGAAAGTGTGAGGATTCTCCCTTTTCACAAGGAACTCATTAACACACAAAGTACCTTCAGTGCCTGGCACTACTATTGAGACAAAAACATTTTTTCGATTTTAAACAATATTGGTTTTTTTTAGATTGAAAAAGAGCCCAGCAGCTTCCCCAGAGAAAGCATTTTGCAAAAACCATGACAAAACAAAAAAGCCTTGATAAAGTCATATGATTGACAGTCAACGCCAGTCCTATTGACTTTGCTTATTTTGTTATACGTTTTGAACATGCATCAGTGCACCTTTGATAGCCCCACTCCCTCTTCCTCTCTGTTTACCACCCCGCTTGTTATGAACATGCCATCATTGGAAAAGCCAACAACAGTAACCAACCATCTCAAAAGTATTTGATTTAATTTTTTCAAGATGGCCATCACATTGCATGATTCATCATGGTTTTGTGCATCATTGCATGGCCCAATACGGCTACCATTCCGAAAATATAGAAACTAGTGTTTTCATACCGTCAAGAAGGCTGCCATATTGAGTCACATTACACAGTGATAGTGATAGCGGGCATCTTGAAACCTTACTTTCTTTACTTTCAAGCTGGCTGCTGAGTTGTGTCACAGCACATTGTATCACACAAACTAGCTGCCATATTGAAAGTATAAACAAGTAAGTTGTTCTCCACTATAGGTTTTGCCTATGCCGGCACATTCAAAATCATCCAGCATTGGCAAAACCAATAGCGATGCCCACACAGAATTGGCATAGCAAGACCGATTGTCTTTGCCAATGCTTGCTATCACTGTTCCCTTCGTTCTTCTTGTTGCCTGTGGTCCAAGCCTCTTATTAGTTAGAGGGATATTAATGGGGCATACATTACTGGGGAAAAAAACAACCAGCATAATATTTTATCAGTGTGCAGCCTGCAGGTTATAATCACATCAAGGATGACCCATTTATTTGATTTTTACAGGTTTGATAAAAAATGACGATCATTAAGTTAAGGTTACCAGATGACTTAATGTCACCAAGGATTCAGGACTCAAACCCATGATGTTTATTTAATAGAAATGCAGTCTAGAATAGAGGTGTTGAGCCAACAAATTAGCAGGGAGAACCGAGCCAAAGGTCTGGCTCAGATCTTAGAGCCTGTGCACTTGTCAAGCTCGGAAAATATTCACAATGTAAATCATAGAGCAAACATCACATAAAATATGATAAACGACAACCTATTTAAAATTCAAAAATGGTATTCTTTTAACATATGGCACAGAGAAGTACTTATTACAAGTGATAGTTTTCTACAACTGGTATTCTGACCTCAGGTATTGGGAAATGCTTTCATATGCGATAATGAAGAAAAAAGAGTTTCTGTGATATAAAATGTTTGCCTAAGATCACACAATTTAAGGAGCGAAGACACAGTTTATCTAGGTTTTCTGGTTTCACTTTGCACAAATCAGCCAATAATTGGGTATCTTTTTGTCTTTCCACATGCTAAGGCTTTGTTTTTACCTCTTGGTGCAGTTTTCAAATATAGCAAACTCGACCCAAGGCAGAGCTCTTTACAGGAGCCCCAGTTACACTAAACAAGGTCAGATGCGTTGTTTATAGGCACAAACAGATTTGGCCAGCATCATAGGATGTTGAGCCGACACTGAGACTCAAGCCTGGTGCCCCGTTCCACAGTGGGCAACTCTGACCATAATGCAACATCCCAAGTACTGGGAGGGAAGCAGCCAGAAGCCACTTAAAAGCTCAGCTTGTTATGAGCTTAAGGTTCCAACAAGACCTCAAGCTGAGCGAGAGCCAGGCTTCAGGCTCGAGCCTTCATTGGCTTGCCCACCTCTAGTCTAGCAGTTGTAGTTTTGAAGTCCAACTATCAAACCAGGTAATCTAAATTACTAGATTGCAAGTGTTTGTAAACGTGCACCTTAGAACTGTGTAGCAGAGCAACCTTGGAGACATAGGGTCATTTGGTACCCTTATTGTTAACTAGGGGCGGCCATAACAGCACAGATTTACATTAAGACTGCATAATATCCATCTTGCGATGACAAATAGGTTGGGGGCATATTATCAAGAAACGGCCTTAACATTATTGCCGCTTTAAAAACTACCGCTAAAGTGGCGATAATGGGCTTGATAATATGGCCTTGAGAATTCCCATAGAAGCCCATGTTCTGGTGTCAAAATGGGCTTCTATTGGAATTCTCTGCGGCATATTATCAAGCCCATTATCGCCGCTATAGCGGCAGTTTTCTGCCGTTAAAGCGGCGATAATGTTAACGCCGTGCTTGATAATATGCCCCCAGGTAAGTCATTTTCGCTTTAAATAATAGTAAGTTGTATTCGTATAGCGCTATATACCGCACTTTTACCATTACTAAAAAATTGTCAGTAGCAAATGTAATTGTTACCCAATTCACTCTTCGACCAATCAAGGGCAAGATGAGGCTGCATAGCTGGGATTCGACCCACACACGGTGCACAGTGCAGGCGGCAGCAGCGAGCGTGCAGCTCACTGAAGCACCTCCTTGAAACATGCGGCCAGCGAGAGCAGTGCATGCTGGGAGTTAGCTGGTACACCAGCAGCATTAATTATACAATAACATCCTCACAATCTCATTGTTATTTCGCCCAGGCCTGCTAATGCGACTCTGCGCTAATGGTTTCATAGAGAGAACAGCAGATTTACTATCAGGGGAAAGATTCCCCCAGTAGCCTAATGAAATTAACTAGGATGAAGATAAAATATCTACTCGCTGTTGACACAGACTACAGATGCTCTGAGATTCATATTTTTTCCCTGCTCTGAAACTTTCACAATGGGATGGCTCATTGGGGAGCCCTAAAAGCCCAGCTTTTGGTGTTCAGTAAAGTTATCACTTCGAACAGCTGGAGCTTTTTATTGGGGAACTACAGCACTCCAGTCCCCAGAAGATTCTCTGATAAACCCTGCCAGACTTTGTTCTGAGGACAGGGTTGCTGTCAGCTTTTCCTTCTAGGGGTCCCAGCTCAATTATAAATGTGTAGTTGTCTTTTAATCTGCATGCATGCGTCTTCTGCCTACCTGCATGACATTTGGTAAAATATAACAAGAGAAAAATCACAAAAAATAATGTCATTTGAGGATATAGCAAAACAAGGAGAGGTACAACTCCCTGTTGGATAGTAGAGGCCATAATGTACAGAGTTTGTATGCTACCCGTCCACTAATAGCTCATCCATGCATTCTTAGGTGAATATGGCACTATATAAATGCTATTGCAAGTCACTCAAAGCAGATCTTATCCATTTGTCAGGAATTGTTTGTTGTGCGTACTGGGGATATGGAAAATGCGCCCCACCTTGTAGTGTACTGCAAAGGTGTGTTCCTAGAGGTCTCATGATGGCCCACGTCAGGCGTAAGTAAGTCATTGAGTGATTGTGAGAAACCAAGACGTTTTACAGTGTCCCCCCACGTTTTGTCCCCATTTTGACTAGTTTATCCTGGTTTTCTTACTCTGACTGTGACCTGGGCTCTCCTTACCAGACCCAGGGCCTGTGCTCTGATTAAAAGTACATGGTGATTAGGTACAGTTACCCGAAAAAGACTTTCTGGAAGAAGTTGCAGATGTCTCAGGTTGGCACTGTTTTTAGGCACTAAAAAGTATTTAATTTAAAAAAAATCACATCTCCGTTTCCTTACATTGGATTTTTGTCATTTTATATGGCATTTTAATCATAAAAATATTTTCTATTTTTATAAACTGGTGGTGGATGTTTATTGTGTGCTGTGTCTTACTTATTTAATTTGTTGGTGTTTTCAAATGCTTTACAAACCTGTCCCCGAAGTTAAGCCTGCCTGCTCACATCCAGCTACCGAGGGTTCAGCAAGGGAATAATTTATTGAGACCTTGATTGGGCCTTATATTGTGATTGTGGCCTTATTACTAGTGATAGGTACCTACCTACACCTACTAATTAACCACATTCCAACAGTTATGATTTCTTTTATTTGCAATCCGCTGTTTCAACTGTTCTATTTTTCTCCCACTACAAATTATGGGAAAGTACCAGAATGCTAAGAAAAAATAGAAACAATACTGGATGAGCTACTCAGACCTTATGTCCTAAAACGTGCCAGCCCTGCATCCCACTCACTAGGAATGCTAACCAAACGTTGAGGAACGTCCTCATTTAGCCACATATAATTTGGCCTGCTCTTGGTGATAAAGGGTTCTGAAGGATGTTATTAATTATGGTTATGCATAATTTTAATTAAGCATCAGTAGGTGATAAAAATCATGAAACTCTGGCCTTCTGATGGTTGGCAAAACCCCCACTTTTCCTATAACTACAGAATGCCATGGTAAAAGCTGTACTGGACACCTCTTTGGCACCCATTGACATTCCATGGGCGGCTGAATCCTGCGGCTGCCATTTCCTACTTAAGATGTACCATCCAGCAACACCCTGTGGCAGGAAACAGTGGAGGGCCTTTGTTTGGTGTATTAACTGCTTGTGTGTAAATTCTTCTTGGATGTCTGAAGAGTGCCTCAACATGAAGGAACAGCTCTCAGTGTCTTTAGAATCATGGTGGCTACAAGTGGGACGAGGAAAAGATTTACCACGACTGGTTGCATGCGATACATGGGCACAGATTTGCTTCTGTGCTGCTTATTCATAGAAGAGAGTATGGTACATCCAGCTGTTGCCCTAGGCCAGTGCAATACACTAAGTCCGTTATTGTGTGAGGAGCCTGATCTCCATTCTAGGATGAGACATTTGAAGTTTTACAGTATCTGGAAGGTAGGGACATTACAGTACCAACCTCTGATGCAAAAGTTACCTTTTGGCTGACAGCTGGCGCCTCCTTTTTCCATGTGCATGGCATGTGCGAGAGAGGTGCTGCTCGCTCATCCTGTGTTTCACTCAAGTTGGTCCATCCTACGTTTTGGCTTACTATTTTTATCATGTAAATTTAGCTACAATTATAGAGTCAAGGACTGACCTCTTCTGAAGGGTGCAAATTGATAGCAAAAGAAGGCAGTGTGTGTGGCCTACACAACAAAACATAGGTGGACCACAAATGACTACTGGATATGGGGCATTGAGTGGAAAGACAAAAAGGCCAATTAATGTAATCCTATCTGGGCCGTATTACACAAAGTGTCCTGGGGGCACAATGGGTGGTTGTACCCGCTTTGCATGCTCCCGGGGCAACTTGGTATTACAGAAGAGGCTGCAGACGCTTGTGCGGCCCATTCTGTAATACTGATAGTGCTGGTGCACATACAGCGCCAGCGCTTTCTCAAGAGGACGTTCCCTCATCAACATGGGGGCGTGGCCCCACATAAATGAGGGAATTCCTTTACCTCTGTGCCCGCACTGTACTATAGATGCGGGCGCAGAGGCAAAGAAGCTGTCAGAGGCGCACTGTTAGCGTGCCAAATAAAAGGTGCTATACTTCCGCTCCATGCATGGGAGTAATGCAGTAATACAGATGAGGTATAGACTTATAACGTTCTTATTTTTGTATTATTAGCATTAGGTATTCAGAGCTCTTATGTTATAATTACATGTTTCAGATCTGTGGGGCCTGATCTGCACCAAGGCCTCTGTTAGGACAATGATCATTTAGAAGCTGTGCCGTGCAATGTGACAAAATGATTTTTTAAGTAGTCAATTCAGCTCAAATTCTTTTTTTGTATTACACCTGAGAGTGAGAATTATTTATTAAACCATATTTTTTATGACCATTTGTAAACATGTGGGGGACGGAAGGCAATAACCATATTGAAGCAAACAATTTGTTGGAATCAAATGCAGAGAAAGGCATTTATTTGAAATTGCTGTTAGACGGTATGCATGTGCATAAAGGACCAGAACAGCCCAGAGCTGTTCATGCATTTATCCTGCCTCCGTAGTGACCCTTCCTGACAATGAAACTGGGGTCCTAGAAGGCAAATAAATGTCCACCAGCACTCCGAGACTGCCAGGGACCAACTGAACAAAAATTAAGTGCTTTCCTTGCTTGACTCTCTCTCCAAAATACCTCCCTGTGGTGGCCATGGAGCAAAACAAGCCCACAAATAGTCACACAGAATATCCTGAGTCAAAACATTCACACTACACCTCATTCCAATAACAGCTGACTGTCACACCTGCGAGCTAATTTGGCCACAAACAAAACACGTGGGTGTGAGTGACTGCTGGGCATATGTAAGAGTCAATATGTTTGTGCATTTAACTTGGTTTGTGAGAGTGTATACTCACTGCAAGTGATCTCATTAACACAAAGGTATAAATACATTCACCCTTGCTTTCTCACCCACTGTTAGACCTGTCATCTTAAGGGTGGTCTTTCCCACAACATTTTGCCTTTTGCCGCCCATTTTTGCTGCTTCTTTTTGTCGGACTTAGGACTCTGAGCACTCTACCACTGCTAACCAGTTCGAAAGTGCATGCGCTTCTCCCCTAAACTGATGACATTGGTGTATCCTGATTGGCATATTTCTTGTACTGGTAAGTCTCTTCAAATACTACTAGTGGGCCTGCAGCACTCATTCTGCCACCCACAGAAGTAGCCGTTTAAACCTGTCTCATTCCTGCACCTGTAGTGCCTCTGGGTGCAGTTGACTGCCACATCGATGTGGAATTTAAAACTACTTGCCAAGCCTTCAATCCCTCCTTTTATTGCATATACGTCACTCCTAAGATAGGCCCTAAGTATCCCTAAGGTGAGAGTGCTACATAAGTAAAAGGTTGGACATGTACCTTTATGCTTTGCATGTCCTGGTAGTGACAAACAGCCTATTTTGTTGTTCACTACTGTGAGGCCTACCCCTCTCACAGGCCAGCATGGTGAATTCCTTGATATACTTTAAAGCGGTAATTCCTGATCAGAGAGGAGTAGCTTTTTCATGTTTGATATGTTTGGAATTGTAATGATAAATCCCCTGTACTGGGGATGTTCGATTTAACATTACTGTTCTTAGAAATGCCACTTTTAGAAAGTGGAAATTTCTCTGTACTTACTGCTTTTAAGCCTAACAGCCTGTCTCCCATACACGTCTCAGCTGGAAGACAGCTATACTTTGTGCTTTCCCTCTAGACAGCCACAAACACAGGAAGTGCTGGGTGTGACAGAGGACTCATCTGGATTCATATGCATTCTGATAGCCTTCCTGGGCAGGAATGGAGTGAGGTGGCTCACACTTACATCTGAATAGGCTGTGTCCTGTCCTTACACATACCACTGATTTACCCCCAGGGTTAGCCTGACAGACAGGATTGGGTTGGAAGGGATCCTTGTGCACTTCAGAGAGTTCCTTTCAAGTCACTACCTACATAAAAGGCACTTTTGGGTATAAGTACTGGGTCTCTGAACCCACAATGCCAGACCCTTGTGGATCTTGAACTGAACCTCTATCAGAAGGACTGCTGTGCTGCTAAAAGGACTCAACTGGACAGCTTTTCTGGAAGGACTGCTTTTCTGATTGTTTCCCTGCTGCCTGCTGCTCCCTGACTCTGCTGAAGGAGAGCTGGAGTCTGCCTTCCCTCCAAGTGATCTCCAAGGGCTTGCTGGCTTGCTTACTGGTTTCTGAAGTCTCATGGACACAAAAGACTTTCTGCACTTATGCTGGTGCTGCTAGACTCTGCCATCTGTAAGTCCTACCCTTGCCTAAGGTGCACCCTCTAAGCTCTGGGCCTCCAAAGTGGGTTTTTCAACTGTTTTCAGAAACAAAAATGTTGCATTGCATGGATTGCGTGGGAGAATTCTGCTGCATCGCCCTTCAACGCTGACGCAGTGGCTGCCCAACTACAGTGGTTTCACAGCATGCACGGCTCAACGATGACACTGCGTGGCTCAATGACAATGCATTGTCTTCACTTAAGCATAGCTCAACGATGATGCAGCGACCTGACTGCATGGAAAAGATCGACGCATCGAGCCCTCAGCATTGAAGCTTTGCTCTATCCAAGGTACTTTCACAGAGGGCCCTGCATGGGTCCTGTAGCCGGCCTGCCGGCCCTCACGGTAGTCTGAAATTTGGATTTGCACTGGTCCCTCGTGACCTCAAGTGACCTTTTGATCGCTGGTGACTTCTAAGCACTATTTTTGGTTTATTCTTAAAAAAATATATCTCGACCTCTACTTATTGGATTTGTGTTGTTTTCATCTTATTTTGCTCAGATACATATTCTTTATTTTTCTAAACGTGTGGAGTCTTTTTGAAGCATATTCATTGTGTTACTGTGTGTGTGTGTGTTGCGCAAATACTTTATGCATTGCCTTTGTCTATAAGCCTGACTGCTCTGTGCCAAGCTACCAGAGGGTGAGCACAAGTTATTTTATTGTGTATATAACTTACTCTGACCAGAGTGGTGATTCCTGCCAGGCCTGCGTGCATTCCTCAGCCAACCAGGAATCTCATTTCTAACACCCAATCAAAGAGTACATTACGATACAATAATACCTTATTTCAGCAGCAAAAAGCAGCCATAAATGTACAAAAGTCATTAAAACATTATCATGTCCTCACAGGCTCACAAAATTCATAGCACAAGGCAGCGGCAACTTCTTCTTGAGAGCGGAGGATCATCGCCTCACCTGCTGCAAGTGCAGCAGACACACACAAATAAGTAAATGGCACATCAATGCCATTTACTTTCAAGAGTGGTGTGAGTGCAGGGTGCGGGGCTAAATCCTGCGATTGCTGGTATACAGCTACCCCTGCAGTGCACATGTCGGGCTGGTCGGCTGATTTTCTACATCCAGCCTGACATGCCCAGTGCGCATCCAGCAATCCCATTGCTGTGAAACAGCTGGGGGATTGCTGGCACAAGCTCCCAGCCTCAAAACGAGTGCTGGGTTAGCCTGCTCCCACCAATTCTGGAGCTGCTCTCATGCTGAGAGCAGCTCCAGGATTAGTTGTTGGTGTTCCACTGAGCAGGAAGGAAGTCCTTCCTTTTCCTGCTCAAGGATGCCGATATGGGGAGAGAAGTGCCACACTAGGGGAGCAGTAAAGATGGTGAATTTGGCGCCATCAAGCCTCACCATATTTTTGATGTTGTAGCTGCCACTGGGACAAGGGTAAATAAAAACATATAAAAACAGATAATAGCAGGCACAAATTAATTATAACTCATCAGCCAATAACCATAGTTAATTACCTGAAAGACTAATTCTAGAGCCTTGACAAATATATCTAAGGATGTAACCCAGGATAGACAACTGGTAAAGTGACCCTTGTGCGACTAAAAGTGCTTAAAACTAAAATAACATCAATTTTCTTATGGCAATAGCACACTTTAAAAAGGAGCAAATGCTGATACAGAGAGTGGGGGAACTTAACTGTTGTAAATAGGATAAACTCAAAGAGTGTAAAGCAAGCAGCTTTGGGGCCCATAATTGTACCACAGTTATGGGGCAATGCAATTATATCACAGCAAGAGGCAGGTCGGTCGTGTTCTTCCCTAGTTTACAGACAGTCTTGTGCCCCTGGAATTATGATCTGTTACACCATCAGTCTCTAAACAACTTGATATCTTGTTCTGAGGGGGCAGTAGCCACACTCATCCATAATTGAGGTACATTTTTGTGCATCATCTGCAAACAATGTAAAAAGAATTATGGAACTCTTCAAGTTGATTCACAGGTTGTTAAATTCACAGGAAAAGGTAAAAAGGGGCAATGGCAGCATAGACAAATTGAACAGTGGCAGGTTCATACATTTCCAGTCATCTGAGGACTTTCTTCCCAACAGACTATGTCTGTCTACATTTTATGAGGCAGTATTCTAGAAGATATGAGACTTTATCTATGTGCTTCAGCATTTCTGCAAGTACTATCAGTGTCACAGACAAAGGGCTGTATTAGCTGCTTCAGTCTGCAATATGACAATCTGTCTGCCTTGCCAGGAAGAGCCATGTGGGCATATATTATGGGCACACGGGTCCTATACGGGATATGAACTGCCATACCCCACACACGGGGCAACAATGAGTCCATGCTGATATAACTGAGCATGTATGGTGCTAACTGGGTACTCTGAGGCTGTGCCAGGCATATGACTCTTTACATTAACCTCTGTGGCTATACCTGGAAGTTATGAGACTGCGCTGATGGGGATCTAACTTTCTATTTGAGACGGTACCTGCCCCAGGGAGCTAAACTGACAATGTGGGTATATACCTGAGCACACAAGACTGTAACTATGCATTATGATGCATTGCTGTGCATATGAGGTTATCCCTCATAATATGGCACTCTAATTGCATAGAAAACACAAGGAGATGATGGGCGGAGTGCTGAAACTTTTCAGCCACTCACCCCCAGTCACAGATCTGGGTTGAATCCATAATTGTTCTTTAACTCACTGTGCCACCTCAGTTCAGATCCAGCTATTTGCAAATCAGCCTTGACTCTAAATCCATATCACGTGGTGGCACTAGGTATATGAGTCTATGCTTCACTCTACTAGCCTATGCCTGGTTATTATGAAGTTGTTCCAAAGCATGTGTGGTCAATCCTCTGTGTTATGAAGCCACACTGGGGAGTTTGAGGCTATCATTGCATATATACTTTTTCAAAACTACATTGTACATCTGAGGCTATCAGTGAATATTAAGATTATACCTATACTTCTGAAACTACGTTTAACATTGGTACACAAAGGGCACACCGTGAGGCTCTCGCCCTGTAATCTATTCAAAGAGCATAGCAGCAGGTCTTTCTGTTTATGTGCTGCATACAGGTCCTGGCCACAGTCTCTCTGTGGTGCCCATAAATGACAGACATCTGCTCATGAATAACATGCTATGGCCACAGGCTTGCTGCTCCTGTGCACACAGTTGACAGGTCATGACTACAGGCTCTCTTATGTGCTCAAAGTCGTCAATCTACAAAAGGAGGGACAGAGGGCAGATAAAGGTCCAGCACAGAATCCCCCATAAATATATGAGTACACAGAGGTGTGCAGTTCCTTTTAAAAGGGGAAATGGGAAAGGAAGAGAACGTATAGGTCGGATGTGTCTGTTGGATCAAGTCTGGGGATCTGAGCATCCGGAGCAAGAGCCCTCACACACCCGGAGGGGTGTCATGCTTCATGATAGGGCGGCTCCTCGTTGGGCCAGCCCAGCAATGCCCAATAGGCCCCGCAGGGGGCTCTTTGCCGGAGTGCTATTATGCTGCTGTCGTGAAGTGTGAGGTGCTCTGTGAATGTGCTGTAAGTGAGTAGACTGGTGTTAGGTAAGTCTAAAAATAGCTCGAAGAAAGTAAAGGACAGTAATTTTAATGTATGCATCCATCAGTTATGTTAAAAACAGGTATAGGACAAAAAGTGGATGTAATGATCCAAATCAGCTCTAAATACAGGTGAAGGTCAACATGTTTCTGCCGCTTATCTGTCATAGAGATAATCATGGCAATTCATCAGGACCGTGAAAGGTGAAAACTAAACTACTCAGGGGTGGGACAGTCAGAAATATCTCTGTTTCCTAAATCCGTCCCTCACCCCAGATTATTAACAGTGTATATTATACCTTCAAATGCTCGATGTAGTACCAACTGCTGAAAAGGTGGACTATGGCTCCACAGGCAGTAGCGGCGTTGTGCTCCAAAAGCGTTGTACTGCGGCCATCAGCTGCCATGTAAAACATGCAAACTACCCCGGGCTCGGCTACTGCTCGAGTGTCAAGACATGGCCACACACCATCTCTGCATGCAGTATGTAAAAGTTAGGACCGGAGGTCGTCACTGGATGCATAGTTGAGCTGGGTAATACACGCAGCCATACATTGTGCACTCTGTGTCTGCTGCTAGAATGAAGCAGAGGTCCCAAATTCATAGACTGAAGACTGAATGGCACCTGCTTTAATGTATGTGCAATTCACATGCCTAGGTGTGGGATGCAGCTGGAAGTTATTGAGCACACTTTATATGTTTTTGGTACACCCAGCACAGAGATCCAGACCTTCAGCCATGTGCACCGCTCACTCACATCTCACAAAGGCAGATAAAATATGTAAATGTGACAGAATTAATAATTCCTACAACATATTGTTATATGACAGGCTGAAAATATCAAGGACCAGTTAAGACTGTTAGAAGTAATAGTTTAGGAGCAATTGCCTTTATCCTGGACAGAAGGCATGGACACTTCCAATTCCTGTGGATTGGGAATGCAAATTGCATGTGCTCCTTGACAGGGATCTACCATTCCCTCCACCCCAAAGATGAATGTGATCTCCTACAAGAATCCCAAGACCTAGCCCTGCTAAAAAGGGTTCTACCCCTGCCCCTTTGCTTGCAAACAATCGCATAATCCTCGCTGAGGTCAGGCCATGGCTGAATTACTGAAAGAGCTGATACAATGGTCACCTTAGCTTCTCTTCAAACTTCAGAATCTGTGTTTTGGCCTCAAAATCAAGACCACATCAGCCAGCCCTGAAATCCTATTACTGCCTCCTATTAAATGCTAAAGTAAACTTTACAACACTTCATTTGTACATATGTGGCTTCAAGACCATGCATCAAACTACCTTGCATAAAGTTTGGAATGTACCAACCTACTAGAAGTTAATTCTGCAGACCTGTGACCACTGTGGACCCTTCCATACAGGTACAGGAGACAAGGAGGCCAACCTTTCCAAATACTGGACCCCTGCTATTGGAATTCCCACCTCTTACCTGAGAATGGAACACAACGACCTCAAATTCAGATGATTTTAAAGATGCATTTTTTTTACCTTGGAATTTGATTAATCACACTGTTTACGTCATCCCTCCCCAGTTGTTCTGAAGTCCTGCCAGCCACACACCTAAAACTGACTTTGCCGCCTCGCCCATGCTCCAAGAACTCAGATTCTTTCAATGCTTTGTTATCATGCTGAGGACATATTGAACAGTGGTTCACCTGGAGGTGTTGCCCTTCTTTGCTGGCCTATCAACCGATTCTCCACTTCTGTAACGCCTCAGTATTCCAGTTCTGAAATACACAAATGTGGTCCACTTGGCGGTTCTGTTGACACATACAAAGAATATATGACATTACATCGCAAACATTTACAACGCATGCTTTTACAATGCGGTTTTTACATCGCAGCTACCATTACAATGCATGATTTGACAACGCATGCCATTACAATGCATTTTTAGAAACTGCATTTACAACGCATTCCATTACAACGCATACAATTACCTTGCATAATACTTTTAGGGCAACAGTAGGGTAAGTGGTGGATAGTGTGAGGATAAACATTACTATTCCCATGTATCCCATAACCCATACCCACCCTAAAACTTAAAAAAATCCCCATTACTTACCTTATAATGCTTTGTAATGGTATGCGTTGGTTGGCATGCGTTGCAGTAACATGCGTTTGGCTGCGTTGTAATGGCATGCAATGTAAATGCAGTTTCATTGTAGCAGCTGCGTTGTGAAGGTAGTGCGTTGTAATGACTGCGTTTTAATGGATGTTTCCTCGTACAAACCACTAAACTGTCAGACTTTTGAATCATTATCACATTATCAGATTTTATAACCCAAATTCGAGTCGCGGCCACTTGATTTTTGCGATTCTGTTCTCATTGCGTTTTCCACATAATTGTGAATTCACCACTCTTGATACAAAATCTGCTGCCTGCTGTATATTTTGAAGAAGGCAACAAAATGTCTTTCTAGCTTGAACAGATATAAGTTACTAAAAACGTGCCAGATATGGTGCAGCGCACTGCAGACACTCTGCAGAGGTTCAATAGTTACCTTTCTGTCGCTGATTATCTTTTCCAGTTATAAAACCGATCCTAATGAGGTCAAATGTTTGCCCGTACATCAGTAATATGTGCTGAAATGGCTAAACAAAATACCAGTGCCACAGAATGGCATAATGGCCTTGTTTTTATGCATCACTTAATAAACTCAGCCCCATAATTAAATCCCTGCTTGCCGCATAATTCCAGTGGCACTGGTTATTGGGATGTTACCAACTGTGGCCCAATAGATAGATAGATCGATAGATAGATAGATAGATAGATAGATAGATAGATAGATAGATAGATAGATAGATAGATAGATAGATAGATAGATAGATAGATAGATAGACAGACAGATAGATAGATAGATAGATAGATAGATAGATAGATAGATAGATAGATAGATAGATAGATAGATAGATAGATAGATAGATAGATAGATAGATAGATAGATAGATAGATAGATAGATAGATAGATAGATAGATAGATAGACAGATTCTTTACAAAAAATATGTAAATTGCAGAAAGTAATGTCATCTTGATGAACGTGCGTGATGCTTTGGGTCAGGTAGTCTTTCATTAAAGCTTTCTGAATGATGATGCTTTGGAATCTGAACAAGATGAGAGCGAGTAATCAAGGGTAAAAACAATCCGTGGCTGTCCTTCACTCACCGCATCAGGTGATCAGGTTGGGCCGAGTTCTGATGTGGTGAGTGAGCCTTTTTTTTCCACGCACTCGCGAGCAGCATCTGCAGGCACGATTAATTTGCCGCGTGCCGCTACCTGCTGTCTCCGGCACGCGGGGTGGGAGTCACATTGTGCCGATCTCATCAGGGCCAGAAGCGAATCGGAAATATTATCTCTGTTCATTTGCATTTTTCTCGTTTTCCTTCACAGCGAAGCCGAGTTGTTTTGGTCGCCGACTGCAGCCGGCATTTCAGGGAAATCCATTAAGGGACACCGGATGTCGGGGGCGCTAATTTATCGGGGTTAAAACGTGGTTAATTAGCATAAACCGCCTGTTCAGATCAGAGGTGGGACGCGGGGAGAGGCTCCCATAAGCTTTCAGGGCAGGCCAGAGAGAGCAGGTCTATGCGCCAGCTGGATGCGTGAATAATTTGTTTAAAAACAGAAGGGGCTTTCAGGGTTGTGTCTAATTGAGGCATACAACAGTTTTCAAACGACGTGTTGCTTTGATGCAACATTTACTGCGAACCATTCTGGGCGAGCGGAGCACAAAGCAAGCAGTTTATTTTCGTGACGGTTCTTGGGACTTTCATACTGGTCGCTTTCACAGATATTTGGGAAGGTTAGCTAAACAAACGGGACACAATGTCCCAAAACACTGATGTATAAACTACAATTGACAAACAATGCTGACCCTGTAACAGAATTGCTAATGTGTTCTTGTATGAAAAATAAATAAAACATGTTGAAATTAAAAAAGCGCAGTGAGGCTACTTCCTGCAAGGTGGTTGCAGCGCCTTCCAAAAACAACGTACAAATGCTAAAATAAATAGAGCTGTAAATGGGGTAGGGGTCGCGGGCAGTGGACGTAGAGAGAGGGCCAGTGGGACATTTCATCACTGCTCGCGTTTTGCACTGCTAGCAGAAAATGTACAATTTAGGAATATAGGGGCATATTAGCAAGACCGGCGATAAAATTATCGCCGTTTTAGCGGCAGGAAACTGCCGCTAAAACGGCGATAATGGGCTTGCTAATATGCATTATAGAATTCCAATAGAAGCCCAGGGATCTAATCTACAACGCGGTGATAGCAAATTATCGCCGCTTTTGCAGCCATTTTCTGCCAAAAAGCGGCGATAATTTTATCGGCTAATTAGCAAGCTCACGCTAACGCGTGAAACCGTGCGTTAGCGCATGAATTCCTAACGCCCAGCTTTGCATCTCTAATGAGATGCAAAGTGGGCGTTCCTGACCTGACATGACAGGAGAAACGTCGCTAAGCGACATTTCTCCTATTATCAAGCCCCACGCCATGAAGCATAGCGGCAAGAAACGTAGCGATAACCCCTGTTATCGCTACTTTCCTTACGCCTGCTTCAGGACTGACTTAGCCATGATATCCTATGGAAGGTGGATATCGGCTAAGTTTGTGAGTCCCTATCAACAAGCTAACGCCACATTTCGTGAGATTATCGCTGGGTTTCCAGCGATAATCTCACGTTAGGCAGTTAGCGCTAGGATTTTTATCACTTTTGAGATAAGCATTGCTAATAGCACGCTATCTCAGCGATAAAAATCCATGCTAGCCGGCGATAATTATCCTAGCGCTAAGTGCGCTTAGCGATAATTATCGCCGGTTGTTGCTGATATGCCCCCAGGTTAGAAGTCCTGCACATCTAACCTGGGCTTCTATTGGAATTCTATAACGCATATTAGCAAGCCTATTATCGCCGTTTTAGTGGCAGTTTCCTGCCGGTAAAACGGCGATAATTTTATCGCCGGTCGTGCTAATATGCCCCTTTATTTGTTAAAGATTTAGAAATGCCACTGACAAGAAGCACATCTTTGCATTTTGGGCTGCTCTAATTTTGTATTTATTAACCTGTAGGACAACTTGGAGTCTACTACGATTTACTGTGCCCAAAGCACTGTCAGACGTTATCCTCCTGACACAGAGGTGTACATTGTTGTCCATGTGGGGCGGATCTATGCCTGGTTTTCAAAATATCCACATGAGATAAATCCACACACAATGAATGTTGACGGCAATAGTTTACACAGTCAATGGCTGTGTTGAAAATGTGGCATGGACATGGGCCTTGAACTTCAAAGAAACCTTTCATTTAGGATGGAGAAACTCACTCAGTAAGGTCTTGTTTATAAGGTTATTAGCTCTTCATCCATATTTTGTGTAAACATATTTGCAGCAAAAAGTGCTGTTTTGCACTCCTTGGGTTCTCTTCAGTAGTGCAAAGTTATTAAGCCACTGAGATTGTGTCCTGGGACTCTGATTGTTGCCCAGTGCAAGCGAATGTGCTGCTATGATAGGGCAGTTCCAAATGCTCAGTTGATACTCCAACATGATGGCAGTATGGAGCTGATCAAGCTGTGAATTAGTTTAAATAATGCATCCCGGGTAAGGTGGTCTTCCTTTTTCTGCTTTCTAATCAGGGTTGCAAATTACAACTATTGACTTGAAAGATTTTCTTGAACTAGAATCTTCACGTGGATTTTCTGTACGGAGATTCATGTTCACTCTTAAGTTGTGAAGTTATGTATTTTATCTGTGTAGCCCTGATGGGAAATGCTGAGAACTGAAGTGCCTCTTGACTTATTGCAATAAGCAGACGAGGAGACAGTTAAGCTCTGAGTGGAGGTAAATGTCTGCAAGAGATTGGTCTTATTGACTTTCTTGAAGGTCTGGAGGGTGGGGAGAAATGTTATGTCCATAAACAATGTATTCCTTAATTTGCCTGCTTGCGTCCCAAGTGTGCTCTTCAGTGGCAAACACATCTGGATATACTGGTGACTGCTAGGACCATGTCGGAGTAGAGAGATATCTGTGTGGTGTGCTAAAGAGACTTTGCTACACACATATTAGGAGCAGTCCCACTGATGCATTTGTAGCTGACGGAGAAAACTTTAAATTTACTATTGGCTCTCACCAGGATCCAGTGAAGGAGCTTCAGACGAAAAAGAAAGGTCTCAAGAAACCTGTCTTAAAAAAGGCAGCAGCACCTTATAACTGTGCAGCCTATTTAGGTGCCGATTCCGATCCGTTAAAAATATTCCCCGTACGAATCGTATCCGGATTTTTTTACGTACGAATCGTACAAGTCCCGTACAAACTGGCAAGTACGATTCGTATGCAAAAAAATCCATACGAATCGCATTGGGAAAATTCCCCGACACGTCCTCGGGTCGGAAAAAGTGTCCAACACGTCCCCGGACAGTTTTACGTACGAGTCAGGAAACTGAAGTCTGAGCGCGCAAGTACGATCCGTCCCGTCCGTCCGAATGCACAACCGTATGGAAAAAACACCGTACGGTGCGAACTCCCATAGCAACCATGGAGACGTCCAAACATGTGCCCGCATACGCTCCGTACCCCCAGCCCACCCCCGTAGGTACGCGCCGTACCCCCAGCCCACCCCCCCATGTACGCGCCGTAACCCCAGCCCACCCCCCCATGTACGCGCCGTACCCCCAGCCCACCCCCCATGTACGTGCCATACCCCCAGCCCACCCCCGTAGGTACGGTGCGGACCCCCACCCCCATACGGGGGTGGGGTTCTGCACCGTACCTACGGGGGTGGGGGTCCGGACCATACCTACAGGGGTGGGGGTCCGCACCGTACCTACGGGGGTGGGGTCCGCACCGTACCTACGGGGGTGGGGGTCCGCTCCGTACCTACGGGGGTGGGGGTACGGCACGTACCTACGGGGGTGGGCTGGGGGTACGGCGCGTACATGGGGGTGGGCTAGGGGTACGGCACGTACCTACGGGGGTGGGCTGGGGGTACGGCGCGTACCTACGGGGGTGGGCTGGGGGTACGGCCCGTACCTACGGGGTGGGCTGGGGGTACGGCGTGTACCTACGGGGGTGGGCTGGGGGTACGGCGCGTACCTACGGGGTGGGCTGGGGGTACGGCGTGTACCTATGGGGGTGGGCTGGGGGTACGCTCCGGACATACGGGGGGGCTGGGGGTACGGTGCGGACATGTAGGGATGGGGGTACGGTACGTACCGGGCACCCTTTTCATCGTGCATCACGGCGTACTTAGCTTTTCCAGCACTTTTTGGGTCCCGTAGAAATTTTGCTGTGCGAAGTGCTGTGGGTACGAATCGTACTTGCTGATCCGTAAAACACTGCCTGACTCCGTGCGAATGTCGCATACGCGGTGTCCCGGATCCGATTTGTATGTATTTTTTTGCCGGTCGGTGTTTTTTACGATTCGTACGGAAATGGTGTTTCCGTACGAATCGTACTTGCATGTTTGTAAGGTATTTTTCTCGGGTACGAGTCGGACGGAGAAAACGCTCCGTCCGACGATTCGTACCCGGTTTTTCCAGGATCGGAATCGGCCCCTAAGTCTTTTTGCATTTACTTTGTTCATCACACAGAATTTAACCATGGCTATTCACCCCGGTTGGTCTTCAGCAGTCCTGGGCCACAGACCTGTATCTGCAGATTAAGGGCCTAATTTAGATATCTCTTCCGCCGAAATATAAATGGAATTTATATTTTGGCGGACAGAACATCTGTCACTGTTGTGAATGAGTAAGCAATCCACCAAGATCTAAATCAGGCCCTATGTCTATTTATGGCTTTTCAGAATGCATCAAGTAAAAGAAGAATCTGATGTGGAGCAGCAGACGTTGCCCAGTCTCTGATGGCATCAACAGAGAACCACTTGTTGCATCCCTGTGTACCTGAAGCAGGGAATGGTGAGAAGGAGACTGTTGGTGATGGCCTGCTGCTGGTTGCCGAAATGTCTGATGAATAAGTAAACAATGAAAGCAGGGTATGGTTGACACGATGTGGCCTCTCTTCTTAAAATGCAGTCGATCTTCTGTCTGTCTGTATTTTGAAATGCTGGAATAGATGCAGTGCTTATAGACAATCTTAGTGAGCATCACAGAGGCATGGTGTGTTATCTGCACATATGGGGTGAATTTTGGAACGGTTTTGTTGAGACATCTGAGCTGCAAGAAGTGATGCATGGAGTCAGCATGACATGGATGTTATTAACGAGGCTTCTACTGAAATAAAACATTTAATTAAAAAAACTAAGGTTGTAGGGGTAGTATTTCAGGGACTTGAGCACATGGAAAAGGGACAGCAAGATAATATTTGTCTTGTCTTCATAGAGTTTCCGTTTTCTCTCACAACCCACTTTTGAGAGATTTCTAGTCTTCTGTTATTGAGGTGGGACATGTTGAATGGAACCTCACTTTCAAGCAAATCTGCTCAGATCTGGTTATCATTCATGGAAGTTGAGTTTGATTCATCTACAGGTTTAAGATATGGAACATTTGTAGTTTGAAAAGGTTGGGGGGCACTTGAGATCCCCACAATACATGATTCCTAAATTGGAGAGATTGGGCTGAGTTTGAACTGTTGGACTAAGTCAGATGGGGAAAATATAAACAGCTAGCAGTGGTCCTGCACGTGGAGGTTGGAAGATGGATATTTCCCTAAGAGTTCCATGTGATGTCTAGAGTAAGAGGGTGGTGCCCATGCTTGTGATGAAGAGAGGGGAAAAAGGAAGATGATGGTGCCCAGTGCAAGTAGTCCTATTGCTGCTGCTCAGCTTTGGGTGCCGCTACTTAGATTTTTCATGTGAGGAATGTTTTCAACTTTCCACAAATTGGGTAAATAGATGTGTCCAAGCTACAGATCCCAAAATAACACTTATCTCATCAGAGCTTGTCAAGTTGAAGTTGTGCGTACAGCCAAGCTCAGCTGTCAGTGGAGGAGCAGGTCCAAGTTTGCATTTTCTCCCTGCTTCTGGCACGTAAAAGCCCAGATTTACTAACATCTTGCACCAGATATGCATCACAAAAGTGGTGGAAACCAAGTGCAAAGTGTTGAGATGGCATTCACTTGCCAAAACAAACCACGATTTGTGATGAAAAGTGGCCTAAGGAAATGCAAACTAGCGCTATGTGCTACTTTGCTATGCTTTGCATGAAAAGGGCACACCATGGGTGGCACATGGGCATCTCCATGCAACCACACATAGGTTTTGCAGCAAATCCCTATCCACTAACATTTGTAGACAAGCATTTGTGCCAAAACATTGTGCCTCCTTGAGGCAGGTTTGACAGTGGAGCAAATTTTAAAATTTGCCAAATTTGTCCACCTTTGTATGTTTGTTGCGCAGTAAAGAAGACATAGTGGGTGTTAGACTTGGCATCCTTGGCGTGGTTTCACCTGACCTTTTGCCTCTACCTCCTGCATTTATGACTGTGTGAATGTGATGGAATTCGTTTTTACTGGCTTAGATGCTTTGGGCACTTTGCCACTGCTGATCAGTGCAAAGTGCAAGTGCTCCCTGTGTAAATTGTTATTATGATTGGTTATCCATGATTGGCATATTTGATTTTCTGGTAAGTCCCTAGTAAAGGGTTCTGAGTGTGCCAGGGCCTGTAAAACAAATCCTACAAATTGGCTTGCAGCACTGATTGTCTCACCCGCATAAGTAGCCCTGTAAATGTATCTCAGACCTGCCACTGCAGTGTCGGCGCAGCAGTTTTAAACTGCCATGTCGACCTGGCAAGTGCACCCACTTGCCCGGCCCCAACCATCCCTTTTCTTTCATGTAAGGCACCCCTCAAGTAGGCCCAAGGTTCTCCCATGGGCAGGGTGCAGTGTATGTAAAAGGTAGGATATGTGCTGGTGTGTTTTACATGTGCTGATAGTGAAATACGGCCAATTTCGTGTTTCACTATTGAAAGGCTATCTGTCCCATAGGCTAACATGGGAGGAGCTTTGTAACCTCTTGAAAGTATAACATTCCATTGGGACAAGATGAAGAAATCGAGTTTAGGCTATCTGAACTCAGAATTTAATAACACATCTTTTTAGGGAGAGGATTTTTAAATTGTGTGTTTGACAATGTCACTTTTAGAAAGTAGGTGTTTTCTTGTTTAACCATTCTGTGTGCTTCTGCTGTTTTATTTTTTGACTGCCTGGTTTTGAAGTGACAAGAGCTGGGGATGTGCATTCACTGTAGACAGCCACAAGGGTGGTTGAGGTGTGTCCTGCCTTTCCTGGATGGCTCATAGATGAGCTGAATAGACCTTGGCTGCATTTAGAGTGGCAGGAAGAAGTTCACTTGCCCCTGAATAGGCAGTGTCTCCTCTGCATAATGCTATCTCCACCTCCTGTTGTAATTTGCACCAGAGAGGACAGAACTGGTTTGGACTGGGCTCAGAGAACCTTGCAACAAAGGGAACAAAGAGAAAATGGGATATAAGTATTGGACCTTAAACCCCAGAGAATTAGATCACTTCTGGACTCAAGAGGAACCTCTGCCAAGGACAAGAGCTGGAAAGCTGTAAGGAGGAGTATTACCCCTTTGCTGTGTGGGCTTTGCTGGGTTGGCCTGCAATTGCTGCATCTGGCAAGGAGAGGACAAAGACTGGAGCTTTGTTGTGAACCTGCTTGAAGAAGAATCTCCAAGGGCCTGTGTGTGTAGGCCTCCTGTTCTGAAGACTCAGGGACACAAAGACCTCACCTGTAACCCACTGACCAGCACATGGACACCTCTGTGGATTCTTGCATTCAAAAGGGCATTAATTTCAGTTCCTGGGCCCTGAGAATTGTGTGGTTTGGAATGCAAAGCCAAAAAAAACCTCTGGCGCAGTCAGCGACACCACAGGTAATGCCGCGACCTGCACCGAGGCCGGGGGCATCACTCATGAAGTGCACAAAGCATCGCCCTCTCTGCACCGCAGCTCAGACACTCTTTGAAACCTGCAGATTACTGAGGCTATCGGCCGTCCCAATGCCAGTACTCGCACCAATGCTGTCACCACCAGCACCTGCATCCCATTATCGGAGAGCCAATAACTGATGAGTATGATTTCACAAACTCTTCGATTTTGCATCATGTCACCGGAACCAATGCCACCTAACTTCCGCTGTCCTGGATTCAATGTCTCGCCTACCCTGTGGCAACTAGGAACAGGCTTCACCTCAGCACCATGCGTCCCCTCCATGACGACCGTGCACCATCAATAGACTTAATTTCCAAGGTACTGTTGTTTGGGTGATCCATGTGACTCCGTGCCCGACGCCACACTCCTTGCGGTTGGTTTTGTACTTTGGAATTATACCTGTCACAATGTCATAATTGCCCCAGGTGGAGCTATTTTGTTTCTACAACTTCTATTTTTGAAATAACCATTCTAATGACATAATTTGTTACCTGTATGTTGGATTTTTTTCGTTTTGGTCTTGTTTGGTTTCGATAAAGATACTTTATTTTTCTAAATTGGTGTGGTGTTCATTTGTGATGTTTTCACTGTGTTACTGTGTGTTTTGAGTAAAAAAAACTCTACACATTGCCTTTGCGATAAGCAAGTGAAAAGAAAGTGAAAGAGATAAGCCTGTCTGCTCATGCCAAGCTACCAAGGGGATTAGTAGGGGTTGTTTAAAGGGTATAACACCCTTACCATGACTAGAAGCAAGGGTCCCTACTTGGACAAAGGTGCATACCTCTGCCAACTAAAGACCCCCATTTCTAACAGTGGGTAAAATATTAAAGCACTATTTTTGTACTGGAAGGGTCTCCTTCCAGTTCAAAACCTATGCTTGCTAGAACGCACACACGCTTGCAGTTTGATGCAAGTTGAGGAATTACATCGTAAAGTGTGCCTACTCTGGTGGAAATTAAAATAGCACAACATAGCTCCATTTCTTACTAGATATGGTGCTGTTTTCCTTTCATCATTCGACAAAATGCAGCACAGCAACTTTAGTTACTGCACTTCATTGCTCCAAAATGTAGTAAATGTGCCCCTGAGTCTGTGTTAAGAAAGCCACATGCCTCCTTCTCCCATAATTTTTGAGGTGAAAATATAGTTTGGGATGCACTGCCCCGATGGACAGAGCACTGTGAAATTACTACTCATTCATTAAGTAACTGTAACTAATATAATTTTTTTTTACGGACGGACTTTGTTACCAGACTGCACCTCTATTAAGAAACTAAAACAAGGGAGATTATAAAGAAATCATGCTCTCCCGCAAATTATACAAAAAGGCAGTGACTACAAAAATATCTTTTAGGGTTGTCTTCAATTCTAATCTAGGATACCATTTTACACCTCAAAGTCTATCAGCCCATTTTCACGAAGGGAGCCCCCTTGTTGCAGTGAGCAAACATTCTCACTGTACTGTGAATTCCTGAAATGTTGTCAGCCAATCAGAATGCACTGTATTGCATCATAAAGGGTAGCGCGTGTGGCAACAGGAGAATCATATGGTTGGTGATATCACATTATCAAACATTCTACCAGGAACAGGTAAGGAGACAGGATGGGGCAGTGCTGGTTGCTTAACTTTATTACCAATTAAATCTATTTATTGCCAAAATTCATATTGCTTTATACATGATGACGACATTTTATATCCATACAGGGAAATAGACATTCTTGTTAAGAAGACAGTAGAGTGAGAGCAAGGTTACAGGTAAGGGTGCGGAGTATGTAGAAACACTGGAGATTGAATGGGTGGAATGGGGGAAGACAGGTAAACTTTTTGTTAACAATGGAGCTGTGCACGTGTAGGAAAGAAACAGGAAATGTAGATTCTTTTGAACACCCTTTAGTCAAGTATAGGTAAGGAATAATACTTTGAGTCTGTGGCTGCTACCAGCCATTCACCAGCTTTCACCAGAGTCGGTCTGGCATATAGGGCAATCAGACAGAGCCCGACGGGTTGGATTGGTAGGCCACTGTGTGGGCCGTTTGTTGGACTGTTTTAAGGTCCAGGAGCGGCCCGTGCAGGTAAGAGTGATAGAGTGTGGTGGGGGGATTCGACAGACCACAAAGAAGGGAAATGTAATATTTATTTAATTTTCCCTCCTCGTCCACTGTCGAGTCCCCTCCCCCACCCTGCCCCACCGCCCCACTGCTCTTACCTGCACTGTCCCCTCCTGTTATGGTCTGTGGTGCCTGCTATAACATTTGATATTCCTGATAATAAAAAAAATTGCATGAAGCAAGCTCGAGCCCATGCAGTCGACCATACTTTGCAAAAACGACCCCAATTTGCGAACATGGGCCAGTATTTCAGCTTTCTAATTCACTAATGGGGGGGTCACTTTTTTTTGGTGTCAGGGCCTATTTAGTGTCCTAGTCCGCCATGGCATTGACCATTGGAACGACCAAGCCCTCCTACATCAACAGTTATCCGTGTAAGGTTCCACTACTGATGTCACAGCGAAACACACTACTATACCCATAGTACAGAATAATGCACACCGTAATGCTTATAGTAATGAATTTAACACTTCAGTGGGTTAAAGTGACTTACAACCAGACATTCTGTAGGTTTGTGATGCGTGAGTTTCTTGAAGTCTCATGTGACATCTTACTCTATGCAATGTCTAGGGAAATACATTGCCCATTCATTTTTTTATGAGATAGACCAACATCTTGTCATTCCAATGCTAAATCCTAGTAATACCTCACTTGGATCACTGCCCCAAAGTAATTTAGATGGAGAAATATGGTTAGTATCACTGTCTGGCTTCCCCAGCTGTGGGCAGAAGATCAACAGAGACATGGCCCCATTGTTATAGTTTCATAGTCTCCATGGGAATCCTCAGTGGGTGTGAAGAAGTGTGAGCGCTGAAATATGTTATGCGGGTAATTGTGCCTCTTAGGATGGGGGAGACTTAGATATGGTATGATACACAATGTTGATAAAATGTACTGGAGAGACTAGAGGCCTAAGAGTATTCCAAAGACAACCTGTAGTAAGGAATGTAAAATGTTTTTCACTTTAGCGTGCCAGTCATGTTTCCTTCTACAGCGCATCATGCGTGGTTCTTGTGTGATGCAGAGATATATTCAAGCAGCAAAGATATTAGTTGTTGGTGTTTTACTTCCTGATGAAATAGGTCAACTTTTCGGCACAATAAAATGTAAAAAAGTGCTCTTACTATTGCTACAATGAATCACAATTTGTATAAATAACAAAAACCAAGTATTTTGTATGCTTTACACGACCTCGTCTTTTTTAACTGTATATTAAATTGTACAGACCTCCGTTTGACTCCTCTAGTTAACCAAGACGTCGGCGTAATGAGGAACTCTGGAGACAGGTAGGTACTCATGGAAGTTTATTCCAATGTTGACACCCGCAACCAGGAGCATCCCGCAACCGCGACACACATGCAGCAACTGGCTAACATTGTAAAGAGCCTCGCAGAAATCATTCGACTCCCGAACACAGAAAGAACCTTGAACACAAACATAGCATCCTCATGCACAGAGTTGTCAGAAGTATGAGCTCAATACTACACCATTTACCTCCTTTTTTAAACATTTTTTTTTAGGAAACTCATTATAGTATACAGAACCAAAAATTAAAGTACAACTTAAAATGATGAATAGACTTAAAATCTTCACTTTGTCTTATAAGCGAAATACAATAAGCGAGACATACGCAAGCAGTCTCACAACAATATATGGTGATCAAGCAAACATGGATACACCACTTATACAGTGTCCTTCTACTGATGTTACAAAACAGATTATATCTTCCAGTAATTTCAGAACAACACATAGTCTTCGAACCTGCAAGTTGTCTTTCTTTTGCAACACCCCACATCTCTCAGGACTGTAGTACTGACAGCATCACTCACACTAACCTCCACTAGACAAGTTTCATCACTACCCGAAGAGGACAATCTTGGAGAAGAAGGAAAAGAAGACACCTCCAGTGAGCTTTGCAACCACTTAGACCAATCACATTGGTCCCCCTCTTTCTCAGATATCTTCCTGAAAGAGGGTACTTGCCTGTCAGAAAGGTGGACCAGACTCCTCTTGTTCCACCACCCTTTATCACAGAGGAGAACTGACCCTTTGCTCACTCTAGTGACTTGAACATGAGAAGCATGTACTACATTTTGACAAACCTTTCATTACCCTTCTCAGACTTGTTATCGGCACCCTGTCACCTGTATGGAGATCCATGTTGTTGAGACTCTTACCCGCATCCACTCTTTCTTGCATGACATTTCGTTTCAGCAATACACGTGCATCCACTGAGGCATTCACCAATTCTCCATCCTTCCACGTACTCTTGCACCGCAACCGCTAAGGGTGCAAACTCGTTTGCACCTTTCTCCCTGTTAACAGCGTAAAAGGAGGAATGCCAGTGGTGCTATGTGGTGCAATGTTGTAACTTCAAATCTTATTGTTAACAAATTGTTGCATATCCTGCACTGATGATAGTGCTGTTGAATTCCTTCTTTCACTATTCTGTTCGCCCTTTCTACCAACCATTTGAGGTTGTAGAATGCAAAGCGACTTTCACATGACGAACATCATTAGGTTCAAGAAATGTTCACAACTTGTGAGACAATAAGTGGGTTCCATTGCCTCTAACGATTGTTCCAGGTGAACTTTCAATCACAAACACTTGTTCCAGAAACCTGATGACAATTACCAGTACTAGGAGCAACACAAAACATGTGATACAACCACTTGGAATGATAATCTAGCAGCAAAGTCAAAACTTGATATTGCTAGGTAGGACTTCAAACGCCTCTGAAAAATCCACCCCAAGCTTGTCCTATGGTCTCTCCAGAAACGTAACAGGATGGGTTCCACCTATACACATGAAATAAAAACTTAACTTGTGACTCCAAGGAGGGCCACCAATAGTATAATTTAAGCAGTTTACATGTCTTTGTGACACCTAACTGCCCGCTGTGTGCAGTCATTATAATATCCTTTCATAAGCTTTCCGGTGGAATGAACAAATCATGATGTATGATCATGTCATTAAAAACAGACAACCCATCAGTGACCTGGAAGAAACACTTTAAGCCTCCAGGCAACTTTTTCCCCCAGATAAGCCTTAAGCGTTATATTTCCTGCCCTGACCAAGTTCGGAGTCCTTCACATAAGCTTCCTGCTGAGCTTGCTCAGTGACAGGAGCACATTGCTCTCCGGCATCCACCACTGCCACCACACACTCAGTGTCCTCCATTTCATCCGAATCCTCATCACACACAGCCATGCGGGACAGGCAATCCACCCTGAACTTCTTTCTCCCTGACAAATGCTTTATACTGAAGTGATGCTCCTGCAGCTTGCTTGGACAATAGTCATACTAGCCTCACTGAGGCTTTTCGCAAACCACTGCCAGTTAATGTATGCATGAGGGGTTTGTGATCAGTAAAAATCTCGAACTCTCATCCCCACAGCTGAGTCCTGAATTTGTTGATGGTCCTTGTTTAGGCAAGAGCCTCAGATTCTATTGTACCGTAGTGTGTTTCCGTGGTCTTCAGCATTCTAGATGCGAAGGCCATGGTGTGTTCCTTCCTAAACACCCATTGTCCCAGGACCATCCCCATTCAGTTAAACGTGGATCAACATTAAGGAAACTGTTGCAATTGTCCTGAAAAGAATGTAACACAGGGCACCCCACAATCAGATCCTTAACTCTCTCAAGGGTCAAAGAGCTCATCAGACCATACTAACCTTGCCCCCTTCCTCAACCGAGCATGTAAGGGTTCCACAATTTGTGCATAACCATGTGTAAACTGGGCGTAGTACTCTGCTAGGCCCAAGAATGATTGCAGAGCATCCCAGTCTTTAGCAGTAGCTGCTATGGTTATTCCTGCTTTGGCTAACACAGACAACACCTTGTGCCTCCCAATCGTCTGCAAAGACCAGTATATCATTTTGGTAGGCTTGTTCACCCAGGATGTCTTCCAACAGATTCTCCATGAGCTTCTGGAAGACGTTAGCTGCACAAGCCAGCCCAAAGGATAACTCGAGGCACTTGAAAACCCCAAACGGGGTGACAAAGGTGGTAAGCTCTTGCAATTCAGCTGTGAGCAGTATCTGGTGATACACCAAGCGCAGGTCTATGATAGAAAATATTTTGGTTCCCCCCAACCTGGCAAGCAGTTCTTGTATTTTGGGAAGAGGGTGGTAATCCAGCAAAATATTCTTATTTAAGGAGCACAAAACCTGATCTCCCTATATTCTTTCCTTGTCATCATGATGGGAGACTCATGTTGAAGAATCCCAAGGTGTAATTACACCTTCAGCACACAAGTTCCTATGAACAGACTTGAGCTCATCTCTCCCACTCAGCGGAGGAGGCTGTACCTTGTGAACAATAGGTTGAGCATAATATTTGAGTTGAATCTGATATTAAAAGCCTTTGATAGTCCCCAGTTTGACAGAGAACAGCTCTGGAAATTGCTTCAAAAGATTCTCAACCTCTAAACCACGTAAACTGTCACCCACACATACCACATGGAGGTCCTCCTCTTGGTAGCCAGCTAAAGCAATGGGTTTCTCAGAACCTGGCACCAGGTACAGGTGCAAGTTTGCTAGATCCTGCCAACCAATGATATTACTTCCCTTGACAGCTTCATATATTTTTGTGACTATGCATCTGTCCAAACATTACAGAATGGAGACAAAATACCCCAGCATATCTATGACTGATTTTCCAAAGGCTTTAGATGTCACCTGTCTGTTCAAGTTTGGTTTTGTTACTCCACTTGTCAAGAAACATGGGGCCATATTATCAAGGACAGAGTTAAAATTATTGACGCTTTAGCGGCAGGAAACTGCCGCTAAAGCAGCGATAATGGGCTTGATAATATGCCCTTGTGAATTCCCATAGAAGCCCATGTTCCGGTGTGAACATGGGCTTCTATGGGAATTCACAAGGGCATATTATCAAGCCCATTATCGCTGCTTTCTGCCGCTAAAGTGGCGATAATTTTAACGCCGTCCTTGATAATATGGCCCATAATTTCTGACAGAATAGTCATTGGTGATCCCGAATCAGCCATGACTGGGATCTTAACTCCATCAATCAATGCAGTGCCCCACGGCCCTTTGATTTTGTTCACGTCCAAAACAGCATTACACTCAATGACTAATATGACATTGCTTAGATTTTCAGTACAATTATCCACTGAATCTGAGACCTCCACACTATTGACTCAAGTGGACCTTTTGCCTGACCTGCATACCACCTGAAAGTGACAATCTTTTTACATAGAGAACATCTCCTGCCATTAGCTGGGCTGTTAGTATTGTTGCTAAGGTGAGCTTTTGAACCATACCTAAAACAACTTAAGTTTCCCTTTCTAAAAGGTTGTTTACCGTCTCTGTTTATGTTTACAGCTTTAACAGTATCTGTCAAATGCTCCTCAACAACATTTATTACATTTACTTTGTGCTCGCTATGAATCGCTTTTGTCAAAATCATTGAGCGCTCAATGCTCTTTGCGGAAATCAATGGTTTCTAGCAACATGGCTTCCTGTAGCTGAGTAGTGGTTCTTGAATCTTATTGGAGAAACAAGCAAACACAAACTGATCCCTAATGTATATGTCAGTATGTGCCTTGAACTCACATGTAGCCGCTAAAACCCTCAAGGCTGAAATTTACTCTTCGACTCTCTTGTCCGCTTGTTGCTATCTCATAAAGAAATTATGCTTTTCAAGCATAATATCTGGCTCCTTTGCACACTGTGTACTCATGCACACTAACACCTCTTTGTAGCGGTTCCAATCCTCACTGTCACCAGAGCTCCCTTGTGGTGGCTGGATAGATGGAAGATTCTCAAATATTTGCTGTACCGCTAGAACCATAAAACCATGAAATATCATCACTTGCGTTCAGGTGAGTACTTAACTGCAACTATGGCCACCAGATAGTTTTGCTTCTTTTTTTACCTATTAACACTACTTGATAATGGGTGTGCCTGGCTGCTAAAAAATGCTGTGCAGTGACCATCACAAATTGCACAACAACACCAATAATGCTTAGGATGAGCCTGTAATGAAGAGTGTGAATAACCCAACAAGGTTTAAAGCAGGATTTAAACTATCACTATCTCTTACTATGAACAATTAGTCACAAGTGTGCCCGTCACTGTACAAGCAGGCAATAATAATGAAGCCTTACTTGTAATTTGTTGAAGGGCAGGCAAGCAAAGCAACTTAAAATAGAGACTTAATTTCCCTTTTAACAGTGCTGCTTCCTAAGCAAATGATGACTCTGTGAGAGCTCCTGGCGTTTCCTACCACCCAGGCAAAGACACTGGTGAACGCGGAAATTGATTTTCTCGAAGCGGTATATTGGGCCTACCAAAGTGCCCAAACAAAGATGACTGCTAGAGCGTCACCTGTGCAAGGATGTAATACCAAGGTACGTGCTGACTAAGATGCTCCCTTTGGTTCTAGTTCCATAGAAGGTTCCATTAAAGGTTGTGCACCATGGCAACACTCTTGGCCATACACCTTGCCCAGCAATGCCCCTCGGGCTCATGTCAATTTCCACAATAATGGTTGTGCGGATTAAAAATTACACACGGCCCGCTCCACCTCCATCGACAATGCAGCCTGCCTCCTGCGAGGACAATGAACAGCTCAGGAACTCTCCAGAAGGCAAGAAGAAAATGGAAATTTGGGTTGGTGTGTGTGTGGCATATATAACATTTGCTCGTTGCCAAGCTGTAATGAGGGACTCCAGAGACAGGTAGGTACTCGTGGAAGTTTATTCCAATGTTGACGCCCACAACCAGTCACATCCGGCATCTGCAACATACATGCAGAAACTGACTAATGTTGCAATGGACCTCGCAGATACCATCCAAATCCCGAACACAGAATGCACCTTGAACACAAACAGCATCCTCGTGCACAGAGGAGCCACAAGGACGTGCTCAATACTACGCCTGGCCTCTTCTTCCATTCATTCAATTGGCAGCAGATACCTAGCATAGGCCTGAGCTGAAGCTCCCTAGAAGCACGACACAGAGAAAGGACGAGAGCCAGGCACTGAGATGTTTGATGTCTGGAGGCCACGAGGTGCAGTGGGAAGAGATGAAACTGCTGAGGACAGCACTGCATTCAGCCTAAAAGGCTGTTCGGCTGCCAGCTCCCCAGACCTCCGCAGCCTGGGAAGTATTTGCAGCCAGAGCCAAGAAGCTCTGTCAAATCTTCACAGAGCAAAGTTCAACTCGGTAGAGAAGATAATATTTGCTCTTACTGTGGCGGACTGACTTTTAGATTACAGATATTTATACTAAACCGTAAACCACTGGTTACATTTCATGCAGTCCCTAGGAGACGCTTTTGATAGCGGTGGCATTTCCTCTTCTTTATGCGTATTTGTCCACCCCATACTTTCTTTTCCACATTAATGTCGAATTATTTTTACTAACACCAATATTTGGGACAGGAATGTTTGCTACAATGGTCACAAAGCCTTTTTTGCCTGTATGTGTGATTGTGACATGTTTAGGTGCGCCCCGTAGGGGTACATACCCCTACAAATCATTTTTAGTTTCTCATACAGAGAAACAATTTTTGAAGAATTAATTGGATGATTCCTGGGCATTATTTTTTTGTTACCAGAGTACTATTTACTAATATTTAATTCATAGGGACCCTTGTTTCTTATAGCTTCAACTGCCCTAGGTCCCTATGTATCCTTGGGTTTCCCTTGTCTTTTGAAATCATATGAATATTGGTAAAGCACACCTTGCCTCCAAGGGGTATTCTGGCTCTGAATCAAACATGCATTTTGTTCCTCTACTCAGTGATACTGATCATTTCATCAACTTTAGAATGTAAAAGGTGAATGGACCTGAAGGGCTTCAAATGTTTTGTCAAACACAGATTCCTGCAGCCAATGCCTTAGCTCACTAAGCCATCTGAATACTGTCTCACTGGGTGTGATTAGGTGGTGAAATTCATTGTTGACTTTGGTGTAACAGGCTTGTTGACAGGAATGAATATGTCAGTCTCTCGTAGGTTATTTGTTTACTCATCTTTGAAAGTGATATGTGTGGGAAATACACACACACAACGTGGGGTGTTTCCAGAAGATTTATTTATGTAGTAGAAAGACAGCTTAACATCCACCAAGCTGCCACTGACTCTCTCATCCACTAACCGTCCCCAACAGAAAACTCACACCTCCACATTCCTAGAATCCTACCTCCCAACCGGCAGACATTCAATGAACAGTAAACACTACACACCTTCCCCTTTAAAAATAAAATATGAAGAAAAACAAAACAGAATAATCCTAATACAAAACTAGTTACAAAAACAGCATTAAGGTAGTCAAAATAATACTTAGTTCAAAAACATATTAGAGAAAGGAATAACACAGAACTTAATAATAAATATGCATTAAATAGCCTTAGTAATGAACAAAATCTTTCAATTTCCTGGGACTGTTCTTTACTCCTGTACTTTTCCAGACCCCATCATTTGTTACACTTGCACTATGAACCATACCACTTGAACTTGTAGACTCACCACCTACATCACTAATTTGACCATCACTTATTACTCTTGTACTATAACCAATACCACTGGGACCCGCAACTTCCTTCGCTACATCACCAGACTCACCCAACCTATTTTCCCTTCCTAATATTTCCTTTTCACAGTCAATATTGTCAGAATTATCATTCACACCAAAATAAGAGTCTCCATCTGCACTAACTGCAAATCCACATATTTTTATCTATACCCCTTTGCACACAGAAATCCTTCTGAAAGTGCATATTTTACCACCCTCTACCCTCACTTCTTTACTAAACATTTCCAAAATTTCCACTGGATCCGCCCATTTGGCCACCTTCTTTTTAGATACTCCACCCATTTTCACTCTTACTAAACCACCAACCTTCAGTTTAGACCCCACAGATGATGACCTGGGACCCCTTTCACTCATCTTCATCTCATATCTCTCTATATGCCCCCTAATCTTAGCAAAGTCAATCTCAACATCATATGCATTTTTCCCTTTCAAACACCACAGCATCAACTTTGGCCCCAGCTTCCTACCACGTAACATTTCAAATGGGGACAACCCATTAATGGGGTGACGTCTTGTAACACCTCAAAGCTTTCCTCCACTGTAAACCATGTTTATGGCAAATTGAACAAATTCCTTACCTACCCTGTTAAAGCGTTCTACTTGACCATTGGCTTGAGAGTGTTAATTTGATGCTCTTTTGTGTACAACTCCACACCTCTTCAAAAAATGTCCATTTCTTTGCTTACAAATTGAGGCCCATTATCTAATATAAGTTCCTCAGGTATTCGCTCACAACAGAAAATGTCATCCAGAAATGTAATGACCTGAGTCAAATTAACCTATGAGCAGCATTTTGGATTAGGCTAAATTCTAGGCCCAAACCTTTCGAGGCAGAGCCGTATACTCACACGACTGCACCTACGGTGACAGGCATACCTGAACGTTATATTGCTGGCATTTCTGTTGTGCTTGTGCATCTGAATCCACAGAGACAGGTACACCTGAAGTTATATGACTGACAGTTAGTGATTGTTAAGCGCCTGCATTTACAGTGACAGACACAACTGGAAATTCAATTGTTCTTCTTAACCTCTTGAGTGCCCATGACGAGATGGTCTCGTCATGGGCCGCGGTTGCGCTGTGCCCATGACGAGACTATCTCGTCATGAACCCCGCCCGCTAATGAAAGGGCCGGCACAGGGCGGGGAAAGGGCGGGGCACTCAAGGGGTTAAAAGAAACTACACAGTGACAAGCACATTTGAAATGTGTCATGAGGTTTTCATGGCATTGTGTAATATAAATGTAATTATTTTTACAATTTATTTTTGGTTTATTGAAATCTAGTATTGCTTACTTTGCTTTTTTAATAAGTGTTTTGGTGTTGTTTTGTTTTGGATTATTTCCTTAAATCCAGTTTTGAATGAAATATTACCAATGGCTAATATTGTAACTTCACCTCATTTCCTGAACGCTGCTGGCGAACAAAAAATGGAATGGGAATTATGGTACCTGATGTTTTTAGCTTATGTGGAGGTTCTAGAGGATGAAGATTGTTCTGCGAAAAGGAAACAGTCTTTCCTAAAGCATTGCTTAGGTGGAGAAGGTTTAAAGGAATTCAATACTAATCCTCCTTTGGAGGGTGCAGGAGATGTGAATGTTTTTGACCAAGCCATAAAAGGAATGAGTATCTGCTTTGGAAGAAAGATCAATACAGTAATAGAAAGGTTTATATTGTATTCAAGTGCACAATTCAGGATTACATATCTTTGCTACAAACATTGGCAGGATCCTCTGCATTTGAAATGATAACTTATGAACAGGTGTTGAGGGACCAAATAATGATGAAGACCAAAAGCAAGAAATTCTAGGAAAGACTATGGGCTCGTACATAATCCTCTTTAAGTACAGTTATTTATGTTGAGAGGGGAATTGAACAGTCTGAGACATTTGTAAATAAGATCAGCCACCAGAATTCCAAATTCCAGGATACTAATTCTGAAGTTTCTATAGTGAAAAGTCAGATGACTCCCAAAAACAAGAAAGTTTCTGAACCTCAAGCATGGGACAAAGTGTGTATCAAATGCCAAAAAAAGGGACACTTTGGAAGGGTGGGTAGATAATCTCAAAAGGTTAATTGTATTACATATGATGAGGAAAATGAGGCTGGCACAGATTTTAATTCCATTTTATGTGGGAGTGACACTAAATGAACAGGTTTTCCTTGATGCACTTTAACTATTGGTGGGAAACGATGATGGTGATTCTTGTGCCTGTAACAGTATTATTGGCAAAACATTTTTCAATGACATATGAGGTAACACGAGGTTGTTTACACCCGACTTCAACCAGGGAGTTATTCAGGTCAAAATATTTACTTGCAAGGATACTTTTAAGTAGATCTAGAATTTGGAGGGAGGCGGACAAGAGGCAAAGTGTATGAGGCAACCAAAGGTGATGCCATACTAGGTTGGCCCCATCAACAAGAAATGGGCATACGACTAGATCCCAATGCATGTCTGCCAGTGTATGGAATTACATCTGATAGAAATGAGTATGTCTCTGAAATACGGACATCGTTCCAAGGTCTTTTTCAAGAAAGATTGGGTAAGTATGTTGATTTTAAGCGTAAGATCATACTGAATGAGGAGGCGATGCCTGTGAGGCACAAAGTTAGGAATGTGCTGTTGGCGTACAGTGATAACCTTAAAGGCATTTTGAATGATCTGGTTGAAAAGAAAATTATCAAACCTATAGAGTCATCTCCTTGGGTGGCTCCCATCGTTTTGTCTCTTAAGGGGTCTGGTGAACTCCATTTGTGCATGGATTTGTGCAGTCTGAATAAAGACATTTGGGCAGACAAACACCCTCTCCCAAATATGCATGAGTTAATAATAACACTGGTGGGAGCTACAGTTTTTTCCATGATGGATTTGGCACATGCCTACCACCAAGTGGAACTAAATGAAAACTCCAAATATCTCATGGCGTTTGTGACACCGGAGAGTATGTTTCAATACTTGTGAATGCCTTTCGGATTAGCAAGTGCAGCCTCCATGTTTCAACGTCTAATGAAGAATGTATTTAAAGGGATTGTGGGAGCCATTGCTTTCTAAGACAATATTTTGATTTGTGGAAGACTCACGAATAACATGATAAAGTTTTACTTTCTGGTTGTGTTAAAAAGATTACAAGACAAAGTACCAACATTAAAATGTTCAAAGTTCAAGTTTAGGCAAGATAAAGTTGAGTATTTGGGGCATGGAATTTCAAAGAAGGGTATGAAACCTAAACACCACCATGTGGAAAGTATTTTAAATGCTTCTGCACCTACCTCTAAAGACCAACTGCTGTTAACTAAATTTTATGTGAAATGTGTGCAGGATTATGCAACCAAAGTTTATCCTCTCCGGCAAATACTAAAGAAAAATGTTAAATATGATTGGGGCATAAGCCAACAGGAGGTGTGTGAGCTGTTAAAAAAATTAAATGTTGGTGTGCCATTTTTAAAATCATATGTGGTTGGTAAAGAGTGCGTTGTATCCGTGGATGCCAGTAGTGTAAGTTTGTAAGCAGTTCTCATGCAGAAAGACAAGCATGAAAAATGAGTGGTTGCACATGCCTCCAGGACTTTACGGAATTCTGAGTGCAATTATTCTTAATTTTTCGTTCCCCAGCACCTTGCAGGAAATGAGGCGGAGCTGCAATATTGGACATTGGTATTATATCATTCAAAACTGGATTTAAGGAAATAATCCAAAACAAAACAACACCAAAACACTTATCAAAAATGCAAAGTAAAGAAAACTAAATTCCAATAGACCAAAAATTAATTGTAAAAACCATCAAATTTATACTGCACAATACCGCAAGTACCTCATGACATATTTCAGGTGTGCCTGTCACTGTGTAGTTTGTTTTAAGAAGAACAATTATATCTTCAGGTGTGCTTGTCACCATAAAAACAAGAGATCGATAATCAATAACTTGCAGTCATATAATTTCAGGTGTGCCTGTCACCGTGGATGCAGTGGCACAAGCACAACATAAATGCCAGCAATAAAGTTCAGGTGTGCCTGTCACTGTGGATGCAGGCATGTGAGCGAGAACGCTGTCTTGAAAAGTTTGGGCTTAGAATTTAGCCCAATCCAATATGACCGCTAAGGAAAACGTGATGGTGCATGATGACGCTTACCGCCAACTGCACGCGATGGCTCACATTCTCAAAATTGCGCAGCTCTGGTCATGCGCAGGCTTACTCACACACCTCTTTTGATCCGCTGGCTATGTGGAAGTCACAGCTGAAAAGCGTGCGCAGCCTTTCTCTGGGCACACCTCTTAACACGCTGGTGCAGCAATGGGCCTAGAAAAATTGCCAAACGGGGATAGTCAGGACAGCATCACATCACCTTCGCCAAGCTCACAGTCGTAAAGACTTCATCCTGATCTTTGAAGGCTGATGCTGCATATCCGTGGTTGGTGAGCACCTGAAGAAATGTGTTGAACACCGTTGAATACCAGGAAGAGTAAAGGTGAGCACTGCATGCCATAGATAGGTAGTCACATCTATTGCTTTGGTTGTTTGACGTCTCATGTTCCCATCACCATGAATGTACAGGATTATTTGGTCCTGTGTGAATACCTCGGGCACGTCATAGTCTTCTCTTTGTAGAGATTCTCCAAAATTCTGCTCCTTCTGTATGGGATGAAAGTGTGAGTATTGTAGTTATATAATACCATCATTCCGACAAATAATTCTGTTTTTAAATTATCTGGTACAAAATACCTGTTTTTAAAGAGTTAATAACCCTATATTGAAAGTAGAAATACCGAGTTAAGAAGAACATTACCTATCTAGAAGAGGTGGGCAAGGAAAAAAAAAGATTACTTATGTTATTGGGTGAATTGAGATGGAGGGCTGATTTTCAGTAAAGCAACACGTTCTGCTCCTAAAAAACAAATTCTGTGTTCCTTGAAAAGTTTGCACTCACTTTTCGAACTATTACCATAAATCAAAAATGTTTCCGGTGAAAATAACATTAATTGGGAATTGAGTGTTAATGCAAGGTAAAAAACACAAATAGCAAACCCTCACTTCTGGCGTGCTGCTGTTCCGGCATGCCACCTCTACACACGTGAACGATTTAATAGCAGCTGAGTTTTGTGCACCATAAAACCACAGCAAATTTGACAAAATATTCATCGTTTAGATTTTTGAAGCCTTCCTTGTTAAATCCCTATTCTACATGTACCTCATATACTTCTCGATTTATAGGCAGTCTTAATTTGAAGTGTCAAAAGAATTTTATGACATTTAGCATCCGAACTATTAACCATCAAAGCATTGCAATATACTCCATAACAAGATAACTCGCATTCGCAATGAAGTGCCTTTTAATCTCCCTGTAATGCAAAACTAAATATCCAAGCTACTGATTAGTTCTGTATTAAATGAGTATGCTGGTTGTAGTTAATTTAATAGCAAGCAATTTCTTCTTAGGAGAGATTTTGGATAATTTACAGTCTCACTTAAGTTAATTGTTAGTGCAAGTGAATTGTAATTGTTGAATCCATTAGTAATAAAGGATGCTGGAGGATATGATTTACTGTACGTGTTAATTGTTTTTTTATTTTTGAAAGTTTAAACACATATAAACAGAAAGTCTGAGGTGAACTGAAGTGCAATCTGTTTTAATGCCACTTCTTGTAAGTCAAAATAGGGAACAATACTTTCCACTTTTACTCTCATGAGTTAAACTAAGCAACAGCTAACAACACGAGATCACTTTGTGTTGATGGTATTTCTGCTACTGTCTGACGTTTTCAGTTTCTAAAGTCCTACTAAGTTTTACAATTATGTTATTTGCAATTAAAGCATGCCAATGTTTGTACTAATATTCCGGTGATTATGAAATGTGTGTTGTAAAGAACACTGTCATCAGTGAGGGTATCTTTTTGCTGAACAGGTGTGTGTGCCAAACCCTGCCTGGTAGGTTGGTTAATTGTAAAGTCAGCTCTTTAACTTCTTGTGTAATTTTAGATGAGAGGAGGAGGCTCTGATGTGGAAAGGGAGTCTGTTCCACGCTTTAGAACCGATGTAAGTGAACACCCATTCTCCTCATCTGATTCTGGGTATGCATGCGGTGTGTGCATGTAGGGCTCGTGAGGACTGGAGGTGTATGGGTGGTTGGTGGACAGATATGTGACTGTTCAAGAAGGTGGGGCTTATGTTGTGTAGTGCCATTGAATGTATGTGTGTGGAGTTTGAAATGAACACGTGTGTATTGGGAGCCAATGGAGCTGGTCTGGTGTGATATGAGTTCTGTGTGGGAGGTTGAGTATTATTCTTGCAGCCGAGTTCTAGATTATTTGTAGTCCTCTGGTGAGTGGGTTTTTGATCCCGATTAGAGGGTGTTCTGATAGTCTACATTTGCTAGTGATTAGGGCATGAGTGATGGTGTTTCTGTTGTTGCATGGGAGCCATTTGAAGATCTTCCTCAACATCTCCAGGGTGTGGAAGCAAGATGCAGTGACAGCATTGACAGTGTGGGTCCCAGTTCGGCACTGACGGTGTGGTTCCGAGTTCGGCTGGCCACCAGTTGGAGTCCCATGGTGAAGGGTTTGTCACAGAAGATCACTAGTTCTGTCTTGTTTATATTTTGATTTGAGATTTATGAAGTGTTATTCCTGTGTTATGTCTGAGAAGGAGAGTATGCGTTGTGTGCTGCATAGGAAAAGATGTTGATGTCACATGTGCAGAAGTCTTTGGCCAGAGGAATCATGTGTGTGAAGGTAGCGCTGAGCGATGACCCTAGAAGCATTCCACAGATGAGTTAGTGGGGTTCAGAGAAGTAAGGTGCTAGGTTGACAGCTTGTGTTCTATCTGTTAAAAGGAGCAGATCCAGCGGAGAGCGGGTCCTTGGATGCCAATCTCATGCAGGGGCCTGATGAGTCTGGGGTTGGAAGACCATGTCAAATGCTGCAAAAAGGTACTGAAAAATTAGGGTTGCCGTGTTTCCTCTGTCAAGGATTATGCAGATGTCGTCTGTGGCAGTGATGAACGTTGTCTCTGTACTGTGATTGGGCCTGAATCCAGACTGAGTAGAGTCAAGCAGCTGATGATTGCTGAGGTAGTCGTGAGGTATCAGTCAATTCTTTTCTCTAACACTTTGGCAAAGAATAGTCGGTTAAGAGTTGAGTCTGAAGTTTAGGAGCATGACCGGGTCAGCTGATGGTCAGCTCTAGAGCTTAGCTGAATAGGCTCTGAAGCTGAATTTTTAGGTCTGCCATTAGCTAAGATCTTTTGATTTTCATAAAATTATATATATATAATGTACCTAACAGGAGATTTCAGTCAGCCTTTTTCATCCATTGTTCTGTTATTGTGTCATTCTTGGAGCAGTGATACAGCCCATTTCAGCCACTGGCTTATTCACTCTGCTCTTTCACAGCAAGCACACCCACACACAAACCAGCTCCCTCATGGTTAGGGATTACTATCACAGTGTGTACGTTTTGAGACCCAAAAAGTATTTTTGTTTTTTGCCCATTTTTACATTGATGATATCCCAACAGCTTTCTCAACAATAACGCTCAAACAAAGCCAGTAAGTTGGTAGCCATTGCTAGATCTATTGGCTTTGCCAATGCTTGTTTCAATTGTGCTTTAGCTAATCATCTGTTATTCTCCATGCCCTGACCCTATTCAAAGTAAAGGTATATATGACCTTTGTAGAGAACGTTTCCCAAATGATCTCCCCTGCTACTAGAAGACTATACTAAATTTAGGACAAGGAAGCAGTTTTGGGAAGATGGTCAGGTCTGCTCCAGGAAGAGTGCTTGTGTGTTTATGTGAGCTAAGTAATGAAGATAGCAAAGAAGTTTCTTCTTTTATGCAATATCTGTAGCTGCCTTTAATGGAATTTTCTAGGACCACTCTTCAATCCAAGGAGTCAGGAAAGTTAGGGAAAACACATCCGAGCTGACAGTTTTCTCTGATTGGTTAGTAGTTTTTGAAGCCTTTTAGTTTTTAACACAGGCCTAACATCAGAGAAGACACTCATTCAAGGTACCTGGTTATGGTCACCACCCGCAAGTCACCTCAGATGTAAATTAAAGCTTTATTTTTTAATTAAATTATATTCAAAGGGAACGCCTCCAGTTTCATCAACCATAACTGCCTGCAATACTCTGTCTTAGCCCATACTATTTTTGGAACAGTTAAGGGAAATTCATTATTTTATGCTTTAACATCTACAATTTTTAATGCATGTTATCACTTTGCATGGCATTTTTTGTGTTATAGCTTTGCTCTCGCTTGGGAAAGGGCATCTAATAGTTTTCCTCCCACTCCCAGTATTACTTCCTGTCTCACCCACTTAAATTGTCAGATTGCCAGTACTTTATTGTCAGTCTCTAGACTATCCCTTTATATGATGTAGTACCAAAATAACAAAATATTGTTATTGGTGCTTTGTGTGACATAAATATAGTGAACTAAATATAAAAAATATCTAAATACTGTTATTAATAATAGATAATCTACACCTAATGGGACCATATTATTGTAAATGAAACTTAAAACACAATATTCATCTCAGATGATATTTCATGATGTGATATTCTGTCAAACAACTTCATCAATGAGAGGCAGTTAAAACTTTTAATAGTAGGTTTCAGAAAAATGTAATGACAATTAGTGCATGGACTGCCATTCAAAGCAATTTAAGAGTCTACTATAAGAAATGTCACCTTCACTACACTGCAGGTTATCTTTACTATTTGAATCTGGGTGACTTAATCAGCTGTTACCGAAGATTCTCAGGGGCCTACTCCCAAAGGTAAATGTACACAGGAGTAAACCTATGTACATTCGCTCTTACACTTTGTAGTGACATTATTACTATTGGCTATTCAAAATTTCTGAGTGTAAAGTTACTACAAAATGAAGACTTACATATCTCCATCTGCTGAATCTGGGGACGAGGACAAGCCTAATTTGCGAGGGTGAAGTTACTGCTAGTAACCTTTCACATTTAGGCAGATTTAGAGGGAGGGCTAGAGATCTCCATATGCTAAAGTATAGTATAGAAAAATTGTATAAAGTTTATTAAACCTAAAAGAGAGATTATTAAGAATATGTTCATGTTATACATGCATGTAAATTCATTTGATATCATTATTTTAAATGCAGAACAAAATAAAAAATGGTAAAGCATTATTAACTTCATTTTGAATTGAATAATTAATTTAAATACATTAAAATAAATTTAAAATTACTTTTAAAAGTTGCCTTAAAATACCCATGTAAAATAAATGTATATCTATGTATTCATTATATATTAAAAGTTACAGAAAGTAGTACATAGATAATTTCAAAATAAAATTATATTTATTTTATGTATCCGTTCTGATTATTAAGTTACATTTGTATATATTTTTTAAAAGTCAAAATAAATTAATGAATTTTAACATTAATTCTTATGGGGTTCTCTTTTAAGTCCCTGCCTTCATTATTATCTAATGGAGGGTGCTGCAGTACTAGTGGCTGGCCAGATGTTTTCGTGGACTTACTTCAGGTCTGAGCTGGAGTAGATTTAAGGCTGTTTTGGGTCCTTTTTTGCTGTAGTAACTGTAGATGGGCAGTTTGTGAATAGCAACAAGCTTACTCTTTTGTGGGTGGGTGCATGCTCTTCCCTGAACCCCTCATTAAAACTTCATAAACCTCCCCTTACTTCTCTCCTACTGCTTCTCATTTTGTAGTATTTCCCATTTTCCAGCCAATCCCACTGTCCCGCCCACATTCACTAGTAAACATAGGCAAACTCAAGAAGATATCTCTGCATTCAGAATGGTGAGCTCCACCCAGAAAAGATAGGAGAGGCAGAAGCAGAGACCTCCACACATGGGTTAGTGAATAACATTTTGTACTATGTCATTAGTACAATTGGAGTATTGGAGTACTACTAAAAGAACTACAAAATGCAGTTTGTGAATAATTGCACAGGAAATTAAGCCCGGATACACTCCATTCCCTAGTCACCTTAGCATTGGAAATCGACATTGGCAGGATCCATGCCATAGTTTCAAGTTATGTATGCACACACAAGAAATATACAGACAGTGAAGCTCAGACTTCTAATAGTCTGAACATCTGGCATTCAGATGGCCCGCAGGACCAATTTTGGACACCTATGCAATATAACAATGGCAGGGACATCTTAAGGATTTGTGGGGCCCTGGGCAAAACCTATTGTGGGGGTCCCTGTCTGGAACAGCTTTGAATTTATTATCCAATTTCAGCTTTTTCATACCCTCATTGGCCAGGTGAAAGTCAGTACACAGGTGCACTTCTCCAAATTTTAAATGTGTTTACATCTAATATTCAGGAATAGTGACGTGTTTTTAATATTGCAACACAGCAGCAGCTCATTAATATTACAGCAAATAATCTCTGTGATACCCTTCCATTTCTTATTTATAAAGTCATGTTTTGATCTAAAAGAAACTTTTTTTAAGGATGTTTCATGAAACATAAACACATTTTTCTGTAAAATGCCTGTAATAGGCTCTCACACATCACCCACATTAAAAATAAATTAAAGGGAAACGATATTTAAAGCAGAAACGGTATTTAAAACAATCTGTTTAACAATTATTTAAGCTCATCAGGGCAAGAGTCTGCAGAAAAGAGCTGGATCTACAAGTGGGCCCCCGGAAAAGTTTGGGCCCTGGGCCAGAGCCCACTTTGCCCCTGCCTTAAAATGTCTCTGAACAATGGGTTTGAAGCACCCCTGTTGTCACACTGAAGGATGGCGACTGTATAAAGCTTTCATTGTACCACTCTCGGAATGTTAGGAGTTTTAGTTTTAGCAGACTATTTTCATGTTACATTTTTTGGTGTTCCAAAATACAGTTTATGATGTAAAATCTGGTGAGTAAATTAGAGTATTTAGCACAAGAAAGGGGAAATGAATAATGCTAGTGTGTTCCCCTGCATAACAGAGTTTTAGGGATAAATCAATGTTGTCAAAAATCAGGAAAACTAGGATCACAGACGAAATGCTATCCCTTCCTGCAGTAAAATAAATGTACATTGATAGGTTAATTCCATTGCTAGATGTTTTTTCAGCATAATCATACATACTCTATTGGAGCATCGATGAAATATGCATATGACCAACATACATTTTATTGTATGATGAGTCAGGTGAAACGGAAAGAAATCTATTCATATTGCAATATCTTAACGAGGCATTTTTAAACGAATTAAAAACCTTTAAAGACACGATAGATATGATAAAATGAATCGATGAAGAGAACAAGAGATTTTACATTAAAAATGAATGACAAAAATATACATGTGCAGAATGCCCAGCTGAATTAAATGAAAATAAAAAAATGTATAGTGAAGGAACCGATTCTCTTTTTTAATGAGGGGCGTACAATACATCAATTAGACTTATTTTATTCAGATAATCCACCAGCAATCACATTATGACAAATTTATTAGACCCTTATATTAGATCAGTGACTCGATCGCTTCTTGCCAAGAAGTTTAGAATACCTTCAGGTCACAATTTTCTAACGTATAGGACCGACTCACTCTTTCAGCCTTCTGCCTTCTGCGATGAAGCAAGTGCTGTCGGGTAATAGTAATGGTAAACAACGTTTACCATGAATCTTTCTCCCCGCAGGGAATCACAATGCGGTCGTTACAACGACCGCATTGTGATTCCGCATACCATTACTCCGCAAGTCGGAGCAACGACTTGCGGAAAGGGGGGGGAGGTGTTGGATTTAAAATCCAACACCTTCCCTATTGTCCGCACAGACTGGAGTTGGAATAGTAAATTATACTATTCCAACATCCAGCGCCCCCCCTCCACAAGTCGTTGTTCCGACTTGCCGAGTAATAGTATGCGGAATCACAACGCGGTCGTTGTAACGACCGCGTTGTGATTCCCTGCGGGGAAAAAGACTGCGGGATAACAACATACATTCAATAGTAACACATATTCCTATCTGTGCCAATAAGAAACTCGGTTTATGTGCTGAATTCCTTCAAGGGTCAATATTTTTATTATTCGTATTCTGGAGTATTTCGAGACAAACCTGCCATTTTGGCCTCAATAGATGTATAGCTTTATTTAGCTTTCCTGTTCCTTTTGAATACGAGCTACTCAGCGTCATGCCAGCCCCAATATTTATAGGTGCATGTAAAAGCCTTTTTCTGTCCCTTGCTTTGCCTTCCCATTATGCGTGGTGTAATGGAATTTAGAATGCGTACGAAAAGGATAATGCAGTGTTCTTGGTAATGTATTACAGGACACACTTCTAATGGCATGTTTGAGTGTTCGCATGATGGATGCCCGCAGCTCTGTCTCAGTTCTGTGGCTCATACATCTGTGCTGAGGTACAATGAAGTGGATCCTCTAAACAAAATACCAAGAGCAGCCAAGGCGGGTTGAACTGGAAAGGTTCAACTCTTCTAATGAATGGTGCAATGATTTTCAGTTTCTGAGCAAAATGCTATTTCGCCTCTGGAGTGCCCCCTATTTCTAGAAAAAGGGCCCAACGTTGTGACTTTTTTTCTGTCATTTTGCACCACCACTAGAAGGCATGCTTATCCTGTTACTTTACTTGACCTTACTATACACACGGATCCCAAAGGTACATGCTCTGACTGACAATGGTAACTGGATACGCTGAGAAAAGCATTGGCTTCATTCTATCTATAAGCTAAATAATTATAACATGGAAAATTTGCAAATCTTTCTCATGTGTAAATGAAAGAAAGTATAAAAAGGACTCATTATAAACCAAGGTCAAAAGAAATATTTATTTCACTATGTTACCTGAATATTCTTATATTCAGTTCGATACTTAATTTGCTAAAGAGTGAGTGTCTGCTGCTTAGAAGCCCACAGCCGGCACCATTAAGGCTTGAAAGTCCTAAAGCACCTCAGTCTTCTTTATACCACTACCAGACACTTCCTGTCCCTTTACCTCACTACAATTGGTCCATGCTTTCCTTTCTGTAATAGTCTTTGTTTTTCTCCTTCTTTCCCCTGTGTGCGTTTTTCCCTCTCTTGCTCTCAGTAAATGTCTTTTAAAGAAAAATAAGTGCCGGTCCCCACAAATGAGTGCTGGTGGACCCCACTGGCAACCACTGGCTCAAATTAAGCACTGGCTATATGGGAAATAGATGGAGTCTTAGCAGGGGAGGGCATATGCACATCCACTCACTGGTGGGGAGTCCCATGAGCTGTGCTTTGGTTGAATAGTGGATGCATTGCTTCCCATCGCTGGACCACACTTGCTGGTCCTCAGTAGCTGGTATCCATATTTAATATATTAATGTACTACCATGGTTATCTGTTTAGTTCATTCTTTGCTTTGTTCCGATACTTATCACCTTGGACTATAATATTTCTTCTCCGGTGGGAGATTATAGTAATATTCCCATGTTTCGTGCTTTCCCTACAGGTGAAGCTAACTTTAAATATGTTTTTCTGTTATTCTAGGTCATCATTGTAATGCCATTTGTTTGATTTTCCTTGAAAGTCCCTTGGTCCTTGGCCAGTTCAGTCACCTTGATAGTACTACTGACCGCTAAACAAGCAGTGACTGGACATGTGCAGATGGGCAGGAGCCTGCTGAGCACAGTTGCACATAATGATGCCATTGAAATTCATGGCAATATCATTGTATATTTTATCACTTGGTCACAGAGATCTCACCAAACAACCCCCTGCCACACAGGAGTAGATGCTTCCTTTCTCATTGCCTCCTATGTATCATGACTCTGCTTCTTCCAATAGATCTCACCAATCTTCCCTTTCTGTAAAGACACAGCTTTAGCGGCCTGCTGCGAGTGCTCGTTTGTGACGCGAGTGTCTAGCTCCAAGTCACTCTTTGAAGAAGCTGTTGCGCCCTATAAACCCTTTAATAACAATATTAATAATTGTGATCAATACAGAGCCGTGAGATCTTGAGGATGGTTGCACTGTGCCCCTGACTTTACATCATGGCTTGAGTGATGCACCACAATAGATCCTTGCTGCACACACAGCCAATGCAGTTCTCTCAACGAAGGATCAGGGTCCAGATGTATCAAACAGTTTTACCCATTCTGTGTCTATGGAAAAATGTGTTCATACATCGGGCCCTAGGTTCTGTAGTGGTGGCAGGGGCTTCCCACTAGAGGCTTGCAGCCCCGCCACCTACACTCCTCGCCCCCTCCGGCTGAAGGCAGACAGCGCTCCCTAAGTAACTTTCCACCTGGCTCTTCATGCAGTGCATGTCTGACATGCTTGCTTTGTCACCACTTGCATCACCATGGCTCGATTGGCCCGTCCAATCAAAGGTAGAGTCTACATGATGTATTGGGCGTATTAGAGAGTCCAGTTCTTCACAGCTTGTACCCAGCAGTTCTTAGACTGTGCCACAGCCTTCTTTGGTTGCAGCTTAGCTATTCCCTATATCTTTCAAGACTAGCGAGAAAGCCTCATTTCTTTACTATATATTTCTCTTGCTGATCTGAAGAATCCTCTGGAGTGTAAAGAGGATGAAAGAAAGTATACAATCAGGGCTATAAGTGGGCCGGGTCCTGCCGGTGCTGAGCACTGGCAGTTCTAAACAGGAGGTGCTGAGACGGGTCCCTATTGGGCTCTCTATTTCTGCCCTCACCCTCAGGATGAAAAAAATCTTACCTCTGCAGCAGTGCCACTCTTCACTGCCTCTGATGTAACTTCAAAGAGACTTCTTATAGTTCTTTCACAGTCTCATCTTTTCAGAACGGAAGCATTTTCAATATTCTGTACAAAGAATCCATAGTTGATGCTTATTTATCTTGTACAACTAACTATAGGCAAAGTCAGTAGTCCGGGCTTGTTTTAGGTGTAATGTTACTTGTGTTTATATATATCTGGATGCAATGACCGAAACAGCAAATTACTAGTTAGGCGGCACACTATGCTAAGCACAGATTTTCAGCTTAAGTGTTTTAAATCAAAGCCTAATTACACCGGCCACGCCTCTTTGAGAGCCCCCCACCCCCAGTTTTTTCATCCCACTTAAAGCCCTGTAGGCAATGTTTGATTATGGAAGGGAGCAGAGAGCTCTGTCCAGTAATACATGATTCTATGTGTTTTTCCATTCCATAAATTGTAATTGAATTTATACTGCAAGTAGCCAGGCCGCTGAAGAAGCAAAAGACAAGAGTCACTAAAGCAATAAATTAAAATCGACTTGTTAAGAGGATCAGCACTTGAGAAGTAGAGGTGTCAAACTTAACATGCTTTCTTCACACAGGCACAGAGTTATTGAATGCAAACAGTAGCTCTTGTAAGATGTGTCTGGCTGCATTGACTTGATTCAGCTCATTGAGTCTGACTTGACATTTATATACTAAAACTGTACACCTTGCATCTGCAGTGCCCTCGGCTAAGTTGTGCTGCAGCACTTAGTCTCAGCTTGCGGACTGCTGCGATTCTGCCTCTCCCCCGCGCACAGCAGCGGTCGACGCAGGTAACAGCGGTGGGGCGGTGGGGCCGAGTAAGGGGGGGTTTCGAGGGATTATGCCAGGGAAAATTAAATAAAAAATTAATATCCCCTCGCCATGGTCCCAAGAAATCCCCCCTTACTTGACCCGCCCGCCCGCCCTACTGCTGTTACCTGCATGGACCGCAGCTGCTTGCTGGTAACATATATCCTGCGTTCTTATGCCTTTTCTGTGTCTATGCAGTAACTACAATTGTTAGTGATATACAACCTCGTTTAATGTAGACAAAGCAGTGATATTTCTGAAAGGATTTTTATTGAAATCTGGAGCTTTTAGTGGTCACTTTAATATGTTAATTCCACATTTGTAAAGTGCGAACCTATCACCCTTAAGGGTATGCAGGTGCAGGGGTGGCCGTCGGGGAGATTAGGTGAGCTATTGCCCAGAGTCACATGGTGCTGAGCTGAGCTGCCGCCGGCGATTGAAACGTGAGTCCTGCGCTCCGGAGTCAGCCGCTCTGTCCGCTGCGCCACACCTCTCCCTTTAATATGAAGTTCAAGATTGAAGGTTTTGTCTAGGGTGATTGTAGACATTTGGCTAAGTTTTCAGTTTTCAAGACGACGTCTAAGCCATGTAATTTATCATTTCGGTCGGCAGTGTGTCCTAAAGCCCTTTGTAAGAGGTAGGAATATGGACACTGGAATACATTTTCAAAGTGCTCATGATTGTCCCTCCTCAGATGCAGCTGAATATTGCTCTTATACTGGTGGGATGGGATGCATTCTAGGGATCTCACCCAGTGGGTCGGTATAAGAGTAGACCTGCGCAAAATCGGTGTTACGTTGGCATAAACTACATAATTTAATGAATTTCACATTATACATACTACGCTAAATTCCCAAAGTTGTGTCACGCGGCATAATTACTCTGGGCTTGTGTAAAAATGTTAGAGCATGGGCAGTGGAACAATGCGGATGACCAGAATGCAAGCAGATGGTGTTTGTGGCATTTCTTTTGTATTTTTAACTCAAAATGGGACCTCAGACATAAAATGGATGAAAGAACGCATTTCACATTAAAATATAGAGATTTTGTTTTACAGATTGCATAATTTCACAGAATGTGTGTGGAATTTCTCAAAAGCAAATTACACACATTTCATACACCCCTACATACGTTTAGTACTACCTGGGATTGTATGAAACTATGGATAATTTTGCTCTGGTGCTCCAAATGGAACAGCAGCAAACACTAACAGGAAGTTACTTCTTCTAAAGCATTGTGTCTGTGGCTCTTTGAACCATCCTGGCACTCTGCTCTTTTGGCTCACTCTACTTTTTCTTTCTATTGCATTTTTAGTTATTACAACAGCAGCAACATGCGCATTGTAGTATATTGCAATGGCTTACACAGTAATACCCCAATATAGATTTTATTATTAGACTAAACCCATTCCAGTCACATATTACCGAATTTATAGCATCCTTAGAAAGTATATAATTAACGGGCCATTGCAAAGCATTAGTAGGTGCCAAACAGAGGATATTATGCTGTGCATTGTACAATTATTGATCTACATTGTCATATATTTATTTTACAATATAATTCACATTTATTATTGTCCTTGGTTGGCGTTCCTTTCCTGCAAAGCGAGCTAATTTTTCAAGGTCCCCTGTACCTTCAGGGTCAGTTTTATGGGGCTGAAGGCTAATAAATATTCAGCAGATAGGTCACATGTACTATCGTCTTTAATCCAGACCTCTGTCTTTGGAAGGGGTACTCTCATTCAGGTCTTCGCTATTCGTCTTTTTGACAGATGTGGGGTGTCGCAGTCAGTCAGTCTCCTGACGGCTTAGTAATGTCTCTCACAGACCTCAGTAGCATTGCCATAGGTGACATTTGGATCAGAGTTTCAGTTTTTTTAGTTGTTGTGACTACTATGTCTTCCCAGCATCTTCTAATTTCAGGGCATTTCCTGGGCAACTGAAGAAGCCTGCAGGGGGGTAACTACACCTCCTACAAGTTGGGCTCACCCTCTGGTCCAACTAATGGTCAGACTCTGAGGTGTAGTACATCCAGTTCAAGATGTAGCAAGTGTTCATTTCTTTCTTTTAATCCATACAGGTTTCCACTGCTAACACCAGTATTGCCAGCCTTGGTTCTGTATTGTGCATTCTAGAACCCACTCCCATTTTCACCAGGCTGAACGGGCCGCTGTCGTACAATGTTCTGTAAACACATTATATAGTATATAGAGCCATCTTTTCAGAGATATGGTGCTTATCAGTTGTGTCACAGGGATTTAGATGGGAATGAGTTGAATTGTGTCTTCATTGCTTGAGGAAGTCTGTAGTGAACCATCCTGCTAATGTACTTCTACTTCTGTCCCCTTTACACTGCTCTATAGTTATAAATATAGTATTACTAAAGAGTTCTTCCATATATGCTTTGTGATGCTATCTGCCACAGACCTCAGTAATTTTTGCAATTGTCATAGCTGATGAGTTTAGTTCCATGAGTCCCACAGCCCTCCACATTGTCCAATGTGAACATCTCACTGTTTTCATGAGGAGTACTGGTTTGGACATTTTATGCACTAGTACCGTTTGTTCCATCTCGTGTCTTTGAGTCATGATATAGGGTAGTCGGCCCTTCTGATAGAACCAGTAAATTGCAAATTGAGAATTTGCTGCATATACATATATTTTCAGGTCTGGTAAAGCAAACCCTCCTCTGTCAAATGAATGTGTCGTCATTTCCTAGATGAGTCTGGGCTTGCCACTCCCAAGGAAGTCTAGATAATAGAAAACTCAGTCTGTCAAAAATGATTTATTTAAGGGGATATATGTATTAGTGAATAGGAATGGAAAGTTGGGCAACTCCAGCCTTTTAGAAAGTGCTATTCTGCCTGCTATAGAAAAAAGAAATGTTATCCAATCTTCAACGTAAGAACGTGTGTTCATTGCAGGTCCATAGGTGTAGCTGAGCACCACATCTCTGCCTCTGATTATATAAATGCAGTGGCGAGCAGTGGCAAACAAAGCAGGTAGGACAGCAGGTGAATATGTAACCCACTGACAGGCACTAATTAAACCTAGCAGTGCCCTTAGGGTCAAAGTCAAAACTTTCAATCATGGTCTGTTTTGAACCGTGTTTATAACGGGCCATGAATGAGAGCTCTGGAGTGGACTGAGGCAACTGCAAGTTTCTCACAATGCCTATCACTGCTCCTCTTTGTCTTGGCAGTCCATAGTTCCTCCAGCACAGGCAGCTAAATCCCAGAACCTCGTCCAACTCCCCTCCACCAATTCTGCCACTGCTATCATGCTGCTCAAGCAGAATAAGAGCAGCGCCAGGGTTGGCTGGAGTGCACTGGACCGAAGCTCCGTGAAGCACTGGGAGCCTGTGTATTCTCTCCACCCAGCTGTCTAAGACAGTTCGGGTTGGAGTGTTTAAAGTGCGCATGTCAGGCTGGCCATCACAAGACAGCCGACCAAAGTGACATGCACACCTTAAACTGAAGTGCACAGTATTCCTCCATGCTGCTGCCCCGCCCTCAGACTTGGCTGCTACCACCATGAAAATAATATGGTAATAATTCCGTTTTATTACCATTTTATTTTCTGTGTTTCCTGCTCTCCAGCGGAGGGCGACACTCCTCCGCCCTCATGGAGGCACTGCCACTGATAAATGCCTGGATATTTAATTGAATCTTCACGCCAGTGCAGTGGAAATGATATCCTTGGTTCTGTATTCAGTGGTATGAGGTGGAATATTTCAGATTTCCCCCAATGTATATGAACGCCAGAGAAAGTTCCAAAAAGGTGCCTCTCGATTGCTCGATAAATAACAGAATATAATCTGCATATAATACTAACAGTAGCCTCTCAGCTGGAAATATTAAGGCCTTCTCAGAGTGCACCTTCCTCAGCCAGCAGTCCAGTAGCTCGATGACCAGCCCAAACAGTGGAGGGAACAGCCCTGTATGGTGCATTTTCCTATCCTGAATAATTTCGACATCTATCTGTTTGGCTTTTGAGTCTGTGGATTGAAAATACACCAGTCTCACTAGATAGAGACCCAAACACATTCTGCACATTATCTCTTCCAGGAATGGCCGTTCCAGCTAATCAAGCCCCTTCTTAGCATCAAGGAACATCAGGCGGGCAACTAGAGCCAAATTTCGGGGGGGGGAAAGGGGGGGGCTGAAAAAGATTTCGGGGGTGGGCTAAGTCTTAGTGGTGAAAACACAACAAAAGCCTCATTAACGAGTAAATTGTATTTTAAAGACCTGTGAAGTACTCGGGTGCGGCTGCAATTAGACGGACGCCAGCCCGCGAGGCTGTCTCAGCCGGGCTGACACACATGACGGGGGGGAAGGCTGAAGCCCGGTGAGGCCAATGGGTGTTGCGCGCCTGAGGAACATCGACATTGCATCTATCTCTGGCCTAATGTTGTGTAAAAGAGCAAAACAGGTTCTGAGGCTGTGGAAGGTCGCTCTAACAGGTATAAATCCAGACTGTTCCGGAAGGACTAGTCTATCCATAAGTGGCAGCAATCTGATCGCAACCACACGAGCTAGAATTTTATCATGAAAATTTAATAAGGAGAAGGGATGGTAGGATTGAGATATTTTGTCATCCTTTCCTGGTTTTGATAATGCAGTCAACACTGTGACTCTTTCGGTAGGCAAAACAAAAAGTAGTTAACCGTGGGGACAAATCGAACCTGTGGTACTGACACACAATGAAATCATTATTTTTCACTGGGAATGTGAACGAATTAACCAAAGAATATTCTTTGCATGATTTATTAGGTGTGCCACAAATTACATCCATTAATAGATCTGGACAATTCATTCATTTTCCAGTCTATGTATAAAACATCTAGTAATCTAATGCAACAAAAATCACAATGCAAATAATAGTAAACACCTGCACTAATCGATGGAAAAACAAACGAAAAACATTTATCAACAAAATATAGACACTGTTCTGCAAACTCCTGCCATAAGCAGGGTTACACAGTGTCCATAGGTTCCGTGCCACTCCTTATTAAAGACATACTTGGCGTCTTTGCACACCTTTAAATCCATAATCCATCTGGAGGAAGTACCTAGATTAAGATGGGCTTTTGGGGGCTGGAAGAAATGGTGTCGGACAGCCAGCACCCCCTCTTGGAGCCAATGCAATTAGACTACGCTAAATGGTTCCACTTGTACTTCTATCTTTAGGCCGTTCTCAAGCAGTGAAGATGGTTACCTTACCTTGATTCACATATGTGTTGGGCATGCTCCCCCCTCAGAAAAAACCCTCTTGACCATCTGCCAGATAGACAAGGAGATTAAGACCTTCATTTGGGGCCCAGTGACATCCTGCCCACAGATCCTCAGTGGGATTGGGATTGTCCTCAGTGGAACATTAATGCCGGGTACTTGGCACGATTGGCGTACATGCACCTGTGGGTTAAAGATCCGCCGTGATGGGTCGTAGTTGAATGCAAACTATGAGAGGGCCTGCCGGGCCCATCTATCTTCCTGACCCCGCCATCGCTGAGACTCTGAACACTATGCAGAAGGTCATGCATGCCACCTGAATGTGAGCCCACAAACTCCTCTCGGTAGATGCATACCTCCACGACAAAGCCCCCCTCTGGAACAATACGGGTATCCACATATGAGGGACCATGCATGATTGGGGCCCCTGGTGCAGGGCTGGCATCCTAACCCTCATGAACCTGATCTTTGTGCCACACTCAAATCCTTTATGGCATCTTGTGATGAATTTAGACGGCCACATACCCAACAACGGTGATACATGCAACTGTGTCATTGCGTACTGAGCAGGCTGGGTCCCCAGCCCTGAACCATTGCCCGCTCTCCGGTACTCTTTTACCTTAATACCTGGGGCCAACTTCAGGGGCGCTATGTCCAGGGTCTATAACTTTCTGATGTTCCACCTCTACTCCCAACAGCAACTTTCTAGCCTCAAGGCGACCTGGGTCCTCACCTGCAGGTGAAATATGACGAGGAGGACTGGGCAGAACTCCTGGAACACCTGAACCGGGGAGTACGGGAGGCCCGGATGAAGCTCAGTCTTTTTAACGTCCTTCAAGGCTGGCACTGTACCTGGCACAGCTTTAGGCCATGGGGCTGCTCCCTTGCTCTGCCTGTTGGCAATGTGATCACATGCCCTGCAATATTGTTCATATCTTACTGGACTGTCCTGCTGATGAATACAAGCCCCAGCTAGGCCCGCAAGAGACAAGGGTTCGCTCTTCTGTAACGAAATCTATAAGGAAGTTGGCACGGAAACTGCAAAGTACAAAAACAACGTTTATTAACCCTTAAGGGTGGTCCTACAATCCACACAACACTCTTCAGTATTGCAAGGAGTAGCACAAAGAACTTGCATACACAGTCCCCTTTTATACACAGCGAAGGGGCTCATGAGTGGGTGGATACCACTAAGTTGAAGAACATTACCATTTAGGGTCATTCTCGATACCGAATCAATACATGGGCGGAGCTAACACACTCCTTGGGCCCGCGAAAACACATGGTCAAGCAAAGCTAATTATAACAGATGTGGTCAAGTCTGGGCATGCGCCAGACGGACAAGGGAGAGCTATTTATAACCTGTTGCTAGGCAGATTACAAGAGCAACTAACACAGAAGTCGGACTCTCCTCGTGGTGAACACATGGCAGCATGTCAATACAAAATGGAGTCCGGACTTCGGCCAACATAATGGGGAAAACACGATAAAAGGGAAACACTAATGTTTTCAGTAAATGCTTAATCACATTCTGCCTTAATTTACAACAGACGACCCTTTCAGCATTTACTGAAGACATCTGGCTTCCAAGAATAATCATCGTATATGTCAATTATCATCATTCCTTTAACCTCTTTAGCTAGACCCTTCTGGCGGGCAACATCGGCAATAGCTTTCTTATCTGGAATGCAGAATGAAATGCATACAGAACAGCACAATGGTCCACATTGAATACACATACAGAGAAAGAACAGAATTGCTATAATAATGCAGAGACCAGTTAAGACCTTCCATCCCCAGGCAGTAACCAATGCCCAGAACCATCCAGAAAAGGACCAAGTGCCGTTTTCCGTGTGGATTTCAGCTGGTATTTTATGCAGCTTATTAATGGCGTTATAAACGGATGGCGTATGATCAGGAATGAACACACAGCAGCTACTTCCAATAATTTTACAGGCTCCTCCTCGATCAGCTAGCATTACATCCAATACCATACGGTTCTGCAATGCAACAATTCTGGTAATCTGTAATTCTTCCGTAAGATTCCCAAGAGCAGCAGCAGTCTGATTAGTCACAGCTTCTACCACTCTTGTTAATCTTCGGATCTTCCTACTATTCAAAGCGGCTCCAACAAAGAAGAACAATCCTAAATTAAAATCAATATACTGTTGCAAACTGGTATCTGTTTGATCCACCTCGTCAATGGATAGAGTACGTTTATATCTATTTACAGTCACATTATTCAACAGTTTTAAATCCTTGTGATATGACGCGGGTGCTAAAAATACAGGAGGTAATAGGAATGATACATAGCATACCCCAGACCACCCAGCCGGCAAACAGTAATAACCTTTATTTCCACATACAAAGTAGGTATTATGGGATGCTAGGAAGGTGCTGTTATTTAACCCATCAATGTTTAACACAGTTATACAATCACTGACACCAACAGGGATAAAACCCACACTCTGGACACACAGGTCCGCTTGGGCTTGTGCTACTTGGATTACAAATTTATCCTTCCCCACAGTGTCTCTGGTGTTCGTGAAGATATAGGGGATGGATTCATTGTCCGGTCGGTATTCTTCCCATTCCCAAATTGTCCCATTCGCTTGTGGATATCCATTCTTGTCCTGATGACATTCTTTATTAAGTCTAAAAAGCAATCGTCCCACTGTCGGTTTTCGAGTGGCAAACAACAGAGTGTACCATGCTCTACAGGAGCCATTGTGAGAGAAAGGAAGTGGTATGAATGGCGTACCTCCTTTCTTCTGATGGGCTGGCATCATCCCACATATCCAACAGTTCGTAGCGTTTGTAGCAACGTGGGTGTGATGCAGCATCTGAATGAAAGTGTTATTCAAATAGGATTGCCGATGCTTCAACTCTTGGTATGGCAATGTGTAAAAATAGTGCTCCGCAGGCACTGGAGTCGTCAACACAAGCGTCTTTCGAGCAGGAGTTGCCTCCTCCACAAACCATGTGGTTATACCAACAATAGCTACTGTTAGCATGAACCCCAACGCACAAAGAATTTTCTTCTTCTCCATGTCAAAGGAAATAATACCCTGATATCTTCCTGAAACTAAAAGTCTGTCAGAACTCTTCCCCTTGGGCAGCGGTTGATTTCTTCACCAGCGGGCCAAGACGGGTGTCACTACACTAATGCAGGGCTGATCCCCCCCCCTTGCCTCATCGGCTCTCCGTTTCACTAACCCAAGGGCCGTTCTGACAGTATGTCCCGGTACTGGAAACCTCACTTCCTTGGTCGCAGATGATATCGCCTTCCTCCAGAAGTCGTATGGTCCGGAAAAAGCTCCTCAGTATCGTTTGGCTCTGCAGCACGGCCTGTTTCTGCTGCTAAAATGTCTCGTTGATCGATCAGCACGGCAGACTCCACCAATCCGGGCGGTACCTTTCGACAGTGCAAGATCCAATTCTTCCTGTTCGAGACTCGCACTGCCGTCCTCGTTGCAAGAAGAACTTGCTCAGGTCCGACCCATCTCGGCTCCAAACTGTTCGTTCTGTCGAAGACCTTCAGCATGACATGATCCCCAGGCAGGAGACCATGTCCTTCGCCGGTAGACCGATCAGGGAGCGCCTCTCGGACCTGTTGATGAATAGAAACCAAGTTATCCGTTAACTGTGCCAGATAATCACTCATCATCACACAAGGTACATCATACACAGCCTTAGGCCTTGGTGGACCCCAAATATTCATTGGGCGTCCAAATACAATCTCATAGGGTGTAAGGCCGGTTCGAGAGTGTGGCACCGAACTAATTGACAATAACGCCAGTGGCAAGGCGTCTGGCCAAGTCAAAGATGTTGAAGCTTGAATTTTGGCGATCTTAAGCTTCAGTGTACCATTATACTTCTCGACTAGTCCTGCAGACTGAGGGTGGAACACGGCGTGGAACTTCTGGGTGATGCCTAGGCCCTTCAAGACATACTTTATAACATCTGCTACAAAGTGAGGGCCATTATCACTCCACAGAAGTCTACAGACGCCGTATCGGGGGAAAAACTCTTTCAGCAATAGCTTCGCTGTAGTCATTGCAGTATTGTCTTTCGTAGGGTACGCCTCAACCCATTTACTGAAGGCGCAAACCACTACTAGAACATACTTCAAATTGTTACAGCGCTCAAGCTGGATGTAATCCATCTGCAGAACCTCAAAGGGTGCAGTGGGTGTCGCAAATCCTCCTGCTGGAGTTCGCGTACCTTTCCCTGGGTTATACTTCAGACAGATCATACAGGTCTGCACCACCCTCTTTGCTGTGCTAGCAATCTCTGGATGCTCCCAGACTTGGGTAAGCAATTTCACAATTGCGGAAGCTCCAACATGTGCTAGCCCATGTGCCATCTGGACCATAGGTTGTACAAAAGCCGTGGGTAACTTCCATCTATCCATCTGCTTATTTCTCCAGCAACCCTCGTCATCCAGTTCTCCTTCGCTAACCCATCGTTCCCGCTCTTTGTCAGAAGCGGTCTTTTGTATTTCTCGCACTTGCTCCTTCGCATCATGCCATCTCTCCACCTGTGACTTCACTACATACATGGCAGTAGTGCCGGGCTGCATCGCAGTCTCCCGTGCTACTCGATCCGCTAACGCATTCCCTTCTCCAACCTTATCAACCACTTTCCTATGGGCGCTACACTTAACAATGGCGATTTTCTTTGGGTATGTCAATGCAGTTAAAAGGTTGTGAACTAACTCCCCATGCATTATCTGTACCCCATGTGACGTTAGAAACCCTCTCTCCTTCCAGAGTAGGCCGAAATCGTGCGCTACTCCGAAGGCATAGCGGCTGTCTGTGTAAACATTCACACACAATCCTGTACTGAGCTCACACGCTCGTGTTAACGCTATCAGTTCCGCTGCTTGAGCTGATTTCTGTGGTATGCGTGCTGTCTCCACTATCGTCTGTAACGTGGTAATTGCATACGCTGCTGAAGTCGTACCATCTGGTAGCTTCAGGCATGATCCATCCACCCACAACTCTCCATCTACATCTGAAAAGGGCGTATCCTGGAGATCAATACGACCCTTTGTTTGTTCCTCAGTCACAAGAATACAATCATGCGCTTTCTGTGCCTCAGGCTGGGTCTCGGGGTATGGCAACAATGTGGCCGGGTTTAATGTCACGCACCTTTTTAACGTAATGTGAGGAGCTAAAAGCGTCAACTCATATCCCGTTAAACGGGCACTGGTCAAATGCTGCGTCTTTGTTTGATTAAGCAGGGCATCAACAGCGTGGGGAACTAACACCAACAGTTTATGGGACAATACAATTCCCTCACTTTGGCGTATTGACACAGCTGTCGCCGCAACCGAGCGAAAACACCCTGGTAATGCTCGGGCGACAGGATCAAGCACAGCCGAAAAGTATGCACAAGGGCGCTGCTTATCGCCGTGCATCTGCACTAAGACTGATAATGCACATCCATCTTTCTCATGCACATACAACGAAAAGGGTTTTGCATAATCAGGGGTCCCTAACACTGGTGCTGAACAAAGGGCCTGTCTTAATTGCTGAAAAGCAGCGTCACATTCATCTGACCAGGGGATCGGGATGGGCGTGTCTTTTGTCAAGAGCGCTAGTAATGGCTTAGCTATGTGTGAAAACCCCAATATCCACTGTCTACAAAAAGAAACAAGACCCAAAAATGCACGCACATCCTTCTGCGTGGATGGCCTTGGTGTGTCCAAAATTACTTGGATACGATCTGGTGTGAGTGCACGCCCCTCCTTAGACAAAAGGTGACCCAAATAAGTCACCTTTGGTCTACAGAATTGCAATTTCTTCCTAGAGACCTTATGATTGTGGGACGCTAAAAAAGAAAGTAAGGCTATCGTGCTTTTCTCACACAACTCCAGGGTGTCAGCCGCCAACAGGATGTCATCAACATATTGAATGAGGGCGACCCCCTCGAGTAAGGCAAAGGAATCCAACTGCCGCTTCAAAGCCTGACTATAAATACTAGGGCTTTCTGTATAGCCCTGGGGAATTCTACAAAAACGATAAGATCTATTGTTTAATGTGAACCCAAAAAGAAATCGGCTATCAGGGTGAATGGGAATAGAAAAGAAGGCATTTTTCAAATCAATCACTGAGAACACGGTCGCCGTAGGCGGGACCAAGGTAAGCAACGTCGTGATATCGGAAACCACCGGATACTGAGGTATCACGATCTTGTTCACCTCACCAAATCAATTATGAACCGATAAACCTTTGCATCCGTGTCCTTTTTCAGAATAGGGAGAATCGGACTGTTACAGATATTATAGGGAACTTCTTCCACTACCCCCACTGCGATCAAGTCTTGCACAATCTGTATGAGAGCCTCCTCGCCCTCCTGGGAAATACGATACTGTGGGAGGCGCGGTAGTACCGCCCCCTCCTGGACACTAATGTGGACCGGAGGAATCACCATTTGTCCGACATCTGTGTCCGATGTTGCCCATAAAGTTTGGGGGAGGGTAGCCAACAACGCATCCTCTGAGATCGTACACATCCGCCCAGATCGGGGGTAGTTGTCATTTAAAATCACCCTCACACCCTCAGGGGAACAGCAAATTGTAGCCCTAAAATGCTTTAACATATCAAGGCCCATAATGTTATCCGGTGTGTACGGAGCAAGCAGAAACGGACAAGGCGCAGAAAAACAATCAACTTTAAATGCAAGGGGCTGTGAAAGAGGGCTTCGGGAAAGTGTACCGTCAAACCCTACCGATGTAACTATTGAGCCGGATGGGGGAGCCCCCGGAACCAAGTACCTAGACAATGCACTACGTGTCGCTCCTGTATCCACTAGGAACTGATCAGTAGAACCTAAAACCTCAGCCGATACAGAAGGACCCGTCTGATCGACCGGCACCTCAACTGATTCGGACCCCCATCCTACGCATTCCTATGCATGCGGAGAATCGTGATATCCCAATCGATCGCTGTCCGATACATGATACTGGTGCTGGCGATCGAAAACATTTGAGCTATCTCGGTGCTGTCCGGCAGTATCGAAACGGACATTATCGTTGGAATTCCCTCTAAAGTTCGAGAAGCCCCCTCTACCTCTCGGCCCACCCGGAGTGTGCCCCTGACGCGAAGCACGCAACGCTGGGCAATCCCTGGCCCAATGGCCCAACTGCTTGCAATACGCACACTGGTTCCTATTCAAATCAGATCGGCCCGAAGGGGGACCATAAGATCCGCCCCTTCCTCTATTATTATTACCCCGGCGGGGCGGGCCATATACTTGTGCTAACATCACTTTGGTTTTAAGATCTTTCGATTTCTTCTCCTCCTGGCCCTTCGCCTCGTGCTCCTGACGCTCATAATACTGGGCAATGGTCAGAAGGGCCGTCGGTGTCGCGGAGGACCAAGAACTCTCACTCGCTTTTAACCGGGCCGCAACTGCCGGCAGCAGATTAGCCACATATTTGTCCGCGAAAAGGTGGCGGCCCGTGTCGTCAGTAAGCGACTGGCCACTAAAATCATGGAACGTTTCCTCAAAACGCGTAAAGAAGTCCGCGACTGACTCGTCAACTTTCTGTTTACATGCTGCTAACATATTCCAGTCAATCTTTTTAGGGGGGATAATCGTCTTCAACTTAGCCACAATAGCCGCAGGGAGATCTAAAATATTCTGGGGTGGTTTCTGTGCGGGCTTCCGTTCCCTATCCTCATCCTCAAGGTCAGACCACCGGGCCTTGAAGGCAACCGCATCATCTACCTTCCGGACAGAGCGCCACGTATCCGGCGGTAGGATAAGGCCAAAGAACAGGTCTATATCCGCCAAGGTCATAATGCAAGAATTCAAGGCCCCCTCGACTTCTTCGTAGAAGGCCGCTGGATTCTTGCGGGGGTCAGGCAGCGCATTCTTTAATGCCATAACATCGGCCCTATGCCATGGAGTATAAACCCAGTTATATACAAAATATCCCCTTGCATCGGCGGAGTTAACATCCGAGCTAGTCCCCGCTCCTTTAGGAGGAACATACAAAGGCGCCGCCTCTCGCATTGGTTTAGCATGCACTATGTCATCCTTATCTGACTGGGAGGCGGATGGGTGGCCCCCTGCTGCAGACGAATCCGACTGCTTCTCCTCCTCCGTTTGTTGACGTGCTTTCTCTCTAAGGGCCAGTACCTCGTCCCGCAAAGCGAACAGCCGCCGAGCCGCCTCAGAAGCCTTAGGGGGAGAAAAAACACCATTACGTAATGCTCCGGCATCCAAAGACACGTCGTCAGGCTCAAAGACACTAGAATATTTTCGGAAAGCTGCGATTACTTCTTCTGAAAAATGAGACAGAAAATACACCCTCTCTCTATCTTGCCACGACCCCCAAGCATGGAACAACTCATCCATAGACATCTTGCCCTTAAGTGCACGAAGGGAAAGTTTCCGGAGCTCAGCCATATGCTCGGCCGATAACATGGACCGTGTGTCGACCTTACCCGGAGCCGGGCCAGAATCTTGCGGCCGTGGAGCAGATGCGCCAACATAAGGGGGCGGAGAGCGATCTAGTAAATAAAAATCGTCATCAGGATTATTAAGGACAGGATAAAGCGGCTGACGAACAACATATTGACCCGAAACTTGTAGCCTACGCTCTTTCTCTTGTCTGTCCGTTTGCTCTTTATCCTCCCGACGCTTCGCTTCCTGCGCTCGCACATGATCATTCTTTCGCTGCTCCTTATCAAACAGCGCTTTCTCACGTTTCTCTCGCTCACGCACTTCCTTCACCCATAATCGCACACACTCAAACATATCCTGACGAGCACGTCGCTTACACATACACTGTTCCACATACTCAATCTTACGTATATCAAACGATCCATACAAAGGCCATCGCAACTCAGGATCCTTCCTAGTATATTTCCTCCATAACGTGCTGTACATTATGGAAGAAAGACCATGCTTCACGTACATATCCCTATTAGGAGTCCCCTCTGGGGGAGCTGGAGCAGATTCCTCGAGGTTCAACCGGTTCCCAAGACAGCAGCACCACTTACGAAGTGCGCTAAAAGCAGGCATGCTAGGAATAATGCAAAATATGCAGTATTATCAAGAAAAATGGCACTTAATCGTTGCGCCGTTCAAAGTTTACACAGCTCCGGAGAAATTTCTCCACATTACCTGCCTATATGTGTTGCAACGCATATATTTTCACAAAGACAAATTCAAAATATGACTAGTCACCATCAATCAAACTCAAATAGCCAGACCAGGCTTCAAAACTCGGAGCAAGTACCGTACAACGGTTCTTACCAATCAAGAGTCCAGGTTCCAACTGCCAAGCTCCACAATCGCCCAAACGGCTCTCACGGCAGGACCGACAGAAGAGGTCTCAGTCGATGACCGGCGCCACCCAGATGGTCAGCTCGGAAGGGAAGGAAGAAAAACCTCGGGATGCCAAGGCTAAGACGCCGCTGGCAGTGATCACGTCCCTGGCCAAACTCCTCACCTTCGTCGCGACCAGTCCTTCGAGCATCCGAGTCGCCGATGAGCCCCACGTGACGGGCGCCAATTGATGAATACAAGCCCCAGCTAGGCCCGCAAGAGACAAGGGTTCGCTCTTCTGTAACGAAATCTATAAGGAAGTTGGCACGGAAACTGCAAAGTACAAAAACAACGTTTATTAACCCTTAAGGGTGGTCCTACAATCCACACAACACTCTTCAGTATTGCAAGGAGTAGCACAAAGAACTTGCATACACAGTCCCCTTTTATACACAGCGAAGGGGCTCATGAGTGGGTGGATACCACTAAGTTGAAGAACATTACCATTTAGGGTCATTCTCGATACCGAATCAATACATGGGCGGAGCTAACACACTCCTTGGGCCCGCGAAAACACATGGTCAAGCAAAGCTAATTATAACAGATGTGGTCAAGTCTGGGCATGCGCCAGACGGACAAGGGAGAGCTATTTATAACCTGTTGCTAGGCAGATTACAAGAGCAACTAACACAGAAGTCGGACTCTCCTCGTGGTGAACACATGGCAGCATGTCAATACAAAATGGAGTCCGGACTTCGGCCAACATAATGGGGAAAACACGATAAAAGGGAAACACTAATGTTTTCAGTAAATGCTTAATCACATTCTGCCTTAATTTACAACACTGCAATCTCTCCCTTCTGGACAACAGAGGGGTTTACAATCCGGGAATCTATGGACCTGCCCTCACCAATCCTGAGCCCTCTAATTCTCCTCTATGACCTTGTGGACCTCTCCCATTTTCCCCATCATGCCAGCTGCTTACTCACCACTGTCCTCACAGCCACCAAGATCTGTTTACTGCTGCACTGGCACTCCCCGCAGATGCCGTCACATGAGAAGTGGCTTACAGCCATGTATAAGACTGCATCCTACGAAAAAGTAATTTACAACTTAATGGACAGGGTGGATATCTTTCTTCTCACTTGTTCATCTTTTCTACAGCATGACCTCCCCCCAACATGCCCTGATTCTTGGTTACTCTTGATTCCTCATTGCTGCCACCCGGTGCCCTTCACACCCTCAGTCTGTCATTCCGTTCATCCCCCGCACTCTCTTCTGTACCCGGGCTTTACCTGACCAGCCCACTTTTTCCTTTTTCTTTTCCCTTTTCTCCCCTTCTTCCCTTCTTCACTTTTCTCTTCCTCTCTCTGTACATGCCTCTCCCCCATTCCCTTATTGTTTTTCGTATACCAGTATTGTTTTATATCAATGCATGTACCACAATCCTCATCTGTAACTCCCTTTGGGTTCGAGACAGACTTACATTTCACTGTGTATACTGATGTTTTTCAAACCTTTATTTATGCCAATAAAAATAATTGCAAAAAAAAAAAAAGAAGGTCTGTTGGGTACAGTGATCTGAATATTTTACTCCTCATGAACAAGAAAGTCTGTATTAGTTGGACATTGTTGTACTCCTCCGAAGTTGAAGTCAACATGTTTTGGCCACCCTAATTTATGGCCTTCTCAGGACAAAGGAAGACAAGCAAACAAACACTTTCTTATAGCAATGCCACAGTCAATCTTGGAAGATGAATCAATTGGTTGTAAAATTATTCCTCATAGATGTGTATATGTAAATAGAAAAAAATATATCATAGTTTGTATGATGTGATTTCTGTTAGGTATTCATTGGCATGGCTTCCTTTGTCCTGAGAAGGCCGTATGTTAGACCTGTCAGCCTTAGGGTGGACTGCCCCCCAAATGTTTGCCTTCCTCTGCCATTTTTGCTGATCTTGTTTTTGCTGACTTTAGGACTCAGTGCACTTTACCACTGCTAACCAGTGCTAAAGTGTGTGCGCACACTCCTTAAAACACAGTAATATTGGCTTCTCTTCAATTGGCATGTTTAATTTACTTGTAAGTCCCTGGTAAGGTGGCACTGCATATGCTCAGGGCCTGTAAATTAAATGCTACTAGCGGGCCTGCAGCACTGACTGTGCTGCCCACTGAAGTAGACTTTTAAAACATATCTCAGGTTTGCCACTGCAGCTTGTGTGTGCAGTTTCTAACTGTCATGCTGTCCTGGCAAAATAAACCTTTTGCCAAGTCCAAACCTTCCCTTTTTATATACATAAGTCACCCCTATTTTAGGCACTGGATGGCCCAGAGGGTTTCACATGTTCTGGTAGTGTATTTCGCGGCTGCAAGGCCTACCTCTCCCTTAGACTAACATTGGAGTTACCGTCGAACTTATAATAAGCTGTAATTTCCAAATGAGACCAGGTACAATTTTGAAAATGCCACTTTTAGAAAGTTGGCATTTTCCTGCCTTTGTCATTGGGGGCGCTATTACGAGTCTGGCGGTCCACAGACCGCCAGACTCATGGGGGCGCTACAGTGGCGGTCTCCTGACTGCTCTATTACGATTAAGGTGGTCAGACCGCAATTGCCGCGCTGCAGCCACCATGGAACTGACATTCCCTCGAGGTGTTGCAGTGGTCAAGAGGCCACAATATGCTTGCCAGGACAACGGCAGCCACCAGGGAACCGCCATTCCCTAGCAGTGTTATGGCTGTCAGGAGGCGTAATATGCTTGGCAGGACAGCCGAGGTCCCACAAAGCATATTACAAGTTTCCTCACTGCCGGCGGAGTCATGGAGGTTCCTACTCCATGAACACCGTGGCAGAGATGGAATAAAGGGGCCCTGCAGGGCCCCCTATGCCTCCTTCACATGTGGATGCATGCTGGGGGGCACGACATGTGCCACCCTGTATGCATGCACCCTAGTTCCTCCATGGCATGGACAGTGGTTTAGCTGGTCCTTGCAGGATAGCATCTTGTTTCATTCCAATCCAAACACTACGAACACACACCATCACAGGTGACATTTACATTTACTAGTGACAGCATTGGCAAGTAAGTAAAGGGCTGTTGCGACATGAAAGCTATAATACACTTGCAATTTATCTTCCCTCTTGAAATGCATTTATTCATTCAAAATGTGCATTAGTCCTAAAATGTCATACTTCTTTGTATAGTGACCTGGTCCTAAAAGACCATAACTCTTCAGTATGTAGATGTCAAATTATAATTCTGCTTTATTAACTGGGTGGCATCCAGATTTATGCAATTACATGAAATTTGAGATATGATTTTTTTCATTTATGACTAACATGAAAATGCTCAGTATTTACAGTAAAAGTTTTATGCAAAAACGCACCCGAATATTTTCTAGAAAATAAGAGAAAAACTAATAAGGATGTTTTGTTTATTTTCTTGAAAAAATAGACACAAACTCCAGTTGCATAATCTCTCTCCCTTAAAACCTACATTTCCAAACGTTTTTCTATTTTTTAAATTTGAAAACGTCATCATATTTGTGTTTTTTTCTTTCAATTTAATAATTTGTGAAGAACCAAAGCCCTTTTAAATTACACATCTCTTCTCTTTAGCTTCCAGAGTGAAGTTACGATGGAATTGTAGAGTGATCCTTATGCCAAAGTATCAATCCTTCCCACTTCTTGTAGTAGGTCTGGCCTAGGGTTTTGGACTTTGTTGAATGAAGTTTTCACATGACTTCCGTGTGTTATATCTCTTTTATTGATTATTGACAAAGACCTTACTTTTCAATAGGAAAGGAAGAAACAACATCTGCGGCGTGAGATGAATTAGTTAACAAGGGATCAGTTCTCTTTGTAAATTCTGCAAGATAATCTGCATAGTAATCTAAAATGACCACTCATTAACGAATTTTCTTTCTTCTGCAGGAGGGATCTTCGAATTTTTGGAAGGATCCAGTGGACAACTTGTTAGTGCTGAGGAGCACGCCTTTCGATTTGCTGCCAACATAATCAACAGAAACAGAACATTACTACCAAACACAACATTGACATACGACATTCAAAGAATAAACCTTTACGACAGCTTTGAAGCCAACAGAAAAGGTGGGTGCAGGATTTGCTACATTTTATTCTCCACTGAAAATGTATGTGTGACAACAGTTAGGTAGAGATACACACTGAAACAAAGCGGTCTTCTTCAGAACCCCAAACGCAGTGCTGGGACTTACGCTGTTAGCATTTGTGTTACTATATGTTGGATCAAACCCATAACTGGATGTGCTCTTTTTGTGAACCTATTTCTTTTAGGTCCAAATCTGAGTTGTAGCTGGTCAATGTATTCAACGTTTTAACATGGTTTCAAGTCTATTAAGTCTATTTGACCTCGCACATGGATACAAATTCTAGTAAAGTCTCACACATAAAGTACTCAAGTAAACACTCTTCATATATATCATAAACAATTTGGACACAATTTGAATGGCACAATGCATCTAACTTCGAAATGAATGCACCCAGAATAAACGAGACCCTTTGCGGCAGGAGTTGAGGGATACATAAGAAAAAGAGGTAGGAGTCGCTAACAGAATTTGCCAACAAAACACATTCCCAATGTAAAAATTCCCACCATGTTTGTTCCTAACAATCTGGACAAGAGGTTTATGGCCAGCTTCGCACTAAGGGGCCCATGACCTGGGAAAAAGAACACCATTTTCTTTGCCTCTCTCATGCGACCAGCTTCCACTATGCTCTCTGCACTTAATAAAAAATATGATGATAAGTAATATATCAATAATAATGATCATGAGCATGGTAATCATTACACCAGCATAGCACTCTAATCCCATTGGAATATATAAGACCTCTATAGACAACTTAGCTTCATTGTTCCGCTGTATGCATTTAATTAAAAACAGAGTCAGCTCTGCTCTGATGCTTAACCGTAGCCTACAGCCTACATACAGATTTCTGGCACAGGTGAACTGTTCCATTGCTGCAACTAATTGCTGATTTCTCAGGTGGATGCAGGACTTTATTTTGAAAAATGCTCAATATTACGGCTTCTAGATTCACTGAATTCACAACGAAGCATTTAAAAGTGCAAGTTCAATTAGTCAGAGCGGCCACTCAGCCATTCATCAATCCAAGTGACTACAGAGCAATTGGGGCCCGGGGTCCCAAATAATGATCTTAAATATGGGAAGCGTTTCAGTAATCTTTGAGTACTTAGGAACTAAGTACTTAGATAGAGGAAGCTTTGTTTTAATACTGCAGAATTAGCAAGAAGCAACAATGATCAAAAGGGTCAGGTTGCCACCATTCACATCAGAGATCAAGAAATTGATATGCGGAGTCCCACAGAGATTGTACTTCAGCCCCAACCTTTTCAACATATACATGACACCCCTAGCTAACATCATCCGATCACAAGACATCCCCATCATCTCCTATTCCAAAAACACCCAACTCATCCTTTCCCTGAGGGACAAAACAACCACCACCGGAACCAACTTCACCAACTGCATGACCATGGAAGCAGACTGGATGTGAACCAACTGCCTGTAGCTCAACCGACAAGATGGAAGTACCAGTCTTCGGCAACAGGAATTTCCCATGGGACTCCACCTGGTGGCCGTCAGAACTAATACCAATACCCACACACATAGACCATGTAAGAAAAATAGATGACAAGCTCAACATGATGGCTCAAGTCAATGCAGAAAGCTTGAAAGCAAACACACAAGCAGAATAGTCCTGTTATATCACGTTCTCAATATAGTTCATGTACTTGTATTCTGCTTGTGTGTCTACTTTCAAACTTTCTGCTAATGTATAATAATGAAAAACAAATTTAAAAAGAGAAAAACCCAAAACACATTTCACAAATAATAAATATGGTTTTATGAAATATCCTGGTTGAGCAAATATTTTGGGGACATGTTTCATGCATGAGCCTGAGTGGCCAGCTATTGAAGTGACATAGGTCAGTTTAGAGGTTTTTGCAGTTTTATTTTTTTGTAGTTTTTTTCAAGTCAATGTAGTGTGCACCTCCTGCTTCCTCATCCTATGCATGCCGTGAAAATTCTTCAAACGGTTGTCTCAGAACACCAGGCAGACAGTCACACAAGCACTTATCGCTAGCAGGCGGGACTACGGCAACACTCTCCAAGCCAAAATCTCCAAACACCTACTATACAGACTCCAGAGCACCGCTGCAAGACTCATATTCAACATTCCACATTGTACCCATATGACACTGCACCTCAAGAAGCTTCACTGGTTCCCTATTCACAAGCGCAGGCAATTCACACTTCTCACGCACACATGCACAGCTCTACACAACACAAGACCAGAATACCTGACGAGCCGCATACACCAGACACCTATGATATGCCTCACTCTCACTCGCACACACTCTCCACATCTGCAGAAGCAAAACTGGAGGTCACTAATTCTCCTACATCACACCCAAGACATTAAACGACCTTCCTCAACATATGAGAGCCTCCTGCTCACTTCCTGGCTCTTGATATCAGCACCTTGGACCACAAACCTCAACACTTGCCTAAGCGCCTGAATACTCTCTCTGGTGATTAGTGTGCTGAACAAATCAATATAACATATCATAACATAATTTAGCAGAAATCACTTGCTGTTAGCCTAATGCAGTGTAGTTTACATATTCGCTAGGAATGCTTAATTTGTGATGACACAAATGAAATTTGACAAATAAATAAATTAACCTGCATTTGTAATTACTTCCCAAGTTTTAGTTATTACGCTTGTCACTCCATGACTGGGTGATGAAAACTGCTGATCTACCATGCAATGATTACAGATCAGGTGCCCAAATCAAATGGGGGAGTGAAGCTGAAGACGAACTGCAATTACAAATCATTCCTAGTATGTGAACAGTTGACACATATATTTAGAAAAGCATTTTGTCAACATCTTGTTCAAGGGTCGGAAACATCGGAACATAGTATTCATGCACATGTGACCTATATTTGTAATCTAGCACTGGTAGGGAAGCTGCCAGAACCACATCCTTCCAGGAGTACTGAGATTTATAAGCATCTCACAGGCATAAATGTACATTGTTGTACATTTCCACATTCGTAAATGCGTAGCAAAAGTGTATTTGCACTTGCCTACTTTTTTTTATTTCACAAGGATTTTTTTTGCCCTGAGATATAAACCTTTCTTTACATCGGCACAAGTTTTAAAAATGCTTCTTCTACAATCCCAACCTGGAGAAGGATTTACTCATGTTCTTGACAGAAGACAAGCTCCAAACAAATTTAGGATGTGATGCTCCTTGTAAAAATGTTTGACCTTGTCAGTTTTCGTAAACCTTCATGTTGATGCATGTTCTCCAACTCTTCTTGGCACACACACTTCAGCCATCCTCGGGCTCTAGCCCTATTTGGCAAACAGCACAGGGATCTCACTGAACCAGTCAGCCAGGCTGCCTAGGAAGACCATCAAAAGCCTCACTCAGATCACACTATGATAGCGAATCGTTGGGGCTAGTCCTCCAGCATCCTGTGAAATGCCCCTCTTCAGACAACGGAATATATTGGTAAACTGGTAGCCCCAAGAGCTCCTGCCTCTGCTTCATGGGCCCACGGCTAAATGCACCTTTGAGCTATGTTATGTGAAAGGTCTGCCTGTTGGCACTTTGGAGCGTGAGACAGTCACCTTAGTAAGTTTTAGACATTGTACAATGATTTCTAATTCTATGTCTATCTCCTTCCCTTTCCTGGCGCTTCTTGTGCTATCCTTTTCTCCCTCCCACTTATCTTACTTGCTGGTCAAACACAACACACAAGCACACTTTCACTCAATCTTCTTAGATACTAGCTTACTGGAAAAGACCATTTCATCAACAATGCTCCTGTCTCTTTCCCCTGTCTTGCCCTTTCCCTTCTTTGCTCCTGACTCTTCTTTCCCAACTCTTCTGTTCTATCATCCCAGTTTTGAAGAAAACATATGGAGGCATAAGGAACTAGAAAAATAATTAATATATTTTAGCATACCAATACCTGATTTGGCATGAGCAATGTATTAATGAGAGACCAACTGTGGGAAAGGGCCAAATGGAAGGCAATTACATATGTAAATTGTTGCCCTAATGGAGTCATGGAGTTAAATCACAGACACCAAAGTGTAGCAAGGGACTACTTTACAGAGTCTGTCCAGGATACTCTATAATGTTTGCCTGACTGTTGTTTGTGTAAGCTGATATCTGTTCCCTAAAATATGTCTCCCAGCGCAAACTACCCTTTCAATCAGAAAACAGTTTTTGAGCTGCATGACTGCTGATTTTTGGCACCCATGCTTTTCATTCTTCTGGTGTGTGCTTTACCATAATCCAGAATGATGTTGGAAACCTTCTTGATTACTTTAATTCCTGTTATCTAGGAATACCCCAATATAAGGTTCACCACCTTCCGCAGGTTCAAACCTCTTCATCCCAAATATGTTTAGGCCTTCCCCTTTGCACCTCTGTAAAAAAAATGGGTTATTGGTTGACTGGAGTGTGAGCCCTGGTCAAGCAGCGAGCGCATGCCTTGTCAGGGTAAGGCACAAGCATACCCCAAATGAACCTGTGCTCAACCCCCTGGTAGCTTGACACAGAGCTGTCAGACTTAACTTAGAGGCAATGTGTAAAGTACTTGTGAAACACATCAAACAGTAAAATAGTGAAAACACCACAATAAAAGATCCCACATCAGCTTAGAATAATAGAGCTTAATTTAATAAATAAAACAAGACCATAATGACAAACATTGAAACAGGAGAACAGGAGTTATGAATTTTTGAAGAATAAACTTAAACATAGCACCTAAAGGCATAAAGCGCTAACTTTGTTCACGCTGAACCGGGTCAAAGTAAAAAGTTCAGGATGACCATGATAGAGCACAGGTCGAATGCAGTCCCAGATTAGTCCAGCTGAAGTTTTACCTTTTCAAGTTTTGTGCCAAGAGTCCCGTTTTTGTTGGAGAGAGTCTCCGGGAGCAAGGGGAGCATTGCAAGCTGTGGTCAGCTTGGGGAGAAGAGCATGCCTGACATTGCACATGGGCAACAGAAGCTTCACGGTGGTGATCTTCCATGGGCAATTGATGTTTACTGTGCGAAGAGACAGGCTGGCGATGGCTCGCACTGATTTTCAGAGCGAGCGCCACATTTCTGGTGCAAATGGGCCCGTTTGCCGTTGTGGAGAGTCAAAAGCTTGATTTCAAGGGCTTTAGAGCCACATCAAGGGTCCAGGACCTGAGAGTCACCACTTAGGCGTCAGATGTTTGCTGATGATGGGTCCAGGAGCTGTTGTGTAGCCTTTTATGCAGCTGAGGCTCAGTTCAGGAGGCCAGCACACTAGCCCTTTGAGTCACTCTGGGGTCCTGGGTTCAAGATGAAGTTGCAGATCCAATTCTTCTTCCTCAAGCAAGAGGGCTTGAAACACCTGTCTGCATTAAGAAAGAACCTTGCAGAACAGTATTGTTCTTTGCATAGCTATAAGGTAAGGGGCATATTTATGAGGACCTTGGGTCATGCTTGCACCACGCAACATGGTGCATGCATAACGCAAAACCCCAAATCATATTTATGAAGACAAGCAAAGCCACATTGTGTGGCTTCTAATGGATTCCTAAATATGGAGTAATGCAGCACAGCGCAAATCGCTGCATTGCATTACCCTGTTCAAGGGAGGCATTCCATGAGTGTTGCAATGGATGTTCCCATGCAAATCCCATGGTTTTTGATGCATTCAAAATTCATGAAACCTGGCAAACCTGGGAATGAGCCAAAAAAATAGGCCTCTCCAGGTGAGGCATACAAAGGAGAAATATCTTTATTTTTCCTCTTTTTTCCTCTTTCTATGTGGGCTGCACAACTGTGGAAACTCATCTGTGGATTGTTTTTGTTGAGGACAGTGCTCTTTCCTTCACAAAACCAATCATGACTACAACACAGGCACCGTTGCAACATGGTGCAATGGTGCCTTTGTTGGCGCTAAGCTGTCGAAACGTCGCCAGTGCAGGGGCAAAGGAAAGTAATGCACCGTATTCGATAAATATGGTGCATTCCTTCCCTTTCCCTGCGACGCAGGGCAGTGCCTCAAGGTAACTTGCTGTACTGCCCTGCGCCACAATTCTGCTCAATATGTACCCCAGAGTCTCTGTAGAAGGCAATGAAATATTGAGGGTATTAGCTATTACAAAGAGTAATATCTGTGATTTTTCAGAACTTTAAGTGCCATGTTGAACTAGCTAGTGCTTTGAGAGACTGTCTGATGTGAAGCATGAATCTGCACAAATAATCAAAAGAGAAGAAATTCTTATGTTCAATCTTTTCTATGACATTTAAATACACAATGAATATTTTCATGCTGCAGGCAACAACATGTCTCAAGTACATCAACTGGGGACATTGATATTATCTGCACAACAATTTCCCCTCTTGAAAAACCTTCTTAACACCTGAATACAACACTCAACAGATGAAGAGTGACCAGCTAACTTTTTCAGAGTGCATGTCGCTGAGTTGCACCATGAGTGCCATGTTTATTTGCTAACATTTCCTTTTGAGACAGAATTTCTTTTGTTTGTATCTGCAAATTGTGCAACAAATGTTGAGTTATGAGCCCTAGCCAGCAAATTCAATTACGTGAAAAATGGAGCAGCTGCAGAATCAAAGAAAAATGTATTTGCCCTGGTCATTGTACAATTACTTTACGGAATAACCTCGTGGGTCAATGGACCAAAAAGGCCATGGTTTGTTTAGCTTTCTTGCTGAATGCAAGATTGGGCCTATCTAAAGATGTTATATGTTACTTATGTGTAGTATTACTTCCTGGGCAATCTCAACAGTCTAATGACTAGGAGAATTTTTGCATGGTCTTCAATTTTCTGTATTTATTTTCAAGTAAATAAGAGCCTCATTTATAGTTTGACAGGTGGCCTGCCATCCCTCTGGAGGGTGACGGCCATTCCCTCAGCCATCCTGGAAGACTACCGCCTTCCATATTTAGAGATCTTACCAACCTGAGGGAGATCTCCATGCAAAGGCACCACCATCATACCATAATATGGTGAGGTGTAATGTGCTACGGATGGTGTTTGTTAGGCCTGGCAACTTTGGTGTGGTTCCCCCTAACCTTTTGTCTTCAGACCTCCTGTTTTTGCTGATTTTGGCTTTTACTGGCCTTAGGATTCTGCACACCTTTCCACTACTAAACTGTGCTAAAGTGCTTGTTCTCTTTCCCAAAACCATGGTAAAATTGGCTTATCCCCAACTGGTATATTTAATTTACTTATAAGTCCCTAGTAATATGCACCACCTGTGCTCAGGGCCTGTAAATTAAATGCTACTAGTTGGCCCACAGCACTGATTCAGCCACTCACTTAAGTAGCCCAGTAAACATGTCTCAAGCCTGCCATTACAAAGCCTGTGTATGCAGTTTTTAAAGTGCCATGTTGACCTGGCAAGATAACCCTCTTGCCAGGGCCAAGTCTTCAGTTTTAATACAAAGAAGTCTGCCCTGGTGTAGGCCCTGGACAGCCCATGAGGCAGGGTGCAGTATATTAAAAAAATTGGACATATATGTTTAGATTTTACATGTCCCTTTAGTGAAAAACTCTTACATTTGTTTTTCACTAATGCATGGCCTGTATCTTGTATAGGATAACATTGAAGTTGACTTATTGCATTTTAAATGCCTACTTTCCAAATAGGAAGATATAACTGGTACACGTTTGGTGCCCCTGGATTCGTAACTTAAAATCCAAACTTATGGTGAAGTTGGATTTTAAATTACAATTCTAAAAATACCACTTTTAGAAGGTGGGTATTTTCTTGCCTTAGCTATTTGCTCTTTTGTGTATTCCACTTAGACAGCCACAAACAATAGGAGCTTAGGTGTGACTTGATGGATCATCCTGACATGATGGGAGGGGGGTTGGGCACAGCTTGACTTACACCTGAATAGGCAAAGGGCTGCATATGCCCATGTGATGAGATGGAAGTACATCTATGTACTTCAAAGGCATCTTTTTAAAGTCACCCCCAAGTCAAAGACACCACTGGGTACAAGTACTGGACCTTAGACACCACCACTTCAGTACACTTCTGGACTTGTGGATACTCTGCAAGGAAGAAGGACTGCTGTGCTGCTGAAAAGACTGCCACTCTGCTAGACAGCCACTCTGCTGGACTCCTGCTTTGCTATGCTGCCCTCTTGCTTGGGTGAGATGGACTGGACCTGCATCTCTTGAACCCAGGACCAAGAGAGACTCCAAGGGCTAGTTGACTGGCCTCCTGATCTGAAGCCAAAGGGACATAACAGGCTTCCAACAACCTTGCACCTGGACTCTGCCATCTGTGAGCCTACCCTGTCAATTGGTGCCAGCTCAGTCCTGGACCCTTGGAAGTGGGCCATAGGTGCTTACCAGCAGAACCGATGCATCGTCTCTGCTGAGCAGTGCATTCTCTAGCTAAACCAATGCATGTCCTCAACTGTACAGTACATCCTCTGACAGGACCGATGTATCTACTGCTGCTGTATGGATTGTACCTGGCACAGAAGGTCCACATTGACCTTGCAGTCCTAGGAAACAACGCATTGCTGGAGGCACAGCACATCCCAAGCCAGGTCCTCATATCCCTAATTGACAACGATGATGGCCTCCGCATCGCAACCTCGCAGCTGTTCGGAATGGACGCATTGCCTCAGCTTTGCACCTCATCCTCGACTCCCAGGCTTCACATCACAAGCTGTGTACACAATAAGGAGCTCTAGAGGGAAAGAAACCCAGGTCGCCCTCCACTCAAACAGTCTGTCGCTACAAAGACCTAGGTTTCAGAAGGTTTTAATGCCATACAGATTGGTTCTAACCTTATAGGTCTTTAGTACTCCCCCTAGTCGGAAACTCTTTTGGGGTAGTTGCCAACAAGTTAGCTACCTTCACTTTATTAAAAAACAAAAACGATAAACGGTTTTACTCAAAGCAGTCTCCCAAATGATCGTAAAGGTGTCTAAACTCATGTGTAGTACACCTGAGGTTTCTCAATTCAATTGTCTAGTGAGAGAACCGTGAATAAACACATGGATGTGCAAAAAATGTGAAAGAGACGTGATGGCACCTCACGTGCGCAACCCCAATTGAGCCTGCTGGCTGGTACTCGTCAGCTTTGCCCACTCTTCTCATCATCGGTAGCCATCACGCTCCAAAATAATAACGAGGTGTCCAAAAGATAAAGCCAAAACAAAAACAAGTGGTGCGACTTAATAGTGATGATTAAAAAGTGAAACAGGTACACCCACTATAGGTTCACACTTTATTCCACCTTAGGAGTGCACCTACTTCAATACTTAAAAAGGTTGCTAAATATGCATACCCTTCCTATATGCCAACATGTTTCATCGCCTGGAGTCTTTCTGGCGATTTCGTCAGGGCAACAACAGTCGCTTGGCACACGATAGGGACACTTCTTAAAATCACATTTGGAGACTGCCAAAAGTAAAAAACATACACACACAACACTTAACTATGGTGTTCATCCCTTCTTCCTAGATCAACACGGGCTCTATTGCGTGTATCTATGAAACGTTACTACCTTACCCTCGTGGAGCCTTGGCCTCGCGTACCAGCTCAGTCAATGAGGTCACCAGTAGGCTCCTTATGTGAGTCCTCGTGGTTTTGTGTGGCATTCCACCGTAATGCCAATCTGTTAATAATTTTAAACAGTTACTCAGAATATTCTTGTGTGGAAGCTCTGTTTGTCAATTACAATACCTCACTTATCGCCAGTGTCATACTGCTCAGACCAAACTCTAGCTACTCCCACTCTCATCTTTTCTCTCCATGTTTATCAATACTTCGACCTGCATGCTCTATTTCAGCCTATTATATGGTCGCCCTCGCCATGCTGATGTTCGTATGTCTTCGTGTACTCAAAAAATCATAAAATCATGTCAGACTGCTAGTATACCCTCTGAAATGCAATCACCCTATCTCATCGGCAGGCAAGTCCCGTTCTATACTTAGAAATGAATCATGCTCGGACTAGTTCATAACCCGGTCTCTCAAATTGTTAGGAGATAACTTCATGGCCTCTAACACTGAAACAAATGTAACATGCTGGCGCCCTCCCCTCATACATAACACCTCCTTACCACCCAAAGCCTCACGGAGCTCCTTCTCTCCGCCGGTCACCGGTGTTGTGATCCCGCGGCTAATTTATACTTCCGCCCCCTACGCGTCCTCCTCGGCGCGGAGCTAAATTGGGCGCCATATTGGAATGGGGTGGTGTGAGTGTATCTCTGATCAAGCGTTCAGTGCCCTGAGCCTCGAAGTTGGTGTTATTTTACAGTGGGATCGTACACCTGAATTTGGATTGTGCCCCGATGTATTGGTTAATGCTTTTCAATAAGTTATAACCCAGAACAAAAATTCCCCACATTGGGACCTCCTCATAACAGGGCAAAAACATGCGCCATCTTGGATAGGGGAGACTCGTATATGTCTAAAGTTTTGCTATTTAGCATCGAGAGTCTCAGATTGAGTTTAGATTGCTCTGAGGTGATGTCTTTTATGTATAGCGTAATCTCCGACCCACCATTTGTGGTATTGTGGCATAATACATATATAGGTGAGTCTAAAAAAGTGGGGGGCTATTGCCCACATGTACATTCCTCTTGAGAGTTTGCCGCAATCTAGGTAACGCAATGGTCTAAGATGCATCAATGTAATCACTCGCAGGATCCCCCAACATGATGCCACTTGATGCGTGTATCAGTGAGTCTAAGAAGGCCCTTGCCCACATAAGCATAGCAACACATCCTCCTCTTGGGAGTTTGCCAAAATCTAGGTAACGCAGGGGTCTAAGGCACTGGTGTACCAATATAGTCCATCTCAGGGTCCCCCAACAAGACCGCAAGCCTAGGAGATATCTTAAGTCCATAAATAGATCTTAGGTATTAATGTGGTTGGTATATTGCTGTCTGTCACTGTTATTTGGTATTGCCCAATAGGGTCCAAATAGGGGTTGGCGGGGGCGAGCCTTGCTCGCTAATGTAGATGTATCTGTGCTTTAAATACTCAGTATCTCGCCTTACCCCATTCGATTTGGTCGTTCAATCCCTCTCGGTCGGACTTCTCTTGGAAAATCCATCTCGCTTCCTTCGAAGCCAAGATTTCTTCCACATTTTGAGGCGGGCCCATCATTCTCTCCAAGACCACCCAGGTGAAGGTGTGCTTGGTGTGATGGCAGTGTTGTACCAACTTTGTCGTTAACTTGCCTGCTCTAATGGTGCTAAGGTGTTCTTGCATTCTGATTTTCACCTTCCTGGTAGTTAGTCCTATATATTGAAGGTTACATTGGCAGGTTAATCTGTATACCACATTGGCAGTATTGCAGTTGCTAAAATACTTCAAGTACCAGGTTTTTCCTGACTTTAGAACTACACTTTGGGTTTTCTTCGTAAGTACACACACTGAACACGACCCACACGGGTGGTGGCCAGGGGGGATGGACGACTCGGTGAACTTCTGTTCTACTTTAACCCGTGAATGCACCAGTTTATCACCCAGGTTGCTAGATCTTTTAAAAGCAAACCTGGGTGTGTTCACATCACAAGCCCCAGGATCCTCGATGATGACGCACAGGACCTCGCACCACAGCCTCGCCCCATCTCTGAACCAACGCATCACCTTGCTGCATGGTGCTTCTTCGCCTAGGATTCATACAATGCTCTGCAACCAGGATTTAAGGTACTTTGTGCAATGGGCCTAACCTGGTTCCTGTAGCTGGCTCAAGCTCCAATGCGGTCAGACTGAACTTGTGACTTTGTCCCAGTCCAGCGCAACCAGATATCCCTTGTTGACTCCTAGTGCTTTTTGGCGCTATTTTACTGTAAAACTTGAACATTCAATGTCTTTGGTTTTATTAAATTGCATTATTGTCGTTTTGGTCTTGTTTTATTTATTAAAATGTAGTCTATTTTTCTAAACATGGTGTGGGATCTTTTTGCGTGGTGTTTTCACAGTTTTTACTTTTTGAAGTGTTGCACACACACTTTACACATTTCCTTCAAGTTAAGCCTGACGGGTCTGTTCCAAGCTGCCAGAGGGTGAGACCAGGTTCATTTGGGGTTTGTTTGTGCCATACCCAGACTAGGATTGTGGTCACTACTTGGCCAGGGCTCACATCCCAGTAGACAAGAAACCCAATTTCTAACAGAGATGTTATTTGGTGGGTTAGCATATGTTATGAGGAGAAATAGGGTGTCTTGTGGAGATATGATGAAGAGAGGTGTGACCTTGTATGGTATTTCGTAAAATGAAGTGGTGTTCCCTGGCAGGAGAATGTGCACTGTTATCTATTGTAGCTACTGGTGGGGGAATAACTATGTCAGATAAAGTGGTGTAGTGTAGATAAGGTGGGGATATTGGTGTCATTTTTTTGGATGTGTGCAATGCAGTCCTCTGGGTGGTAATCCGTGCATTGCGTTAGAGAGATAAAGTAAGGTGAGGATGTTATGGAGTGCTGGTGGCCATAAGTGCTAAGGTATGCTGTGTTGTGGGGTGTGCCTTACATAATGGAGTATACAGTTATACCAACCATAAATCTGAGGATAGTTGGAGTGTTCATGGTGATGGTATGTGATGTACTCGGTGAGTTGCAGAGTATTTTATGGTGTGAGCCCTCTGTTGTATGACAATTAGTGATGTCATTTGTTGGTGATGTGATATGCTATTAGAAGGATTTCCAGTATAGGTCCAGGGGCACTAATCCATTGCAGATTTCAGGAAGTCAGGAGCAAGCTGCAACTACAACTGAAAAAGCCAAGTTTTCAAAGACTTTCTAAACAGCATGTAATTTGTCACTGTACGAAGATTAGTAGGCAGAGAATCCCAGAGAGTCGTCACTTGGTAAGAGAAATCATGACCACCTTGGCACACCGTCCTGCACTTAGGAATGCTCAGAAGGTGGGAATAAGCAGAGCACATACATGGACAATAGATGTGCAAGCTTCTGCCAGTAAGAGATCCACTGAATAAAGGATGGGCTTTTGTTAGGAAGCGTTTCTTTAGGTGTCACATGAGAGAGCACATGTGGCTTCTTAAAAAACTATAAAGGTAAAGCCAGGGGCGTAGGAAGGGGGGTGCGGTGGGTGCGCGCCGCCCCGGGTGTCATCACTGAGGGGGGTGACAAAATGTGTTTTTAAAATAAAAGTTTTTTGGGGGGGCTCACAACACTTTAAAAATATATATATATATATATATTCAATATTTAATGTGAGGGGGGCTGGCAAGAAATTTTCCGCACCGGGTATCACCTGACCTTGCTACGCCACTGGGTAAAGCCCGATCAATATTTACCATAGGTTGGCTTCATCTTCCATCTCATTTCATTGCTTCACATTGGTCAGCGCATCCCGGTTTCACTTTCCCTTCATGATGTTTTTATCCCTTCAATGGATCATGGACCAACTACTGATTAATTGCTTTATAAGTGTCCTTCCGCTGCCCGGATTTAGGTCAATTCTTTTGCATAGCGCACTTCTGCAGTTCTTATGACAGCATACTATTGTCGAAGTGTTTGGAGGATATGGTTCTGAGCATGCATTCATTCATTGTGTGACCGTAGGTATATTTCAGGGGTGTGTTTAAAACGTTTGTGTTTTAACTAGGCCTGGGAGTAATTTTAATACGCCGGAGTATTCAGAGTAATTTCGGTAATTCCATGTTACTCTCTGATGCAGAATTACTGATAATAACGTGATTACACTCGCTCATGTAATTAAGAGTAATTAGGAGGAAAAAGTTATGTTAAGTTATGTTAAGTATTCTTGTAGAGTGCTCGATTACCCAGAAGGCGTCTATGCTCTAGCTGAGATAGCAAGTGAAAAACAACCCCAAGAAATGACATTAACCAACAAAGAAAAGCAATGTTTTCAGCGATTTCCTGATAGCCAGGAGATCAGACATGGCTTTGATGAGTAAAGGAAGAGCGTTCCAGGCTTTGGATGCTCCAAGCACAAAAGTTCTACCTCCCCGATTTGCATATCTGACTCTGGGTATTGCCAGCAGTTGGGCCGAGGCTGAGCATAAAGATCTGCCTGGTACATACCAGGTAAAGCTCCTCCACAAGAAATCAGGCCTTATCCCGTCCAGTGCTATAAACACAGTGCACAAAGCTTTAACAATGACCCTTTGTCTAACATAGAGCCAATGGAGTTTCTTGATCTATTTCCAAACAGACTGAAATTTAGGAATTTTACACGGTACCTAGGCATTGCAATAGTGGATCTTCGATAAAACAAGGGATGTGATGACTGTTTTCTGAAGATGGCCAGGTATGAAGGGGAGAGTTTTCTTAATCATCTTAAGGATGAAGAAAGCAGCCAAAGTCACAGCATTAACCTGGTCCGCTTAAGAACGTTTGTCGTTGATGAGTACTGCCAGATTCTTAATGAACCTGACAGGCAAAGGAAGTGAGCCAAGCTCAGATGGCCCTCATTCTGGGGACCACAAGGAAGACTGAGCCATGAACACCAACACCTCTGTCTTTGTGGAATTCAGTTTAAGGCAGTTCAAAGCCACCCACTGGCTCACTGCTTACATACAGTTACAGAATCTTGCCGACACTCTCCTGTCCTCCGTTGCCAATGGCACCACAATTTACGTGTCATTAGCATAAGATGTCAATGTGAAGCCAAACGATCTTGTTAGTTCGGCCAGGGGATGACGTAGCCGTTTATTAGCAATGGGCTAATCAAAGTGCCCTGGCAATCCACAAAGGAGAGAGTAGGAAGGTGAGATGAAGTCTCCCAGTTGGACCAATTGCTCATGACCAGAGAAAAAGGAATTAAGCAACTCCCATGCTATTTCAATCACACCGATCCTACCCAAATGCTCCACCAGCATCCCATGATTCACACTATCCAAGGCTGCTGATAGATCAAGCAGGATCAATGCGGCTCTTCTGCTTTGATCCAGAGACAGCCTAATCTCCTCAGTGGCCTTAATGAGAGCAGTCTCTGTGCTGTGCCCCGCACGGAAACCGAATTGTGTGATGTCCAGGAAGTTATTGGTGTGAATATATTCCCCCAGTTTTGTATTCTACACTTTTACATAAATCTTGACATGCAGGACAAGGCAGGAGATGGGCCGATTGCTGCTAGGATCGCTCAAATTAAGCAAAGGTTTTTTAATGAGGGGTAGGACAAGAGCTTTCCTCCAAGCAGAGGGAAATTATCCCGAATGGCAAATCAACTGGAGGATGTCTGCCAGTTTAGCTCGGATGATTTCAGCTGCTAAAATGGCAGCAGAGGGAGAACAAGGGTTGCATGGCAAGCCTGATTTAGCAGCTTTGATCAGATTCATAACCTCAATCATGGAAGGAGGAGAAAAATGGGTAAGTAAGGTGCCAGCGTCTGTTGGTACAAAAATGAGACTCGTCCGCCAAGGAGGCTAAATTCATGGAAGAAAAGTTGTTAAAAGCATCCTTCACTGAAAGGCGGAAAGCATCTGCCACCAAATTACTAAAAGATTGGCCGCAAGTCATTGAGCAAAGGCACAGTAATGGCAGTGAGATTTTTTAATTGTAGAAAACAGTTCCTTAGATGATTTAAAAGCAGCCTCAATGTTCCTGGTGAAATATGATGAGTTTTCCTTGCGGATCAAGGCCTTGAACCTTGACAAGAAGGTCTTATATTTCACCTTTTCAGAATTGCAGTAGTTTACTCTCCAAAATATCTCTTGCCTCCTACATACCTGTTTAAGGGTTTTTAACTTCTCAGAAAACCATGGTGCGGACGTTTGATATCTCTTAATCTGAACCCTTTTTGCTGGAGCCAAAGCGGTGAAAGCGGAGTCTGGCCAATGTGTACTATCCTCATCTGCGGTCTCAGTATCAATGGAAGGACCTGGCATCGCTTTTACTAGCACTTAAGAAAGCGCATCTGCTTGTATCCTGTGCCAGGCATGAGAGTAGTTCTAAGATGGACTGGCTGTAAGTCCCTGAAGAGATTGTAAAGATGTCAAAGAAAACAGCCATGTGGTGGGACCAGGGCAGGGGAATCATACTTATATTTCCCAGAAAGGGAGTAATTTGAAAATGTACCATCAAGGGTGTGCCCCGCCAGATGCATGCGGCTATCCACCCGTTGGGGCAGACCAAGCGAGGACATCATCTACAGTTAAGGCGCAGAATCAACCTATTGTTGATTTGTTTGTAGGATTTGGTTGTGAGCAGTGCATTCATTCACTGTGTGACCTAAAGTATATTTCAGGGGGTGTGTTCAAAACTTTTATGTTTTAAGTAGGCCTGGGAGTAATATTAATTACACTGGAGTAATCAGAGTAATTTTGGTAATTCTGTGTTACTCTCTGATGCGGATTTACTGATAATAAAGCGATTAATCTCACTCATGTAATTAAGAGTAGTTAGAAGGCAAAAGTCATTTACCAAGCGCTTGGCTACTCGCACTGCTGCTCTCATGTTCTGTTGCAATTAGAGCTATTTTCTTAGTGCAAAATGCATCCTTTTGTCCATTTGGACACAAGGGTGCAGTTTGTTTTAAGAAACTAGCGTTAAATGCCAGGAGTGCTTGGTGAAAAATCCTTCTTCAAGTGCACAATTATCAAGCGTGAGTGGCTGCTTAGCAGAAAATGCATTCTTGTGTTCATTTTGGGTGCAAGCGGCCATTTTTGCAATTGAAAAATAATGTGCACTACAGAATTAGTCTTCTCACATAATTCAACACAATCTCATTGATTTTTCCGCTAATTCCGCAAGATTCGGCTACAATGATTTCCACAAGTTACATCTTCTTGTAGTTTTAACCCTTTAAAGCTCTGTATTATAAAGCACATAATAAAAACTACTTAAAAAACAACAATCATGTCAGGTCTGAAAGAAACAGACTCTGTTTGCAGTGCACATGCGATTGTCCAATAGTGCCGGTCTGTGGTTTCTGTGGTGTGTCTTTGTTTTTCGTGAAGACATGTTTTTCACACTTCTTCAGTGCAGGAATAAGAGATCAGAGGGACGGCGGCGAAACTGAGAACAAGTCAATGACACCGGTTTCATGTTACTAAGTCAGTTGTACTGTCACGCAGCCTTTGTTCCTGCAGTAACACTTGGACGCCTGGCAGCACCGAAGCTGTGACATGCATGTGCCAAGTTCATATAACGCAACGCGTACGATTGTGCTTAGAAGATTCCTCACTTTTTCTGTACCCGTTTTTAAGTTTCTTCAGTTTTTTAGGTCTCGCCTGACCCAGCGCATGCGCTGATCTGGCGAGACTTATTGAGAGGGTTCCAAAAAGTGCTACCAGGCCAGCCTAGACCTACAGTGCATGTGCGCGGGCGCGCGCGCCGCGCTTGATCGTGATCACTTTCACTTTCGCGGCCACTTGGCATAGCCAATAGGTCTCGCTTTTGGGACCTTATAAATATTTAGTTATGCAACTGTTGCATGGCTAAACTCTTATAAGGTCCCAAAGGCGAAACCTATTGGCTATGCCAATGCTTGTTTGTGATTCTTGCCGATATTGAAGAACACGTTTTCGTTGTGGTACAATTAAGCATTGGCAAAGCCTTTGACAGCGCCTTCGCCAGTGCTTTCTTGAATGGGATGCTACTGAAGTCCAAGGGAATTGGAATAATAAAGGCGGGATCCAGAAGTACCTAACTAATGCTGAAGTGAGTACGCTCAGGAAGAAAAGGAAGGATTTTCTTTAAAACTGTGTTTGTTGTTGTTTAGTTGTCTTATGTAGTATGTGGTGCAGTCAAATGGCTAAAATGAGGTATGGTGATGTGTGCAGTGATAGTGATGTGGTGCGTCATACGGTGAGATGAGATAAGGTGCAGTATGATCTGTTGTGGCATTGTGTGCTGGTGTATGGTATGATGTGGTAGTGTATGATAGAGAGTGATGTGCTCTACAGTTTAGATTGTGCTGTGTTTTAAGTTGTTTTAGGAAGAGGTTTGGTGAAGTTCAAAGTGTTATGGGTAGTTTGTGATAGGTGTTTTGATAAAGTATGTGTGGTATTGGGCAACATTGTATTATTATATGCGCAATAATGTTATGTGCGAGATTTGTGTGCTGCTTGGTGGGCTGCTATGGTGGTATACGCTATGGAGTAGTGTAATGTTCTCTAGCATGGTGAGAGGCAATGTGTGTGTGCAGTGATGCATGCTATTTTATGGAGTGACTTGTTGTGGTGAGATGTGATTAATGGTTTTGTAAACTTGAACGTAATGATATGGTAGGAATTGTTTGAAGGTGTAACATGTTGTGATGTTGGCTGATATGGTGGCCTTTGAGTGATGTGTTGAAAGCAGATGAGGTTGTGTAATGTGATATATTGTGGTGTTGGATGGTGTGGTATGGTGCTCTTTGATATGTTATAGTGTGGTCTGTTAGAGTGGCATGCAAATATCACATAACTAATAGAATTGATCACGCAGGCAACTCAGCAAAAAAAACTTTAAAAAAATGTTTAATGAATTTACTAAACCACTCGCTTGCATTTGTGCAGTCCTGCCATAACAATAATGATGTAATTCGCTTGAAATCTTCTTAGAGGAGAAAATAAACATCATCTCTCAGAATTTTCCTACTATCCCCAGGCAGTTAGACAAGCTATCCATCTACATTTCACCTCCTAATGTTACATACTATTTGGAGAGGTATGAACCTTTCACTCTAGATCAAGAAAAAGCCAAGTCCAGCTCCGCTTTCGATCTGTGCCTCCATTGCATTGCCGCTAGTTTATTCAACCTCATTGCACCTTCCATCGTGTCCCTTTTCATTTCTCCTTGGACGCTGTCAAAATGCTGGACGCCTGCAAAGCTGAGCAGGTTTCTCAAATCCTAAAAAACCTAATGCCGACCCAAGGAATCTCTCTATCGCCCCATCTCGCTTCTTCCACTTTTAGGAAAAATCCTGCAAAGTCTGATAAATAAACAGCTCACCACTTATCTGGAAGAGCATTACATTCTTGACCAATTGAAATCTGGTTTCAGAGCTTTCCAAAGCACCCAGACCACGCTGGTAGCAGTTACAGAAACCATCAGACTGCCCCTGGATGCTGGAGATTCAGCTATGCTGGTGCTGCTGGATTTGCCAGCAGCTTTCAACACTATCTCACTCTTTGGTGAAGCTTTACAAAGGTTTATGGATTTTCGGGGAAACTGAACAAAGCTGATCTCTTTAGACTCCTTTAAGTCGCATACTATGCTTCTCAGTAGGGGTGTCCCTAAGGGCTCTTCTTTGACTGCCACAATATTTAACATCTATGTAGCATCCTTACGGAGACTGTCAAAGCATGTGCCTTGGATATAATAACCTACGCTGATGACACTCAATTAGCCATTGCCTTTGGACATGATCTGGAAGGGGTGAAATCTCAATTAACAGACTGTATGAGAACAATAGGTGCCTGGATGATGAGCAGATGCCTGCAATTAAACGGTGACAAAACTGAGATGTTGCAATTAAGAAAAACTCAGCAGCTTTACTCCTCAGACTGGTGGCCCCCCGAACTGGGTTTAGCCCGACTCCTAGGCAAATTGTAAAAAATATTGATGTTAAACTAGATCAGATCCTGTCTATGAATGATTATGTCTCAACCATGTGTGGCACATGCTTTGCTACTATCCGCCTCCTGAAGAAAGGGTTTCCTTGGCATCCGCCATCCTCCAAGAAAGCCCTAGTATAAGCTTTAATTACAAGCCGCCTGGACAATGACAACGCCTTGCTTGTAGCTGCCAATGAGGCCCTGATGTCCAAATGACAGGTTGTGCAGAACAATGCTGCGCAATTGACATGCAGCATTCCTTCAGGGTCTTCTTCAGCCCACACTTTAAGAGCCTTGCATTGGCAGCCGGTTAGGAAACACACCGTTTTTCCTTTATGCTGGCTCACGCAGAAGTCCTTGGCCGGTAAAGTCCCAATTTAACTACAGAGAAAGCTTAGCCATTGCTGTCCCTTCAGACATCTCAGATCCAAGGACAAGGCTTGGTTAGATGTACCTCTGATCCACACTTCAAGATTTGGTGGTAATTTTTTTTGTACCTGGTCCTTGCCCCTTTCCATTTGCTCAAACTTACATTTCAAAGTCGCTCATGCACAGAGGTGGTCAATTTGTTTTAAAAAACTCAAATACGAGGCTGTTCAAATTAGTCTGGTGGTCCTGTGTTAGTGAAGTGCCACGATACACCTTCGGTGTGAGTCTCAGCGCGATAACAAGTGCATATCAAAACTAGTGTAGAGTCACAGAGGTCAATCTTGTCTGGTCAGCATGAAAACGGAGATGGCGACAGCAGTCTGTCAACTGAACTCATGGATTCCAATGATGGATCCGGTCAGTCACTCTACATTCCAACGCTAACGGAATGAGCGTGATTGAGGCTGGCATGTTATTGACCTGTATCAGTGCCTGGATATTGTCAGTCGGTAGTGCAAGCTACATTAGAATGAGATGGAATTATCATGACTTCATTTGTACTATTGAAAAATATGCAAAGACACTGATCTCAAGGAGCAGGGCGACCCGCAGATTACGCATTCGTAGGGCCATTTTCACGTTTTGGTGGGCTAAAACAGATGGCTAAAGCGCCAAAATCTATTGGTCAAAGTAAGCGAATCCACATTTAGACATCAAAAGGATGCCTTGTTTTGCTTATGGTTATAGGGGGGATTACCTTAGCGAAAATAACTGCAACAAAGGCCATATTGTACTTTGTTATGTACACCGTAATGCACCTTTAATGATCACACAATCTGGTAATCTAGCTCGAGAAACTGTGTGAGGTTATCTCATGGTTCTTAGTCCTTCATTATTGTTATGACACTTCACCGCAGTAAACGGGTAGCTAAAGAATGAGGATTTGGGCTTGTCTGATAATTAATGCACTGGCATTGAAGTAATTCCTTATGCCACAGCTGCACGCGCTGGTTGTGGAAGTGATGCATAAAGATACCTTACTGTACTTTGGGATAATAAATGATCCAAAAATGGAGATACAAAGAAGCAGTCCCCATTGATGTGTCTCTGTAGGAAACCGGGGTCACCAGTCCCTAAGGCGGTAACGTGACACGAGCGGCTGGGCACCCAAAGGCCTGTGTGTAAAGCAACCATACAACACGCACCTCTCATGGAACGGGGAACACACACAATAAGGGACGCCACACGGGATATTTTATGCAAATAATTCAAGTTTATCCAAGCAGTTCAAGATAGATGCAGTTCATGAGACATAGGTGCAAGGCATGAGCTATAAACGCAATTCATTGAGATGTACCTGCAAGTCAAGAGATATACATGCAATTCCTGGACTATAAATGCAATTCCTGAGATATCAATGCCCTACAGGAGATATAACTGCAAATCAATGATAGGTACATGCCAGCTTCACTTATTCTGGCGTTGGACTCGCCAGCACCCTATTCACCAACACATTATCTACCAGGATGGTTCCTGAAGGCTCTAGGCCACCCTCGTGTGTCTGACTCCCCTTGGTAGGGCTCGGGGGAATGTAGCGCCACTCCTGGGGCGTGCAGGGACCCAGGGCAGACCTCGCGGGCCCGCCGCTTTACCTGTAGCGCCTCAGTGGCGATTACCGCGTTGTACGCGGTAAGCGGTGAATACCTCAGAACGGAGCATCTAGACTAAAGCGCTACTCGTAATCAATAGCACTGAACACTTTACAATGGATCATTTGGAATAGAGCGCTACTCGTAATCAATAGCACTGAACACTTCACAACGGATCATTTGAAATAGAGCGCTACTCGTAATCAATAGCACTGAACACTTTACAACGGAACATTTGGAATAAAGCGCTACTCGTAATCATTAGCACTGAACACTTCACAACGGAGCAGTTGGAATAAAGCGCTACTCGTAATCAATAGCACTGAACACTTCACAACGGAGCAGTTGGAATAAAGCGCTACTCGTAATCAATAGCACTGAGCACTTCACAACGGAGCAGTTGGAATAAAGCGCTACTCGTAATCAATGGCAATGCACATTTCAGACCGGGGCAGTCCACGGAGCACCTCGAGTCTTACGGAGCGAATCTCTCGTACTCCGGTGCAGTTCGTGGGGCACCACGCTCCTTAACAGTCACGGGGGAAAAAGGGGGCGAATCCCTCGGCGGGGTCTCTCAGTCGAGGTGACCGGGGGACTCCCACGGAGAGGGAACCTGGGCTCAGGGTGCGGTGTGGCTCCCAGCCAACAGGGGGCGCACCGGGACCAGTCCCAGGCCTCCGGGCTTACCTTGCTCGACATCGGGAGGCGTCGTCACCGGCTCCGCAGTCCGCAGGCGATCCTGTTGCGACGGAGGGGCCGGTCACAGTCTCGCACGCCTTCACCACAGCTGCGACGGCAGCGGCGGGGCCCCGGGCTTCTCTTTGGGCCTCGCGACGACGGGGGGCACTCTTCCGGCCTCCGGGCCGCAGCGGTGAGCACGCTTCAGCCTCCACAACACAGGGGGGCTCAAATTAAGCAGTGGGGCTCCGCACTCAACGGAGCACGCTGCCGGGGATCCCAGGCCAGGTCGGGGAGCGCAGGGGTCACCGCGCTAAGACCTGGTTGATCCTCAGCGATTCCACCATCAGCTTGGCATTTAGGGTCAATGTTCAGTCTGGACACGCAGTCTCAGCATTCAGTTCCTGCAATAAGTTGCACTAGCAAATCTTGATGGCGCAGATGTATCTGGCGCCCTTAAGGGGTTCTGTTACAGGGGGGTAGGGAGTGAGTTGGCGACTAGGTCCTTCCTAGTCAGGCTGGGCAGAGGTGTTCTGGGTCCTCCTACTGCTGGGCAAGATCAGTGGGTTTCACAGGGTCCCTCACTCACTTAAGAGGCAGCACCTAAATCCTGTCACTCTCCAAGGCATAAGTCCCTGGCTAGGCCCTACCGCCTACACTCCTGCGTGGATTCTCCAACTCTGCTTCACCCCACTGGCCAACTAACTACAAAAAGTTCCCTCCCTCACTTAAGTAGCCCTAGGTCAGGTGACCTCTAGCCAAGGCGGCAAAAGTAAAAACCACACCTCCCTTCTAGAAAGTTCCAGCACATTCCAGGAGCTTCCCCATTCTACCTATGGGACAAAAAAGGCAGGCTGGTGTTGCAACATTGTTGTGGGGTTCCAGCCAGCTCCTGGCAGCTAGGATGCTACTATGAAGACCCCTCTGCAGTAGCAGGGGCCTGTGGCAGCCATCTTGGGAGAAGGGAGCACCTGCACCTTAACACTGATTGGCAATGAAAAGGCGCCCGGAGACCTAAGTCCAACATCAAAATGAGGGTGGAAAAAATGAGGCACGATCAAAAATAGATGGGGAGACCACCCTAGGGCTGACAGGTCCAACACGCTTCCCCCCCAGCCGAAAGAGGGGAGAGCTACCCAACCTCTAGGGAGTTCTCATCGCTAAGGCGGAAAAACCTGGAGAGACCGTCAGCATTGGCGTGGTCAACTCCGGGCCAATGTTCCACCCGAAAATCCATCCCCTGTAGGGAAATGGACCACCTCAACAACTTGGGGTTTTCGCCTCTCATCTGCATGAGCCAGCGAAGGGGGCGGTGGTCGGTCTGAATGAGGAAGTAAGTTCCAAAGAGGTATGGCCTCAACTTCTTCAGAGCCCAGACCACCGCGAACGCTTCTCTCTCAATGGTGCTCCATCGCCGTTCCCGAGGGAGGAGTCTTCTGGATATGAAGGCCACTGGTTGATCTTGGCCTTCGGTGTTGAGTTGCGAGAGCACCGCACCTATGCCGTGCTCTGAGGCGTCTGTCTGCACAATAAATTCCTTGCTGAAATCTGGTGTTGCTAGTACTGGAGCGGTACACATCGCATGTTTCAGCGTGTCAAAGGCTTCTTGGCATGCAGCTGTCCATATGACCTTGCGAGGTTGCTTCTTTGAGGTCAATTCCGTCAAGGGGGTTACGATGGTACCATATCCCTTGACGAACCGGCAGTAATACCCAGTGAGGTTGAGGAAAGCTCGGACCTCTGTTTGGGTCTTGGGGGGCTCCCAAGCCAAGATGGTTTCTATTTTGGCCTGGAGGGGTTGCACCTTACCTATGCCCACCAGGTGTCCCAGGTACACGACAGACCCCTGTCCAATCTGGCACTGGCTGGCTTTAATTGTTAGGCCAGCGCGTTGCAGCGCCTGCAATACCTCCTGGAGGTGTTGCAGATGGTCCTCCCAGGTGCTACTGAAGACAGCTATGTCATCCAAGTAGGCCGCTGAGAAGGACTCCAGACCAGATAGTACCTGATTCACTAACCGCTGGAATGTGGCCGGAGCATTTTTGAGCCCAAAGGGCATCACTCGGAACTGGTAGTGGCCCTCGGGGGTGGAGAACGCTGTCTTCTCCCTTGCTCCTTCGGCCATGGCAATCTGCCAATATCCGGATGTCAGATCAATGGTGCTGAGGTACCGGGCTGCTCCCAGCCGGTCCACCAGCTCGTCTGCACGTGGGATGGGATGAGCATCTGTCTTCGTGACAGAGTTCAACCCCCGGTAGTCCACACAGAACCGAAGCTCCGGCGTCGTACCCGGTGGGGCCGCTTTCGGCACCAACACCACTGGACTAGCCCACGGGCTGCTGGAAGGTTCTATCACCCCCAGCTCCAACATTTTCGCTACCTCACGCTGGATGCTATCCTTCACTCGGTCAGAGAGCCGGTAAGACTTGTTCTTCACCGGGGGGCTGTCCCCTGTGTCCACATTATGGGTACACAGCTGAGTGATTTCAGGCGTGAGGGAGAACAACGAGGCGAACTGTCCCAGGACATGGCGGCAGTCCCTCTGTTGCTCTGGGGTCAAGGATGGGGAGAGGACTACACCTTCCACCGAACCATCGTTCTCCTGTACCGCTAGAAGGTCAGGAAGAGCCTCACTCTCTTCCTCTTCGCTCCCATCCGTCACGATAAGGAGAGCAAGCTCTGATCGCTCATGGTGCGGCTTCAGGCGGTTGACGTGGAGCACCCTGAGGGGCTGACGGGGGGTTTTCAAATCTACAACGTACGTGGTCTGGCCTCGTCGCTCCACAATGTCGTACGGGCCAGTCCACCGGTCCTGGAGGGCACAAAGCTCCCCAGGTTCCATAACCCACACCTTCTGTCCAACGTCCAACTCGACCGTCCGAGCGTTGCGGTCATACCACTCCTTCATCACGGTCTGGCTAGCCTCCAGGTTCTCTGAGGCCGCCTTCCACAGGTTGGCCATCTGGCTGCGGAACGCCAGCATGTAGCTGACAATGTCACGGGGAAGCTTCTGCGAAGTCTTCTCCCACCCCTCTTTCACTAAACTGAGGGGACCCCTAACGGGATGGCCATAGAGCAGCTCGAACGGGCTGAACCTGACTCCCTTCTGCGGGACCTCCCGATAGGAGAATAACAAGCGGGGGAGGAGGACGTCCCATTTATGCCTCAAGCCTTCGGGCAGGCTTCGGATCATTCCCTTCAATGTCTTATTGAAGCGCTCTACAAGTCCGTTAGTCTGGGGGTGGTAAGGGGTGGAGAACCGGTAGGTCACTCCACACTCCTTCCACATGGCCTGCATGTAGGCCGACATGAAATTCGTGCCCCTGTCCGACACCACGACCTTGGGGAATCCCACTCGGGTAAAAATCCCCAACAGTGCCTGCGCCACCACCGGTGCAGTGATGGTCCTCAGAGGAATAGCCTCTGGGTACCTTGTGGCGTGGTCCACCAAAACCAGGATGAACCGGTGTCCCGCTGCGGTCGGAGGGTCCAATGGCCCAACAATGTCAATACCGACCCTCTCAAAAGGGGTCCCGACCACAGGGAGCGGTTCCAACAGGACTTTCAATTTAGTCCCAGTCCTGCCACTGGCCTGGCAAGACTTACAGGTCTTACAAAAGGTGTCTGAGGCGATCCTCATCCTGGGCCAATAAAAATGCGGGACCAACCGTGCAAAGGTTTTGTCCTGACCCAGATGTCCGGCTAAGGGTATCTCGTGCGCTAACTCCAGCAGGAAGGCCCGGTAACATTGGGGGACCACTATGGCCCTCGAAGATCCATGTACCGGCACCCTGGGCTCACTGTATAGGAGACCACCCTCCCAATACACATGATATCCTCCCAACTCCTGACTGGCCACTTGGGCTTCGGCCTGTCGCCGCATGCCTTCAAGCGTGGGGCACGCCCTTTGTGCCAGACAAAATTCCTCCCGGGTAGGCCCTCCTCCCACATGCTAGTCAGCAAGGGTCGGCAAGTCCTCCACAGGAACGACATCCACCTCCGCGGACTCCGGGGGCACCTCTGCGGCCTTCCCATCCATCTCACGGGGCATGTCCTCTACCACCTTCTTCTTTCCATGTTTGGCTTTGGGTTGGGCCATGAGCCCAGGCTCCAACCCAGGGTGAGTTCCATGCCGGGCAGCCATGGACCGCGTGACTACGCAAGTCCACCCTGGTAATCCCAGCATCTCGGTGTGAGCTTGAAACTCGACATCTTTCCATTTGGTGTGCTCCAGGTCGTTCCCTAGCAAGCACCCCACAGGCAAGGCAGGGCTCACAGCAACTCTCAGTAGGCCTTTGAATTGAATTGAATTGAAGAAGCTCTTATATAGCGCATGGCTACTCGAAAGCATCCCAGCGCTCAACAAGGGTAACCCAAGGAAAATAGGAAAGCCGTTAACTATACCAGAAAACACGACTTAAGTCCTCGGAAAGAGCCAGGTTTTCAACTTCTGCCGAAACAAAAGCAGACAAGGCTCCTGGCGAAGCATCAGAGGAAGGGAGTTCCAAAGTTTGGAGGCGTTTAGTGAAAAAAGACGCCCACCCGAACGAGATCTCTTAATTCGAGGGATCACTACCAAGTTCTGATCATTGGATCGAAGATTTAGAGGGGATTTGTGGAGGAGTTTATGTGCCATACACAAAGATTTAAAGGAAACCCGCTCTTTCACCGGAAGCCAGTGAAGAGATTTCAGGGCGGGTTTAGCTGATGTGCGGTGATTGACGCCCATTAGAAGTCTTGCCGCCGCGTTCTGAACGACTTGAAACCTTTTGGTCGTGGAGGCTGGTACTCCCAAATACAAGGCATTCGCATAATCTATCCTGGAAAGGATCAGAGATTGTATTAGGATTTTTCTGGCCCTTTCCGGCAGTTGTGGGAGGATTTTTCGCAAGGTTTTTAGAATCCCAAAACAAGTGGCAGCAACCTTCCTAGCCTGAGTTCTGAAAGTTAGCTCCGTATCGAGCCAGAGCCCAAGGCTTTTAATTTCTGGATTAGAGATAGGGCCCGGCCCCATACACAAAGGCCAGAAGGCCGCGTTGTCAAAGCTGGCCTGCCGTCCCAGCAGCAGCAGCTCTGTTTTCCCGCCATTCAGTTTAAGGTGGGATTGGTCCATCCAACATGCCACAGCTTCTAAACAGTTACGTAACTGCAGCGGAGACTGTCTGAACTGATTCAGGGAGAACACCAGCTGAGTGTCATCGGCGTAACTCACAAGCTGGACCCCGAAGGGGACCACTATCTCCGCCAAAGGGGCCATATACACATTGAACAATGTGGGGCTGAGGGACGACCCCTGCGGAACCCCACACTGTAACAGGACCGGACCGGAGCAATGATCATTTTCAAAGACCCTAAAAAATCTGTCCTCAAGGAAGGATTCCAGCCATTTAAGAGCCTTGCCCGTGATTCCCATATTGCTGAGGCGGGAAACCAGAATGTGATGGTTAACTGTGTCGAAGGCGGCACTGAGGTCCAGGAGAATAATGGCTGCGCTGCCACCATCATCCAGAATCCTCCTGGCATCCTCCACCACCCTCAACAAGGCAGTTTCTGTTCCCTGTCCTTTCCTGAACCCAGTTTGTGATGGATGCAGCAAATTATTAGTTTCCAAAAAGGAAGCCAATTGTGAATTGACGAATTTCTCAGTCAGTTTACTAATGCCCGGTAATAGAGAAATAGGACGGTAGTTGGAAAAATCCCCTGGATCCAAACTGGGTTTCTTAAGCAAGGCCCTAACCATTGCTATCTTCCATTCTCTAGGCACAATAGCTGAGTTTAAAGATGCATTCACCATATTCACAATTGGTTTGCTGACGGTGGAAAGGGCTGCATTTAAAATGCTCATCGGAGCAGGATCACACGGGGAGCCACTCTTGATGGTATTCAGCAAAGTAGGCAAAAGATCCTCCCTAAGAGGAGAGAAGAAGGAGAGCCTGGGGTGATCCGATAGATTCTGACTAACAGGTGGCATTTGAGAGGCGATTGGAGATAGTGGAGGAAGCGTATCAATGATCTTTTTAATCTTGGTGCAGAAGAAAGTCGCCAGTTCTTCGCATCGACTGCCTGCTTCATCCGAGACAGGCCGTGGGTCAGGGACTTTAGTCAGCAATTTCACAATTCTAAATATCTCCCTGGGAGCATTAGCAGAGGACTCAATTTTACTGGCAAAGAAAGCAGATTTGGTATTAATCAGGGCGGTCTTGTATTTCTTTAGAACCGCTCTGTATCTGCTTTTTTTTTCCCCATTAAAATCTCTCCTCCATTGCCTCTCTTCCCTTTTACACTCTTGTTTAAGAGCTCTCAGCTCCTGATTAAACCAAGGATGCTTAGTGAGGCCTTTCTTGGTTGTTATTGGGTTTTTTGGCACCAGACTGTCCAAGGACCGCTCTATCCACAGGTTAAACTCCAAATGGACTGAGGGTTCAGCGCGCTTCAGGATGCTTGCCCATTTAGAAAGGTCAAGCTTGGACCAATGCCTGGCTAGCCCTCTATAAGAATTTGAGGAAGAATTAGGCTGAGCCATCTTCCAGCTAAAAGGGACCACCATATGGTCTGACCAAGGGACCGGAACAGGAACTTCGGTAATGAGGCCAGGAATGTTACAAAAAATGGGGTCCAGAAGGTTGCCCTTCGAATGAGTAGGATGTAATACCTTTTGACTGAGGTCATAGCTGCCCAGATTCTTTATGACTTCTGAAGCGTCCAAATCCGAGTGTTTATTAAAATGAAGGTTGAAGTCCCCCAGCACCAAAAAGTTAGAGACAGTAGTGGCTACATCCATCACTGTTTCAGCCAGGTTTTCCTGAAAGAGCCCCAGAGGGCCCGGGGGGCGGTAGATCAGGAGGCCTGAGAAGGAGGTAGCTGGGGATGTTGTAATGACAAAGTGTACACTCTCACTATCCGAAATTGAAAGCTCAAGTAAACGACATGTGATGTAATCCTTATAGATGATAGCGACCCCTCCCCCCGCTTTCACGCCTCTATCCTTGTGCTGGATCAGATACCCAGGGGGCAATGACCGCACGATATCAGGGTCCGAGGTGGGGCTCAACCAAGTTTCCGTAAGAAACAAGATATCCAAAGATTTGTCGAGAAGTAAAAGAGAGATCTCGACAGCATGTTTAGGCAACGAACGGCAGTTTACTAGTGCCATTTTTAAGTCCCGTTCACATCGGCTATTTAACATGTCACTCTCTGTGGTCCCAAATGCACAATTAGTACACGTAGATTGTCCACGGGCTAAATTTAACGAGTGGTAACAAGTCGGGGGTGTGTAGCCCTTTAGTGATAGTAGAGACTGGCGTGAGTACACAAAAGGCAGCATACATACTGGGGCAGAGGGTCCGAGCCCTGAGCCCGACCGTGCGCGAACGGGCGCAAACGGGCTTACCTCTGGCGCACCTCCGGCGCATAAACGGCGCTCCCGCTGCGCTCGACCGCTGCGCGTCTCCATGAGTCGTTTAAGTAGGCTGCCGTCCTGACCACCGGAGCGCTAGAGCGCTAACAACAATGCCGCTCCAAAACGGCCCTTCCTACTCCCAATATGGCGGCAATATCGAGCTCTACCGGGCAGGGATCCGCTCTAAAAGCGGTGGATACAACAATTTAAGAGTGCAAGAGATGCGTGACTGGGGAAATAGCTCGAACATCCAATGCCACAGAATAAAAACAGGGCAAAACAAATGAAGTAAAACACAAATGAAAAATGAAGGGGTAAGTTTAAAAAACAGCACATCAGAACTGTGCAATAGCAGCATGCACCAGTAGCAAACAGCGCTTCCAGCACCCAAGGGTACCTTGTTCAGACTGACCCACCTGAGTATGGGATTTAAGTAGGCTGCCGACCTGACCACCGGAGCGCTAGAGCGCTAACAACAATGGCGCTCCAAAACGGCCCTTCCTACCCCCAATATGGCGGCAATATCGAGCTCTACCGGGCAGGGACCCGCTCTAAAAGTGGTGGATACAACAATTTAGAGTGCAAGAGATGCGTGACTGGGGAAATAGCTCGAACATCCAATGCCACAGAATAAAAACAGGGCAAAACAAATGAAGTAAAACACAAATGAAAAACGAAGGGGTAAGTTTAAAAAACAGCACATCAGAACTGTGCAATAGCAGCATGCACCAGTAGCAAACAGCGCTTCCAGCACCCAAGGGTACCTTGTTCAGCCTTTGACTCCTCCCCACTCAAATGGAACACGAGCCACTGGATAGTGACTCAGACTGCCGTCAGCCAATACGGCGGGATGGAACTCCTCGGGACTACTTGGTCTGGGGACACCAGCCGCCGCACGACAGTGGTCATGCTGGCCCCTGTGTCCTTCAGAGCATCCACCTCCTCCCCGTTAACTCTCACCCTCTGCTGATATTTAGCAGTGTTCGGGGGCAGGGACACTACGGGGACCACCTCTCTATCCCCGAGTGAAACCAGCGTCAGGCCTGTCCACTCCCCTTCCCTATCTAAGGGCAGCTCCGCCCCAAGCGCTATACTACTCACCCCGGGACTTTTCCCGCCCGTTGGGGCTGGGGGTCGCTTGCGACACTTGGGATCTCCCTTGTAGTGTCCAATCTCCCCACATTCGTAGCACCGCACAATCCTTGGCTGCTGACTCCTGTCAGGGTAAGTGGGTCTTGTGGAATTGGACGGGGGTGGGGTTCCTACTCCCTTCCCAAACTTATTTTGGGGACCTTTCGAGAACTCCACCTTTTTATCTCCCCCCTCTTTATTCTGGGGGAAACCCTGTCCGCCTTTCGAGCCATCTCCCCCGGGGCCCTTGTGAGACACCCGGGTGCTCACCCAAATATCTGCCTCCTCCGCAAGCTCACGGGGATCCATCAACTTGCGGTCCACCAGATGTTGGCGCAGCTCCGGAAAGCTCTTATCCAAGAGGTGCTCCCTTAAAAAAAGATTGTACAGCTCTTGGTAGTCCTGCACCTCGCTGCCACGCACCCAACCATCTAGTGCCTTCCTTGCATAATCAAAAAAATCCACCCACGTCTGTGTGGACAGCTTATGGCTGCCACGGAACTTCTGCCTGTACCTCTCGGGGTTAAGACCAAACTTTTTGAGCAAGGCCTCTTTCATGGGGGCATACCTGACCTGATCCACCTTGGCCAAATATAGCAGGGTGTCCCTGACATTGGGAGGTATATACCGATATAAACCACCTCCCCAATTACTCTCGGGTACCCCATGGGCAGTCAAGGCTACCTCGTATGCCTCCAACCATTTAACAATGTCGTCCCCCACTGTGTAATTGGCAATGAATTCCTTGGGTAGGTAAAATTTTGATTCGTGAGACTCTTTAGGTATGCTGCCACCATTGTCCTTATTGGACGCATTCAATTGGAGGGCGCGTAGCTCCAACTCTTTTAGCTGAAGCTCGTGCGCCAGCTTCTTTTCCTCCATTGCCCATCTCTTATTTTCTCTTTCTCTTTCTCTTTCATGTTCCAATTTTGCTAGCTCCCATTTTAACTGCCTCTCTTCCCTCCTGTCCTCGTACTCTTCTGGAGACGCGCTCCTTCTAGACCCTGTCCTACTACTGGCCCCAGAACGTCTCCCTGGGGGCACATTTTCAGACCCATCCACATTTGGTATGTCTAGTACTTCCTGGGCGCTCTATTCCTGAGGTGCATCTGGCGCCCCCTGTCCCTCATCCTCTCTCCCTTCTGGGTGGGCCTCTACCCATGCCCTAATGGCGGTGCGGAGTTCCGGTCCTTTGGCCCTCCGTACCCCAGGCACCCCCATCCCCTGCCCGAACTCTCTCAGTTGCTTCACCGAGTACCCCTCGAGGTCAGCTAACCGGAATTCCATCTTGACAGGTGGGGACCTAGCTATTAAGGAAGAAATTCCTAGGATATGGGTGACAGGTACCAGCTAACCAGGATTCTTGCACTCTCAGCCTGGACAGTGGAATTAATAAATGCAGCAATTACTGGTTTCAGAGCTTTAAAACAAATAGGCGTTTAATTGTGGCGCCCTTCGCTTCACGGAAGGGTGCTGTATGGTCACAGGTCCTAAAATCCCACCGCTCGCCAACAATGTAGGAAACCGGGGTCACCAGTCCCTAAGGCGGTAACGTGACACGAGTGGCTGGGCACCCAAAGGCCTGTGTGTAAAGCAACCATACAACACGCACCTCTCATAGAACGGGGAACACACACAATAAGGGACGCAACACGGGATATTTTATGCAAATAATTCAAGTTTATCCAGTTCAAGATAGATGCAGTTCATGAGACATAGGTGCAAGGCATGAGCTATAAATGCAATTCATTGAGATGTACCTGCAAATCGAGAGATATACATGCAATTCCTGGACTATAAATGCAATTCCTGAGATATCAATGCCCTACAGGAGATATAACTGCAAATCAATGATAGGTACATGCCAGCTTCACTTATTCTGGCGTTGGACTCTCCAGCACCCTGTTCACCAACACATTATCTACCAGGATGGTTCCTGAAGGCTCTAGGCCACCCTCGTGTGTCTGACTCCCCTTGGTAGGGCTCGGGGGAACGTAGCGCCACTCCTGGGGCGTGCAGGGACCCAGGGCAGACCTCGCGGGCCCGCCGCTTTACCTGTAGCGCCTCAGTGGCGATTACCGTGTTGTACGCGCTAAGCGGTGAATACCTCAGAACGGAGCATCTAGACTAAAGCGCTACTCGTAATCAATAGCACTGAACACTTTACAATGGATCATTTGGAATAGAGCGCTACTCGTAATCAATAGCACTGAACACTTCACAACGGATCATTTGAAATAGAGCGCTACTCGTAATCAATAGCACTGAACACTTTACAACGGAACATTTGGAATAAAGCGCTACTCGTAATCATTAGCACTGAACACTTCACAACAGAGCAGTTGGAATAAAGCGCTACTCGTAATCAATAGCACTGAACACTTCACAACGGAGCAGTTGGAATAAAGCGCTACTCGTAATCAATAGCACTGAGCACTTCACAACGGAGTAGTTGGAATAAAGCGCTACTCGTAATCAATGGCAATGCACATTTCAGACCGGGGCAGTCCACGGAGCACCTCGAGTCTTACGGAGCGAATCTCTCGTACTCCGGTGCAGTTCGTGGGGCACCACGCTCCTTAACAGTCACGGGGGAAAAAGGGGGCGAATGCCTCGGCGGTGTCTCTCAGTCGAGGTGACCGGGGGACTCCCACGGAGAGGGAACCCGGGCTCATGGTGCGGTGTGGCTCCCAGCCAACAAGGGGTGCACCGGGACCAGTCCCAAGCCTCCGGGCTTACCTTGCTCGACGTCGGGAGGCGTCCTTACCGGCTCCGCAGTCCGCAGGCGATCCTGTTGCGACGGAGGGGCCGGTCACAGCCTCGCACGCCTTCACCACAGCTGCGACGGCAGCGGCGGGGCCCCGGGCTTCTCTTCGGGCCTCGCGATGACGGGGGGCACTCTTCCGGCCTCCGGGCCGCAGCGGTGAGCGTGCTTCAGCCTCCATAACACAGGGGGGCTCAAATTAAGCAGTGGGGCCCCACACTCAACGGAGCACGCTGCCGGGGATCCCAGGCCAGGTCGGGGAGCGCAGGGGTCACCGCACTAAGACCTGGTTGATCCTCAGCGATTCCACCATCAGCTTGGCATTTAGGGTCAATGTTCAGTCTGGACACGCAGTCTCAGCATTCAGTTCCTGCAATAAGTTGCACTAGCAAATCTTGATGGCGCAGATGTATCTGGCGCCCTTAAGGGGTTCTGTTACAGGGGGGTAGGGAGTGAGTTGGCGACTAGGTCCTTCCTAGTCAGGCTGGGCAGAGGTGTTCTGGGTCCTCCTACTGCTGGGCAAGATCAGTGGGTTTCACAGGGTCCCTCACTCACTTAAGAGGCAGCACCTAAATCCTGTCACTCTCAGAGGCATAAGTCCCTGGCTAGGCCCTACCGCCTACACTCCTGCGTGGATTCTCCAACTCTGCTTCACCCCACTGGCCAACTAACTACAAAATGTTCCCTCCCTCACTTAAGTAGCCCTAGGTCATGTGACCTCTAGCCAAGGCGGCAAAAGTAAAAACCACACCTCCCTTCAAGAAGGTTGCAGCACATTCCAGGAGCTTCCCCATTCTACCTATGGGACAAAAAAGGCGGGCTGGTGTTGCAACATTGTTGTGGGGTTCCAGCCAGCTCCTGGCAGCTAGGGTGCTACTATGAAGACCCCTCTGCAGTAGCAGGGGCCTGTGGCAGCCATCTTGGGAGAAGGGAGCACCTGCACCTTAACACTGATTGGCAATGAAAAGGCGCCCGGAGACCTAAGTCCAACATCAAAATGAGGGTGGAAAAAATGAGGCACGATCAAAAATAGATGGGGAGACCACCCTAGGGCTGACAGGTCCAACAGTCTCTTACAGACTTTTTCCCCAGAATGCATTCTCCTGTAAACAACCCGATGATCCCTGAAGGAACATCTTGAAAAGATGAAGCTAAATGTATTCAGAGTACATTCGCAAATATAGTTGCATATAGTGCACCATCTTTTTGCGATGGGATTCTTGTTTAGTGACGCGACCTGCATACTAATAAGTCACAACAAAAAGCCATCCTCTGCAGGGGGTCAGAGAACAATCTGCCTAATGAATACTAATTATCCATGTCGCAATTTGCGACCCCCCCATATGATTTCTACAAACACAGGAATGGTGTTCAGCAAGGACAGTCAACCACAATTCGTATATTTTTATTTCCAAAGGGAGAGCTTTTTCTTGTATTTTTTAATACACACATGTTCCTTAAAGGAAGCAGTGCTGGTTTAAAAAAATTAAATGTTTTCCACTTGAGAAACACAGCAGGAGCAGGAAGTCCCTGGATTATTGCCTACTCCCACTCCCCCCCTGGAGGCTGCCAACATGATACTGAAACAGGAAGTGGTCCCAGGGGAACCCCTGTCTCATTTGCAAATCAGTTACTACCTCCTTTGAGGTACCGGCAACTGTCGAATGGTTAATGACCAAAATTAGAGTAAAAAATCATTGATACATAGCATATCAATTTGCTATTAGGAAATGTTGGCATTGGCCCTCTCTGCAGGGTCACCTCCAAACATTTTGCCTTCACCTCTCCTGTTGAGCTGAATTCATTTTTGTTGACATTAGGACTCAGTGCACTTTACCACTGATAACCAGTGTTAACGTTCTTGTGCTCTCTCCTTTAAACATGGTAAAATGGGTTTACACCCAATTGGCATATTTAGTTTACTTATAAGTCCCTAGTAAAGTGGCACTACATATACCCAGATCCTGTAAATTAAATTCTAGCTGACCTACAGCCCTTTTTTCGCTACCCACTTACATAACCTATTTAAAACATGTCTCAAATCTGCCATTGCAGCCTCTGTGCAGTTTTAAACTGCCATTTCTACTGGGCAAAATAAATGTTTTCGCTAGGCCTAAACCTTCCTTTTTAATACATTAAGTCAGGATTAAGTAAAGATAGGCTCTAAACAGCCTATGTGACAGGGTGCATTGTATTTAAAAGGTTGGCTTGTTTCTCTCTAACTCAAGGCCCGTCTCTTCAATAGGATGACAATGGGGTACCTTTTTACATTTATTAAGTGATGACTCTTGCTTGGGAACACATAGGAAAGGCATGTTTGCTACCTCAGGAATTGTAATTTTAAACTTTAATAGTGAAGTTGATGGGGTGTGGCTAGACTGTCCATGGTGTAGTACATAGCTTTCAGAGCTCCCGAGAAGCCCAGAGCTCCTGAGGCCTCAGAATCCTGATTTCCAGCAAAACTTGACCCAGAGATGCAAGGAATGTGCTCACCATGATATGCGCTCCCAAGAATATGGACCGGAAGCATATAAATACAAGTCAAAGCAAGCCAAGACCTGCTAGAATGGCTGTAGTGGGTACAGCCAAAATGGCGACTGTGCCCCTGAGCGGCTGATAGAGCGACATACCTCGCAGAGAAGGACTGCTGGAGATGCAGTGAGTGTGATCGTCCAGGCCCGGGGCAGCAGAAGAGCACTGCCTACCTGAGAGAAAATAATGCTGATATGGTCAAGGGGGTTGGAGGGGTTACACTCCTTCCGCAGCAGAGGGAAAGATGCCCCATGCATGAGGAGACACAAAGGAAGCCACCAGAGCTCGGTGACAAAGAAAGGCAGCATCTTGGAGTGCATGACATGATCACAAAGGGCTGCACCCGTATTTGGGAGCTCTACTGATTGAATGGTGATAGCACCCACCCTCCTTTCCCCTCCAATTTATTTGCAGCAAGTGGGGATGATGACGTGAGACCTGGCCAAGTCAGTGGTAACCGGCTAACAGGTGAAGGACTGTCCTGTTCAGTCAGTAAACAGTGAATGAGACCGTACCCTGAAAGACCTGCTGCGGATCTGGGGAGTGAGGACATTGTTGGCAGTGAGTAGACAGGGCCAGTGACTAAGTGAACAGAAAGGGCAGGAGGCAACAAATTGCACAATCAGGTGCAAAGGGATCAAGACCCAGCCCTAAACTGTGGATCCCATTTGCTGGGTGAAACTAAATCTTGTGTGGTTTACATGCTGTACACCGATGTCCTCGGTGACAACAGGTGGTGCTCGCTTGCCTTAGAGGGTACTGATAGTGGCACGGACCGTACAGACAAAGAACATGAAACGGAGGACGGTCAACGACAGAATGTCAGACTCATGACTTCTTATTAGCAGGGGTAAGGGGGATGAGTGGGTTAGAGAGGTCGGTCAGGCAGGATTGACATTGGCCTTGGAGAATTGACTCACAGGGAGCAACCAGAACTTGAAGGCATACTTTTGAAACTGCAAACCAGAAGTGTTGCGAAGAGTACGACAGGCACAAAGGATCAGCAGCGGCTCCATAGTGACGATTGCATAAAATGTTTGATAATGTTTTTGCTCAGGGTTCGCACATACCGTAAGTTGGGAGGGTGGCTGGTCAAAAAATCACTGTACAGTGAGGGATGAACAGGTTGTAGTTTAGGGGCTTTTCCACAAACTGAGCCATACTAATGGTTGAAATATGTTACCAGTATGCTGCACAGGTGGTCATACTCCCCGAAAGGCTCACTCCAACAATATTCATAATGACACACATACATTCTATTACAACATTATCATGGAATTTCAACAGCCTATGCAATAAGATAAAGCAGAGCCTGATAAAGAGAGTGCTAAATAGGATAAAGCTAGATGTAGTGTATTTGCAAGAGACGCACTTAATGGATAAGCAACAGTGTAGCATTGGGAGGGGACGATATAGGTTGGGAAGATGGACACAAATTACCTCAGGTTCACGGGGGTGACAATATTGATCAGAAATACACTCCCCTTTCATAACGAGCACATATGGACAGATACACAAGGGTGCTACACGGAGATTTTGTGTGATCTGGAAGGAGAAAAAGTGTTGTTGGTTAATGTATATGCCTCGCTCCAGAGCTATAGACGGTAGTTTATGGAAGTCAGCGTGATACTGTTGGAAGCTGTGCAGGCTCTGGTGGTTCTAGGAGGGGTATTCAACCTGGTACTAGACTCAACACGAGACCTGCTCAGTGATGACCCTAAGGTAGAGGCAATTAGTGGAAAATTTGAGGGGTTATCAGAGGCATTGGGTTTATGTGATGCATGAAATAACCTACACCCTGAGGAACGGGGGTACTCTTACTACTCAGGGGCACAGGATATACACTCAGATTAGATTTTTTCTTCACCACAGGTGAATCACTTATGAGATTTAGTGAGGCAAATTATTTGGCAAGGGGCTTAATAACCACTCTCCACTTTTGATGACATAACATTTTACAATCCCTAGATATAGTTGTGGAAAATGGAGGTGTGGCGTCTCACTTAAAAACAAGAAGTTAAACACTTGAACAAGCCAACTAAACACATCTTTGTGGAAAATAAGAAAGCTGTACTGAGCCTGATAACATTATGGGAGGTCTGTAAAGTAACAATCAGAGGAATTATCATTTCAGGGGAGATATGCGACAAATGACATTGGATTTGAGGAAGACAGAATATCAAGCAATGACTAAACAAGAGGAAAATATGTCCTATTTGGCTAAGCAAAAACAGATATACAAAGGGGGGGACAAAACAAGCAAACTGCTGCCTTGGTTGGGGAGCAAGGAGAGAGATAAGATGACAGTCAGAGAGATAGAAAGGGAATTGGGGAGTGTAGCAAGGCAAGTGTGAAAATTACTAAAGCCTTCACTGGACATCTGAAAAACTTTTAAGACCCACATATAAACTCCGCAGAACAAGAAGTACTAGCTTTTATTAATGATTGTCAAATATAACAACTGAGGGGAGACCAAAAAACAGACCTAGATGCAGATATCCCGGTAGACGAGGTTTTATTAGCAATGGGCCAAATGCAGTCTGGAAAGGCACCATGACTGAACGGCTTCCCAATAGAATTGTTTAAAAGACCGCAGATGAAAATGGTAGCTCCGCTTCACGTGGCATTCATGAGTGCAAACCGAGAGGAAACATTGCCAGAAGATATGCGTACCACAGCAGTGGTGTTGATTCCGAAGGCAGGTAAACCCCCGGATAGTTGTGATTCCTAAAAGCCCATTACACTAATTAACGCAGTTATAAAAATTCTGGCAAAACTGGTAGCAAACAGACTGAAGACGGTAGTGATGGATTTAGTAGTAAACCAGGATCAGAATTGATTGATGCCAAGTCATTCGACCAGGCTGAATCTACAGTACTTGCAAAATAATGTAGTGTTGGCCCGAGAAGCACCAGCAGGAAAAGTGGTTGTCTGTATGGATGCAAATAAAGCCTGTGACTCAGTTTGGGATTTTGAGAAAGATAGGTTTCGGACCCAAATATATTAAGTGGGTCAGACTTTTATATGACCGTCCAAAGGCACCAGTGAAGGTTAATGGCCATACCTCACAAGATTTATATATTCGAAAAGGTACGAGGTAAGGATGCTCACTCTCACTGATGTTGTTTGCCTTGGTGATCGAGGGGTTGGCGGCATGGAATATAAATACATGCATGCGTATGGGGCTGACCAGGCAGAATTGGGGAAGAGTAATACATCTTGCTATATGCAGGTGATATCCTGCTTTACTTGACCAATGTGACACAGACGCTAGACAGACTTAGTCAAATCTTTAAGGTGTTTGAGAACCCCTCTGGTTTTGCCATAAATTGCTATTATTCCCTATAGGGGCCTATGAATCTAGAAAGCACCTCACACTGCCACTGCAGATGGAAAAGGACAAATACAACCATCTAGGGATCTGGATAACCAATACTCTGGACGCCTATTATGGAGCAAATCTGGCAACCCTTTTACAGCGCCTGGAACAGGATGTGATCAACTTGCAGTCGCAGCCGCTCTCTTTGTTAGGAAAGGCTGCCCTGTTTACTGTTTAAGATGGTGGCACTTCCTAGATTACTTTACATACTTCAGAACACCCCATATAGAATCCCTAAGTTTCTTTTTTATTAAGGTGGACAATTTACTATGAACCCTGCTTTGGGAGGGCAACCACAATTATCATTGACAACAATACAAAGGTCAAAATATGATGGGGGTGTTGCCCTTCTGAATGTGCAGAGACACTATGAAGCAGCACAGGTGAGCGTAGTGAACGATTGGGCATATGCAGAGACTGATAACCCAGCATTTGAGAAAGACAGGTCAAGAATGGGATGATAAGTTACTTACACACATCATACGGAGGCAAACTGCCAGTTGGGATCATAGACTAATGCCTAAAACATCACTCTAGGATGGCACCAAGTTTAAAAGAGTTGTTGCACTGCAGGAATTTAAAGGGGGGGACAACATTGGCCTGTCGACATTGGCGGATGTATGGGATGCCAATAGACGTCTCCTTCTTCTACCTGAAGCTCGAATATCAAATGGCAGATACTTAGTGGCTTAAATACAGACAGATATCACACGCACTTAAAATGGTTTATCCTTTCAGGAAAAATAACAGGAAGATTCCCTGCTGGTGCTACTGGATGGGAGGGTGGAGAAGAAGTTATTATCACTGACATAAGGCACAGTAAGGAGAAATACACAGACTCCTTTGGTGACGTTGCGGAATCAATGGCTACAAGATGTCGAGGAATAAGATGAGGATGTTTGAAGAGATGCTCTAGAATTCCAAACACAAGTTGCAATAACAGCAATTTTTAGGCTGATTTAGCTAAAGATATTACATAGGATATACTACTTGCGTTCCCTGCTATTTCAAATAGGTTGTATGAAAGACGTAGATTGCTTACGAGGCTGTGGTCTGAAAGGCACCTTTTTTTTATTTTATCAATCAATACTTTATTATTTAAGTTTTTATTTTTTTATTTATTCATTTTCAAAAGTAATGAACAACATACAGTTATCCAAATCAGAGCATTGGTACAGCATGCGCATATTATATAACTCATTTTGCAGAACATAGTATCACAGAACTCAATAGTGCAGGTACATACAGACATGGCATTAATTAAAAGTGCATTGTGTGGCAGTGCAAGGCAAAACAGTCTTACAAAATATAACGGGCATCAAATAGCAGTTATCGATAACAGATAGGATGTGAGCGGACCCCAGATATCCCGTGGTTTGGACGTTGTAGGCAGTTCCCCCGCATAACATGTGAGCTGATCTCGACAGTAAGCCAGATCCTGTTACCATAGTTTAGTGGTGGGCACAGGCCTGCCCCCCCAGCATAAGGAGACCCTGCGCTTAGCCAGCAATAGTGCTATGGCCACATACTTCCTATTAGAGGCCTTAATATTAGAGATGACACCCAACAGACATACTAGTGGGGTACATTCAACGGGCCCGTCAACCATCAGACATAAAATTTGTGTGACTGAACTCCAGCACTCATGCACTTTAGGGCATTCCCAAGCTAAATTATAGAAATTAGCACTAGGCGCGCCACAATGTTTACAATTGTCAGCATCCCGCAACCCACATTTATGGAGCTGAGCCGGTGTATAGTAGTGCTGATGTAAATAATTAAAGTGCACTAATCGTAAATTGCCATTCACCGTCAACTGACCCGTTAAGTGGCAACTGTCAAACCACTCTAGTGACTAGCTTAGCTCTAGATGTGGTAGTATATATAAGTTGTAGTGCTTCAAGTGCCGGTGGTTCTGTAGGAAATTGTGAATAGAGCGCACGCATAGCGGAGCGCAGCCTAGTGTAGACAAATAGGTGCATGGTGGTGGCAGTGCCCCAGGCACGTATATTATCTGAAACCATGAATTGACCCCCAGGAAACACATCTTCCATTGTTGACATATCCATATTTTTAAGGGTATTAGTGTGCCAATTTCCCTAGTGACAGATAGTTCTGAGTGATGCAGTAGTGGCATGCTAGGTGCGTATAATGGCAATTTCTGTGCTTGCTTGCCCAGTTCTTGCCAGGCCCTAGATGTGGTTTGTACAGTGTCGATCTCCCCTTTTTCAAATATCATGTGTCTATTGACGATCATGGCTTTGAGTGGTATTGGGTACATAGCACCCGCCTCCACCGCCACATGAGGAATATATGCTGGGTTGTGTTGCCGATAGTAGGCGTGATGCACCTGCACGCAGAGATAGTAAAGATGGAAGTCAGGCGCTGCGGACCCCCCCGATCGTAAGGAAGGGTAATTGCCTCCCACTTAAGCCAAGGTTTCTTACCTCCCCAGGCTAATGTGATCAAAAGGGAGCGAAGCCTGTCAAAAAAATATTGTGTTAAGTGCACAGGAATGTTTAAAAAGAGATACAGAAAGCGTGGAAGGATTACCATCATCAGCAGCGCTATGCGTTCCGCAAATGACAGGGGCAACTTAATCCAACGACTCACTTGTCCCTCAAGTCACGTGATGGCTGTGTCATAGTTGGATTGTATGACAGCTTGCGGATCTCTGTGGAGCCATACTCCTAAGTATTTTACAGTGTCTGTGCACCATATTAGTGGGAATTCCATGTCGAATTGATTTGTACAATCCGTAAGGGGCAATATAACCGATTTAGACCAGTTGATGCCCAGTCCTGAGAATCGTTCAAATCGGATATATTCCTGTATAAGTTGTGCCAGGTGCCTTGCAGGGTCGCGAACATATAACACCATGTCATCAGCATACATGGAGACTGCAAGAGGACGTTGTGAAAATCGTAATGCAGTTTGAGCATGGCGCTGCCTTAAGATACAAGCTAACAGTTCAAGTATGAGAGCAAATATCAAGGGCGACAACGGACATCCTTGCCGTGTGCCATGCTGTATGTGAATCTTCTCCGATAGTTGCCCATTAACTCTAATCCGTGCTACAGGATTGGTATACAATAATGTTATCCAATTAGTAAAAACAAATGGGACTCCCATGCGATGTAGAATTGCAAGCATATATGACCAGGATATCGAATCAAAAGCTTTTGCAGCTTAAAAAAGCACTGCCACTGCCAGTAGAGTAGGCTCTAGCAAATGCATAACAGCAAAAAGCATACGCAAATTATGTGACGTAGATCGGGTTGGAATAAACCCCGATTGATCAGGAAGCACCATGCCGGGAAGAAGTAATTTCAACCTAGTTGCCAAGACTTTCGCTAATATTTTTACGTCTGTGTTGATTAAGGATAAAGGTCGATAAGAATCGCACCTATCCCGTGGTTTCTCAGGTTTCAAGAGCGTGACCACTAGTGCCTCACGAAGGGTTGGTGGCAGACATTGAGTCTCATATGCCTCCTCATATAATTGAAGGAGGCATGAGGCTAACTGATCGATAAATTCTTTATAAAACTCTGCTGGAAACCCATCAGTGCCCGCAGCCTTCCCATTCGGCAAAGCGACGATTGCGTCCCGCACTTCGTCTAAAGGGATCGGATGCATTAAGAACTCTTGCTGTCCACGTGATAGCCATACTAAAGCGACATCGTCAAGATATTGCGCGAGTTCCGCCTCATCTGCAATTGGCCGATGGGCGTACATCCCGGCGTAGTAATCCGCAAATGTTTTCAGTATAGTAGGCGTGTCATAATGTGTAATGATCACCTTAGCCGTACATGCTTTAGCATGAGGCTCCATTATGCGGCTAGCTAATGTTCTTCCCGGTCGGCCCCCTTCACCATAATAACACGCTTTGCAAATGGAAGGCCCCTTTTTCTATATTCTTTGGAGTTGGCCTTCAATCAGAGATATTAGAAAAGGGTGGGAAAATCCTTGGCTACAGGAACAGGTATTCCATTGAGAAGAACTTAAGATATCACTTTTTAAAGTTTCAAGCAAATCTGTCCATACCGCTCTATGAATGCGCTGTTTTTACACAAAGTACCTTAGATTCGTCAAAATCCACATGGAAAAAAAGCCTCAGAGAAGGGAAGTGTCAGAAAACACAGAGATGGTCGATAACTGAGTCCCGGGGGAGGTGATGTGTCAGTTCTGCTCCATGCAGGAGAAGTATTGCATCGAATTCAGACTGTAAGGGGGAGCAATGCTTCGAAATCCAAGATGGTTCTGTTCTCTGGGTGATGTGGTGGGAAACTTGGTACACAGGAGTAATGCGTGACAATCCAGAAGCGCTGGAGATCGATGCTGTGGCAGCAAACAGGCGCCGCACCCATTTCTTCAGTTGTGGTCTCACAATGTGTCAATTTTTTCAGGTGCACAGCAGGGCCTGCGTGAGAGTCAGTGCGGGTGTCTTGGACTTCGGAGACATGGAGCACTGAACTTGGGGTGCTGCCATTTCTTCGGCTGCAGGGGCACAGCTTGGCCTGCGTCAGAGTCAGTGCGGGCATCTCGGACATCAGCGACACAGTGCACTGAGCTTGGGATACAGCCGTTTCTTCGGCTGCGGGCAGGCGCTGCATCAACTTCTTTGGCTGCATGACAGTGGTGCATTGAAACTTTTCATGCACGGCGGTGCTGAATCTGGAAAATAGGTGCTGGAAGGGCGAAGCATTGATATTAAAGTCTTTTGTAGCTTTTTGGCAGCAGGACCCACCTCCAAGCACCCAGAACTGGAATTGTCACCACTTGGTAGGTCAGAACTCCCAACATGGAGTTCAGGGATGCTGCAAGGTGAAGTCTTTGATGGCCCTGAGACTTCTTAACAGGAGGCAAGTTTTCACTTTATTACTGTTTAAGTGCTGCATAAATACTTTACACTTTGCCTCTGAGTTAAATAAGCCTGACTGGTTTTGTGCCAAGCTAGCAGAGGGTTACGTGCAGATTAAGTTAGTGACTTTTGTGGTTCACCCTGGCAGAGGTTTGTGGTTGTTGCTTGAGTAGGGATCACACCCCCTCAAACAAAAACTCAATTTCTCATAAGAATGCTAGTTGTGTTTCCTTTTTTATGACTGGGTCTTAAATATTGTAGAGATTGTGGTTGTTGCTTGAAAGAGCTCACCCCCCTCAACCAACAACCCAATATGTGACAGGAAGGAACACCCTTAGTTGAACATGGTCCATTCTGCCTGGTCCACCCCAAACATTTCGACTTCACCCTCCTGTTTTCTGAACCTGTTTTTGTTAGCTTAGAGGAAACGTCACACTTTACTACTGCTCACCAGTGCTAAAGCACTTATCCTCTCCCCTTAAACATGGCAGAATTGGCTTACACCCTGTTGGCCTATTTAATGTACTTGTAAGTCCCTATTGTGGTACTACGTGTTCCCGGGGCCTATAAATTAAATGCTACTAGTAGGCTTACAGCAGTGATTGTGCTACCCACTTACGTAGCCCTTTGAATATGTTGCCGGCCTGCCAATGCAGCCTGTTTGTGCAGTTTTAAACTGCCATTTCTACCTATCAAAATAAATCTTTTGCCAGGCCCAAATATTCCTTTTTATTACATATCAGTCACCCCCAGGTTAGGGCTTGAACAGCTCAGACGGCAAGGCCTTAATTTGTTTTTCACCACTGCACGGCCTACCTCTCCCCTAGGATAACTTTGGAGTTCCCTATTACATGTAATAGGCTGTAACTTTCAAATGGGGAAAGGTAAACAGATAATGTTTGTTTTCTTTGGGATTGCAATGAAAAGCCTCTCTTAAGGTGGGATTAGATTTTCAATTACAATTTTGAAAATGGCACTTTTAGAAAGTTGGCAATTTCCTGCCTTGACCATTCAGTGCTGGCAGCCTGACTCTGGGTCACGGGAGTGGGTGTAGTTGTCAGTTGGTCTTTGTGTATTCCTCCTAGACAGCCACACACAATAGGGAGCTTAGGTGTGTGCCTGGATGGGCCATCAATGGCAGGATGGGAGGGCGGAGTTAAGCACAGTCCCATTTACACCTGAATAGGCTGTGTCTTACCTTCACACAAAGAATTGCATACCCCTTGTATTTAGTTTGGAGCCAGGGCAGGAGAGGCAGGAAACATGAGCACTTAAAAGGGAAACCTCTAGAAGCTCCTTCCACTTCAAAAGAGGCACTAGGTATAAATAGTGGACCTCAGACCAACTCTTCAATACACTTTTGGACCATTGAAGACTCTGCCAGGAAGGACTGCTGTGCTGCTAAAATGACTACCACTCTGCTGGACTGCTACGCTTAAGGACTGCTGCCTTCTGTGCTGACCTGCTGCCCTCTTACCTGAGTGAGAAGGACTGAACCTGCAACCTCTACACAGGATCACCAGAGTGTATCCAAGCGCTAGCCTCTTGTAAAGAGCACCTGGACTCTGCAGCTGTGAGTTCTTCCCTGCCATTTCAGTCCTGGACCCTTGGAAGTAGGCCTGAAGGTGCTGTGCCAGTCCATCTGTGGATCAAGCAGAACCGTTGCATCACCTCTGCTGTGCAGCGCAACCCAGAGCAGAACCAGAGCATCTCCTCTGCTGCAAGGATTCTTCCAGTGCAAAGAGTCCACAAAGACCTCTAAGCCCCATCCCCATCGGAACCGCCACCAAGTAACGCATCCCCAACACAGGCCCTTGCATCCCAAACATCTTGTCAACAGCAGGCTAAACAACCACGCAGGATCTCGAATTGCAGTGCCACAGAACTGACACATTGACTCTGCCTCTGCTGCATGACACATCCTCGTAGCAAGACTTCACATCGCAAGCCCTCAATGACGGGATCCTCGACAAAAATGCTGGACCTCGCATCGTGGCCTCACAGCTTCTCGGAACCGATGCATCACCTCAACTGCTCGATGCATTCTCAACGCGGGACCTGGCAAAGCTCCACAACCAGGACTTCAGGTACTTTTGCTCAGCAGGGCTAACTGGGTCCCTATAGCCTGCCCATGCTGCATCACAGATGGCCTGAATTTGTGACTTTGTCCAGGTCCACGGTGACCAGATACTAACAGTTGGCGCTTGGTGGTGCTATTATCACTGAAATCGTTAAACCTGCCTAGCTCTGGTTTTTCTGATTGGATATTTGTAGTTTTGGTCTAGTTTTATTTATTAGAATATACTCTATTTTTCTAAATTGGTGTGGGATCCTCTTTATGGTGTGTTTTTTCACTTTGTTGCTGTTTGAAGTGTTGCACAAATTCTTTACACATTGCCTCTGAGTTAAGGCTGACTGTTCTGTGCCAAGCTACTAGAGGGTTGAGCACAGGTTTATTTGGAGTTTGCATGTGACTTAATGCCAACAAGGATTGTGGTTGTTACTTGAGTCGGGTTTCACTCCCCACAACCTGTAACCCAATTTAATGCACCCCCTTTACGCTTCTTCCTGACTGCAAATCAGTAAGGGTCTCAAAACCCATTTCACAAGTTGACATACTTCTCAGGCTTGTGAATTAGGTTTAGTTCTTGAGAAAAAGGTGTTTTCCTAAAATAACTTAAAATTAAGCCCGTACGGAGCAGGCGTAGTGCCTCTACGCGGAGTTCCACGGATTTGGGAAAAAACTCTGTGGAACTCCGCTCCGCTTCCTTCCCCTACCAAAGTAATTATAATGTTAAATAAGGCCAATACCTGTTGTGGCTGCATCCTCCTCGCCATGGCCGTTCTCCTTCCTCATCCTCGCCGTCCATCTTCTTTGATAACCCCTACATTGTACGTCTTGCGTGTGCACATGCGCACACGCGAGACATACAACGTAGGGGTTATCTAAGAAGAAGGACGACGTGGACGAGGAAGAAGAGTGGCCATGGCGAGGAGGAGGCAGCCACGGCAGGTACGTTCCTGTTTTTTAAACATTATAATTTCTTTGGGAGGGTGGAGGGGCCGGTTAACTCCACACCAGCACGGAGTCGGAGTTTTGCATAAACTCTGAGTTTGCAACGGAACGTGGAGTAGTCAAAACTCCGGAAACTCCGCTGCGGGAGCGGAGTTACCCACCCGGGGTTACTCAAAATGAGTGATTTTGTAAATGACAGCATTTGTAAATGCAAAATGGGAGTTCATGCTAAATCAAGCAATCTACTCCCTAAAAAAAGTAGAATGTTTCTTTTTTTAAATATATTTTTTAAATAAAACGGTACTCCATCCACTCTACCTATATTTTAACATACTTGTGGGGACACCTCTGTGAGCTGTAAATCGAGATTTAAAGCATTGATCAATTTTTTCATCTAGGGCTAAAACTTTGTAGCTGTGTTTCCAGTGAAAGGCTTACTTCAGATACAATGAGGACAATTATTGGCAGGACCAAAACAACATTAAAGCCAGGAAATCAACGCATAAAACGCCCTAATAAATTTAGTACAAAAAAGTATTTTAACGATTAAAAGATCACCAAACCACAACTGTCTTCCAGGGAATCTGGAGCTATACATTTTTAAAGAAAATATCCACTTCCAAATAAAGAGTCATATATAACAATGCCACTGGAGATAGGCACATGGTGTAAAGTTAACAAGCTCTTCACCATCACAGAAGCAAGGAGGTCAGGGGCAGAGTTGGTCACCTTTCTGAGTGGTATCCACTTATTTCTTTTTTTTTTTTTTTTTTTTTTTAGTTTTTTATTTTTCTCACCAAAAATAAGCACAGTTTCACTTACATTGAATACACTTTAACAGTTACAATATTTTCCTTAATTTCTATTGTTTAAATTCCATCTTTGGAGTATGCCACACAAACAATAAGGGAATCTAAAATAAACAATGACAAAAAACAAAGAATAAAGGAAAGATAAAGCCGCCGCATTCTTCCCATCCCCCCCCCCTATTCGTCCTTCCTTTGCTTCTCCTTCCATTTACTTAATGGCTCCCAAATCCTTCTCCCCAAGCAACTTCCTCTCCTCCCTTTCCGAGCATAGATATTTTCCTCCATATTGTATGCGTACAACGTATTTGCCAACCAATTTTGAAACTTTAGGGGATTTTTATCTAGCCAAGCCCTAGCTATTGTCAATCTATAAACAGCCATTATTACAAACAGAAATTCTGCGTACTGCTCTTGCTCCCCTTCAGCCACTCCTAACATGATCCAAGATGGTACAAGAGAGATCACTATACCCAAGGACCTTGCTAAAAACCCCTCTATCTCTTTAATCAGTGATTGTAGTTGGGGACATGTTGCGAAAATATGTATGCTATCTGCCTCTGACGCATCACAGCGAGGGCAATTAATTCCTGAACTCCCACCCCATTTTGCTATCCTTGCAGGCGTAAAGTAAAGAAAATATAATGTTTTATAGTGCTGAGACTGCAAAGGGGATGCACTTAATATTGTGCGTCCTAAATTCAGAGATTCAAAAAACAGACTGCTTTCAACTCCTATTTTTTCTACCCATTTCATGCTAAATTTCTCTAGGTCATCCTGGCTTTCTTTCAACAGAGTTGCATAGAACAACCTTATTGAGCAGTCCCCCATCAGCTTAATTTTCTCCATTATTTCTATTTTATTAAAGCCTGCAGGGCCTCCCGCCTTGTTGTTAAAGAAACTTCTGATCTGCAAATACTTGAAAAAACCCCTGTTGTCTATACCATATGTAGCTCTCAGATCTGAAAATTGCTTAAAACCATCCTGTGAGAGCAAATCTCCTATTTGCGTAACCCCCCTTGCTGCCCACTCTGCCATTATCTGATCAGCAAATATTTCCGCTGGAAGTGATCTGTTGTTGATTAAGGACACATATCTATTATACCTCCCCATCTTGACTTTCTTTGAGAAAGCATTCCATACAGTAACTGCCGCCTTAACAGTTTTAAACCTGGTTCTCTTGAAGTAACTAAAATCTGTACATTTTAAGAAACAGTTATAGGCGTTTGCCCCTAGCACAACAGCATAAACCTCAGTAGACATATTATGCATTCTTACATCATCAATATTCCCCCCAATTAATCCTTGTATATATTGCAAAACAGTTGCCATATAATATAAACGGAAATCTGGTGCCCCCCATCCCCCTTTTTCCCTAGAAAGTGTCATAAACCTATAGGCCCTCCGGGTCTTACCGTGCGCCCAGATGAACCTATTGCATATGGTCTCTAGGCCATTGAACCAACTGGCTTCAAACAGCAGGGGTATAGACCTAAAAAAGTATAAAAATTTAGGTAAAACCAACATCTTGATGATGTTTGTACAGCCTACCAGTGACAAGTGTAGATTATTCATTTTTTCCAAATCCTTTTTGACTTGAGCTATTAAAGGTGCCATATTGTTTTTAACAATCTTATCTACCTCTGCTGTAATTTGCACCCCTAGGTAGGTTGCCGCTCCCACCACCCTGTCATCGTTGCATATTACCCACTGGTTTTTGACTATTTGAGTTTTATCATTATTCAGGCTATATCCTGAAAACTGCCGAATCGCGCAGCTTCTTCTTCAATTGCCCTGATATCATCTGAAGGTTTTGCAGTCAGGATGGCCACATCGTCAGCATATGCTAACATTTTAAATCTACAACCATTTAAAGCTAGCGGTGGAATCTGATCATTGCTTTCCAACTTACGTATGTAGGGATCAAGGTATAAAGCAAAAAGGAGGGGAGAAGAGGGACATCCCTGCCTTGTTCCTCTCTGGATATTAACTGCGGATGTTTGTCCTCTATTAACCCTTATCTTGGCCGTCGGATTTATATATAAAGTCTGCAGGGCCTTAATAAATCCTGCCCCTATACCATACCATCTCAAGACTTCCCACAAGTACCTCCAGGAGACCCTATTGAATGCTTTCTCAGCATCCAGGAACACAGCGGCCATAGGGTCTTCTAAAGTGCTTGCTGCATCAAATGCCGTAATTACTTGTCTGATGTGTTGAGTTGTTCCTTTACCCGGGATAAACCCATGCTGAGAAGGAATTACCAATGATTCGATTACCCTAGATAACCTTTTCGCCAGAATTTTGGAGAACACCTTGACATCTGCGTTCATTAGAGTAATGGGGCGATAGGACCCCGGGATGTCTGCAGGTTTACCCTTTTTCGGTATTACAATGATATCTGCGCCGCCCCACGATTCTGGAGCAGACTCGCCCTTTTGTGCTAGCAACATAACGTTAAGCATTTCTTTTACAAGAGAAGGTTGAAAGGTTTTGTAAAATTCTACCGGAATCTGATCCGGACCAGCTGCCTTCCCGGATGGTAAATCCCTCAGAGCCTCAACCAGTTCATCCAACTGCAATAACTCTTCCAACCCCTTCCTGTCCTCCTCTGCTAGCACTGAGGGTTCTATCTCGCTTAGATAAGTCCTTATATCCTCCTCTCTCTCCAGACCATCCTTTGTATAGAGCTCCGTATAAAATTGTTCGAAAACCTCTCTGATCTGTTCAGCTTCCTTCACCCTAGTTCCCTGAAAATTTTTAATCTCCTTTATATCAGCCATCCCGTCCCTTTGCCTGGCTCGCACAGCCAGTATATGGCCAACTCTTTCACTGAGTTCATATACCTTTTCTTTATTTACTATATACCTCTCTACTGTTTTTTTCGCCATCCCGTCCATAGCTTCGGCCTTAAGAGCAACTATTTTCAATAAGATCTGGTCAATTGGAGAGTGTGTATGTATGGCTGTCATAAGTGCTTCCTCTGCTTCCATGATTAACTTATTAGCTTGTTCAGCTTTTGTCTTCAACATTCTTTGATCCTTAATTACATTACTCAGGGTTTCCCCTCTTATTCCAGATTTAAAAGCATCCCACACTATCCCTGTCGATGATGTACCCTTGTTTATCTCCCAGTATTCCTTAATCCAATTACTCATTCTTTCCCTATACCGCTGATCCTGGAGCAGTGTTCTATCAAATGTCCATTGCCTTAACTCTTTATTTCTCCTTTGCCCAATTATTACAGTTAAGACTAACGGGCTATGATCTGAGATGATCCTTGGTTCCCTATCTATTCTTGCTCTATCCAATAGTCCTCTTGTTATTAAAAAGTAATCCAGCCTAACCATTATCTGGTGAGGAGCTGAAAAAAAGGTACTCCCATCTAGGTTTGGGTGGCATTTTAACCAAGGATCTTCCAACAAGTTATGTGTTACCATATCCGCCAAGGCTGTATAAGTCCTCTTTTTCCTCCCTGAATATATTCTGCCAGGGTCTAAAAAACTACTGTCTACATCATGTAGATTCAGATCACCGCAAAATATAATGGGCTCCGGCCATTGCGCCAATTCTGTGTCTAAAAATTGGAAAATATCCGGATCATCTCCTGTGGAGCCATAAACCGAGACAACCGTGATAGTTTCCCCCCTAAACCTTAGCTCTACCATAACCCATCTACCCCACTGATCCTCCTTCTTTCTCTTAACCAACGTATCCTGTCTCCTACCTAGAAACGCCACACCTCTCGTCTTTGTGTTTTGGTTAGTTTTTGCTAATACATTAAAGCCAAGCTGGTCCAGTAAATAAGCCTTAGTGCCTTCAATATGTGTTTCTTGAAGGCACACTAAGTCGAGATTTAACGATTTTAGCAGGGCAGCCGTTTTGAGCCTCTTATTTAGCTCATTTAACCCACAGATGTTTATTGAGGCTATCCTACAAGTCATTGTAATTCATAATTTTTCCTACCCTCTGTATATACCTGTGCCAACAATATTTCAATAAGATTTCCTTACCTATAGTTTTATTTACTAAGCTACTGTGTAACCTGCCTCGCAAATCTTTCTTACATATACTGTGCTTGTGACCACCTCCTAAGTGCGTGTCTTTCCCCCCCACCTCCTCCCCCTTTCCCCCCTCTGCCCCCCTCCCTTTTGGATCCCATCCCCCCTTACTACAGGCAAATAGGTCAATCCTGACCTATGTGTAGCCCCTGTAGTCTGCAGTGTCGCTACTCTCTCCTATCCTGTTCTCTCATCCGTTAGTTATATCTATGTGTCCCTTACGGGGTTTTTGGTGGGCTATTTGGTGGCGTTTTCGATGAAGTTCTTCCTTTGTCTAACTCCGTGATCTCTGCTAGGTACTCTCCCGCTTTTATCTCAGATGTAAACAACTTGGTGTACCCCTTCTTAATGACTTTCAGTCTTGCCGGGAACAACAAATAAGCTTCTGCACCTTGCTTTTGAAAGGGTACTATCATCTGCCTTAATTTCCACCTTCTTTCCACGGTAACGTGGCAGAAATCTGGCCTGGCGAAGAATGTGTTTCCGTCAGCTGTCTTTCTGGAATCTGGTCTAGCCTGATCAATTATTTCTTGCCTCGCTAAAAAGTTCCCTAGAAAAACCAGCATTGCTCTTGGTAGTGCGTTCTCTTGACCCCCACGATTTTTTCTTACAAACAGAGGATATCTGTGGGCTCTTTGCACTTCTAGATCCCATTGCCATTTTGATTCTGGAAAGGCTACTTTTAGTACCTTAACCACGTATCCTCTCGGGTCCTGTCCCTCCCGCCCTTCCTCAAGTCCCAAAAGTCTTACGTTGTTCTGCCTTTGGCGGTTTTCAAAATCTTCTAGTTTCCATTGTAGGTCTTCCACTACCTTTCCTTGTTCCATTCTAAAAGTCTGCCAATCTGTTACCTCATCTTCCACTCTGCTAGTCCTTTCTTCCACTTGGGTTACTCTCTCCTCAACCTCTTCGTACTTTCTGTTTACTCTTCTTAGTGAAGCTTGTAATTTTTTTGTATCTCTTTTTGCTCTTCGACTTTCTGCTCTGGCCTCTGACTGCATCTGCTTTAGTGTTCCAAATAACATTTCAAGAGTGACATTTTGAGTTTTTGCCTCCCAACATTATCTCCTTCTCCCTGATCATTTTCCTGGTAAGTTTCTGACGTAGCAGAGTAGTCCCACGACAACTTTTTATTCATATTACTTCTAGACCCTCGACCATCTCTTCTAATTCCAGCTCTTTTTTTCTGGGTCGCTAGATCCCTGGAATCCTTACTTGTGTCTGAGCCCGAGGTGTGATCTGTGCAGCTCCGTTCCTCCTCAATTTCGGGATCACTAATGTCCGTTGTATCAGAGCCCTCATTGACTGAGAAAAATTCAGGGGAACCACCCCTCATGCCTCTGTCTTCTCTGCCACCCTTAACACTGTCCTGATCAAGGTCTTGGTGCCCTTCAAGGCTCTGGGTGCTCCCCCAGCTCGGGTCAGAATGTTGCAAAGTTCTTTTGTTCAACCCTGCCTCCACGTTTAGCAGTGCGTCTAGCATTTGCACATTATTATGCCTCTCCAGCTGCTCTAGTGCGTTACAATCTGCATCAGCTTTCTGCATTCCCCCCTCGTTCAACTTCTTGGCTCCACTTATTTCTGTGAAGTGAAGCTGCTGATGTTCTCAATCAATCAGATTTTATACATTTCCAGAAGTGGGGGTTGGGGGATATTCATGGCCCCCAACTCATTCTTGCTCAGAAGGAGTGGTGTCCAGAGCCCCCAAGTTCTTCTTTATAGCACATGGAGGCTATCCCACACAGAACAGCAACATCAATGTGTGGGACTCTCACTGTTTAGGATACAGATCAACTAGTTATAATCACCACTTTAGCTCACCCAGGTCCTCAGCTTCTTTATGGGCGGCAGGGTGGGGGAATGCATGTACAGATGCAGGACAGTCTGAGTAGTCTATTCTTCCTGGAGTTAGCACATTCAGACTACCCCAAAGCAGAATAGCATGCCTACTCCTAAATGGTCCTGGAGCAGAATCAGGGAATCGGTGCTAACAGTTCTCAGAAGAGAGTGCAAGTTAGGAGATAAAAATCACGAGCAGTTAACTTCCACTAGCCATCTAAACAGGTTCACCTACAAAGAGGCAGCCTGTTTTCTTTCTTCCAAGATTCCTTGTGAGTCTTCCGCATCCTTTCCCAAATTCCAAACAGTTCTCCATCCAAAGGGTGTCCTTCCTACTGTATACTTCATAGTACTAATGGTTGATGTGAAAATGTGTTCTTTATCTTGCTACGGTGCAATGCTGTTTCCATCCCACTTCTCTGTACCTAATTTACTCAACAGCTAAAGCTGACTGGTTCGGAGAAGGGTTTGGTTAGGACAGGAAGAAAATGGCGCTCAAGCAAATTCGCACAAGAATATAAGAATTGATGAGTGATTACGGTGCTGCAAGGTCAGGGGAAACAAACCCCAGCTAAAAAAAGCCTGCAAGAGTGTGGGTAGGAACCCCCACCAGAAATTCTGAACAGGTCCTGCGCACACGTTTTCTCAGGGTGTAAGTTTTCAGTGTAAAACCATCATTTAGAATTATTGTTTGTACAAAATATGAAGGTCAACATCAGGAATGTCTTTCAAATAGAAGTTTATGACACGTTTCTTTAAATAGATACAGAAAGAAAAACCAGCCGTCACGTGTTTCGTCATACGGGAATCATCCCGTGACTCTTCAGGGCTGTTGCGGATGAGAACGCGGCTGTGCGTGCAATCGCTGGACCGGTGAAAGTTACATTCCGGTCGGTGAGATGAGTAAATAATGAAAGGTGCGTGGAGATGCCACGACGAGTAGAGGGGAGGACAGGTCAGTCACTAACCCCAAGGTTCGTAATCCGTGAAATGTAGGAGGACGTGTACATCTGTCCTACGGGTAGACCATAGTGATCGGTCGGTGGGAGACTGCTCCGTCTTGCCTTCCACTAACCGGAAGACGAGGAGGAGCCCGGTGAACGGGGCTTCCGAGGCACTGTGAGTGCTAGAACCATTTTGCACAGCTGCACCACCATTGCGGGCAGCTGTACCTTGGGGGCAATTTGGTTTTCAGAGTCCCAGTGGGGCTCACGAGGCGCAGTGAGTGCCAGTGCTTGTTTATCCGCTCAGCTGCACCTCGAGAGTGCGGGCAGCTGCAACGTTAGGACCCGATTATTTTTAGAGTCCCGGAGTGGGGCTTCCATGGCACGTGTAGTGCCAGTGCCATTTCCCTTTGGGGGCATTTTGTTTTTAATGAGAAGAAAGGGGTGAGTTGCACCCCCCTGCCCTAGTGCATGACGCACAGTGCTGTAGCTGCAAGTGGCAGCATAGTGCCCTGACATTCTGGCCAGAGGCCTGGGGTCAGTTTCTAAGGTGATAAATGCACCTGGTTAGTGTACTGTGGTGCACTGCGTTTTATTGCATAATGTGTTTTTGCTTGTGATGCCTACTGAGTAATGTGTTTCTGCTTAGGAAGTTTAGGCACAATGTGTTTTATGCCCAATTGTGATGTAGACATAATGTGTTTATGTTACCCGTGATAATGCTGAGGTCATTATTGTACCAGTTACTGGTTGTGTTTTATATTTACTACCTGCATTCTGATGGTTCTGACCGTGGCCCGATTGGCCTGGTCCTGTATATAATCCCCTGTGAATATTGCCTAGTGCCTGTTGGCACAGTGCATATTGTGTGATTATGATTCTGATGTGCTTATGATAATACAAAGGCTATTCTTGATATAACCTTGTATGGAGTTTCTTTTGTGGTGTGCCTAGTGTGTTTCTTATCAATATTAGGATGTAACCTCCAGCATTAACCTACAGAACTAATAGAAATGTGCACAACATAGCAGCATATATTTCATACCAATTCAGTTTTTTGCTTAGAAATTTGGACACAAAGTGTAAAAGTTTAATAACAATTATTACACGCCTGTGTAAGCAAATGAGGTGCGGCGGTGCATTTGGTCATAGAGATATATTAAATGAGCTTTCAATGCCAATCGAACACATAATCATACGCCCATTCATCTATCCAACTGTATTGAACATTGTCTCACTAATGCCAGGGCTTTCTTGTTAAGTGAATTGTCTGATAAGTTTATTATTTCAATTCTTTCCCCTACAGCCTGCGATCAGCTTGCCCTTGGCGTGGTTGCAATCTTTGGACCATCTCACAGCTCTTCATCCAATGCTGTTCAGTCCATATGCAATGCAGTGGAGGTTCCACATATTCAAGTCCGATGGAAGCACCATCCTCTGGATAACAGGGACTCCTTCTATGTCAATTTGTACCCGGATTATGCTTCCCTCAGCCACGCCATCCTGGACCTTGTACAGTTCCTGAGGTGGAAGTCGGCCACCGTTGTGTATGATGACAGCACGGGTGAGTGCATAGTTTAATGCTGTGATTCTGCTCTATATGTTAGTAGTATGTTCTTCTCAGTCGGCATGTAGGAAATGGGTGGTACTGAGTTAAAGAACTCCCAGTGTTTTTAGAATTTTAAATTCATGGGAAAAGCCAGAATATTTTTGTCGCCTTTAAATCAAAAGGTTTGGATCTTTGCTTATGTAAAGCATTATGTTCAGCAGAAGGTCAGTGGAAGCATACGTTTGTGGACAATTACCAATTTCAAATAGTTTCTGCTGTAACCATTTGATGTTATATGGTGGAAGCTGCACTTAGTTCCAGTGCTGAAAATTGCAATTAGTTTCAACTGCATCCTCAACTAGTTTTTTACTTTTTATTATTTTGATATGAAAGGCTATTATTTATGATGAAGCACCTCATAAATAAGGAGTAGCACATAGTAGAACTTCCAGGATACAATATAGAGCAGCTACATTTTTACTAGGGTTGTGCAAAGAATATATCACACCTGAGTAGTCAGGCTAATTCAAGATACTTCATAGGGTGAAATATCCCTAGTTTGCCCAACTTAGCTTGATGTGAAGTGAAACTAGCTCTGCCCCTGCACAGGCAAAAGGTTATGGGGGCATAGGATGACAAGTATGTACACCCTAAGCTTTAACATGATCATATTTACAATTAGGGGTCAAAGAAGATAAAGTAATTTATTTGCACTACCACACCACTTTAATTCAAGTGCATATTCACGTTAAATATGTTTCATTTTCCAAGGTCGGTAATCTAGGCCTTCATTTAGACCTTGGCTGAGGGACCTGAATGCATTTATTGGATCAACAGACTTGAGATATCAACCATTTCAGTGCTTATTAGAGCACCAATGAGATGCAAGGATGTAGTCTTCTTCTTAACTGTATTTAACGCATTTTAATTCGGGGCAAAAACGTTACTGTTATATTTCTTATGTATAAATCATATTAATTTTCATTTAGTGAAGCAACATGTTCCTTCGAATTCTAGCTCTAATAATTCTGAAACATTGCACTATTGAACTGTTATTTTTATTATAAGTATTGTGTCGTTTTGTTAAGTTGAATGTAATAAGAGGTTTCAAACTTTAGAAATGAAACATTTTGTGTTCTATAGATTTTAATGCTACTTGTGCATTCATGGAAGCTGCTTAATACTTTTTTTTCAGAGATTGAGGGGGTGTAAGAATTCCATTAGGTTCTTGTACAGGGCTGATAGACCTTTCTATTTAATTGTGTTCAAGCTGCGTTTTAGCTGTGTTCTCTGTCTGAAAAGCAATCCACCATCATGTGTCTATAAATGCTTATGTCAGTGTATGCAAGCAATACTCCTCACTTGCCGAAGAAGGAGAGAAGCCAAACACATATTAATATGTGCTGTGGCTGAGCTTCCATGCATGCTGTCCCTATAGGCAGACCAGCAGATGAGACAGATGAAAGGTCACATTCACGATGCCAGAGTGGCTATCCCGGGATTGCTCATCCATTCATTTAGAGGCCCAATAGAGCTGATGTACAGATATAAATACCACACCAGTCCTCAGTGGAGGTCAAAAGCGAGAGTACAAAATGCCCGACGTTTCTTGCAAGGAAGATTTTATCCTTGCATTACTTGTGCCAATTGTTTGCCTTTCTCAAAACTCTCTTCTTGGGTCAGGAAATGTCCCCTGCATGACTGTTGAGAGCGTGCTCCCTTGTCTCGAGTTTGCCATAGTGTTTCTGTTGGTTTTAGTTTTTTGGCCTCTGCACGCATGACAATCATGGTTGTGTGACAGAACCACGCATGCGTTTATCATGCATGCCGGTTCCACGCGGTCTTAACCATGCATATGCCTGCCTTTACAACGAAATATTTGTTGTGAGGCAGGTATAGCAAAGACATATGAGCAGTTAAGACTTATAAAGTAAGTCTTACCCCCAACCCCAGCCTCCCAACCTTAGACCTAAAACTATCCCCTCCCTCATGAAAACTAACATCCTCCCTGAGCCCTAAAAACTACTCTGCCCCCAAGTATAGTGATCCCTGCCCCCCCCCCCCACCCTGAGTCCTGAAACGGGCCCCCAAGGCCCTGCTCTGAGACAGAAAACTATCCCCTTCCTCCTGAAAACCAACCCCTCTCCCCCTGAACCCTAAATACAACCCTTACCCTCCAGAGCCCTAAAACGTTCCCTGACCCTGTCAGCCTTGAAAACAACCTAACCATCCCACCCCTGAAAACTACCACCACCCTGAAAAACGACCTCCACTCCTCCAAAACCAGGCCCCAGCCCCACTCACCTTACCTTGTCCTCTCCCGATCCTTCCTGCTTCCGCCCAGCAGCAGCAAGACCGCACACTGCTTTAAGAATGCATATGCATGTAAGCCATATGCTTGGTTAAGGCAAGCATGGAAGTGCTTGTGTTGTTGGAACATGCATGGCTCTGCCCGCGTTGTTCTGACTGTTAACAGACAGTCATGCATGTGCCCTGATGGCTGCCTGTGACATTGATTGTAACTCAGAGTGGGGTCCTGTGATCTGGACGAGCCCATCATGTGCAATCCTCTTTTTTTTTAACGACTGTACTACCATCTGCTAGCCAGGCTGTGGAGGACTAACAGTTGTGGCAGCAGAATGATTATAATGGTGGGACAGGCATTTTTCATGTGCCTTCACAGGAAGAGTGGTCAGTGGCCTCTCCAGTTCCAAATGGCCTTCCAGTACCCTGCAATGAGTTCCTTCGCCTCGTTCATGAGGGCCATGGATTTCTCATCTGTGCATACATGTTGCACATGTAAAAGAATGAGCTTAAAGCATATGTGTGGCGGTCGACTGTTGAGACACTGACATCCATTTTGATTTCCAGTACAAAAGTGGTACATAGATTGGAGGATTGGAGGCAGTCTGTCAGACAGCATTTGTAGATTGCATGGATCTTCCATGCATACTTAAGCACTTGTAGCACACTAGGCACTAGAGTGTGGCTAAATGAAGATGAAATGTAGGGACAATCCCAGACCTTCCCAAATATGATACCCCTTACAGTTTATCAGGTAGGTTTGCTCTTAGGCTCCTGTTTTGAGTTTCTCTTGCCTGGAAACTCCCGAAACTACCCCAATTTCTTGCTGACACATGAAAATCAAGACATTGGCCGAACCAGTCTGTGAGGAATCAGAAAAAGGCAAGAACTGCCTGAAACATGTCCCAGAACAGGACCTTTGGATTAAACAAACTATCTCTGCAATCCTAATTTAAGTGCAGGGCAGAAATTACAAGTGAATGTTCGAAGATTTCTCTGCATCAGAAATGGCGATACCACACTAGAGGAAACTGAGAAACTCATTTCCATGCCAGGGTTTGGGTATCTGACTAGCACCTCCACTTGACAAGGCTTGGTAATAGGAACCTGGCATTTCTGCAAACTGCGAAAAAAAGAAGGTGCCTTAGTCCTGCCTTGAGAGACGAAGCTGACTGGCAGCAGAGAAGGGTACTGCACATGTCCTTTCATATAGAAGACAATGCCTTGTAAAGAACATGGCCATAAGGATTTCAAGCAGGAGAACTGCAAATTGCCTGGTGCTACCAGGAGGAGATATAAAAATCACCTGGTTGTGGGTGAGGCTTTGAGGTCATGGTGCCCTTGTATGCCCAAGGAACCAGAACACCTGAGAAATAGAGGTGAACATAAGCACAGGTTATCACCTTCTGTGATGTACCTGAATGATGTAGCACTTCTGATGGCTTGGTAATGGCAAGCTAATGTTGCTCAAATATGAAATTATCTTTGAAAACATGAAAGACAAGAGGCATCTGGCAAAACAGGAACAGTTGGTTAACTAAATGCCGTGGCAGGGAGATCAGTCAACGGCCTGAAGACTGTCTCAAAGCACATTGGTTTCAGCCATCATTTTATACTTTACATGAAGCATCATCAACCGATTTATGGATTCCTTTGGTGACAGACGTTTAGGGCTTTTCACAGGGCCATAAATTGTGGGTTTGATAAGAAGTGCAGGTGCACCTCTTCCTTATGTGAACATACTGCAGGGCCAGTGGGTTAGTGTCTAGATGTTCTGCATGAAGAACTTGTGATCTCTGCATTTAATGTGTATGCTGTATTCTGATTGGCTGTGTGTTCTTGACTTAATGACATCTAAGTTTATGGTGTTTTTGAGAATGCGCGTCCCTCTGGCCAAACGTGTTTTATAGGGGCCAATCTCCAGAGACTATTGTGGTATTGCTACCTATCTGTTGGATCGATCTGGGCTTTCCTGTTTGCACGTTCTGTCTAAGGGTTAAGTGCCCCCCCCCCACCTGTGATCTGTCAATCAGTTTCTTCAGGCCTAGGTCACAGGGCTTGCCTAACCATGTATTTCTGTCTCAGGGTTGATGGGGGGGGTCTCATCGTGAAAATAAGGCAACGGAGAAGTGAGTTTGTTTTTATATGTACATATATCATGGTGTACATTGACATTGTATGGTCCAAATTAACACTCACAGCAGAAATTGTCAGGCATCTCATGAAGAATAAAAGCTCCTTGAGAGGCTTAGTGATCTAAAGATCAGTCATTGTGAGTGATGAAGACTTTGACTTATGATAGATCCACCACTATGATCTGCGTGGTGGGTTTTTGGCCTGGGCCTAGGAAAGATACACCCAGCAGAGACTCGCCTGACAGCAGTCAGCCTCATTGGAGAGCGGCTTTGCCCCTGCTCCAGCAGCTGCATGTTTCCACCATATTTTAGCTAAAGCATGCTTGTGCCCACCAGAGACCGCAAGATTGTTGACTGGGAAAGAGCAAAGTAGGTGCGCTGCTACTCAGTGGGCCGTGTGGACAGCAGACTACCATCAGTGAGTAATGCTCCTCAAAAATAGCTGCAGCCTCAACCTGCAAAGACTGAAGATGAAAAGAGACTTCAGGTAAGATATATTGCAAAGTCAGGACCATGTGGGAAAGAACAGTGTTAGGCCGCATTATCCCCAGGCAACTATTATCCTTACAGGAGGTGTTGAATGGGGAATGGGAAAACCAAATAGTCCCTATCATCCATATTACCCGCAGAGGCATGTGTAGGAATATAGACTCACAGATGTAGTTTAAGCAGCATCCACAGCCCGCTTCAGTTAAACAAATGTATTGCACCCATTGTACATCATCACATTTCCATCTGAGTTTTTACCATATTGCTCTGTGTGATAGAAGTAAAGTCTTTTTTCTCTTTCATGAAAGCACTGTATGGACAGTAAAGTATTCATCTATGTTAAATGCTTGTTGAGGACTGAGTTTCTGAGCCCATAGCACCTTCCTGACTAAGCCTTGAACTGCTTAACATCCCTACCTTGAGGGTCAAGCACTAAAGTGGGTTCTTGTACTCTATTTTAGATTTATTTCTAAGATGCGAAGCCAGGACGTCAGTGGTAAAAGCCTAATAATGTCATCATTTGAGCTAATAAACCCTGTTTGCTCTGGGACTTCCAAACAAGCTCCCAAATGTCTGAACTTTTAAATACATAGCTTGACCATGTGTCCTATCAGGGATGCAGAATAACAATCAATCAATCAATCAATCAATCAATCAATCAATCAATCAAGCATTTGTATAGAGCGCTACTCACCCGGAGGGTCTCAAGGCGCTTGGGGGAGGGGGGTCCGCTACTGCTCGAACAGCCAGGTCTTGAGTTGCTTCCTGAAGGAGAGGTGGTCTTGGGTCAGGCGAAGGTGGATGGGGAGGGAGTTCCACGTCTTGGCAGCCAGGTAGGAGAAGGATCTTCCTCCTGTTGTGGCTCTTCGAGTTTTGAAGCAACAGTGTGTACATACATATTATATTTTGTAGCACCAACACACTTCCAAATCTACAAAAGGGCTTGTCTTTCCACTTTCCGCTTATAGACACTCCAAGTTGAAAGTTATATATGTATATGTATGTAGTGATAAGTGCCTATTACTACTATATAAAAAAGGAAAATAAACCTAATCAGCTAAGCTAAATCCCTCCAAAATAAGCACTGAGTTGATGCTCTCAGAGAGCTTCCTCATCAAAGTATCCCAAATGTTCTGCTTAGTAATATTCTTTTTTGTCATATTCTCAAAGCTCCTGAGAATATTAGTTTAAAATGTTAGATTTCTGTGATACATGCCCCACTACATTGATGCATTCTACAGGAATAACCTATCACAAAGAACTATTTTGCTGCTAATATGTTTTTTTTTCAATATCTTAATTTTGTTTATTTCATTAAAACAACAACTTTTATTTATTGTAGCATTAGTCTTCAACATTGTTTTATGTTTAACCATTTAGTTAAAGATTTTGAATTAATTAACATAAAAAGGTCAGTACAACTATAAGACAATAATAATATGCAAAACGGCTTCTGTATTTATATATTAAGGAAAATGGATCATTTATTCAAAAAGAATTCACAAACTGTTTATAAACAAAATAATTAAAATATTCAATATGAACGTCTATATCATTAATACAAAAAGATGCAGTGGAAGAAAGAAAATAAAAAAAGATAGAGGAAAAGGGTGAAAGGTAGAAAAAAATTAGATGATGAAACGAGTTTGAATATAAAGAATTTTCAGTAGAGATTATATCTATATATTTCTAGGAAGGAATTAAAAGAAGTATGACAGAAATATATTGAATGTTAATACAAAAATGAAGAGAGAATGAATGAAGTATTTCACTGAGATTCAAAAACATAATCTTGAGAACAAAAGGTTTGAATATATGTATATTTTCTAGATAAGAAGTTGGTAAATTGTAACTAAAGGATATCTCATTGTTTAACTTTTGGGTGGGAGCAACTTGTCGTCTATAAATTCTATGATTTTCACAAATTTCTGCCAGGGGAAAAAATTACACTTAAGAGAAATATTTCAAACCTGAAGTGATTTGCTTAAAAGCAATACAAATAAAAGGATCCACTATGTAAAAGCTGTTGCTGATGTTAGTCTTGCCCAAAAATTAAAAAGAATGAAAAACTACTTTTGGGAAAAGAAGAAACAAAATCAGTATATGAATGTGATTCACTTTAGACCACATTAGGTTTCAGAACTGATACACTTTATCAGAAGAAAGCAAAATAGGAAATATGTTTCTTATGCTTTCATATCATTCATGACTAACATACATTAATTGTCAGAAGTACTGGAAATCTTACAGAAATGAGCTGGCGTACATACTTTTTTAAATTATAAATCAAATCTAATGTTGAGTGACTGTGGTGACTTTGATCCTTTTGATAATCTTAGTTTATATTTTACCCAACAAATCAATAAATCAAGCAATTGACCAGCATTCAGATAAATCTGTCTCTCATTGTGTTTCAATTGGGATCCCAATAAATTAGCAGAGGTCATGGCCTTTGCTAATCTGGTGGATGACCAGTAGCCACATTTAGAGACTTCTGCCTCCTTGAAGAGGTCTCTGTACCTTCAGAAAATCCAAAAGCAGTTTGCCTGAAGACAGTGTAACTTTACTTAGCAGTCCTTATGTTTAATGCAGCCACCCAGCAAAGTTTTTCTTTCCCCAAAGACGGAGCTTGTTTTTGAAAAACTAAATACTAATGATCCTGATATGCTGATGGCTTTCTTCCAACAGTTTCATGGTCATTTTATTTTATGTGATACCAAACAGGAAAAAATGACACCGGCAGGTATGCTTTACATAAGGTAGACAGTATAACATCTATTGACAGACAGCCCAATATCCGATGGACTGTCAGCCAATGGTTTTCAACGGAGGGTCGAGTGGGTGCCCTGCCGAAGAAAACATGACAGTTCATCCACCTCATAGTAGAGAAAGTGGACAGACAGTTTGGGGACAGGGTTCTCAGCCATAGTTATGGAGGAGTAGCCTGCTCCCCAAACGATGTAAAATAAGGCCCTTAGTTTTTGCAGAGAAACATTGGTGAAGCATTTTATAAATAAAATACGCTTTCTGCATATTACCCCACCCCTCAAAAAACGAAATTGCAAGAACAACATTAAAGTTAACTGTGGAAGATTATGAAAAGACAGTACATTTGATAAAATACTTTTGAAATGTAAAAGCATTGTTAGGTAAATTAAAAGAATCTTGTAAATATGTAAATTGAATAATTTTGCTTTCTTTCAATAGTTGTGTAATCAGTGAAAGGAATTTCTCATATCAATCGATCGATCGAAATTCTGTCTATGATATTAGTGTCCTATGATAATCTATAGCAAACATTCAGGATCGACACCCTCTGTTTAGTCATCTTTATTTATTGTAAGTCTATAAGGTTTTTAATTCCGTCGGAATCTTAAGATAAAATCTAAATATTTAAAAAAAAAAAGACTTTGATAGTGAAAGATAACATTAGCAATAAAAATATAAAATAATAGGCCCAAGCATCATCCAAATTGAATCATGCCTTCTGCACCATGACAAAAATAAAAGTAACCACATATTAATCAGATAAGTCACTTATTTTGCTGGTGGCAAAAATAATTTAAATGTTAGAGGTAATATCCGTAGCACACCGGCCTCAACATATTTTATTTTATTAGGACTTTAGTGCAAGGGGAAATAAAATGTTTTAATAGAGTTACGTTACCACAAGAAATCATGGCAGATATTAATGATTTCAACAGTATTTTGTGCAGCACTGGTTCGGATATACAAGATTATGAGATTACAACCTGTACTCATGTTATCAATTGCCTTGATTACTAGGGCAATATGTTTCATAAATGTTTCACATGCATTAAGCTGGGTAAGAACAATTAAACTCTAACTCCCTTGTGAATACAGTTGTTTCCAACCAAGAAGGAAACTAGTATAATTTTCCCAAACGTTCCAGACAAATCTTCATTGTTTCTTAAGATCACACAACTAGGAAGCTGCATAAATATTGGCTGACTGTAGTAGAAGTAATTTTGTCAGGACTCTATAAGGAACAGAACATTATTCTGACAGTGAAAGTATCAAATTGATAATCGCAAAGTGGAATGCAATTGTGATTATTGTTTTCAACAACCAGTTTTATCATTAATGGTTCGCTTTAACTGGTCAAATGGATAAATCACAAATTCAGAGTTGCTATTTGTCTCTATCTAAGGTGCCACTAAGTCACTGATTAGAGGGTTACCATTCAAGAAAAATTTAGGGTGCTTCATACTAAGGCAGAGCCACTTTGCATCTAGCGCTGACCTCCCGAAAATAGGGAGGAATTTTTTGTCAGGATCTTGGTTTCCTCCATCTAGTCAAATAGACATATATTGTCCATGCACACGTGGAATTTCATTTAAAATATGTCTTAACCAGAACTGACATGCATGTTATGAACAATATGAGATACACTTACAACGGTGAGTAAATCTACAAGAAGCAATAGGAACAATGAAAATGAAATGTCCCATTCTCACATACTCTGATACATCAAGCATGTTGTGGGCCCCCTCAGGGCGGATGAAATTTCTTTTTTCAACTATTTCCTGAAGTTGTTAAAGACTGAAAAGGTTTATCCAGTATTGAAACTGATATTCAGAGTAGGGAATCTTAAATTGTTCCTATCAAAAACTTTGAGCTGATCTGTTTGTTGTCCAGAATTTGCTCAATGCTTTACCTGCCATGGAAATGTGCTCACTTTGTTTCTAATAACTTGTTGCATTTGCAATTTAAAATTGTGCAGTGGGTGACCGATAACTTTTTCAATATCCATCTTGGGTAAAATGCACATTTTTCAATATGCGCTGTAAAATGTATTTATTTCACATATGTTCTATTTGTTCCTGTGTGTTTGGTAGGGTATGTTATTGACATATCACAGCACACCTCCTTGCATCATAATAGCCATACAGAGCTACGTGCAATATGGGCATGGCACGCATCACACATTGTTACGGTCTTGCTCCTTTAACAAAAACGTTTTGATGCACATTTTCTCTTTAAGACTATTTACTTTTGTTGTATTCAGTATTCACTTCTACATCCACACTGTTCAAAATGGATGCAATCCGTTTTTTAAATATTTGTCATTCTGCAAATCTTTGATTATGATGTACTCCTCCATGTACTTAGCCTCAATTTGCAGTGCCTGTCCTCAGTCAGTCCTTAGTCACCCCATTATCCATAAGAAAACTATTTTGTATCTTTACCTCTTTCAATGCCAGCCTAATTTTCTTCGAAATACCCACATCTAGTGTGTGCACACATGTTACAGTTTTGTCGTTTCTATTATGCCATGCAGTGCCATTGTGCGTAATGCACCTTTTTTCCAATGAGCAAATTTCCCTTTTTTGGTGTGAGTCCACTTATGCCAATTAACAAGCTTTTTGAATCAGTTGCTGAAGAAATGTTAATGAAAATACTCTGTTACCTTGCCCCTTTGACAGTACTAACATTTCAAAATGCATTTTTGAAATCGGCCACAAAATAAACTATCCACCTCTCTTGGGTCTATTTTCAAGGACGATATGAGCTAATAAAGTAGTGAGTGATTGCAGTTGACTCCTCATAAGAAAACATAATTGGCTAAAAATTGGCCTTTCCTAAACAAAAAATGCTGGCAAAGGTATGGTCTGTGCCTTATGTCAACCACAGAAGGGTTGTTCCAATAGATGAAAAAATACCTTATCCTACTGCAAAATGCCTGAAATATTGCAATGACAATAGTAGTAAACTGGGCGCTAAAATCAACACTGAAAATGTGCTCATACCAGTCCCATAGTGTACCAAGTGAGTTTAATGAATGAGTCTGATTGTGTCGTGGTGGATTAGATTTGGGTAGCAATGTATATATATGTAAACAAGACAATGTGTGCATTCTCTAACGGAAATTTCCTAGAATGAATAGCCAATGAGTTCTCCATCCATCCACTCTTAAAAAAAGAGCCATTTTTACTCAGTCTACTAAGGATTTCCCTATATGTCATATGGCACGTCCAGCTCGTAATGAAATGCAGTGAGGATTAGTACATTTGTGTATAACAAGCGAAAGGTCAAAGATCCTTGTGCTTTGCAGAGATCTTTTCTAGCCTGTCATTTCTAGCTGACTCTGCGTTTTTTACCCCAATGGACTCTCCAAATGCGGGCCCACTGGATGGGGCACCATGAGCTTTTAGCTATATCACCAACTAAAGACATGTTCTACAGGCCTGGAGATGCACTTAATGGGTATCTCCATCTATTATATAGGATATTTACTGTACACACAAGAGACTGGAGAAGGACATTTGGTGGCCAAAGTAACTACAGTTCGGTGCATAGGCCTTTTTCACAGTGTTCTTAGTAGCTGGGCCTAGAGAGCCCCTCTATGTAAAGTTCTTTAATGGAACCCTATCTGGGATCCTCCTTTTACACATACTTATTTGGCATGTGTGTGGTGAGACGGCGATGTGTGTTCTATGGTTGGGTATTCCAGTGCAGAGCAAATTATGCCCACTACAACTGCTCAGTGGCTGCCAAAGTAAGCTGAATGATCCCACCCAGTTGCTTTGCATTCCTGGCTGCCTCCTATTTTTATCTCCCCCATTGCAAACCTTGCAGCCTGTCTTGTGGGACTGGAAGAGTTCACAATGACACATGCTAGGTCTCAGAACTCGCTGAGGAAAACATACTGACCAAATCCAATGTTCCTGCTTTTGCATTCTGTCTCCTTATCTGCTTGGTGATAGCTTAACCTTGGCTGGAATACTTGGCCCATCACTTCTAATGCAAATGACAGAGGCAATTTCTGATGTCCTGTTTTTGTGCTGTACTGGACCTGTGAAGGTAAAAGGACATATCCATGGCAATACACACAAGTTTGAACTGTTGGTGCCTGCCATCTATCTGTGTTAGTTGCAACACCAAGGAAGATGTTCACAGCATTGATTTCAAGAGAAAGGTTTTTGGCACATGGCACAACCTTTAATTGGTTTTGGCTTCCTATTAGTTTACCAAACGTATGTTAAATGGTATCTCCCAGGACTAGTTTCTTGTATTCATCTGGTCTTTCAAATGAGCTCTACAGCATTAGCACATAGGAGAATCCCAAAATATGACCCGGAGTTTCCTAAGCAGTCACCAGTTCTAAGCCCCAGTAAAGCCCTGTTTCTGTGCACTGTTTGGAAAGTTGGAACTATACTATCTTAGAGATCATAAGAGTTTACTGATTTACCTCCTGAACAGACTGCAGACCTTACAGAATTCGAAGGCTAGATTCATCTTTGACCTCTCTAAGCAGACCCACATCACCCCACACCTCAAGAAGCTTCACTGACCCCCCATCCAGAAGAGATGCCAATTCCAGATGCTGATCCACACCTACAAAGCCCTACACAACCAAGGACCAGCTTACATCAACTTCCATGTGAACTTCCACTTATCCCCCTACCCACCTACGCGCCACCTCCCTAGTCCTCGTTCACACTCCCTGCATCTGCCCAAGCAACATTGGAGGATGCTCCTTCTCCTACCTCCTTGTGACATTTTTGAAAGATCTCCCCTTCACTTCCGAACAGCATCCTCACTGTTTGAACTTAGAAAAGTACTCAAGACCTGGCTATTCAACTGATCCATCACTTGCATCAGGGCTCTCAGTGCCTGGACACCCTCTTGGACTCCTATCTTGATTTGATTTGATTTGGCTGATTTTAAAGTAAATGAACAAGACAAAGTAATTTGAATCTTTGTGAATAATGACTTGCAGGAGAGAGCCTTCCCTGGGGTCATTACACTCTGAGACAACGGCCCTTGATGGAACTTGGTCAGTCAATAATTCTTTATTCGGCCAATATAGACCATAAAAGCACATGAATTACAAAACATATATGTTACCTAAAATCAAAATAAATATATAATTACCTTTAAAAACACATTTGATACATATTCAATTCCATGGCAGCATTCTAAAACCATTTGTGCAGAGTGCAAATTGAGACTGGGCATTAAATGCGTAATACACAGTCACAGAAAAATAATATAACACAACCATAGGGGCACCTGGTCAGATATGGTGTTCCGAAAAAAAGGCAAAAAAGTAAGCATGTAAAGTGCAGATGCCTCAGCGCATTGACATGAAACATATTCATCAGGTTCAATCCTTTACCATAAAATTACACGATTAAATATGTGCGCTAATGGCCCATGCACCCAAAATAAATAGGTGGCCCTCTATTCCTTCAATAGTTTTTTCCTGAGTCTGAGGGCTCATGAAAAGAAAGCTTGCAACTCTGAAGCAAACCATGGGGGAAAATAACATTTATAAGTACAAAAGCTCAGGCCTTACTTATGCAAATTGATTGTTTCTTACTAACAGAATAATACATTTATGCCTCAAGGTACAATAAAAATCACAGAAAAATATAAAATGCATAGTGTCCTGCTCTGAAAAATTATCACAGAGACGGAGCTTTCAGAATCATGACTTTCAAAATTATTTAGAGACAGCTAAAAACCAATGTATGAAATTAAATCTAAATCTAGTCAGTAAGAAACGATGACAGACATTGTTAACAAATGAAAAATAAGGCTCACCCTGTGGGCTTGTTCTCAACATTATGTATTGTTTCACAGTGGGTTTAACAAGTTCTGTATCTTCCCTTTCCCAAGACCGCCTGACCAAAGGCATATTTTTGGCACATAATGGCCTTGGATTACTAAACTAATCGGGGAAGCCTATCCTATTCAACTGCTCCTTGACATGTCCTAGTCAAGGGATAGACAATGCCCCCTCAAGAGCTGTACAATCCTCTAGTACATGTTGATTCAAAGTAGGGACGGGGCTTGACCAAATTCTCAGCCATTACATTGTAGGTGCCACTGCGATAAGGTCAGGTATGTAACCCACTCCAAGCTCTTTGTGAATCATAAAGGAGTGGTTGCTATAAGGAACGGCGAGAAGTCTGTGCAAAAATTTGTTCTCAGCCTCCTGCAGTTCTCTTACATCTTTTTACTTCCACACATCACACCCATAGGTTGCCATGGGAATACATTTTTACTTGAAAACCTTTAGTAGGGCAGGCACAGGTTTGGCCTCTAATCTCTTGGCTACATCCATGGTAGCACCCACAGCCCTCCAGGGGCGGCTGGTGACATTTGAAAGTGGTGGGGCGTAAAATGTGTGGTGGAGCACAAAATCCCCTACGTCTGAAACCCTCTAGTCCAGGTCAGCCGGTGTCCATCCAAAAACACCGTACTTTTTAATTTCAGCCATGCCGTGCCTCACCCCAGTCTCCAAATTCTTACTCTAATATGTGCCCCGCAGTTATTGCTTAGTATTTTCACCACACTGTTATTAACATGTTCTTCAGGTACATCTTGTAATCTACCATGTGCCACAAAAGAATAGAAACATTAACTGACAAACAGCAAAAATATTAGTGTGATGTTTCATGCCTGGAACAACAGCACCACGCGCCTTTATGCAGATTATTAGAACCATAGTAGTACAACAGCTGTAACTATGCAAAGTGTAATAAAAGTTGCGTTAATTAGAACTGCTCTAATGACGTTCTTCACCGCACACTGAAATATTTTGCCGTGCTCTTAATACATTCCACATTCCAGTTGCAACACTGAACGTCATTTACAATGCACACCTTCAAAGCACATGCAGCATGCGAGGCGATTTTCACATGTATGGATGGATAGAAACTTGTAATTTGTAGAAAAATACTGGATGGCCATCACATTTCCATTAGTCAGCCACATTTATTTCAGCGTTAATAAACACACCAGAAAAATGTAATAAATATGAGTTACACAGCAATAAACAAACTATGATAAATTAAACAAACACTTTTTTCCTAAATGTAAGATTAGCGGGTTAGGAGATAATCAAGACGGCCCACGCACCCAATCCTGCACTTGCAGGGTGTTGCCTCAAGGAGGAAAAACAAGTAAGGGGGCAAGATGGCGTAAAGTTCAGACCACGAACCAGCCACGCATCCATAAGTGCTCAATGAAACCGTATTCCTTAACGTTGTAGGGGACTCACTAGGGTGGGGGACCTTTGGGTACAGACAGGCAACAAACACGATGTGTAGGTGAATGGCGAGACCTGCAGCCTATATAGTGCCTCATGCCGCACTTAATTCAGGCACCGACAGCAGGTTAACACTGCACCGGTACCCTAATGGCCAGCAATAAACTGCGATCAATTTTCTCAAAATGTATCTGACTACTAGATCAGGGACAGGGTCCCCGAAGGTACCGTAACTCTTATCTGTAGCACTACAGAACTGCGCTATCTTCAGGAAGAAACACACCCGAACATAAAATACTAAGCCTACATGTAGTGAACACACGGACTTACGCACGTCTAATAATATCGATCCCGCCTACCCTCCAGTCGCGGCTCGTAGGGGGGGAAGTCGCGCGTGGTGGGGGAAGTCGCGCGGGGGTGTTAAAATAAAAAAAATTAAAATCCTACCTGAGGTCCTCAGCACGTCCGCGCCGCCTCGGGTCCGTCCGTTGGCGCCTACTGCCCACCTTACCTGACCGCCTCTGCCCTCTTCAAACTGGAGCTGACGTCGTCACGTCAGCGCTGCAGTGGCAACCCCTCAGCCTGTCAGCCAATCCTGGCGCTGCTGCAGCGCCAGGATTGGCTTAGGGCACAGCCTACTCCTCGCCCGCCGCCTGCCCATTAGGAGACCGAGGGGCTCCTAATGGGCATGCGCAAATCCGTGAAAACACAAGTGCGCATGACTGGGCACGGGCTAAAAACTAGCTCACCATGCCCACTCATGCGCACTTGTGCTGTGCTGCCGCAATGCATGTCAGTCAACATGACGCCGGACCGCCCACGGTCCGACGTCATGATGACTCACTGACATGCATTGTCAGTTGAGTTCTCCGTCCCCACCCTCGACATCTCTGAAAGTAAACTAAGCGCGGGTGGTGCGTGGGCGGGGGGGCTACGCCCCCACGCCCCAATGGACGCACCGCACCTGCAGCCCTCACCAAGAGACTCTTTTTGAGGACTCTTTGAGCAATCCATGACCCTCTATCATCAAACAACACCCCCAGATAGTGGAAAGTAGAGACTTTGATAAGTTCTGCCCCCCTACAGAAGAACTTGCGTACAGTGGTCCTCTGGCTGGCAATCGTCATAGTATGAGATTTAGTAAAATTTGCAGAAAGGTCTAGGGAGTCCATAAAACTAATAACATTATTTAAAGGGTTTTGAAGCCCCACAGCAGAAATGAGTTTAGTGCCCATCCTAGGGATGCCTCTAGAAACTGCTGACAATATATCCCCTAGCTTGTTAATATAAAGGGTGAACACCAGGGTGGGGAAAAATGCACCCCTGCCTCACCCCTCTCTTGATCCCCCAAGAATCAGACAGACTAACATTCTCGTTATAACTCATCGAAGCTGTAAGGTTAGAGTGTGAGGTGTGTACAAAAGCCACCAGATCTGCGTTCATGCCCAAGTCCAAAAGGATAGGCCAGAGCTTGGATCTATTGACACAGTCGAACGCCAAGGTTAGATCCATAAAGGTCTCATACTGGCAACCTCTTTTGGCTGTAGTATATTCCCCCACAATTAAGTGTAGGTTAATGAACTGATCCAGTGTCCCTCTACCCTGCCTAAAACCATATTGAAGATCCAAGATAACATTAAAATTATCAAGCCGGGAGGTGAGGAGCTCCAGGACAATCTTTCCCATGATTTTAGCAGCAGAGTTTAAAAGGGAAATGGGGCTATAACATGCTGGATCTTTTCGTCGACCCTTTAAAAAATAATTGGTAAGATAATGGCGTCAGACGAGAAAGGAGAGACACCACACATGCAGGCTGCATTAAAAACCTGTGTCATGATCTTAGCCCAAGTTAAAGGGTTAGCGTTATTAAAATCTGGGGAAAGCCCATCCAGGCCCGGCAATTTCCCCCTGGCTGTGGCCAGGATGGCTTTATACACCTCTTCAACATTAAAAAATAATGTTGGTTAATCACTGCTTCCCACACTGTGTAAGACTCCCCAGGTCCTCACTACTATGGATCCCTTTGAAGTGTTGGACCCATCTCTCAAGAGCTATCATGCAATCCACTGTAGAATTTGCTGAACCTGAAAACAAAGGGCTGTTTGCTACTTTCCAAAATGTGGAGCTGTTAGCTAACATGCTTACCTGACATACGGCTTCCTACACCTGCCTCCTAGTAAGCATTTTCCTCTGCTGGATCGCAAATTTGTATCATTTTCTACATGCCCTGATATTGTCATCATCCCTAGGATTCTTCTAAAGTGCCACCTTTAAATACCTATGTGTCTTGGAGCAATTACCATTCTTTATTTCCATTGGTCCTGCCATGAGAGGTCAAGTTATCTGCAATATAAATACTTAATTTATTGGAAGCATCTAGTACATATTTATCCTGTGTTTAGCTATCGAGGCAAAGTGAGATTTCACCTGCACTTGCCATATACAGATTATCTAAAAAAAAGCCTCCGGTATCACCTTGTTCCTCTTCAGTATACAGGCTTGATCTCTTGTACTAATAACACTGTTCGGAACACTCTTTCCCTCCCTCCTGGGTAAATCTAGGTTCCAGGCCAGTTCCAGCATTATGGGATTGTGATTGCAAAAACCTTTCCAAGACGTTCTCTGGTTATTGACTGCATAAACCAAAGGAAGAGATAGCATAATAAAATCAATAGTAGATAAACAACCCCTACCAGAATAAGATGGAACAATATCATCCACCCCTGTCTGTTCCGGACAGTGCAGGTTGTTGGCTGCAAGGAGCTCCTGCAATTGAAGAGCTTGATTAGTGTGCTCAAAATGGGTGACTGGAGGTATTGCATCCAAGCGGCCTTTCACAAAACTGCAGTTAAGCTGACATAGGTGTGTATTAAAATCACAGAAAATTATGACTTGATATGAGGACATTTACTCTACGTAACGTTCCAAAATAAACTCCAATCCTACAATATGTTCAATGTCTGAGCTTCTACAGTAAGAGTTATAGGCATTCACTAACAGAGGGGGGTATTTTGTAGACACCAGCTCAACTGCCAGCAAGTTGGATCAGCCACATTCCACCACGTTGGCAGTGTATGAAATTTGAGTGAGACCAAAACAAGAAGGCCACCCTTGACCCGTCCTCCTAGATAGGGGGATGCACGCTTAAAAAACTAGGAGAATCCTTCCATATAAAAGGATTCACCAATGTCCCAGATTTACTGCAACATAACTAAGTGGCAGCACCCAAGAGTTCTCAACCAATTTGCATCATCTCTTTTGGCCCTCAGTCCCACAATATTCCAAGTCACAACCCTTTTACAAGAAGGAGTAGATGGAGTATGGGGCCACCTGGTGAGGAAAGATGGGCACCAATATCTGCTGAACCTGTAAACCTGGGACTCGACAGTCCATCCTCTTGTAACACTTGTCAATCGTTATCATCTAATCCTATAAGTGGTGAAAACCTGTGGGCAAGTGGAATACCTATCCTGCCAGTTACGCTTTGGGGCATCCTAGAAAATCTAGGGGCAGGCCAACCACTGCTTGCCGGGAAAAAACAATGGGTGCGGTAATAATTTTGACGGGAGACAATCCAAATCATTGTACAATATCTTGGGAAAAATGGCTCTGAACCAGAGCTTTTGTATATCTAGGATGCCTTAAATTAACCACAACACAGTCCCCTTCAGTATTTTTCTTCACCTTGGAACCCACGCAGCTAACCCTTCTTGCCATTATGACATATGGGGACAGAAGATGCCCATTCACTATTGTACTATCACACCCGTGTTTGACCTTATGCATAAGGTCTACCTAGACTCTCTTGTACCTTGCTTAATAGGTGGAACTCCCATCAAGATGGCTGCTGGAGGTGCTGTCTCTGGAGGCAAGTGTAAAGAGGTGAGTGCACCCACACATGTTGTGTGAGGTCTGCTCATATTAAGTGTACTAACTACATTGGGCTGGAGTGCACCCCAAGGGAGATACGCCTGTCTTGGGGGACCCACAGCCTGGGTAACACAATTACCCCTTGTCCCACAAACACTCCCTTGGGTGATTGATGTAACACTCTGAGCCCCGAGTATTGTACAACTATGCTCTCTTGAGGTCCTCCCCACACTAGTACAGACCTCGGGTGTGGGCCCAACTGAATATCTTCTCCCTGCAACCACTGTGATAACCTTGGTATTTGAACCACCAGGGTCAAATGGGGGGAATACACTTAGCTTAGCCTTTATCCTTTCAAGCCACAAAAAAAAAGGACAGCAATGTTTTAAACATTGTTTCAAACCTAGGAAGTAATTTGTCCATCGCTTGTTCCAGGTCAGCATTAACACTCGTGGCTGGAAAGACCACCCTCCTGTGCAGCTAGGATTCTCTTTTCCCACCAGTCCTTGTCTTTTTAACCAGGGCTTCCGTTTGTGTGATGTCATCATCTGATTAAACCTTTGTGACCTTGTCATACGTGACCACAGTGGGTGACTTGTTCTTTAGCAGGGTTCCGGCTGCTTGCTCAGAGATAACAAGGGCAAGTGATTCCTGGATACATCTTTCCATTGAAAGCCTCCTTTCGGAAAGGGCTATTTCCTTAGAGATAATACTGGCCAAAAAGGAGTTTAAAGTTGTCTCAGTGTCTCTCCCAGATGCGCCTACATTCATTTTCCTTTTGCACATGATCACACACATTTAAATGTAGATATTAGTATTAATAGGTGCACCGGGCAGTGTCCCTTGATGCCCTGTAACATCTGTTTAACCCAACCTTGCGTCTATTGCTCTATACTGGCATGGGCAAGGGAAGATCACTCAGTCAAGTGGGCACAATAATCCCCACCCCTTGAGAGAGCCTGGGGAAACAAGCAACAAAGACTGAAAATATAAAATGTCAATACCTCAATGTTGCTGAGCCTAAATAGAGAAGCCAAGAGGGGTGGCCCAGGCCAGCCTCGACCAGCCGTAGACGGGTGCAGACGGGTCCACTCTTGGCCTGGTCTTCGCCCGAACCACACCCAGGCGCAACCTGCATGCGTCCCGCAGCTTGGAACACCGGGCCGGATCGGGAATGCTGGGTAGTGTAGTCTCCTTCCCCATGTGGCACAAACACAGCAGGCAGGAACAGAAGCAAGGTTCCCACGCCTCGGGATGCCTCTCTGCAATTTATGGCAGTCCGCCACCTGTAATCAAAGTCACGGCCTCCGGGCCGGATCGGGAATGCTGGGGAGTGTAGTCAAATTCCCCCGGTGGCACAAACATAGCAGGCAGGCACAGAAGCGAGGGCCCCATGCTGCAATTTATGGCACTCGGGTGCCTGTAATCAAAGTCACAGGCTCCGGGCTGGATCGGGAATGCTGGGGAGTGTAATCTCCCTTTCACAGTGGCACAAACACAGCCGGCAGGCACAGAAGCGAGGGCCCTTGATGGAACGCAAAACAGTTGCTTCATCAGTTGAGTATTTGTTTGGACCACTGAACGACTGTGTCTGGTGGTGAGGCTGCACTGTCTTGATTTGCTCATGGGGTGAAAGCCTTTATCCCACTGTTTCCAGCCTGAGAGAGTTCAAGTGTTTTTCCATTTACCAATATGCTTTTGGTTGTTTGGATGCGCTGGACATCTGATTCTAGAGCACTTTCCCCCACCTGGTTGAAGATGTGGACTTCAATCCTAAATTCTAGTTACCAGCTGTGAGTTGGCCTTAATGGCTCCTGCAGGTCATGTGCCCTACTCTTTGAAAATTGCGACCACCCATTGCAATATTTTGACTCATAACATTAGATGCGAAGGGGGACCTCCTTACAGTGCTACCTCATTTCATGCACTGTTTGATCGTACATATGAATGTTGAATTTTGGACCAGGTAGAGTCTAACTGGGGCTTCCTGGACTAAGCCAGAAACCTCTCTTACTCAAACTGCCCTTACTCTGATCCATTGATCTGAAGAGGCCACTGGACCGATTTCATTGTAATCAGTGTATTTTTACTATTCATTTTGTGGGCAGTGATTCACACTTCAATGTGGGTGAAACCGTTGCATTGCGATTTCTTTCTGCAAGATTCTTAGGCATCAGGGTACACATCTATTGAGTTGTCATCCCACGATCCAAGGACTGCCTATGAAGTGGAACAAAGATAATACATGCTAATTCTGCCTGGCACATTGAGAAACATTGTGTTTTAAAAAATATATGTTTATTGGCATTTATGATCATATACTCTTACATTCACTTAACATAAGTCAATATGTATTAACTGTTGAACATATTTCAAGTATTTTCTACACATTTGGGCGATAGGCACATATTAGGCAACATCTTATACTATACAATGTCAGCGATAAATATTCACAATTCAATCAGGTTCTTCCAGCTTTAACTATGATCTAACGTGCTCCACATGTGGACAACGTCATCTTCCTTATCTAGCCCATTTGTGTCTTATATTCTTTATTCTTCCATCCAAGGGGCCTATTAGGGCCTTGCTATTAGTGTGACACCCTGTCTTATTCACTTATATTATTCTATAATGTGTGTCATTGCCTAATAAACAACTAAACTTAAACAACTAAATCAGTGTCAGTTTGTGCATGTGGGTGCCTCTATCATTATTCCTATCAATGCTAGAGGTCAGTGCTCCCTTAAAGTCTTGGGGGCGTGGGGCCGCCTACTCATCAATGGTGTCGGGTACTTCCCAGAGCCCACCATCCATTCATGCTAATATCAGGAAGGGGGAGGGAGGAAAGAAGGGCGGGGGATCCCCAAAAGTGAGGGGTAACATACACCTAGGCCCGTCAATCAGATCCAAGCGGGCAGGACCCATCCCCCTTCTCTTCACTATTGGAGCCGCTTGGGTGTTCCCAATTGAATAAGACTTCTCTCCATGCTTCTGCTATAGGGCGCCTGCGCAGACCCTTCAGTTCTTCTCTATGCAGGGCTCTGCCCTCCGCTGCCGCCCATCTAGTTCCCTCCTGAGTGTAATCCCCAATTTGTGGTCCCATAGCCACATTCCATGTTATTGTAATTCTTCTTTTTGCTAGGGCCAGGGCTAGACCTGTAAATCAGCTACCCACCTGGCGTTTAGGTGATCTGGGATATAGCCCTAGTAGGCAGACCTCAGCTGAGTGGGCTAGCGTACGACCCAATGTGACGTTGACTTTAGTCATTGCTGCCTCCCAGAACCTCTGCACAATCGGACAGTTCCATGTCATATGGAGGAAGTCTGCGTCCACTTGCTTACATCTTGGACATTCTCTGGGTTCATGGGTCATGTGGACTTAGTTAAACTGTAAATATTTAAGGCGGGTATTGCGAGAGATTTTCTTGGGTGATTCCAGAATGCGATGCCACTCTGCATCCATAAATGTTTTATTAAGTGACCTCTCCCATTTTCCCCACACATCTAACATCGGGACGGGGATGCCTCCAAAAGCGATGCATAAAACCATTTTAGTTGATGCCCGGCTGTACCCAAAGTCATCAAGGAATGGAGAACCACATGTGTAGCTGGCTCCACCCTTCCTGCACCCAATAGCTGCTCAAATGTCCTCACCAATGTTTCGTACAAGAGAAACTGGCCAGCATGAAGTCCATAGCTCTCCGCCAGGTCTGCAAAAGGGAGCAAGGAGTTGTCCTGAACGCAGTCCCCTGTCGTATCAATCCCTACCCCGGTCCAGGCCAACAGCTGGTCTGCCCTCAGGATCGCTTGCGGCTCTCTGTAGGGAAGCCCTATTAATGGCAGCATCGGCGTGTACCTCGGACCCACCGCCAGCCTCACCATACATCTTATCCAACACTGCAAGGCTGTAGTTTGCAGTGTCGATGTATAGGGCACTTTCATGGTTGGGTTTAAGAATTTAGCTAGCAATAACCATGGGTCTTGTCCAGGCCTCACTAAGTATGTTCCGTCTTGGTTCACCCCTTTTAACCACTGCACCAACCACTGTAGTTGCGCGCCCAGTTGATAAAATTTGAAGTCTGATACTCCCAAACCTCCCTCTCCCATAGGACACTGTAAGGTCCGCAACACGACTCTGCACCTCCCGTCTGTCCAGACATGGACCCGCACAAGGGCGTCCAGCCCGCAGGCATCATCACCAGGAAGTTACGTAAAAATATAGTAAATGAGGCAGCATGGCCATCTTTGTCAGAGAAACTCTGGCCATCAACGGTTGTCGCAGCGAGCTCCAGAACGCCACGCTAGAAGACAATGAATGGATTGCCCTTCCCAAATTACCCTCTCTCTTATCGTCCAAAGAATAAAAAATTTGAATACCCAAGTACCGAAAGGAAGTCGGAGTCTAGTTATATTCATCAGGGAGGTCTCCAGGTCTAGCCACTCTGAACAAATGTGTCCTACGACGATTTACCTGTAGGCCAGATAGGCGGCCAAAGCTCTCCAATAATTTAAAGGCAGAGCTAGCCCCAGTGCAAGCATCATTCAGATAGATCAACAGATCATCAGCATATAGGGAAATTATAAATGTCCTCCCATTCAAATGTATCCCCAGCCCTTCCCTCCCCTCCATTGAAAAGTTCAGCCAGTGGTTCCACCACCAGTGCAAACAACAGCGGGGACAGGGGACATCCCTGACGAGTCATATGAGAAAACGCATATTCTGGGAAGATGGTGCCACCCGTCCTGACCCTTGCTGTTGGAACTGTGTATAGTAGTTGGACCCATTTCTTCCAGCCCACTCCCAACCACATTTTCCACATAACCCCTTCTAGGTAACCCCAACTGATCGTATCAAATGCTTTCTCCAGGTCTACTGAGAGTAGCGCTAATCGCGTCAAATTCTTTGCCTCTGAGTGGTATAATACTGAATATAACTGGCGCAAATTACACGATGTGTTCCAGGAGGGAACAAACCCGTTTTTGCTGGTATGGATCAGGTTTTTCATGTGTGGCATCAGTCTAAGCGCTAGTATTTTACTAAGTAGCTTAAAATCAGTATTAGGCATAGACAACGGTCTATAATCTTTCACCCCAGCCTGCAGTCTCTCGGTCTTGGGAAGTGGAATCACCATTGCGGAGCACGTGGAGGGCAGCAATTGTCCCAGGCTAAGGGCCTACATACAGAGTTACTAAGCGAGGGGCCAGTGTGGATCCATATTTCTCATAAAACTCTGTGGGCAGGCCACCAGGGCCTGGTGTTTTGCCTCCAGCCAGCCAGCAATGTCATGGCTCCCCTGACCTCTTGAAGGGTAATCGGTCCCCCCAGGCCTTCAACGGCTTCCTCCTCAACCACCGTCAGGGCCAAAGGGGCCAAGAAGGCGGCGATCTCCTCTCTCTCTCGGCTCCCGGTGGTGCTGTGTACACTTATTGAGAAACATTGTCTAGAATAAATTACTATGACCTAGTGGTGGTAGTAGACTCAGGTTCCCTGGTCCTTAGACATACAAGTACTGTAGACCCCAATATTAACAGCAATTTAGCTCCTTACTGAATATGATGTAAAAAAACATTTGGGGACAGCCATGCACTTTACAAATATTATTAACATTAAAATAACATAATATATATGTAAAGAGATAGTAAGTTGTTTATACAATAAATGTATAGATTCCCAGGAAGACCAGTAGTAAGAAGAATTTCAACCATAAATACTGAGCACAGGTGGATCTATTCACAAAGGTAAATGTGATTATAAACGTAAGTATACAACCACATTTACTTGTTTTATGCCTGCCATAGATTCATAAAGGGATTCCTGGCACCCATATATATGTCTAGACATCTACACCATGAGTGTGGAGTTCTCTATACCCATAAATTTCTCTCAGCGGGTGGGAAAAAGGACTTTTTAAGAAGTGGTTATACCTGGAATTTTGTGAACATCCTAAAACATGCATATACAAGGGTGGCCATCACGAACTCCTATCATTCCTCTTTCCACCCTAGAAAGGAGAATTTTAATGTGGCCAAGGTTTGGTATAAATCCTTTTTCAGGGTACAGAGAAGATTGGATTGCTCCAGATTTGCTAGGGGTGTAGTAGAAGAGGTTTTTCCAAGGAGAAATTATTTTCCCTCTGGAGAAATATATGCATTTGCATAGGGAATCCTATTGCCCCTGTGCAGATTTCTTTGCTATGGAGAATAAGATCCTGGGGGAAATTTCGCATATCTTTGCAGAAGTACACCTGGAAACCTTGAAGAGCGTGCTTATGTAAGCATTCATGAATTAAAGAAGGTCGGAAAATACCTTTTCAACTTGGAGCTATATTCATCATATTCTTTCCTTTGTTTTAGCCGCTGTATATGTTGGGGCATCGGTTTGGTCCACAAAGTTTGTGAAATTGTTATAATTTTTTATCCTCTCTTATCTTCTGCTCTTGACCTGACGCCCTTTAAGCTCAGATGTATATCACCTATTGTGTATTTTCATGACAGATTCACTGCCCCTAATTTTAAATGCCAATTTAAAATGCTATATAAAGACTTTTGAAATATGTTTTCTACCCATTTCTTTGCCCATTTTATTTTGACCTGGTATAATTGCACTTACCCTAACAAAGAGTAAAAGTTACTTCAGCTGACTTCCAACAGGTATCTTGTACCCAAGTTTAGTAGAACTGAAATTTGAAGAGTAGATCAGCCAGGTCAAAGTAAAGGTCAATCGAACTAAACGCCATATATGTAGGGGGTCTAGGTAATGATGCTAGACAAGAGGATGGGTGAAGTCATGATCATCTGTAATTATATTAGGATTATTTACTTAATCCTTTTCATACAGCATGCACTGCTTTTTAGTGTTACTCTGCTCTTTAAAAACAAATCTAGTCATCTGCTGTACATTAGCAAGAAAGTTTTATGTTTGTGTGAGACTGACATCTGGTGACTTTGAGTAGAAGTGCTGAAAAATATGTTCATTTTCAGTGAAAATAAGTAAATTGATACTGTTGGTTCTGTTGTAGAGGAATTGAATCTTCTTTTTATGGCTGTCCGTCAAACATGGCTGAAGTTCATCACAGTATCTGAACTAAAAAATTCTGAATTTCACAGAACAAATTATTGGTATAGTGTAAAACATGTGTTTTGCTGCCAAAAAGTATTGTCGTGGGGAAAATAATGAACAGCATTGCACAACATGTGCATAAAGCTGTTTACAACTCCTATCAGTAGAAGTAGGGATGTGGATTGTGCAAAATTCAAGCAATTTCCCTTTGCGCAAATACTCAAAGTTTAGGGAAAATTGCAAGACATTATGTGACAAACTGGGATATTAACAGAATTTTATTTGATGCTATTCTTTAATGCAAAACGATGCAAGGATGTATTGTGTGCTAAGAAGGTAGTGCTATATCTTACATAATTTGAACAGCACCTGTTTGTGTTATGTTTCTTCATACTGTCCCCATGCTTCTGTGATAGATTTTCCCCTGAATAGATGTAAAATTACTCAGCATGGCAGAATGATGTCATTTCAGGCCTTGCAGCATCTTGAAAAGAGAGATATAAACACTTTTCAATACGGTTTTGCTATATGTAACCCCCTGAATTAGGGAGAAGGTGGTGGCTTTGTGTCTCTTGGCTGGCGGTGTGGAATTGGCGGAATTTTGGTGTTACTCTTTAATGTGGAGTTCTGGGCGAATTATGCCAATTGCTGCGTGGCAGAATTTTTCCCCTGCAAGGCTCCGGAGCCGGTGAGCACAAGTGAAATTTGGCATCCACTCGCATGATTTTCTAATGTGGGCAGTCACTGGCTTTCACAAGCGGTTGGTCAGAGGTACGCCGTTCAAGTAGATTTGCTGCCCCTCGAGTCGATTATCTATTCGAGCGGCAACAAAATCAACTCAAATGACAATGTGGTTTTGCACAATGCATGGAGCTGTGTGCGCTTATTTTCAGCACTGCTCATGCTACCAGGACCTTAATTGTAGCGCAAGCATCCTATTTTATGCCTGTTAGCGGAATTCTGCAGAATCTTGCTGAGTTTTTCCATAACTCCATGGAATTCCGCAGAGTAAAACTTCACGAGTTCCGCCCACCCCTTCTCTTGGCATCAAAGATTTTAGCCTGGTCTTTCCAGTCACAAGTAATCATAATCTGGCTCTATCTAAAAAATGGTTGAAAAGAAGTGAACCAATATCACAACACCCAGAATGCATTCTGATGTGAAATTTAAGGGAGAAACTTAAAAATGGAACTTGATTACGTAATCTTTCTGGGGGTGATAATTTGCACTAATGTGCCATACTACATATTATAAGAGGCAGAATGAACAAAAACTTAAAATATTTCTATATTTTGAATATCTGGGGCCTCATTTATGAAATTGACGCATCGCTGCGAGAAAACAGCGATGCGTCCCTTTTCATTGCACCCTCCTTGCGACACCAATGGTGTGTCACATTTACAGTATGACGCATAATGTCGCAAGGAGTTACAGATACGTCAGTATTTCTGACGTATCTGCAGGTGCAAAAGTGACACATTGCTGGAGTGTGTCACAAAAGTGACGCAACTCCAGCAATGGGTCATTACACATGGGCAAGTCCCATGTTATATGATCCTGCGTCAAAGATATGGACGCATTTGCGTTCTAGAAGTAACGCAGTGAAATCTCATAGATTTCACTGCGTCACTTCTACGAGGTTTACTTGCGTCAAAACGCCCACCCTGCATACATTATACCTGGCGCAGGTATAATGTGGCGCAGGGGTTTACCTAGATGCGTCACTTTCTAAATATGACGCAACATGGCGAATTTTTTACACCGCTGGTGAGTCACAAAAAGTGACGCACCAATGGCGCAAAAGTGACGCAAGGGCTCAAAAATGAGCCCCCTGGTATTTTGCTTTTCTGATACGTGTTTGGTTCAAGTGCAAGTAAATAAGGGTGAATGCATTCTATGTAACACAGGGCACTTTTTGTTAGCATTTAGAAATAAAGTGCAGTGCTGGGGCCTCTGGTGGTGCCATTGGTAGTATAAAGTGCAAAGACATGCCTAACACCTGATATACTGCTATATTGTGTGGCCATTTGAAGTTGGACACCGTATTTAAAACACACAACGTTTTTTTTAAAGATGCAAAGAATGTTAAAATCTGCCCCTTTTAATTTATTATATTTAGTATAAGATATCAGAGCTGTATCTCATGAGGATGCATTGAAACCATAGTTGCTTAGGGCATGAATTTAATTGAATGATGCAGCTAAGGTATTTCAATTATCTCTAGTGGTTCCTTAAAATGAGATTGCTTATCCACTCTGCCATGGGTATCATAAGTAAAATCTATTTTGATTTTATGGACTTCCTTTTCTTTTTTTTGTTTTTTTGTTATTTTAAAAAAACCTTTATTTATGTCAACATGGATCACAGCTATTCAGCCGACATTCCGGAGGTCCGGCAGCATAATAAGAAAAACACGTAAGAAGGTCCATAGCTATTGAAAAGGAGTAACAAAGGTTTTGTTTTAAATTAAACCGGAAATAAAAAACACAAGCAAGGCAGAGCATATAATAAACATGCGCTAGTTCTCAGTTGGGGCGAGGTCCCACCCCCATCTAAGGAAGCGAGGGGAAAGCAGAGGTATGGACTCCAAGTTATAACCAGTTTTACGTCCAAAGTTGGAAATAGAGCTAGGGGGAAAGTTGCACATCTAACATCTCAGTAACCGGGGGCACACAAATATCACCCCTATAATGGTTCCATGGCCCCCATATCTTATGCCATTTCTTAGGGCGACCTCGGGCACTGTACACCGTTTTCTCTCGGAACATGCCCCAGTCCATATTTTCCATCCATGTTACCAAGGTGGGAGGTCTTTGGGATCCCCACAGCTGCGCAATATCGCGCTTCGCCACCATATTCCCCAGGGTCACCCATTGGGTCTGAGCGGCATCATAATCGGTGGGACCCCAAACATTCAATAGGCAACGTCTTGCCTCCGGTAACAGCGCGATACCCGTGACCTCCTCCATCACATCATGAATTTGTTTCCAGAACTCTGTGATCTCCCCACATTCCCAAATAATGTGTAGAAAGGTGCCCAACATCCCACAGCCTCTCTTGCATAAGCCATCTTCAGAGAAACCCATGTGAATCAGGCGGGGCCCTGTGTCGTAAACCCTGTGAAGTATCTTAAGCTGCACCAGCCTCAGTCTCGCCAGGATCGCAACCTCCTTCGGAGAGGAGATGGCATACTACCAGTCCTTGTCGTCCAGCTCGAGACCATCCCTAGTCCATTGTTCGCGCACATCGGGGAGGAGGTCGGTCCGAACATTAACAAGCTTCTTGTAAATCAAGGAGATTGTACTCTCCGGCATATGGCCATCCAAAATCCGATCCTCCAAAGGAGAGGACTCAGGCACGACCTCCCCCTCGGCAAGGACAGATAGCAGAGCATGACACACCTGGGCATATCGAAAGTATTCAGTACCCCCTAATTCGTACTCCGTCTGCAGTGTCTCAAACGATTTCACCTTACCCTTAGCCAGCAGATCACCAACTCTAGATATCCCAATTAGGTCCCACTTCTCGAACCCTTTCATGTGCCATAATTTCCCCAATTTATCGGATTCGAAAAGCGGAGTAGCCTGGGTAAGTCTGTCCTTCCAGCCCAGCGAATTTGTAACCGCCTTCCACACATGCACCGCTGTCTTGGTTGGCCCTGTGAGGGACCCATCCAGTGATTTGGAATACAGCGCCCTAAGATAATTACCCCCGCGCAACAACCACCGATCCATAGCAAAGCCAGGGTTCAACGCCGGACCATAAACACCATGGTTAATCGCTCCCAACTGGGTAGCCCAATAATATCTTCTGATGTCAGGGAGCGCAATCCCCCCATCATACCATGGAAGGGTCAACTTTGCAATAGCTATACGCGGTCGACCGTCCCACAACAGCGAGCGCTGGAGACTCTCCACCTCACGAAAGTAACTGGCCGGGACTAACTCTAGGGTATTCTGTAGGGCATAGAGAAATCGGGGAAGAGACATCATTTTAAACAATGCGGCGCGGCCTAAGAGGGAGAGCGGCAGCCGACTCCAACCCGCAACGTCCCATCTCAAACGCGACAATGGAGGAAGTAGGTTCTTCTCATATCGGACAGATGGATCGGTGGAAACATATATCCCTAAGTACAAAAAACCCTGCTGGGCGATCTGGATGGAGCAATTCCGCGGGACGATAGGGGTGTCTCCACTTAGAACATATAGATGCGACTTTCCCCAGTTAATGGCGAGACCCGAGTTTCTACCAAAAGAATTCAAGACGTCACAGACTACTATGAGGGATTTCCTGGGTGAGGTCAGGTATAACAAAATGTTGTCTGCATACAAAGAAATGTGGTCCTCATGGTCTGGCGACCATCGGATCCCTTTTATGTCTGGCTGCCATCTAATCCATGCCACCAGCGGTTCAAGGGCGAGGGCGAACACTAGTGGCGACAGAGGACAACCCTGCCGGGTGCCTCTCCCAAGCTCAAACGGATATGACGCCCTACCGTTTACCGCGACTTTAGCAAAAGGTTCCTCATAAAGTAGCCTAACCCAGCCTATAAAGCCAGGTCCGAAGCCAAATTTTGTGAGTGCTGCCCACAGATACGGCCACTCCACAGTGTCGAAAGCCATCGTGGCATCAAGTGACGCCAAGATGGCCGACTTCCGCAGCGTCCCAACCCTCGCGAGCACACCATGGAGTCGCCTGAGGTTCAACGCGGTGTTGCGGTGCGGGATAAACCCGGATTGATCCGGGTGGATCTAGTCCCCAATGACCCTGATCAAACGGTTAGCCAACAATTTGGCGAGGATTTTGGGCTCAGCGTTGAGTAGTGAAATCGGCCTATACGAGCCACATCTGTTCCTGGGCTTGCCATCTTTGTGTATAACCACTATTGTCGCCAGACGTTGATCAAATGGGAGACACCCATTCTCCCGCGCCTCTACAAACATATCTCGCAAATGTGGGGCAATCTTATCCGGCCTGAGTTTATACAACTCGATCGGCAAGCCATTCGGGCCCGAGGCCTTGCCCGGGTGTAGCGAGCGTATAGCAACTGCAACCTCCTCCGCTGTGATGGTACCATCAAGGTCTTCCCTGTCTATGTCAGAGAGACAAGGCAGAGCAATATCACGCAGCAGTTCATGCGAGTCTTCCTCCGGCTTGTCCGACACGGAAGCATAGACCGTGCGGAAGTAATCCGTGAAACACTGGACTATCCCGTCGGGTTCGGTGACAATAACCCCGTCAACTGTCACTATTTCTGGCACAACTCTATTCACTCGTTTTTTTTTGTCTAACCACGCTATTAATTTCCCAGCCTTGTCCCCTACATCGTACAATCGCCCTTGTTGTTCCCTACTAATAACCTTGGCCGCGTTTGTCACCAGTGCTTTATATTCAGACTGTTTTAATCTCAGCTTATGCAGTGTTTCCGCCGTAACCTCATCTTCTAGGACTGTCTCTAATACCGCTATCTCAGCCTCAATCTGCACCACCTCCGCATCTCTCCGGCGTTTGACATCCGCTATCAAGGAGAGAGCCTCCCCTCTCAGTACCGTTTAAACGCTTCCCACAAAGACACCGCGGATGTAACCGAACCAAGATTTTCCAGGAAGTAGAGATCGACCGCTTTCAGCAACGCGCTACGAGTCCTAGGGTCACGGAAATACCAGGGGTTAATCGGAGCCACCCTACCTGCCGCTCCCCGGCCAAAATCCATACAAATCCACACCGGCGAGTGATCGGAGATGCCCCTAGCCATGTGCCTAGCCTCGGACACCAATGAAGCCTGGGCATCCAAAGTGAGAACATAATCTATTCTAGAGAGGCTATCGTGTGCCCCAGAGTGAAAAGTGTACTGCCGCTGAGTGGGATGCAGCAGCCTCCAGCAGTCAACCAGGCCTAGTGTATCAATAAGGTCTGGGAGCCATCTCTGCGCCCCCCCGGGGTCTCTTGGCGGATGTCTGTCCAGTAGTCTGGAACCAACTGCATTAAAGTCACCACCCACCAACAACACGCCCTCGGGGAGATCCAGCATAGCCCTCCCCAAGTCAGCAAATGTGGCGGTCTGCAGGCCAGGAGGGACATAAACAGAATCTAAAACCAGTGTCCTGCCCTCCTACCTCCCAGCAACAGCCACAAAGCGCCCCCACTCATCAACAGTAGTAGAATCAATCTCAAACGGCAGCGAGGTCCTAACAAGTATTCCAGCCCCCCGAGATCCCGAGGAAAACCCCAAGTGCGCAACAAATTTGTAGCCCTTTCTATTAAGTTCATGACACATATTGCCTATCAGGTGCGTCTCCTGCAGCAAGACTATGTCAGGAGAGCATCGCTTCAGAAATTGCAATACAATCCCACGCTTAATACGATCCCCCAAGCCGTTAACATTCCAACTAAGTATATTCAAACCCCTACCCCCATCACGAAATGGAAAGAGACCCCCACCCCCCCCAGAGAGCAGCACTCGAGCGAAAAAGACTTGCATTGCGATACCTTGCAGAAAGAAAAAAAACCACAACAGACCCATACCACCCCGCACCCTGCACCCCTGCGTAAGCCTAAAAAAGCCCCCCCAACTTGCAGTGTGCCTGTCGCCCTAGCAAAAGCTAATCAACAAGAAGAAACCCCTTAGGAGGAAAGAGTTCCCATTGTACCCCAGCCACCCCCGGACAATAGCCATCAAAGAGAACGAAAATCAGCGAACCACTGTCCTGGGCATAGTCAGAATGTTCAATCACCGGAATCCTCACTCATGTGTGTCATGACCACTTTCTGCTCCGCCAGCGTGATCCCCACTAGTCCGCCGCTGAGGCAATGTGTCGAGCCATTCCCCGACCACATCCGGCGAGTCAAAGAAACAGGTTCGCTCTTCGTACTCGATGCGCAACTTGGCTGGGAAGAGCATGGCAGACTTCTGACCCAGCTCACGTAGCCTCCTCTTGACCCCCAGGAAACTCTGCCTTTGCTTCTGCACCACCTGGGTGAAGTCAGGATAAAAACTCACTGCAGTGTTCTGGAAGGTGACTGGTCCGGACACTCATGACGCTTGTAGAATGGCGTCGCGGTCCCTGAAATTGAAGATCCTGGCGATAATCGGTCTCGGGGGTCCCCCACCTTGGGCCTCCCGCCTGGGACTCTGTGGTCCCGCTTGACCGCAAAGAACTTGCTTAGGCCCTTAGGCGCCAGGTGATTAACCCCCAAGTCCTCAACAAACAAATCCGCTGATTGCTCCTCCGATTTTTCCGGCACGCCAATAATGCGCACATTATTGCGCCGTGCCCGGCCTTCAAAATCCTCCATCTTGCGGGCAAAGAGGTCATTAGCGGTCCTCAGCTTGCGGACCTCCATGTGCAGATCCGAGACGTCTCCCGTGAGGCTAGAGGTTTTTAGGTCCAATGATTTAACTCTCTCATTAGTTTTCCCCAAGTCTGCGCGAAGCAAGTTGACATCAACTGATATGGTATCCACTTTGTGTGCCAGGGTCTCGAACTGTTGCCCAATAGAGGAATTCATCCCCTCAATGGCGCCCATGATGTCTTGCAGTGTCAATTCCGGATCGGGGAGCGAACCATCTCTAGACACGTCCTGTGGCCTTCTCGGTCCACTTGGCGATCCTTTTTGCTGGGCATATCGATCCATATTGTTCGTTTGAGTGTAGCCCCCCCGCCTGGTATTCTTGGGCTTCTGTTTTTCGGCTTCCGATTTGGCCGACATCTTCAACTTCGGAACAGTCAGCTTCAAAGGCAAACCCCTCAGCCATCCAGTTGAGACGTGGTCCGCTGGATCCTAAACGCCCGAATTCGGTCCGGGCATGTGCAGGCCGAGCTGCAGGCGACTATTGCCCACGACACTCTCGGGCCGAGGCGCTCAGTTTTAGAGAAAACGAAAGTGAAAGTGAAGACAACCCCCATCCGATGGTCTGCGCCACACACGGCCGCTGTTGTTCAATTAGTGTCCGGGTCCCACGCCAATGCAAGATCCGGGCATCTCCCGGGGGTAGGCCGCGAACTTCCACTTGTCACAACTTCGGTCTCCGGTGAGCGATTTCAGTCCGGACAACGACGTTCGCCTCAGCAATGGTTCGTCTCCAATATTTTGGATATTTGATACAGGATTCTTTACAGGATATTTGCCGGAGGGCACGAGGGTCTCGGGAGCTCTGTGCTCACGCAGCCATCTTGGTCTCGCGCTAGGCTCCTCCCACTTTATGGACTTTCTTGATGTCAGATTGGTCCTACTTCTTCTAGTAAAGATATACTTTCTGCTTATTTGAAGAAAGGTATTGTGTACTTTTTCATGAATTTCTGCATAGTGCCTATTGATCAGCTTTTCTGCGTACGAAAACTTCACCTATAAAAGAAACATATACAAATACAATGCTATTTCCTTATGCAAGATCCTCCTTTATGAAATTGCACCTGGGTATTTTACTTTTAAGAAGTTTTATTATTAATTAGTCTATTAAAATGGAGAGATAATGTGATTATAGAATGGGAAACATTTAAATGAATGACATTTTCTTTTTATTTGCGCACTTAATGAAAACAAAATGCAATTTTCAGTGGAGTTTGAAATTACACCCATGAAGGGTGAAAGACATATTGTTGTTATGCAAATGTGAAAATATATCGAAAATATTTTAGTGTATTGCAAATTACACAGACAACCCGTTGGAGAACAAGAAAGGTGGTAATTAAAGGAGACGCCTCATTGACCCATAGCAGAATTCAGCTAGTGGGGTAACTTTAATTTTAAGGGTCTTATTTAGAGTATGGCAGACAAGGCACTCCATCAGAAATACGTCCCATCCACCTTATAAAAAGTACATTAGTGTCATTTGTAGTCTAAGTAAGGGGGACCAGACTTCCACCATGTTTGGATGGGATACCTTGTCCTTCAAAAGGCAAAAAAGTATTTTTTTATATGTTTCTAATTGAAATCAGAAACTGTGTCATAAGATTGACCATGATCATTGTATTTACAAATATTGTAAGTATGATAACGTTTCTAGGTTGTTGTTCATGAAATTCTTTGCCAATAAAACATGTTGTTGAGGGTGTAGTGGTGTGATATTTCGCTTTTTATTTTTGTTATGGCCGTCACTATTCTTTTGCAAGGTTACTACCAATGTTCCTACATAGCGTACATTTTATGAACAAAAAAGCAAACACTGATATTTTTCTGTTCCAAATCCGCACTGACCTCTGCAGAAAAATTATAGCAATCTAGCAGATTTTCCTAATGTGTTCACGCAGAGCTAAATAGCAATTATTTACCAATTTGATATTCTGTTTTTGTCAGCGGTTAGAAAAGTATGATGACTGTAAAACTCAAGTTTCCTTTTGTGCCTAGAGATACAAAATACGAGCAATCATGTTTGCTGTTTCTAAACAGGACCTGACCGCTATAAAAAAACCAAAATCGACCAAAATACCACACTTTCTCATTGTCTGACAGTAGGCTAAAAAGCTCCTCAGCCAGTTTATGTACCTCACCACAAGGTGGTTATATATGTTAAATCATCTTCCACTCACCTCATCAAAATGCAAGTGGATCTAAACACAGCATAGGTACAGGAACATTGACAAGGAAAATAGATTTTTTTTTAAAACACAAGAAATAAGAGAATTAATCCCCACTAAGCAGGCAAATATGTTTTTGTGTAACTGCGGTGTTCTGCAAATCTGACAGGTAGACTGTGCGTCTGCGAATAACAGAATTTCTATATAAGATGTGTCCCCACCTGCTGATCCAATGACAAACGTGCCCTGCTAATCCAACAGCCCACCTCGCCTTAAATCCCCTGACGTATCCACTGTCTAGAAGCAGGGCCTTATTAGCCGATGTTGAAAACCTCAACGCTTCGCTGTAAATCTGTTTTTTTTGCATTCCCTCAAGGCCTTATCCGACTGCAAGAACTCATAATGGCTCCCTCCCGGTACAACATCCGACTGAAGATCCGCCAGCTCCCCCTCGACTCGGAGGACGCGCGGCCCCTGTTGAAGGAGATGAAGCGAGGCAGGGAGTTCCGGATCATCTTTGACTGCAGTCACACCATGGCGGCCCAGATCTTGAGGCAGGTGAGCAGGGGATCATTACGCCCAAAGCTGGATATGTCTACGAGCGCGCGGGAGGTCCTCCTGGGACTCTATTACCTCAGTCTTTTTGCACAGTAGGTAGATGAAATATGTTCTCGAGTGGCTCCTTGAAGATTTTATTCTTAACGTGCAATCCTCTGCCACACATCAAACACATCTCCCTTGTCTGTTCCTGTCGATATTCACACACCAAAAAAATGATGTTTACTTTCATAAGTTTTTTTTTTTGTTTATCCTTTTATTTTTATATTATTGAATTTTATATTTCCTTGTGCCTGCTGTTTTACTTTCTCTGCTTGTCAGGGATCATACTCAGTTTTCCCTGTAACTAACACAAACCTCCATTTTCCAGTCCCACCTCTCCACTTTTGAGTGTCTGACCACTACCCTTGAATTGACCATAAAAGTCAAAACACAAACCTAAAGAAAAATATGGTATTGTCGATCTCGTTCGTGATTATAACTGTGTGCACACTGGGAAAAATAATGCAAATTATTCTTTCAAAGAAAAAAAAATGTCAATCACTCATTATGTGAAATCTTTGCAAAGACCTTGCATAAATATACTGTGCACTTCTAGTTTTAGCATAGGATTTTCAATGATGCACAATCTTGTTACAATATACACGTTTACTAGAAAAGTTATATATTTTTTCAAAATACACGGAAGAAAAAACAAATTACACATGATTGTTATGTACAAATGAAATATTAAAAGGAATAAAATAATACTTCGCAAACCAGTAAGGCCACATCTTGGCAAAATGGTGGAGTGTGCGAACACCCAGAGTGTAAATAACAAAAAAACTTAAAACAGACAAGTAAGAAAAGTTTGAAGTATATCTGGTATGTTTACCTCTTTCAGCAGTGTTCAGTTGCGGATGGTCACCCACAGGGCAATTCGAGTAATCATGGCCTGTCCATGACATTGTTTGGGCAGTGGGCAAGAAAGCCCCTGATTGGACAGAGAAAAATCAAGGAAGAAAGGAGCAGCAGTTTCTCGTAATAATTATGCTCAAGCTCTCTAATGTGCTGTAGATTGAGTCTTGCAAGAGTGAGAAGAAGTGGTTGCAGTTCAGATCAGGCTCACACCGTAACAGCATGGATAGACAGTACCCGGATCGGTCTAACAAATGACCAAACCATTGAGTAAAACAATGTAATTGCAGTTAAATCTGAGAAGTACTTGATATTAAATGGAGTAAGTCGTGTTCTAGCAAATATGATAACAAGTCAAGAATGTTCTCAAACAAATAAGGGACATATCATCAAGGACCGGCGATAATTATCGCTAAGCGCACTTAGCGCTAGCATAACTATCGCCGGCTAGCGTGGATTGTTATCGCTGAGATAGCGTGCTATTAGCAACGCTTATCTCAAAAGCGATAAAGATCCTAGCGCTAACTGCCAAATGTGAGATTATCGCTGGAAATCCAGCGATAATCTCACAAAGTTTGGCGTTAGCTTGATGATAGGGCAAGGCAAACTTAGCCATGATATCCACCTTCCATAGGATATCATGGCTAAGTCAGTCTTGAAGCAGGCGTAAGGAAAGTAGCGATAACAGGGGTTATCGCTACTTTTCTGGCCGCTATGCTTCTTAGCGTGGGGCTTGATGATAGGAGAAATGTCGCTTAGCGACATTTCTCCAGTCATGTCAGGGCAGGAACGCCCACTTTGCATCTCATTAGAGATGCAAAGCTGGGCGTTCAGAATTCAGGCACTAATGCAAGGTTTCACGCAATAGCGGGACGTGGCTGATTAGGCGATAAACTTATCGCCACATTTCGCCCGAAAACAGACGCAAAAGCGGCGATAATTTTTTATCGCCTCATTGATGATATGCCCCTAAGTACCTCATGTGCTCTAGTGCCAGGACAATCTTCCTAGGGTATCAGTTTGCCTTAAAAGTAGGATTCATTCATTTCATTCAAGTCAGTTTTAGAAAGGGTAGATACGATTGGAAAGCAGGTTTCATTCCTTTCTTTGAAGACAATCTCAAAAAGAGTGATACGATTGGAAAAGGGAATCTTCTTGTGCATTCTGGAATCTCGGATGAAGCGGAGAAGTAGCTTTAAGGCAAAGGCTTTTGGTCACAGACTAGTGAAAACAATCTGAGATATACTGGAGTATGACTTGAACACATCGTTTCGATTAAGTTTCTCAACGTCACTAATACTTGAGATGTGGCAGAGAACACTGTTCTGCCAAGAAGGTGCAATAAGCCCAACCGGCTGCTAGCAATAGCCAATGGTTGTTTTGGTGTCATTGCTGAGAGGTTTAAGACCAGTGAGTGTGAGGAGGATTAGGAATCTGATTACTTAAGAACACTCAAACATCTCGCTTCTCCAAAGTATGCAAGTAAATTGTATCGCTTTTCCAGTGGATGTGAAAGTACATTGATTTCAAGATTTGAGGAGGAGTGGAGGAGACAGAGAAGTGAAGGTTCAATTACAAAGCATCGTCTTTTTGTAGGGGTTAGTATTTGAATACTGGATGAATAGATCAATCTATGCTGGATTTTCCAGCAAACATTAGGCTACTTTGATATTTGAATTAGCAATTGCTCTTTACTCCTTTTGCATGTTGCAGATACCTTTATCCTTAGGATTGTGTTGTTTTTTATGAGTACTTACTACTCTGCCACAGTAGTGGCAGTTGATATTTTCAGTAGTAATATTTTGTCAGTATGCTTATTGGCAGTGAGGTACGCCACTGCCCTGTTCTTTATGGTTCAATTGTAGTGTGTGTGTGTGTGTGTTTGTGTATGAAATCTCCCTAGAAACAATTTGCAGGCCTTTTCTCAAGGTAAATGTAAGATCTGAAGGAATTTTACTCATATTTATATAACACGTTGTCAAGGTCACAAATCCATAAATTTGAGCCTTTTTGTAGAAACTTTGTGAAATGGGCAATGGAGCTATTGAACAACGTCATAAATATATGCAAGTATATGGGCTAACATAGGGCATTGAGCTCAATCTAGTGGTATTGACCTCTGTTAATGATATTTCCAGCTGTTAATTGGCTTACCCACAATTATGATTCCAGGCCGAAAGCAGTAATGCACAAGGAGGAAGGCATGCACTTATTACTTGGTTTCTGCAGATGTAAAGGCTATGGATGTTATTAGATCTTGAATTGACCAATTTCACACACTCATTGACACAGCCTAACTGGTCCAGTGTTTCTCACAACCCTTGTTCCACACTTTGACTGAAACCTAAATGTTTCAATCAATAGACTAAATTGTAGGTTTTCTTATAGGTTATGGCATTGCTCTGCACTGCGCTGAAGCTGTTACATTTTTACATGTACAGCGAAGAAGGTATGCTGTTCCTAAAGTGGAGTCGGAGACAAGGATAGGGATTACCTCGTGGGGGTAACCCACCGAGGTGAGGAGGGAAATTCCTCCTTTTGGAACTAGGGTACTCACACACCCAGCCAGATAGGTGCCATGCTTCATCATTGGGCCTGCTCCTCGTCAGGTCGGCGCTGCAATACCCGACGGGCACCCAATGAGGTGCTCTTTAGTGGAGATCTTTTGTTCCTGCTATTTGGTGCAGTGTGGGTGAGGAGCCTAGCTCGTGTAGATGTAGTGCAGAGGTGGGACAAGTGATTAAAATAGATCAGTTAATCCTAGAGCAAATTTATTCTGGTAGGTAAACTGCCTGATTAATAACTACTGATTAGGGGACGTCTAGGGACTATGTGTCTAGATGTCTGCCCACTACTCTCAATAGGTCAACATGTTTCTTGCCTTTGGAGTCAGGAGGATCTATGGCAATTCTTCAGGACCAAAGTGATAATTAAAACTATCTACACACCGTGGTGAGGTGAAACCTACATCCCACGTCATAACGACGTAGGTCAATACCTACGAGGTTGAGGAACCTAAACACTTTTGTTATGCCTCATCAGTATCCGGCGGGAACGTGGACAATACACATTTGTATCCAGCAATCCGTAGAATGCGCGTCTTGTGACTGGTAGGTTAAAAAGCGTTTAGGTTCCTCAACCTCGTAGGTATTGACCTACGGTGTTATGACGGGGGAGGTAGGTTTCACCTCACCACGGTGTGTAGAAAGTTTTATTTTATCACTTTGGTCCTGAAGAATTGCCACAGATCCTCCTGACTCCGAAGGCAAGAAACATGTTGACCTATTGAGAGTAGTGGGCAGACATCTAGACACATAGGGCCAGATTTACAAGCCCCCTGCGCCACCACTATGCCACCTTTCGTGATGTACTGGTGGTGCAGGGGGCTCCTCCATATTTACATGGAGAGGAAAAGCCACCCTGCGTGACTTTTCCTCTCCTCCTAAATATGGCCCCTTCACACGCAGCACTGTATGTTGAAGGGGCGTTCCAAGGGTGTTGCTGTGGGTGTTCCCACGCAACACCCATGGAACAAGACACATCTCCAGATTTATGAGAAATCGTAAATCTGGAGATGCGTGTGAATGCTACGCCTCCCCAGGGGAGGTGTAGGGAGGCGCAACGAGGAGAAATGTTTTCATTTCTCCTCGTTTCTTCCTCTTTCAATGCTTGCTACATTCTACAGCACGCATTGAAAGAGGAAAAAGCCTCTTGTGGTTGTTTTTGTGCAGGAAGGTGTCCCTTCCTGCACAAAAACAATCTCCCCACGGCGCAGGCATCCTTGCACCATGGTGCAAGGGTGCCTGCGCCAGCGCATGGCTGCAGTTTGTGCGCCAGCGCCGGGGAAGCACAGAGATGCGGCATATTCTTGTAAATATGTCGCATCTCTGTGCTTTCCAAACTAACGCAGCTCGGCGCAGCAAAATTATTTGCTGCACAGTGCTGCGTTAGTTTGTTGTAAATCTGCCCCCATGTCCCTAGACGTCCCCTACTCGGTAGTTTTTAATCAGGCAGTTTACCTACCAGAATAAAATTGCTCTAGGATTAACTGACCTGTTTTAATCACTTGTCCCACCTCTGCACTACATCTACACGAGCTAGGCCCCTCACCCACACTGCACCAAACGGCAGTAACAAAAGATCTCTGCTAAAGAGCCCCTCATTGGGTGCCCGTCAGGTATTGCAGCGCCAACCCGACGAGGAGCAGGCCCAATGATGAAGCATGACACCTAGCTGACTGGGTGTGTGAGGACCCTAGTTCCGAAAGGAGGAATTTCCCTGCCCACCTCGGTGGGTTACCCCCACGAGGTAATCAGGCGTGTCTCCCTATCCTTGTCTCCAACTCCACTTTAGGAACAGCATACCCTCTTCGTTGAACATTGTCCTGGGCATGTATGATGGACCTGTAAAAAGCCCATTGTTCCCCTCTTTTCGAAATAACATTTTTACATGTCCCAGATGGATCGCTGGAGTTACTACTTAGAGGCCCAAAACTCTTGAGGTATCTGTGGGTTAAACTGTGAGGAACACAATTCATCTCACTTATGAAATTCACTTTACTTTTTTACCCACTTCCTCGCCGAGAATGAATCATTAATTGGTTTGTTTAGAGGCAGAGGAGCATATCAGAATATCTATTTGCATTCCACTACAAAGATGTTTGGCACATGGACGACAAAGATGTTTGACACACGGGATATGAATGGATTCTACTGTGTGGATGCAAACAATCGGTCAGTCCCTGATGCATACCATTACAGATTTAAACTCATCTCTAGAAGTCCTCTGCACTGAAAGGAGAATTCTTTTACAAACTGGATTTGAAAAAATACAGATGGCTAAGGAAGCTTACTCTAGCCCTCCTGGGACTAGACCACAGAAATTAAGCCATTCTTTTGAGGAAGTGCTGACGAGAATCATATCTCCTTGTGTTCTCTCAAAGTTTCTGCCGTTTGTGCTGCTTAGACCTCCGTCTTGGAACTCACCTTCCACCAACCTATGTTTCATCACCTTATTCCCCACCTTGAAAACGACTCTAAAAGCACACCTTCTTAACAAGCAAGAAAGCTTGACTAAACCCAAACCCCAAATTGATCTTTTATCCACCCCCATATAATTACCCATGTTCAAAACATAGTGCCATGCACTGTGATTCAGTCACCAATCACCATTCCAATAATAGTAATATACATTTAAACTGACAAAGACCCATTTGCTGTATATCCTGTTTCTGAGTACATTTATTTTTCTAATGTTTCCCGTTGCCACAGATAAACTGTACTGGCCATTTTATCCTGAATTTCCAGGCTCAGGGTACTATTTTGTGACACTTTAGCTTGGAGTAAAATAGATACTTTTTACGAATGTAATGTTTCTTTTGTGTGTCAGCATATATCACAAGCATAAGAATACGTTGTGCAAAAGGTGTCATGTGCAGTGATTTACTGTTTTTCTCTTTTTTCCTTGGAGGCAATGGCAATGGGGATGATGACCGAGTACTACCATTTCATCTTCACAACCTTGGTGAGCTATTTTCATTTACTGTACATTCATTAGGTTTATGCTTTGTGTAACATTACCATGAGTGGCTACCATCTAGTGGGGTTGCCGGTGACAGGTATGAGTGTGTGTATGTGTAGCATGTGCATGCTTTTTTGTGTGTTCATATGTGTATGCTTGTGTGTGTTTGAGTTTGCATGACAACATTTTTGAATTACCAAGGCTTTTTTTAATATATATTTCTCCTGCAATTGATTCTCGGATTGCATTTATTATGCTCCTTATTTGTTTTTGAAGAAAAAGAGTCATTACATCAAACAGGCGCAGTAGATATCAACAAATGTTTTGTGATCCTACATGCTTCCTATATTTATACTCTGCAGCACAGTCCTGTCTTTTCTTTATTACCTGCCCACATCATAGCTGTTGGAGCTGGCCCTTTCTGTAAGTTCACCCCAGATTTGTTTGCCTTCCTCCACCTTCCTTTGTTGAACCCATTTTTCTTTTGGCTATTAGAACTCTGTGCACTTTTTCCCTGCTAAACATGGGTGAAGTGTGCTCTTCTTAAAACATGATGAACATCACCTGATTGGTATATATAATGTTTTTGTAAATCACTGGTATATGGTACTACAGGTACCTAGGTCTTGTACATTAAATGCTACTAATGGGCAGCAGCGCTCATTGTGCCACCCACTAAAGCAGCTTTTTAAAACATGTTTCAGAATGAACACAGCAGCCTATAGTGCCATTTTAAACCATTAGCCAAGCATAAACCTTCCCTTTTAGTACCTATAAGTTACCCTAAGGTAGGCCCTCCAGGCTCATAGGGCACGGTGTCTGATATTTAAAATGTAGGACATGGGTTTGCTTTTTCATGTCCTGAAAGAGAAAAACTAATTTTTCACAGATGTAAGACTTATCTCTCCCATAAGCTAACACTGGGTTACCTTATTACATTTAATAAGTTGTAACTTCAGATTGAAAGTAGATAGAGAAACGATGTTTGCACTAAAAAGCTGGCATTTCCTTCCCAACGTTTCTAAGGACTTTCTAGGGGTTTTCAGCTACCTCTGCCTGTTAAGGGTTTCCCCCACATGAATGTGTTTTATGCCAAAACAGTGAACAATAGGACCTGGGTGTAGCTGAGAGATGGTCTTCTGTTTTTGCTGACTTTGTTTTTGCTGGCCTTAGGACTCAGCACACTTTACAACTGCTAACCAGTGATAAAGTGCTTGCTCTTTTTCCTTAAAACATGGTGGAATTGGCTTATACCGAAATGGCATTGTTAGACTTAGCATCTTTGGCGTGGTTTCCCCTGACTTTTCGGCTCTACCCCCGTATTTTTGATGCTGTGCTGGATTTCTTTTTGGCTGGCTTAGCTGCTTTGGGCACTTTGCCACTGCTGATCAGTGTGAAAGTGCAAGTGCTACCTGTGTAAATTGATATTACAATTGGTTCTGCCTAATTGTCATATTTGATTTACTGGTAAGTCCCTAGTAAAGTGCACTGAGTATGCCAGGGCCTGTAAATCAAATGCTACTAGTTGGCCTGCAGCATTGATTGTGCCACCCACATGAGTAGCCCTGAAAAAGTATCTCAGACCTGCCACTGCAGTGCCTGTGCATAGTTTTAAACTGCCATGTCGACCTGGCAAGTGCACCCACTTGCCATGCCCTAACCTTCCCTTTTCTAACATGTAAGACGCCCCTCAGGTAGACCCAAGGTACCCCCATGGCCAGGGTGCAGTATGTGTGAAAGGTAGGACATGTACTAGTGTGTGACATGTCCAGATAGTGAAATACTGCCAATTTCGTTTTTCAGTATTGAAAGGCTATCTGTCCCATAGGATAGCATGGGAGTTGCTTTGTAACATCTTACAAGTATAACCTCCCATTGGGGCAAGATAGAGAAATAAAGTTTAGGCTCTCTGAACTCAGAATTTAATAACTCATATTTTAGTAAAGATGTTTTTTTAATTTGTGTGTTTGAAAACACCACTTTTAAAAGTAGGCATTTTCTTGTTTAACCATCCTGTGTGCCTCTGCCCGTTTGTGGATTGACTGTCTGGTTTTGTAATGAGAGGGGCTGGGGATGTACATTCAAGGTAGACAGCCACTTGGGGGTTTGAGGTGTGCCTGGCCTTTCCTGGATGACTCAGAACTGAGCTGAATAGACTGTGGCTGTCTTTAAAGTAGTGAGAGGAGTTTTCCTTGCACCTGAATAGGGCCTGTCTCCCTTGCACAATGCCATCTCCACCCCCTGTGGTCATACTGCACCAGTGAGGACAGAACTGGCTTGGACTGGGCTCAGAGACCCTGGCACAAAGAGGAGCAAAGACAACATGTGGTATAAGTAGTGGACCTTAAACCCCAGAACTTTAGATCACTTCTGGACTCAAAAGGATCCTTTGCCAAGGAGAAGAGCTGTAGAGCTGTGAGGAGAAGTACTGCCCCTGTGCTGTATGCCGTGTGGGTTGGACTACAGTTGCTGCTTCTGCCAAGGAAAGGACCAAGGCTAGAACTTTGTTGAGAAACCTGCTTAAAGAATAATCTCCAAGGGCCTGTGTGTCCTGGCCTCCTGTTCTGATGTCTCAGGGACACAAAGATTTCACCCCTAGCTACCCTGAACTCTACTGTTGAGAGTTCTGACCTACCAGGAGGTTTCTATTCCAGTTTTGAGCATCTGGAGGTTGTTCCTGCTGGTGGGAGCTGGGGCAAACCTAACAGAAGCAAGAAAACCATCTCCAATGCCATCAGCGATGCCGCTGTGAGGCCGCGACCTGCACCGAGACCAAGGTCACCGCTTGTGAAGTGCACAACGCACCGCCTTTGCTGCTGGTCCGATGCCCTTCGCCGCCTGCCAACACCTGCAGTTATCGGCATTCCAGATGCCAGTGTTCGCACCGACTCCGTCACCACCTGCACCTGCATCCTGTTATCTCAGCACAGAAAACCACTGAGGGTGACTCCACAAACTTGCCGACTTCGCATCGCTTTACCGGAACCAACGCCTCACCGCCGATACAACTGACTTCCCCTGTCCTGGATTCAACATGTCACCTCCTCGCAGGCATGGCACCTCGCCCACCCATGTCAGCCAGGGAGCCAGCCTCGACCTCGTCACCAACGCCTACCTCCACGACTCGGTGCGTCATCATAGACTTTGTTTTCCAAGCTACTGTTTGTTAGGGGGTCTGTGTGACTCTGTGTCCGATTCTGCGCACCTCGCAGTCGGCACGGGACTTTGGATTTATTGCCATCACAATGTCGTATTAGCCCCAGGTGGAGCTATTTATTTTCATTGTTGATGTGGTGGCAGCTAACTAGATCTCATCTCAAGATATGTCGGCTCAAATGATCCTCTGCTGCAGTCAATATGCAAAGTGTTTGAGCCCTAATATCTCAAAAACTACCAAATGCATGTACACCAAATCACAAAAAGCACACTTTGTGGACCAAGATCTAGCTTTCTGGCAAATTTGTTATAATTTCAGTAAGTGTAGCTCTGTTTCATTTTCCTATGGAAAAATGACAATGGAAGATGTGTTTTGGGGCAACTCTTTTCCTAAAACCCTGCTTGACAGATCACCCTGAAACTTTCCAGTTAGGTGCCGATATGGAAGAAATTTTTGGGGAAAGTTTCAAGAAGATTTGTCAAACGGCATCAAAGTTATTAGGGGAAAAAAATAACTGCAACTATAACTATAACTACCTCAAGCGGAGGCCAAGGAAAAGAGGCGGGTGGTAAAAATAGAGACACAACTACAGCCTGAACCGCTGGATGGGATTGCACCAGATTTGACAGAAATTTAGCTTTTGCTCCCGAAAGTGTGCTTTTTTGTTTTTGGGTGTAAAACGTTTATGTAGTTCTCAGGGTTTTAAATGAAAACCAAATTTGCATATCGAGGGTTGCAGACCCTTTGCAAATCTTGCCAATCTCGTGTAGAGATCTGCTTGGCTGCCAACACTTCAAACAGGAAGTGCTGGCAGCCATGTTGGCACTCAGTCGCGCTGCATAAATTATACAAGAAAGAAGTTGCTCATATTCATTTAAGGGTGGTTTGGAAGGTATTTTACCAACCCACAGCTGTAATACTGTGCTTCGAGTGCTGAAAGGCAGTTGTCATTTTACAGCTCAGCATGGATGGCACTGTGCTAATCCTATGTTTAAAGACTCTGCTGTAGAAATGTCTCTTTCTATCTCGGCATGGATGGCACTGTGCTTATCCAAGCTTAAAAACTTTGATAGAAAAGCAGCCATTTGAGGAGAGCAAATTCAAAGTGTTGCTGGTGTTGTACGATGCTCTATACAGGAGCTGCTTGCCACCTAAATATATATCTATTTTACAAACCTCAAACTAAAACACAGATTGCAATTACATATTAGTATTAGGGGAGGGCAGAACTTGAAACATGAAAATCTGCGAGATTCTACAGAGTTCCATGAACGGTTGGAAATTGGCATGTTGTGCTCCTGGCACTGATTTATAGCATTGAGAACTTGTTCACACTGCAAAATCAGTGCGAATGGCACCATGCAGTGAGCCAGAGGCTGCTGCTTCTTTGCTGCCACTCGAGTAGATTTTCTATTCAGGAGACAACTGTCTTTCCGCAAACAATCGCAACCGTATTGAGAAAATCTCGCTGGATGCCCTCCTTGCGCCTAAAAGTTGCTCTAGTGGCGCCAATTCTCACTCGTTTTTGTCAACTTTGGTGAGCCTTGCGCAACAAAAGACTCCACCGCACAGTGATTGGCAAAATTTGGCCAGAACTCCGCATCACAAGCATAATGCACAGTGGCAAAATCTCTGCCAACTCCAACAGTGGAGAGGGATTTATCACCAACACCTAGTTGGTATACCAAAGTGCTAATTTTGTGTGAACCAGTATCCTTTTGTGTGAAATTATTGTTTGTAGTTGTTTTGATATATTTTTTTTTTTTAATTTTGAATTTGTTTTTGTAGTAAAATGAGTTTGTCATAATCTCATCTAATTTTTTCAATTTTTTTGTGAATTTCTATTGAAGTAGCCAGGGCAGTTGTATAATTCAACATCAAATGGATTATGGGCAAATATATGTTCACTTCACATAATGACAAATTAAGTTCTTCCTTTTAGTGAATCAGCAAATATTAAAGTTGTATTCTGCCATCACCCCTTTCCCTGATATAAGGCAACACACATGCCAAGCACTGTCTGACATAGGCCTGCAAACACAATCATGAACATCACCTATGTGTCAAGTGCAGACCTGGATCATGAAATGTGGTTCCTATGGTGCATGCACTAACTTAGATATTGGCTGTGCTGAAATAAGGATGGAGTCGTAGGTCCTCTTCCAAAGTGTACATAGAGAAGGGTGCTCTAACTGTGCATTGTATTCTTTGTGACCCCCAGCTTATTTCCCAATTTCTTATTTTCCAAGTTCCTGCATTAGTTATACAATGCAGGAGCTCCAGCCAAGGTGTTCACCCATTTGCACGGGTCCATGCCTCTACGCATTGAGGGCATTCCCCGTTCACAATGAAGAGGCATCCAATGTGTGCCTGCTCATTATTTACTAAAGAAGAACTTACTCAAGATTCTGTAGACCTTTTGGATGTTTGAAATTGGCCATGGTAGCAACGCCCACTACACGCCTGTAGCACTTCCATAAACCAGCCTTGTGTCACGTTGTTATCCATGGCATCCGTGATAGGACACATTCTCTGACCAGTGCCAGCAGTGCTCAATTTGAGTTAAGTGTTGCAAGAGGGACTGTTCTTACTTTTACTCATCAGACTCTGACCAGATGAAAACAAATAAAAACAAAAAAGATAGAAAGGAGAAAGAGAAAGATGGTAAACAGTGTCAAAGGGAGAAAGCAGATATGAATAAGAACCCACAAGAGTGTGATAAAGGGACAGGGAGTGTCTGGTGGTGAGTGAAAGAGGTATTAGGTGGAATCAAGACTACACAGCCTTGGTATTTGGCACTCTCGACATTTGATAGTGGGGCCTTTTTCTTTTGAGCAAAACTTTATGCCTTGGTACTTAGGGGCATATCAGCAACAAGGCGATATAAAATTATCGCTGCTTTTGCGTCCATTTACGGGCGAAAAAGCGGTGATAACTTTATCGCCTAATTAGCAAGGTCACGTTATCACGTGGAACCTTGCATTTGCTCCCGGATTCTTAACGCCCAGCTTTGCATCTCTAATGAGATGCAAAGTGAGCGTTCCTGACCTGACATGACTGGAGAAATGTCGCTAAGCGACATTTCTCCTTTCATCAAGCCCCACGCTATGAAGCATAGCGGCAAGAAAAGTAGCGATAACCCCTGTTATCGCTACTTTCTTAGCGCCTGCTTCAGTACTGACTTAGCCATGATATCCTATGTAAGGTGGATATCATGGCTAAATATGTGAGGCCTTATCATCAAGCTAACGCCAAACTTCGTGAGATTATCGCTGGGTTTCCAGCGATAATCTCACGTTTGGCAGTTAGCGCTGGGATTTTTATCGCTTTTGAGATAAGCGTTGCTAATAGCACCCTATCTCAGCGATAAAAATCCACGTTAGCCAGCGATAATTATCCTAACGCTAAGTGCGCTTAGCGATAATTATCGCCGGTTGTTGCTGATATGCCCCCTATTCTTTTACAAATTGAGTCCTGAGAATTCTTAGCACTGACCTATCCCTGCAGACACAGCAATCACTACCACACGGTGAACAACCATTACAACGCAACTTTTACAACGCGCTGCCATTACAACGAAACTGTTACAACGCAAATGCTGTGACAACGCATGCCATTACAACACAAGTCTTTACATCGACTTGCACTAGATGGCGTGCTAACATTAAAAATAGTGTAGTTTACTATCCAAACACCTTCCCTACTGCAACGTGGACTGGAGTTAGAATAGTAAATTACCCTTTTTTAATGTTAGCACGCCATCTACTGCAAGTCGATGTAAAGACTTGCGTTGTAAAGACTTGCGTTGTCACAGCATTTGCATTGTAAAAAATTCGTTGTAACAGCATGCGTTGTAAAAGCATGCGTTGTAACATCATACATCCCTACCACACTCATGTGAGTCACAACGTGAAGCTTGAAACTCATAGCAACAACACGGGAAGTGTTGAAACTTCTTTACTTGTTATGGTAAGGGTCGCAGGCTTAGCATGCTCTGACCTCAAGGCAAAATTACCTCCTACCCAGCAACCAACCGAGTCCTGTGCTTAATTTGTGTTCCAACAGATATGATAACAATTAACTGTTGCTCTGTGGACTTCAGATTATTTTCAGTCTGAGCTGTGTATCCGTGATCGTTTTTTAAACGTTATTGTTCAGTCAACAGTTAATTTCCTGCTAAACCGAGCAAAAATAATCCTGTCCTTGATTCTCTGGGAGAGAAAGACATCCTGTAACAAAAGCAAAGCAGGAAATGTTATAAAACTTATTTGTCAAATGCAAAAGACATTTTAATTACCCAACCTCCCCATTATCTACTCTTGCCAGCTTTAAAGCGCTCTGAGATAACCTCATATTAATCAGCCACTTCGGAAGAAACAAGACAATTTCATCTGCGTATTTTACGAAGGCCTGGAGGAGACAGGACAAAATACAGAAAGATAATAAATTAATAGATTAGCAATCACAATTAATGCCACTTTCTGTAATAACGCTACTATCTTGGGAACGATATTTTAATCTCGCCGATGCTCGGGGCTGCATGTTCTGCACTTGTACTCGAGCGTCAGCCGCACTAGACTCACGAGGGGGCTAATGAATTGGGCTGTTATTTTGTAATGAGTGTCTCTAAATGGCCCCCAGTCAATACTGAAAACTGTGGATCAACATTTGGCAGCGCTCGCGTCGAGGTTCTGCCAAGCTTATTGCAAGGTTAGACACAGTTCACAAAGGAAAGGCCTCGCTATCCATGAGAGACATGTTAACCACTTCCGGCCGGAAGCTAGTTCCGCTCTGAACAAGGAGAGCTGAAAAGAGAGGAGTTCATTTCAATTTAGATGAATTAGTTAGTGATACTGAGATACGTTTCTGTTACTTTATTTTTGTGTGTTGCACAACAAACACTGTAACCTAAGGTTGTTATCGGATCTTTCCTACTTTCCTTCCCCGGATTCTTGACATTTTGTTCACATATGCCTTGTGGGGATAATGTGTAGATTTTCTCTGACCAATTTCAACGTTGTCTTTCTGGGGTCCGTATTATACAATATAGTGCATTTTCCTTGTTAGCGCTGGGTGCAACTTTTAAAAGGTGCGCTCGGCACCAACAAGGAGAGTGCACCATATTCGATTAAATGCGCTGCCCCCAGGGCAGCCGCAAACTCGTGCTGCCCTGAGTGCAGCGCATTCATGTGAAATATGAAGCAGCTCCTCCGTGTTTCACAATGCAGGCTGGAAACCCGCCGTTAATTTTAAGAGGGCTGAGCGATCCCCTTGCAGGCAGGTGCTGTGAGTGACTGCACCCACCTGCAAGGGAATGTCAAGGAGGTCCATAGGGCCCCCTTGATACCTCCAGAGGGCTGCCCTCAGGGGGTGTACAGACAGTGCGCTACTTTTTAGGTAGCCCACTGTCAGTGCGCCTCCTGACAGCTTCCTTACCTTTGCTCCCACGTCTATAATACGGCTCAGGCGTAGAAGCAAAAAGATTCCCTTATTTGCATAGGGCCATACCCCATTCAGCTGAGGGAACGCCCTGTGATGATAGCGCTGGTGCTATGTGTGCACCAGCACTATCTGTATTACAGAAGGGGCCGCACAAGCATCTGTGGCCCCTTTTGTAATACCAAAGTGCCCTTTGCGTAAAGCGAGCGCAAACACCCTTTGCTCCTTCGGGGCACTTTGTATGAAATGGCCCCAGGTGTCAATCTATCGTCTATCTCAGTGTTTGGGAAGCTCAAAAACATTTCCAATAAGGTTACAGGTAAGTCCTTCTGCTTCCTGTATGTAGTTGAAACATAAGCATGCAGGGGCAGATTAAGAATTCACGCAACGCAGCTCATCAAGGCAAGTTGCTGTGTTGCATTGCAGGAATGCAAGAGAGCTGAGAAGCACTATATCTACCAAGATATGGCACTCTCCAGCTCTCCCCCAGCACAGCTGAACCGAGGCTGTCCAGTGCGAACACAGGTACACCTGCACCATGGTTCATGGGTGCCTGCATACAGGCAGGATTGTTTTTGTGAAGGAAGGAATACCTAACTGCACAAAAACAATCCAAAGACATGTTTCCCTTTTATATGTGTGATGCAGAATGCATCATGCATAGAAAGAGGAAATAACAAGGAGGAAAAAAAAAATTTCTCCTCGGTGCGCCTCTCTGTGAGAGGTGTACTAATTTTATGAAATTCCAGTTTTACAAACCTTAGTAAATCTGTATAAAATCCATATATGGATGCATTGGAACACCAGTGCTCCACCCAAGGAATGCCTACCACTAAGAAATGTAACGCAACACCGCTCAAGCTGCTGCATTGCATTACATTTCTTTACAAAGCCAGGCTAGGACACACAAATCAGGGCTTGCATGTGTTTGTAAATTCTAGTTAAACTTTTGGTTGCCCTGCATCACCTTGCACGATGCAAGTGCGACCCAAAGGCTTAGTAAATCTAGGCTGCAGAGTCCACACTTGAAGAGAGAGTTGGAAGGAAGGATATCATGGCGTGGCTGGTTGCAGTACTCATGATTCCAGATCGCATCACTAGTTTTCATGGATGCCAACTTGTCCATTCAGTTTGGCTCATTGGTGGCTGGGTTTGAGTTCTGTATTGTAAATGCTCATGTTTCACGATAGTTATTCGTAAAATTGAATTGTCATACAAGATATACAGGGTTCACAGAAAGGGGGGCTAGAAGGAGCATGGAACAAGGAGGTGCAGGGGGCACGGCACGTGAAATTAGGAAACAGACTGCAGGGGACACAGGTAAGGAAGCAGAGAGGCAGAACAGTGATTGGTGATGAGGGAGTGGGGCACATGGTGTAGGCAGTGTGAAGGCACTGGGGGAGGAAATAAGATTGGTGGTGGGCAATAATGCCATGTGATGTGATGTGTGAAATAATAATGTAATGCAGCACATGAAGGTATGTTTTAGTGTCACGGTGTTAAGAGAGAAACTGAAGTATGTTCTGTATTGTACTATTGATGTGTTGTGGTAACTGATGTGGTGGTATGGTTTTGGCGGTACGATATGAAGAAATGTCAAGTGAATGGTTTGTGAGTTGCCATGCAGCACTTCAATTGAAATGTTAGATGCAGCTGGGGCCCACTGCCACTCATTTTTTGGGACAGGCCCTTACCTTTGGTCATCAGATTTTGACAGAGAGCAAGAAAGAGCAAAACACAAACGTAGGAAAGAGGAGGATGTGGAAAACGAAAAAGCTGTGAAAAAGGCAGAGAAAAAAGAACCTGCAACAGTGAAATAAAGAGGCAGGGGGTGTCTAGTGAGGGAAGAAAGTGGCATGAGGTGGAATGAAGACTACACAACCTTGGTATTCAGCAATCCCAACATTTGTTGGCGCCAGCTGCTGACTCCTGAGAAGAACTTTGGGCACTAGCACATAACATTTTACTAATTAGGCCTGGTGGCATGTGCTGTTATCTATAGTGTTTCCTGTGTATTGGTAAAATGCAAGAGCAGATAGAAGGTGAAGCTGTCCTACAAATGTCTCTTTCCTTCAGTGCATAGTCTCTTATCAATAATCAGCTTCCCTGGTAATACTTGTCCTGAGGCCCTGCCCTCTTATCTATACCTTTTTTCACCTCTTGCCCTGGCTTCTCTTGGGCTGGAAGGCGATCTTTGGGACAAGTGGGCGATGAACTGCGCAGAGGAGAGTTAGACGCAGGAGGGAAGGCTCTCCCGTCATCTACCAGCGCCTAACTGGTTGCCAAGGGCACTCCTCATTAACATATTTGAATTTCAAAATGACACCTGGGAGGTAAAAGCTTGATGGTCCAGGCAATTGGCAAGGACCTGGTCACATGACCGAGTGATAATTAATCCTTGAACAGGGAGGTCAATCAGGCATGGTGTGTCAGCAGATAATTATGGGGGCATGCCTAGCAGGACCGATCATGCCTAGAAAGCATTCCCCTGGTGTAAGGTGGGGGCCCATTGGGCTCCAGACTTAGGGAAACTCAAAAAGGGATTTGTTAGTGGAGAGGTATTAAAATAACATTTGCATTCATTATGCATAAGTAATGTCTGCTGTGTTGTGAATAAGCATGCGTTGCTAGGAGAATGCAAAAGGGGTAGCAAAGGCAATCAAAGCAAATTAGATGCCATCAATATTTTCTGCTATGTAGGAATTCGGTGTGTCTGGAGTTGCAATGTTTTCTCTGCAAACTTCCCGTATTTCTCACAAGTGCTCTGACTGCTATCTGTAGTTTGTGAATGTTTATACCTATGGAGTTTCACTTTAAATCAGGACTTTTGGGCTGCTTTTGGGTTACTGCAAGAAAGCAAAGATAAATAACCATCCAGTGTCAAAGCTGTTAAGAAAACAGTTTTAAAGTAAACTTGTGAGACAGTGGCACACTCACAAGGAAATAGTGCCAAGATGTAGGGGTTGTATGCTGGGATGTAAACATAGGAAAGCTTTGTAAACTATAGAAAGACCATTATTCAAGATCTTCTTGCTCACTTGCTAACATAATAAACACCTACCTTTCTTTTTCATCATCGCCACAGCGTCTGCAACTCTCTGGCCGCTCTCTCTGTGCTCTTCGTGGTCTAGTGTATTCGCTCTTGACCCCCTCCATTCAGGATGGCCAAGGGGCCTCTAGCTAGGGTGGTACCTTAATGTAATTATAGAATACGTCCTTCATTCAATCCAGACCCTTTCCCTAAAACCCACTCCATCTGGAGAAGCCAGCCCATACCCCATCTGCACTTCCAGTTTTACATTCCAGATCCAGCACCACACCCAGGTAACCGCTTTAATCCGCTCTGCAACTTCCAGGGGTGATGGACCTGTCCACTTATTGCAGATTTCCCTCCATGCAAAGAGTATCTGATAAACCAAATGGCCTTGCTGCTCCCTATGCAAAGAGCAACATGTTGCCATATCCACTCCCTGGAGGATCAACTGTGAATTTATGACTGTTGCTGCCCCAAGTGTATCCTTCAGGGTAGCCTCTATGCCAACACAGGACACTTTTATCCTGGTTTACTGAAAATAGACGTGATCATCATTGGCTTTTAGAAAGTCACACCTTTTACAGTGAATTTAGCTATTTTTGAAGGTGTCCAACACAATCTATTAAAAGTGAAAAAATGTGTTTGATTCAGGTTTGCTGGTTTGACAACTGAATATAGTAATTTCAAAGATTCACACCAGATTGACTGAAAGCCGACCCCTTGGAAGGTGTCTCCTCACACTGTGTGTGTGGATTCTTATTTTTTATCATCTGCTACCAGGAATTTCCAATACCAAAGAGTGACCTTCTTCTTTTTAGATCTAATGTCCTGAAGAGAGGACTCAAATTCCCAATTCCCCCGATCTCCACATTTGAGGATGAAAACCAGGAAAACAGTTGGACATACTAAAACCTAGATAGCCCATCCCCCACTCTTGCCCTGTGGACCTCCCAGGGTAACATCCCTTGCATTACCATCAAATCCCCGCGGGTAGCAATCCCAGTGCGGAGTAATGAAAAACTCAGCTGATCCTTCATACGGTCTGGATTACCTGGGGAGTCCCATATTGGTGCAAAATCAGAATAATGACCTACACAAACCAATTTTATATCACTACACCTTAGAAACTTCAATTGCACCTTTTTAAAATACTTAGGTGCACCAAACTTATACAGAAACCCATCGACAGCAACCTCCTCCATCATCTCTCCCAATACCTTACCCCAGGTAGAATGATCGTATTTTCCCAACAGCCTTCGGATATTCTTAAACTGGAATACTATGGAATACAGAACTAAATCTGGGAGAGCCAAGCCACCAATAACCAGCCTACGTCTAAGCTTTTTCTAAGCCAATCTGGCCCCTCTAGAAGCCCAAATAAAACGAACTATTTTCCTCTGAATTTTATCTATATTTGATCTTGAGAATATAAGGGGGATACAATTAAAGAGATGTGTTAGCTTCGGAAGGATTGTCATCTTTACTAAGTTAACGCGTCCGTAAATTGTTTGGGGCCAGTTCTTCAACCTAGAGAGCAATACATCATTTCCCTAGCTACCCTTTTTAGGTTACAGAGAGAAATTTAATCCACCTTATTGACAATCGTAATCCCTAAGTATTTTATCTCCCAGCTAATCCTATCACTCCACCCTTCTACATTCCCACACATTATTTTCATTTTGGACTTATAGACCAGGTACCCTGACAAAGCTGCAAATTCTCCTACCAACTGTTCCACTCTCAACACAGTGGTATCGGGGTCAAAAGTATAAATTAACAGGTCGTCGGCATACAGCGCTATCTTGCTATCATACGCTGATGCATGGAAGAGGCCAACCGATTTGTCTGCCCTTAACGGTTGTGCAAGAAGTTCGATGTAGATATTAAACAACTTAAGAGACAAGGGGCAGCCCTGCCGGGTATCTCTTTGTATATTAAAACTCCTTGTCAGAGAACCATTAAAGAGGATCTAAGCCGATAAATTTTAATATAACTTCTGGAGGGTATGTATAAAACCTGAACCAAACCCTATAGCGCCCAAGACCTCCCACAGATATGACCAGCACACCCGATCAAATGCATTATCCGCGTCAATCGAGACCACGGCCAAGGAAATCTAGCAAGTCGCAGCGAGGTCAATTATGCCTACCAGTTGTTGCGTAAGCTATTGAATTAGACTCCTTGGGATAAACCCTTTTTGATCAACATGAATCAGCTGAGGGGCTAGCTTGGCCAATCTCCCCACCAAAATACTCATAAAGACCTTATAGTCTACGTTCAGCAGGGATATCGGTCGATAAGAGTCTGCTTTCCTGGGATCCTTGGTGGGTTTTCAGATCAAAACAATTTTGGCTTCTTTCCACATTGTTGGAATCTACCCGCCCAGCCGGTGTATTGAATTAAACATAACATCCCACACTGGAATCAGTTCTTTTATTAGAAACTTATACACCTCAATGGGGAGAGCATCAGGGCCTGCAGCCTTGCTATTCTTATTCTGGAGTAGACATGTCCTAATCTCTTCTTTTGTTATAGGGGCATCCATAACTTCTCTACCCTCCAGTGTGGGTTTTGGAGCTTGCACTTTATCTAGCCAGGCTTCAAGCTGCTCTGAGTTTGGGTAGACCTTCTCCGTATATAACTCAGTAAATAAAGATACAAGGCAGGCTTGTATTGCCACTGTCTTACCCGAGATTTCACCCACAGGTTTGATGACAATTTCCCTGAAGTAGTTCCTTGACCTACCCACCCATGCCTTCCATGCCAACAGTGAACCCGCTTTCTCTCCATACTCAAAATCCCTCATGCACCTGGATTGATACCGTGCCCTGCACTTCATATCCAATTTGATCTTATAATGTAACACCGCCTCTTCCAATTGGCTTAACAGTTCCCCCCTTTCTTCACTCATCCTGAGGCCTGGTTGTTGGAGATCCGTCTCTAGGGCACCTACTCTATCTTCCAATTCTTTTAGATTTTGTCTCTCAGTCTTATTCTTTAAGTGAGCCAAATTTTGTTACACCCCTCTTATGAATGCCTTACAAGTCTCACAAACAACTTCTAAAGAAGGGTATCCTCGGTTATCGGTAAAGAAACCCACCAATGCTTGTTTTAAACCCGTAATTATGGCAGGGTTTGAGAGAATGGACCTTTTGAACGTCCATTTTGAGCTTGGTTGGCCCCCAGAACATTCTAAGGACATACTGACCCCAGCATGGTCCAAAATATGGGCAGGTTGAATGTGGACCGGCTTTACATTTCCCACCAAAGCGCTATCTACAAAAATGTAGTCGAACCTTAGGAAGTGTCCATACTTCTTACCATGAAATGTTAAGCCCTGCCCTTCACCCTTAGTATGTCTCCAAATATCTACCAGAACTAAATTCTGCAGCAAATTCTTCAGGGCCTGTCTCACCAGGGGTGTTGGTGTGGTTCTTTGGAGCAGATCTATTTAGATTGGGATCAAGGACGAAATTAAAATCCCCTGTGATGATTATGGGGGATGTGGCCTCTATTAGATTCCTTTCTAAATTGGATAGTTCCCGGGGGGTCGTCGATCTTTGGGCCATATAAAACAACTCAAACAAACTCAAAGTCTCCATATTCCAAGGTTGCAATGGCACATCTCCCAAAGCTATCAATTTTCAAGGATTTTATCCCAAAATGACTTTCTACCCAATGACACTTAGAAAAAAGAGTTCTGCTTTGCCTGTCCATTAAATGAGCATCTTGTGGAAGAATGACCTGGGTCTGAATTTCTTCTAAATACCTCATAACCAATCTCTGCCTCCCAGTCGATATAAGACCATTCACATTCCATGACAGCAGAGACAACTTATTACATCCCCCATTTTCATTATTTCCAGTGGGCACCATACCCAAACATTTGCATAACAATCTAAGCCAGCAGGCTACATACATTTGGCTAGGAAATATCGAGGACTTATTTTTTCTAGTTTTTTCCTACTGCTCCCCACCCAGTGCCCTTCCCCATCCCCCACCCGGTGCCTCCCTTCTCAGCACTCCCTGGGGAACCCTCCAGTGGCTTTTAGACATGCAGCCATATTGAGCTCCTCCCAGGAGGAACATACCCACTTAAATACAAAGTGAAAAACAAACTCATGCCCACCAACCCCCCCAAATTCCCCTACACAAAACCTTCACCTTTCTAGAGGTCTTTTTTTATTAGGTCAATTAAACCATCTACTTCATCCACCGACCTATAATTGTACATATGGTTATTTCACATTACCCGAAGCATTGCCAGGAATTTCAATTGTGCCTTAGCCCCAGGCCTTTCGAGCTCCTCCATCCTCTTGCTTAGCTCCCATTGCCTCTGGTCAGTAGCATGATAAACATTCGATCTTATGGCGAAAGAATAAGAGCTGACCGAGAAGGTACCATTACTGAAAGGCTGCTCTCAGGATCTTCTCCTTCGCTGTGTATGATAGAAAGTTTACCAAGACTGTTGGTGAGCACCCCTGCTGTCTGCCTCCAAACATTTCCATTTGATGGGCCAGTGCTTGTGCGGATAGGGCCCGGACCCCCCAGAGAACCCACGCCCCAACCTGCTGTAAACCCACAATCAACTAGTCAGTCCAAGAGTGTGGGTAAAAACGGCCATGTTTAATCAATCAAAACATTCATAAACATGACAAGTAAAACATTATTAACTTTCAAATTTAAAAATTCACTTAATCACACTTTTAATATTTACAAGCGTTCATAATCACTGGTTATGCGATATCTAAGTACTCCAGCACTAAGGGGCCTTCTGGCTCGCATCACCTATCTGAGAACCACGCAAGGCGCAAACCACCTGCGTCCTTGAGCGGTGAGCCCCCAGCCCTCGGTCCTTGTCCGTCTTTTTCTGGGGGCCCACCCCTCTAACACCAGGCTGCCAAGGAGGCTTCGGTGACCTGTCGCCCTTGCCTCTCCAGCCGGTGTCCCCATTCTCCCTGCGGAGAGCTTTCCGTCTCTCCCTCAGTGCTGGCCTCGGGAGTATGCAAGCAGGCCTCCCGTCACCCTGAAAATCACTGTTCTGTGGCCTCTTTTCCACCAAACGCCCCCTCCTAACCTATCCCCAAACCATATATCTTAGGGACGGGTGGGTGGGAGCTCGAACAATGTTTTCATGTCCAGGCAGGAGTAAGCAGGAAAAGAGAAGGAGTGGAGGTGAGTCTGGGGCCTAAATATCCCCACCCTGGCTCCACCCCTCTCGAACTCTACCTGAGCCGGACACCCGTCACGGGTGACCCGGAAGTACTACCACGGGCCAGCAGCCAATCAGGCTACTGGCCAGACTATGGGGGGTTCTCGCGGGTACGGGGGGACCGGGCCCTAAGTGCGCGCTCGCTAAGGGTCGCGCTTGTCACACTACCTCCAATGCCCCTGGCCAGGGCCCCGGCCTCGCTGCAGAGCCGCAACTCCCTCGCTGCAGTTTGCCAGGAGGGTCTTTCAGTGAAGCTGAGCCGGTGCCGACTTTGAATGCCTCCAGCTCCTGTGACACCATCTGAGGCAAGAAGGACGGGTGCTACTTCTGGCATTGTTATTCTGAGGATGGGGCAAGGCACGGGGGAGTGCCTATACGGCGCAAAAACAGGTATGTTCCACCTGGCGGGCCCGCGGCTGGCTAGCTAGCGGCTGCCATGTTCCCCTCAGTGAGACCAATCATTGTCAATAAACACCTACCTTTACTACTAATAGTCACCACTAGTTATCTGGTATTAGCAGTGTGGAAAGTGTTGGAAAGTGCACTCATCCGCCCATAGTTTTAAGACTGGTGTAGTAAGAGATTCAGATGTATGTATTATTATCTGTTAAACAAGAAAAATGTTTGGTGTAAAGTAAATTACTCTTCTAACACAACACTTGCAGAGTGTTCCAGCTGAGCAAATTATGCACAAATCGGTTTTGGAAAATAGTTCCTAGTTAACGTGTTAGCTTCACTTGTGCATTGGTAAGTTTAGCTGCCTAAATCAATACATTGGTGATATTTTACATTGAAAGAGTCTGTTTTAATCGAGTAATAAAATTGACCAATTGCTATCGCCTTTCTGACCTGTACTAAGGAGCAGCACACGTGACCTCAGTTGGCCTTGCTCCTCCCACATTATTGCATTGGCATGTGGGGGTCCTAGCCCACAGCAAGGTTTGTAGGAAACATTTCTAGCTCGTGCTGAGGCTTCTGTTTCTTTCCTTTTTAACGTTCAATTGAAATATGGCAGGAAGGCGGGAGAGAGCAGACAGGCATATTTGACAGCTGGTGTTGTTAGATTATGCATAACTAAAATGAGATTGTTTTTAAGAGAGACATTTGTCTGGCTTAGCACCCAGGACGGCACCATTGCCTCCGCGTGCTCCCCATATGTTCGTTTGCAATGAACAATTGACAATTGGTGGCAAAGAAAAGTTAAAGCGTAGCTTCATGCAGCGGGTTTCTTGCCTCTGTGCATATTTGTGACGTCGTTCGTCAGTAACGATTTGCTTTTAAGAGTGATCTGAAGGCCTTTTTCATCCCAGAGCTGCAGACTGTTCCTGATTGCTGCAGATTTATGTGAGCTGGGAGCGAATAGCCAGACGTATCTGGCGGCCAGGAGACCCATTATCACCCGACCGAGTGTCTGGGAGCCACGCCCCCTTGCCACCGCCTGCCAGCCGCATGCATCAGGGCCTCCCCTCCTCGCGCCTTGTCTGCCAGCTGCATGCACCTTGTTTCACTGCCAGCTGAGCCAAGGAGGGCTGGGGTCCACTGCCGTTTGCTATCAGCTTGGCATTAAATGTGCTTGCGTGTTTTTTTTCTTTCATTATATCCATTTATAGGAAGGCAATACTTGGGAAACATCACGTGTTAGCTCTCGTGCATCGATGGATGGGGCCTCCGGCAGTGCGGTGCTACCTTTGCGCAGCACTGCACTGCACTTTGGAACGGGCCGGTATATTGTCTTGCATTAGGGGGTTAATAAAGCACGGCGCAAAGATTCTGCTGCCAAGGAGGTGCTCAGCGCCCTACAAATGAACATTAATGTTGTGGAACGGAGCGCGGTCCACCTCATTGGACAAGGCATTGAAAGAAGTAACGGAGACGTGCAACAGACTGAAGCTCTTCGTGCCCGCTTTGCGCTTCTAGGCACGGAAACTGCACCCACTGTGTGCTAAATGAACTTGGTTCAGTACCATGGAGAGTGACACATTGGGTGTTGGCCCCACCCAACCCCAATGCCAACAACTGCACCCCAGAGAGTGGAGCCTGTCTCCCACAGTTTCCGCATTGCATAAGTGGTGGGCAGTCGCTGATGCGTTCCCATGCGATGAGGTGAACGGCCATTTGGGGCCCCCTTTCACCTTTGGAATGCATAGGTTTCCATGGCGTGCAGCCGTGCACGGCTGCTCTCAAATCAACTGCAAATTGCAGTGTATAACCGTGCATAGCAAATTGTGACCTTTCATGTGTGAATACAGCTGCTTTGCACAGGAACCAGGTGTATCTCTATTTTCCTATTAAAATCATGCCATGGTTCCGTCTATAGCAATGCGTTAAATGTCAATATTCCCATAAACTCTTTTTAAAATGCGATGGTGGAATCTACAGATTTACATCAATCTCGGACATATTGTTCATCCTTTTTAATATGTGGCTCCACAGCCCCCAGTGTACTTCTAATCTCCATCATGCATTTAAAACACCTTTAAATATCATATTTGGACATTCTTATCTGCTGTAAGGAATGTTTCATGCATTAGAAGTGTTTTTTAGATTCATTCAAGCTTAACGCTAAAATAAATCAACATTTGCAAACTCGTAAATAAATGTATTTGGTTACTGGGTGATACTAAATGTTGGTAATTGTAAAATGTTGAGATCCATGCCATACAATAGAGATCAAAGAATAAAGGAAATAAGCACCTTGTGTCCTGACAAAAAGGACCATTCAGAGCAACGTCGGAAGACACAGACTCGCCCTTAAAATAAGAATGTCACTCTCGGCCTCAGCTGTGATTAATGGGTAAAAAGATGACGAGCACAGAACACTTGGTTGCCGAGGTGACAGTGACGTTCAACCCCTGCTAATAATGAGTGTTACTGTGGCGTCAGCAGTGATGTCACAGTTCAGAAGAATGTCTGGAATGTTAGATGATGGGGAATCTTTGCACAGCCCTCAGGGTTGAAGACTGACACACCGGCGTTATGAAGATGTCCTCAGTGCAGCAGTAAACAAACAACTGCGATAGTACTCGGTCCTCTGCGAAACCCGAAAAGCATCACTCACCAGCCTTTAAGACTTCAATCAGAACAGCTGTGAACTAACACGTCTGTGTTCCCTGAATGATAAAACAACAGAAAAACACTGACTCCATAAGCATCATCTGAAACAATATCGAAGCAGCGAGGGCGATTTACGACCAGCGACCCTTTCGAACGTGGGAGTGCTCTTACAGAGCGTGGTTCTAGGCTGCCGTCACTACTATCAGATCGTCCACGGGGAGTGACAGCAGCAGCACCAGGTAAGGGAGAGGAGTTGGCCTAAAACTAGGGCCGTCGACTTCTAATCTGGGGAACCGGCTTCGAGTCTCAGCAACCACGCGCAAAATCCTGTGATTCTGGGCAAATCACTTAATCTCCCCTGCCTTGCCTAACAAAAATGAATGTATCCTCGTGCACCGCAACTTGTAAGGGCTCTGATACCTTCAGTTCCAGGTCCCGCTATATATAACTCATACATAAAGGGACAGGAAAAGATGACTTTGACCTTACTTTCAGCTTCACCAAAACGCGGAAAAGGCAGTGTTTGCTTTTTTAAAAGCCTAATGCTATCAAGTACGAACCAACGATGAGTACATTGTCTGACTGCAGCTAAATTGAGGAGATATGCGTGGGGCCCTCGGACTCCGGTGCCTCTCTCTCGATGGGCATTCCCAGAGGGTGCACTGACTGTCCACTACATCATATGTGGCACACGATCAGTGAACCCGCCTCCCGAATTCCAGTTTGACCCTGTCATGTGCCCTCGATGAGGTGTTGGAGCAAGTGACAATCTGTTCACTTACTTGCACGGGGCAATGCCCCAAGCACATTTTGGGAAACCTCCAAAGATCGCCTGGGCCTAAAATGTGCGCCCACATGATCCACATCACAGAAGAGGACGGACAGGAACCTGCCTCTGTAGCTAATTTTGAATTAGTGAAGTGCCTAAGGGTTGGGAAATGCAACAAACAAATAAAAACATTCATTGCCCTCCCCCCTCCGCCCCGCCCGGCACTTTCTGCGCCCCCAGATATCTTTTGGAGGTTGGCGGGCACTTAATTCTTGACATTGGTTACACAAATCGAGTTCCCCAATTAAAAGTGTCTTATCTGTCCAGACATTTCACTCTCATGTATTCAATTGAAATTCACGTCCCGTGATTTAATAAACTGCCCGAAACATTCATATTGTTGAAATGTGGGCAAAGAAACTCACTTGAAAAACCAGAACCGCTCGTTCAAAGACTGAGATGAATTTTGTGAGGTCGGTTTGCAAAAAGAATTTGACACCTGCACTCAGTTGTAACACTTCACATGGACGCATGTTTCCAAATGTTAGTAAATCACAGAGGATTCCAAGTTCTGGGGGAAACATTTGACAGTTGCAGTTTTGCCCTCTGACAATATTAGTGAATCCCTACTTGGGGGTATTCGAAGGGTTTTCACAAGTGAAACTCTACATACTATACAATGTAAATAAAAATTACTTTGCATGTGTGCAATTGCATTTTTCTCTCATTTTAATTTCCACCCATGAAATAAGTCATTTGAACACCCACATAGAGCTTTGAAGGTATTAGCTATTCAGAAGGTAGTTCTAAATGCATTTTTTCCCACCATTCCTTCCTAATCTATTTATTACATAAATGACGAATTACAGTACTCCACTTCTCCAATTTTGGTGAAGCGTACTTTAAAACTTCTAAAATTCTGTATAATTTTATGAGGTTAGCTTGGCATTCAGTAATATGGCGAGTGAATTAACTTGCTAAAAGTATATTTTGAATGACAAAGACCTACTTTCTCAGACTTCTTTGGGGGCGCAATGGAACCGATTAGGCTACTCACACATGATCATTAACCTGTGCTAGATAACGCCAGTGGAGCCGAGGACTGGAGGCCACCAGAGGGCTGAAATCCCATACAGTCAATTGACAACTCGCAGGGAGGACTTCTCGGTAACCCTAATCTACTATCCAAATAGTAATCAATACACAGTTTTAGGCCACTCTTAAGATCAGAGGGGCAAATCATCAAGGACCGGCGATAATTATCGCTAAGCGCACTTAGCGCTACGATAATTATCGCCGGTTAACGTGGAATTTTATCTCTGAGATAGCGTGCTATTAGCAACGCTTATCTCAAAAGCGATAAAATTCCAAGCTCTAACTGCCAAATGTGAGATTATCTCTGGCAATCCAGCGATAATCTCAAAATGTTTGGCGACAGCTTGATGATAGGGCAAGGCATACTTAGCCATGATATCCACCTTACATAGGATATCATGGCTAAGTCAGTCTTTGAAGCAGGCGTAAGGAAAGTAGCGATAACAGAGGTTATCGCTACTTTGCTTGTCGCTCTGCAGGTTAGCGTGCCCATTGATAATTGGAGAAATGTCGCTTAGCGACATTTCTCCAGTTATGTCAGGGCAGAAACGCCCACTTTGCATCTCATTAGAGAAGCAAAGATGGGCGTTCAGAAAACAGGCGCTAATGCAAGGTTTCAGGCGATAGCGTGACCTTGCTGATGAGGCGATAAAATTATCGCCGCTTTTCGTCGGAAAACGAACGCAAAAGCGGCAATATTTTTTTATCGCCCCATTGATGATATGCCCCTGATTCCTGCCGGTCGGGCTGGACGCATTCAACACCGCCGAAAGATAACTAGGGCTTACTCAGATTGCCAAGCAGGGATTTCCATACCGCATTATTTTCTTAGTCTTGCAGCACCGGTATACATATGCATATATTCTTGTGAGAAATAGCCAGGTAATATTTGTTGTGAATAAATGTGGCTTTCGTGAGGAAGGCAGGTTTGCCGAAACTCGCTTAGAGAATCCAGAAGTCAAGCAACTGGACATTAATAAACTTCAAGTGAGCTTACACCACTGGAATCTGTGTGATGCTCTAACATTGCTTTGAAATCAAATTCTGGAATCCAAGAAAAGTATTTTGTCATTTTTATTAATTTGTTGCTTAAGGCATTCTGATCTCATATGAAACCATAAGATATGCAATGAATTGAAACATAAATGATAATGAGTCTTCTGTATATTGTTACGTATGACAGATTGGAGAAGTTGTGAATGAGTTTGGTAAGTGAGGTGAGCGAAAGTAAAGATTTTAATGTTTCAGGATAAATGTTTTATTCAAATTTATGTTTATGTGATTTCGTCAATGTTGATTTACTTATTCCTAATAAAATATATCTTGATACTATTCTATATCCATTTGGTTTAGAGCCCTTTTATTATAGATATCTGTGTGTTCGATGCAACCTTATTAGATACCAGATGATATACGCGTTTGTAGTTTCCTTTCCCTGCCTCAGGAACACTGATTTGCTGCAGGGGGTCCCCTTTTTATGTGCATTAACGACCTACTTCTAGACATCCTGTGACTGTCACAATAATGTTAATGGCGTACATGCGTCTATGAGGTTTCTAATCTGTTTGCATTGTTCTTTAATAGATCCCTTTCTGCTCAGTCCTGGGATTGATTAGATTTAGGTAGAGGCAAAGTTTTGAAGTGATATCCATTGAATTGAAGGAAAAAGACAAACAGCTGTGAGACACAACCCTAAAAAAATGGGCCACCAAATGTTTTACTTGTTTTTTTTCTTTTCAAAGGATTTGTACGCTTTGGACCTGGAACCATATCGATATTCTGGAGTCAACTTGACTGGGTTCCGCATTCTAAATGTTGAGAATCCTTATGTGGCCATGATCTCTGAAAAGTGGTCTATGGAACGCCTTCAAGCTGTGCCCAAGCCGGAGACTGGTCTGCTGGATGGAATAATGACGGTATGATGATTGCTTTAAGACAACATCACCCATAGTATGGTCACAATCACAGACATTTGGCACATGCTGTCCTACACGCAGTTGCGGCTCATACAGTTAAGTGCGGTGAGGCGTGGGTGGGGGGTGTAAGTAACAAGTGATGGAATAGCGAAAATAAATAAATAAAACTACTTACCTTGCGCTCTCTGCATCGCCGAGTCAGCGATGCGGGCAGCGCAAGGTAAGTGGTTTTATTTATTTTATTTTCCCTATCCGTCATTTTTCACTTCCACTCCTCCACCCCCGCCGTGCTTATCTGCATGGTCTGCCACTGCCTACATGTTCAATTTCAATTTGGGATAAAATTAGGATGAGTTTTTTTATAAGAGAAGCTCAAAGGAAAGGGATCTAAAAGCTGGCTTCTGCTGTTCAAATGACAGCTGATGTTTTAGTCACTTAAGAGTCTGTCATTGATGTTCTGTTTTTTTAAAGGGAAATAATAGAAAGATTCTCAGTATTGCAGAGAGTAGGCTATAGTTAGGGGATCTATTTGGAAGTGCACTATACATTTATTTCCAAAATTATGATGTAGTTGAAATGCATTAAAATATTTTTTGTTCCGAAGTAAATGTTTTTATAAAGGTAATTAGAAACAAAATAAGCAGTCATTAGCTAATGCGGAGATATATTTGTGGTTGTCTGTTTATTTCATGCACCGCAGGAGTTCAGTTAAAGGAGTGCAGAAATCTATATCAAACCTCTTATCTGGTTTTAAACTTGACACACAATAAACTAAGTAAAATGTAAAACATGACTTACTATATATTGCCTTATATTCCACACATATTTTACCTAAATGTGTACAATGATTCACAACCTGACTGTTCATCTACTTTATCTTCTATACCTTTCTCATTCATGATGATAGCTTCGCACCAGGAAATCCTGCTGAGAAGCGGTGTGTTCTATAAATCTGCCAGTCCGAAGTTCTCTTGCATAAACGGAGGAAAGGGACCAGGGCCTGCTTTATGTTTGGCGGTATACTTTGTCCATCAGGGTGCCGTAGCACATTGCGTCTGCCACTCTGACTGACAGATGACTACCAAATTTAGAGATTGCTATTGGGCTAGTGGTGATCTCTGTATCTTCAGAGGTCTACCGTCACAGAGGTTTTTTCAGAAGGTATTAAAAGTTTGGTGGACTGCCACCGCCAGATTCGATAGCCAACTGTCAAAGTGTGTGTTATGAAAAACAATTAACTAATGATCTTCGCAAACAAGGAGATCTGTTCTTGGGTTTCAGGGGTCATTAGTTTTACTTTTCTGTTTGTCACTGCCAGTTTTTCACTGGAAGTGCGAACAGAAAAAAGGGACATCAGACAATCAGCCCTGAATAGGTCAGGTAGCCTAATGCCCTTACTACGTCTTCCAGCACTCCGTCAGGATGTTTGAGCAAGCTTCCAGTTGATGGAGCCAATGGACACCACAGATTGAAGGTTCTCAGTCTACCAGTCTGTTTATAGGATAGGCGGTCGAGAGTTTGGTGGACAGGGTACTTTGTCACGTTTGTCAAGGAGCATCCTGTCTGCCAAACTCTAAAAAATGGCCTGATTATGATGACCGTGGGACTGCCACCGCCAGCCCGTTGGTGGTGGTCCCACCGGCATCGTAATGTAGATTCCCGCCCGCCACATTAGGATGGCAGGCAGATGGGTGACGGTTGGAGAGACCGAACACCACTGATTCGATAGGCTAAAGGAGCCCGTCGGACCGTCGGCGGGACCATCGATTCCTACAATGGTGGCAATGCCAGCCAAGCACCGCCGTATGGATTATGATGTCCCTTCCTACTGGCCGTTTACATGGTGGTTTACCCGCCATGAAAAGGCTTGCAGAAAAGGGACATTGGGGGCCCATAGCGGTGCCCCCTTTCCCCCTGGCCCTCAGTTTTGGGTTATGGTGCCCCCTACATATACCTGCACCCACGGCCGGATTGGCCATAGCGGGCACCGGGCAATCCCCCGGTGCACCGCACGGGTGGGGGCCGGTTTTGGGCCCCTCTGGGCCGTTTTTGTTACAGGGCCGTTTTTGCAGCATAGAGAGAGGTTCCAGGGCTGAAATCATAGAGGTTTGGAGATAGGGAGGGTGTTGGGGCAGGGCTGGCTCAGGGGCTGCTGAGGTGGAGCAAAGGATTCTCTCCATGCCATAGCAGGAGGTTGGCTTGTGCTGACAGCCCCTGCCGAAGCCCTCATGCAAATCTACTGGATGTGAATTTTCACCCACTAAAATCAGATACTTAGTTACTGCGACCCGTAATTATGGGTTCACTAACAATGGACCTTATTTGGCCAGTAGTGTGGTGTCCCCTGGGATACTGCTCTGCCTGACTTGTAGCAGGGTCCTAAATGTGTTTTAAAGTAGAACAAATACAGATATATGTTTTGTGAGTTGTGCTGCAGCCCTATGGAGAAATCTGCATTCTCTGCATTTAAACTTCCTCCGGTTAGACTTCATGTGAAAATATCTTTTGAAGCTGGATGAAAGTTTTGTATAGTAGGTATTCATGAAAAATCTACGGCAAATACCACTTATATAGTTAGTAAATAAATGGAAGTAAGACCTAAACTACTGGAAAATGAAAAAGAAGCATAAAGAGCTGTGACATCTATGTCACATAGTGAGTCTGAGTATTAGTGCTACTTTCTACCAAAAACTGGTTACTATCAAATTTTGGCCCTAACTCAATCAATAGGGCATGCCACCTGGCCCTGAACCAAACTTGGACTGGCTTCTGATGTTTTACTGCATCATTAACAAACCACACTTGAGTCCATGTCCCCGTCCTCCCATTCCAGAAGTCGAGGCTGTCCAGTTTAGGCTGAGATGTTTTTTATATGCTGCAAATATAAAGAAGATATTTGTGTCTGGAGAGTTATTGAATCTAGTGATTCACAGCGCTGGAGGCGAAGTGCAGCCTTGATGTGAGAGGCGCGAGCAAGGCAGCGAGTGTTCAGCCGAGCCTCATTACGGCAGTCCTGCTGGGTTTTAATGGTCCTTGGTGTCTGAAGATGGAGAAAACAACTTTAAAATTCAAACACTGCATTGAAGAAAACAAAGTACAAGATATAGAACATATTTATAGCTGGAATTTGCTCTCTGCTGAGGCTTTTGTGAAGCAATAACACTGGATGTAAAAAGCAACTTCTGGCAGTGGAGTCCTTATAGTCATAACCAGAATATTACCTACGAAAATGTTGTGAAGGTAGGTATAATTAGCTAAATATAGGTTTACTTTTCTTAACTTTCTTAACTCTATCTGTGTCACACACACACGCAAGCACACACACACACACACACTTTTTCAAGGTACATATATGTGAAATGAAGTATAGTAAATCTATACTTAACTAAACTTATTCTCACAATATTTTGGTAGTCAAAATTCTGCTTACAACATTTATTTTGGTTGCACAATATATAAAACTCTAAGGGGCAGATTTACAAGTCCCTTGCGCCACTTTTGCGTCACTTGGGAAAAGTGACGCAAAAGTGGCGCAAGGGGCTTGTCTCCCCCTAATAAAACCGGATTGGTCCGGGTGTATGAGATCTGGCATCAGCTTGTCCAACCGGGAAGCCAATATCTTTGAATATATTTTGGCATTCCAAATTCAGAAGCGCTATAGGGTGATACGAAACACAGAGTTGGGGATCTTTCCCTCCCTTTGGAATCACAGAAATCAGTGCTTCGCTTATGGATCTGGGAGTTTGAAAAGAGTCCGCCATGTGATTAAAGAGCCTCGTCAACTGGGGAATGAGCTCCACGCTGAAGGTTTTATAGAATTGAGTGGTCAGCCCATCCGGTCCCGGGGCCTTGTGTAATTTGAGGGTTCTAAGTGCACCCTGGACCTCTTCCTCTGATATAGACTCCCTAAGTTGCTCGTTCTGGATGCTTGTCATTCTGGGCAGCGTCACTGAATTCAAATAAGTTGCTTGGGCGTGTATATTGGCTTGGTCGGGAGTGTAGAAGTTGCGCTTTCCCAGGTTCCTCACTAGTCAGGGTGCCTGTGGGATCTTTTATGCATGCAATATACTCCCTTTCCTGTTTTACTCAAAGTTGTCATGCCGAGGGTGAACCTATCTTGTTACCCTGTGTGTATGATGTCTGCTGAAGGCGGAGTAGTGTTAATTCTGCCATATTTGAATAAATGGCATGTAATTTCCCTTTCAGGGCCATGACCTTTCTCTGAAGTGTGAGGGTGGGGTTAGCTTTATGCTCGCATTCTGCAGTCTTTAATTCCCCCTCTAGAAGCAACCTCTCCGCCGCCCTCTCTTTATAAAGAGCAGACATAAGAGACAGGCATTGTCCCCGGTTGACCGCTTTGAACGTGTTCCAATAATTTGCCACTGAAGTATCCTGGGGGTCGTTTATTTGGAAGAAGTCGCTAATGGCGGCCTGTAGGACATCTCGCAATTTTTTATCTCAAATTAAGGCACTAGTGAAATACCATTTAGGTGTGTTGCATCTCCTCTCCATGGAAACCGTAATTGGGGCATGGTCGGAAATGATGATAGGGTGTATTATGGCTTCTCAAACTTGCTTATTGTGGGTTTGACTGAGAAATTTGTAGTCCAGGCACAAATTACTGCGGTGGACATGGGAAAAGAAAGTATAGTCTGTGTCGTCTGGATGGGCTTCTCGCCATGCGACCCTAAGGCCCATCCCCTGGATCCCCTGTTTCAGAGCCTTTGGGAAACTGCCCGTATGCGCCTTGTGAGGATTGGAACTTTCTGAACCCGAATGCCAGGTGAGGTTAAAATCCCCTATAAGTAGTATGTCACCGGAAGCAAAGCCCCCCAGCAAAGAGAGTGCTGAGTGAAGGAATTTTGCGTGGTTAATATTGGGAGCATAGATCGACGCTATGGTGCATTGACTTCCCCTTAGGTACCCCTTCACCAATAGGATCCTCCCTCCTTGTCTGTTTTATAGTCGTTAGATTGGAATTTAAGAGAAAAGTGAAAGAGCAAAGCCACCCCATTATGATTTGTGGTGGAGGAGGATTTATAGATCAGTGGGTAGGCCTTGTGTTTCAATCTGTGGTCTTCGAATCGTTTGAGGTGAGTTTCCTGCAGGGCCACCATGTCATAGTGTTGGTCCGTGAGGTATTTCCATTCCTTTTGACTTTTAGAGGGGGCGTTCATACCTCGGACATTCCACGAAAGTGTGGTGATCACCATATTAATGGTCGTGGGGGGGGGGGTCATTCTCCTTAGAGTAAATCTTAATTCGTATCCTTTCTCATATTTCTCCCCTCCCAGACCCTTCTTTCCCCCTCTCCCATCAAGTTGTTGAAGTGTGTCTCGCCTCCCTCTCCCCGTCCCCTCCAAACCCTCTGTATCCTCACCTTCATCCAGGGTCAAAATGAAAAACACAACCAAAAAGACAAAAAACAGAAAAAATTGAACATTGTCAACTCTGGGACTGTCAGTTCCCAGTCCCACCTATCGCCATGGTGTCCTACCGACACTATGAGGCGAATAGGACCATAGTCCGCTGCCAATAGATCTGCATTGCTGCTAATTGTAAAGACAATCACCATAACATCGTAACTGTAGTGAAATCCTTCTATTTTCTTAGAGTTTGCGGCAGAGTGGGGTATACAGCACCGTGTCATCAGTGCACCCTCGGAGGAAAGGGGGAGACGACGCTAATGTCGGAATCGGCAGACTCCGAGACTTACTGATAGTAAAGAGGGAGGAGGCTTAGTTGTTACCGTCCGCTTCCTAGTGGTGTTGAACCTCCTCACCCCCTAGCCATCGCAGCTCCGAGTTTGGAAGCCTGTAAAATATCTTATTTTTCTAGTTCATCCCGCGATAGCCGTCACTTTGTTCCAGGAGGTTCCTGTGTCTTCTTCGCTCTAGGGAGTCGACGAGTGCGCCATGAGTTAGTCTCCTCAGCACCAGATATGTCCTTGCATTGAAGGATGGAGGGGAGCAATCTCAGGTCACCAGCCGGCGTTGGGATACCGAGGATGCGGGATGCCTCCTGGATCTCAATGACGTGATGTGCCTCGTTTTTGTATTCAAAACTGTGATCACAGGGGTAGGTCCATCGGTATCTGATGTTGACCTGCCGTAATTTGTCAGTGACCGGTCTAAATTGCTGGCATCGTGCTAGGGTCGCTGGAGCTATATCTTGATACAGCTCACAAGGGAATCCTTGAAATTTCACCACATCTGCTTTCCTGGCGGCTTGTAGAATAGCTTCTTTGGTTTTAAAAGAGTGGAGTTTGGCTAGAATGTCCCTTGGTCTGCGTTTCTCACCCTGCAACAGCCTCCCTACTCTATGGACTCTCTCCAGTTTCATCTTGAACAACACCCTCAGGCCCACCGAATCGACGTCATGCTGGAGTGAGGTGAGCCTGACACTGAGATCTGCCTTCAGTGCGTCCAGTGATTGGACCATGTCCGCCTTTAGTTCGTCATGCAGTTCCTGCTTGAATGCTTTCAGAGAAGCAAGTAGGTCCTCCTTAGACAGCGCCATTCCGGATGTCTTACTTATGTCTTGGTACGATTCTGTAGTAGTGGCAGGGGAGAAGTAAGTAGATACCCTGTTGCTCTGAGGTTTTTTTAGGTGACATAGAGAGGTAGACGATGTGGCCTGTGGGAGGTGTCTTGAGTGAAAGTCTGGTACACCTCTGCCCAAGGGGAGTCTATGGTCTCCGCTGTGAAACTCTGTAAGTGCCCCAAAAATTCAGGAGCCCCCCAGGACGCCGCCCGAGTCTTGCTCCCAGGCCTCCTCAATGTATTGGCGGCAGTCGTGCCGTCGAAGAGCACCACCCCGAGAACCTGGGGGCCCCAGGGGCTGACATCTGCCGGCCTCTAATTGGGGACTTACATCAAGGAATTGGAGGATTACGTCGATCTGCCGGGGCTCATTTGGGGGCTCCGTTCAGCAGAAAAAAACACTCTTATTCAAAGCCGACACTACATTACCCAGAACACTTTGCTTATCGCACAGGTGACAACTTATCAGATAGTAGTCACATGGTGTCTTTAAGCAGGGAATGATCGGAGGTGTACTTTTCCACTACCAGCCCTGATGAGAGGATTGCCTCGAAACGCGTCGGCGTACGTGGTGGGAACTGTAAAGCAGCAGAGAGACGTTTTCCTTTCCGCTTAAATAAAGGTGTTATGCTTGGAACAGTTTGTCCACAAATAAGCGCACTCCACACTGGGAAACATAAAGCCTAGCACTTCAAGGCGGCAATTTTCTTTCCTCCATCACACAGCCCAATGTGTTTCGGAATACATTTCCTTGGTCACGGTCCAGCAGCAATAGTTACAAGATTTCACGAAACTGCCAGCGCTGCTTAAATCACTTTAATAACACTCAGGTGAGTATGACATCAACAAGCAGTGCATGCTGGTATTCACAGTCCTGAAAGGTCCATCTAACTTTTAGAATGCTGCTATATATATTGAAAAATCATCATTACCCTTGATAAGGTTGAAAATGAAAAAAATGCTCTCTTGAGATGCAAATATCGGCTCCCAGTGTTCCGCCTGGCCTCGACATCACGAAGCCGCAGACCCGCCTTTCATAACAGACAGTGGTGCGCTAAAACGGCTGGATGGCCGTATATATCAAGGTTCACAGTTTGTCCACAAATAAGCGCACTCCACACTGGGAAACATAAAGCCTAGCACTTCAAGGCGGCAATTTTCTTTCCTCCATCACACAGCCCAACGCGTTTCGGAATACATTTCCTTGGTCACGGGCCAGCAGCAATAGTTACAAGATTTCAGTTATAGTTAGGACCTATCTTCCATAGGAAATCCGCAACATTCAATTCCTAATAAGTCTGGCGCCGGTTGACGAATCCTCGCAAAATTTTCCAAACCTTTGGCCAGCTCCGGTCCGCTCCTATCCTGAAAGTTTCGTGGTGATTGGTCAAGCGGGGGCTGAGAAAAAAGGGGGGGTCCCAAAACGCGTTTTCCCGATGCAATTTCCCATAGGACCTGTTGACGCAGCTACAGCGCGAACTGCTGAACGGAATTACACCAAATTTGGCAGAAAGGTAGACCTTGGTTCAGAGTCGTGCCTTTTGCTTAAATGGTGTAAATCCGTTCAGTAGTTCCTGAGAAAATCAAAACTAAAATCACATATATATCTGGGCGGAGCCTAACCACACATCTCATCGTGAGATCTGATTGGCTGTCAGCACTTCATCCAAGAAGTGTTGGCAGCCATCTTGGGACCAATATACATGATAGCACCTCATTAAAAAGCATTGCAGTTAATAGAAGGTTTTAAGACTTTAGTTACATTATAAATAATTTTTTGATGGAACCATACTCATTTTAGGAATTGTGGTATGTTCTAAGCTGATTTTACCATGTGAAAAAGCCTTTTGCTGGGATATCATGAATCATGTTTGAGAGAAAACTATTTTCACATGCTTTTCCCACAGAGGTTTGGAAGGTGATCTATAAGCTAAACTGAGAGCATATTTTCTGTAAATTCACATTATCTTTCTTAGTCATGTGAGAATGAAGTCTGACATTCTAAGTAAAACATGTACATCCAACAAGGGCAGAGACTGTCAGTTTATTCCTTTGTGTTCTACTGCAGCTTCCCAGAGTGTTCCAAAGAACAACTAGAGCGCTAACACTCCAACTTATGATAAACGTATGGCACACCTGAAGCCATCTTGATTGGAATAAAGCTGTAACTCTTAAAACATTTAATTTAAAAAGGAACAAAATGAGGGGGTTCATTTTGCCATAGAATGTATGATTAGTGCTGCAGAAAGAAAAATGAGGGCACATTTTGAGTGACTTCTCAAATCCTCTTCTATTTCATTAAAGAATTCTGATATGCAGACTGAAACATGCACTTTCAATACCAGCAGCAGACTTCCCTCGTGAGCAGTAGCTTTACTACAGTGATCTAATGAGCAACTAGAGTGCTAACATTCTGAATTTATGGCAAATGTGTGACAAATCTGAATGCCTTCTTCATTGAATCAAAGTAAAAAATTGACAGTATGCCTACTGAGGAGACTGTAGTAAATGAGGAAATTAGGAAACTTCATAACAAGTCTCCCAAGATGGCCGACAGAGACAAAAGAGCCCAAATGTAGCACAAATATCACCGAGATGTAGCCCAAGTATAACCCAATGACAGAAATCCCAGAGTGTTTTAAAGAACAACTAGAGCGCTAACAGTCTTACTTATGACAAAAGTATGGCACACCTGAAGCCATCTTGATTGGAATAAAGTGGTAACACTTAAAACATTTAATTTGCAAAGGAACAAAATGAGGGGGTTCATTTTGCTATAGAAATTATGATTAGTGCTGCAGAAAGAAAAATTAGGGCACATTTTGACTTCTCAAATCCTCTTCTATTTCATTAAAAAGTTCTGACATGCAGACTAAAACATGCACTTTGAATACCAGCAGCAGACTTCCCTGGTGAGCAGTAGCTTTACTACAGTGATCTAATGAGGAACTAGAGTGCTACCATTCAGAATATATGGCAAATGTGTCACATCTGAATGCCTTCTTGATGGAAACAAAGTAAACAAGCAGTGAAAAGGCAATAGGTCTCGCCCTCGTTTAAGTTAAAGCAATTCTGTTTGTAATTAGGTGGCTTTTTAGCTTTGCTTTTATTAGTGTTTTTCAAAATTTCATGTACATAACATGCATATATGTATATGTATGCATGCATTTATATTTGTATTTATATAGATATGCAGATTATATATATGTTTATATATGTATGTATATATATATACACATTCATATATATAAATGCATATGCATATATGTGCATATGTGTGCGTGTAGAGAGAGGTAGAGAGGTAGAGGTGTAGAGGTAGAGACGTAGAGGTAGAGAGGTAGAGGTAGAGAGGTAGAGAGTAGTAGAGAGAGTAGTAGAGAGTAGGAGAGAGAGTAGAATGCGTAGTAGAGTGAGTAGTAGAGAGTAGTAGAGAGAGAGTAGTAGAGAGTGAGTAGTAGAGAGTAGTAGAGAGTGAGCAGTAGAGAGTAGTAAAGAGTAGTAGAGAGTGAGTAGTAGAGAGTGAGTAGTAGAGAGAGAGAGTAGTAGAGAGAGAGTAGTAGAGAGTGAGTAGTAGAGAGTAGTACAGAGTGAGTAGTAGGGAGTGATTAGTAGAGAGTAGTGGAGTAGTAGAGAGTGAGTAGTAGAGAGTAGTAGAGAGTGAGTAGTAGAGTGAGTAGTAGGCAGTAGTAGAGAGTGAGTAGTAGAGTGAGTAGTAGAGTGAGTAGTAGAGTGAGTAGTAGAGTGAGTAGTAGAGAGCAAGTAGTAGAGAGTGTGTAGTAGAGAGAGAGTAGTAGAGAGTAGTAGAGTGAGTAGTAGAGAGAGAAGTAGAGAGTAGTAGAGTAGTAGAGAGTGAGTAGTAGAGAGTGAGTAGTAGAGAGTAGTAGAGAGTGAGTAGCAGAGAGAGTAGTAGAGAGTAGTAGAGAAGTAGAGTAGTAGAGAGTGAGTAGTAGAGTGAGTAGTAGAGAGTAGTAGAGAGCGAGTATTAGAGAGTGAGTAGTGGAGAGTGAGTAGTAGAGTAGTAGAGAGTGAGTAGTAGAGAGTGAGTAGTAGAGAGAGAGTAGTAGAGAGTAGTAGAGTGAGTAGTAGAGAGTGAGTAGTAGAGAGAGAGTAGTAGAGAGTGAGTAGTAGAGTAGTAGAGAGTGAGTGGTAGAGAGTAGTAGAGAGTAGTAGAGGGAGTAGTAGAGAGTAGTAGAGAGTGAGCAGTAGAGAGTAGTAGAGAGTAGTAGAGTAGTAGAGAATGAGTAGTAGAGAGTGAGTAGTAGAGAGTAGTAGAGAGGGAGTAGTAGAGAGGGAGTAGTAGAGAGGGAGTAGTAGAGAGGGAGTAGTAGAGTAGTAGAGAGTGAGTGGTAGAGAGTAGTAGAGGGCGTAGAGTGAGTAGTAGAGAGTGAGTAGTAGAGAGTGAGTAGTAGTAGAGAGTAGTAGAGAGTAGTAGAGAGAGAGTAGTAGAGAGTGAGTAGTAGAAAGTAGTAGCGAGTGAGTAGTAGAGTGAGTGGTAGGGAGTAGTAGAGAGTGAGTAGTAGAGTGAGTAGTAGAGTGAGTAGTAGAGAGTAGTGGAGTAGTAGAGAGTGAGTAGTAGAGAGTAGTAGAGAGTGAGTAGTAGAGTGAGTAGTAGGGAGTAGTAGAGAGTGAGTAGTAGAGTGAGTAGTAGAGTGAGCAGTAGAGAGTAGTGGAGTAGTAGAGAGTGAGTAGTAGAGAGTAGTAGAGAGTGAGTAGTAGAGTGAGTAGTAGGGAGTAGTAGAGAGTGAGTAGTAGAGTGAGTAGTAGAGTGAGTAGTAAAGAGCAAGTAGTAGAGAGTGTGTAGTAGAGAGAGAGTAGTAGAGAGTAGTAGAGTGAGTAGTAGAGAGAGAAGTAGAGAGTAGTAGAGTAGTAGAGCGTGAGTAGTAGAGAGTGAGTAGTAGAGAGTAGTAGAGAGTGAGTAGCAGAGAGAGTAGTAGAGAGTAGTAGAGTAGTAGAGAGTGAGTAGTAGAGTGAGTAGTAGAGAGTAGTAGAGAGCGAGTATTAGAGAGTGAGTAGTAGAGAGTGAGTAGTAGAGAGTGAGTAGTAGAGAGTAGTAGAGTGAGTAGTAGAGAGTGAGTAGTAGAGAGAGAGTAGTAGAGAGTGAGTAGTAGAGTAGTAGAGAGTGAGTGGTAGAGAGTAGTAGAGAGTAGTAGAGGGAGTAGTAGAGAGTAGTAGAGAGTGAGCAGTAGAGAGTAGTAGAGAGTAGTAGAGTAGTAGAGAATGAGTAGTAGAGAGTGAGTAGTAGAGAGTAGTAGAGTGAGTAGTAGAGAGGGAGTAGTAGAGAGAGAGTAGTAGAGAGTGAGTAGTAGAGAGTGAGTGGTAGAGAGTAGTAGAGGGCAGTAGAGTGAGTAGTAGAGAGTACTAGAGAGTGAGTAGTAGAGAGTGAGTAGTAGAGAGTAGTAGTAGAAAGTAGTAGAGAGTAGTAGAGAGAGAGTAGTAGAGAGTGAGTAGTAGAAAGTAGTAGCGAGTGAGTAGTAGAGAGTGAGTAGTTTAATTAAAAGGAACACAATGAGGAGGTTCATTTTGCCATAGGAATTATGATTAGTGCGGAAAAAAGAAAATTAGGGCACATTTTGGGTGACTTCTCAAATCCTCTTCTATTTCATAAAAAAATTCTGACATGCAGACTGAAACATGCACTTTCAATACCAGCAGCAGACTTCCCTGGTGAGCAGTAGCTTTACTACCGTGATCTAATAAGCAACTAGAGTGCTAACATTCCGAATTTATGGCAAATGTGTGACACATCGGAATGCCTTCTTGATGGAATGAAAGTAAAAAACCTGAAAGTATTTCCTACTGAGGAGACTGTAGTAAATGATGAAATTAGGAAACTTCATAACAAATAAGTCTCCCAAGATGGCCACCAGGGACAAAAGAGCCCAAATGTAGCACAAATATCACCGAGATGTAGCCCAAGTATAGCCCAATGACAGAATGTACCAGAGTGTTTTAAAGAACAACTAGAGCGCTAACAGTCTTACTTATGACACAAGTATGGCACACCTGATGCCATCTTGATTGGAATAAAGTGGTAACACTTAAAACATTTAGGGCCTCATGTAGGTAGCTGAATACCGGTCGGTAACGGCCGAAATTCGGTAATTATACCGTTACCGACTGGTATTTTGGCTTTTGGTATGTAGGGGGATCATTTTTGTATTCGGTAATTTACCGAATCGGTAAAATTACCGAATCGGTAATTTTACCGATTCGGTAAATTCCGATTACAAAAATGAGATGTAGGGGGAGTGTGTGGGTGATGTTTTGAGTCGGTATTTACCACCAACTAATAGTTGGTGGTAAATAATGTATGGATGTGTAAACGCATGTGATAGCGCTTAGAAGTGTGCAATGTGGCAGACATACATGCCCTTAGGGCATGTATGTGTGCCAAATGTGCACACATGGCCGAATCAGGGGTGCAACAGGGTGTCAATGTGACACCCTGCCACCCTTGCATGTGTTCCCCCCATTACCGAATCGGTATTTACCGATTCGGTAATGAGGCATACCTTCCCATCAATGGGAAGGTATGCCTCATTACCGAATCGGTAAATACCGATTCGGTAATTACCGGATTTTACCGATTCGGTAATATTTACCGAAGGATTACCTACATACGAGTTACCACTTCTTAAATACCGATTCGGTAAGGTTCGGTATTTAAGAAGTGGTAACTTGTATGCTACCTACATGAGGCCTTTAATTTGCAAAGGAACAAAATGAGGGGGTTCATTTTGCCATAGAAATTATGATTAGTGCTACAGAAAGAAAGATTAGGGCACATTTTGACTTCTCAAATCCTCTCTCATTTCATTAAAAAATTCTGACATGCAGACTGAAACATGCACTTTGAATACCAGCAGCAGACTTCCCTGGTGAGCAGTAGCTTTACTACAGTGATCTAATGAGCAACTAGAGGGCTACCATTCAGAATTTATGGAAAATGTGTGACACATCTGAATGCCTTCTTGATGGAATCAAAGTAAATAAGCATTGAAAATGCAATAGGTCTCGCCCTCGTTTAAGTTAAAGCAATTCTGTTTGTAACTAGGTGGCTTTTTAGCTTTGCTTGTATTAGAGTTTTTCAAACTTTCATGTACATACCGTGCATATATATGCATATATGTATATGTATATGATTGCATGCATTTATATTTATATAGATATGCAGATTATATTTATATGTTTATATATTCACTGAAAAAAAACATAGGTTTCAGAGACGTTAGAAATTAGCATTTAAAAACCTTAGAAATTCACAGAAAAACAATAGGTTTCAGGGGTGTTATAGTTAGCTGCCCATTTCACTCATACAAAACCATAGAAATTCCTCCGTTATAGTTAGTTCTGCTAACTATAACTCACACGCCCGCAATGCACTGCTGATGATGTCACATATTGCATCATTCATGACATGGTCAGTGACATCACTGATGACATCACTGATGACATCATCCACTGAATGTGGTTTAGTTTGAAATTTAAATATGTATTATATATATACCAATCTGTATTGAAGATTGAGTGTATATATAACTGTCTGGATGGAGGATTTAGTAGCTGTCTGACTGTCTTTTTAAGTGAGTAATTAAAAGTGTCTCACTTAATACATGGATTAGTACCTAAACTATGTGAATGGGTGCAGCACTGTCTCTGTTGTTGTATAACATGCTGCATCAGTTGGTCACTAACTACATGAGTGTGTATATTAGTTATTGATTAGTTGGGTGAGTATTTGTATGGGACATTGAGTTTGTGTGTGGTTGGATGGGGTGTGTGTAACTCTATACATAGATGTGTGAATGGTTGATTGACTAGGTGTATGGGTTTAAGAGTGCATGTGGAAACAGTTGTTTGGGTGACTGAGTGTATTTATTTGTGTGTTGGTGAGCGAATATATGTTTTAATTGTAGATCTTCAACAAAGTAAAAAAATAAAAGGAATTGTATGTGAGAGTTGGTTTATATAAATAAGTATGTGTAAGAGTCAGTGATTGTGAGACTAACTATATGAATGAGTGTATAATTGTAATGGTGCTTTTTTAACATATTAACGATGAGTTACTATGTGTTTGAATGAATGAGGTGTTGTTGGATAATTGTGTAAGTGAGTAAATTTAAGTGCGATACATTTCTTTCATGAGTGAGTAGGATGACTGCATAACCGACTAAGATGACTGCTGATGTGTCAATGTCTATATATGTGTATAAGTGCATTTGATAGTGTTCTATTAATTAATGACTGCATGTATAGATGATTCTGTTGTTGAATGGGTAGTTGTGTGTGTAGACTTAGGAATCAGTGAGTGGGTATGTAGTAACTGGTATTGGTGTGTCAATGGTTTCAAATATGGTACTCTGTATTTTACAGTGAGTGATGAAAGGTTATACTAGTGTATGATGAGGAGTATCAGATTGTCAAGTGGATGATGTCATCAGTGATCTCATTTGAGATGTCATCAGTGATGTCATCAGTGATGTCACTGACCATGTCATGAATGATGCAATATGTGACATCATCAGCAGTGCATTGCGAGCGCGTGAGTTATAGTTAGCAGAACTAACTATAACGGAGGAATTTCTATGGTTTTGTATGAGTGAAAGGGGCAGCTAACTATAACACCCCTGAAACCTATTGTTTTTTCTGTGTATATATATATATATATATAGTCGTTGGTGAACAAGCCTGCTAGTCAGGCGAAACGCGTCCTACCAGCCGATTGCAATAAAAGTTCTTTATTGACCAGAACACGGCGTCGTCATCCTTGTGCTTCGAGGAACTTTCGAAATTTATTACGGACCGTGCTTGGGTGGTCCGCTTCGATGACACACCCTCTGTTCAGGAGTGCGGTGGTAGTTACCCAAGCCTGGAGGAATCATATATATATATATATATATATATATATATATATCTTATCTACTGGCGGTCGCCAGTAGATAGTTATAGTTAGGATCGTGTTTCCATAGGAAATCCGCAACATTCTATTTAGAATAACTTTGGCACCGATTGACGAATCCTCGCGAAATTTTCAAAATAGGTGGGGTGCTCCGCTCCGCTCCTTCCCTGAAAGTCTCGCGGGGATTCGTCAAGCGGGGGCTGAGAAAAAGGGGGGTGTCTCAAAACGTGTTTTCCCCATGCATTTTTCCATAGGACCTTTAGTCCAAGCTACAGCCCGAACGGCTGAACAGAATTACTTGAAATTTGGCAGAGAGGTAGTCCTCAGGTCAGGGATGTGCCTTTTGCAGGTCTGGTGTAAATCTGTTCAGTATTTCCTGAGAAAATAGCATTTAAAAGCATATATATATCTATAAGCACGCACCGTGCGCGTACGGTAAAACTTACCGTACGAGCACGCTGCCGTGCGCGAGCACGATTCTGATTGGTTGTTAGATCTTAGTAAACATTCGAATCGGTCGAAACCAGGAAGTGTCGGCCGCCATTTTGTCTCTCGCAGTCTGAGGGGGTGAAAAACAAAGGTGGAGAACGTGAAAAGGGGGCAGGGTGGATAGTTCCTGACCCCCTAGCCTTTGTCAGGGGGTCCCAGAAGGACCCCCAAGGGCCAAAATGTCCTTTAATTCTTTTGCGAAAAATCGCGGAGTACGCGTAGCGTGTGCGTACGGTAGAAACGGAAAAATTCAGTGAACTGCGTAACTTGGGCGCGCGGTGCCCGGAGCGCGCCCCGTGCGCGTACGGTACGCGAAGCGCACCGAGCGCGTACGGTACGCGTACGGTGAAAAACCTTAAAAAAATAAATAAATACATAACTTAGCATTTAAAAAAACGTACAAATTCACTGAAAAAAACATAGGTTTCACACACGTTATAGTTAGGAATTAGCATTTAAAAAACCTTGCAAATTCCCTTAAAAAACCATAGGTTTCACACATGTTATAGTTAGCTGGACATTTCACTCGTGAAAAACCATTGAAATTCCCCTGTTATAGTTAGTGCAGGCAACTATAACTCACGCGACCGCAATCCTCTGCTGATGACATCAGATATTACATCACTGATAACATATGTGTCTTTCTGAAAAAAAATATTTGTAATATATGTATAGCTAAAAATTAATGGAAGAAGACATGGGTAAATAAGTGTCTAAATACAGTGATGTAGTATCTGACGTCATCAGCAGAGGATTGCGGTCGCGTGAGTTATAGTTGCCTGCACTAACTATAACGGGGGAATTTCAATGTTTTTTCACCAGTGAAATGCCCAGCTAACTATACCATGTGTGAAACCTATGGTTTTTTTAAGTGAATATATATATATATATATATATATATATATTCGCTCCTGAGTTAGGCACCAGCCCAGCGCACACATGAACGGTGCTCGTCACGGCGGGGGTGCTCCCGCCTTCAAAATTCAGCTCCACACTGCCAATCGGTAATCATACCGGAACACAGACGACAGCACTCACGGGGGAGAGTTCCAAGAGATGATTTATTAGGAACTCTGGGCGCTCATAACAGACGCGTTTCGGCAACTCGCCTTTCTCGATGTTAAGCTCGGAACGCCAACATCGCCATTGTTTTAAATTCATAGTTCGCGCTCACGCTAACAGTCAACATAGTAGAAAGACTAACAAAACCCTGTAATCAGGATGTTAATATTCCGCCATCTTTAAACGTACCAAATGGTAACATAAAGCATCGCAATAAATGCAATTCACCAACAATGATAAAGCCCTGGATGGGCATACATTCTTATTGCGCGAAAGCAAGCATAATTTCTCAAGGAGAAAAACAAAAGGAAAACAATGGGCAGCGGCTTTCAATCCTCGACACACAATAGTTAAAACAGTGCATAGAATAACATGGCAAAAAAGGAGGAGGGAGAGAGGACTCAACGGAAACAAACGTCATATGCAGTAACAGACAGTAAATATACAGTAAAATATTTAATAAAATATTTCAATCTCCCAAATGCACCGCTAACTCCTCACTGCTGTTCAGACCAGACGGATTTTTACTTTGCAGATCAATAATGTACCGTGACTCAAGACGTCTAAGTCTTTGAATCCTATCACCTCCCCTAGGGTTGACGGGTGCCTGATCCAGGCAAAAGTATGTTAACAAATCTCGATCTCTCTTGTGATATTGATTAAAATGTCGAGCAACAGGATAGGACTCGTCAAAATTTGAAATAGCCCTCATATGCTCCAGGATCCGAATTTTGGCAGGGTGAATAGTGCTGCCAATATAACGGAGTCCACAAGGACAGGTCAAACAGTATATAGTGTAGGGAGTGGTGCATGTTAAGAATTTGGTGATTTTCTTAGGTGTTGCCAAGCCTGGGACAGTGTATGATAAAGTCCTTTTACTTTTCTTGCAGGCCTTGCACTTACCGCAGGGAAAAAAAAACATTTAGAGCCCCAAATGGTGATTTCGGATCTACAGTTGGTTGATAGCTGTGCACCAGGGTGTCCCTAAGGGATCTGGCCTTCTTGAACGTGATCAGGGGGTTAGGAGGTAGGTCACTACCAATGGTGGTATCCGATAAAAGAGTGGCCCAGTTCTTTTTTAGGATGCGTCTGAGATGACCTGCATCCTTCGAAAATGTAGTGATCATTCTAAATTTCCCAGTATTCTCCTCTTCCCTGTGTTTGTATTGGTTACTCAGGAGGTCAGTTCTACTAACACACTTGGCCTTGTTAAGGGCTCTGGTCAGAACATTCTCACTATACCCTCTCTGTCTAAAGTGGGCAAGGCTTTCATTAGCTGAAGATTCAAAATCTGACTCCCTAGTATTGTTTCTTCTTAGACGTAACAGTTCCCCATAGGGAATACTGTCAATCAGTTTCTTGGGGTGACTGCTTGAAGAGTGTAGAATAGCATTCCCAGCCGTAGGTTTACGATATAATTTTGTATGTAATTTCCCTTCCGAAACAAATACACTGAGATCCAGGTAATTAACAGCCTCTGTGCTCACCTCCCCTGTAAATTTCAAATTGACATTGTTGATGTTTAGATATTGTATGTATTCAGATGCCAATGCCGGGGAGCCCTTAAAAATTATGAAAAGGTCATCGATATAACGATGCCAAACCACAACCCTGTCTGTCCAAATTTTGTTGGTTTCGGCCCATGCCACCTGCTCCTCCCACCAGCCTACGAAAGGATTTGCATAGCTGGGGGCAAAGCAAGTGCCCATGACCGTCCCCGAGACCTGTCTGTATAGCTGTTTCTGATAAATGAAAACGTTGTGAGTAAGACAAAAATCGATAAACTCAATGATCATGGCATTATGGTCCATAGCGCATAGCGGGCGATTGGCAAGAAAATACTTCACTGCTCTCAGCCCATCACTGTGTGCTATACATGTGTAAAGACTAGCAATGTCTAACACCATTAAACAAAAACCCTGTTCCCATTTAACTCGTTCAATCTGTACAAGAAAATCTTTGGTATCTCTAAGATACGATTTCAATAGTACCACCTGTTGAAATAAAAAATGATCTATGTACACGGACAAATGTTCGGTCAAACTTTGGGTAGTTTGACCGAACATTTGTCCGTGTACATAGATCATTTTTTATTTACACATGTATAGCACACAGTGATGGGCTGAGAGCAGTGAAGTATTTTCTAAGAAGAAACAATACTAGGGAGTCAGATTTTGAATCTTCAGCTAATGAAAGCCTTGCCTGCTTTAGACAGAGAGGGTATAGTGAGAATGTTCTGACCAGAGCCCTTAACAAGGCCAAGTGTGTTAGTAGAACTGACCTCCTGAGTAACCAATACAAACACAGGGAAGAGGAGAATACTGGGAAATTTAGAATGATCACTACATTTTCGAAGGATGCAGGTCATCTCAGACGCATCCTAAAAAAGAACTGGGCCACTCTTTTATCGGATACCACCATTGGTAGTGACCTACCTCCTAACCCCCTGATCACGTTCAAGAAGGCCAGATCCCTTAGGGACACCCTGGTGCACAGCTATCAACCAACTGTAGATCCGAAATCACCATTTGGGGCTCTAAATGGTTTTTTTCCCTGCGGTAAGTGCAAGGCCTGCAAGAAAAGTAAAAGGACTTTATCATACACTGTCCCAGGCTTGGCAACACCTAAGAAAATCACCAAATTCTTAACATGCACCACTCCCTACACTATATACTGTTTGACCTGTCCTTGTGGACTCCGTTATATTGGCAGCACTATTCACCCTGCCAAAATTCGGATCCTGGAGCATATGAGGGCTATTTCAAATTTTGACGAGTCCTATCCTGTTGCTCGACATTTTAATCAATATCACAAGAGAGATCGAGATTTGTTAACATACTTTTGCCTGGATCAGGTACCCGTCAACCCTAGGGGAGGTGATAGGATTCAAAGACTTAGACGTCTTGAGTCACGGTACATTATTGATCTGCAAAGTAAAAATCCGTCTGGTCTGAACAGCAGTGAGGAGTTAGCGGTGCATTTGGGAGATTGAAATATTTTATTAAATATTTTACTGTATATTTACTGTCTGTTACTGCATATGACGTTTGTTTCCGTTGAGTCCGCTCTCCCTCCTCCTTTTTTGCCATGTTATTCTATGCACTGTTTTAACTATTGTGTGTCGAGGATTGAAAGCCGCTGCCCATTGTTTTCCTTTTGTTTTTCTCCTTGAGAAATAATGCTCGCTTTCGCGCAGTAAGAATGTATGCCCATCCAGGGCTTTATCATTGTTGGTGAATTGCATTTATTGCGATGCTTTATGTTACCATTTAGTACGTTTAAAGATGGCGGAATACTAACATCCTGATTACAGGGTTTTGTTAGTCTTTCTACTATGTTGACTGTTAGCGTGAGCGCGAACTATGAATTTAAAACAATGGCGATGTTGGCGTTCCGAGCTTAACATCGAGAAAGGCGAGTTGCCGAAACGCGTCTGTTATGAGCGCCCAGAGTTCCTAATAAATCATCTCTTGGAACTCTCCCCCGTGAGTGCTGTCGTCTGTGTTCCGGTATGATTACCGATTGGCAGTGTGGAGCTGAATATATATATATATATATATATATATATATATAGATATATATAAAAAACAAAGTGGTTCTGCTGCTGGTCCCAGCGTTAAGGATAAAAATCAGAGACCCCAGATTATATTTACACAAGGAGATGACGCTGCACTCCTGGATGCTGCCACAATTTATTAAAAACTTCCTTTGCAAGGCACCTCGACACGTTTCAACTTTCGTTCTTTTCAAGTGGCATTAGTCCTTCATTGTTTTCATCTGGCCTTTTATACTGTGAAAAGCATTTTGGGAAGTATAATCTTTTGATTTTACACATGTGTGAGACCTTCCTGAATTCAACTGCAGCAGAGTGCTTCATTAAGGGCAGTTTGATTTTAAAAGGTCTCCTTTGCATATTTTTTGCATATTATTATTGGCTTCCCAACTTAGCAATTTCACTTTTGCAAAATAAGTGGCTGGCCTCAGTGCCCTACTCCCATTGATTACGGACTGCAAGGGTGTGTAAGTAATGGGTAGTATACACTCACAATTTCTCCTCTGTGAGATTGTTATCCAACCACGGAGTCATGCTAGGCACTGTTAGAAGTTCGTCTTCAAGTGATTAGTTCACACGCAGGGTTTTGGTAGCTCCTCGCCAAATTATGATTTTAAAAGGGTCTCCTCACACTGGGCGCAGCCGCTTTGTAAATAAGAATTAAAAAACAAAGTGGTTCTCAAGTGGCGTGCTCTGCTGCTGATGTGTTAGGGGTAAAAACTATAGACCTCAGAATATATTTACACAAGAAGTAGACAAAGCTGCACTGCCGGAGTCTGCCATTAGTTATAACTTCCTTTGCAAGGCACCACAGCGCGTTTTAACTTTTGTCTTTTTCTAGTGGCATTAGTCCTTCTTTGTTTTCCTCCAGCCTTTCATACTGTGAACAGCATTGTGGGAAGTATAGTTCTTTCATTTTACACATATGTGAGACCTTTTTGAATTTAGATGCAGCATAGTGCTTCATTATGGGGAGTTTGATTTATGTTCACACACAGGGGATTGGTATCTCTTCGCCAACTTCAAATTTTAAAAGGGTCTTCTCACACCGGGTGCTGCCGCTTTGTAAATAAAGTTCTAAAAACAAAGTGGTTTTCAAGCGACGCGCTTTGCTGCTGCTGCCAGCGTTAGGGGTAAAAAAATATTTCTATTATGTTTTTTAAAATGTCTCTTTTATATGAAATGTTTTCTAAAATTCATTTAATTATTTATTTTTTTAGAAAATGTCTTTTAAATGTAATGTTTTCTTAAGTGTTAGTATAATTTTTTATTTAAATTGTTTGCAAATTGTTTTATTTATATTTTTAAATCTATATATATGTGTGTGTGTGTGTGTGTGTGTATATAATTTGTGTATTTAATGTAAGGTATTAAATACAACTATTTGTTTTGCTCATTTAAATATTTAAATTATGTTAGATATTTTTGTTTGTTATATATGTTTGGTAATTTAAATATTATGTTACTGTTAATATGTTACATTGGGTGTATTAAAAAAATATTATTTCTGTACTTGTTAAAGTATATATATATATATATATATATATATATATATATATATACACACACATATATATATACACACACATATATATTCTACTGCAACTCTTTAAAACTATTTTTTTTACATTCTATTATTTTTTACTAATTTACAATTTTACTTAAATGAGTTATACATCGATATTTATTTAAAAAAACTATATTCTTACCTTTTCTTGGTGATATTCTCTTTCATCATATTTCAACACTGCATTTTTGTAGTTCATTTTGTCAATATATAAACAGAATATTTTCGTTAATATTATTTTTAACACCATATTCATGTCAATTGGTATTTTTTTTCTCGCTATTCCGCCACACAACCACTATTGGAGCCTTGCTGTACACACTAATGGAGACGGGGGAACACCCTGAATTCATTTTTTGTGTGATGTGAACCATCATCTGTTGGCACATACAGTCACAGTGTGCATCTTCACATACAGTCATGGCTTAGTGATGACCTACGTTTAAAATAGTGATGTTGATCTTCGTCGTGTTTTCTAGTGCTGTTTCTATTTATTTTCTCATATTTCTTTTATTGATTTTTCTATCAAACATCAACACAAAGAAAAAACAATAACCGCTTTCTATCCCTTTCCCCACCCCACACAGATCCAGAGAAATAGGCATTACTTTGTAAACGTATTCACTTGAGAGCTGGGGCGTGATACTCAACACCACATTATTAAAACTATGCAGTGCACATGGTGGTGTTGATGCCCCGCAAACACACCTCCCCAAGAACTTTCCGTTGTATTCATGTGTCACTCATCTCCAGAGTCAGTTTCACTCCCCATAACCGGCTCCTCTATTTCTTGCTGTATACCGATCTCTACCATATTCCACTTCATTCTGCCCCTCTGATCAGTCCCGTTGTATACCAATCTGTGGCTTTCCCCACATTCACCCACATTCACCCACATACACCCTTCACACCAGTTCGCACAGCCATTGTTTCTTAGTGGGTGTTCTGGTTGTCATCCATCTTAGCGCTATACATTTCTTTGTTACAGCTGACTCCAGTCCTACTACATTCTCTGCGTGTATAGTGTGTTTAGATCATGTCACTAGACCTAGGAGGCACAGATGCACCATAGGCATTACAGTTAGTTTGGTCAGGACCCCCAACACCTGAAACACTCCTCTCCAGAAAACCCCCAAAGCCAAGCATGTCTGCCACATATGAATTTAAGTCTCAGGAATTTAACTGTTTCTGGGGCAATATTCTTGCTTGTTTGGGTCCAATCTGTGCAGTCTTTGTGGTGTGATATAATCTCCATGTACACATTTATTTTGTATCAATTAACTGTGCGTTATAAGTCACTCTCCTGCAATTGCCCAGAATAGAAGCCCAATCGGGCTCATTCAGATCCTCACCCATATCTCCCTCACATTATATTTTCAATGTTGTAATGCGGGAGGCTGCACGTTGGAATAGAATGGCATACAGGTGTGAGATAAGCCTATGTTATCTCCCCATGCCTGGCAGTGTCTAGTTTAGGACATGTGTGTCTGGTTCTTGTGGGAATCCCGGCCATGCCTTCCGTATAGCCGCAGCCAAACTATCGTAAATGAGGAAGCAGCTGCCCGCAACATTCCATTGGGTGCAGAAATACGCATACCCCTTTATCCTGCATCTGCATATAGGTCCCCAAGTCATTGCGGTCTGCCGCCTTCCCCTCTTTGCCTTAGGAACAGTAATGTTGTGGGATTTATGGCAGTGCACCAAGGGTTCAACTGTTGCATGAAAATATGTACCTCATTTTTCTGCTTCATTGTTTGTTCCCAAATGTTTAACAGTGTATGGATCTGTTCCAGTAGGGAGAAGCTGTACTTGCGTGTTGCCAATTGTAGTGCCAGAAGCTTCCAAAATTGGATTAAACAGGCCAGCATCCCTGCGACAGAGTCAGCTTTCCTTTCCTGAAACCATGGTATTGTTTGTTGGATATGAGCTGCCCAATAATATACCCTGAAATTGGGAGCCTGTAGTCCTCCGCTGTCCCATGTAAATTTTAGAATTTATAGGCTAATCCGCTCTCTCCTGTTCCCTTAATATACAATTTGGAACTTATGAAAGCAAGTCTCAGGTATGCACATTGGCATAAAGCATCCTGGGTAGCATTATTATCTTGCTTATAGCTATTCATCCCATAAGGGACATTGGGAATCACAACCAATTACTCTTTTCTAGGCTGCCTAGGAGTACCCCACATTTGACGGGTAGGTCTCAGCCATGTCAGAGCTCAGGTTGATACCCAGGTATTTACCAAGCGTTGTCTCTACGTTTATGTTGGCAAAGGTCATCTCCCTAGTTTAATTCATCTGGATGGGGTAAAGAACTAACTTGTCCACAATCAGCCAAAACCCTGAGGGAGCCCGGAAATCTGCTGGTGTGTAGTGTGTTGTGCCCCATGTGTCCGTTAGATTCCTCAATGTCAGTAATGTATCATCCGCATATAGTGAGATGACCTCCTGTTTGCCTTCCACCAGTATCCAGACGTCTTCGTGTCTAAAGTGTATTATTTAGGCCAGTGATTCAATGACCATGGTGAAAATCAGCAGGAGAGGGGCGCACCCAGTCGAGACCCCGGCTCTATAGGTCAATTGTCCAAATGTCTATGCCCACCTTCACTCGGGCCCTGCTGTTCATATACAGCAGCTCCACCCATTTCAGATAGGTCACCCCCAGTTTTTACCTACGTAGGGTTTGCATCGTGAATGTCCAGTTTACTGTGTCGAAAGCCTTGTTGGCATTCAAGCTGGCCACTGCACAGGGCTTCACCTCTCTTATAGCCTGTTCCATAATGAGGAAGGACCTCCAGATATTAGTGTTGGTGGTTTGGCCACGTACAAACCACGTTTGATCCTTGTGCATAACTCCCTCGGCCACTTTAGATAGTCGCTGCACCAGTACTTTCCCCAGTATTTTTGCATGTATGTTGATCATTAATTGGGGGCTGTAAGACTCACAGTCAGTGAGGTCTCTGCCTAGCTTGGTCAAAACTACAATAATGGCTTCTCTCAACGATTTCAGGCAACACGCCCTTTTCAAAGCCTCAGTGTACATGGCCAGCAGTGGCTTCAATAGCAGATCCACATATACCTGGTAAAACTTGACATTGAACCCATCTGTGCCTGCTGTCTTCCCCATATTCATGTGTTTGATAGCCCTTCTAATGTCTGACTCATCAAGTGGCACATTCGAAGTAGTTCTTGCATCCTCATCTACTTTAAGGATATGTGCCTCATCGAGAATGTTCTTTATGCCTGCATCATCATCCTGGCCCGTCTGTGCATATAGTATCTTGTAGAATTCTGCAAATCTTGTCAATATGACTACCTGGGCGGTCAGAGCCACCCCATTAGTGTCTTTGATAGATGCCACAGTGTTCACGGCTCTCTCTCTGTTTACTAGGCAAGCTAAGAGAATACCTGGGTGGTCTCCCTGTTCGTGTTGCATTTCAGTGTACATCTTATAATCACCCTTCCCAAAGCTATCACAGGCTTCATCCAGTTCCCCCTGCAACTCATGTTGCATTTTCCATACCTCTACAGTGTGTGGAGCCATTCAATCATTGTCTGCAATGTGTCATTCCAGCTACGTGACTGTGCGTCCCAGGGATTTACGTACCCTGTATATTGTGGCCATGCATTTCCCTCTTATTGCTACTTTAAAAGACTCTCAGAATACTCCTGCAGACTCCACTTTACCCGTATTTATGGCGAAGAACTCCTGTATTGCCTCCCTAATTTACTTACTGAACACCTGGTCTAGTAACACTTGACATTGTAGACACGACTGTGGCACTTGTGCCACATGGAGTTGGCCTATGAACTCTATCACAAGCGGAGTATGGTCTGGTAGTGTTGGGTTTAAATATTGGGTCACCCCAAATTGCGCAAATTGTCCTGGATGGGTAAATGTTTAGTCTATCCTAGCGGATGCCCCAGGTGGAGGAGAATAGAACGGGTATCCCCTCATGTTGCCGTGCCATGTCCTCCATGGCTCTAACATGTTGAGTGTATCCATGCCCTCTAGTAGGGCCCTGGAGGATCTGTCTAGGTTGTGTTGTGGTGAGCGTCTGGGGGTTAAGGTTTGCACCCTGTTTAGATGAAATCTAGTGTGTCAATTTCTGGTGCCCATTTGTTTAGTAGCACCAGGTGTCTGCCCCCCACCTTGCCTACAACCCCCACATGTCTGCCACCCGCTGCCTTCAGTTCGATAGTCACCCTGAAGTGAACACTGGAGTCCACCCACAGCAGGACCCCACGAGCCAAGGAAGTGAAATTAGATTACCACCATATTCCCCCCCCCCCCCCAACTTAGTGCCTACCTACTTGTGTTCTTGTGGTAGCAGATGTGTCTCCTGCAACATCACTATCTTCACCTGATGTTTCCTCGTGTAGGACCAAATTCTCTGTCGATTAATGTGGTTCTGTATCCCCTTAATGGTACAAGATCGCGCTATCTCGCTAACTCAATAAAAAGATGGATGAAGGAATCTTCCACTAGGGCCCAAATCGAGAGTGGCATTAATACAAACATGCCATAATGCACTGAAGTTATTTATGGAAAAGTACTCCCCATCAGTAATAAGGCCCCAGGAAGGCAAGACGGATGCTTATTATCAGGACCGGACTGGCCGTAGCGGGCACCAGGCAATCCCCCGGTGCGCCGCACAGGTGGGGGCCGGTTTTGGGCCCCTGGGTGCCGTTTTTGTTACAGGGCCGCTTTTGCAGCATAGCTGCAAATCTGCCCTGTAACAAAATCGGCCAAAAACCGACCCTGGCAAAGAGCTCGGCGGCACCCCCAAGCTCCTGGGGGCCGGCCGAGCACTTTGCCAGGACCGGTTTTGGTTCCCAGTCCGGCCCTGCTTATTATGCGCACTATGTACATTGATTCTGTCCACGAGTCAAAGTATGTACTCTGGTGACCTAAACTTATTTGCAGATCCCTATGATTGAGTATGCAATGCGTACATTTTAAGTATGCTTTTCATAATCTCTACTGTTAATATGTGTAAAAAAATATTTTAACAAAAAACTTCCCCACCCACACACTTTCCTACTCTGGGGCTTAAGCTTTCTGACTCACGTCTATAAAGTACTAGGCATAGGAGAACGTTTAATTATGCTGGTATTTATGCATTACTGCTGTTAAGCGAAATTACCAGAGTTATACGATTGCTCTAGTTTGAGTAATTAAGAATAATCTGGGACAAAAATCTTACCACAAGAGCCCAGAAACAACGAACTAAGGGGCATATTATCAAGAACGGCTTTAAAATTATCGCCGCTTTAGAGGAAGGAAACTGCTGCTAAAGCGGTGATAAGGGGCTTGATAATGATAATATGCCCTTGTGAATTCCCATAGAAGCCCAGGTTCACACCAGAACATGGGTTCCTATTGGAATTCTCAATGGCATATTATCAAGCCCATTATCGCCGCTTTAGCGGCAGTTTCCTGCCGCTAAAGCGGCGATAATTTTAACGCCGTTCTTGATGATATGCTCCTAGGAGAGAATGAGTGGCTGCTAGCTACTGCTGTTCATGTCCTGTAGTATTTAGTGTTACAGCGCAAAATGCATCCTTGGTCCCATTTTTATTGCAAGATTACATTTTCCAGTAAGAAAATAACTCTAAATGCTGGATTACGCATCTCACACTATTACACATAATTAAGAGTTATTTTGTGAGAATTATGAGTAATTAAGCTAGAGAGAATTACATAAGTTACGCCCACCTTTAGTAAGCACAATGTCTATTTCAATACTCTTTCCTGAGAGCTGTCTCATATACGCTGGTGAATATTTTTTTATTTAAAAGTGCATATGTATCACAGGCGGGAGAGACGCAGATGTAGAAACATTGGTCGAGAGAGGGCTGTTGCACCTAAAATGCAAAACTGCTAAGGAATCAAAAGCAGAACAGCTACTGGAGGGACCTCGAAGGACCACTGAAGTATCACAGAATATGGATGACAAGTGACGAGCATGATGACGTGGGCAGAGTCCACTCAGCAAGCTATGCTAAGCAATATCTACATGTGTGGTACACCTCAGAATGCACTGTTGCTGTTTGTCTTGTTAATAATGCTCTTGCTGCAAAGTCGGTGCCTTGACAGAACTAATTTGCAATTTGGAAATTAGCATTGCAGCTCTTCTGCAAATGGCAGTTTGCTCCTGAATTGTAATAACACTCAAATTAGGTTCTTCAATGTATATAACAAACGATGAAAAAGACAAAACCATCTTCAGATTTCAGTAGTATGACATATAAAACAGGCACCTTAGTACTTTTGCAAAGTGATAATTCTGCATCCCCTGCGAGGCAGTTTAGAGCATTCATGCTTGTTGGGGGAGAATTGACAATAAGCACATGGGCAAGGCCTCTGGTAGTTCTAATGTGGCTGGTAATTAACGTTACAAGTCATGTCAGAATTTTACGGTCTGCGATAATTTTGCAAACACATTACTTTTCTCTCAGCAACTGTCTCTGGGTGAAACTCCAGGAAAAATGAGGAATAACCAATGAAAAAAGTTCAACTCCATTGACTGTGCCCCTAGAATTACCGGTATACCACTAATAGGGACAGATAGGCCTCACATTGGAGAATGCGCGTTTAAAAAATCACTGAGCGGATCCAAGCAAGAACTACATTTTCATGGTAGAATCCCTTTATCAAAGATAAGAACATGCTTGAGCATAGAATAGATATAATGATCTATTTAGCTGCAATAGGTGTAAGGATGAAAGGTCAACATGTCTCATGCCTTAAGAGTCCCTAGCAGATCATAGCATTTCGTCAGGATGAAGGAGACCTTATTCTACTCTCACAGAGATATGTGAATGAAGAGTGTACGCACCATGCCCTGCATACGTTACATAGACTTTTGGGATATCTCCTGGGGTTAGACCCGGTGAGGAGAAGAAAGCAGCTCCAATCGGACCAGACGAGTGGTACGCTGATTTAGCGTATCGTCAAACGTGTTGAAGCACAGTGTGGCTATCAACATATTCAGGGCCCTGCCGGTGCCGGAGGTCTATGTAACGTATAAGGGCAAGGTGCATACACTCTTCACTCACCCATCGTACCATTAAAATTTAATTTTTGCTTCGATCACCTTAGTCATTTTTTAACGCTCATAACTCTCACCCATTCTACTCACATCTTGTCACTTACTTATTCATATCACATCGGTGGAAAAGAAAAGATCTCTGGCAAAGAGCCCCCTCGAGGGGCCCATTGGGCAATGCAGCATCAGGCCAACGAGGAGCTGCCCTATGATGAAGCATGACACCCATCTGGGTGTGTGAGGGCCCTTGCTCCTAAAAGGAGCACTCCCCTCCGCTAACCATTCTCCTGACCTAGATACTCCCATAGGAACTGTACACGCCTTGTTCGCGCACAATGTTCAGCGCCATATGTTGCACAGTTTTGGTAGCATAGTATTAAATGTGCACACTATTTAGGATTACTTATACAGAAGCAAATACAGAGAATCCAAAAAAGAGGGGAAAGCATAGTCGAGACACATTGATTATAAACTTCTCTCCCAACCTCGCACTGCAGTCCCTCCAGAGCCAGACTTGATCGGCAGTTAACTGAGTACAACGGGGATATTTTTCACCCAGGGGTGTCTGAGTGACGTCAACTAAACAAGGTGCGCAAAGCTGCCGTTGTTTATAATGTCACTCAGAACTCCTGGGTGACAAACATCTTTGTCATTACCAGTTACCCATCTGCAATTTTATGTCATGTGTGGCCCCATTTTCATCTCCCCCTACTCTCGTCAACTGTTTATAGGTGCAAAATTCATGAATAAGTAATATGAAAACTGGAAACTCATTGAGCCGTAATTCTCATTCCGTGTTTGGCAGGCACGTGAAAACGTGGCTTTTCTCGCAACCATAATTGCTTCTGCTTGTCTCCCTCATTTTGTCTTCCCAATTATAGGAATTTGATGCCTTTTTAGTTGTATGCACTTTGCAAATTCAAAATTCAAATTCAAACTCAGGAGAAACAACTTTGTATCCACTGTTACTATAACATAGAAAAGAACACCTGTATTCAGAATCCAGTAAATAAATGCGTTAAGCCATCCATAACTTCAAATTTATTATTTTGTCCATTTTCGTTAGACAAAGAGGTATAATTTCTTCACTACCCCACGTAGACATAAAGGTGAAATAAATCTAGAAGCTGCGTTGAAGAGGGTGCATAAACCAATCTGGATGGTGCTCCATTCCAATCACACATTTATATTCCACACCTATTGTGCTCATTGGAGTGAAATACATTTGACTGTTTTCTGATGTCCTGCCCATACCTGAGTCAAGCCAACGCAGAGGTACGCAATGAACATCATTTGATAGACCACTTAAGCTCCCCTGTTACACTCTTGAAGCACCATGCACTCACACTTTCACCCTGGACAGAAGCAGCCTTAATGCAGCTCCTTCGTAGAAGGATAAAGCAGGAAAAACTTTGGAAAGTGGCTAATTCATCCTAGAAATTCATTATATGGCAACTCTAAGGGACACATGTATTAGTTTACACTGCAGTGCAGTTGCAACCAAGGTTACTGACAGTAGATAAAGACAAAAAAATAAACAGCAACAAATAAACAGCAATCCCACATTGGTGTTCATATCCCCTGGCATCACAATGGTACTCCATCTCCCTCCCAGCCCCTCCTATAGATGGGTGTGTGGCCAAACAGCCCTTACACTATTGTGTGCTCCCCACCACGTGACATCTATCAGCTCCAATGCTCTCCCCCTTTATTTTAGACAGATGCTGCTCTGACCTATGATGCGGTCCACATAGTGTCGGTCTGCTACCAGCGGGCGCCTCAGATGACGGTGAATGCCCTGCAGTGCCACCGCCACAAAGCCTGGAGGTTCGGTAATCGCTTCATGAATTTTATAAAAGAGGTAAACGCATGATTTAGAGCAAATGTACTTCCCAGTGTTGTGAACATTTTCGTTACAGGGCATCCTTTTGTTGTTCCAATAATGACATGGATCTTCTTACGGGACAGTAAAATAAACTTTCCTGATCATTACTTTTTTGTGATGTTAAACCAAATTCCATTTGTGTTTTCCCTTTATCACATTTTATTAGGGCTGTGATGCATGTACTGCTTTTACAAAAACAATCAAAAGTTATATATTTGTCACCTGTTTGTATATGGTTGACTCTGTGTAGTAGCATTGCAACCACAAATCCCACACCTTTACTACTTTAAGAACCTTGTTTTATATAGGATTGGTTATTGTCTATGTTGTGCTCTTATTAGGGTATGGAACTCCTAGAAATGTATCACAAGATTAGAAACAGGGAATAATGTGGATCAGGAAAAGGGCCAGGATCACAGCAGGCACAACATGCTTTGGATGGTGCAAAGCAAGAATACAGATGGTCTCACTGGACTTTCATTCCTTCAGTGAACTTTTATGACTTTGCAGTCTTATGGTCAACCTCTGCTCAAAAGAGTCCGACAAGAAGGCAACTAATTGTTGATGGCAGCACCGATCCCAGAGAACAATTTGCCCCCTAAGTCATTGTGACCATAATCTTCACACAGCCGAAAATCAGTTATGGTCTTGATAGTTTTGTCATAAAATCCATGGCCCCATTGGCATATAATACTGCAGTATATTGGTCTTGTTCTCTCTATGAAAGATGTGTTTTCCATTTTTATATTACAAACAGGTCCTCATCTTTTAAATCTCGCCTTCATTTCAATATCTACGATTGTGACACACCTGTTTTCTCATGTGGTCTCTTCACCATACTTGGGCATCTGAAAATTGAGATGTTGAGCTTAGCCGAAGAGAGTAGCACTTGTAAGACAAGACACTTTACATTTGTTAGAGATTACCAGTTTTCTTCAAGCTGGTTTCCCTTATGCTGAGCCTACCCCTCAGTGATGTAATATTCAACTACGGACAAGGCCAGACTTTGGTGTCTGCTTGGAGTCAAAGTCATGGACCGCCATCAGGGGTATTGTACATAACTGGCAGTGATCTACAATGTTTATTCTGTGACCTCGATCACAATCATCCTATTCCATTAACAATCTAAAGAGACAGATAGAAATTTAGAAAGGCTCGTTTAAATTGACAGAAAACAATAGTTTCCAGTTATTTATTTTAACTTTTGGTATTTCACCAAGAAGTGCTTGTCATCTTGCGATAACTTTGCAGCCTTGGCAAACAATTAAAATATTGGCATACAATTAAAATGTGTAAGTATTTAGGTATAATGGGTAAAATTACCAGATAGTTGAAGTCCATTCTGGTTAAACGGCCATCTTGACCGACGTTCTTTTGGGCCCTCACTCAGCCAGCATCTGGGTTAACCTACCAAACATTTTTAAAAAGAAAATCACCTAGGAGAATTCAGGGTGGGGTGACTTGTGTGGCTCCCACCAGGTTTCCCTCCCCTTGCAAACCTGAAACTTCCCACAAGTCTACCAATAAAAATGGTACCTCAAAATGTGTTGGTAGGACTAGTACTCACAACAGAAAAGACCCCAAAAGGCAACATGGACACATCACGTTTTTTCACTGAACACTGATGCTGTTTTTGCAATGTCCCTTGCGGGGGATTTTGGGTCGTAGCTCAGCCGGGCCATAGGGAAACCAATCAAACCCATACATTCTGAAAACAAATGCTTTTCTCCAAAGCTCAATTTTATACATTTGTTTTAATGCGAGATAACTGGGCTCGCCTCGGTGTTGTGGGTCCAGGCAGTTCTGGATCCAGCAGCCCAAAGGACCGCCTTCCTTGTTCCTTCGTTGTCCCAATAAAACGTAGCACGTAGTTTGCATATAGACATTTCCTTTAGCTGTTGATCAAGATTTCTGAACGGGGTTATACATTTTCTTTTCTTTAGCTTCAGAGTTCTAAGTTATTGCAATCTTTTTTTATTTATATGTACGTCAAATAATGTATATGCAAATCCAAAATCGCAAATCAATACAACAGCATACTCGCTCATTTTAGCAGCGGGCCCGGCATCCCAGCCTTGTTCAGGTGTTTATAATTCATTGATGCCTGTGTTCCCTTTGAGCTCGTTTAAAAAGGATTATCCTATAAGAATGGAACGAGGACAGATATTCGCTGCCATCTGGGGACGGTGTAAGGCTTATTTTCTCTAAGTCGATCCCCTGTGAATTTATAAATGGTGTTATATTATATTTCTGTAAAGAGCCTTATGCTAAGGCTGCCCCGATGCACTTTTAAGGACATGTGATGTGAGATACAAAACAGGAACCAGCAGAGATTGAAGGAAGGGGCAAAATAGAGGGAGGAAAGAAGAAGCCCTATTGTCTTCACTTAAACAGTAGTAGCTCACTAGAATCCTACAGAAAACCTCCTTTACAGTTGCTGTCTCGTTGGGCTGTTTGTTATTAGCCATTCCCTAAAATGGCTTCTTACATTGTGGTAGCCATTTTATGGTGCTGTACTGGTATCAGCCATATATTTCCCTACGGAGTGGGGTTCAACTGCATTTTGTAGGATGCCGTAGCTAGCCTCTTCTGGATATACATGTCACGCGCCAGTGGCTAATGCTCTGCCCTTTTTAGGGTCTAACCTGCGAGAGCATGCGCTAGCACATGCTTCTCGCATGTGAGACGCTGTTGTTAACAAAAAGGGCTTGGATCCTGTGCTTACCGTATGTTGGCTGGCGTGGCACTCTTCTTTACAGCCCAGTAATTTGTCTAGGCAGGCCTAACATCATTTCCGTTCCTCTCTGTAGAGCAGGGACCATGCAATGATTGATTCAACTTAATCTGTGTCTGTCCACTGCTCCAGATTGAGGTACTATTTTGTTGAGTTTAACCTTTAGTGCCCTGTAAACATAAGGCATGTGACAGGCAAAAACGTGCCCAGCAGGAAAAACAAAATTGTAATAATTTATTTTCCATACTTAACTTTCTTTTATTTTGCTATGTCTTCTTTTTTCACTGTGCACTCATGTTTTCTTTTGCTTTTGCTCGTGGGCACTGTTCTCAAAAGATGAAGATTATTTTATTGCATAGTGAAATTTTTTCTTTCTTAGGTGTAATTTCTGAAATGATGCTTTAACACATAATCTTGCAGTACACCCCAATCCTCCCCACTCCAATCTGCCCCACTCCAATCCACACCAATCCACCCCACCTCACCCCACACCAATTAGCCCCACTCAATCCTATCCACCCCACATTAATCCAATCCACCGCACTCCAGTCCAAACCACTTACCCCAAACCAAAACACTCCAACCCTCCCAACCAAGCCCACTTCAATCTACACCACGACAATCCAAAACAATCTGCCCCACTCTAGTCTGAAACCAGCACCCCCCCTCCAATCTTCTGCACTACAATCTGCCCCACTCCAGTCCAAAACAATCTGCCTCACTCAAATCCAAAACAACCTGCCTCACTCCAATCCAAACCAATCTGCCAGACTCCAATCTGTCCCACTGTCATCCAAAACAGTCTGCCCAAACTCCAATTGGTCCCCACTCCAATTCAAAACAATCTACCCCACTCCAATGAAAAACAATCTGCCCCACTAAATTCAAAACAATCTGTCCCACTCCAATCTGCCCCACTCCAATCCAAAACAATCTGCCTCCCTTCAATCTGTCCCCCAGCAATGTGCCCAACTCCAATCTGCCCTCTCCAATCCAAAACAATCTGCCCTCTCCAATCCACCCCACTCCAATCCAAAAAAATATTCCCCACTCCAATCCATCCCACTCCAATCCGCCCCATTCCAATCCTAAAAAATCTGCCCAACTTCAATCTGCCGCACTCCAATCTGCCCCACTCCAGTTTGCTCCACTCCATTCAAATCCACTCCACGTCAGTCCAAAACAGTCTGCCCCAATCTTATCCTCCCCAATCCAATCTGCCCCACTCCAATCCAAAGCAATCTGCCCCACTCCAATCTGCCCCACTCCAGTTTGCCCAAATCTAATCTGCCCCACTCCAATCTGCACCACTCCAGTCCAAAACAATCTGCCCCACTCCAATCCAAAACAATCACCCCACTCTGATCCATCCCGCTCCAATCTTCCCAACTCCAATCCAAAACAATCTTCCCCACTCCAATCTACCCCACTCAATCCAAAACATCCACCCCACTCCAATCTGCCCCACTCCAGTCTGCCTCACTCCAATCTACCTGACTCCAATCCGCCCCACTTCAATTCGCCGCACGCCAATCCTAAACAATCTGCCCCACTCCAACCTGCCCCACTCAAATCTGCCCCACTTCAATCAGCCCCACTCCAATCCAAAAATATCTGCCCAACTCCAATATGCCACCTTAATCAAAAACAATTTTCCCCCGTGCCAATCTAACACAGTCCACTCCACTCCAGTCCACCCCACCCCTGTCCACCACCATCCAATCTACCTCAGTCCAATCCAATCCGCCTCACTCAATCCAATCCACCTCACTCCAAACCAATCCGCCCCACTGTAATCCAATCTACTCTACTCCAATCCACCCCACACCATGCCAATCCAATTCACCCCACTCCAAATCACCGCACTCCTTTCCACCCCACTCCAGTCCATTCCACTCCAGTCCATCCCACTCCAGTCCAATTCACCACACCCCAGTCCAATTCACCACACCTAAATCCAATCCACCTCACTCTCATCTACTCATATCCAATCCACCATATTTCATTTAACTCCATTCCACCCCACTGCAGGTCAGTCCTCCCCACTCTACTCCAGTCCATTACAATCTACAATCCAGTCCACCCTACCCCAGTTGAGTCCACCCCACTCAATCCAATCCATCCACCCCACCCCACCTCACTCCAACCCACCCACTCCCTCCCTCCCCAATCCAATGCAAACAATATGCCCCACTCCAATCTGACCCACACCAATCTGCCCCACTCCATTGCAAAAAGATATGCCTCACTCAATCCAAAACAATTTGCCACACTCCAATCCAAAATAATCTGCCCCACTTCAATCCAAAACAATCTGCCCCACTCCAGTGCAAGACATTCTGCCCCATTACAATCTGCCCCACCCAATCCAAAGCAATCTAACCCAGTACAATCAGCCCCACTACCATCCAAAACGATCTGCCCCACTCCAGTCTGTCCCACTTCAATCATCCCCACACCAATCCAAAGCAATCTGCCCCACTCCAACCTGGCACATTCCAACCGCAAAAAACAATCTGGTCCATCCAATCCAAAACAATCCACCCCACTTCAATCCAGCCCACTACAACCCACCCCACTCCAATCCAACCCCCCTCACCCAATCCACTTTACCCAATCCAGTTCACACACTCCAGTGCAATCCACCCCAACCCAATATAATCCACCACAATCCAGCCATATCCAAACTACCACACTCCAATTTACCCCACTCCAATCCATCCCACTCCACCCCACTCCACCCCAGTCTAATCCACCCCACCTCAATCCATTTCACCCCACCCCAATCCACCTCAATCCAGTCCACACCAATCCAATCCACCCCACTCAATCTAATCCACCTCACTCAAATCCAATCCACCCCACCGCAACCTAATCTACTCCACTCCAATCCACCCCACCCCTTGTGAATCCAATTCACCCATCTCAATTTACTAAACTCCATGCCACGCCACCCCACTCCATTCCACCCCACTTAAGTCCACTCCACTACAGTCCACCCACTTCAACCCACCCCAACCCACCCCAGTCCACCCATCACAATCCAATCCTCCCCACCCATTTCAATCCACCCCACTCCTATTTAATCCACCCCATCTAGTCCACCCACTCCAGTCCACCCCAATCCACTGTAGTCCCATCCAACCCACTCTACTCCAACCCACTTTACCCCAATCCAATCCACCTCACCCAAGTTCAGTACACCCCACTCAATCCAGTCCATCCAGCCCACCCCACTCCAATCCACCCCACCCCAGTCCAATCCATCCCACTCCAATCAATCCATCCCACTCCACTCCAATCCACCCCACTCCACCCCACTCCAATTTACCCTCTCCAAACCACATCACTCTAATTCAATCCACCCCACCTCACCTCAATCCAATCCACCTCACCCCAAACCATCTAATCCACCCCACTCCAATCCACCCCAATCCAATCCACTTCAGCCCATTTCAATCCACCCCACTCCAATCCACCCAATCCAATCCATACACTCCAATCCACCTCACTACCTCAATCCAGTCCAAACAGCACCACTCTATTCCACCCCACTAAACTCCACTCTACACCACTCCATTCTATGCCACTCTACTCTGTGACACTGCACTCGATGACACTTCACTCTATGAAAATATCTGCCACTGCACCACTGAACTCAACTACCCTCTACTCAACTCTTTCAACTCTTCTCCTCCTACTTCACTCTATGACACTCTACTCCAGCCACTCCACTCTTGGACACTTTACATGACTACCTTTTAGACATGCTGAACAGCAGCCACACTGGTGTACAACATGGCAAAAACACATTGCGAAAGTCAATAGCTCTTGTATAGGCGCGACCTATTGGTTTTGCCAATGCTGGTTTTACTAGGCACCAGGGTTTTTTTTGCCAAATATTTTTTCTTAAAATTTTCATAAGAGAAATGCATTGCATAGAAAAATATTTAGATTGACTTCATTTCGTGCGTTGTTAAACATTGAGAATTACAGTCATTTCTCTGAATTGACATCCATCTATTACATAGTACAATCGCTACTATAAATAATATCACACTGGTTCGCATGTCTTTTCCTATGAAGATACATCTCCTTCCTGCTGCGTAATCATGTGTTAACTACTGGTTACAATGCTGAACTTATAACTGGGGAGTGAAACTCCGGTGGTGATCGTGAGATCTAGGATATATGAGTCAGACGGAGTATCGGGGCTACTGTGCTGCCTGCATGTGGGTGCGACTAATTAGTGCAGATTGGGGCCTGTCCTGTTGTTATCATCTGCCTAGCTGTCCTAGATTGTATGTGGTTGTGTTGCCGTGCATCGGCGCAGAGTTGTAGCCGTGGGAGAAATAGTGTGCGCACTTTCGGTCTGGGCCTGTGGTTGCAAATCTGCCGGGGCTTGCGATGAGGTGTCTGAGTCGTCACGCAACGGTTGTCGTTTGAATTGGTGTAACAGTAAGGTCCACTTCATGCATATGGGGTGTTTGCGTGTCCCTTTGACTTCCTCCTCCCTAAGTGTTTCCTCCTCCGCTTCTGCCCATTTGTGCGCTGCTCCTACCCATGCGGCTATCGGGGGTCCTGTGGGGGCTTGCCAGTGCATCGCTATCGCCCTTTTAGCTAGTAGTATTGCCAGCAATGTAAAGCGGATTAATACTTTGCACTGTTTCTGCCTTCGGAAGATTCCGAGTGCGCAGGCCTCCCATGTGTCCATGTTAGTTAGACCTGTGAGGTCCCTGAGTGTCTTGTGGATAGTGTGCCAGTACGGTTGTATTGTAGGGCAGTTCCAGAACATGTGATAAAAGTCCGCGCTCGGTGATTGACATCTAGGGCATAGGAACTGGGTAGCTGGGTAAAACCGCTGGAGACGCGCTGGCATTTGATACGCTCTATGTAAGATATAAAATTGTATATTTTTCAAACGCTTGTTTCAGTACACCATCTTTGGCTATTCGAGTGCTGTCTCCCATCCTTTTTTATGTAACTCGCGCCCCAGTTATTTCTCCCATGTTACTCGCAGTGCACCTAGGGGTTTGTTTAAAAGCTCTCGTATGGCTTTATATAACCAAGTGATCAGGTGCCGACCCATTGCCATGTGCATGATTGTGTGGATGACTGAGTGGGTTGCCGGTTTTTCCCCCGACAGGTCATGATATGGACAATAGCTCTCTGAGTTGCCTGTGGAGTAAAAATTGGCCAGGAGGAAGTTTGAATTCTTCCATTATCTGGTGATACGGTCTTAACTGTCCGTCCTCAAATAGGGACTCTAGCTCGGTTAGAGAGTGTTCTGTCCATACGCGAAGCATGCCAGTTGTGTAGTATGCCTCTCATCTGGGCCAACCCACCAGTGGCAGCAGTGGAGAATACAAAGGTGCCCCTGCCGACAGCCGGTGTATCTTCTGCATACATTTACGAGCTATCGACACCTGTATTAGGTATGTGCACTGCGTCCCAGCAGTAACAAGAGGGGGATTTCTAGAACTGGGATAAAGCCCGTCGCTGCGTGTGTGTCCCCCATGTGTTTACCTGCTGTCCAGTCGGATAGCTACTGCAGTTGTGCCACCAGAAAGTATGATTCGAAGGAAGGTGTAACCAGTCCTCCCTGGGTGGTGGGCAATTGTAATTTCGCTAATGCTATTCTATGTCTGCCCCCTCCCCAGATTAGCAAGCTAAGGAGCGAGTCTAGGTCCCAGAAGAATGCTCGGGGTGGGATCACCGGTAGATTTGTAAAGTGATACAATAGCCATGGGACTTTAATCATCTTGGCTAAAGCCACATGTCCTATCGGGGCCAACGGGAGGTTCTTCCAAAAACCCACCGCCGAACATATCCCGGACAGTGCTCTGATGGGATTGCCCTCGAACATGTCGGATGGGGAGTGGTACAGGCCAACCCTGAGAAATCGGGGGCATCTTCGCTTCACACTAAGCTCTGTTCGCCGATCCGAATGTCCTGGGGGCTGACGTCTGGGTGTAGTGGCTAGACCATGAACTTATCCCAATTTACTCTAAGCCCGGATGCCTCTGCAAAATCTGCAAGCATCGTCCATATGGATGTCAGATATGCAGTGATACCCCGTACGTATATTAAAAGGTCATCCGCGTACATGGAGATGCTATGTGTGATACTCGCTATTGGAATGTCCCAATTTTCCCCCTCCTGGCGTAATCGTATGGCTAGGGGCTCTACGGCTACAGCGAAGAGCAGGGGTCTGAGTGGAAAACCCTGTTTGTGACCCTCTCCACCCCAAATGAGGATGATATGTACCGTCCCATGCGGATACGCAAGGTAAGTTTGGTGTACAGGAGTCGTGTGTATGCTAGGAGATTAGGACCTATCCCTATCCGTTGTAGGACCGAGAACAGATATAGCCACGTGAGAGTATTGAAGGCCTTCTCGAGGTCTAAGATGAGACAGGCTGCTCTGGGAAATGCGGTGCTCGCTATATCCTGTACATGGAATAGTCGACGTAAGTTTTGGGGCATGTTTCTCCCTGGGACAAATCCGCACTGGTCTATGTGAAGCAAGAATCAAAAAAAAAATTGTAGCGGTCCGCCAATATCTTTCCCAATATCTTACAATCGGCTGATAGTAGTGTAATGGAACGATATGAGGCCAGCTGTCGCGGGTCACGATTTGGTTTGGGGAAGGTTACAATGACTGATTCCCGAAGGGAGCTCGGGAGCTCTCCCTTTTCTAGTGCGGCCGTTAACATCTCCACGAGGTGGAGGACCAACAGGGGGGAAAAGGTTGTGTAATATTCCAGGGGGAAGCATCCAATCCCGGTGCTTTGTTACGTGCCAGGGCGCAGATTGCATGTGTAATGTCCGTATGTTGTATCTCTGTCTCTAGTGAGGTTTTCTCTGCCTCATTAATTTGTGGGATTGTCGGTGGGTCAAGGAATTGGTCTAATGCTTCCTGCCCTGTCTGTGCTGTATTTCGGTATACTTCTGTGTAGTACTGATGGAACTTCTGTAGTATTTCTACTTGGAAACGCACAAGATTACCAGAAGAATCGAGCACTTCGGAAATTGGTTTTACCTCCGTGACCTGTCGACCTAGCCAGGCTAGTAGTGTTTCTGTTTTATCCCTTTCCTTGTGTACCCTAGTTGCGTATGTCTTAAAGTTGTATTTACGTAGGTCTGAGATGGCGGCCAAATGTGTTGTCTTCGCTTCTGCCACCTGAGCTATAGTCACCGTACTTTCGTCTTCCTGTTTTGTTAGGGCAGCTAGCTTCATTTCAGCTTGTGTGAGTGCTCGTTCTAGTGTCCTTTTTATCCCCACTACTTGTTTTATACACTGACCCCAGGCTACTACATTGAATGCATCCCACTCGACTAATTTGGATGCTGCAGTTCCCGTGTTATTTGAGAAGTATTCCTGTATACTCTGCGCCTGTTCATGTTCTGAAAACCTGGTCTGTCAAGCAATCCCGCTGTAGTCTCCAGATGGGGAATGAGAGGTGGGGGGGGGTCTCCAGCATAGTCCTAGTATATGGGCGTCATGGTCGGATAGGACCCGCCCTAGGTAATCTGTATGCTGAATTTTAGATATTAACGGTGCTGTGCACAGAAACCTATTCAGTCTTACCCGTAGCTTGTGTGGGATTGAGTGAAACGAGTACAGTCTGGTCTGTGGGTTGTAGGCTCTCCATGCATCTATGAGTGCCCAATTTGTGACCCAGGTTTGAAACCGTTCTGTTTGCTTGTGGGCAGGAGAGTGTGCAGGTGGAGGGTGGGATCGGTCTAGGGCGAGATTCAGTTCGCAGTTATAGTCGCCCCCTAAGATCTACGATGTAGATGTGAATTGGGCCAGAACTCCTGTTAGACGGTCCCAGAACGCGTCTTGCTCAGTGTTTGAGATGTATACACTACCCAAAAGTATCGGCTGTCCGTCTAGGAGTCCTTCCAGGAAAGCATACCTCCCCTATTTATCCACCACTCTCCGAAGTTCTTGAAATGGGGTTCCAAGTCTGACCCAAATCAGCGCTCCCCTTGCATAGGCAGAATAAGACGTGGCACATATGGTCCCACACAGTGAAATCAAAAAGGCTTCACCAAGTGCACTCCTGTTTTCAAAATGTATTCGTTATCCAATTTTCCTATTCCAGAAGCAGAGAACGAAGATCTTGATTTTACATTATGACAGTTATTTTTTGTATCGGATTCCGCAGGAGCACGCGAGCATTTGATAGATGTTTTTCATGTCTTTTTTAAATACGCATACATACAGCCTTAATTTCATGTCTCAGAAAGTCAGTTTTATTAACTGTGTAATCGACGTGTTTGACACACTCGAGGGAGGTCGGGGCATTCTTGTATTTGATAGTAGCCAGGGTAGGTTTTGACAGCGGGGAGTAGGTGAATAATAATGTAAGTTATGGGTCATGAGTACATTAGGGTCAATCAGGCATCTGTAGTAAGGGTTTATGGGACGTGTAGTATCAAAGGTTGGGAGATGAGCAGTTTGTTCAGATTGGTCCATGCTCTAAGGGGGGGGTGGAGCCACGGGATATAAGGTGAAAGGGAATCAGGTGCAATGTGCTGAACTCGGTGAGTTAAGATCGTGGGGAGAAGAAGACTCATGCTGTGACATGTGGAAGGTATGGGGACGCTTTTTAAATTTTGTTGATGGGGACTGTTAGACTTGGGGGTCTCTAGTTGGCACAGGTATGCACTTGTGACAAATAGGGACCCTCGCCTCTAGTCAGGGTAAGGGGGTACACTCCTAAAATAACCCCTGCTCACCCCCTTGGTAGCTTGGCACGAGCTGACAGGCTTATCTCAGAGGCAGTGTGTAAAGCATTTGTGAACACATACAGTAATCAAGTGACAACACTACAGATGGACACCACACAGGTTGTATATAAAAAATAAATATTCTTTATATAGATTTACCACAAGAGCATAAACAACAAAAATCCACAATACTGTTACTTTAAGATGGTAGAATTTAGCTTAGTTCTCTTTAGTTCTTAAATGCGGCACTTTAAGTCAATGTACCTTTTAGATGCGACACGCAGGGCAACGAAAGTTTTGCAACGATGTTGATGCGTTGAAGATTTTGGTGCAAAGAAATAAAGATGTGAAGATGTTCCAGATGCGGCACGCTTCTCCGATGTTACGAGAAGACTCGACTCGATGCGTCAGTTACAGCGGCAACACCCCTTTACGTGATGCGACGACAGCGGCTTTGGCGGCGACACTCATCTCTGACGTTGCGAGACGCTTCCGCTCGATGCGACAACTGCAGCGGTGACACCCCTTTACACGATGCGACGGCAACAGCTCCGACGGCGGCACGCTTCAAAGTGGATGCGAGGCGCATTTCTTGATGCGGTGCAATGAGACAGCTACAGTGGCGTCATCCAAGATGCGACGGCAGCGCCTGCAACGGCGACACACTTCTTCCTCGATGCGAGACTCTTCTCTTGATGCGGTGCAATGCGTCAGCTACGATGGCTGCGATGGCGACACGCTTCTTCGGCGTTGCGAGACACTTCTTCAATGATGCGAGACGCTTCCACTCGATGCGACAACTGCAGCAGCGACACCCCTTTTACGCGATGCGACGACAACTGCTCCGTTCTCCTTCGTGAGTCGCGCTTCCAGCTCCTTGCGACACGCAGTCTCTCAGAAGGCCCAAGACAGCAGCAGGCACTTCCAAAGAACTCTGGGGAGCTGGTGGTTGAAGTCTGTTGTCCCTGAGACTTCAGCAGGAGGCAAGCTCTTTTCCAAGCCCTTGGAGATCCTTCACAAGTTGAGCAAAAGTACACAAAACGTTCCTTTCTCCTCTGTTTGGCAGAAGGTAACCCCTGCAGGCCAATCCCCCAGTTTCAGGGATAGTCTTTCCTCAGTTTCTTCTTGGTTCCTCTCCTCAGCAGAGGTTTCTTCTTGTTTTCCCAAATTGATCTAAATTCTTGGGATCAGGGTCCCAATACTTATACCCCAAAATCCTTTGTCCTCTGAGGGCAGAGGGGCCTTTGCCTTGATCAAACCGGTTCTGGTCAGCCCTGGAGCACTTTGTTTACCTGACTCCTTCTTTCCTTTCAGAGTGCAGGGCAGAGACATCAGACGCACCACAGGAGGTGCAGCCAGCATTGTGGAGGGAAGGCACAGCCCTATTCAGGTCCCAGGTGCAACTCCTCCCTCCCATCTAGATGCAGATCTCTCTATTCACCACTGGGCCACCTCACCCTGTCTCCCGGAATTCCCCAGCCCTGTCACTCAAACTCCAGACAAGGAATACACAGCCTAGCAGAGGAAGGTTTGAATGGTTCGACAAGAAAATACCTACTTTCTAAAAGTGGTATTTTCAAACACAGAATGTTAAAACCAACTTCACTAAAAGATGTATTTTATCATTCTGAGTTCAAGCATACTAAATTCGAATTTCTACTATGTTCCCTGAGTCAGTTAGGATTATAAGATGTAATAATCAAACTGCCCATTCTGGCCTTTGGAGAACAGGTAGCCTTGCAATAGTGAAAAACGAAAATGGCTGTAATTCACTATTAGAACATGCCACACACACCAGGGCATGTCGTCCCTTATCCTTACAATGCACCCTGTCCTTGGGCCTACGATAGGGGTGTCTGATATGAAGAAAAGGGAAGGTTTAGGGACTGGCAAGTGGGTGTACTTGCCCAGTGAGCATGACAGTACCAGACTGCACACAGGCTCTGCAATGGCAGGCCTTAGACACACTTTTACAGGCTGCTTCTGTGGGTGGCACAACCAGTGCTGCAAGCCCACCAGCAGCATTTGGATTTACAAGCCCTGGGCACTCCTGGTGCACTGTACTAGGGTCTGACAGGTAAACCAAATCAACCAATCATGGAATCACAAATTCATACATCAATTTACAATAGGGAGCACTTGCACTGTGGCACTGGACAGCAGTGGCACAGTGCCCTGAGCATCTAACACCAGCAAAAGCACATGAGGCAACAGCAAAATAATGGAAGGGAGACCCACGCCAAGGTGCCAGGTCTAACAGGGACGGATTAACACAAAGATCATTTTCAAACTAGGAGAAGGGAAATACCGGGGTGGGTTGCCGAGATGGGTAATGAGGTTGAACATGGGAGTGGACCGGGGTTTGGGGAAGGCTGTTTCAGGTACATTTTTTGGCGCGTTTTCAGCGCATTTAGAGGGAAAACGTTGATTATTTAAAAGGAGACAGGAATGGTTTGATGTATTAGAGTGATCGTTGTATAGAGGTCTGAATATATAAAACTAATATAAATATTTTAAATCTATAGGCAACCCCTGAAGAAGGGCTATAAATAGCCCGAAATGCATTGGGTAAAGTTATGAACTTCTGGATGTTTTATGGATTCGTCATGCGCTTGAAAAAGGCCCGGATCAGCATATCTGCGCACTAGAAACTATTGAATACATTAAGGTCGCATATGTGAAAGGTTGAAAAGTGGAAAAAAGTGTTGAACGAATATTCACTGGATTACACGGAATGAAAACAAAATCGTTGAAATGTGGATAAAGTTGTCGTTGTGGTAAATATTCACGCAAAAAGCCATGCATCCGGTGGTGGAGTGTAGCTTCTATTGTGTTTACATATGGTACCACGCCATCTGGGCTGTAGTTGGTCTATTTCCGGTGTAGTTAAGTGTATCTCTTGTAAGAGTGCGATCTGTGCATTCTGGCGGTTGGTGTAGGAGTATACAGCGTAACGTTTGCTCGGTGTATGGAGGCATCTAACATTTAGTGTTAAAATGTTAATGTCAATGTCTGTGGTCTGTGTTCTGGTAGCCAATTTGTGTTGTCTATGAAGATTGCTGCAGTCAGTACTGGCTGGACTAATTTGCCCGCTGATTCCCTAATAGGGTAGTGATCGTGTATTAAGCTCGATATTGCCCGTCTGTGTGGTGTTGTTAACCAGTTGTGTAAGAGTCTTGGAGGGAAAGGGAGTAAACTCAACAGGGGAACGTGTTCCAACTTTGGGGACCTACCACATGGGGCAGTACGTCCAAACTAAACATATCGTATTCGCGTTATATTGTTTTAACCTAGAAAGAGGGGGGGGTCGTGATTTCAGGTATCAGTGAGAAACCTTTCTATGCAGCCTTCGTTGCACAGTGTAGTGTGCATGGTGCCGGCAAATCGGCGATTTTCTACACCCGATTATGACGGAGTCCTGCCAACATGGTGTCATGTTCTACTCTGGGTCAGCCCCAAGCTGCAGAGAGATGTATGTATGTGTCTTTAATTCCCACCTGGTCTGCGATGGGGTGTGTATGAGGTATTGTGTGTCTTACCACCTCACAGCAGGCTGAAGCTGTCCACAGTCTGTGGGGTCACCTCCGGTGGAGTGACCGAACCATCTCGGGACATGTTGGTATCTTCTATTTCATTTATGGAGGTGAAGATATGAGGACCCTTCTCGCCGTCCGAGCTTTCCGCGGTGGACCCTAGTTCCGCTGCCGCCTGCAACGCTTTCCGACGTTCCGCAATAATTTGTTCAAGGTTTGGAGGGCCTCTCGCTGGTGTCTCTGTGTGGTCCTGGGTCTCTCTGTTCGATTGTTGGTGTTTGCCTTTGGGGCCTCGCTTGTCGTGTAGGGCAGCTCGGGGGTTCCCTGTTTGCAAATGCTGTTCTGCCCAGTCATATGCATCTTTGGGGGTCATGAAAAAGATGGCGCGTCCCTCATGCATTATTTTTAATCATGCCGGAAAGAGCAGGGAATATTGAATTGCTTTTTTCCGAAGTAGGCGTTTGACTTTAATGAATGATGCTCATTGTCGCTGCACCGTACGGGAGTAATCCGGAAATAACATAACTGTCTTGTCTTTAACCTATATGGGCCCCTTTTGTCGAGCCGCTCTCAGCACTGCGTCTCTATCCTGAAAATGCAAGAGTTTCAGTAGTAATGGTCTGGGTGGGTTTCCTGGTGGTGGTTTCCGTGCTGGCACTCTCTGCGCTCTCTCAACCGGGAAATACGGGATTTGCTCTGAGGCCGGTGTGAACGATTGGAGCCATGATTCCACATACTTGAGGGGGTTGTGATCCTCCACCCCCTCCGGCAGATTGATCGCCTGAATGTTGCAGCGGCAGAAGCGGCCCTCTAAATCATCCGTTTTTTCTTCCAGGATCTTGACCCTACGTTGGAAATCGGACAGTGTTTCCTGTTGAGTTTTGATTTGGGGCACAATATATTTGAGGGTTTTGTCTCCTTGTGTAACCTTGTCCACTAATTTCCGGTGGTCGTCTCTGAGCAAGTTAAAATCTGCGGCCAATGTCTTCCATTGTGACATGTGAGTGTTCGATTGCTGCTAGTACTTTATCCAGCTTACCGGACATTGACGCTGGTGTTGCGGCGTCTTCTGTTCTGGAATTTTTCATTGAAGGGGAGGATTGCCTTGTGTGAGCAGGTGTTTGAGGATTCCCGGTGACTCGCTATCGACCCATGCTTGTGGCCACCAAGGGCGCTGTGGTTGACAGTATCTTGGCAAGCTATACGTTCTCCCGCGCCGCCTGTTGATGGCAATGTAACAGGCCTCTGTTCAGGTTCTCCTGGTACTGAGGCGTGCTGACTTTCTTCTCCCCTGTGGTTCACCTTCTGGTTACCTGTTACGCGCTTTATCTGTTTGGTGTCGCCGTTCTCTTTATTTATCGCGCCTCGATTCCTGGCGCCGATCGCCGTGCCTACTTCGATGAGACGGCGGGTAGGAGGGTGGTTAGATCTGTAGCAATCTCCCAGTTATCCCTTAGGGGGACACTATTTGCGAGCCGCGGGGAGAAGGATACTGCTGCTTCCTTGATTGTGCTCTGTCGGGTGCTTGCTAGGTCATTGTTCGGAGTGTGACTAGGTTTATGTAACTTGTTAGGGGAGAGTTCTGTCGTCCCGCTGGTTTGAGGGTTCAGATTCTCTCACACTGTCAGGGGGTCTTCTGACCGCCCGCTGTATCCGCCCTTTCCGCTCTGCACCGGGCCCCCCTGTTGCATCTGTCGAGCTGCGTTTCGCGGTCCTCTCCCCTCCTCTTCTATCTCTCCTTGTTGTGGGTGACCGACTATACCAGTGGGCCTGTTTGGTGAGAGGACGTAGGGTAGTTGGCGGCGGGCTCCGCGTTTGTGGTGTGGCCCTTGGCCCTTTACGAGCTAATGAACTATCCTTATGTGAGTGCGCTGTAACCCTGGGCCTGTTGCAGATGTCTGCCTGGGGGGTCCCCTCCTCGCAGCGCTTCCTCTTTGCCGGCTGTTAAATGGGGGCCGTTATTGTATACGGTCCCTTGATCCCCCTAGTGGGAGCCCAGCTGCGCTCCGTGTCTCTGGAGTCCCCCTCTTGGTGGTTGCGTGTCAGCTGTATGCCTGTCCCCTTGTTGCTGGCCTCGGTTTTGGCACTCAGCTGGACCAGTCTCGAGTGTCTTCTCTTCAGGCTCTGCAGGGATCACGGAGCCTCCTCCGCCGCTTCGGGTGCCGCCATGTTGGTCATGATGGGTTGCTTGGCAGGTATTCAGCACGTCGGATTGTAGTTGCGGTATGGTATAGCCGCCGCCTCTACTCCGCTCTAGACTCCGACGCCGGAGAGGGCCCCCGACTTGGCTCCCAAAGCTTACTGCCTCCGGAACAAAGATCTAGGAGCCAGGGGCTGCCATGTTGGCTCCGTCCGTTCACACGCCCGTTCTATTTCTGGGTCGATTCCGCAGCTCTGCTGTGTTGATTCTGCCCGGGATAAGTGCTGGGGCTCCATGTCATCTTCTAGCTGGCCCCGTCGTGGCCAACGGGAACCACCGGTACCTGTAAGTGGCAGTAATTTAGGCTGCCTGCTGGAGCTTTAAGCAGACACGACTGACATCGTGGCTGTCGAAGCCACGCCCCCCTCATGGGCACCAGGATAAGACAAATATTTAAGGGTATTTTTTTCTTTGCCGAGTCTTATACTGTGAATTTTGCTTTCTCTTTCAACTGTTTCATAAAGAAGTATAGATCTTTCAAAATGTCAGCTCCCTTCTGCGACCATCTGCTGCAATGTGTTCAGTAAACATGGGACCAGGGAGTGCATATATTATTTAGACAGCAAAAGTGAAAGAAATTGTTAAGGGTATAAAGAGAATCAAAAACACATGTACATTTTTTATTTGTCTTGCTGGGGGCTGAGGCTGCAGCCTGTTGCACAGTGCCACTCACTGAGCTTAATGTTGCAGTGATTCTGGCTTTCACTAAAACTGCAGACCCAAAGTCTAGAGTATTTTCCGGGCTGAGAATCACACAGCCCTGATGCCTGTGAGGTCATCAGCTCGGCAAAGACATAGCCTTGAGGACCATTCACCACCACCTGATGACATGGGATTACAATTACCGCAGGGAGTATTAGCAGGCGCGGTGCGTCCACTGGGGCGGTGGGGCGTTGCCCCCCTGCCCCCGCCAACGCCCGCAGCTCCCTCGGCGTCTCTGAACTTAGTTTACTTAAGTTCAGAGACGCCGAGGGAGAACTGACAATGCATGTCAGTAAGCATGACGCCGGACCGTGGGCGGTCCGGTGTCATGTTGACTGACATGCATTGTCAGACCAGGCAGGGACAGGCAGCACTGCAGCACAAGTGCACATGAGTGGGGACGGTGAGCGAATTTTTTTGCCCGTGCCCAGTCATGCGCACTTGTGTTTTCACTGACTTGTGCATGCCCATTAGGAGTCCCTTGGTCTCCTAATGGGCAGGCGGCGGGCGGAGAGTAAGCTGTGCCCTCAGCCAATCCTGGCGCTGCAGCAGCGCCAGGATTGGCTGAGGGGTTGCCACTCCAGTACTGTTGAACTCAAGAGGCGCCATTGCCAACGCGGAGCAGAGGCGGTCAGGTAAGTTTTTCTCTTAATTTTATTCAAGATGGATGTGACAGCAACAAGATATGAAGAGATAGCAAGATAGGGAGAGGAGAGCATGGGGGGTTGCGGGACAATGGAAGGGGCAGCAAGAGACAGTCACCGGGCAGTGTCAGCAGCACCCAGCCAGTGACAGAGGAGGGGAGATGCTGAGATAGCGAAAGAGATAAGGTAGGAAGGGATATTTAGATGATGGGAAAGTGAGAGTGTCACTGGAAGAGAGTGACGACGATAGAACAGCTCGCAGCCACTTACAGGTGAAGGTGGTGAATTCTGGGAGAGAGATAGGTAAAGAGAAAAGTGACAGTTCACAGAGGCACTTTCACAATTGCTTTATTAACCTTCCTGCTTTCTCAAATTTGCTTGAAAATGCACCATTTTTCTTCTCTTTTTTCAAAATTTTCACGGGAAGAGAATCGCAACGAACCCCCCGTATGGTGGTTCAGGCTCGCTTGCCGCAACGGTGCAGTATGCCAATCATTTTACGCCGCACAACTTTCAAATGTCACCAGCCTCCCCTGAGTATTAGACTGAAGTCCTGTAGAGTTGGGGCTTCATATCAGTCAGGGAGTGGAGAGCATGGTTGCCAGCCCCTTTGCCAACTCCTCACGTAGGGTGGGTCCCTTGGGTCCCACCCTGTGATGAGTTGGGAAAGGGTGGGGTAGAAGGTGCAGGCGGCAAGCCGGGAAATCGAGTCTTGCGGTGTATCAAACAACATACACTGTGCACACTCGAGGTGTCTTCTTCCCGCGCTGTAGTGAATGCAGGACACCATTAAGCTCTGGTGATTAAATGCCAGCCAGCAGACTTATGGCTTACAGAGAAGGTGGTTCATTCGTCTGCTTGAACTTTTAAGTTGAAGGAGCTCCCCTCCAGTCCAGCCGGTGTCCCACAGTCCCAAAAGTGTGAGGTAAGTAAAAAACGTAGCAGCTGCCTGCGCCTGGCCAAAGTAAGAAGCAATTCTGGGCAACTCCTTTTATCTCTGTCCCTAAAACCAAAATTGGATTAATTGTGTAATGTAAGTGGTACTCATGTAAAGCCCTCAAATTCTTCACACTATATAAAATGGCTAAAAGACCCCAAAAGGTAATCTTTTGAAGCAAGTGGTTTTTAGCAAAGTATGTGCATCGCGATCAGTGATAAAGTGTTGGAACGTAATCACCACATTTATTTTTGCAGAGGAGCACACCACCGACTTTTATCGAAGGATTACTATTTTAAAAATACACCAGTTTAAAAAAAAAAAAAGAAAGTGGTCCGCTCAAGTCTGGAACCTTAAATACTACTGCGGCAAAAAGAGATCACATGCTCCTCTGTTCTCTGGGACACGACCTTAATTAATCTCCAATGCTTCATCTCCACAAAAAAGATGTACTATTAATACTACTACGCGTCACCTCCACAAAAAAGATGTGCTATTAATACTACAGCGCGTCACCTCCTCAAAAAAGATGTACTATTAATACTACTACGCGTCACCTCCACAAAAAGATGTGCTATTAATACTACAGCGCGTCACCTCCACAAAAAAGATGTACTATTAATACCACTACGCGTCACCTCCACAAAAAAGATGTGCTATTAATACTACTACGCGCCACCTCCACAAAAAAAGATGTGCTATTAATACTACTACGCGTCACCTCCACAAATAAGATGCGCTATTAATACTACTACGCGTCACCTCCACAAAAAAGATGTACCATTAATACTACTACGCGTCACCTCCACAAATAAGATGCGCTATTACTACTACTACGCGTCACCTCCACAAAAAAGATATACTATTAATACTACCACGCGGCCTATCGTACCAGAGCTGGAACCTGACATCTGTGGGTGCTCTGGCAAAGGGCTTGGTCTCCTTAACACCCTGAGCTATCCTATCGGTAAGCCAGAGGGACATCCCTACCTAGAGTGCCAGGCACAGCATGCTTGAGGACAGTTTGACAACTACTTCGTATATAGTCAGCTTTCTACGAAACTGACTGCAGCCACCCTCTTGGACCTGCTGTCAAAGACAAAAGTAGGGCGTTCCTGATGGTTTCATGGCTAACATGAACCATCAGTGAGCTATTAGGCACAACAGTTGTGGTGTAAACACTGTCGGTGGCCCAGATTATTGAAGAGCAATATTACAGTCTATTAAATCAATCCCAATAGCTGTTTGTACAGTTGGTATTCTGAACTCACATTCGAAAGTGCTTTCATGCATGATAATGACGAAAAAGGAGTTTTGGTGAAAGACAATATTTGCTTAAGATCATGCAGTGTAAGCGGGGAAGCAGGGATTTGCCCATGTTTTCTGATTTCACTTTTTACTAATCAGGCAGTAAGCAGGTATCCATTTGTCGTTCTTTTCTGTTAAGGCTTTGATTTGACCGTTTTGGGATTTTCCGGCAGTTTTGATGCAGCGCGAAGTGTGAGGAAATCAGAAAGAGGGGTCTGAAAAGCAGCTTGTATTTATAAAACCGAGAGACTGTCAGGGCCTATCGCAAACCTTTAGTGCCAACTTGGCACTGAAAGTTTGCAATGAGCCCTGCCAGTTGTATCTGAATGCGAGGAATATGGCGAGGAGCAGCATGGTGCCTAGTCAAGACAGGTGCAAGTGTTGGGTGACCACAGAGGTGAGGCAGTCTGGTGCAGTTTTGGCAGTCTGGTTTTGGCAGTCTGGTGCAGTTTTGGCAGTCTGGTGCCGTTTTCAGGCAGTATTTAGTTGAGTGCTACACAATCATGTTATTGAGGACAAGAGAGCCGAAACAGTATTCCTTTCATGTTTAATAACCTTGTGCTGTCAATTACAGTGACATCTCCCCAAAAATGCTGTGCCCCCTACTATGAGCTCTCCACGACCCTACTCCACCACCACCCCCTAGCCCTGTCTCACCACTCATAAACTTCACCAGCCACCACGGTCTTTAGGCCTTTCATACCAGCATCACAGCCTCCATCATTTTATGGGCAACACATGTATCTCCAACCCTTAGAAGTCGGTAGCATAGCAAGGGGGGGCTTGGGAGGCCAGTCCACCCCGGGCTGCACGAGTTTTGGGGGTGGTGGCCAGGGCGGCAAATGCAGAAATCACCAGCACCCTCTCCCCCCTCTCTTACATGCAGCCTCACGGGTGACCAAAGGTCTAGCTACGCTACTGTTAGAAGGCCTTAATAGACAGAGATGGACTGGCCCCCAGACTATTAAGTACCCTACCAAACAGGCATTAACGGTGTGTGTTGAATTAACCATGGATTAGTCCAGTGTCATGGGGCTCACGGTTCAATTGCCGGCGGCAGCTCAACTCAGCACCATGTAACTCTGGGCAATAGCTCACTTAATCTACCCGACGGAGCCCGGCGCCTTGAGACCCTTAGGGGTGAGTAGTTCGCACTTTACAAATACCTGATTTATTGCCACCAAAATCTATTGATTTTTAGGCAGAGAAATTGTGATTTCCTCTGTGAATCGCGTGTTACAAATCTGACTTGTTTTCCGTGAATAAATCTCCTAAGAGAGCCGCATGTGTACCAGACTCATGCTTGATTTTCCTTCTCATTCCATTGGAAACTGGTCAAGTGAGCTTGCAAGATTTGCCTCTTAAAAGTGGTTGACAGGAACTTGTAGTGTCTGGCATTTTAGAGACACCAGCCTTTCAAGGAAAATCTATTGGGACTAGATAATGACTGACCCCAAGAAAATGCTTGCGCTGTTTGCTCCTGTGGGAAGTTTCATTATGCTGCAGATCCCGCGAGCACAGCACTTGCGATCTGAGATTTTTGCACACATTGTCATCCCTTTTCCTGTCAAACCTGATTGCTTGCCTCATTATGAGCTGGCTCTTAATCTCCAGATCATGACTTGCTGTAGAACTGACTTCTGTGTCCAAAAGGAAGACGCCAGATGAAGGCAGTGACAGTATTGTGGGCATGGGCACAGACTTCAAGGAAGGGCTTGTTGTGTATTTCAAAAACAAAGTCAAACATGGTCATACTGGATATCCACTTAGGCCAGTGATTTGTCCATAACCATAATAGTGGGTCAAGTCCAGAAATTACAGGAAAATCTTCACACTAAAGTAAGCAATAAAGAAGAACTTGCCACAGAAATCTAAGCTTAGCAGCAGAATTCCTTTGCAACAAAGCTTTTGCAGGTATTTTCCCCCATGGACAAAGCATTGGGAGTTTTGAAAGAAAGTGCAAACGTCCCCAAGAGCAATGTTAGTCAGTTTCAGTTTATTTTATTATGATATGAAACTCCATGGAGATCCACATAAAAACAGACAAAACTTTGAAAAGACTGATACAGAATCATATACCATAAAAAAATGCATAACAAATCCTAAAATTAAAACTAAGAATGACATAACAGTCTTGATACTGTGCTCTAGTATAAAAATCCTGGATCAAATAAAGTGCAAATGCAGAAGAAAATTCAGTTAGGTGATGCAGTGCAATGCTTATGCAGTACCAGAGACTATACATCCTTTGACACAGTACAGAATAAAAGGTGCAAAATTGGCAAATAAAATACTGTACAAATGAAAGAGAAAATTCAATTAAGCATTACAATGCAATGGTAATACAGTGTATTCCAGTATAAAATTCGTACTCATTAGTGCCAAAGAACTAAAAAATACTACCAGCAAAAAGAGAGAAAATTGTGCAAAAGAACAATACTGCACCATACACACCACTCATGTGTCGAGCGTCCAGCATAGTCCATAACATATAAAGTACTGTTTCAAAAAGTGGTTGAATGAGAACTTATAGTACCCTCAACAAATACAGATACTGAGCAAAAAGCAGTTAATCAGGATTACAATGTGTGAACACATTCAAAAAATATTTAGAAAGTGTTAAAAAAAATGCAAACATTTTTGTGCAATCTGTTTCAGGTACATTGACGAGCTTCCGCAGCTGAAGTTATGTTATACTTCACAAAAATTGGCGTTAACAACTGAGGACGCAAAGAATAGAGAAAGGAACATACAAATAGCACATGGTTTAGATCTTGAACTTGAGTCAAACAGAGATCACAAAGCCTCTCATCCCTTGGTATGCCTTCCCAAGATCCAGTGGCAACTTGTGACGGAAGCAAATTCAAGTTTAGCTATAAGATTGTTCTACGCACCCCATGGGGTAGGTTCCATGTGCCATAAGAGTGGGGATTTTTGCACATGCTGCTCACTACTACAGTTTCATGCTGGGCACAAAGCCGAATATCCCTTTTCCAGCTCACTTCAAAAATGGATTTTTTGATCAATTTTTTTTAAAAGAAGCTTAGGAAAATGTGCCACCTCATTCCAACTAATTTCAAACAAATCCAAGGCTTTCTAATAATTTGAGAAGAGGGCACTGCTTCCCTTCAAGCTATGGGATATTTCAAATTTTAGTGCATCATAGATAGAACCTGCATCACTACTGAATAATAAGTTATTCCCCTACCTCAGGACAGCTGCCATTGCAAACACAGGTGAGGAGAGGAGTCCAAACCCGAGCCGGACGGCAGAAGGAGTGACCAAATGGTTCATATTGCAGATTTTACACCAAATACACCCTTCTACCTTCTCAAAAAAGGACGAATGCCTCTCCTCCATTACTTCGCAGGCATAAGTCAGTGATGGCGATATTTTAATCTTATAGACTGATAGAGCATAAGCAAAACGCCTTTGCCCACAGCACTAATACATTCTATGAATGGCTGAGGCTTGGGACATTGCCATACTTCTACATTGACTAATATGATCTTTGTTTAAGCAATTACTGGAACAAATTCTACCTAGATATGGATAAAGTTTCACCACTTCCAACTTATCATTCCCCAGAAACCAAATTGAAGCCTTTCTAACTCTGCAACCTAAAACTCATAACTTTGCTCTTGGAGATGTTTATCTTGAGGTAGTTTAGATCAGTATAATTGCCCAGCGCAGAGATATGCCTCAGTAGTCCTATTGGGGTTGAATCCAATAAAACAATGTCATCAGCACAGAGTAGACAACTGACATTCATTAATCTCAATCTTGGTGGTTCCCCTTAGACTGCCAATCTCTGTATGGGAAATTGTAAGTGTGGAAAGAGAAAAGAAGGGTTGCAAGCAAGAACCCTTGCTTCAAAACATTACGTGTCTCTGCTCTACTGGAATAGACCCTGATTCCTGTCCCTCAAGACCTGAGTCCAAGTGGCAGAGTGCAAGGCAAAGATCAACCTTAAAAGGTGATCCGGAATCCCCAATGCAAGAGGTTTCCTCCGCAGCATCCCATGGGCAAACCTGTTGAACGCTGTAGAGAAATCAATGAAAGCAGAACACATAGGCATACACTTACCCCTAGGGTACTTTTCAGTCCGCGTCTGGAGGGCCGCTGTCAACTTTTCCTAACTTTGCCTGTAGGTGAAAACACTTGCAAAAACATTTTCGTAGCAGAATCCTACCACTTAGGGACGCATTATGGGCAGCCTCCAAAATGGGGTCGAATTTTCTCACTCAGAGAGTTACCAGTACCAGGGTACAGGATGACCATATCACAAGCTTTGCAGGACATTTGTATTTAGTTGTAGCCACGATCTTCTGAATTCTGGCCTCAGTTATGTGATCAGTAAGACAGGCAATTGAGTGTTCCATGGTGGACTTGCATGCTCTGGGCCTGATACAGAGGTTCAGACGAGTTCACCATCACAAACGTGATGGATATCCAGTTCGCCTTCTGCTGGATATAAAACAATTGTAATAAGGCAGACGGGATATCCAAACTCTTAATCATGGCCTAGGTTATGTATTCCATTGGCAGCTAAGAATGCAGTGCTCTATTTCTAAGTGTTGACCGTAACATGCTAAAAGGTATTTATAATAAACATAATAAATGAACGCATTAAAATATAGGGAATGCGATCTGCTACATATTCGAGGAATTTGTATACATCTGTACCTCACTTCAGTGTTCCAAATGCATTCTGTTCTTCTTAATTTTGGGGTTATTTTGAAAAATGATGCTATACCATCTTGTGGAAAAAGGTCCAACAAGGCCAACATTGAGATTTCCCCACATCCCCTCAGCTATACTCAAATCTGTAGAGTTGCCAGCACTTTCACTGCATTCTCTTTGGTGCAGTGTAGGGTCAAGGGATGGGCAACAGAGTGGGGCTTGAGGGATGAGCCCTAAACGCATGACGTTTCTAATCTTGCTCTCAGGAATTACACAATATAGGATGTAGAGGTGTCCTTGCTTCGAAAGATGGCTAAGAAACCAGCACTTGGTTAAGATTTCCCTCCTAAATGCTCAGACATACTCTTTGCCATTATTGTGTGAATTCAAATGTCATGATGAGGGAAAACAGGATGGACGCAAAAGTAAAGCATTCACTCTGTGTGGTAACTGGTAAGCATATTCACACGGGTAGACCTATAAAAGTTATTCACCAAATTTCCTCACGGTGAGGACGCACTTCCCATCTGGTAAAACAAATGCTGGTAAAACAAATAGTTCTAGCTTTTCTGTCGTGAATGCTTTTTTCAAGCTTTACTACCACAGACACAACAAGTACAACATCGCAAGAAGCAGGAAAAGCATTCTGTACCCATACTGTATGGGTAACACACGGATGACAGCAGTAAAAGCTTCCCTCACACAGAGTTCAAATAAAGACACAAGCATAAGCTGTGATGCACACAACATAGGCACAATGTCAACAGCAAAAGTTCACCTCCCTTAGCCTGAGCAACAGTGAAAGTTTTCCCCCCACACAGAGCAGACACCGAGCACAGAGACATAGCTACAACTGGTGCAGCAGCTGCAACGTCACTGGAGCCCAGAACCCTGAGGAGCCCATTGAACACTGACAAGGGGGTCCTTTACTACCTCGGCAGAAGGCAAAGGGTCCATTTTCTTTGCTTGCACCAGGGCCTATGGCATTCTTGCTACCATCTGACAGTCCATGCAGAAGGGCCAGATTCTATCATAGAACCCATACAGTGCTTGCAACAGCAGAGCTAGTCTCCTTTGCAGCCGGAATAGACACCTAGCAGCCAAAACATCCCTCTAGCAAAGACAAGGTCCTGTACCAGCAGTGGACGCGTACATTTCTGTTTCAAACAACTCCTACACAATGGATGATTCATTAACTGCCGATAATAAATGCAACTCGAATTTGCATAACAAATCAGGTCTGTCAAGCACAAATTAATGTTTTTCATTTGCCATTCTTCCTCCCATCTCTCCCTCACTCCCTCTCACATAAGTGATGTAAACCGAAAGTTCCACAAAACCTCTTCTCCCAGTGCTTGCCTCACTGCTGTTTGCCACAGGTGACTTCCGCATCAGGGGCGTTCACAGATTTCATTAATCAGTAGTATTAAATGCCCCCAGCGCACTATTAATTGTCTCTTGTTGCTTTACTAATGCTTCTTACAATCTCTTCCCATACTGTCATTAAAAAATATAACAAGCCCTTTTGAAAGTTATAAAATGTTCCAGACACTTGTTATCGAAGTCAGAATGTTTGGTTGTTTTATGTGAAAGGTTTTCAGTGTGTTCATCCGAAAGATCTGTTAATGTGTGGCCCTTGAAAGGCAAAATGATCAGCTATGAGGGAGACATAGTGAATTGTGAGTGTTGCAGTGTGTTTGGGTGGTAATGTGGTACCTGAGCAATAGTATGGTGCTGGGCTCCAGTAGTGCAGTGGGTTAATATTTCAGTCTTAGTGTGCAGTATGTAGTGACATTGCAGTCGTGAGAGAAAGTTGTGTGTTTCTGGGCAAGATTGTGCATGAATAGGGGTGGTAGTGCTGTGATGAGATAGTTGTGTGTTGCTGTGAGGTGGCACTACAACAAATAACAAAGTAAAGGAGGGAACGTTTAATTAATATTGGCCACTAGTGGCCTCTAAGGACCACATACCATTTGATGGTTTTTCACCCACTGTACCACTCTAGATCAGCCACATGCAATTAACCTTCGTCCTTCTCTCATAAGAACTGTCCACACAAACTGCAAGGCCACAGTCACAGTGAACAGGAAAACAACAACATCTGACTGGTCTCAGACTACTTAGGACTAATGAGAGAGGCAGGGAGCAGAGAACCCAAGTCTGGGGATACCTTTTACCCTTAGGGGGGTCTACTGCCACAAACAACAATGTGAGGTGTTAGAGCATTAATCAGGTGATATTGTGGTGGTGGGGTTGGTAGCTGGGTGCCAGGCATTGGTTGTGGTGGTGGTGTGATATGGTACCTAGGTTACAGATGGTACTGTTATGCTGTGGGGTGGTAGGCAACAGTCACTGGATGATAGTACAGAACTAAAGATGGGAATATGATTGAAAGGAATGTAGTGCAGCGGTATCAAGTGTGTAGATTGATGATTTGGGAGGAAATACCTGTGGTGTGGAGTGATAATATGGCGGTGTCATGGAGGACACCGGTAGTGCTTAACGACTGGCATTTAGAGGATGGTGTTGTAATACATGAAGGTGGAACAGGGTGGTAAACTTTTGGATGGAATGGAAGGTGGGATTTTTCAAAGCCTCAGCTTTCCTCTCTCTTGGCCCCGACTTTTGGCCCCATTTACATTCTGCACTCTGTTCATCTCTAGTTCGTACATACATGGTTTTCACATTCTCTAGTCTCCCAGGCACTTCCCCGCCCCTCCTGTCTCCGTTTCCCCCGCTCTCTTTATCATCTCTGTCTACAGATTTGTCATCTGTCAGGCACCGAGCCAGCCTGATGTCGAAAACATGTAAATAATTTGTTCGTTTTTTTGCCGCTTTCCTCGAATTACCATAAGCTTTCTCGTGCCTTCCTGCCCGTTGTTCCCCAGCTGGCCCCGTGACAGCTCTTTACAGGGAAGAAGCCTTCTCCGTTGCTTCCAAAACACATAATCACGGTGCACTTTGTGTTTTGAAAGAGGCTTCGTCGTAGTAAACACACTGTCGCACAATGCAGGAACGATTTAGCGCGCTGCCCGCCATTCGCGCCCTGTCCCCGCGCTTTCTCACTGCAGAAAAGAGTGTACCCGCATTGTGCGCGCCACACAATGCGTTTGCTTCACACCAGCAGACTTGTTTTCCTTCACCGCAGGCATCTCTAATAATAAGAGCATTTGGGCTTCGCAGAAAGCCTGCCGTCCAGCAAGACTCGAATATGGCTTAGGCAAAGCACTTTCAAAAAAACAGAAACTGCCTTCATTTCTGAAGAGCCTAGCGCAGTTCTGCTGTAGTGAGAGACCTCAATGTTCAATGCGGGAACCGGCACAGTATTAAGGGAGGAGTCCTGGGACCTAATGCAAGGAAGGACATTGAGACCCTGTCGCATTCCTGTCAACTCACACGGTGCCGCAGTGTGACCCACTATATCGGCTCCCATCCAGTGGTCGAAGTGGGGAAAAAAAAGTAGGGGAACTGTGGGCGGAGACTCAGGGGGCGGGAATAACCCAAGGATTGGATTAGTGGGCGGAGTCGGATGTGTGGCTAGAAATAGCAAAACATACCAATTTTTGAACGTTTGGCATTTCACTGACCAGTTACAGCTTATAACGTTATTTAATTCAAAGAATCAATAAACATGTTTATTTGAGGTTTAATATATAAGTTGTTTATATTTAATTCATTTACAATGTGGGACATGTTTCCAATCACAGAATATTCCAAATACGCTTATAAGTGGAATCATAAGCCATTTGTCTCCGAGCCATGCAGTTTCTTTCATCTGCACTTCTCCTCCCTTTTTCTAATCATTTCTGAACATAAAATTCAGGTTTAAATTCTATGGCAGGTGGCCCCACGATATTTTTGAACATTGTAGAAGACAGACGATTGATTGATATTCTGTTCCGCAGTGGTGTGAGCACATCATTCATTACACTAAAGCCCCGTTCACATTCAGCAGTTGAGGTACAAAAGGTGTTTATAATGTGCATTAATGGTTTCAGGCTTTCAGAGATGCAATTTTTATTTTGTTTGTACTCTCTGAAACCAAGGATGTACTGCCTGGTATCAAATACATGCAACCTGCTACAAAGGTTTTGTAATTCTCCCTCACTGTATAAGATGTCTACTGGATCTGGCCAATAAACTGGTTGTAGGAGTTTCATTCTATGTACTAACTCTTTGTATTCTATTTCATCATTGTTTGTGGTTGTGCATCTAGAAACATTTGATGCATTAGACATTTTCATTCTTTTTCGCAGGATATTTGCTAAGCTCCTAAAGAACTGTGCCCTATTGATGCCAACACAGCCTTTGTCCTGTTGCAGTCCTACACCAGCAAACTGCATCCGTTCAGCAGCATCTAATGCAGTTGTAGCAAACAAAGGGCCCAGGTGCATCAGCCATTGATTCAAACACTAAAACCTGCATCTGTATTGAACGATCAGCCTCATATATGGTCATATCACGCCGCTGCAGCCTTCTGGATAGGTCACCCAATTCTGTGAGAGCATCATATAAAATGCCCATATTTTCAACAAACACCAGGGAGGTTAATAAACGGTTTAAACCAGCATATTTCCTCTGCTCAATGTCACTCCTCGTTGAGTCATCGGAAGATTCCATAAAATGTTTAATAAGTCCCTTGTAGTTATTCCAAACAGCTCTCACAGATCTTTCACTTGAGGACACCCAACGTACATCTAGCACCTTTCCAATTGCCAGAAGTCTTACTTCTACCTCCAGAGCACATTCCCCAAGCTCTCTCTGATTTTTCGGAGAGGCATGGTAGGTGGTATATAGTTTATCAAAAAATAATTTGAGCTGATTAATGCCTGCGACTTCTTTACAAACATCACCCACAGCAAGCTCCAGCTTGTGGTTAGCACAGTGCCATACACTCAACTGTGGATATTTCAGTTTCAGAAGAGTTGCCACACCGGATTTCCTACCTATCATATTGGAAGCACCATCTGTTACAAGCTGAACCAAATGACTTTTTAAATACTCATCAGTAAAACCGTGTCTCTCTAAGCATGCAAGTAAGGTATCTAAGATTAGATTTGCTGCTGTGCTTGGCAACTCAACAAGGTCCAAGAAAAAGGTCAGTGGCTCATTGTGTTTATCAATACATGCTCTTACACAGATAATTAGTGTGGTCAATTTACTATTTGTGAGCTTAGGGACATATTTATGGGAATGGTGGCGCAGGGCAGCACAGCAAGTTACTTTGCTGCGCTGCCCTGTGTCACAGGAAAAGGGCGGGAATGTGCCGTATTTATCCAATATGGTGCATTCCGGTCTTTTCCCCCTGCACTGGCGCCATTTCGACAGCCTAGCTTCAACGCAGGCACACTTGCCCCATGGTGCCAGGGAGCCTCCTTTGCATGCAGGATTGTTTTTGTGCAGGAAGGGGCACCTTCCTGTACAAAAACAATCTTGAGAGGCTTTTTCATCTTTCTATGTGGGCTGCAGAATAAAGCACAGTTTGAAAGAGGAAAAAGCAAGGAGAAATAAAGATATTTCTCCTAGTTATGCCTCCTCTGGGGCAGCGCAAGATTTTGCCGCATTCCCAGGATTACAAGTCCTTGTAAATCTATGAATGCGTCAAAAACCTGTGGGAGTTGTGTGGGAGACTTTTATTATTGCAGGAAAACTACTGCGTGACAAAGCCACTGCTGCTCTAGGGTGTGCTGCTTTGTAGACCTGCCCGCCAGACTGGTGGTGAACTTCGGTATGAATTGTGGTGGACAGGGCTTCAAGTTTACCCAACTGGCCACCGGTAGGGTTCACCTGCTGGTGCTAAGAGACCAGGGCTTCTAAGGTCTAGTGGGGCCTTCTAAGGTCTATCATGGGTGCTCCCTCAGGAGTGGTCTGATGGACAAGGCATGAAGGCTGAACCAGGTTCCCCAGTTCCAAATTTGGTAGCTCTGGCCATAATGCCACATCCTATCCCCACCGAACACCCTTCTGCCCCACTGAGTGAAACTCGCACTGTCTTCACCTACAACCCAATTCTGCCCCATTATAAGCACCTGGATGTGACTCATTTCAAATTATGCAGTGCCTGAAAAAAGTAACAACATTCTTGGAAAAGCAAATACTCATAGGGAATGCAGGATTATGTAAAGCATGCAAAATATAAGCAGGAACGACATGAGTATTTTTTGTCTCAAACATTGAGGACATGAATATAGGGCTCCTCCTGTACACATGTGTTAAGCAGGGCTCAGAGACAAAGGAACTCTTCAAGAGAATCTGATCTGACTCACGGAAACCCACAAGGGCACCTTCTTATCCACAAATTGTGCACTCTTGATTGTCAGCGCCAGGATGCCTGTTAGGTGAGAGTGCGCTTTACAAGTGAGATAAATAAATACATAATTCTTATTCATGTCAGCCAGCAAGCTGCTCAAACATAGTATAGCACATAAGTATTCAGGTGTCCTGCAAAGAAGAATGAGTGCGAGTAAGTAAATGTGGGTGTGAATGATTGAGTGCCTGAATGTAACTGAGCATGAGTGAAAGAGTGAGTGTCGATGAAAGTGAGAGAAAGTGAGTGAGAAGGAGTCACGTAGAGTAAGTGAAACTGTAAGTTAGAATGAGGTAATCAGAGTAGGAAAAAGTGGTGAGACTGAGTGAGTGAGAATGTGATACCGAATGTTGAAGAGTGAGTGCAAGTGAGCAATTTTGAGTAAAAGGGAAAGTGAATGAGAATGAATAATGGGGGTAGTGAGGCTGAGTGAGATAACATGTAAGCAAGCAGGACAAAACACAGGCCTTGGCAAAGTGGAGGTAAATATTTATTTATGGGAGGAACATATTGTGCATCTTGAAAAAAAATGTGGTCAACTCCTGGGGATGTTGTCTTGGCACAGTAATGGCTTTTGAGAGAATTTGTGTAAAAATGGGGTGTTGAAAATAAAAAGCAGTATTTGACCCTATAGGATTTTTTTCAAAATTATCTTGGGAGTAGCAACACCCTCCGGGCCCTCCTTTATCTCTTCTTAGTCTTACAAGGCCCAGTAAATCGCACTCTTTTCCAAATCTCTTTCTAAATATTATCACTCTCAAAAACTGTTTTTTTCTATGTAATTTTCCTTTGATGGGAAGAGGAGGTTTCTGAGGTGGTAGTATCAGGCAAGTGACACTACTTGGGCTCCCTCTGTTCGAGCCTTCATGGAGGATCCCTCTTCATTGCTACCTCCACCTGACCCCAGACTCTGCAACGCACTCCCTTACAGGCTTGATTAGCCACTACTCCTCTCCAGTGCACCTTATCTCACAGCTGACCTTGGGCCCCAGCCCCATATCAGGCACCATCGGGCTCCACTTTCATTTTTCCCGGTAAAATCATTAGTAAAATCACCTTCAAACTTAAAACATTGAATATAGCAGTAAATATAATTAGCACACACTTTAAAGTATGTACCACAGTAGCCCTTATGACCCGACTGCTAATTAAATAAACCAAAACAGAAAGGCCATGACAAGGCCGGCTTTAGCGCTGATGCGAAAGTCTTTTTTGGCGCCACACCAATAATCACTGCCATACGCCACAAGTGCTCCTCATCTCCCCATAGCCCCTCCCCCTCATGACTTCCTCCTCGGATTCCCTCACTGCCACCCTCCACCAGTGCCCCTCATTTCGCTGTAGCCCCTCCCCCTCATGACCTTCTCCTCAGAATCCCTCACTACCATCCTCCAGCAGTGCCCCTCATCTCTCCCTAGCTCCCCCCTCCCCCCCATGACCTCTTCCTCGGATTCCCTCACTGCCACCCTCCAACAGTGCCCCTCATCGCTCCATAGCCACTCCCACTACCTCCTCCTCGGATTCCCTCACTGCCACCCTCCAACAGTGCCCCTCATCTTTATGTAGCCCCTCTCTCATATGCATTTCATTTGTTGTGTAGCGCTACTCATATCAGTGTAGTGTGTGTCAGTACTTTACACCACGCACACATTATACAGAGACAACAAATCATACAAGTATGTAAATCAGCCTACAGGGAATGTCACATAAACCAATGAGGATTACAAGGTGTATGAATCACATGTCATCCATACTGGTGGGCAGTTATTTTAAGAGGGTTTGGTCTGGAGAAACATAACCTTAGAATTTAAAGAGTACTCCAGTGTTTGGGGGTTGGCTTTACTGATAAAAATGTATATCTGCCCAAAGATACTCATTTTAGCAACATTAGAATAATGAAAGACTGGGGAAGTTCTAACTATATCACAAAACAAAAAAAGCAAAGTTCTAACTATACCATTCAGGTTTGCATGCAGCTCTTTGATGACAGTTCATTGGTCACTGTCCTATGTTAGGATTGTAACTTCTGAACTGCAAGTAACACAAGGATCTCTGTCACAATGACAGTAACCCACTGAGCTTCCACATAAAATACAGTTCATCTGCACTTAACTATTAACAGAGAAATGATGGCTCTCCAGCAGGATCATTAATCACCAGCGGTATCTGGGCATCTTTTATGGTCTTATTGTTGTCCTGCATCGGCCATGATAATGATAAAAACGGATTAAATGAAGCACACACAAAGTACATGTCCTGCTGCGCCTGTGCAGATTTTAAAAATAAATACAAATAGTGACACATTCTCCTACCTACTCCATGAGTCAATCTTAGTGTCGCAGCCTGAAGTGATAAGCAGCTGCAGGGGTTGGGAAAGGTGAATCAAAATAAACAAACTTCTTTCCTCCTGCGCTGCATAGAAAAAGAATATACACGCAGCAGGAGAGTAGGCAAAGGTTACCGCGGCCAAAGAAAGGATTTGTCGCCTTTCGCCAGCCCCTGGTGGAGATGAAGGGGTGAAAAAATAAACAAACCCTCGTTAACATGTAAATGGTCTTTTAAAGACCTGTGAAGTACTCGGGTAAGGCTGCGATAATCTCAAAAACTGTCTGTGACACACGACGGGGGAGGTGGGGGGGGCTTTGAAGCACTTTGAGCCCCATGGCGTTTCGCGCCTGCCTTCAAGCCCTTACTAGAACCGGGAATTAGGACAGTCCCGGGACGCTTTTTTTAAATCAAGTAGTAGGGGAACGGACTAGCATAATTTTTAAAAGTAGGGGCACGCCGTGCCCTTCCGTTCCCCCCCACTTCTAACACTGCTCCCATCACACGGCCTCCCGGTGAGGAGCCTATATCCAGGGCTTTAAGTGGGATGACAAAAAGGGGGGGTCTCGCAAAGCAGCGTGGTCAATGTGATTAAGGTCCGTGGCTTTAAAACATGTAAGCTAGAAATCTGTGCTTAGCATAGTGTGACGCCCACTTGTATTCTGCTGTTCCTGTCATTGCATCCACATATATGATACAACAAGTAACATCATACCTACAACAAGTCAGGACTATTGGCTTTGTCAATGGTTGTTAGTTGCATTAGATAAATAAGCAGCAACTGCGTCTTGTATATAATATTTAAAAAGCTTCCACTTATAGCCCTGGTTACAACACAGCAATGTTGCTGCTCCTGAGTTTAAAAAATGGAAGGGAAATCCGGAGAGAAAATGACTCTCTTTAAAGGATTTCTCTTCCCCTTCAACACTCACCTGGCATGACGTCATGCCGTAACTTCTCCACTAGTGAGAAGTGAGCAGTGTGAGCAGCACACACTGATGTGCCTGCTGTCACTGCAGTCCGGAAAAAAACGGACCACCTGTGCCAGGACACAGAACAAAGCCCGATAGAGACCCTTTTCCAGGCCCCCTTTAAAAAACTGCCGGTGCTCAGCACAGGTGAGACCCGGCCCACTTGAATCCCTGCCTATATCACACTGTGGCAAGGAAAAAGAGCTGAAACCACTGGAAGTAATCGTTTTCCAGTTTGTTTTCGAGAGACTTTGAACTGTTGACGTCCTTTAAGGGGTGTAAAAAACACTAGGACATCTGCACCAGCCTCAGCAATCCTATTTTTTTTGGGGGGGGGGGGGGGAGAAGTTGGCTTGGGGGAGGGGTGGGGTTAAAAAGTGCCCGGTAGGTAATTCTCGTCACAATGCCCTGCCCCCTTTCAGACCTGGCCACTCCTCACACTGTGATTGCACTGTGATTGTTCTACAAGTTGGCCGGTAAGCTGTGCTATGATTTGTTAGTTAAAAAAAAAACACACACAAATTCGGGTGTAGTGGGGACTGCACAACCCAGGCCTGGGTGCTGCTACACCTGCTGCACCATTGATAGATACTCCCCAGAATGGAAGCCAGAATCATCGGTGGAAAAATGTTCAAAGCCCATTTGCACTGCAGGTGGCCAATACTAGAAAGGGGCTTTGGGGCTGTTCTGGTTTGGTCATGCAGCTCAAAAAGCCCCGCAAGCTGCCCTCTATCTTGTAACCCAAAGGGAAATGTGAATGCCAGAGTGATATTTTCAAAATGATACCCTCTTAGGGCTGCAGCAGAAATGATATGGTATATGTAGAGGGGAAGACTAACCTCATTCGATAAAGAGCACAAAATGGCAGCGCAGCTGCTCTCAATAAGCTAACTGTGTCGGACTGGCTTAAAGGTAATCTGGGAGTGCCAGAGTGGCTGGTCATAAGTCAGTGCGTGGGTTTTCTTTTTGGCTGTTTGTGGGCCTGTTTTGTGTTCTGGTATAACCAGTGCTTTAAATGGGCTGGTTCTCACAGGTACTGATTACCAGCGCGTCTTATTTTTATGCCTTTAAGTACCAGCGCTTCTCCAGCTCCAAGGAGATTACCCATACTCATGACTGCTAGTGCTGCTGGGGCTGTCAGGGTGGAGCCTGTCTCCAGAACACTCTGACAGCCAAAGCGCCCATGTAGCCCTCTGAGGAGTCCCTGCTGAACCATTCAGCAGCAGCTCATTTGCATTATGTCTTGGGCAAGCAGGTGTTGAGAATATCACCTTCACGCTGAGCCTGACAGAGCAGTGCCCATTCAGGCCCTGCTCTGTCAATCCCATTCACACACACTATCTGTGCATTTGTGCAGACACGGGAACCAGGCAACCCGCTGACAGCAGAAACTAAGGAAGCCACAGTAGGTAAGGAGTTAATAACAATGTCTTTTATCCCGAGTGACCCTTTTGTGTGAGTGATTGACTGCTAGTGAGTGTTTAACTGCTTCTGCGTACGTTTGTGTGTATACGGAAATAGGGTATTTTGAAGGAAGTATGAGTACTTAAAGCTAGTACTACTAAATTCAAATTAAAACACATATTTACTTTTGCATATAATTTAATAGTACCGGTGCTCTCTATCATTCAGGCGACTTAGAAATCGTTTAGAACCGGTTTTTAGATTTAATACGCAGCACACAAAAGCATGATTCTTATTAGTGCAAAGAAAAGCTACTATTTACACTTAATTACTGTGACCTGAAGACCTATTTAAAAAACACTCAATGAAAGGACAAAATGTGGAAAGAAAAAAGGATTGCCAAAGTAAAATATTGGCCCACCAGCCTGACATTTAAATGCACATTTTGAGGCCAATTTGCCCATACAATCAGAAATATTGCTCTCACTCAGAGTGCAAATTGATCAATGACTTTCATGGGCTGACCCTTTACCCATGCTATATGTTGTGGTGAGTGGAAGCAGAATGTGAATGATAGTTGAACAGACCTGTGGATGAAGAGGGTTGAGTAAAAGTCCCTCTACAGATGTATGTATTTTTATTCATGCATGTATTTTGATTTCTTAAGGCTCACCAGATAGCTAAAGCTGTCTCTGACCAGGTCAAAAAATGAAAAGAAGTTAGATGGGGTTAATTTCCAGGCAGGAGCTGAAGGAAGACAGATCTGTGACATTTTTTACTGATATTATTGTTTTCTGTTGTCTCGAGTTAAGGTGATAGAGGATTAGGGGCCAAGCATATGTGCGTGTGTGTGGAGCGGGAAATATGGCGAGCTAATGGCAATTAATAGAATCTGGCATGGCTGCGAGAAAGGGGTTCAGTAGGTTATAAGGTAAGGATTCTGTGCTCTGTTCTGTATTGTCATTGTACAAATCTCTAAGATGAGCAATGGATGAATTGAGTATTTTTTTCCAAGAGATATTCAGCTAGCAGAGAGACTTGCAGAATCCGTTTGTTGTATCTAGTTCGTTCTTTTCTGAGGCTGTCCTTTCTCTGAGGACAACACCACCCTGTTAAATCGCTAATCTGGAAAAAAAAGCATTTTTTGGGTTGTGTGCTGATATTACTTCCATGCCAGGAGATACCACAACTCAGTCAGTCTTTGTTATTTGAGGCCTCAAACATATTTCCATGTATTATGTAGTATACCTAGAACCAGGACCCTAGAGGTTCCTAGAAGGTCGGTGGGTTCAAGGAGAGAATGGTAGATGGTATGTATTCTATAGAGTGGTGGCAGGAATGTATGACTAGTAATACTGTTCAGAGAATGTGATGGCATCTTGAGGGATAACCAAGCTAAAATAATCGGACATCTATAGTGATTCCAACTAACAAGGATGTAAGAAGACTAGGTGGGATGGGAGATGTGGGTACCCATCTGCCTATGTGCCTGACTGCACCACTTCTGGGCTGGTGGATACAGAGATAATAATGAGGGATAGTTGAAATGTTTGGTGTCCCCCTTCAAACCCTAAAAATATTTGTCATTGACTGGTTTCCATCACTCTTAAAATCCATGGACTAACGCAGGTCGCACCCGTCACTGCCTCTCCTCCACTTCACTCACTCATTGCAGACCAAAGATGACACAGTGCTTGCCCAAATGAACCTATCATACTACCAAGGTCCAATATCCCACAGTGCTGAGATCATATACTGCCGTCCTGCAACACTATGCCGGCCTAAAATCAACCACAGTGTTGACCAATGTGCACGGTTTTTAATTTGTCAAAGTCGTTCTGAGGATTCTTTTGCGCGGTCTGATCTGGCCAGTCCACTCAAATAGAATAGGTTGCATGAATATGCCAATTGCATGTAAGAGGCAAAGAAGGTGACGATCTCTTGAAAACTATGGTGCTGAAGCAGTAGCGGCTCATCCCCTGCCAAAGTGGTGAGGCAGGACGGAGGTGGGAAGGGGGGAGTTTCGGGGATAAAAAAATAAAAACCAAAAATAACTTACCTCAACGCCACTAACGCCACCGCCACCTGCCGCATCCTGCTCTTCCTTCTTTTGGGCACTTGCTCCCAGACTGCACGGCGGCTAATCCTGACGCTGCCTGAAAGCAGCATCAGGATTGGCCTGAGTGCTGGCATCTTGCGCTCCCAGGCAGACTGGGAGCCTGTGCCTGCTCTCCAGCCCCAGCAACGCAGCTGGGGCTGGAGAGAGCTTCACTGCGCATGAAGGTTTGGCCCGCCTGAGATGGCTGTCCAAACCATCATGTGCAATGAAGGGAGTGCACTACCACTCCCCCACCAGCAGTGTCATCCCCCCGACCAGCCCCCAAGACTCGTCAGAGTCCTGGGGTGGGTTCAGAGGGATTAAAATAAAATGATGTTAAAACTGGTTTAAAGCCCGTTTTATTACAATTTTATTTGAGGGTGGTGGCAGGCGAGGCGGCGCTCCTCTGTCCTAATGGAGGGGCCGTCAGTGGGCTGAAGAAGGGGCGAGTGCCAGTACTGCACAGATACTGTTTGGTGTTACCTGATTACAAAGAAAAAAATAAGAAAGCAGTAGTGTGTGAGTGTGCGTGTTGAAGCTGCTGTGCTGGAGCTTCCCCTTGCAATCTCCTTTCATGTAATAAAGTGGTGTGAAAGGACCATGATCACTTACATTACAGACTCAACTGCATGCATGGCAGATATCTTGAATACATAAGGGTTAATTTTAAAGAGATACATTTTAATCTTATATTTTGCTAGCTTTCTTGAGAATGAAGGAAAAAGGGTCAGAAAGTTATATTGAATTTCAAAGTCTTCCCCCCCCTACTTAGCATGTTTTTGCATACATGTAAGTAGGAACTAAGTGCTACTCGTCATGAGTTCATCCTGACCATTTGATAGTCTTTGTCTTCTGTGGGGAACAAGGCACCCAGTAAAGATCTGAAATGGCAGAGGGAAGGTCAGACTGGGCTGAACCAACACTCGACATCGGGGGGACATGATACAGAGGCCCTTCTTTCCATCTGATGAGTATATATTTTGTGCTTGTATTGTCCTTGTTAGTAGTTTCTAATTCCCCATATGTGCAGATTCCCTCTGCACATGTGGCATAACACATACATAGTCATTAATAGACAGTTTGCTGCTACGAACCACTTCAATGTGTATGCAAGCCCATTGCACTTAAAGTGATCTTGACCTCTGCTATGTGGTCTTTGGTCAGAAATGTGTGCACTCGGCTCAACACTGTGTGATTTAAAGTCATCTTTGTCTGATCTTGAGCCATTGCTGTGATTAATGCCAGCACTGAGTGATATTGGACCACCGATGTACTATCTTGTACCAGTAATGTCATCTAGCCACACATCTAGCTCAATTTGATGAGTACCTGCACTTATGTTTCCAATTGAAAGCACTGGGTATAACCCAAGACATGTAAAACTTATAAGTACATGTCAAAACATTTTTAATACACTTTTGACCTGCCCTCTGGGCTGTCCAGGGCCTATCCTAGGGGTGGCTTATATGTATTAAAAAGGAAGGATTGGGCCAGGCAAAAGGCTTATTTTGTCAGGTCTGCATGGCAGTTTAAAAAACTGCACACACAGGCTGCATCAGCTGACCTGAGACATGTTTAAAGGGCTACTTAGATGGGTGGCACAATCAGTGCTGCAGGCCTACTAATAGCATTTAATGTACAGGCCCGCTTTACAAGGGACTTACAATTAAATTCAATATGCCAATTGAGTATGAGCCAATTCTACCATGTTCTAAGGAGAGCGTACAAACATTTTAGCACTGGTTAGTAGTGGTAAATTGTGCAGAGTCCTAAGGCCAGCAAAAGAAAGCCAGCGAAAAATGAGGGTTGAAGGCAACAAGTTAGGGGGAAAAATTATGCCAAGGATGCCAGTTCTAACATTCGGCCCTTTTGCAGTGATCGTGGTAGCTGCTGTCTTACAGGTGCTGTAATATATAACGGGTTAGAGGCCCCTCACCCCTCCAAAAAGTTATACATTGTAAGGCACTGGTTCTATCTTGTACCTCTTTGTCATCGTGGAATCAATTCCCTTTTTTAGATTTCCTATTGATTGCGCCTCCTGCCGTTTATTTTTTATGCTTACTTGTACAGTGCATGCTTTACAAGAGAAACCCAAGGACTGAACTCAGGTAACTCTCTGACCCATTCCAGTATGTCCTGGTTGTTGAAGGACTGTCCCTGTCTTCATTGCTCCGTGGAACAGGGGATGATCTTTCCAGTGATGGGTAAGTGTTGGGAAAGAGTTGCACAACTTGGAGGACAGTACAGGAGCAGCCCTGCTGCCCTAGCAGACTGACCAAAATACAGGCACTGAAGGCAGTCAGTTGATCTAACATGTCAATTCGAAATTTACTTGATGATTTTTTGTCACAGAAATAGAAAAACATGGTCGTGGAATTACTTCTGCATGTTTCATCTTTGCATTCCAGTGACGAATAAAGAGTTCCAAAGCAGAAATGTGGTCTCTCATCTGAACTGTTGGGAACCACTGAAAGCCCAGATAATCCACATTCTAAGTTCTTTGAATTATCTGCATGAAGTATTGTGAAAAGGCAAAAGACAGGCTGTAACAGCAGTTCAACCAGTATGAAGTAACAGCTGTAATAGAGGAGACAATGGGTGAAATGTATGACCATGTACAAGGAGCTTAGGATGCGCTGCTCAATTGTGAGCAGCACTAACAGGACTTACAACAAATATGTGCTACATGTTGCATTGTGTTGTGCCATGCAAGCACCACTGAAAAACTATAATACATCTACCTCATGTGTATAAACAACTAAGATACGCTGATTGTTGCTGATACTCCATAACATTGTGTTCTAAGAATGGAACACGAGAATCAAAAAATGTGGAAAAAACTACTAGACTGTGGCCAAAAGAATGGTGAAATAACCAAGCCATGCAAAATGAAGAAGTAAGATTAGCACAACTTTACCCACCTCTAATCATCAAGTAAAAAGTAGGAACTATCAGATCTTGTCTTAGGGCCTTAGTATGACTTTGGTGGGGTGGGAGTGGGTCCACCACCACACTGCCGCCCTGCTCCCACACTGCGAAAACCAGAACAGACCACCCACCAGATTAAGACTTTTTAAGTCACTGGAGGGCAGTTCTTTAGCGTTCCCACAGCATTGCCTTTAAAACAGGCACTAGAATTGGAGCGTCAAAGCATGTTGCTGCACAGACCGAAATGCACAATGTTGCGCATTTCATTCTGTGCAGGAACAAGGCGTGCATGCAGACAGGGGGGCACCCCATGTGCCCCTTGAATGCACCCCATGGCGCAGAGGCACAAGGGGGCCCTGGCCTGGGAGTTCGGGCTGGACTGTTCCTATTGGGTGCAGGGTCAAGACTGATTTGCATATGGCTGGGTTCAACTAGAATGGCATGGGGAGCAACAAAACAATGGATTGTGTCCAGATCTCTGTACTGGGGTAAATGTATGACATTGTTCTGCATTCTGTCCATCAATTGTTCTTTTTGAACTCCTTCACTAATTACATCCCTCAAGCATTATGGACAGCAGCACGACCTATGCTCAATCTCTAACTAGCCCCTTGCAATCCCTTACTAACTCTGTCATGGCTATAGCCCCCAAGCCCTTAAGCCCACCCAAACACAGTCGTATGCTTTTCTAAGACAATCCTCCAAACAAATAGTTAAACAAAACAGTCTACTCAGTCGAAAGATACCTCTTGAATACCTCCCACTCACCACCACCTACCCAAAATATACATAGATAGAGGTGCCCCGTAGTGCTTATTAGTGATATCAAAAGAAACATGGAAGATAACTGCTCAGGCAGCAATAGTTGAGCTCCAAGCTAGCTATACTGAATGTACATGTACATCTGTAACATCCTCAGCAGCGTCATGCCATTGGTCTGCTCAATGACTGTCTGAAGAGGTTTCTCCTGCCTATCTGTCCTGGCTACAAATACCATAGTTATGGCAGTTGAGAGTGAGTTTCTTAGGTAAGGAAGGTTCAACATTGAGGTTCTTCAAGTTCTGAGGAATTGTGGCTTCGGAAATATTTTTGGCCACACAGGATGGTGAGTAATTTGTACTAGTGTAGGTTGTAGAAATGTTTATGGCTTCGTAATTGAGACAAGATATTTCAAATCTGATTCTTGTTTTTGTTGGTAGCCAAGGTAAATTCTAGAGAATCCAAATGATGCTGTCAGTAGTTCTCATGTCAGTAACATGTCTAGCTGCAGAGTGTATTATTGCCTTGATTGGGAAAAATGAAGCCTTCGGGTTTTCTGTTTATTACTGCATTTTAGAAATCAAATCTGCATTTGACAAGTTGTCGGACGTCGTTTTTTCAGATGATCTGAAGGGGTTATGTGGTTACATGTTTGACAGAGTTGAGAAGGTTTGCACACCTTACCACATGGTTGATATATGTGTTGAGATTGACTATAGAGTTCAATTAAAAGTAATTTCACTGGCAGTGATGTGAGGATGTATCTCCAGATGTGAAGTGTCAAGTGTGTTCTTGTGTTTGTGTAAAATGTGTATGAATTCAATTTTATTCAGTTTTTGATTGTTAAGTATTACAACTTTTTTAGGCAGGCGTATCAAACGTTTTTTGGGGGGGCAAGTGTTGAGATTGAGCATGTCCTTGACCGTTGACGTTCTTGAGTAAATCTGCATTTCATCTGGAAAACTAGAACATCAAAGATCAGACCCAGTACTTCCAGGTACATTTTAATGTACGATTAAACCGAGGAGTTGAATATGGGCTGGTCTTGTGTCCACATTTATTGATGTCAGAAAGGATAGAGGTAAAATGGAAGCAACTAAGTAGCGTGGATTCTTAAGTCTGTAAAGGGCAATTGGTTATTAGGTTGCTTGCCACTGAAACAATCTCATTTTGAAGATATGCCCTCTTTAGTTGGCCATAATGCTACATATTAGCTATTGAAAGTAACATTTACACTGATGACGCAAAGTCTTTTACCCTGCTAGCATTTATTTTCCTGAATACCTCATCAAATCCTTGGGTCTTCATATTATCCCTACACAATGTTTGAAAACCTTGAAGTCGTTGAGTAGGCTTACCCCCCGAGATCTCTGCCTCGTGTGATACTCACTTTTATCCAGTCCCCTATTTTTAACTGCTCTACAGATTGCTGTGATATCGTTTCAACACAATACAAAAGTGAAGGTGATGTTATATCTCTTGCAAAAAAGTAACATTTTGCAACGAGTGATATCACAAAATATTGACCACAAAGTCAAGGTTTTGCCTTAGTTTGCATAATAATAATATGCAATAATAAGCACAAACAATTAACTACTCAAACTTAGAAATATGACCTTGGTAGGTTCGAACACAGGGCTTACAAGCAGCAACTTATAGCTTTGAATGGTTAACTTTAGCCAACGTTAATTGACTCCTCATCAGAGTCCCTCAAACTCAAATGCACAATTCTTCTCTTAGCTGCAGAAACTTAGTAACTGCCTTTCTGGAACCTTTTCAAATGTTCTTCACTCCATCCTCATTTTGTAACTTTTTTATAATTGGAACTCTCTTCCATAGCTTTGTTTAAAGCTCTTGTGAGTGTTCACCCAAAAAGCTTTAAGCCACACTAGCTCTTTAATGGTAGTTCAATGTTAGTCTGAACAACATAGACTACAAAAGGTCGACCCAATAAAATGTCAAAGTTTCATAAGTATCTTATACCACAAACATCAACCTATTTTGAATCCCTAAAACCACCCGAAAAACAGATATATTCACTTCCCAGCTATGTTAGAATGGATAACAATACAACCGTGAAAGCAGTACTGGAATTCTATGGGGGGTAAGTAAAGTGGATTTGGGTGCTTGTTGAAGGTTTTGTAGGATTATATTTATTTGGCGTAAAAAATAGACAGTCTGTGCTTTTGAAATCTATGTTTTATTTGTCCATTTGTTATACTGACTTTTGTGGCACTTCCCTGATCACATTTGTTCTCCCATGGGGTACTCCATCTACCACTAAAAATATGTTGTATTATTCAGCCAATCCATAATTCAGTTTTATTTATACTCTCACACATTGATGTTCTAGAATTGTAGTAGGTAATATCAAAGGCAGAATATTGAAAAGCCCCACTTTCATGACCAGAATATTGGGGCACAAAATATCGGAGAGGTAAGTACACAGAGGGAGGGATAGATTTACTATTCTTAGCTCCACATCTATGTATCTTGAAGAGATGCGTGTCACCAAGGTACGCATATGTGAAGTTGGGTATACAAACGCCATACAAATTTATCCTAAGATAGTTTGTCTCTTGATATTCTGTTCAGGATAATGTGACACTTTGATTTTCTGCCTTCTGGTCTAGTCTTTAGTGTAGAATCTGATCTACACGACCAACCTCACTGCCTGTTACCACATATAAATACACATACTACCGTTGTCCAATCACACCCAATGTCTACACACAATGATGTACTCTCAAATCAAGATCCGAAAGGGGGCCAGGCATTGAACTTTAAAAAAATAAAATGTATTCCTTTTATTCAACATTTGCTCAGCATACTTGGACAAATCCATGATTGTAATTTTCGACAGAAGTATGAACATAAAAATTTCTGCATTTACAATGTTCGATAACCTCCAATAAAGGATCAAGGCAACTTTCCATACAAGGTGTACATCTTTAAATTGCTCATTAATTAAACAAAACCTCTGTATAAGTACATTCATAATCTCTCTAGGGTATATGCTCAGTGACCCCCTGTATGCCCCCCCAGACCCCTGACCTTTTCCCATTTTCGTGGGCAGCCCTGACTCTGATACACCACTTTTTTGGCTTTCCTGTACCCATCTAGGTCAATTTCCAATCACCTTCTCTAGGGCAGCACGCCTCCAATGGGATGTCTAGGCCCGTGACCTCAGTCATAACCTGTACAATTCCCCCCCCAGTATTGTTGGATAGTGGGAGCCCTCTTTCTATGCTTAAGTGTTGTGATGTATTGCAAGGCCCTACCTCGTAGAAACAGTTTGACGGCTTCCCACAAGTTTATTGGTGTTTCTCTCACCTGGAGTTCCAAGACTTCTTCTTTGGCCGCCCACCAGCCAGTTAGTCATTCTCCACAGTAAAACAATAAAAACATTTTAAAACACAGGGCTAGTCTTCAAAATCAACTACATTTTGAAAAATGTCTTTCAATCGCTACGATTATTTGCATATTTAAAAACCCAGAAATGTTAAGGACATTGTAACCAAGAAGAAAATATCTGTATCAGCACAACCAACTTTTTCAAAGCCAAAAAAGGACCATTTCTTTGTCTCAATTCACTCATTGTGACATAAAATAACACCTCCCAGGCCGGTTAATATAAAAAGAAACATGGTTTTCTGCACGTGACATGGGCGACTGTAACACCTTAAACTTGGGTAAAGGTCGAAATGTATGGGCAACCATTGACTGGAATTGCCACACTTTTGATTGAAATCGAAGCTCAGAGGCCTAATTCTTGGAATTGGACAGCACAATGCTTCTTTCAAAGGGATCTCTCACATCTATCTTAATATTATTGCATTGTCAAGGGACTCAAAGGGCCGACTGAAGTGTTACAGGAGAGCTTTAGAGCAAAACAAATCAATATCACACATGAATCAGAAAATTACATCTGAGGAACACTCTACCGTCAATAGATTGGGTTCTATTGTTCATTGCTACATGGTTATATAGCAGCAATACATTTAAGAACAAGTCTTGATGTCTGAGCCCTTGGTAAAATATATGTATTATTTATACTTATTTAAAGAAAAATTATATATTTTTAAACAGAAAAGAAAACTCCACCTCTGTACCCAGTGGAGTGAATAGAATTATCAATTCTATGTCCCCATTATTTTACTTGGTTAAAGTTTTAGCCCCCAGTATCCTGCAGAGCTCAAATCCCCCCCCCCCCCCCCCCATTTCAGTTGTGGATGTTCTGAATCGACAGTGCTTTGGAATTAGTACCTTGTCCATGTCATCTACACCCTGATATGCAACTCACATTCTAGCATACCAGTTGGATATGGTAAATGTGAAGGTCTGAAGTTTTCTTTCTGCCACGCTGGCATATTTATGGTAAGCTGCAGACTAGGGGTCTCCTTTCATAGCTGGATGGGCTGCCATGCCCAAACATAAAGGCCCTCATGACCCCATTCTAGCTTCTGCCTCCTGCAGAGTAGGGAGGGTTTAAAGATTTTTACCATGGCTGATTAGGTCTCGCCGGCTAGACAGTGCAAGCTGTCTGGTTGCAAAAGGCCTGTTGTGAAGTTACTTCAAGGTTGCAGCCAAACTATCGTTCACTTTGTTGTCACTCTCATTTACTTGATTCATGTTCAATGGCTTGCCTTCCTCTTCTTGTGTGTATCCCTCTCTAGAAGTGTAGAGGGCAGCCTCTTTATGATTCTTTTGACTGGCTTACGTGTATCCACTTCTCATATTTAGGGAACTGTGTTTTTTTTATTCAGTACTCCATGACAGTGCATGTGTTTCCCAGCTTTCTCCCTTGTATACTGCTTCCCTAGTCAAATACCTGCCCTTCTGCAGCACTGTCTTGCTCTCCACCTCTCCCATGATGTCTTCGAAAGCAGAGAAAAGGGGATAATGTTGATGGGGTTTGGCTGAAGAGCAGATATTGAGTTATTTTTGTTTAATCTCCTGTATGCCATGTATTGCATGATGGCACAAGTTTTGACACTCAGAGGCTGTTATGGCAGTGGGGTAATGGCTATCTGCTGCACTCACTCAGCTGGCATCTTAGGCAAAAGGTGTACTTAACTTGACTCTTACTCTGAAGACCCATGCAACTTCTCCCTGGACTAATACAGAGAAACAAATGGCTGAATCCCGTGAGAAGTAAATTCACGTTTGCCCAGCATTTCCCTTTGCAATCTTATCCCATTTAAATTCTGGTCAGTTCCCTGAGAGAAACATAGTTGAAAAACAAACCATGCCATTTATATAGATTGAAACCATTAAATCAATGTGCAATGCTGAGTGTTGTAATATATATTTGCTTCTACGCCAATATATTGATTTTTCTTTCTCTTACTTTTTTAAAACAATACTTTACTGACAAACATTGGCAAAGCTAACAGTTTGGCACTTGTAATATAAAGACAAGTCCTAGTGGCTTTATAACGACTGTCTTTAGTTTCTTGTTTAACCCTGTATGTTTGTCACTTTACCACTGTCATCACATCTGGAACACTTTCTGTTTTTTTAAATGTAGCTGCTGCAGTGATGTCCAACGTAGGTCTAGGAGGACTGGGCCCATAACACATTTTCAATATAATCAAACCACTTATTATGTAAAGTATTTACATCTATGTTAACTGTGTAAACATGTTATGCCATCTGGCTGTAATCTCGCTCTATTAGTCCAAAATTGGACTTCCGTGGTCTGTGTTGTATAAGAACTTAAATATGAAAAACTATGCAGTGGGTAAAATGTGATACATAAAACTACATTTGTAATAGAGAAAACTCAGAATAGTAAAAATTATCTTATTATACAAATAAAAAACTGGAAATTTTAGGAGGCTCTAGTCCTATCATGAATTGGAGAATCACTAAATTGAGAGCGCATCCACTACAGTTTTAGTTAGAAAAACGTTTTCATTATCTTGCTTGTATATATGTGTCTGAATCTATCCAGTTGGGTGCTTTTGTGGCAGGGGCTTGACCTTGGGTGACATGTTCACATACTATGATGGAGAGAGGGGGGAAGGATGCAGTGGAAGGCTCATGCACATAAAACACAAAAAGGCGTTCTTGGAAATCGGGTCACTCACTGTAGCACAATTTATTCAAATTGAAAGTTGGTGTCGTGGCCTTAACAATGATGGAGCAGATTATTAATTAATCTCTGTCTTCCGGGAGAGAGGATCCAAGAAGAAAGTAATTACATCTAAGCATTGTGAGGTTGCTGTGAACAATGATTTATGGCGCTTTGTAATTACCGAACTGCCCACTTCTTCCCCGCAGGCCCAGTGGGAGGGACTCACGGGACGCATCGTCTTCAACAAAACAAGCGGCCTGAGGACCGATTTTGACCTGGATATCATCAGCCTGAAGGAAGATGGCCTTGAGAAGGTTTGTGAGCACTTCTTGGAATCTTTTTTGTCTTATTGGTTTTATTGTGTATTTTGCTCTCTGAGCACCACCATACAGACGTACTGTATGTGCGGAGAGCCATTTTATCACAAGGGTCATTGGTCAGCACGATGTTTGGTCCTATTCTTTGCTTGAATACATTTCATCTTGAAACTGAACATGCTAGCCACTGCTGTCCTCCACACAGATGGCTGAAGCACAGAATGCAAGACTCGGTGGCACATCCATACTTTGCTGTCAGAAATATACCGTCAGGAACTAAAATATTCACTTTAGTATTTCACAACAAATCAATAATTGATACTATGAACGACAAACCCTGTTTACATCTGACAAAACAACATTTGTCTGATAGTGGCATCCTCTGGTAAAGTTGCAGCTGTGGAGGCTACTTAGAGGCATCAGAAGCTCTAATGAGTCTTCCCACCCTAGCATTAAAATTGTAATTGTATTTACATAGCGCTTACTACCCCTGACGAGGCGTTGAAGTGCTTTTCAGCGAGTAGCCCACTGCTCCATGAACCAAAAAGGATTAGTGGTATATAAGCATGAGGAAATATGAATTAATTTGAGCGGTGGACATGTGAGTCTCTTGTTTTTTAATGCAGATTTATATAGCGCGAACTCGACCCAAAGGAATTAGAGCGCTTTACATGAGCACCGGTTATGTTACACAAAGACACATTCAGGCACAGGGAGATTAAGTGATTTGCCCACAATCACAGGATGTGGACGCGACCCTGAGGCTCGAAACCTGGTTTCCAGCACCAGAGTCGGCAATCTAGCTGCCAGACCACATCCTCTCCCCTTAGTCAGATTGAAAAGGATAATGGAAGGTAGAGGGAAAGGTCTAGAAAGTGTTTAGTTGGAGATCATAGTAGTAGGAGGATGTATGGGATGGAGGGGGAAGAGTCTCCACCAGTGGAATAGGGAGGAAAATTAGGTCTTGGATGAGACCAAGGAGGGATACATGATGGAAGGGTTATGAATGAGTTGGTTGGGAGATCTGAATAGCAAAATGAGGTTTGAGGTGATTCAAAAAGGGCTACAGGTGGGAAGAGTATAGAAAGGGTTATTTCGGAGAGCATATTAGTAGAATGAGGTTCGGGATGAGTCAGACAGTGGAGGTAGAGAATGTATGTAGACAGGTATAGGGTAAGATATAAAGTAGTGCATTGGAGAGGCTCAAATATTTTACAGTAGGAGTAAAGTAATAAATATATAGATACATAAGTACATGGACGGTATATATGTAGAAGGAAGGTGACATATCAAGATTTAAGTTGTATTTAATAGACTCAGACTTTCTAGTGTTGCTGTACTTTAAGCTAATTTATGTGTGTTTACTTTGTTTCTTTTCTTGTAATAATTCAATAGTGAGGCAATTGTAGATAAATAGTTATGATAACATTTACATATTGTGATAAATAAATACATGGAGAACCATAAGCATCTAATCAAATAACTGATATGAAAACTATGCAGTGACCTATGTACATGTCAAGCATAGAAAAATATAACCACAAGTAATATGTACATTTGTTAAGCAGACCTAAAGAGTATCCATATATTTATAAACATAATTATTGTAGGCATTTATACGAAGAAATACACATATCTAGATCCATGTATGTAATAAATTAAATGCTTATATACACAGGGATATGATGCACATTTATGTTTGATTATGATCGTTAGGTGGGGAAGAGCCAACTCTTGAGTAGTTTTCTGAAGATAAAATAGTTATCTGTGGATCTTATGATTGGGGGCAATGAGTTCCATTGTTTGGCTGCTTGAGCAGAGAAGGATGTGGCGCCTATGGTATTTTCCTTGTGGGTTTTTGAGGTGAGGTTCCAATCTGGAGCAGAGGTTCCTTTGTTGAGTGTATTTTGTGATTTGTTGCTGCTCGATTCTTTGGGGCTACGGCATTGGTAGCCTTGAAGTCACTATTTTTTAGGTGCTTTTGATGCAGTGATGTTGCTTCTTTAACTGTTGTACTGCTTCCTGAGCCGTTTCATAGTCCTTAATCTATGGGGATGTTTCTTGAATTGATTGCCTGCTCTAGGAACTAATCGTAGGTTTTGTGCTTGTGCTTGAGCTGCTATGCTGATCATTGATGTTTTCCAGCCCTTGACCTGTGATGATGAGGTTGATACATGAGTTGCTGTGCTGGTCCTAAGTTTTTCTTTCAGTTCTTGTACTGTTGTTACAACGCTTAGACAGTATGTAACTGATGATGGGGGCTCCATGGCACTTATTTTTTTGGATTAGTATTTTTATAACCCTTCCATGGGTGGAAGTTCCTACCAATCTGTAAGGCAGCACTGCCTGCTTTTCTTTCATGACACCAGACAGGGACCCTAAGCCTCCAGGCATTTATTTGCATGGTCGTTGTACTGCAGGTGACATGGACAGGGTGGCATTACGTCATGATGGAAATGTCAGCCACTTAATGTTGCTTTAACCACCATGTGCTGGCTTGCCCCTGTTCTCATAAGACAGAGAAAGACAAAGAGGGTGCTCCATCTTCTTGCATGGACTTGGCCCCTATCGAAGCCTCAGAGCCCAGTCCGCATTTGCCAGCATTTCTTATAGTTGCTCTGCTCACACACTGCCTGCCTGCCCTACATGCATGTGTCTCCAGGGCAGTATTAGTCTTGGGCAGTTGATGCTAAGCATTTCCCCTGATGGAATGTCTCACAATGGTTCACCATCATTTGTAAAGAAGAAATTGTTCCTTGGAAGAAACTGTTATTGGAGAGTTCGTATGTCACTCATGTCCAATGTTCTCATCTCAAGCAGGCATTGGATGTTAATGCATATACCTGTTGCAAAATGGGAGAATAGAGTGAGCCATTCCTTTCTTCACTACATAGACAGGAAGTTGAAATGAATAGTTTTTCTAAACCTGCCCTGCTTTTTACCAACACCCAGACAGCCTACTGTTAGCTCAGATACAGCAGCCTCATGAAAAGGTGGGCATTGATGGAAACAATCTAGGCCAAGAGCTGGTGAAATCCCCATAGCCTATCCTTTATACAAAGACTCAGGATAATTAACAAGAAAATTAGATTAAAACACAGCAATGCACATATGTAACAATGCACATATGTAATCAGGAAAAAGAGAGCCACTGCATGCACTTTGAAACATCTAACCCAGGTCCATAGATGACTGGCTCCCCCGGTACAGTTTTTTTCTTTGCATTCTGGGACTTGTGATCTTGATTTAATGCTTGACAGAATATCAGCGACTATAACATTGAGTGGACAGAATATTGCGCCCAAAATATCGAAAACCAAAATATCAAGAAGGTAAGTGCAAATAGGTAAGCCCATATCTACATACCTTATATATATATTTGGCCCTAAATTTTACACAAAAGGATGCAACACTCCGGAGTTTTAGTTCAAGGATTTAATCCAGCATCACTCCACCAACGCGTTTCAGCCTTACCACGGCTTTGATCACGATTAGTGAGTCCTTCCTCTATTACACTATATATATATCCACTTTGCATTAATGTGACATTGTGGGAATTGTAGTGCTTTCAATGAAACTTTATTTACACATTATTTACAGAAAAGGAATTTTGTCTAATGTCATTCCTCTGGCATTAATTCAAGTTACATGCATATGTTTTGGTGCATTAGATATTAGCCGTGCCGCATTTTATGTACTTATATATTGACTTAATCCCATATTTGATCAAGCATCATTACATCCTGGTGTCTCATTTCATAGGGGTATAATACCTAATTGCAATAACTGTTTAAATGTTCTGTGTCCAGGCATATTTCAATATAAATGAGTGTCACAGTGTACTACTCAATTTCTATATTTGCAACAATAAAATATATATATATATACACACACACATATATATATATATATATATATATATATATATATATAAATATATATATTTATTTTATATATATATCGTCAAGGTACATATATGCAGAGTTATATACAGTTAAACTTTGTTTAGTCATTGAAACTTACCTTCACAATATTTTTGACATAAATATTCTTGACATAATATTTTATTTCCCAATATTTTGTCCAAATATCAAGAAAATTGCAAGTCTCAGAATATAAAGAAAATATTTCTGGACTAGAGCAGCTAGTCGTGCATAGATCTGGGAACGGTAGCATCTGTGAACACATTTTATTCCAAAGCAAGCATGGCACAGCATGATAAAATGCTTATCAAATGAACAACAGAAGTAAAGTCTACGTTATTAAGATTTGTTACATAAGAGTATTGTTTTGCAGTGCTAGAAGAGGCTGCACAAATTAAATAGGACGATTGCCAGACAGCCAGTGATTTTTTATAGCAGTAAGTTTCTTGTGACAATATCAGTAACAAAATGTATGAGCTTCCATAATGTCTATTTGAACATATGTCTGAGTGCAAACATGAGCACATTTGCGTGTGACAATCTTTTTTTAGTGCCCCTCTTTCTCCACGGATTCTCTCACTACCACCCTCCAACAGTGTCCAACTCTCCATAGCCACTCTCTCTCTCATGCATTTAATTTGTTTTATAGCACTACTCAAACCATTGTTAGCATTTCAGAAGACTGTAGGAGTTTATTCCAAGATTTAACCATAAATTATTTTTCTTGAAGTCAAATTCACTGCCACTAATAGACTATGCCACTTGTTGCAAACTTTCATCTTTGTACTTTCCACCTGGTCCCTGCCGGTCCCAGCGAGGAGGACTCACTGGCACGGGAGCGCTACAAAGCACTGCGAGGGAACCGGCGAAGCAGCAGCTCTTGATGCAAACTTTCATCTTTGTACTTTCCACCTGGTTCCTGCCGGTCCCAGCGAGGAGGAGTCACGGGCGCAGGAGAGCTACAAAGCACTACCAGGGAACCGGCGAAGCAGGAGCCCTTGTTGCAAACTTTCATCCTTGTACTTTCCACCTGGTCCCTGCCGGTCCCAGAGAGGAGGAGTCACGGGCGCAGGAGTGCTACAAAGCACTGCGAGGGATCCCGCTGCGTGGGACGCGCGAGGACGTGCGCGCGGAGAAGACCGGGCCAAGACGGGCCCGTCTGAGCCCGTCAGAGGCCAAAGGAGGACGGGTAGGGCCCACTGTCTTGGCCTTGTGGTTTGAACAGATGAACACAGCAATGACCACACCGAGAGTGTTAACAAACCCAGGGTGTTGAGGTAATGTCTTTAAAAAGGACTTTATACAGTAAAAATCGTTATCGTTATGGTCTAAGTACTACACGTGGAAAGGGGCTTTAATTTGCATATTTAGCCTATCTTATACTGCCCCCTTCCATACAAATATCCGCCTGGTGTTAGGTTTCAGGTGTTAGGGGGTTTGACAAATAGACAACAGATAATACAGATAGAATGGGGAAAAGAAAAACAATAACCCCTCAGCCCCCGCATCTAAAAATGGCCCGGCTGATACAAAACAAACGTTACTGAGTTACCTGACAGGTGCAATGGGGGCAATAGAGAAGCAGATATCCTCGGTAGAAGAGTCATTAGTGTCAGGTACGGTAGGCACGAATGAAGGGCCACAGAATGTAAATGTTGGGGCAAATATAGGGGTGGTAAGCTCTTCTGGGGAGGGTTCACACGACGTCGCACCCCAGTACGGCTGCATCCAAATTATGACAGATCAAATAATACTCAGCGATCATGACTCGTTTACGCAACCCTCACAAAAGCGGCGAAAAAAACGTGATTGAAGAAAGAGTAGACAAGATAGAGGTAAGCTTGCAAAACTTTCTAGCAAGGGAGGAATCCATTCAACACACATCTAACGATCACAGGCAAGACAGTTATGGCAAATCCGAAACATGCAGGAGTTCTGATCTACGGAGCGATCAATGCAAGACTAATCATGATAGAGAATCCAAAAGGTTTAATACGATCAAACCTCACCAACAATACCACCCACCTCCTGTATGTACTCCCACGCTTAATACAATTGGCCAAACCCCACAAGTTGCGCAAAATAGGGGGAATAAGGGATCAGTTACAAAAGAACACTGTTCCAACCAGATCCCTTGTTACCAGCCTAAAGCACCCTTATCTGGCAAGACTACTTTCAGTGAACCATCCTTTTTAGACTTACCACCTGCAGCCACACCTTACACTGTAGTACTAGCAAATGTACCCAGGTTAGGGGCTGATGAGAATAAATTCTGGGAAACCCTAAGAAATAAGGCTCTCCATTGGTTAAGCGCAAAGGTCGGTTTCATGGAACAACTTTTCATGGAGTTCCAGATGGTCCGTAGGGTTAAGTGGGTTGGTAAAGATCGAAAAACCCTACCAGGCGACTGTGTGGTGTTAATGTTTAAAACACCCCAGTTAGTGAAGAACATTCTAGGGAAGGCTGGGAATAACTTTACGACCACGGCATGCATTAATATCATACACCTGTGTTTTATTTACCAACCTCCCTTTGTGCTGGAGAAAGGTGGTAGCAGTAGGGGTATTGAGGCAAGAAATCAGTACACATATAAAGTACCGGTGGGAAACCGCTTTGCATTACTCCCCACCCTAGATGAGATAGACTGACTGGATCAGTCATTCAAACTACTGCCATCAATCTGCAGGTCCAAAACCTTTATGAATCAGAAATCATTGACTCAAGTGCTAATAGTGTTCTCTTAGAAGAGTAAGATAGGTCACAAAAACAGAGTGTTACTCCAGAAGACAACTTTTTAGGCACTGCCGATATCTCAAACACCAGTCCAGGATAGGCCTAGGAACACACAAGGACAGAAGCTTAGACTTCATTTCACCTACTGACTTAGCAAGTGATACACAAAATGTACTAAGAAATAATGAGAATAGTATTACGATTTCATATTGCAACATAGCGAGGCTACGATCCAAATTAACTAATCACCTCTGGCACGATTTAGTGAGGAAATTCAACATTTTTTGTTTACAAGAGACATGGTCTCCGAATGAAATACACATCGAGGGTTATAAGACCTATCACACACCAGCCATACCATCCATACACGGGAGGCCAAAGGGAGGGCTGAGCATTTATGTCTCAAATTTGCTGAAGATAAACAAAATATCCTTTACTATCTCAGAGTCAAACTACCAACTTGTGATTATGATCTTGGACAAAAAAAAATTATGTAGTCTTGATTAACTTTTATAACAACGCACAGAAGGAGCACCTGTTCCATATTTTAAAACAGCTCAGATATTCCCTACAGGAAATCCAGAATGGCACTATAGAGAATGTTTTATTTGTGTGTGGGGGGGATTTTAATACCGCTTTGTGTTCACATAATAATGATGTAATATGCGGACTCACTGACGAAGATAATTGTAAGTTGCCCCACTTTCCGTACTGTACTTACGGGGAAGCTCTAAATGAGATCTTGTTTGTTTTGGACATGGGTTTTGCAAATGTATTAAGTTCACCACCAATCCCATTCTCCCAGACCTTCAATGGGAGAGGTTTGAGTTTGATCATTGATTTTAAAATAATCCTGAATAGGTTCGCTTCCCGCTTATTGAGCTATAAAACGCATAAGAACTCTATAAGCAATCATTTCCCTTTGAGTGTGACTATATCTCTCCCATCAAAAACTCATAGCCCCCATAATAAGGGAATGTATGCGGCCCAAAATATGGTAATCGACAAAATGAATGGTTATTCCCTAAAATGGGATAAGTTAGAACCACACAAGATCATTAAGGTAGTGGTAGAGAAAAGTCTAGAACCAATAATGAAATGTTTGAATGAATCCACATCACAAGAGGAAGTATTGGAGTCATATGCAAAAATAACAGAAATAATTAGGAATACATTGATAGTCAAAATAAAAAAGGGTAATAGAAAGAATAAGGGGTGGTTCAATAGTAAATGTACAAAAGCCTATACAGAATTAAAACAGGCATTACACAAAAAAGAAAGGGATCGAACTGAAATAAAGCAGTGTAGGAAGGCATACAATCAGGCAGTGAAAACACGTAAAAGAGAATTAAAGAACAATACCTGGGCCGACCAACATAAGGCAAGCGTCAATAAGGAGAGTACTACTTTTTGGCGCTTTGTCGAATCCCCTTTTCTGACAACCATAGAAATCGCCATTGATGAAGGACACTGGGTGGAACATTTTTCTAAGATCTTTGGACAAGAAAGGGAGGAGGTTGGCACAGTGGCAAGTGCCGTAAGCCCCAGTTCTCCACCACTAGACTGTCTAATAGAATTAACTGTTACCTTAGAAGAAGTTCAATCTGGTATAAAAGCTAGCAAAGGGGGAAAGGCTCTGGGTCCAGACGGAGTACCTGTTGACATTGTTAAACATAACATAGAGCTATGGAGTCCATTATTAATGTGAGTGTTAACCGCCTGCTGCATGACTGGACTTATAGAAACATGGTCAGAGTCCATCATGGTACCAATTTTCAAAAAAGGTGACAGACAGAATCCGTCATGTTACCGCCCCATTTCTTTGCTGGATTCGGTGGGTAAAGTGGCAGGCCTTATAGTCCTCAACCGGCTCCAACAACAGACAGAGGAGAGTAATGTAATATCAGACCTTCAATTTGGTTTTAGGGAGGGTGTAGGTACAATAGAACAGGGTCTCAATCTAACCATATTTATGGGGAAATATAGAAAAGCAAGACAGGGAAAAATGTACCTGGCCTTTGTTGACCCCACTGCCGCATTTGATTACGTATCCCATGAAAAACTATGGAGTATCCTAGAGGCAATAGGCGTTGAGGCATCTTTAATTCACTTCCTAAGGAACTCTACACAAATGCAAGAGCTCGGGTATGGTATGGACCCAATGGAGAATGTACAGCATCGTTCCAAGTGGAGAGGGGGATAAGACAGGGCTGCGTTCTGGCACCTTTCCTGTTTACGCTATATACAAACGGCTTGGAGAAAGCCATGCTGGAAAGGTGTCAGGACCTACCTCAGTTGCAAAAACGCCCTGTTCCTGCCTTACCCTACGCGGACCAAGCTCTAATTATGGCCCGAACTCCTATAGGGCTATAGAGCAAAAAGGTGGAAACCACTACAACGTACTCCTACTTAGGAATTTTAATTGATCACAAGGGATCGTGGTGTCAGGCCATTAAAGCTAGGAAACTTGATTTTATGAGAACAACGACAGCCCTAGTAAATTTTTCTCAAAAGCTAGGAAAGAGGCCCCCAGTAGAGCTGATTAAAATCTACCAAGCTAAGTGCGTTAGTACAGCTATTTATGGGGTCGGAATATGGGGATACTGCGATGTAAATGAAATACAGAGGGTTGAGAACGCATTTTTAAGGTATTTATTGACTGTTCCACGCTGTACATCAACCTATATTTGCCACACTGAGTTGGGCCTACCATTTATTACCAACATAATAAAGGTGCAACCAGTTTTATTGTGGCACCCGATCTGGACCTTGTTAAAAACCACATTCAGCCAGCACGTTTTTAGCGACAGTCTTAAGTTAGAACACGCCTTAGAGATCAGGTGGTTGAAATACATAAAAGAATTTATGACTGATTTAGGCCAGCCTGAATACTATCATAATCCATCCTTGATGGGCTCAATCTCTCGAAAGGTTTTAAAAAAACAGTGCATGAACAATATGGAGGCAAACAGATTCACCAGCGAGGCATTAGACCTATGGTTCAAAGGAACCTACTGATGCGTTCTACCGTCGCTATTCAACTATACTTAACATACACAATAAGAGGGTATGACAGGTTTGTTCTCACACGCCTCAGACTCGATGTATTTCATCGTTTCGTAAGCTTTCCGACCATAAACGATTGGTCTAAAACCTTACCAAATTGTCCTTGTGGCAGAGTCTCGCCTCAATCAAAAATCCATGTAGTATTATTCTGCTAATTTTATCGAGAGCTGAGGAAGAGGTCGATTAAACCCATCTTGAAAATTTGGGGTATGAGGCAATGTCGTCCGGCCGACCTTGCACTGTAGTTTTTAGATAATGAATGTTTTGTAAGAAACATTGTTCTGTTTTTGAAACACACGATTGAATATAGGAGACATCTCTGAACTCTGCCCTCTTTTAAAATATGCTCCCAGGTCCTAATTCTTAACCATTCTTAAACCTGCAATTTTGTTTACATCATGAAAATTTGGGCTACGAGGAAATATCGTCCGGCCCACCATGCATTGTAGTTTTTTAGATAACGAATGTTTTGAAAGAAAAATTCTTATTCTTGAAATGTACAATCAGATGTAGGAAATATCTCTGAACTTTGTTCCTCTATGAAATATATCCAGGTCTTAATTTTTAATTATTCTTATACCTGTAAATTTTGTTTTAACTTTTTACATGAATTGTTCTTATAATCATTGTATAATAGTGGCAATATGAAATGATAAAACTGTCTTGATTTTTTAAATAAACTTTTTTCAATGACTATTGTGCAATAATTGTGATATGGTACTGTAAAATCTGTGCTTTTATGGTTTTTCTGTGCGCAAAATTGAAAAACGAATAAAGCTAAATTTGATTGATTTGATTGACCATGCCACAATTTTCCGTGGTCCATAAATGTACCAGAGTAGCATTACCTCCGACAGTTTTTCACACAGCCTTACACCCAGCCTCATGAGCTTACATTGGTGTATGTGTGCTGATTGAGCCGAAGCGAGGCCACTTAGTATTGGAAATGGCCTGTAGCAGCCGGCATAGCCTGCTGTTTTTGGTTTTAAGACTAGTCAAGCATTCCCCTGCTGAGGGCACTAAATTATCGCAAATGTTCAAGTTCAGCGTTTTCAATGGTTAAAATGCTTTTTCTTCTGCACTAATTCCTTTTTAGGAGTCAGAAATGTTTTTCTGATTCCTAAAATGGGACTCTGAATGGAAATTGATTCGGTATCTGGAAGGGGCCTTTTGAATGTGTCTCTTCCAATTAGCAAATTGCAAAACATTTATATTTTACTGACACCTCAAATAAGGCGATAATGCATTCACAAAAGAGACTCCGTCAATCCTACAGTCCCGTTTCATGCAAGGAAAGTGGGCTGCATTTAAAAAAGTTTACTTTAGTAAAAGGCAATCTCCGACTTTATGGATTGCTGACCCCAGCAGGCCACCAACTGCATGATAGCCCCCAATCATCGCAAGTTGCAATTTGTGACCTACCTCATTATTATTCATGAGGTAGGTTGGATTGCAACGCAATAGGATTCAGATTTTTAAAGAGCGGCCTATTAGTACAGAAGTATGTTCTTAAAAATCTTTACTTGCTGCTAACATACTATTTGTAATTTGCTACTATTTACTTTCAAAAAAAATATTCATACATGTGACCCTTATTTTCTAATATAAAATGCCTTTCTTGAGAGCCTGCCTCAGTGGGGAAACGGCCACTACAACGCGGCCGTTTCCACGCATGCATAAAAACGCATGCGTGGTTACCACGATTGCCTTTACCACGCATACCTTTACTACGAGATACATAGTAAAGGCATGTGTGCTAAAGGTAATATTAAAAAAGGGGGGTTGAGGGGTCTCCCCCCCACAAAAAAAAAACCTGATTCCATCAATGTGGAGGCAATCGACGTTGTACCATTGTTAGAGGAAACGGAAAGACACTTCCGCTTCCTCTCTACGACGTGCGACGCAGATCGTAAGAGCTTCCAGAGGAGAGGACATAGCGAGGTAAGGGGGAATTTAGTTTTAGGAATTAATGAGGGGGACACAGGGGTATTATTAAAAAAAAAAACATTTACCACGAAAATGCCTTTACTGATATGAGTGGTAAAAGCATTTTCATGGTAAATGTTATTCGTGGTAACGGCATTCGCGTTGTAACGCATGCGTAGTAAAGGCATGCGTTGCAACGGAATGCATTGTAATGACATACAACCGCCTCAATGCAGTGTGTTAAATGCCCTATTGCATTGACTCTCCCTGCCCCAGGACTGTCTGCGTGACTGTCACAGCAGGGGGTGTGTACGCAGCCGCGAACTTAGTCTGCTGTGACTACCATCCAGTTTCAAGTCGGTGTCACTAAGACTAAAGTCGGATCTCCATATGAACAGGCAAAGTGCCCACACCCACCGACATCTCATTGTCTTTATATGAAAAACAAATTTCGTTTTGTGTTTAGATTTCTACAATCCCTTCTAGCAATGATCTCTGTCTAGACTCATCATGGTTGAATATATGCATTTCAGTTAAAGACTAAACGGACTTTGGTAATACAATTTCTTTTTTTTTTTAAATGACATTATTTCCCTGTCAATAGTAGTATGAGTATAATAAAACTAACGGCAGAAAAAAGTAGAAGAACCCCAAAATTAATAATAAAATAATAATAATAATAATAGCAAAATAATGTATTTATTTATATTGAATTTATACAGTGCTTCAATGCCTGGACAGTGTAAATGTGCTTTACAAATAACTAGAGAACATTCAATGCAAATATTACAGAAATGTCCTGCATGGCAATAAAGAAAGCGTTAAAATGCACAATAATAGTGTGATGACTGGAAAGGGAAGATAACGAACAGAATTAATTCTACAATGTAATAATTATAGAAACTTTGTTTTAGTTATTTGCTCTACAATTTTGCCACCTCTAGTCGTTTCAGTAACGTGCGTACTTAATGATACTCAACCATAACCCTCCTCGTTGTTTTTGTTTATTCTCTGCAGTTCCTCTAAAAATGTTGCTTGTTAGCGAGTGGTTTGCCTGACACTAAGCCTCCTCCGCACGTGCCCTAGTGCATACCTCCGAAGGGAGTCTATTATCTTGAATAGAGTGGATTGACCCATGGCACAAGCCCATTAATGAATAGGCAGAAGCATATTCCGGCTTTAATCGGGCTGCCTAGTCTGAGCATCATGCCACCTTGTTATAAACAACCTCAGATCTTATGATGTATGTAGGCCTGACACTTCAGGCTAAATAGAGAAATACACACGATAGACAAGAAACACTTCATCTCTCTTTTCTGCACCCTCTTCCTTCAACTGGGACCCGCCATGTTTAGCATGGTGCACTGAAACCAAAAACACATGCCAACAAATTCCGGATATTTCCCTCCCAAAAATAAACATTCCTGTTTTTAGGTCTTTCGTAGACAGTGCATGATCTTTTTCGTTGAGACAATTTGTTTACTGTTAGTGGGTTTGGAGCCCTCCCATTACTTACCGTTGGTAGGCTTAAAAGCCACCCTCAATTGCTTTCTTACTACTGGTCAGTTCTGGGGTCTGAATTTCATCTTGCATGTGACACTCCCCCTAGAACAAGCCCACGTACTTGTATCCTTACACTGCTCCCACTTTTAAGACCTATTTTTTTCTTTTTGTTGAGTCATCGTTCAGAGTGTATCTTTCATAGCTGGGTCTGTCATTTGCTTGTTGTTTTAGATTGTCCAGCTTTACTCGCTATCTGTAACAGGCCTTTACATCTTGTTCTTTGCTGTGCATACAAAGACAGAGGTCTAATGTCAGGCTTTGTATTGCGAGGGGAAAGTAGTGTTTTCTTTTCTTTCTCTGACTTGAAAGTGAGAGAGTTTATGTGACAATACATCCTGCTGAGTACCCATGCAAGAGGACAGGCTGTAGGATGCTATCTTTTCTAGCACACAACAAAAATATTTAGTACTGTGCTGATATTTCTGAATACAGCAGAATGAGAACAGTAGAAACTAAGCACATTTTTTTTGTTTTCTAATTCTGAAGTGTGGTTGAAACAAATATTTTAATATGATCAAAACAAATCAATACACTAGGTGATGACATTTCCACCCATTATTATTTGTGCACAGTAAAACTGAATCTCGGGGAAAATGTAATTGTAATTTTCAATTGGAAATGTGCTGTCTTTAATGGCAATGTGCTTTCACACCATGCACACTCCACACTACGCCACTACGCTTTACACTACTCCTCGCTACATCACTCTACACCACTTTACTCTGCAACACTCTGCCCCACTCTATGCCCTTCTACTCTATGCTCTGTCACTCCACGCCATGCCACTCCACTCTTCAACACTCCACTGTAAGGCACTCTATGACACGGCTCACCACTCCATTCCATGCCCCTTCACTCTATGCCGCGCCCCTACACTATACCACTCTCCACTCCACACCACTCCAATCCATTCTACCCCACTTCACTCCAATCTATCCCACTCCACTCCAATCTACCATACTCATTCTACTCTACTCCAATCTACACCTCCACCCTAATCTACCCCCTCTTTACTCCACTCCAATCTATCCCACTTTACTCCACTCCAATCTACCCTACTGCACTCTACCTCACTCTACCCTACTACAATCCACCCAATCTACCCCACTCCACTCTACCCTACTCCAATCCACCCAATCTACCTCACTGAACTCCACTCCAATCTAGCCCACTCCACTCTACCCCAATCTACCCCACCCCACTCCACTTCACTCCAATCTATCCCATGATAATCTACCACACTCCACCCCACTTTAACCCACTCCACCCCAATATACTCCACGCCAGCCTAGCCCAATCTGCTCCACTTCAATCAACTTCATTTCAATCTTCTCCACTCCAATCTTCTTCACTCCACTGTACCCCACTCCACTCCACCCCACTTCACTCCAACCTACCCTACTCCACTTCAATCTTCCCCACTCTGCTCTACCCCAACCTACCCCACTCCATTCCAATCTACCCTAGTCTAATCCACCCAATCTACCTCACTCCAAGTACCCTGCTCCACTCTAATCTACCCCACTCCACTTTAATATACCCCATCCACTCCATTCCAATTTTTTCTACTCAAATCCACCCAATCTAATCCACTCCAAGTACTATACTCCAATCTGCCCCACTCCACTCCACTCTAATCTACCCCAATCCACCTCACTCCACTCTTCCCCAATGTATCCCATTCCAATCTACCCCAATATGTCTCACTTCACTTTACCCTAATTTACCCAGATCTACCACAATTCTGTCTACTGCAATCAACCCAAATCAACTCCTATCAACCCCAGTCAACCCAAATCTACCTCACTCCATTCTACCCTACTCCACTCCACCCCACCACATTCAATCCAATCTCCCCTACTCCACTCCAATCTACCTGTCCCCACTCCAATGTATCCCAGCCCACTCCAATCTACCTCATCCCACTCCACTCCAATCTAACCCACTTCAATGTATCACACTCCAGTCTACCCCACTTTTCTCTACTCCAGATACCCCAATATACCCCACTACAATCTACCTCACTCTACCCCACACCACTCTAAACCAATCTACCCCACGCCATGCTACCCTATTCTACCCCACTCTACTCTAATCAATCTACCTCACTCCAGCCTACTCCATTCTATGCCATTCCATGCTACTCTAAGCCAACATACCCCATTCCACGCTATGCTAGTCTACTTCACTCCATGCTACCCTATTCTACCCCATTCCACTCTACCCTAATCTGCCTGACTTCAATCTACCCCACCTCATACCATGCCACTAATGTTTAGTCATGCTGAACAGCTGCCACACTGGTGTACAACATGGCTAAAGCACATTGCCAAAGTCAATAGCTCTCACACATGCCTAACCTATTGGCTTTGCCAATGCTTTCTGTAAGAAAGTGAGCATGCAAATTCTTCTTGAGGAAGAACGCATGTACTTTTTCCCATAAGAAATTATCAAGCTATTCTCACAGAAGCCTGCTTCTATAGCGAATGACTAAGGGTTGATCATTTCGGTGGGCAAATGACACTGAGAATAATATTGTATTGTATTTGTATTTGTATAGTGCTTCACATCCCATTGCGAAACGATATAGAACATTATTGAATTGTATTGAAATTACATTTATATATCCCTTACCACCCCAGGCGAAATATCAAAGTCCTTTTTCAGGCTAGTAGCATGCTGCTACAGAGACAGAGTGCTAGACGTTAGTATTGTGACTTCCTCCTCCTCTTCTGTTTATTCCTCTTTATTATTATTGTGAGGGAATGGATTATTAGTTGGGGTGGATGGTAGTCCACCACAATAATAATAGCAGCATTCTTGTTAGGTCCAGTTAAGGTTTCAGTCATTTAAACGTTATTCATACCCCTGGTAGCTAATGCACAGAGAAGACAGGCTTAACTTAAGAAAATGTGTACAGCATTCAGAAGTAACAATTAAAAAGTCCAAAACACAACACAAAAATAAAAATCTCAATCCATTTAATTAAAATAGAGAAAAATTTAATAAACAAAATGAAATCAAACTAACAAAAATCCAATAAGGGCGACCGGAGATATGAATTAAAAAATTTGAAATGTAAAAATAGCGGCAAAAAAGTGTTGGGTGCCAACCGGGGTCATCTGTTTGCTCTTGACCAGGATGCTGAATTCATTTAAGGCAGACCACTATGTAGTACAGGCCTGATACCAGTTTCATCCTGGTCAGATTTCTTCCTTTCTGACTTAGGGGCTTATTACTAGTATGGCAATCCTCAGGCCACCGTACTCGCGGTGGTGGGCCAACTGCCATCACCCTGGCGTCCCGAATGCCATATTACGAATGTAGGGTTGGCACCGCCACAAGACCGTCGCCTCTGTCCTGTAACTTTTGTGTCCGCATGTAAAATTATAAAAATTACGTTCTTCACATACAAACTGGAGAGATAGCCCTATGAGCTGAACTTTCACTCCAAAACAAAGATGTGATCAGAAGGTCTGAATTAGAATCCAGGCAAGGCGGACTCGTTCCAAAGTTCGATAAATTGAGCACAAGGAGTGGGTGATAGTAACATCTGCTATTTACAGTGCTTAGAAATGGCAGAAGTGTGATGTGAAGCACTCTATAAACAAAATGAAGTTTCATAGCCGCTGAGCAGTTGCAGTTTCTCGGGTTCAAAAATGTTCCTTTTTTAAATGAATTTTGCTTCTCAGTAGGTGGTTTATAAGGTGCAGGGACTGCTGTATAAATGCATGTCATGCAGGCAGAGGCATTTGAATTCCTGGTCTCTGGCTTTAGGCCAGTTTCATGACATGATTTATAGCACGGTACTGCTTTGAAAGCCTATGGTGGCTCCCATGGGACATCTATTTAGTCACGTATTACATTATCACAGTCCTTGTTTCAAATACCTGAAGGGCAGATGTTTCATGTGTTACAATGCTGTGAAGGCAAGAGTTGTTTTAAAAGCATCCTTATTTTGTAGGCCAAGCCTCATTGTTATTTGTGGTTTATTGCTGTTACATATATGTATTGTGCTTTACTAACAATGGTTTTAACCCTTGTTCAGTATGAAGTAAAGCAACAAGGTGAAATTCCGTACAGAGGCACATAAAACTATATTGATGTCAAAAGGCACACAACAGCTAGATTTTGATTGTGTTATTAGCTTCCTTTAACAAACCAAGACAATTTTAGATCCCAGCTCGCATGTTTTCATAGTCCACCTTTTTAAAGAACTGACCCCTACTTGGCTAAATCCCAGAGTTGATTACCAGCACTACTTAATTTGGAAATAAATGATTGCCGGTACCCAAAACTCAGCACAGAAACCCGCGGCCGGTGCAATTTAATGTCAGTGCGCCGAATACCAAGGTTTCTTAGTCTTCAATACTCCTTAGGCCTCTTTATTCCACTATCAGACACCCTCTTTCCCTTTATCTCACTCTTACAGGTTTCTGCTTTCTTCACTTGTTACGGTATAACATCTCTGTCTACCACTGTCTTTCCACTTTGCTTGTTTTCCCTGTCTTGCGATTGGTAAATGTCCAATCAGGTAAAACAAGTGCCAGTCCCCAAAAATAAGTGCTGATGGCCCCAGCCGGCAGCCACCATCTCAAATTAAACCCTGATTTACCACTCATAGGTGAATTGCCCAACACCAGAGGAGATCCCCTCAAACGTAACAAACTGGAAGAGTATACAGTTCACTCTCCATCATAGCCACAACATTTTAATGGAACATATTACATTTTCTCCTTTGGTTGGTTTTCAAAATCAAGAAGATTTTCTACTGCACATTTTGCAGAGTTTTTGCAAACATTTGCATGCTCAAGCTTTATGAGGTTCAGCTAAGGTTGCAAAGCTTAATAAATAAAATTGTGGAATAAAATTCGGCAAAGGTTAGTCTTGCTGGAAAACCTCCTCCTACAAAACTCATTTTTAGAGGGAAATCTTTCTCTCGAAAAAAATGTGTTTGCTAAATCTTCTGTGCAATGTTTTGTTGGTATTTTCCTCGCAGGCAAAGTTTTTAAAAGGTGTTAAGGTTTGTAATGTTTGCCACCATTACAAAACTATACAGGCAAAATTCAAAATGTTAATTTTGTTTACACTAAGGACCTTATTACGAGTTTGGTGGTCCTCCTGTCAGCCAGCGACTGCCGCACAAACAGGAGGATTACCAAGCCCGTAGTGCTACCAGCCGCCGGATTAAGAGTGTAAACCATGGCGGGCGGGCGGTGCAGCAGCAGTCTCACAGCAGTGGTCTGTCAGACTCATAGGAGAGTCTAACCGGCAGACCTCTGCCATGAGAGTTCCGACTGCATCTTACTGCACAGTGTGGCATGCACCATGTTATGCATGCCATACCGTGCAGGAACAGGGGTCCAGTTGCATGCTCTCGCAGACCGAGAAGCGGCAGGGGTTGCTTCTCGGCTAACCTTTTCATGGTAGGATCAACCCCCCTGAAATGGCCGGTGGACAGGCAACTCATAACATGCTCGGTAGTGCCGCAGCGGCACTGCCAGCATATTGCTTCTCCTGAGTTTTGCACCACCACCATGGGATCATGGATCCCGGCAGAGGCGGTGGTCGTGTGGCGGTCCGACCACAACATTCAGAGTACTGCGGGCAGGCCCGCAGTGGTGACGGTAGTCTGACAGGGTTCTGTGCCAGGTATTGTTGTTGAGACCATTATGATCAAATCAGGCCCATGAGGAATACTCTCCATTTTTAAAATACCAGAATTTGTCAGCAAGACTGTGTTCTCACCATTCAGGTTCCCATTTGTCTGTGTCACCAGGGTGTGCCTCCACTTCTATGCTTTTCCAGAAACATAGAGGGGAGGCATAGAAATAACCCAAATATTTGAGGGAAGAATGGTTTACTAATTAAACTCCAGTCCTCGACTATTTAGTAAACATTTTTGTTTTTGAGCATTGTTGTATTTTTGATAAACACGTAAAATGCTCTTGCATGCACCCCAAAGACTCAGGGCATGGACAGAAGGGATGCTTAAACAGACAAAACACTGGCAAGAGCTCCAATAATGTCATGCCTTATTGTTATACTAGACTCCTCTAACAATTAATTCCCTCTGATAAAGTGTGAGAAATGAACTTTTCTCACCTGTGTGTTTGGATCTCTCTCTCTCTCTCTCTCTCTCTCTCTCTCTCTCTCTCTCTCTTTCTCTCTCTCTCACTCTATCTGTCTCTCTGTCTCTGTCTATCTATCTTTCTCTCCTTCTCTCTCTCTATTTCCCTCTCTCTCTCATTTCCCCTTCTCTCTCTCACTCTCTTTTTTCTTCCTCCTCCTCTCTCTTTTTCCCTCTCTCGCTTTATCTCTCTTTTCATATTCCTCACTTTTCACTCTCTTTCTCTTTATTTCCCTCTCTTTCTCTCTCTCCTCCCCTCTCTCAGTGACCACAAACATGCATCACAATCCTAATGAGACCCAAAACCAGAAAATAAAAATAAAAACACAAACTTTCTCCTGCATGCCTCTTTAATCTGGGCACCCTGATATGTTATGTTATTAACACTTATATCGCGCACGGCTACTCAAGAGTGCCCCGGCGTGGAAGCCACATGCGAATGCTACGGAGCTGAAAGCAACAGTAGATTAGATGAACAGCAGGAATTTTAGCTGCTTCTTAAACAGCCTGGGGTCTTGCATGTTCCGCAGTTCGTATGGAAGGGAATTCCAAGCTTCTGCTGCCTTAAAAGATAAGGATCTGCCCCCCATTCGTGTAAGGCGGAAGCGAGGTATCACTACAAGACGCTGTGAGGCTTAACGCAATTGTCTTTGAGGAATATAAAAAATAAAATGTCTCCTGATATATGGCAGGCCGGATCCATAAAGGGCTCCATGGGCCAGAGTGAGGGCTTTAACTTTGACACATTGAGCCAGAGGAAGCCAATGTAAGTCATGCAAATGTTGTTTTATGCTTGACCTTCCTGGAATTCTAAGCAAAGCTCTGGCTGCAGCATTTTGTATTATTTGCAGTTTCTTTAACTGGTAGCCTGGCAAGCCAATGTACAGTGCGTTAGCATAGTCAATGAGTGAGAAAATAAGGGCGCGGGTAACCATTTCCTTGGCTGACCTAGGTAGCAGGGGGAAGAACTTCCTAAGGGATTTCAATGTGCCAAAGCACAGACCAGCTAGTTTCATTATCTGCGTGGAAAACCAGAGATGTTCACTAAACCAGACCCCCAGGTTCTTAACAGGTTGGCCTGCAGAAATTGGTAGGGGATACTCTGTTGGCCAAAGTGCCTCCCTAAATTGTGGAGGAAAGGGCCCATACAGAAGAACCTCCAACTTGTCCTTGTTACACTTAACCTGAGCAGATGCGAACCATTTAAAGACGGCTGAGAGACGGTTTTTAGCTCGGTCCGAGGACAGGCCATTTTCCTTCCAAGTGAAGAGGAGCTGTGTATCATTTGCATATGCGATGATCTTAGCTCCCAGCTCCTTCGCAAGATAGATCAAGGGTGTAATATATATATTGGAAAGAATAGGACTCAAGGTGGAGCCCTGCAGAACTCCAGTCGTCATCTTTTTGGGGGCCGAGGAGAACGGAGGCAGCCATACCTGCTGTGATCTATCTTCTAGGAAAGATTTATGCCAATCCCACGCTAGACCAGAGACACCAATGCCCGAGAGACGGGCTAATAGTTGGAGGTGGGGCACCGTATCAAAGGCGGCAGAGAGGTCCATTAAAATCAGAGCCGCTCTGCCGCCCGCATCCAAACATTCTCTTATAGCTTCTGACATTTCAACAAGCGCCGTCTCTGTGCTATATGTGGCCTTGAATCCCGATTGGGCTGCAAAATATTGTTGTCCAGAAATTTTCACTTTTTATTGTGTTTTTGGACCATTAGAGAAGTAATTTAGCTTTGGTAAACATTGCTGATCATGGCTGAATTTTTCTGGGTGACATTTTTTAAAATAGCAGATGTGTTGCAGTATGATGTAATATTTCAGGAACCATCAGACCTATATGCTTCATTTATGTGTCAAAACATAGGTTTTTGGGGTCAAGTAGTCATATTGAGACAGAAAATATCTCCCCAGAGCAACCTTTTTGCCATTTTCCAAAATGGCGGCTATAATAGAGGAAGAAGAGACATATATAACAATGAAACAAATAAATATGATTTTAACCCTTTTATGTAAACACCAAACAAAGTTTATGATCTGAATATGAAAAGAAAAATGTTTATCAATCGCTCGTGGTACATTTGCAAAATGTTGAACATTTGAGAAGAGCATATCGACAGGAACATCTTTTTGTAGCACAGGTTTTGCAAGTACATGTACATGTAAGTTCTGTGGGTAGAGGCTTTAGAAATGTTGTATGTTTTAGCACCCTATTGATATCTTTCCAACTAAATTCACATAGATCTTTCTCTACATATGCATGAACCAAAACATTTACCCATCTCCTGATCAAAGAGAACACTCTTTTGATGTGTCCACACACAAAATATGATGTCAGTAGAAAGTAACTTGGAGGTACTGATCTCTTGAACTCACTGTACCGAAGATCGTCAAATGTGTGACAGTCAGAACTTGTTTTAAACACATGCGCAAGGTATTTTTCTAGGTCTTTAAAGTCACATTCTTCTTCTGTCTCAGAAAATCCTTGTAGAAACTTCACAGGAACAGCAGTTGAAGCTCCACGCTTTGTTCCAATTTTGCTCATAGTGTCATTTCCCTTAAGAATATGTGCCCTGATAAGAATACTGGGCATCTCTGGGTCAAGTTTCTTGTACAGATTATATAGCAGGATTAAGTTTCTTTTCTCGCCTGTTCCATAACGTATCCATAACTCTTACAATCCTTGACTAATGAACATTGCAATAAATCTAGGTGGCATGATAATAACATCTGTGTCATTTGACTGTAAAATGACTCGATTGGAACCATTTTGAACAGCCCACTCAACATGTGGCAAAACACAATGGTCAGCTTCATCCAATTTGCTGTTAGGCTCTTGAAAAATATGGCCTGTACCTTTTGAATATATCTCTGCAGGCACCAACTCCTCATTGACAATCATTCCACTTGCAATAATTGGAAATTCAGAGTTCAACGAAGCATCAGCAATGTTTTGGTTCATCTTGTTCGATGTTGATGACCGAAATTTATCATCTTGTACAGGTATATGTGCCGAATTTTTGATGCAGGCAAGGCCAATTGTTCACTTGTAGACATTTGTCTGAGTCTCTGACATTCTTTAACATATAGTTCAAAGACAATGTGCAGCTCTTGCAAGGTGCACACTGACTTTGATATCTGTGGAACAGCCTGAATGACCTCTGCATATGTTTTGAATGGATGGCATCTTGACCATTCGCAGTTGTGACATATAGTCCACAACATAAGCAGTTTTCAATGAGGTCACCTTTTTGAATTGAAATTCTTCAGGTAAAAGTTTCTTTTTGAGCTCTTATATGAGCTTGTGCTTCACTGGTTTGGCTGCAGCATCTCCATCAAATAATGAGTTTGTTGGAAGAAGATCATGTGACAGAATGCCCATGATGAATTCACCCACTTCTTTTGCTATATCCATCTCCCTATGTGCTTGTGAAAGTTGTTTTTTGTAACCTGTTTTGTAGTGGCTAGTTGGACGAAAATCTTACTATGGCAATTAAAGCGTTGAAGTTTAGCTTTAGCGATTATGTCAAATAGCCTTTTCTCTTTCAATACAAATCTCTCCTGCTTCAATTCTGCATATAATTTCAATCCATGTTCCAGGACATCTAGTAGACGTGTTTTTATATTACTATCTACATATTGTTTGTAACAAAGATGTGTAGTCACACATCTCAGGTATTTCAAAGGGGTTTCCTTGCTGCATGAAATGAAGAAGGTTGTCAACATATCTATTAAAATGTTCCCCTCTCTTTCCCACAAGTTTATGGTGAGGAACGGTTTCACGATGGTCCATTAATTTTGAATGTGTCATCTCCCTGAAAACATTGCAAATAGAAAGGACTTCATGATAAACTAGCTGCCATTGAGCAACTTAGCTGTCTGACCAACAATTCCGTTGGAGCTTTTCTGTGATCTCTGGATCGGTTGTTCCAGTTTCACATCTGGATGCACATCATTGAACCTTCCCTCTATGTCCTTCACCTCAAAATGTCTTTGGATGAATTTTCTGAAGAAATATGGTTTTTCCACATCTAGCTTCTTCACTCTTTCGAAACACAAGGACCGATATCTCAGGTCGTTTATGCAATCGAATTCTTAATCAGTGACTCCACAGTCTTCACTTGAAGCTCCCAACCACCTTCCTAATCAGCATGTACCAAGTTTTGCACTAGAGCTATCATGTGTAAAGTTTTGATTTTTGTCACATTCTTTTTCTGATTTTGAACTGAGTGTATTGAACATTGCTTGGCTTTGCATTATGTCTTTTGAATGAAATGCACCCTGTGCCTTGATCAATTCTGAGATAAGATATGCAAAACCTAATTTGGCATTCTAGTTCCAGAAAGCATTCCAACGGAATTTTTCTATAGCCTCTGATATGATGAGCATACCTTGTGACGAATGAGCATAATGAGTTCTGCTCAATGCTGACTGGACAGTTCTGCTTCCAAAGATTTCAGCCTCAATAATAATATCCACTTGGATAACTTCCTGCACACCACAATGCAACTTTTGTCATGTGGAAGACATCCATCATTGGTTAAAGAGCATACATTTTATTGGATTTCTCAATAAAATGTCAGCTACAATACGTAAAACACCTTTATCACAGAAAATTGGCAGGGTAGGCTGGTCTTCAAATTGAGCATGCACATTCTGGGAATTTTTTTAAGCTGTGTATACTGATGAGTAGTTTATGACTGGAGATGGTATTACTGGTAAAAACCCAACCTTCTTCAGTGGGATGGTATTCTGGGAGATCAGAGCATGAATTCCAGCCCACAGAGGAACTGGCTTTTCTTTATCCTTCAGTCCGAACCGAATATGCAATATGATATTTGATTTAAATCAGCTTTGTGGACCCCAGCATCAGGTAAAAGAAGATCCATGTCCTCAGCCGCTTTGAAACTTTCTGATAGACTGGGATGTTTTGATGGCTAGTAGTGATTTTTCACACGTTGACAAGGCAGTTGGGTTATTAGTTTGAATCTTCATTTGTTTATGCCTACAGATGACACAGTCTGTTTTCCAGCTGCTACTTCATTGGTACAGTCTTGAGAAAGCATCATGGGAGTATCTTGTGTGTTGGATGTTCCAGACAAAGAAGAGCTGTCTTCAAAATCAAAATTATCAAGAGCAGCAATTGTAAATCCTTTCCTGGTAAAGTGACTTAGAAGTGGTGTGCTGTCGGATTTACAGGATTTTACAGCATGAGCTGCTAACGAGTTGCTGCTCCCTCTATGTCATTATACCTTGTTGATACACCAATCCTCTTCATTGAAGTGATTAGCTCTCTACTTTTGCACTTGCCATAGATTCCAAGGGTAAGCATAAAATGTAGCAGAGATTATTTTTTTTGCAATGATGTAATTCATAAAACATGATTTGGATAAGACAGTATATTTGCACAGCATAAGTCTGTCGGTTAATGGGATTGTCTTCCACTTCTTCGCAAATATCTTCAAAGTCATCATCAATGTTGTTAGCTTCCGTTCCGAACTCAAGAACTTTAGTTTGTAACAGTTTTGTTTTGCTGGTATCAAACAGTGATGTAAAAAATGCCAAGAAACATCAGGCATTCTTGTTCACTCCCATGATTTGCAGAGCTCTGGGGCATCACAAAATTTGTCATTAAGTCCAAAATATAAATCTTTCAGGACATTTCTTAAAATGGTTCTGGCTGATTTTACTGCATCCTGTGATCTTATTTTGGCAGCAAAAACTTAAGAAGTCAAATCAGCTGAGAACACCATAAGTGGCTCATTATTTTTGTTAGACTGACAAAAAAAAATTCTGTGACTACATTCTCACAAGAAAAATCTTAATTTCATTATTATGGATCAATATATTTTCATCAATATTGACCATTATTTCTCTGATCTCACTGAGTGTGTACCCATAGCCAGTACTCAAGAGTGGCTTTAAAACTTAATTTGCTTTTTCCAAGAATGCTAAATTAACTGAAAGCTGGTGGTTACGTTGCTGTAGGGAGCTCATTTTACATTCATATTTTCAAATATATGCACGTAAGCAGTTCGGGTGGGCATACAAATCTACTGCAAATGCATTCACCTTGCTGTTTAGATCAGCTACTCTGCTGAGAACTTCCTCTAGCTGCAGATAAAAACATGTTTCCTTTTGAAACTCACATACTCTGTACTTTGTTCTTTCATCAATCCTTTTGGCCCTTCTTCTGGCTAAACCATAGCTAACACATTGAAGATCCTCTGCTTTCTGATCAGTTGTTGGAGGTGGATGACGGGTAGCCATTGATTGGATGGGCATTGGGTTTGATTGTCGGTGCTGTCTCAAAGTCTCGGATTCTTGTTGTGATTCACTGGTTTCTGATATTTGTTGACAATTTTTTCCCAGGCTTTTTTCAATTGTATATGACTGATAGCACGTGTTGTTACAGTGATAAAATATTTGATCTTCTTCACCCATCAGTTTCAATGTTTTTGGAACTTCGTCTTGCCATATTTCTGCAGAATCTCGAACTCTCTTCTGTCCAGCCGTAGTTGATGTTAGCATTTCTTTTGGATTAGTATAGCATATAACACATTTTTCTTCGTTGAGTCCTCAGATTTTATAGTTAGCAAAACTCTGTGAGGAGGTAAAGATCCTCTAGTAACACCTACTTCGCTCATGTTTAAAGATTTGAATCAACGGAAAACCTGAAACAAAAGCAAAATGACAGCAAATTGCCAATATAATGGCTAAACACATCATTATAGAGGTGCAATTTTGGAAAATGGTGGAAGGGTTGCTATGAGGAGTTATTTTCTGTCTCTATGAGACTATGTGACCCCCAAAACATTTGTTGTGACACCAAAATGAATTATATAGGTCTCATGGTTCCTGAAATATTACATGATCACTGTAACACACCCGCCATTTTGAAAAATGTCATCCAGAAAAATGTGGCCTGGATTAGCAATGTATGCCCAATCTAAACTAGTTCTCTAATGATACAAAAAAACAAATTAATGTTATTTTTACGGAGGTATATCAAGGGGGCATGATTAGATCAACTGTAACAAACTTTCCATTCAACTGAAATGGGTCCCCTGCACCTGTTCTTCAGCAACCATTTAAAAATACTCGATCTTCTCTTGATACCCAGGGAAATAGCTCTGCTATCTAAGTCCATCCTTCTCTTCCGCTGTTGAGTTTGATTACAGAACGGACACTATCCAGTGTACAAAGATACCAATGATACATGACATCTTAGTGTGATTCACTGTTAATCAATTTTTTTAATATGTTGTGCTGATTTTTGAGAAGCCAGGACCATGATATTCATAAAGAGGTGATTGGTTTCAGGTGAAGTTGTATACCACAGGCCCATTGGTTCACTTTGCAATGGATGTGTACTTACAGAAGGCCTAGGTGTTTTGTTGATGGATCATGGCAGTAGTGTGTACTCTGCAGTAGTTGTGACGTGATGCACTAGGTCTGGCAGGGTGCCTCTGTGTACAGGAGAACACGGACGGATACAGATGGGATCCCTGTCTGGATCAACCAAGGAGACAGGAGACTTAAGACAGAGGAGGCTTGGGCAAAGATCAATAGAACAGTAATGGCCTCATTATGAGTCTGGCAGTCCACGGACTGCCAGACTCCTGTGGGCAAGGAGGTGGCGGTCTTCCGACTGCCGATACCAACTGGAGTGGTCGGACTGCCCTGAGACCGCTGCAACCATCAGGAATCAGAGATCCCTGGTGGTGGCGCGGCAGACTTGAGGCTGCAATATGCTTGGCGGCCACTGCGGCCTGCCAAGAATATTATGAGTTTCCCTACCACCACACTATTCATGGTGGTGTAACTGCCATGAAAAGTGTGGCAGTGAGAAATCACAGGGGACCCTACAGGGCCCCCCTGTGCTCCTGCACCATGGGGTGCATGCAGTCTATGCCCTCCAGTAACTTCCTTTCAAGCTCCCATTGTGGTGCCTTTTTCAAAGGCACCGCCGTGGGACTGCCAAAGAACTGCCCACCATAGACTTTAAAATTCGTACTTTGGCTGGGGTTTTTTATGGCTTTGGAGATCTCAAAGCATTACAGTGGTGTGGCGACCCCTTTCTGGGACCACCAAAGTCATAATAAGGCACTAAGACAGTTGCTGCAAACAGGTATGGATAATGTATCATCTAGTGAGCTAGAAATGGATCAGTCAGTTAGGTATGGATAGATAAAGGCAGTGATGTCAGGGAGATACACCGTATCGAACAGAAACAGCAAGTTCATGCCAGAACGAAGAGTCATACATTCAGGCAATGTCTGCAGATAGATTCTTCAATGGCAACTAAATAAGAGACCGCTACTGATTCAAGGTGGCCAGCCACCACAACATCATCTCTCACTTTTTGTCACTTTGTAAATATATGGTCAGTTTCCACAGTTGCTGTACACTGGCTAGCCAGAGGTCTCCCTTCTGGGGCACTGACAAGCGTAAACCTTCTGCTTGAAGGCATAAATTCCGATGCATCAGTGTACATGTATAGCTACCTTTTCTACGCTTCATGATTAAAACACCACAGTATACTCTCCTCTGTTGGAAAGTGTCCCTGAGTGGCAGAGGAAATTGTCAGCTGAGAGCAGCCAGGGCATAGAGACATAAGACTTGGGCATTCTTCCTATACATGTTTGAGGCGGTGTGATACACATTCTGAAGCAAAGTTTGAGGAACGTATAACCATTAATATGTTTTTAATCTATTTAAAAGAAATAAAAACAATGGTGCATTGTAATTAAATATCTGCCTTTTAATCCTGTGCAAACAGGCCCTCCCCATTGTTTAGTGCACTGTACACAGACCCTCTCTGTGTAGCATAGGCTAAATAGAACCCTTCTTTTATGTAACTGCCACAAGTCTTCAGTACTGACTAAATACATCTCAATATTTGATAAAAGGATCATAGATCCCAGCGGTTTAGTACAGGGTAGAAGGATTCCCACTTTTAATTGACCATGTTACTGGGTTTCTTTTGTCAGTGACAGAAAAAGTGCTCTAATTAGTAAGTCATAAGCGTGGCATGGCATGGCATGGTATGGTATGTTATGTTATGGTATGGTATGTGTTAGAACTAGGGTCTGTAGTTGTCAGAGGTATTCACCCTGGCTAAGGAGGGACTAGCACTCTAGTCAGAGTAAGTCAGATACGCAACCTAAATTAACCTGTGTTCACTCTCTGGTAGCTAGGCACAAAGCAGTCAAGCTTAACTTAAGAGCAATTTGCAAAGTATTTGTTACACTTTAATTACAATAACACAGTGAAAACACCCCAAAAAGACTCCACGCTTGTTTAGGAACATAAAGAATATTTATCTTTCTAAAACAAGACGTAAACGACAAACATCGAATAAGTAGAACTCAAGATATGAATTTTAAAAATGAAATGTGAAAAAAGTGCTTAGAGTTCATTAGCGGTCAAAAGTTTACCTGAGGTCACAAGGGACCAGTACAAATCCAAAGTTCTGACCGACCGCAATTGAGGGCAGGCCGGCTACAGAACTCATGCAGGGTCTGCTGAAGAAGTACCTTGTATGGAGCAAAGCGTCAACATCGAGAACACGGTTCATTGGCTCCGATCCATGCAGTCAGGCCACTTCATTGCGGACGGTCCTGAAGAATCAGTGCTGTGTCATCATTGAGCCGTGCAGAATCGGTGCTCCGTCCTCGTTGAGCCTCGCAGTCGGGACCTGCATCATCATTGATTCTGCAGTGCGTCGGCATCAAAGAGCAATGCATCAAATGGTCTCACACAGTCGGGTCGATGAACCAGTTTGTGCAGGAAAACAGCTGCAGAACCCATTTCTGAGGCCCAGGACTGGAGGGGCACCGCCATAGATGGCATAGTACAGCAACATCAGCAGAGTAGAAAAAAGTATTTTGTGTCCCTGGGACTGCAGAAAACAGTAGGCAAGCCTGCAAACCCTTGAAGAATCTTGGGTTCAACGATGCAAGGAGCAGGTCCAATTCCTCTCAGTTCCAGGCAAGAAGTACAAGGCAGCAGGCCAACACAGCAGTGCATGTTGCCAAGTGGCTGTCCCTCCTGTAGCACAACAGGCAATGCAGCAGAGAAAGTAGCAATGTGGAATTTCCTCCAACAGCACAACAGCTCTTCTTCCAGGTAGAATGTCCTTGGTTCCAGTAGAGCTCTGATTTGGTGGTGTCAGGGGTCCAGTACTTTTACCCAAATGTGCCTTTGAAGTGGTGGAGGTATCAAAGAGGCCTTGGTAAATCACAAGGTCCCTGCCTGTCCTTCTCTGGCTCAAGACACACTACAGGGGGTTGTGCAGCTCTTTGTGTGAGGACAGGCACAGTCCTATTCAGGTGCAAGTGTCAGCTCCTCCCTCACAATCTACTTCAGAAAGGCCTGTCAGCTTGGTTGTGATGGCCCATCAGGATGTCTCACCTCAGTTCCCTTTATGTGACTGCACAAAGCCCAGCTGTCACCCTATGTAAATTGTGGTGCGCATAGTGAGCTGCACTGTTTTATTTTTTTGTCTCTAAAGTTTAGAGGTTGTGTGTGTTAATAGAGGTGGAAAAGGGTTCACGTGCACCTTGAGAACTCTGAAAGCTGTGATTAATGTTACTCTTGTGCTTGATTATCTGCAGGATGTGTTATAGTAGGTGAGATAGCAGGTTCATGGTTTGAGGGTGTAGCTGATGATTTCAGTGTTATAAAGCGTATATTGTCGCGCAATGAGATGGCCACACAAAACAGAGAAATACTGGAAAGATAGTGGTGTATTGAACTTTGGTGGAACTAAGTGGATGGTAGGGTTTCCACTTGTCCCTTTTTACTGGCCTGGTCTGGTTTCAGAATAGCAGCGAAATCCATTATATTTACAATTCTGAAACAGATACCTAAAACTGTAAGCACGTAACCAAATTGTTTAGAAAGTATATGAGAGCTGTCTGAATGATTTGAGAATGATTACCAGAATAAACTGAGGAATAATTACTACATTAGAAAATAATACTGACAATTTCACACAAATTCCTTTTCACCTGCCAGTTCTTGGCTGCTCTGGAATAGCAGAACGTGAACAAATGGACTGTATTTTTTTCCGAATAAAGGTGGTAACCCAACTATGTGGTGGTTGTGTTGATTGAAAATCAGATTATTGTGGAAATATAGCTAGGTTCACCTTTAAAGATGGGTGTTAGAAGAGGTTCATTACCCACTCAGGTAGTGGCTTACAGGCCTTGCTGAAGTCTAAGACGGAAACGGGTGGGTGGATGTGTGGGAAAGTCCTGGCTGGTGAAGAGGCCAGATCTGGTGGGAGGCTGCATTTATTAGTGGAAGAGGAAAAGTTGGTGATGGTGAAGTGTTTTCATGCAATTGAAAAGGCCTAGGAGGACTGAACGTAGAGAGAAGAGGAAGAATTGGGGAGCAGAATCATAGGTGGTAAAATACATCTATATACCTGTTGATTAAACAATTGCAGTTTATTGCCTGGTAAACAAAAACTCACTCTCACTGTTTGGAATGTGTAGATTGATCCATACAGTTTACCCTACACAAAAAGATCACTCTATTTACTTCAGTCTGATTGGCTCTTACTGCTATAAACACATCATTGATAGCTTCCATGTGCTTTGTGCAGGGAAAATAGATCCCTACTGTTTAGTACACAAATATTGTTTTCTTCTCTTTAGGAGACAGCAAACCAAATCCTACATATTACTGCAGGAGAGTAGATCATATCAGTATTGGAGAGTGTAAATGGAACCCAGGCTTATAATGGCTGGTATAAGCCCGGAGCTCCAACATTCCAATGTTTCTTTGTTCACAGCTCTGGCTGTGAACAAAGGCTTCTGAGAGCCTGAGGGGATTTGAATCCCCGTGCACTCCCTGAAGGCTTTGTTTTATTTGTAGAACATTCTGCCCTCTAGTGGCAGAATGTTCTAATAGCCTTGTAGCCCTTCGTAGCATGGCTATACCGGCTATTAAAGTCCTGCTGCTTTGTTAAAGTCCCTCGCCTTCGGCTCGGGACTTTAACTATGCAGCAGGCCTTTAATAGCCGGTATAGCCCGCTACGGCGGGCTATAAGGCTATAGTAGTAATTAGAACATTGGAATGTTGGGAGCTCCATTGAAAACAATGGAGTGCTCCAGGCTTCTAATGGTGGGTAGAATCCAGGAGCTCTAGCATTCCAATGTTGTCGTTCATAGCTGTTGCTGTGAACAAAGTCCTCACAGAGCCTGAGGGGATTTCAATCCCTTTGGTCTCCATGAGGCCTTTGTTTTATTTGTTAGAACGCTCTGCTCTCTGGTGGTGGAATATTCTAATAGCCTTATAGCCCTCCATAGCTAGGCTACACTGTCATTAAAGTCCTGCTCCTTTGTTAAAGGCCCTCCCCTTCTCCTCAGGCCTTTAACGCTGGAGCAGGCCTTTAATGGCTGGTATAGCCTGCAGTGGGGGGGGTGCTCCTCCGCCCTAGCTGAGGAGCCGCCCCTGACCAATAGGTCTCCATACATACCATACATTGAATGCTGGCATTAAGGATACAGGTACCATCACTGATTAGTCTCTGGTGACATTCTCTGTGCCGTCAACAGGAACCATGTAGATCCCTCCTGTTATTTTCAGGACAGCTGTACACTGTTTTTATTGTGAAGTGACACATCCCTGTGCTCTCATGAGTGTTAACCAGAATGTCATGTGCATTTGTGCCTGTTAATCAGCACTGCCGCCGCCACTTGAAGTACATATATTGAGACTCAAAGTTAAATACCCTACATTAAACCTGGCTGAGTCTAGCAAAGAACGGGCTCGCCGGGCCTGAGAGCCCTGAACACACTGCCTCTTCCCACTGCCAGAGCAGTGCTCACCGCTTACCTCAGAGTATTGTTAAGATAAGTCCGTGAGACCTCCTTAAGCCCAGCACTTCCCTCAAGAGTCTGACCTGCTCTGCCTTTAATCTGTGTCAACTCGAGAGACTTTGTCGCTTCGCTTTGTTTTAATCTGTTTGCAGTGTCAACAGAGATTTTGAAGTATTGATGTTGGAGCTCGGTACTCAGAGAGCTTCTGTCAATACATAATCTGAAATAATGAGATGCTGAGCTGCAGCTGCTGAATCCTGAAGCACGCGCGCGCGCGGGCATCGGCTCGTGCCTCCTGCTCAGTTACGAGCACCTCACCATTTGCCACGGTGAGACGTGTGCCCTCTGAGATTCGGATAGCATTACATCAATTTAGTAGCACGCCTTTTGCTAGTTCAAACTGTGTCGTCAACAGGTGCATCTGCAAAATGCTACTTTTATATTCGTTTTGTATGGATGCACGACCATTTAATTTTTAGGTCTCGCTCTCGAGACCTATTGTAGCCGAGATGCCTCTCAAGGGAGACAGACCAGGGCACGCGCAGCGATTGGGGTCGGGGTCTGTGGACGCGCTTGCGCAGACGCACACGCACACACACAGACACACGCGTGCGCACACACCCCGCCGCTGCCGACCCCCTTCACCGCATCCGCGGCTGCCTAACGCGCGCGCACACACCTCGCCACCGCCGCCGCCCCCCCTGTACAAGCAGCATTGGCAAAGCCAATAGGTCTCGTTTTAACAGCAGCGATGGTAGCACACGGACAGATGCCATGCCGAACTACAGAACAATAATTAAGATATTCTCGTCATTAAAACAGCTGTAACGTGCCCAATCAATTCAGCTCTTCTTTAATGAACACACTATGTAGCACTCTGACACCCTCATAATACGGCTGGCTACATACTCGCAAAGGACGGAGTAATTAACGCAGCCCACTTCTGTCCGCCCCCTCAAGCAGGCAGCGGCACCCTCACTTACCCTCACTCCCGTACTGCTTGCCATTGTTCGCTCCCATCCTGAAGATTTCATACCCTCACCGACATCCCAAAGCGGAGCAATCCCTCAAGAGACGCAAAAACAGCTCCCCACAACTTTCCACCGGCAGATTCATATTCGTGCAGCCAGGTCTGGAGCGCGTAAAGGAAACATAGGGTACATGTTGCCCCCAGCCCGGCTGCCCCGCTCGCCTTCAATGCAACATCCAAGAGGCTTTCCTGAAACATCCAAAGAGATTTCCTTCGGCACCCGAGCTCCTCTGCCTTTGGAAGCGCACTTTCTGTTTCCCTTTGGCAATACCGTAATACTCGAAGTGGGCCGCCGCTCACAATTCTGCTCCGTACCGAAGGAATGCAGCTTAGCAGGCACTTATATTTGTTTGCTATCCGCTTCATAATATATGATGTGATTGTGAGAGAGCACAAAATAGATGTAGCTTGAAAACAAAAACCCAAAACAAATCCAGAATCTCTGGGTGGAAGTCTTATTAAAGTAACCTTCACAAATTCTACAAAAACGATCGTCTGCATTTCCAAATTAGCTGCGATGTTTTAATCTTCCCACCAAGGCTGACTTTAGCAAAGTTGGCGCCTGGTGTGACAATTTTTGTTGGCGCCCAGAATGACGACTTTCGCCACAGATTCCCTCACTGCCTTCCAACAGTGCCCCACATAGTCCCTCTCACACACGTATTTATTTGTTCTTATGCTGGTACTTGGTGGGGCAACGCTGCAGTTAGGTAACCGTAAGACCGTGTGTTGCAGGTGCAGATAGCCCGGCCAGGTCCCTTTCACCCTCCCAAAATATCATTTTCTGTTTCTTCCCCCTTGCACTCACTTGCTGTTGGTCTGCCCTTCTCCGGAGGTGCTCTTCACCCCCTCCGCTGCTGCTTCCGCTGCCCCGGACCCTCCATGCTTCTTTCCTTGGGTTTGTTTTGTTTATGTCCTACCTGGCGGGTTCCCGGAAAGCGCGTGACTCCCCCTGGTCACGTGTGACTTTACAGTCCAATTGCAAGACCCCGGCAGCAGGCGTGGGCAAATCACTAGCCGCCTGCTACATGGGCAGCCAATCACAGACAGACCAATCACAGACAGACTGGGTGAGTGTTGCGCGCACGCCGTGGCGAGTCTTTCGCTCATGGCATCTCTTGCACGTGCTGTTTTCTACAGGGCCGCGGAGTAGGGGTCCGGCTGCATGTCCTGTAACTGGCGCTTCATCCGGAGAACGAGAGTACCATCCCCCGCACGCCCAGCTAGATTCCTCACCGAGGCAGGTTATTTGTGCCTTTCTGCCCTCTGCTCCTCTCGTCTTTTGTGCCCTTCTGCGCCACTCATTTTTGTGCCTTTCTGCCCTCTGTTCCACTCGTTTTCCCTCTTTTTTTGTGCCTTTCTGTCCTCTGTTCCATTCGTTTCCCTCTTGTTTTGTGCCTTTCTGCCCTCTGCTCCTCTCGTTTTTTCGGCCCTCTGTTCCACTCGTTTTTTTGTGCCCTTCTGCCCTCTGTGCCACTCGTTTTTCCCTCGTGTTTTGTGCCTTTCTGCCCTCTGTTCCTCTCGTTTTTTTTGTGCCCCTCGTTTTTTTTCCCTTTTGTGCCCCTTTTGCCCTCTGTCCCACTGGTTTCCCCGCTGCTGTGGACCCCTTCCAACACTACATATTCACCAAAGGATTGTGTGTGTGCATGGGTCGGTGTGTGGCTCTTTTGTGCCCTTCTGCCCTCTGTGCCACTCGTTTTTGTGCCTTTCTGCCCTCTGTGCCACTCGTTTTTCTCTCTTTTTTTGTGCATTTCTGTCCTCTGTTCCACTCGTTTTCCCTCTTTTTTTGTTCCTTTCTGCCCTCTGCTCCTCTCGTTTTTGTGCCCTTCTGCCCTCTGTGCCACTCGTTTTTGTGCCTTTCTGCCCTCTGCTCTTCTCGTTTTTGTGCCTTTCTGCCCTCTGTGCCACTCGTTTTTGTGCCTTTCTGCCCTCTGTGCCACTCGTTTTTCCCTTTTTTTGTGCCTTTCTGTCCTCTGTTCCATTCGTTGTCCCTCTTTTTTTGTTCCTTTCTGCCCCTCTCGTTGTTGTGCCCTTCTGCCATCTGTTCCACTCGTTTTTTTGTGCCTTTCTGCCCTCTGCTCTTCTCGTCTTTTGTGCCCTTCTGCCCTCTGTGCCACTCGTTTTTGTGCCTTTCTGCCCTCTGTGCCACTCGTTTTCCACTCTTTTTTGTGCCTTTCTGTCCTCTGTTCCACTCGTTTCCCACTTTTTTTGTGCCTTTCTGCCCTCTGCTCCTCTCGTTTTTGTGCCCTTCTGCCCTCTGTTCCACTCGTTTTTCTCTCTTTTTTTGTGCATTTCTGTCCTCTGTTCCACTCGTTTTCCCTCTTTTTTTGTTCCTTTCTGCCCTCTGCTCCTCTCGTTTTTGTGCCCTTCTGCCCTCTGTGCCACTCGTTTTTGTGCCTTTCTGCCCTCTGCTCTTCTCGTTTTTGTGCCTTTCTGCCCTCTGTGCCACTCGTTTTTCTCTCTTTTTTTGTGCATTTCTGTCCTCTGTTCCACTCGTTTTCCCTCTTTTTTTGTTCCTTTCTGCCCTCTGCTCCTCTCGTTTTTGTGCCCTTCTGCCCTCTGTGCCACTCGTTTTTGTGCCTTTCTGCCCTCTGCTCTTCTCGTTTTTGTGCCTTTCTGCCCTCTGTGCCACTTGTTTTTGTGCCTTTCTGCCCTCTGTGCCACTCGTTTTTCCCTTTTTTTGTGCCTTTCTGTCCTCTGTTCCATTCGTTGTCCCTCTTTTTTTGTTCCTTTCTGCCCCTCTCGTTTTTGTGCCCTTCTGCCATCTGTTCCACTCGTTTTTTGTGCCTTTCTGCCCTCTGCTCCTCTCGTCTTTTGTGCCCTTCTGCCCTCTGTGCCACTCGTTTTTGTGCCTTTCTGCCCTCTGTGCCACTCGTTTTCCACTCTTTTTTTGTGCCTTTCTGTCCTCTGTTCCACTCGTTTCCCTCTTTTTTTGTGCCTTTCTGCCCTCTGCTCCTCTCGTTGTTTGTGCCCTCTGTTCCACTCGTTTTTTTGTGCCCTTTTGCCCTCTGTGCCCCTCGTTTTTCCTCGTATTTTGTGCCTTTCTGCCCTCTGTTCCTCTCGTTTTTCTGTGCCCTTCTGCGCCACTCGTTTTCTTCCCTTGTGTGCCCCTTTTGCCCTCTGTCCCACTCGTTTCCCCACCGCTGTGCCCCCTGTGGACCCCTTCCAACACTACATATTCACCAAAGGATTGTGTGTGGGGGGCTCGGTGTGTGTGTGTGTGTGTGTGTGTGTGTGTGGGTGCGTGTGTGTGTGTGTGTGCGAGAGCTAAAGCTATTGGCATTGTAAATGACTATGCCATTTATTTATCTGTTTTCAAAACCAACCCATAAATAAAAAAGTTTGTCATTTACAATACCAATAGCTCCAACGTATACAAAAGGCGAGACCATTGCATTGTAAATGCTTGTTTTTATTCCTATGGGTAGTGGAAATATGGAAAAGTGGTAAAATAACTGAAATATGATTTTGGGAGCTTAACTAGAGAGGTTTCTGTTCAGAACGTAGTCCCGATGAATCAATGTAGAATATCAATATCACTACATGTTAGTTGTAACAAATTTAGGGATTCATTTCATGATTTCCTATTATTTTATCTAACCAATCGTGAAAAAATCTTGATATATGTTCAGTGCATTTCCTCAGGATTCCTTCAACCTTTCTTTGTGTACCAATAGAGGTTTACAAACGCTGGGTTTCATCCTTCTAAAATAGATTCATTTCTCTCCAGCAGGTAGGGCCGGATAAAATGTTCCCTGTTATCTGCAGTAGGTAGCATTCCATTTAATGTCTCTTCTGTGAACCAACCATCTGACAGGTGACGCCTCACCTGATTCGAATATGTAAGATTCTGTTGAGTAGAATGTTTCCAATACTTCCGGGTTGTGCAAAATTGGAAACACAATGAAGTTTCCACTTATGATTTTTACTTTGTTTGCTCGCCCTTATTTGCTGATTTTTCGAGAAATCCCTAGAATTGCTATTCATGTTTCTCTACCTCTAAAACATGCACTGTCAGAGCAAGAGTGACTGAAGAATAATTGCCAGGTGTAGCCACATCTGATATGCTTAAAATATAATATAGCGTTATAGCCCGCCGTTGCAGGCTACACCAGGCAGAAAACACCCGCTCCCTTGTTGAAGGCCTCATCAGGCAAGGGTCCTAAACGTAGTGCGCCTCACTACGGTTTGGACCCTTGCCTGTCGCAGGTACTTGGGCCTTCCACACGAGTGAGGCACCGTTTTTATCAGGAGACCCAGGGGAACGCTGGGTGGTAGGAAATTTGTGTCAGCCCGGTGATGCCACAACTTTCCCACACAAAAATGTGTGAAAAAGGTGAATTTTTCAGCTAAATTTGAGGTTTGCAGGGCATTCTGGGTAAGGAAACGTTGGGGGATCCACGCAAGCCATACCTCCCTGGAATTCCCCGGGTGTCTAGTTTCCAGAAATGTGTGGGTTTGGTAGGTTCCCCATGGTGGCCGCCGAGCACCGAGCCAAAAACCCAGGTGACCCCTTTTGCAAAACCAGGTCGTTTTGAGGTAGGCAATTTTCATGTCGCCTCAATACGTTTTGGGCCCTTGCCTGTCAATGGTACTTGGGCCTCCCACACGAGTGAGGCACCGTTTTTATCGGGAGACCCGGGGGAACGCTGGGTGGTAGGAAATTTGTGTCAGCCCGGTGATGCCACAACTTTCCCACACAAAAATGTGTGAAAAAGGTGATTTTTTCAGCTAAATTTAAGGTTTGCAGGGCATTCTGGGTAAGGAAACATTGGGGGATCCACGCAAGCCATACCTCCCTGGATTCCCCCGGGTGCCTAGTTTTCAGAAATGTGTGGGTTTGGTAGGTTCCCCTAGGTGGCCGCCGAGCACCGGGCCAAAAACCCAGGTGACCCCCCTTGCAAAACCAGGTCGTTTTGAGGTAGGCTATTTTCATGTCGCCTCAATACGTTTTGGGCCCTTGCCTGTCGCGGGTACTTATGCCTCCCACACGAGTGAGGCACCGTTTTTATCGGGAGACCCGGGGGAACGCTGGGTGGTAGGAAATTTGTGTCAGTCCGGTGATGCCACAACTTTCCCACACAAAAATGTGTGAAAAAGGTGATTTTTTCAGCTAAATTTGAGGTTTGCTGGGCATTCTGGGTGAGGAAGCGTTGGGGGATCCACGCAAGCCATACCTCCCTGGAATCCCCGGGGTGTCTAATTTTCTGAAATGTGTGGGTTTGGTAGGTTCCCCAAGGTGGCCGCCGAGCACCGGGCCAGAAACCCAGGTGACCCCCTTGCAAAACCAGGTCGTTTTGAGGTAGGCAATTTTCATGTCGCCTCAATACGTTTTGGGCCCTTGCCTGTCGCGGGTACTTGGGCCTCCCACACGAGTGAGGCATTGTTTTTATCGGGAGACCCGGGGGAACGCTGGGTGGTAGGAAATTTGTGTCAGCCCTGTGATGCCACAACTTTCCCACACAAAAATGTGTGAAAAAGGTGATTTCTTCAGCTAAATTTGAAGTTTGCACGGCATTCTGGGTAAGGAAACGTTGGGGGATCCACGCAAGCCATACCTCCCTGGAATCCCCGGGTGTCTAGTCTTCAGAAATGTGTGGGTTTGGTAGGTTTCCCTAGGTGCCGCAAGAGCTATAGTTCAAAAACTACAGCTAGGCACTTTGCCAAAAAAGGGTCATTTTTCACAGTGAAATTGAGGTGTGTCCACGTTGCGTTTTGTGCCGTTTCCTGTCGCGGGCACTAGGCCGACCCACACAAGTGAGGTACCATTTTTCTCTGAAGACTTTGGGGAACACGGGGTGGGTGGAAATTTGTGGATCCACGCAGATTCCAGAACTTTCCACCAGAGAAATGTGGAGAAAATGTGGTTTTTTTGGCAATTTTTTAGGTTTAAGGGATTCTGGGTAACAGAACCTGAGGGGAGGCAGTCAAGTCACCCCATCCTGGATTCCCCTGGTTTGTCTAGTTTTCAAAAATGTATAGGTTTGCTAGGTTTCCCTAGGTGACAGCAGAGCTATGGTTCAAAAACTACAGCTAGGCACTTTGCCAAAAAAGGGTCATTTTTCACAGCGAAATTGAGGTGTGTCCACGTTGCGTTTTGCGCCGTTTCCTGTCGCGGAAACTAGGCCGACCCACACAAGTGAGGTACCATTTTTCTCTGAAGATTTTGGGGAACGCGGGGTGAGTGGAAATTTGTGGATCCACGCAGATTCCAGAACTTTTCACCAGAGAAATGTGGAGAAAATGTGTTTTTTTGGGCAATTTTTTAGGTTTACAAGGGATTCTGGGAAACAGAACCTGGTGGGAGGCAGTCAAGTCACTCCATCTTGGATTCCCCTGGGCATCTAGTTTTCAAAAATGTATAGGTTTGCTAGGTTGCCCTAGGTGACGGCAGAGCTATGGTTCAAAAACTACAGCTAGGCACTTTGCCAAAAAAGGGTCATTTTTCACAGCGAAATTGAGGTGTGTCCATGTTGCGTTTTGCGCCGTTTCCTGTCACGGGAACTAGGCCGACCCACACAAGTTTGGTACCATTTTTGTTGGAAGATTTTGGGGAACGCGGGGTGAGTGGAAATTTGTGGATCCACGCAGATTCCAGAACTTTCCACCAGAGAAATGTGGAGAAAATGTGTTTTTTTGGCAATTTTTTAGGTTTACAAGGGATTCTGGGAAATAGAACCTGGTGGGAAGCAGTCAAGTCACCCCATCCTGGATTCCCCTGGGTGTCTAGTTTTCAAAAATGTATAGGTTTGCTAGGTTGCCCTAGGTGACGGCAGAGCTATGGTTCAAAAACTACAGCTAGGCACATTGCCAAAAAAGGGTCATTTTTCGCTACGAAATTGAGGTGTGTCCACCTTACGTTTTGCGCCGTTTCCTGTCGTGGGCACTAGGCTGACCCACACAAGTGAGGTACCATTTTTCTCTGAAGACTTTGGGGAACGCGGGGTGGGTGGAAATTTGTGGATCCACGCAGATTCCAGAACTTACCACCAGAGAAATGTGGGGAAAAGGTGGTTTTTTTGGCAATTTTTTAGGTAGGTTTGCAAGGGATTCTGGGTAACAGAACCTGGTGGGAGGCAGTCAATTCACCCCATCCTGGATTCCCCTGCGTGTCTAGTTTTAAAAAATGTATAGGTTTGCTAGGTTTCCCTGGGTGCCGGCAGAGCTCGGGTTAAAAAACTACAGCTAGGCACTTTGCTAAAAAAGGGTAATTTTGCATTGTGAAACTGTGGTGTGTTCACGTTGGGTTTTGAGCCATTTCCTGTTGTGGGCACTATGCCTACCCCTATTACCTATTGACTTTCGATGCATTTCTGCCTTCCAAATGAAAGACATTGTGTAAAAAAGAAGTCATTCTAAAAAATGACTGATAATTCTCATGCTAGGATGAGTATCGCAATTTCGGAAATGTGCAAATATCTACTGTTTCTAAACTCTATATTTTGTTCCCATTTCAGAAATACATAGGTGTCTCATACCGATTTTTCCATGTACACATTTTTACAGAATAATTACTATATACCCGGTACATAATAAAAAACCATTGCAAGTTGCTGCTCAGTTTTTGGCTCTGGGTTCGTCGGGTTCTTGGTGAACCTACAAGTCCTATATATCCCCACAACCAATAATGTCCAGCGGATGTAACGGTATATTGCTTTCAAAGAACTGTCAAAGCTAGAAGAAGTTACAGGTGAAAATGTTGACACAAAAGGCGCTTTTTTTCAACAAATTTTCAATTTATCCTATATTTAACTGTTAGTTTCTATAAAGAAACCTTGATGGATCTACACAAAATACATATTGCTGAATTCAGAATTTTGTCTACTTCTCTAAAATGTATAGCTTTCCAGGATCCATTATTGCTTTTGTACCCATTTCTACCATTAAATGGAAGGAGGTTAAAAGCACAAAAAATATCAAAAATAGGCTATGTCCCAGAAAAATGCCAAAACTGTGTAAAAAATGTTGGGTTTCTGACAAAAGTCTGGTATCCCCTAAAAGCTGGGAAAATTGTGATTTCAGCCCCACAAACCCTTTTTTGATAACATTTGCAAGGAAAAACCCATATGCTTTCATTTGCAGCCCGTTTTTCCCATTCTCCCCCCAAAAAACTAAATTTTGCTGTATTTTTCTGTGACCCCTCCAGGGGAATCCACAAACCCTGAGTACCTTCAGAATCCCCATGATGTTGGAAGATAAGGATGCAAATTTGGCGTGGATACCTTATGTGGTCAAAAAGTTACAGGGGCCTCAGCGCGCACTACCCCAAATAGCCAAAAAAGAGCGTGGCACAGGAGGGGGAAAAGGCCTGGCAGTGAAGGGGTTAAATAGGCTGGCCCAAGAGCCCTTCTTAACTTCCACAAGGCCATGATGATTAGACCTCTCTTGTGTAGGTTGCATATCTTTATACCCGAGGTAGGGTGTCCAACAGAGTACCCAACAAATATCAGGACAGCTGTAACACCCCATTCATGGGCCATAGGGCAGACAGGGGCTACTGGAACCCAAACATGGTGGTTGAGTTTGGCTGCCCCTGGTGTCCTGAAGTCCATCCTACTATTGTTCTGCAGACTTTATGCAGATGACTCTCAGGCTTGTGAGGATGAAAAGCCAGGAACAAAGGGAGTCCTTTAGAAACACCACAACTACCCTTATTGCCGATGTCTCCACATTGTGTTATGGGGCCTTTTGTGTTACAGGTGCTAGGCGGAGCACACAATTGGGGTAGCATTCTTTTCAGAAGGAGAGTGGGAATGCTGCGTGGTACGAATTTTGTGGATCCCTGTAGATTCCAGATGTTTAGATGCCTAAAATGTGAAAGAAAAATGTGATTTTACGCAAAGTTTGAGGTTTGCAGGGATTTATGGTAAGACAATATCATGGGATCCATGTAAGGCCACCACCATGGAATCCGCTTTGTGTCTAGTTTTCAGAAATGTCTGTTTTTGGTCAGTTTTCCTCAGTATAATGCAGCCATTCAGTATGGCACAGCGGACAATATTGGGCTTTAGGCCCACTCTGCTGGCCTGTATGTAAAAATGCTGCACAAAAAAGCTACATTTCCTCTTACTTGCCATAGGGGTGTGAATGCTTTAGTTCTTAGCACAGCGGAAAGTCTGTTGAGTCTTTAGGGTCGGATTGAGGCCTGATATTAGGATAGACTGAACACCACCCCAGTATTTTACAAAAAATATTCCTTGGCTTTTTTTGGTTGTAAATATATTCCGGGCATCTACTGGACTTTCCATAAACCTGGGGATGCAGATTGGGGACAAACCCCCCAATCTGCCCCGGGGAGGGCTGAAAGGCCTCAGTGCCTCTTTTTTTGGGGTGGGGACAAGGGCCTAAGCATGGTGGGCCACCCTCACCACTTTGTATTTTTTTCTTCAAGATTTTCCCTGGTGTCTGGTGGGGTTAATGGCCATCCCCTTCAGAGAGGAGATTGTGGACAAAACCCCCAATCTGCCCTCCATGGGGGACAGAAAGGCTGTAATACCCCCATTTGATGAGGGGGTACGGCCCTATGGATGGCGTGCCACCACCTTAACTCCTTTACAGTTTTAAAAAAAATACTTTTCCTGGTGCCTAGTATACTTTCTGCACCCCGATGGGCAGGCCCATTAGGCAACCCCCAACCCCCAAGTTGCCCCTTGGTGGGTGAAGAAAGATTGTAGTGTCTTACGCCCTGTGTGTTTTTAAAATATTTTCCCTGGTGTAAAGCGGGGATTCCGCCCACCTCCCCCAGTCCAGATTAGGGGCAAACCCCCTAATCTGCCCCCAAAGGAGGCAGAAAGACTCTAATGTCCTCTTTTGGGGGTGGGGACATGACAGCATGCACATGCATGGTGGGCCATCCCCACACCACACCTATGTTTTTTTTTACATTATTCACTCTTTTCCCTGGTCTCTCCCGCTTTGACCCAGGGCAGGTGGTTAGTCAAATTTATTCATGCCTTTGATGAGATGTGCTTCACTAGGTCGAACATTTTTCCATGGATGCCAACATGGTGTCTTTTAGGCCCTGGAGCAGATTGCCTTCATCTAGATTAGGGGTTGCAAGTGCTTGGTCGGTAGTCCTAAATACATTTTTTAGGATCAAACGCTTCCCTTTTTCAGGTGTGGGGGTAAGGCGATGCTGTCTTGGCAGTGTCTTCCTTGAAGGAGAGTTCAGTATTGAGAGTGAGCCAGTACTGAGCTGGGTGATTAACATTTGATGTCAGCTTTCCAGGTTCATAGTCATAGGTCATCTTTGCACTAGTTGTTTTTGTTGTCCTTTGCCGGGCACTTACTTTGCCGGGAGCCGTCGGAGCTTTTTGCTCCAGGTGTGCTGTTTTTCCGGGACTCAAACGGCCCCAATTAAATGTATTCATATAGCCCAAAAGGAGGCCATGCCATCATGAGGCAATTATGAAGCAGATATTGTCAGTGGCACAAGGTGGCGCCATGCACTTAACCCCTTCCCTGCTCATGACGGAACCACTCCGTCATGAGCCACGGTTGCGCTGTGCTCATGACGGAGTGGTTCCGTCATGCTGCGGCCGTTGGCCGCCGCTCCGCCCACGCGGCGCTAATTCCCCGCCTGTGCGGGCGATTAGCACAGTGGGCGGAGACGTGACGGAACCACTCCGTCATGAGCACAGCTCAACCGTGGCTCGTGACGGAGCGGTTCCGTCACGAGCACAGTGCCACCTTGCTGCCCCCAAACCCCCCCTAGCGCCGCGGCGGAATTCCTGCCGCGGCGAAGGGGTTAAGTATGATGCAAAGTGTCCCAGGACATTGAATTTCTGATTTACAAGGTGCTCAGGGTGTTCGTGCTCAGGGCACAGCAAAACCGTGATTGTGAGCCAAGCCCCTTAAAAGCTACCGACAGACCAGGTCATTGGTGAAGAGGAGGAATTCTTTATTTGTGTGATGAATAGTGACCACGACGTCCTGTAAACCTATTGGCAAGGCTTAAGTAGGGTGAAAAAAAAGTGTGCTGGGGGCTCTCATAAGGGCGTGGCCGATGTAATTATGGGCGTGGCTCAAAACATCTAAGCTAAAAAATAATTTCTGTGCTTAGCATAGTGTGCTGCCCAGAGGCGCAACTAGAGCCAAATTTCGGGGGGTGCTAAGAAAAAAATTCGGGGGGGGCTGAATCTTTTAAGCCATAGGCAGAGTGGAGCTGCAGGGGCTCTTAGAAGGGGTGAAACAACAGCGAGGCCTCATTGACATGGAAATGGTCTTTTAAAGACCTGTGAAGTGCTCGGGTGCGGCTGTGTGTGCGCCGGGAAGCTGTCTCATCCTGGGCTGCCACACACGACGGGGGGGGGGGGGGGGGGGCTGAAGCCCTGTGAGTCCAATGGGTGTTGCGCGCCTGGTGCTGCCCCACTGGTATTTTGCTGCCTCTGTCCATTCATCCAGCTATATCCCACAACAAACAACATTACGCCTACGACAAGCCAACTCTTGGCTTTGTCAATAGTTGTAAACTGCACAAGATAAATAAGCAACAACTATTACTTCGGTGTATATAATATTGAAAATGCTTCCGTTCTTGTAGGTGTGGCGTGAGGCTAGAGCTGCCGACTTTTGAACTAAGAGAGCAGGTTCGAGCTTCACGTGGGCTCAACATCCTGAGATTCAAAACATGAATATGTCCTTGTGTAGTGTTACTTGTTTGTGGTATATAAAACCGAAAAAGTCGTCTCTTTGAAGTTACATCAAACTCAGTGAGAGATGGTACTATTGAGCCAAGCTCCCCCCCCCCCCTTTATGTAATAAAAATGAAGAGCCCTATAGCGACCCCTCTCGGCACCTGCTTTTAACAACGGACCCGGCCCACTTAAAGCCCTGACTATTAGAACACATTTAAACATACAAGAGTAATGTTAGAACTGGCATCTCATGATCAGCCGCGATGACTAAACGCTTTACATAAAGGGATCCATGTGACTTGTTTGTCAATGAATGCTTCACCAGCCGCTCGCGCCGGAGGTAACCTAGCGCCTACTCCTAACGAGCGCTCGTGGCTATTGCATGACTGATCGCCCCAGAGGTAACAAATTGTGTCCGTCAGCTGCTCTCTTTATTTCTATTTTTTAAAACCTTGCTGGCGGCATCTCTGTGGTGGCAACTTTTTCCCGGCAGTCGCATTTCAGAGCAGCATTGCTTGATTGATGGTGGGGTTTAATCTGACATAGGCGCAGCCGGGATAAAGTTGTGTTTATTTTTATGCCCCAATTGAGTTCTTTTTGTGCTGATAGCAGTCCTGATTGATGACACAGTTATTGTTTTCCATGACGCAGAGACAGAAATGGCTATTTTGGGGCCCGTCAGCATTTTCCCATGACTTTTGTGAACGCTTTCTTTTTTCTTTGTGTTTACCCATGTTCAGCAAGAAGCGCGCTAGTGTTAGGCAGGATGCCAAGGACTTTGAAATACCTTTTATGGCTTTTGAGTCTAAAAGGCTAGCCCATGTTCAGCAGAAAAGAGCCCTCGTTCTGTTTTATTAAAGCCTTTTTCAGTTCATTTGAACTGCAATTACAGCCATTTACCGTACTAATGAGCAGTGCACTCTTATTTTCAGGTCTGGCCTGCATTTAGATTTAGCTACTTTCCCAGCCTCTTATTTTCAAATATATTCACAATAAAAATGAATGCATGTATAGATGTAGGGCCTGTCAGATAGCCTGCTGCACAAAGCACACCACAGCATAGTGCGTGGGTCAATGGGTTAGCCTACTTCATTCGCTGGCTGCAAATGCTGGAAGAATGATGGATTTAACCCAGATCTCTCGACTGGGGGTGAATGTTTTGGTTTGTTCTGCATTCCGTTCATCAATTGCCTGTCTTTTGTAAATGTGTGAAAGCATTTTTGTCTGATCGTATGTGCGTGGCCGCCTGCAAAGAAGTGCACTACAATGCCAGGGCTGGTGTGCCTGCACTGTTGGGCCACACCTTTATTTTTATATTTTTAGGTGTGGCCTGCACAGTGCTTGCGTTGTGCTTGTGAAATATCTTGTATTTAATATATCTTAAAAGGGGGTTATTTTCAGTTCCGATAACTTAATTACCGTGTTCATTCGCTTTTGTGTGGATCTTTTTTTTCGTTGTTAATTTCCTCTGGCAGCACACATTTATGATACTTCTACTAAAGCTGTTCACACTGTTTAAGCCCCATTTCTCTTCAAGATAACATCTCTTCTCGTGGAAATGGTAGACACCTTCTAGCAGTATTCTGGAATGCTGGCATTTAATTACTTAGTTGAGTAAGGCAAATGCTTTAGCTATAGAAGGTTTGCAGCATTTCCTATTCATGCCTCAGTACCTTTCTTTGCACTTTGTAGGCATTATCGGTTTGTTTTTTTCAACTTAATCTATTTGGACATTATGATTAAATTCTAAATGTTTTAATAAACATTGCACATTAAAAATAAAATTAATATACAAGAGCTATGCTATATTCTACCACTAAACAGGCAGCCATAAGTGCAGTTACCTTGCAGACAACAGGGTCATGATTAGAATGGTGCAGCAGGTGCAGTAGCACCGGGCCCAAAAGTTGTCAGAACTCCTCTAAACACATAATATTGCTATATTTGACTGCTGAACAGGAAGTCAAAATTGCAATTACCTTGCAGTTAAAAGGGACTTGATTTGAATGGTGCAGCAGGTGCAGTGGCACTGGGGCCAAAAGCTCTAGGGACCCCACTATAACCAGATTATTGCTAAAATGTAAAAAATAAACAGGCATTCACAACTGCAGTTACCTTGCATACAGTAGGGTAATGATTTTCAGTGGTGTAGCAGGTGCAGTGACACCGGGCCCAAAGCTCTAGGCACTCCTCTAAACACCTAATATTGCTATATTTTACTACTAAACAGGCAGTCACAATTGCAACTATCTTGCAGTTAAAAGTGTAGCCAAAATCAATCTAGCTGCAAACTCCCCCAAAGAAATTTTTAAAATAGCCAAATCTTTAATTTCTCCCCCTCCCCCCGAGCGTCTGTCACCTGACGGCGCGCAAACCCGTTGCAATAATTTAGCCACTTTCTTCTCCCAGAAGATCCAGGCCATCTATTCTTCATTTTCTACTGGCAGTGGTGACATGGACCACACCACCACCACAGATTCTGACTTCTTAGCCCCCAGCTCACTGGATGAATTCCCCCTCCTAGATTCCGACACTTTAGATAGAATGCTTCTTAAAGTCATCTCGGGATCCCCCAATGACCCAGCACCCCCGCAAACTCTCAATAAGGTGATGGACATCATTCGCCCTGTCATTCTGGATGTCCTTAATGCTTCCATCTCCTCTAACTCCGTCCCAGCACCATGGAAATGTGCGATGGTTAGGGCCCTTTTGAAAAAACCCACCTTGGACCAGAACAACTTGGCCAATTTCCGCCCCATTTCCCCACTTCCCTGGATGAGCAAACTGCTTGAAAGGCACATCAATAATATCTTAGTGGACTACTTAGAATCAAATAGTCTGCTATGCGCCTCTCAGACGGGTTTCCGCCCGCAGCATGGAACTGAAACTGCTCTCCTAGCAGTGACGGAAGAAACTAGATTGGTGCTGGACCGGGGAGGAAAAGCAGCCATCATACTACTCGACCTCAGTGCCGCGTTCGACACTGTCAACCATGCCACACTGCTACACCGTCTGAAAGGCATGGGCGTGTTGGGCGCGGCCCTGGAGTGGCTGACCTCCTTCCTGGACGAGCGCTTCTTCCAGGTGTTTGAGGGCAAAGCAGTCTCCCCTAAGCAACCACTTAGATGTGGGGTTCCTCAGGGCTCCTCCCTGAGCCCCACACTTTTTAATGTCTATATGCGACCTCTAGCGGAGATAGTCCAGCCCTTTGGCGTGCGTATTGTCACCTACGCGGACGACACCCAGTTGGTGGTCTCTCTGGACCACACTGAGGAGCCGTCCAACACCCTGGGCCTCTGTCTAGAGGCCGTTGCTAAGTGGATGCAATCGTCCTGTCTCAAACTTAACGGGGAGAAGACAGAGATTATGCTATTGGGTAACCCTCCTCCGACCATTTTGACATCAATTTGGCCCACCTGCCTTGGTGCTCCCCCCCCTCCCAAACCGCAGATAAAGAGTCTGGGAATCTGGCTCGATAAAGCGCTGGACTTCTCGGTCCAGGCTACCAAAACTGCCTCCACGTGTGTCGGCCTAATGAAAATGCTCCGCAAAGTACTCCCTCTGCTTCCTTTCCAGGCGAGGAGAATCATGGTTCAGGCCCTGATACTCTCCCGCCTGGACTATGGAAACGCGCTATATCTGGGTGCCCCGGCTTCAGTGACCAACAGGCTCCAAGTCACGCAAAACTGCGCCGCCCGATTATTATTCAACATCCCCCGCTGGCAGTCAGCCAAGAAAGCTCTAAAAGAATTGCACTGGCTCCCGATGGCTGCTAGAGCACAGTTTAAGGCTATGTGCATTGTGCACAAATCTTTCCATCGAACAGGCCCTGCCATCCTGTCCCCCTTAGTTGTGCCCTACGCTCCATCCAGAGCACTTCGCTCGGGATCATTGCACCTAGTTACCACTTCTAAAATCAACAAAGCACGTTGGGGCGGCCGTTCCTTCTCCCATACTGCTGCGAGACTTTGGAACTCCCTCCCCTTAGCCCTCAGAGAAAATAATAACCGGCTGGCTTTTAGGAAAGCTTTGAAAACCCACCTGTTTGCAACAACGTGCTAGTCTCACCCTGCGGCCCGCCACAGTGATCAATTAAAGCGCTGCGAGGCCTCCGGGTAGTCTATGCGCTATATAAATATAATTTTTCATTTCATTTCATTTCAAAAGTGGCTTGATTTAAATGGTGCAGCCGGTGCAGTGGCACTGGGGCCAAAAGCTCTAGGGACCCTACTAAACCCAGATTAGATTATCGCTACATTTTACTACTAAACACCACAGTCACAAGTGTGTTTATCTTGCAGGCGAAAGGGTCATGATTTGAATGGTGCAGCAGGTGCAGTAGCATGAGGGCGAAAAGCTCTAGGTACCCCACTAAACACCTAATATTGATATATTTTACCTCTAAACGGGAAGCAAAGAGCAACAGGGTCATTAATTCAATGGTGCAGAGGTACTGGGCCCAAAAGTTGTCAGAACTGCTCAGGCAGACACAATTACAGTTATCTTCTTTTGAATGGTGCAGCAGGTGAAGTGGCACCGGGTCACAAATTGTCAAAACTTCTTTAAACACCAAATATTGCTATGTTTTACTACTAAACAGGCAGTTAAAATGCAGTTATTTTGCTGGCACTAGGGGCATGATTTGAATGGTACAGCAGGTGAAGTGGCACTGGGCCCAAAAGTTGTCAGAATTCCTCTAAATACATTATATTGATATTACATCAATTAAATCTAATATTTCCCTCTTTCATTTCATTTTTCAAACTGTTGCTGTTACGCGCAGGCTAGTTTTGTCCCTGTTTTCTCTCTTTATCACTGTTTTCTTATTTGTTTCTTCATCCTTTTCTGCTTTTCTCTCTATTGCTCTAGAGCAAAGTCTCCAGGTGGAAAATAAGTCCATATCCCAGAATATAAGTGCCAGTTCCCACCATCTGCAACTACTAGCTGGATGGGGTCACTTAGGATCCCCCCACTATATGACATGGTTTAGGGCACTGATACTCAAAGTACAGCCCGGGGGCCACATGCGGCCCTCCTGACCTTTACATGCGGCCCTCCTGACCTTTACAGGCGGCCACCTGGTCAACAGCAGTACTGGGCTGCTGTTTACTCGACTCAGCACTAACATCAAAAGAGTGCCAAATAAATAATCAATCATTCATTTAAAGGTTAAGTGAAGTTAAAGAAAGGAAGTTACTCGGGTGTCCTGCACCTCTTAACTTTAGGAACACTTTCATTTTTAAACACATCTTGCAGCAAAAGTGTAAACATTTTATAAACTCTTCAAAATTCAAAAAGGTGTAATTTATTAACATGCAGAAACCATTTTTCCTTAGTACATCAGATTCTATCAGTGTGTTGAGAAGTATTTTTTGTTTGAAGTGATAGTTTTCCAACATGAATTTAAAAACATTATTTCTTCCCGCCACCCTAAAAACACTGTCAATATTGAACTAAGAGTCAAGTCAGTTGCTATGTGCATCTTCTCGGGTGGCCTGGGTTCTTATTATACATGAACAACATATTCATTTATTAAATCAAACACGGGGAGGAGTTTGTAAAGCGCACATCTTGAAGTCATATATTTTGAGGTCTTCTTATATGTGATAATGAAGAAAAAGGAGGGAAAGTGAAAACAATTGCCTAGGGTCACACAATTTGGTAACGTTGGGAAGCCTGGATTAATCCCAGGTTTTCTTGTTTCACATTGTGCACTTCATCACTAGATATATGCTTTGCTTCCCCTATATCCACCGTACCACAGACACCATCCTGCCCACACTCCTGCCCAGACCACCACCCTGCTGGCATCAATGCGGCCCTCGGCACATCACAAACCAACCATTTTGGCCCCTGGGTAAATGTTTGCGAGATCCCATGGTTTAGGGAGATCCAACAGACCCAACACAAACCCAGCAAAATATTGCTGACATTTTGGATGATTTTCCTACTACCTCCAGTTCACATTCAGGAGATGGGGGCTTATTTTCATGAGCACACCACCTTGTAAAGAGGAGGTCATTGAAAGAAAGGAACATTCATCCATGAGAGTCGTGCATAGCATATTGGGTGATATGTCTCCTAGCTTTTGTCACTCATGCATTGAAAATAACGTGCTTGGTTACAGTGCATGCTAAATATGCACCTGATTCCCAGGAGACACTGAAAAAAAACATCATACACAAATGAAACTGAAACTGATGAGATTTTTCATAGGGTGACAGAAAGGTTTTGGTGATGGCCCCTGAAAGATGCTCAACTTGGATTAGACGACATCTAATGTCAAAAACTGTTTATATGAATGAATCTGGGTGCACAATACAGAGAGATGTGGCTAAAGCAAGTCAAAATTACGTCCCAAAATCAAGTGCTCATTTTCCTGGCACTTTTGTAATTCTATGTAGTTCTATATCCATATCAGTTTGTATATACAATCACATGGTAATGAAGCAGCATGTGTAGCATATCCGTGATGTCAGTCACATGTCAATAACAGCAATATTTACAGTTGAATTTGCTCTTTTGCCCTGAAGAAGTAACATAGTGAAAACGGAATGAAACGCGTTAGCTGCTAAGTTGTTTCCTCTGAAAAAAAATAAGGACATACATTTTAACTGACACTTTGGACTTTTAACTATTTGATTGCATTTTGGAGTGTGTTCTTCACAATTAGATTTATGAATGAATTGGGTCTGCAAAAAGAGTGACGGTATCTGCTTTGGAGGGGTTAGTGACTGCATGAAAATAGAGACTGATAACAGAATAATGGGTTGATCTGTGCTGCCACCACCCTCAACCCATACTGATCGAGGGATTATAAAACCTCTTGCATTGCATAGGGACTTTTTGCAATGTCACAAACAAACCACCTCAATATTATCAATGGTAAGGCAATCGACTTGCAGAAATTAGCAATTGCTAGATGGAGAATCGCAGCATGCACACTCACAATGTTCTTGCATTGCAACCTCTGTCTTTTAAAGGTTCAGAGGTCACAATGTCTCAAATAGAGGAATGCTGTGCATGTTGCATACTTGGTAATAGTATGCATCCATCTATGTTACCTAGTTTAATCCTGGGGCTGTATTGCAATAAGTCTCTCTTAGCACGCACCTGGGGCACTTTGGTATTACAGAAGGGGGTGCAGACGCTTGTGTGTCCCCTTCAGCAATACCAATAGTGCTGGAGCACTTAAAGGGGGCATTCCCTCATTTGCATCGGGGCGTGCACTATGCACTGAGGGGATTCTTTTGCCTCTGCCCCGTGCCATATTACAGACATGGGGGTAGAGGCAAAAAAGCTTTCAGGAGGCACACTCGCAGTGCACCACCGTCTAGATGGTGCACTGTGAGTGCACCCCCTTAGAGTAGCCCTCTGAAGGGAAGAAAGGGGGTCCTATGAACCCTCCAGACATCCTCTTCAAAAGTGCAGGTGGGTTGCTGTCTGCACCGTGAAAACACGGAGCGGCTGCAAGCATCCGTTCTGTGTTTTCACAGGAATGTGCTTCCCCCACAGCAGCGCTAGATCACGGCTGCCATGGGGGCAGCGCATTCACCATAATGGGGCGCATTGTCATTGTTTACGTTCAGCGCACGTTTTAATAGGTGCGCGGGCGCAAACAATGACAATGCGTACTACGACCCCTGATGTTCCTAAACTGCACTAGCACATCTTAGCTGTCAAATATTGACGGATTACACTTTTCCAATAGTTTTCAATTGCCCTCAGGCGGTGCCAAACAGTCCATACCTTGCAACTGCAAAGCATTTGTCCACACCAATGCTAAATAGCTTTGAGTTGCCGTCATTTCCTTGCACATATAAAGGGACACAGTGTGAGGACTGTGATGTATAAAAACGCCCTCGCAAAGTATGTTGCTATGGCTTTGCGACTGCAAAGTCTTTTTTGCATGAAGCCTCCTATTTCTTGCTCTTCACGTTGCTGATGGACCGATCTTCCTATTTGTAGAGTCCCAAACAACTTGCCCATTTTGATCTTTTATTGCAAGCTTTATTCAATAATAAAATAAAATATATGAAATACTGTGGAATTTCCTGAAGTTTTGTTTGCTGCAGCTGATACACAAAAGAACCCACCTTTTGCACCACAGGGTGTAAACGGCCCTTATTGCTCCTCCATAGGCCAGTTAGGTAGGATGCTACATCAGCAGCCAGGGGCCTGTCTCTGCAGGCCAAACTGAGTCAGAAGTGTTGGAAGTGGGCAGGGACAACGCTACCTCATGTATATCGATGGCAGTGAGGGCACATGTTTTGGTTTCTTTTCTTTTGTTAATGGCTGGAATTTGATGTTCATTTTGAATGAAACTGAAATGTGTTTTGAGTCGCATTTACTCACTTATTTCGTACAAAGATGAGTACTATAACAAACAAACTAAATTTTCTTCAGGTCACTTAATCTATTGTTGTGTACATATCCTTATTAAACTTCTCTACCAGTCGCTGGTATACTAACTAACCCATTTACCCATGTATTCCCTACTCAACTCACTCTTTTCAGTAAGCTCTTTATGATGAGGTTCAGACCATCTGGCAGCTGAATTGAGCCTGGATGTTCACAACAGGATGGGATGCTATTACAGTGTAAAAGTGTGTGCATGGCAATAACATGCCTTAACGAGACCATGACTGGTGGCACATTACTGCTCTGCTTCCTTCATTGAATTTTGGTTTATTGGACAAAAATCATTCCAAACGATGTATTTTATTATTTCCTAACTCTTGAATTGCATGTTGTACATTGCATGTTCTTTGAAGTTCAGAAAGTCAATGTTTACTCCTCTTTTACTCCTTTTTCGTGTAGATTGGAACATGGAATCCTACTGAGGGCCTTAATGTCACTGAAGTCTCTAAGAGCAGAGGACACAATGTCACCGACTCGCTATCGAATAGGTCGCTGGTTGTCACCACTGTATTGGTAAGGAGATCTACATGGTTCAAAACCACGAATGCAGTGTCCTTTTTTATCCAGAATGAGGTTATTGTTTTTCTTAAAAAGTCACCCAAAGGCAACTTCCAAGTGTGGCCCCTGTTGTCATGTGAAGCATGAATGAAATGAGATTTATAAAGCGTGTTGGCTACCCGTAGGCCTCCCAGCGCTGCGGACAGACAAACAGAGAGCAGAGGCAAGAGAGAGACTTAAAACAACCAGGTTTTCAGTAACCTGCGAAAGGATAGAAGATTGGGTTCCTTACGTAGTTGGAGTGGGAGGGCATTCCAGCCAATGGCACCATTATATGAAAAAGAGCGGCCACCACATCTGGACCTTCTTATTCTGGGTTGAAAGGCAAGGAAGGATCCGGATGACCGAAGATCTTTCTTCGGATGATAGGGGGTGATAAGTGACTGAAGAATGGGGGGACCCTTCTTCCAGAAGGCCTTATGGGACAGACACATAGCCTTAAACTGGATCCGCTGCCTGATCGGCAGCCAGTGCAGGCTTTTTAATGCTTGTTTTGCAGAGTTCCAACGAGGAACCTGAAGAAGTCTGCGGGCCGCACAGTTCTGTATTACTTGGAGCTTATTGATGGTGTATTGAGGTGCTCCCAGGTATAAAGCATTACCATAATCCAGGCGGGAAAGGATCAGTGCCTGAACCATGATCCTTCTGGCGTGGAAGGGCAGAAGGGGAAGGACCTTATGAAGCATCCTCAGAAGTCCGAAGCAAATAGCCGAGAGTTTAGTTGCCTGGTGACTGAATGAGAGCGAATGATCAATCCAGATGCCTAGGCTCTTGATTTGCCCTTTAGGAATTGGAGCCGGGCCTAGGCAGACTGGCCATAAGGAGGCCGAGTTGAAAACAGGAGAATTGCCCAACAGCATGAGCTCCGTCTTATCCCCATTAAGCTTAAGGCATGATTGTTCCATCCACTTGGCAACCTCTTCTAGACAGCAGGCTAGAGTGCTAGATGATCCTTCCGGGTGGTTAAGGGCTACCACGAGCTGGGTATCATCTGCATAGGAAACAATTTTTATGCCAAATGGATGGACAATTTCTGCCAGAGGTTTCAGGTATATATTAAATAGGGTGGGACTCAAAGCGGAGCCTTGAGGGACACCGCAGTGGAGGGGGTACTGATTGGAGGCAACATCTCCCTCAAAGAACATAAAAGAGCGGCCAGTAAGAAAAGATCGCAGCCACTGTACTGCCATACCAGACACTCCCAAGTTCATAAGTCTGGCGCACAATGTGGCATGATTGACAGTATCAAATGCAGCGCTGAGGTCAAGAAGGATAATGGCTGCAGTCCCCCCTAGGTCTAAGATCCTTCTCGACTCCTCATTCACTGCAAGAAGAGCCGTCTCAGTACCCATTTGGGGGCGGAACCCAGTCTGAGAGGGGTGAAGTAGATTGTTGGCTTCTAGAAAGGCTACCAGAGTGTTATTTACATGCCTTTCCAGAATCTTACTTACCCACGGCAGAAGGGAGATAGGGCGATAGTTAGCCAGATTGTCCTGATCCAGGTTAGGTTTTTTCAGCAGGGCTTTTACCATCGCACATTTCCATGCTGATGGGACTGAACCAGTGGAGATGGAGGAATTAACCAGGTCCAAGATTATAGGGCCGATAGTATCATATCCAATGTGCCCTGAATCCAGGAGTTAAACTCCTCATTAGCTTTCCCTAAGTTAAGGTTGCCCTCCCAGAGTGGTCTGTTGTTTTCCAGGACCGACTTCCACTGGTCAATTGGGAGTCTAGACCAGTTGCGTCTGCATACTAAGGTTCTGTTAGCAGATATCTCAGGTCTGCTAATTTCCCATATTATGGGAATCAAGAAGTGGTCAGTCCAAGGAAGGGGGACTGGAGGTCCTGTCTTACGCTCACCACAGTTACTAAAAACTGGGTCCAAAAGATGACCCTTAGAGTGTGTCGGCTTCATCACTTTCTCCCTGAGCTGAAGGGCTGACAGACTCTCCGTCAGCTCCAGCGCCAATTTGTTCGAGGGATTGTCTAGGTGAAGATTAAGATCACCCAAAAGAGTAAAATTCCCAGGCCCCATAGCTAATTCTGCCACTACGGTAGGTAATGCATTATTACATCTATTTGCATTACCTGGGGGGCGGTACACCAAAATGCCTGAAAAAGTGCTTGTGGGGGAGATCTCCAAAGAGAAGGTCATACTCTCACAGTCAGACAGCGGACCTTCGGTAGTATGACAATCAAAAGTACTTTTAAAAATAATGGCTATACCCCCTCCTCTACCGGATTTCCGGTCAGTCCTATGTATAGAGTAGTCAGGAGGAATGGTTTGTACAAGGGTGGGGTCAGACTCAGTATGGAGCCATGTCTCTGTAAGAAAGAGAACATCAGGTTTTAGGTCTTCCAGTAGCATAGCAAGTTCAGAGGTGTGTTTAGAGACAGATCTGCAGTTCAATAAATACATTCTTAAAATGAAGGGGGTATCAGGACATTCAGGGACCTTACAGACAGGCGAGAAGACAAAATCATAATGGGAGCATCGAATTTCTTCACTCAGGGCATTCATAGAATGCCTGCAATTTTCTGGATTGTAAGTGCGTAGTGAGTAAAGAAGATGGGAGCTATAAGTATTGAGTTTCAGGCTGACTCCGCCAGGGTTTGTGGCCCCTGGGCCCGTCCCGGCGGTGCATCGCAGGATGAGCACAGTCGTGAAAAAAGGAAAATGCTGATATTGTCACGAATTGACCTAGCCAAGCCGGAATCAAGAAGGGTAAGAGATCAATGTGGCTATCCAAGGCACATGGTAGGGTGGCCCGGTTCGAAGGATATTCTGTCTTACCCTACCACCCTATCTCCCTGCCTGGTTCTGTTGTGATCCCTGGAATGCAAACCCAGAAGTGGCACCAACACATGGTCAAGGTATATACAGGATAGCAGTTATGTGAGCTAATGTCAATGCAGAGCTGGTGCAGGAAAGTGGTAGGCACATGCCACAATGAGTGTCAAAAACTACAGGTAACACAGAAGGTGATTCTTTTCTGTGAAATTTTAATCCTGATATCCTGTAAAAAGTTGTCAATAATCCTGAGCAATGCCAGGATTTGCATCATAATGATCCACGGGCAAGGAATCTCACTCACCGTATGGCAGAGCTCTAAAGTTGTCACATGTCATAAATGAGTAGTTTGTAAGTTTTGCTAATCACCTTCCATTCTGGCACCTATATGTCTTCTTTTTGTTCTATTTTCTGGACATATAGAAATATTTAGAAAAGAAAAAGCAGGACAGGGTGATCTACTCATACCTGACATGGATCTGTTTGAAAGTTCTGGCACAATCATCTGTCCTAGTAATGTGTGGCCACTAATTCTCTGAGTTTATTTTTCATATTGGGGAGAACATCTGTGTGAGTGAAATGTGTTTTCTCGTCGGGAGGCAGGTAGAGCTCATGTGTCTATGTACCTGTGTCACTGTACCAATCAGCTCTGAGGGTGTAGCAGAACCATCCTTGTTAAGGTTAATGCTTGTAAAGTGTCTTCAGATTCTACGGTTAGAGTTAGGCGTCAGCATAGCTGCCGCTAGGTCCTTCAAAAATATTGTCTAGAAAATTAGCATATTTGTGCTGTCACCATTAATTTAGTCTGGGTTCAAAGTAGCTTAGCTTATTGGGTGGGATTATTTGATCATATAGTTACCTAAACGTATTACCATTTCCTACAGGAATTCATTAAAATAAACATTTTGTGACCCAGATAGTTTATCTTTATTCTCAAGAGTGGATTAGTTCCCTGAATAATAATTACCAACTTTAGGTGCTTGAATATTTGGTCAGCACGTGTGTATGATGTGGAGAATAGCTCTTGGACCCCACATAGAGCAGGGAGTTCTGCTAGAATGACAGTCACCCCTCCCCGTCCCTTGACTCAAGCCCAGGTACATTTATCATGTGCTCTTGCCTTGTTGGCATGGGCTGCCCTTGGCCTTCCACCTTCAATCGTTGTCAGCATCAGTCAGGAAAACAATAATGAGCTCTGCCCAAGAATTGCTTTATAATTCAGATGTATGTGTTATGGGGCAAAGGGCAATATCACTATTGATCTGCTTATGAGCAGACTGTGCTTTTACCTGGGGCACAATTTAACAGCAGTATCACTCACGACCTTGAGCCTCCCAGACTTAGCTGGAATGTTGGACACCAGCATCAATTTTATAGTTTACTTCACTCTAAAACTAACCTAGAGGTGCTGTTTCTGTGGATTCAGTTTAGATGCTGAATGTGTGTGTGCCCCAAGTGTGTTCCATAATGGTGAAAAGACATGTTGTTATGGGCAAGAGCATCTTTAAAACACTCCAAGGCAGGAAGATAACTCCAATAGGAGTGAGTTTATCTCTACCTGTAATCCCTCGCTGCTGATATCTGTGTGGGATCTGCTAGACGCGTTTCCAAATTAGTGGAGTAGTAACTGCAAAGTTGAAATTTTTAAAGCGTATTGATGAATCCCCCAAAATGTGTCTCTGCAGTCACAAGAGAGTGCAAGTAGATAAAATTATTTATTTTTAGAATATTCAATTTGCAGCTGAATATTTGTGAAGGTGACAAACCTTGCAACTGTTCGTCACCTTAGTAAAACCACTGGATCAATTTTAGCTGCACACACAGACACTGCAATGGCAGGCCTGAGACAAGTTTACAACACTACTCATGTGGGTAGCATAACCAGTGGTGCAGGTCCACTAGTAGAATTTGATTTACAATCCCTGGGCACACACAGTGCACTTTACTCTGGACCTATCAATACATCAAATATACCAAGCATGGTGAACCAATCAGAATTACACTTTACACAGGGAGCACTTGCATGTTAGCACTGATCAGCAGTGGTAAAGTGCCCAGAGTAACTAAACCAGCAAAAACGAAGTCCAGCATAACAGTCAAAAATACAGGTGGTAGAAGCAAAAAGATTGGGGAAATCACGCCAAGGATGCCAGGTCTAACAGGTGTCAGAAAGGGTGCACTAGTTCAAGGAAATGTCCATATATTTCTTACAGTTTGAACTTCAGTAGATGTGATTTTACCACTTACATTGAAAAACACATCCTCTTTACTGCATAGTTTCTATTTCTTTATTTTATTTATTATTTTGAGTGAATGTGACTTCTTGTTCGAGTTAACAACTCGGGCAGAAAGATAACCACAGTTTGTGTTGTTAAATGAACCCTTCTCCATGCCTCCTTTTCCGGGGACAATACCATCAAAGTAGTGAAAAGCTTGGGGAATAAAAGACTTTGCAGCTATGCCTCGCGACACGGATCCAGGCGAGATCTATGTCACATGGGACGCCCTTTCGTGTAGTAGGAGACAATCAGCTCAGCACTGAAGCAATTGGCATGTGCTTGTGTGCAAAGAAAGAAACGCGTTGAGTGCCTGCAGTCCCATCATCCCATTGTTGCCGCGACAAATTTTCTCCAATTGATGTCTTGTCCATTGTTCCAGCAATGGAACATCTCTCTGGGCGACTGGCACTCGCGACTTCATTACCCTGGGATCATTTATAGCAACATTAGCTCATTCTATGTGGTTTTGGTACTTCATGCGGGGCTGTCCCAAACTGCATTTTTTCCGTCACCCATTTCTAAGGCACATGGAAAACTTCGCTGTTTGGTGACATTTGCAAAGTTTCTCACTTTGACACATCCAAATGCATGAAAATCATGTCATTTGCTTAATTGCATACATTATTACATACTCGCTAACTCTGCAAAAGATACATTTGCAGAGAAAGTTCTGCACACATTTTATAGCGTGACAGAGAGTGATAATAGTGAAAATGTACTCACTCTGCAGAGTAAAACTTTGCATTAGTGAAGTAAAAATAACAAAAAATAGTGACTTTCACAAAAAAAATTCCGGTGACAAAAAAACTTTGCTCACCCCTAAATCGAATGTTGGTGAGCAGATGAATAAGCACGCAGTACAATGGTTTAGTAGCCTTGATGGAGAGACAAATGCTTTGATCATTTGTTTGGTCCTAAATGTTATGTTGTGCTGCCGTGGTTCATTTTGTGTTATGGTACCGACTCCATGATGCATAGCAGCCATTTCAAGGCACAAAAAGGGAAATTTACTAGGGAATGGCACAGTGCGATGCTGCAAGCTATTTTGCAACACTGCGACATTTAAAAAACACAGGGATGCGCCGTATTTACAAGAATGCGGTGCACCCCTGTGTTTTCGCTGGAGCTAAAAGAAGCTCCCTAGTGCCAACACAGACATTCTTGTGCCATTTTGCAAGGATGCCGGCGTTGCAGGGATGATTACTTGAAAATCAGGCACAATGGTGCAAGGGTGTCTCTGTTGCAGGGATGCTAGTTTATGTGCAGGAAGGGACACAATCTTTAAATGTTAGTTGTTCCTTCCATATGTGCTGCAGAACACAGCTCACATAGAAAGAGCAAAAAGTAGGAGAAATAAAGGTATTTCTCCGTGTTGGGCCAATGTAACGCCTGCCATTCAATGGCATTAGTTTTTGGCACTGACTCAGATTTACACATTGTTGCAAATCGGAGGCAGCGTCAAAAAGCAATAGGTGTTGTGGTGGAATGTCCACAGCAACACCCGTTGCATGCCCCTTTCACACAGAAAACTGTGTGAAAGGGTACCGTATTTCCAAAGTTGCGTTAAGCTATGCAAAGTGGCTTAACGTAGCTTTTTAAAAATGGGGCAGGGCATTGCGCTACTGGAACGTCGGTTCCCATCGCAATCTCCTTGTAAACATGCCCCAAAGTTTCTGACGGGAGACAACAAAATAAACGGTTTGAGAAATGGAGCCACCTTTCATTTCAGGGTGGCTTTTTGCTGGATACCTTTGAAAATGTGGACGACCTGTATCTTGGATAAATTCAGGGTTTCAGAATTGAAGTGAATTTCACATGGCACCTTCTATAACTGCTGAATATTAAGAAGTAGAATTTCTTCCCGTTAACCCTGGTCATCATTGATCTAGACTCTGCAAGCTCCCCAAGGTGTGGCAAGATGCTGAAAGAAATAGTCACAGAAGGCCAGAGAGAGAGAGATATACTGTGTAAGAGCATGGGTGAGGTAGAGAACATGTGCCCACTGGAGGTAAAGTTCCTCTTCCATTAGACTAATACTGCCTGCACCACCTCCTTATCTGACATGATTATGTCCGTACATTGCAAAGTTGGATATTGTATCTTCTGTCTCTTCAAAGTCACTGCCTCCCATGCCATCTAGAGAGCTAGAACCCACAGGAATAAGTCTTATTAGCTAGTGCTGCAGTCTAATTTACCCTCCCCTAGATTTTGATTGCTCCAGCTGATGGCTGGGTGCTTGGTTCCTGAGTCGAAACATTCTAGCTCCCTGCCATTGCACATAACTCTCTCTGCGGTTAACGTATGGCGATCACGCTTTCTATGTCATGGCTGTGCAACGTTGTCCCATGTAGGCCAGAGTCTTTCCAGTTTTTACTTTATAACCAGGGTCTACAAATAAGTTATTTTTAGTTCTATTTTATTAAATTTATCACACGTGGGAACCAAGCAAATCAGACACAGTGACTTGGTCTTACCTAGTAGGTCATGTCACCTTTCAAATGTGGTTCGATAATTTGTGCACAAAAACATATATAGAACTGCTCCTCATGGCCACAGTCATCGTTTGACTTAGACAGAACGCATCTTTGTTGCCATACACATATTATCCAAAGTCCACTGGCGTAACGAAACTTGAGGGGGCCTCCATGCATGGCACGTGGTGGGGCCCCCTCCGGGCTCAATCAGGAGCTCAGGAGCCAGAGTGCTGTGCTAAGGGGCCCCTGGAACTTGGGGGCCCCCCACTCAGCGGGGGCTGCAGGGGCCTGTGTTACGCCCATGCCAAAGCCGCTGGTTTTATTCCCACTTCTCTCCCAGATGCCTAATTTCCTCCTCCCACTTCTGTGACAATTTCTCTTGCTCAATCCTCATACAAAGTATGACACCAATTATTGTCAAGGGGCATTATGTGGGTTTATTAAAAGTTCACCTATGAATGAGAATTGTTTCAAAATAAAGTTTTTATGAAAATCTTTTCCTACTAAAGCTCGTTGAGATTGAATTATTTCACTACAGTAACACATTGTGCAAAATCTAGTTTTGAAGGATACATTTTATTTCAAACTATACAAGCTTTTCAGAGTTTGTGAAATGTTACAAATGTTTGTGTTGGGTATTATGGACTTTCACCATCTTACTTATACAGTCTCATCAGAGCATCTAGATTCGTCAAAACTATGTTCATAATGAAGACATTAAGAAAGATCAATATCTTATGCCAAAGTACAACTTTGAGATAACGGTTAAGCCTCACCAACTTCTTGAATCAATGCGGTGAAGAATTCAGTCCTGTTGAAAAATAAAGCAAGTTTACGTATGATCTTTGTCCTCTGCAAAGATTTTCACTGACAAAGACAAAATGACATTCTGCCATTCGGGTGACCCCTTCCCATACTTTTTCTAGGCTATTTGTTGCAATCTTACCTCTCTAGTAGCCATTTGTGGTGACACAATAAAGCATTTGGCTGTAGTGTCCTTGACATAGAAACAAGTCTGAGAAGTGCTAACCGACATCAAGGTTTGCTAGGCCACATCTGGAATTGTGAATTTGATATCAGGGGAGCTGGTTACTCCGGGGGAACCATTTGCCAAAGTAGACATACGATAAGAAAAATGACTTACTTACTTTCAGGGAGATGATGTATGGTGAGAACAATCTAGGGCACTTCTTCCAACTCAACTCTGGTCAATACACCTTTGTAGTAGTCTGAGAGGAAGACGGGTTAGTGACAGCTTAAATCCTAAAGCACACTATGATCATTAGGACCACACAATAAAAGGTTGAGTCAGTAAATTGAAGTTAAAAAGGTTTATTACAAACTCAAACCCAGACTACTGTGAATCAATCTCAAAAACATAGTATAAAAATATAGAATAACCAAAGGGAGACCAAAGCATCTTAATATATTGGTCCTCAATAATAAAGAAGATATACATATCTAAGTAGCCGTGGCATAGAAAAGAAGTAAAAGAATTTGATGACTCACTGAATGGTTTCGATCCTTCTCCCCATACATGGAAAAGATTTGCAGCATACGCTAAACCCTACACTAACTTAAGGCTAGGGGAATCCCTATTGAAGCAAAATAGCATGAAAGGTGTCAGCATCAGAACCTCTGTAGACGTTCTATAAGTAAAGGATAATGTATAGCATGAATCCACACAATTAGAAATGTAAAGAGAGGTCTGTACCTCTGTAATCTAAAACTAATCCAATAGATGTAATCTTTAATAATGGATCAAGCTATATCGTGCTGTACTGTTATATGTGGAATAATATACCAATTCATTTTATCAAGCGAAAACGACAATCAGTCGCAATTTATGAGGTAAGCAGTAACACATATATGTCTCATTCTCACTATTCCCTGGTGAATGCACTGCATTAAATGCATTTTAGCGCACCACCTTACAAACTAAACTTATAGAAGATTAATATCAGCAGTCCAGATGTTTTTGAAAGAAAAATGTTAATATGCACACACATATATCTCAAAACACACAATAGATGCAGTTCTATGCCTTCAGTGCACCACATCTCTTTAGTACATAAGGCCAAGAGTAAATACATATATATGTGGCCTAGCCAAACATAGAAGGATGGAGCCAAAATTATGCTACTCCAGTAGCCTATCAGAATTTCTTTAAATATTGCTCAGTAGGCCATGCTATGACAGAAGACCCCATGCCCTGGAGGATTCCCATGCAATAGTCCATGACTAGGGCGCCAGATGAGGTAGTGTTTGGCACGCTACTTTAATTAACCTTGAAGGCCTTAGACACTGGCCACATGGAAGAACATGCAATAAAATATATTTTTAAACTAAAGAGAATGTGTGTGGGTGTCATACAAAATGACCGAATAAGACGACCATTACCCTGCTTTGCATGCATGCACCGACATTTTGTATTACGCTTTGGACATACTGTTTCAGTTCCTTAGACCAGTGCATGCTTCTCTCTGACACTTGCAGTCCAGCTGACCATGTATTTTAGATCTCTTTTCAATTACCTCGGTTGATCTAGGAATGCCACAAAGGGAGCAAAGTTGAGGAAGGAGAAAAATGACAGCGACATGACATATGTCAAAACTGGCAAAGTACCGAAGGCATCAAAGCCCTCTCCTTCGCCTCCCTGTCCTTCCAACTGTAGCAGGGCTGGAAATAAGGGCGACTTCCACAAATGTTTCTAGGCACGCCATTTAGACAGTCATTCGAAGGCATAGCGTCATGGAGATTCCCGCCTGCCCACCTCCCCCTCCACCCCTCTGGGATGAGAAATTGTATTGATGTCACCTACACCGCACACTGCCAAAACAAGTGAAAACAGCCACACCGAGTGTGCAAGAAGCTGTGTCTAATTACATTTTCGAATGCTGTCTTCGAAAAAAAGTGAGACGTAGCATTTCGAAAAGTCATTAGCATTTCACAGATAAGGCAGGCCCTTTTGGGAGATTTTTTTACGAGGGTGTGAATGAGATGAAATAGCCGGAGGACGATTCTTTGAAAGGGGAGAGCTTGAAAGGTTATTTTTTCTTACTAATATTGAAGTGGCTGGTAGTAGGAGAGATATTGCCCCGGCAGCCATCGCCCTTCTCCCAAAGCAATATGAGAACTGTGAAGATCTGAAATTGAGGGCACCTTGGCCGAGAAATCGATTAGCGAGCTGAGAGAGCTTGTGAATTGGATGTCTGGCCATTTTCAGTAATAAATTGTGAAATAGTCCGTGAATAAGCAGTTCACAGGGTTCAAAATTACCCCCTAGGAAATGTTCCAGCCCCTCGGATACATTACAGAGGCGAAGCTCCGTTTTAATGCGCAGCTTATTAGCTGTTAAATATGTATGTTGTTCCTCGGCCTTACAGAAAAACGGACAGGGTCATATGGTGTCTTAAGAGCTTCAGCTTATTTTGGCGACTGTTTATGTGGATGCTTTTGTTTTGGTCGGGTCAACGAGGTGGCCGGTTCGTCAAGGACACAAGTAAACTAGCTGTGTGATCCACCATATGGAAAATGTTAGTAGCTGTACCAGGGAATTTAAGAGAGTGTTTTCCATAGCCCATCTCAAGCGTGAGCATTAATGTTTAAGCGAATCTCCCTTTAGGGCTATACTCGGAACCCAAAGCAGCCCAGGTAATTTTGTCGGAGAGCGTGCCCCCCAATCCCTGAGGGGAGGGGGTACAAGTGTGAAGCACTGCTGCTTTTGTTACTTTGTCCCGATATTGCAACACTGCTGCCAAACTGGCCTCCGTCCTTCCAGCCTGCCAGCCCTGCTTAAGGGCCCCGGCCCACACATACCTGCTTACATCAAGGGGAATGCTCGCACCTGCATCACCAGTATCCTCTTGGAACAGGGCCTGCGCCAGTCCACCTCGTGGTCTGAATCTCTTCTCTGTACCAGTTCACCTATACATGCTGCTGGTGCCCACCCAATACTCCATATGGGAGAATGCACAGTGCAGGCTATCTGAAGTCACATGTCCATTCCTTTTGATGTTCCTAATTTTGAAGTCTGTCAGTTCACAACTTCACAATTGTTTTGTGTTTTTAAAAAAAAAAAGATAGTCATTCCCTCTCTGGTGTGGCTTAAAGACAGATGCCGCCCATCCCATTTGAGAGCAGATGGTCATGGCAGCACTGGTTTAGTGTAGAGAAGATGCTAATGCTTATGACTCGTCACATTAAGGATAATTAATGCTCCTGCCTGCAATAGTTCACTTCAGTGATGTACATGTGTGCCAAACGTACCTGCTTTTCATCCTGCACGGTCCAGCCTGCCTTTTGGCTTTCAAGATGTTTGAGGGCATCAATAACAGACCTGCACCATCTGTCTCTAATGCCACTGGCGTAACAAACCATGAGGGGGCCTCCCTGCAAGGCACCTTCGGGGGGGGCCTCCAGGCTCAATCAGGAGCCCTGCAGCCAGAGTGCTCTGCTGAGGGGGCCCCCTGGAGCTTGGGGCCCCCCGCATTTCGGGGGCTGTTGGGGCCTGTGTTACGCACCTGTCTAATGCCAGCTCACCTCTTGAATGCTCGTGAGTGAAGCCTACCTTTTCTGTATGCCTGTTCCCACATCTTCCACTGCCACCAATAGCTGTGAAAGACTTCTAGTTCTCAAAAATACACTCGTGTGTATCCCTCACAATGCAACAACGTCTTGATGTATAACAACCTCAACGCCTTTCCTGTCTCCCCATCTACCACCTCCATGCAGAGCACTGCATGCTCTGCCATTTTGCATGGCACACAAATCTTCCTCCTCTTGATCACAAAACGTCACCTGTTTCTATAAGAAACTTGGCTCAAATTTGAGAGCATTTAGTTGAATAACTGAAGTGTGCATTCCAAAAACTCTTTTCTGATTGCTGCATAAAGCTATTCAAACATTCTCCGCCGAAGAAGGTGTCATTACAACCAAACACAGAGCCCACCCTACCACTGTTGCCATGATCCCCGTGCACTTCCTCAGTCCTGAAAGGCGAGCTGCTTAAGTTGAAAAAAACAGGCACCCTGCTAGAGATCAATCAGTACTCAATTTCACAATTCTGTTTGCACACTGTTCTGACATCAGTCGGCATTTGTTTGCCAATTTTGTTTAAAAAAACATTCTTTTAGTTTGAGTGCACTATGCAATATGTAATATGATAATGTAAATAATAATAAACTATTTTTCATTAAAAATATTGGCAATGCTTTTTGTTCGTTTAGGATTATATTGTCTGTACATCAGGATTGAGAAATGGATTAGTGATTTATGGTCTCTTGGGGAATGTTTTGTTACAAGTAAAATACACCTTGTACCATAGGTCCATAAAAGAATGAAGCATGTTCAAAGAGAGGGACCTACTGAATCTGAACTTCTGTTTAGTTCTCCATCCACATTAAAGTCTTTCATTTCTCGCCTCATCTTTTTATTCTCCTGTACTTTGATAGATTTCTGAATCCTGGGTCCACATATCTCACAAACATCTACCCATGGGAGAGTTCAGTTTTTGTATCTCTTTCTAATGTTCCCACCCAGTGCAATTACCACTTCTCTAGAACCATTGCCCACAGACACATTGTTACACTCCTCCTTCAATTCTTTATCATACCTAAAGTAGTAACTTACTTGTTATGCTCTTCATTTCAAACAGCATTCCCCCCACCCCATTCAAGAGCAACAAACACCATTGGGAATCTGGCAAAATTATTTTCAGAGCGTTCACAATCTTAGGCCATGACCTACTCTAATTTCTCTTTACCCAGTCATCCTTGGATTAAGATTACTCTGATCTCCACTTGCCCTATTCTAAACCTTAAACAGTATAACCTTCCTCTGCTCTACTGTTGGAACTCACCCTTTCTGTAGGGTCCCACCCAAATGATTTGCCTTTCTCCTCCAGTTTTTGTTGACTTTAGGGCTCTGGGCACTTTACGACTTCTAACTAAGGTTTAAGTGCAAATGCTCTGTATCCAAAACATGGTAACATTGGCTTATCCACAATTGGCATATTGAATTTACTCATACGTCCCTAGTAAAGTGCACTGTATGTGCCATGGGCCTGCAAAAGAAATGCTACTAGTGGGCCTGCAGTGCTGATTGTGACACCCTCATTGTTGCCCTTTAAACATTGCTCAGACGTGCCACTGCAGAGCCTGTGTGTGCAGTTAAAACTGTCATTTCGACCTGGCAAGTTAACCTACTTGCTAGGGCCAAACCTTTCCTTTTATTACATATACGTCATCCCCAAGGTAGGCCCTAGGCAACCCTATGGGCAGTGTGCAGTGTATTTATGTATTTAAAATTAGGACCAGCACTTTTGAGTTTTACATATCCTGGTAGTAAAAAACGGCTAAATTCGTTCTTCACTACTGCAAGACCTGTCTCTCCTATAGGTTAACATTGGAGTTGCCTTCAACACCATTTAAGTTTAATTTCCAATTGGGAAAATATAGAGATTTGGAGTTTGGGATCCCTGGACTCAAACAATTTAAAATCACAACTGATAGTGAAGTCGGATTTTTTAAATTGTAAGTCTGAATATGCCACTTTTACAAAGTTGGCATTTTCCTACTTTAACCCTTCTGTGCTTCTGCCTGTCTCTGAATACATGTCTGGGTTGGATGACAGCTGGGCTTTGTGCATTCCCTCTAGACCAGTGGTTCCCAAACATTTTTGACCCGCAACTCCCTTGACCCATTGGCTATTGCACATGGCTCCCCACTGTTACTTTTTTTTGGAGGGTGGGGTGGATGTGAGCCCGGCCTCTGGAGTTCTTGCATTTTTCACCCTGAAAATAATGTTGATGAAGCTGACAAATATATTATAATCATATACGCAGGGTGTTTTGTAATACTACTACTAATAATAAAATATTCCTAGTTACACTTCTTTGCCCATGCCTTTTTTAGAGTGCCCTCTCAAACTTTTTTATCCCACTTATAGTGCCAGATAGCACCCTTATGCATGTAGGCTCCATTGCCAAAGTGTTTCTGCGCTTGAAGAATATTTGCATGCACTTCCATTTCTATCCATGTCATACAAGGCAACACACCTGTCTCAGCAGGGTGACTCGCGATTTTTAAACCACATATAGCTTTATTTTTGCTGTCTCCTCCCTAAAATTGAATCCAAATCAATTCAAGTAAAGTAAATGCCTCTTTTTTTTTTTTAAACATCACTCTTTCTTGTTTTAAAAAGTTGGCATTATGCTGTATATGGTGTTTTACTTCCCTGTGCTCAAGGAGAGAGCAGTCCTGTCTGGAAATATGTGTGTACTGAAATAAATGTGTACTGGAAGTACCTATGATTAAAGTACAAATGTCAATACTTTAATACTTAGTGTGTTTAATAGACAGCACAACTGTACTTTCCTGATAACTTGCATTGGTGTAAAATGCATTTGGAAAAAAACGAAACTATTAACGAGTCTAACAAAATAAATCGGGCTTCTTCCGCTTACTTTGGGAGTGTTGGAATGTGGGGATCCAGTGAAATATGGAGGTCATCTACCTCGACATGCCATCAATTAGGCACTACGTTTACAGCTTTACACTTACAAATCATCGACATCATGCATTTAAGTCTAATTAGTTTAAATAAAGCCAACAATCCCCTTCAACATTAAATGCATTAAAGTGCTTGGTGTGCGACTCCCCAGGGAGCTACGCCACACAGTTTGGTAACCACTGCTCTAGACAGTCACACAAAGGGAGCTGGGGTGTGACATTTGCATCCTGATGGCCCAGCCCCAGGCCGATGGGCCTTCTGAGGTAGATTGGGAGGGAGGAGCTGACACTTGCACCTGAATAGGGCTGTGTCTATCCCCACAAAATTAGTTTTATACTCCCCTGTAGTGAGTCTGGAGCCAGGGCAGGAAACACCGGGACCTTGTGATTTTCAAAGGCCTTTGTGAAGTCTTCCCCACTTCAAAGGCACATATGGGTATAAGTACTGGACCTCTGACATCCCCAAATCAGAACTTTACTGGAACCAAGGTCATTCTGCCTGAATGAAGAGCTGCTGTGCTGTAGGAGGGACTGCCACTTTGCTACCTGAATTGCTGTGTTGGCCTGCTGCCTGCTGATAGCTGTGCTGTAGGAGGGACTACCACTTTGCTAACCGCACTCCTGTATTGGCCTGCTGCTTCTTGCCTGTGAGTGAGAAAGACTGGACCTGTTCTCTATATCCTTGAAGCCAAGTTTCTCCAAGGGCTAGCTGGCTGTCATCCTGTTTTCTGAATTCTCAGGGTCACAAAAGACTTCTTGCAATTCTGCTAGTGCTGCTGGACTCTGCTATCTGTGAGTCCTACCATTGCCTGAGGTGTCCCCTCCAGTCCTGGGCCTCGGAAGTGGTTTCTACAGCTGTTTTCTCCAAAAATTGATGCAGTGACCCCTTTGCACTGATCGGAACTGGCACAGTGCTCTCCGATGCAGAAGTTGTGCCAATTCCATGATGATGCGGTTCACAACTGCGAGGTTCCACAATGACGCAGTGCTGATCTAAAGACGCCGCTGTGAGACTCAGCTTCAATTTAGAGCTGATCATTTGATACCAACTTCGAGGCTCAACTCCGAAGCCTCAACCTGACTGTGTAATTCAGAAAAAACGCATCGAGTCTTCAATGTCAACACTTGCTCCATACAAAGGTACTGTTTAGTAAGTCCTGCATGGATCCTGTAGCCAGCCTGCCTTCCATCACGGTCACCCTGAACTTTGGATCTACCCCAGTCAAGAGAAAACGCAAGTAACCTTTTAGCACTATTGACTTCTAAGCACTATTTTTGGCTTTAATCTTCAAAAATTCATATCTTTACTTCTTTTTTGGATTTTTGTCATTTTGGTCTTGTTTTACTCAGATAAATAGTCTCTATTTTTTAAACTGGTGTGGAGATTTGTTGTGGTGTTATCACTGTTTTACTGTAATTTATGTGATGCGCAAATACTTTACACATTGCCTCTTAAGTTAAGCCTGACTCATCTGTGCCAAGCTACCGGAGGGTGTGCACAAGTTAATTTGGGTTGTGTGTCTGACTTACCCTGACAAGGATTGTGGGCCCTACTTAGACAGGGTGAAAACCTCTTCCACCTAGAGACCCAATTCCTAGCATCTACTCATATGTGCACACCCATCCCCTTTGGTCCCAACCATCAATGAACCATTTAAAACCAATCTGCTGCCACCTGCACATCATCTTGTGGAAGAACAGCATCAGTCCCAGCAGAGATGCTAGTCTGCTCCTTCAATCATCATACTGTTTAGAGCTTTTCCTCACAGGTAGATTCCAGTCTACCCTAAATAGGTTCTGGCTGATGTCCCAGGGGCGCTCCGAAGTAGAGGCTTTATCTCCAAGCGCTAACCCATCCAACGTGGATGCACTGGATTCGATTCGAATAGGGGAACCTTTCAGAAACCTATCTGCTGCTAAAGTACTCCTGCTGCCTAGAACAAGCATCTGAGGAAGCCGAGTCTTCGCCCACCCGTCTCCCGCCGCCTGACCCTTGTTCCATCTGTGGGTCGGACCGCTGAGCGGAGCGCGGTGCTGCGGCTTGCCAAAACTACATTTCCCAGCATTCCCGGCGACGCTGACCGCGTCAATCGAGCGCCAGGAGGCGCATAAAATTGTTGTCACCCCCGTCTCGCGGGACGCCGGGCGAAGCCCGGGCCAAGGGCGGGCCCGTTTTAGCCCGTTCTAGACTGTGAGAGACTGGACTGGGCCAGCCCTCTGTCCCCTAACCTCAAATACACCTGTGGTAAGACGATATATATTCATATTCAAAGTGTAATTGACTTATTATATTTACCATCAGGGCATTTCTGCCCAGGTTTGACTGATCATAATGTCGAGACAAAAAACACCTGTCACCCTGGCAAACACAATGGACAATTATTTGGTCCAGGTAGTGGCAAAGATTAATAATGATCGGAGGTCTTCCCTGGGACTTATGGATTCCCCACCTTGTGCCCAAATTAACCAATCAGGGATATTCCAGTCTGCTAGAGATGAAATCACCACCATCGACCCGATTGAGGACCCCTATGATTCTTCCACAATAAATGTATCCACGGCTTCTATTGTCCAACAACTTGATCCCTTTGTTGATCTACTCATCCTAGAAGAGCCAAATAAATCTGACACAATTGTGGAGCTAGATCCAGAGAGCAACGCTCCTCCCACTCCTGTCCCTGCACCAAGAGCTAAAAAAGGGATTACTAAGGTACCTCCTAGAAGAGGTGGCCTACGTTCCTGTAAAACTAAATCTGTAACCCCACCAAGAAGAGCAAAGAAAAGGGTGGAAGAAGGGATAAGGAAAGAAGAGAACGAAAGTGTAGATTGGGAGGATACCTTTTTAAATAAGCTCATGGGAACACTGGAGTCCAAATTATCAGGGTTAATGAAACCTCTTATATCAAAAGTAGACCAATTAGCTAATAAAGTTAATAAATTAGAGACCCTCCTAAGAAAAACCAATGAGGGGGTGGGGGAAATATCAAACCTAATAATAACCAAATTTGAACATATAGAGGCTGCAGGGAAAACACTTGGGGGAATTATAAATACAGGCCTACAAATTCCACCTGACCATATTCATCAAGCCTGCTCTGGACATGGTGAGACTCCTAATACCGCCTCAACATTAGAAACAGTACAACCAGTAGGCAATACTGCCTCTGAGACTCTTAATCCAGAAACTGGCCCAGTTGAATTAATCGTTGAAGCTTCCCCCTTGATTCTAGTACTTGCAAACACACCAACGCTGAAAATAGGGCAGATCGAGTCCTCGGACTCCTTACGAAATAAGGCTTTGCAGTGGCTTAGCAATAACATGCACATATCCCCCTGGGGTAAGGAAAAATTATCTGATGATCTGCTCATAGCAAGAAGGGTTAAGTGGATAGGCACTAAGGCAAAGAAATTTCAAGGGGATTGTGTGGTTTTGAATTTTAAGGGCCCTGAAGTTTTATCTGATGTCCTACGGAACATCTTCCCTCCACAACTTAGAACAGCAGAAATAATACCACTGACACTGGATTTCTTCTATAGTAGAAGAGGACTAGTAGCTAAACCTAGCATATTGAGAACAAAGTGGACAGTTGTGGGAAATAGAAGGGCCAGGACTGACCCATTATACGAGTGGGGGTTAAGGTTGGATAACCACTAATCCGCGCTATCTGACCTAAACGAGTGTGATTGACTCGCATGTGCTTTTCCTGTCGCTCCTGAAATCCAGCTGCACCAGGGACATGATAGGACTCTTATTTCTAATGAGCCTGTATTAGATAAATTGACCCCGGTCTCTAAGGCATCCCCCACTCCCTCCCCAGAGGATTTAAGTAGAGTTTGGATGGGGCAAAAAAGAACACTAGAGGTAATTGAGAATCCACCAATATTGAATGGTGACTTAGCGCCAGGTATAGAACTCGAAGATCGAATATACACTTCTGATATTGATCAGATTCAGCACCAACTGGACATATTGCCATTATCTATTATTTCTTGGAATATAGCTGGCATTACAAACAAGCTAAACATCCCAGATTGGGTCGATTTTATCGACCTTTACGATATAATAATGTTGCAAGAAACTTGGGCGCTCACCCCAATTTTCCGGCAAGGGTATTTGAACTTTCATGTCCCAGCCATAAGAAACCGAGTGGGTCGACACTCTGGGGGCCTGTTAATTTGGGTACGTCAAACATTGAATTGCTCAGTTAAACAAAGGTCTATACCCTCTAATGATATTATAGCTCTTGACATTAGTTGGCAAAATGGTCAACAACTAGCCCTGTTCAATCTCTATTCCAGGGGAGTTGGTAGGGGTAAACCATCAGAGACCCTAACGACCCTCGAGCATTATATTGAAATGCTACCAGTGCTACCCCATGTAATAATAGGCGGGGATTTTAACACCACCTTCGAACCTTTGGGCGAAGAGGATAGGACCCTGGCCGAAGATGAGGATACCAAGTGGAGAATTCCCCAATTGGATATCCCAGCAAATAGAAAATGGAGCACAGTAGCAATCCAACTGAAGAGTCTTTGTCTATCAAGAGGGCTCAGAGCAGTAAATGGACGGGCATCCTCTGATTTAATGGGGAAAAATACATTCGATAACGGTCGAGCAGCCAGCAGAATAGATTATATACTACTGGACGTAAGGGCTTGGGATAAATTGGTGGATATGGAAGTGAAAGACAAAATAGAAAGTGATCACAATCCACTGTGCCTGACACTCCATCCCTACCATGAAATGTCCGATCTTCCAAGAGGGAACCAAATGGTGACGCAAGATCTTGTAAGCTCAAACAATCTTCGCCACCTGAAGTGGAGTATGCTCTTAGAAGATGTTGTCAATCTAGAGACTCTAAAGGAATTAGTGGTGACCGAGGTATTCAAGATTAAGTGCCATTATGGGAGGACTGATTTTACAGACTACATGATGGCTGCCCACGAGAAACTATTTTCGAAAATTCAAAGTTTCTTTGTTAAAACAGTAGCCTCAAATAAAAAGAAAAAAGTCCAAGAGAGTAAAGGGTGGTATGATAGGAGTTGCAGGATAGCACGAGATAACCTTAGCGTGGAACTGAGAACAGGAAATGCAACAGCAGTAAGGTTGGCGAGAAACCAGTATAGACAGGTCCAAAAACTGGCAAAGAAGCGTTGGGATGAGGAATGTTGGCGCGAACTCAAGGAGGCGTGTGCCTCCAAGGATTCTAAGCGCTTCTGGACCACAGTAAAATGGGAAAAGGCTGGCACAGCACTCCATCCTACGAACCATGTTTCGAAAAGCAATTGGGTGGAATACTTCCAACCACAGTATGCTTGTAATCCCATATTTATCATTGGTTGTCCGCCTCCACAAGTCTTCTACAAATCTCCAATATTTGTTGAAAAGGATGTGAGTATTGTACTGGATTGTGTGGCTGGGGGCAAAGCTCCAGGCATGGATGGAATTCCGGCTGATATATTTTTATCGGATCGTAATTCCTGGTGTACCTATTTTGCAATGCTGGCTAATGCGGTGGCAATGGGAGGGAAAGTGCCTGCCTCATGGAAGGGAGCCGAGATTATTCCCATATTCAAGAAAGGTGATAGAACCCTGGCCAAAAATTATAGACCCATTAGTCTGATTGATACAGCACAAAAACTAATGGGCCGATTAGTCCAAAATAAACTGCAGCAATGGATCAACGAAAATAATATCTTGTCATCTTATCAAGCTGGATTTCGCCCTCTAACTAGCAGCGTTGATCAAGTCCTCCACTTTTTAACCATCTACTGGAGAAACGTTACTCTAAAGAAGGGGACATTGTATGCAGTTTTTGTGGACCTAAAAGCCGCTTTCGACTTGGTCCCCAGAGAAAAACTCTGGCAGACCTTGGCGGACGTGGGCTTAAGCCAGGAATTGCTTACACTCCTTGTTCGTCTCCACGAAAATAATTTTGCAAGAATAAGGTGGGGCAAGCAAGGAGAAGTGACTGATCCCTTTCCGGTAGAGCGTGGGGTGAGGCAAGGGTGTGTCCTGGCACCGACTCTCTTCTCAATTTATATAAATGGCATCGTTGAGCATCTAGAGAAGATTGCTAGTGACGCCCCAGTAATCGCAGGCTCTCGTGTACCTGTCCTCATGTTCGCGGATGACACGCTCTTACTTTCCCGCACCCCCAGTGGGCTTCAAAAAGTGGTTGATGCCTTTGGTATATTTTGTGACGAGAGGGGCCTTGAACTGAACACCTCTAAAACAAAATTCATGTGCCTCAACCAGCAGTCCACCTTCAAAGGTGTAATAAAATATAAAGGTACACCCTTAGAAAGGGTGGACTCTTTCTCTTACCTAGGTATCACTCTACAAGGAAAAATGAGTTGGAAACCACACATAACCACAACCTTACTAAAGTTTAGGCAGCTAGCAGGCGCAATTACCCTAAAACACCGCTCCTCGCTGACAAAGCCAGTAAATTGTGTGTTGGAAATATATTCTATGAAAGTACTGGGGGCTTGCTTATATGGCTCTGAATTATGGGGGTTTTCTAATTTGAGAGAACTGGGCCGAGCAGAAAACAGGTTTTTACGAGGGATTGTGATGGTCCCCCAAAGCACACCCACAATCCCACTAAAATTGGATATGGGAAGAAAAGGAATAGAGGACATAGCGAGGCTACGCCCTCTTCTATATTGGAGACGGATTATGGTGACCCCAGAATTAAGCCATTATGCGGCGGCACTGACGGACGTTATTAAATTCGACCGTTTCCATACTATCCCATGGCTAAGGGAGCTCCGGGGACTCCTTATAAAACTGAACTTGAATCATCTATGGGACACCAAAGACGCAACCTGCTTTCCTACGAAGGCAAAGCTGAAAGATCTATATTGGGAAATGGTATATCTTACAATGTTTAGTGACGGCACAAGCACAAGCCTAACATCTCGCTTCTTAGACATAAAAATGTACCCTTCTTGCGAAATTTTTTGGGATATTATTGAAAAACCCTATGATAGAAAACTTTATTTTCAATTTCGCATAGGTACACTCCCGGTGAATGCGTTTAAGAAGCACTGGTCCCCAGCATGGGATGAACATTGCCACCACTGTAATGAACAAATTGAGCACATTTCCCATCTTTTGTTCTGTTGCCCATTGTACTCGTCCCCCAGACGGAAATGGTTAAAACCTGTGTGCTCTAGTTTGGGAACCCGCAGCCAATCCGTAGCCCTAAGGATACTTGAAACAGATTGTTCCATATTGCTTGTGGTTGGGGTAGCAAAATTTCTGGCTTGGTCATGGTTAATTCGTACTCGTTCACTTATGGCAATTGCATCGTAATGAAATTATGTATATTCCTAATCTTGCACTTTGCCATATGGATTATTGTATTTTATTTATAGAAAAATCTATATTTTAAGAAATCTGATAAATTGAAGTACTTGTATTCTTATTATGTATTTATTCGACATTTCATGTTTAATATGTATTTTTAGAAGTATTTTTTATATGTAGTATTTATTGTATTAGGGATAGGGGAATGCTTTTATGACAAATGTCGAATAAAGCTTTAAAACCGAAACCGGTTCTGGCATTCCTCTAACCCTTATGGGAAAACCTATTCCTTGATCACAGGCCGTGTCTTCCAGACTCAATGGCCCCTTCATAGACCGTGTGATAAACATTCAAAAGGAACTTTGGGCCAAATGTAAAAAGAAGAGGAATTGCGATTTTCCAAATAGCGATGTTATGCAAATTGATATTTGGAAACCGCTATTCCTTATGTATGAAGCATTTTGTTTCATACTTGCGATTCCTAGTGGATTGCAAATCGAACTGTCTCATGAATATTATTGAGGTAGGCTGCAGTTTTCAACCCATTAGGAATCACAGCCATCACAGGGATGGTGTCCTGCTGAGGTGAGCCAGTCACCATGTCTGTGATTGCATTTGGATAAAGGCTTTTTTTCTTTTTGTTGAAATGCAAGCCGTTTTCTTAAAGGAAAGCAGAATATGTTTCAACAATAAAAAAAAAGAAACATTTTGTTTTCATTTTTTAAGAGTCTCCAACACACACTCCCACCATTACCTTTTAGGTTGAGGCTCTGCTTTTCTCTGTTTGACCCTCCCTTTTGTGCATTAAATAAATAACCTCTGTACTGGCCAGTGACTGTCCCACCAGATTACAGCCACTGCATTCTAAACCTTGTATCTGTCCTCCCTCTTCAAACACTTCTTTCATTTCTGAAAACACCCACCCTGTTCTTTGTAACTACCATCCAAAAGATGGTTTCCCTTGACATTTTAGGATACTTGAAAAGATTAGAGTCTCTCTGCATCCAAAACGACTGAAGCACCAACCTGTGGGGAACTCGTGTTAATCAGGACTTTAAGAATTTAGTCTAATTGCTTGCTGGAATTATATTTGGATACAAAAAATGGATGGAATGCTTGAATTAAGCTCAGCTGCTGGTATTTACTCGGGTGGAATTTCAGTCCATCTTTATTTTGCACACCATCCCAAATCAGCATTCCACTTGCTCCAGTGCTTAATTTGAGTCAGTGGTTTCCAGTGTGCCGGCACGGGCACTTAACTGACGGACCCTTCACTTACTACAGCTGCCACTTGGTGGCACTGTTTGTGTAAATTGAAGATGACAGAAAAACAGTTCTTTGCTAATTCAATATACATTCAAAACAACTAATACCTGCCACCCATTCCATTATTAAGGCTTTGGTGGCTTCGAACAGTCTGAAATGTCACACTTGTATCATTGTGATGGTTAGTAGTTGAGTAAGTACAGTGGGAATGTGTGGTGCAAATTGCGGTGGCCTACCGACAATGGCCCCATTACTTATTTTTTACAAATTAAGTACTGAATTGCTCTAATGGGATCAGTCCCAGGCCAGGTTCTCTCCGAAGTGGAACACAAGCAACCTCTAATCAAGATGTAGGAAACAGTGTAAATCAAAATATGATTAGCAAAGATATCTCTTGACTTAAATATTGCGTTCTAAATATCCTTTACAAAATAGCATCCCATTGGGTGTAGATTGTCTAATTTTAATTCCAATGGGCCAGTATTTTTATACACAATATTAAGACATCATATTTCTGTCAGACAATGTTTTACTTGTGATATTCTGGTACCATACTACTGAAAAAATATCAAGCTAAAACTCCTCAACACAAATAATTTCAAACTGGGACTGTTAAGAAAGGAACTGATGCCATTATAAACACAGCTAGACAAACATAAAATAAATGTGGAAGGTTGTGCTTCCACTTCTCGCTAATTGGATTAACATTGGGTATTTTATACAGCCTTGACCTTTATTAAGAGAAGTGAGACAAGCATCAATTGAATACCCTGGATTACTAACATTATTTGATGTAACAAAATTGTCCTCACCAATGTGTGATAAACAGACACTTCACAGGAGATTTGACAGGGCACACTAAATTGTTATTCGCCTCTCAAATATTATGGCCAATTGCGCTCAGCATTCAAAAAGTCTTAATACACAGTGGCGTGGAAAGTGGGGGACGGGGGGCATGAATTTTGGGGGTGGCAGCCTCCCCCTCACCCACTGCTCTTACCTGCAGCTGTGGCAGGGCAGTGGCCTCAAGAATCGCCCCGCACCCCCCACTCTTACATTCGGCCACATGGAAGCATAAGGCCTAGCTATGCCACTGTTAACAAGATATCACTTAAATGGTACGTTACATTAAAAACTTAATATGAATTGTAATCCCCTGTCCAGTTATTCTGCACAGGTCTGGTCAAACACGTAGTAGGAAAACACACACTAACAGATTTGCGAGGGCACTGAACCCACATGTGCGTTCTTAGTCTTAGTGGCTTGTACTCAGACTCCTTGTCTCTTCCATTGCATTTAGAGACACACCTACCCACTGACACTAGTGATTCCATTCCTTTCTCTGACTCTAGAGGCAGTGGCCTACCAAAGGAATGTGACCAGCATGAGCTGATGACATTCTGCCAGTTTTTCCTGCACATGAAGATTGCACTCCCTAATCCCTTTCATTAACAGTAGGCATTGAGTTCTTGCAATTTTCATGCTAAGGAACCTCAGAAATGCGTGAATGGGCCAGCACATAAAGATCCTGGCTCATATCTATGGAGACCTAAACTCAGAGCTCTAAAGTACTCCAGTACTCTATGCACACAATTTTGCTGCAGTGGTCCTTCAAGCGGTGCACTTTTACTGCTCTGATTGTTCACACTGCTCAACATTTCCTCCGACGGCAGTGGCTCTAATAGGCTCTCTCCGGTATCTTGACTTACCTGCATCCCCTCTAGTGTAGGGGGCCTCCAACCCATCGGGATGGCCACCATTCAGCCAAAGAACAATGAGTAGCTTTGATATATGGGTATCTGAGAGCCCTCTCATCACATTCTCCAGGGGGCTCCATCATTTTGCATAATGCCATTTCCTAAAGGCGAGACTGCCTGCTGTAGCCATGTCTATTTATAGGGCAACCCTGGGAGCTTGACCAGGCCTGGGAAGCAGCTGGTGAAGCCCACAAAGGACACTCATAGGAAATGGCCTGTAGTGACTAAGCCTCAGAGAAGGTCTCAGCCTTCAACTCCTACCTCGAGCTCATGCATCACTAAGACATTTCAAAGATACATCACACCAATTCAAACATAAAACATTTCAGGGGCAGAGTCACCATGCCCTGCTAAAAATGCACAAAAAGGATACAAAGTGGCACAAGGGCTTGATAAAGTATTTCGTTTTCACCACAAACTGTTTTTGCCATTAAAGTAGTACAAATAGTGCTGTGCTCTGCTTTTAGCTACTTTGCATCAAGTAGGCTTTCCATGAGTGGTACTTGGGAATTCCAAAGCCACCATCTACTGATTCTGACTCAAACCCAAATCTACAAAGTCCTTGAAACAAGCGTTAAGTAGGAGAAATAATTTATTTCTACTAACTTTTCCCACATTCCATATGTGCTGCTCTGTACAGCGCACATTCGATCTGTGAAATGTTTTGAAGTTTGCCTAAGCATTGGATATCATATTGGAAGTCTAGCCTTCCAGTACCAAAATGATGCTAAACATAACTCATACACATTTGCAATGCAGTGCCAAGGTGAGGGAATTCCCTACTCTGTGATGAGTTTATACCTGAGAGAACGGAAGCTCAAGAGGCACTATGTGTTTGATCTAGAATTGGATGGTAGTGGAAAATATTCAGATGTCTAGGGTAATGGTTAACCTGTCAGAGAAGACTCAGATGCAATTTCCTTCACCATATTATCTACATGGTTGAGGAAATTCCACCAGTGGATTCTCCTACGGTTTTAGCATTTCCTCTGGAAATTAATTTTCAGTTTCCACCCAACTCCCCATCAGACGCTCAGCCAAGGTTTTCAATGAGATACTTCACAAGACATATTTTCGTATATCACATTTTTATTTACGATATGCAGTTTTGCCATGACAACAAAGATCTGACTACATGCTTTAGATGCACAAAGATATACAAAACATATTAATGTTAGGAAGGAGATTATGGTCAAGACTCTTGAATTTGAAACCTGACCATTTGGGTTCTAACTCTGTGAAAATCGTGTTTCTCGGCAAATCACTTAATCTCCTTATTCGTCAAAATAATTGTAAAGGTCGGAAATGTAAATCAAGTGTTACTGTGTGAAATGTAATGTCATCATGTAACTTAACTGTGTGTATACCAAATGTGTCATTATGTAACTTAACTGTGCATATAACAATTAACAAATATTAAAAAATGGCATTATGTAACTTAACTGTGTATATACCAAATGTGTTTATACAATCTTCTCTCGTCCCCCAACAGTCCTTCTATTAGTATACTGTGCTCTAATGCTACACAGATAGCTTTGCGCTATGCAAATACTAATACATGCAGAAAGGAAAGTGAACCCTCCACGTTTTAATTAGGTTTCCTCCCCTGCACGAGTCTTTAAATCACCTCCTTGCCCTATGCTCAAATCCTGGAAGAGCCGGCTCAAACCTTTTGCCTATTTTAGTTTAATAAAATGGCTTCCATTGTGTTTGATCATAAAACCTATTTTAATGTACCCAAATCAATTCAGATTGTGATGTGTGCTGCACAATTGTGCAACACTGTCACCAAGCTCTTATTTCTCGTGTTGCACAGCTGAAAGTGTAAAACGTAAGAGAATAAAATAGGGCAGAGAGTGGAGGAAAGTTCAGACAAGGGGAAGTCACAAAGCACCTTCTTGCTCACTGCTTATCTGAAAGACTCCCAGCCGAGAGCTCATCTTTTCCGGGTCCATGAGTGATTAGACCTTCCTGGTCAGATTTCTCTTAGCTTTGGGGGATTTTTTTTGTTCTCAATGCCAGACCCAAAGCCAGGGAGACTGGCTACACATATTCTTCACCTGCCCAAAGCTTTAAGCTTTCTGGTGTAAGATCTTTATCTCAATAAGTCAGGCAATCAAAAAGAAGATTGACCCCCAGGCAGAATGAGCTCTTTTTGTAAAGTGAGGGCAGACTTGACCAAAGCAGAAGAAACATACATGGCAATTTGCTCTATAGTGGCTCGTTCCTTAATTCTCCAAAATTGGAGATCTGTAGAAGTACCATGCTATTTTAAATGGTTAAATAAAATACAAAAGACAAGAAGGTTTTAAGAAGCATATGCCAGGAGGGCCGGTTCAATTAAGAAATTTACAGCTGTCTGGGTTTTTTGGATCAACTGCAAGATAATGTCAGAAGTGGAGCATTTTAGTATGTGGCATTTTTTGTCCCCATATTTAGGGGAGTATTTTAATGCCGCCATCTGCAGCATGGGTGTTAAGCTCGCAATGTCCGTTGCCGGTTTGGTTCATTGTTGCTCTTCAGCATTTCTGTGGATTATGGATAGAAGTGATCAAGGATTTTAGCCAGTAGTGATCTTTAGGTTGTAATAATGATAATAGTGTCTAGTAACTATGTATATAGCACTTTATGTTCCCATAAATAAGGGAAGGCACGGTTGCACTTTAATGTCTAGCACTTTAGCAGATTGCACCTTATGTCCCTAAATTTAAGGGAAGTAATTATAGCATGTGAGCACTTTAGGGAAAGAACTCTGGGGCATATTATCAAAAAACGGCGTTAAAATTATAGCCGCTTTAGCGGCAGAAAACTGCCGCTAAAGCGGCGATAATGGGCTTGATAATATGCCCTCGAGAATTCCCATAGAAGCCCATGTTCTGGTGTCAACATGGGCTTCTATTGGAATTCTCTGCGGCATATTATCAAGCCCATTATCGCCGCTTTAGCGGCAGTTTTCTGCCGCTAAAGCGGCGATAATTTTAACGCCGTGCTTGATAACACGCCCCCATGTGGTTGGTAGTAGGTCCTGGTCGCTTGGTTAAAAAACTATCATATGGCCCTGCCGGAATCTCTGATATTCTGATTAATTGATATGTTTATGTATTTATATGGGTTCCAGCCGACAAAAGAATAAGAATGTACATTAATGTAAATTGCTGTTTTTTTTTTTACTCCTGATGGCTAATGAATTGTTGGTATTGTTTTTCTGCTCTGCACAACAAAAAAATTAAAAATAATAAAACACTGTCACCAAGCTCTTATTTCTCGTGTTGCACAGCTGAAAGTGTAAAACGTAAGAGAATAAAATAGGGCAGAGAGTGGAGGAAAGTTCAGACAAGGGGAAGTCACAAAGCACCTTTTTGCTCACTGCTTATCTGAAAGACTCTCAGCCGAGAGCTCATCTTTTCCGGGTCCATGAGTGATTAGACCTTCCAGGTCAGATTTTTCTTTGCTTTTGGGAATTTTTTGATCCTTTTTCATAATATATCAATGTCTCAAAGCACCAGAATTCAAATACAAAATGCGGACTGCATGAGCTACTCACACATACCTGGGAAGCTTGATAACCCTGTTTCTAATTTTCTCCATGAAACAATTTGAAAAGGAGTGTTTTGTAAATTTGTAATAATGAAGCTGTATGAACAGTCAATTGTGCACACTTTTTACTAGAAAAAAATGTAGGGGTAAAATCACATTTGAAGAAAATGGAATGGGGAATATTTAACAGACTAGAAAATACATGTTCATCCTTTCAGTCAGTACTGTAGCTTTAACCTCACGAACAGTAAGGCTATATACATCCATGTATGAAGACAGCTAAATGAATTTTTTTTGTGTCTCTGCTTCTAAAAATTGACTGCAAAAAACAACAGCACACTTTTTTTGTTTCACTGACTTTGAAATGCTGTCCGATGTACCCTATAATTTGTGTCTGAATAGAAGATTTTCTGCCTGAGGATGTGATGTGGTTTGTGCATTGCAACTGTCAGGCCTTTTGTGCGATGTGTGCTTCCTTTACTTCCTGCCAGCCTGTATAATTATGCAAAATTATGTATGAAAAAAGAAAAAGCAGAAACAAAATTACTTAAATAACACGATTTGCAATTTAATGGGCTGAACCCGAGTTTCAGATTTAAGAGGAACATTCCAAAGCGACATTTTGTTTTGTTGTTTTCTTGGTCTGGTTCCCAAACAACAGCAAAACAGGTGGCTACCAAAGAGCTAAGATTGTGTTCTCTGGCGTGTAACATGTTCAAAATTTGATAATTAGCTCTTCTTTTCTAAGGGTGTTCATTTATCAATTAGACACAAGCGTATGTGTATTGTTTTGGGATACCACCACATGTCTCTATGAGTGTAAATATTCTGCTTCTTTTTAATAGAACTATTGTGAAGGAGAATGTGATAGGATTGGAAAGGTTGACAGGGCCTTCAGTTGATGCTGCACTGTTAGAAATTGGGATTCTGGTTGACAGAGGTATGCACCCTGTCCAAGCAGAAACCACAATCCTAGTCAGCGTAAGTCGGATACACAGCCTAAAATAACCTGTGCTCATCCTCTGGTAGCTTGGCACAAAGCAGTCAGGCTTAACGTAAGAGGCAATGTGTAAAGTATTTGTGCAACACTTCAAACACAAAAACTGTGAAAACACCACACAAAAAGATACCACACCTAGTTAGAAAAATTGAGCTTAATTTATGGAACAAAACACAACCAAAATTACTCAATTTTAATACATATAACCAGAGTTCCGGATTTTTAAAGAATATCTTGACACATGGTGCTTAAGAGCATAACACGCCAACCGGGGTTGTCTGGTCATGATAGACTGAGAAAAATCCAAAAGTTCAGGCTGACTGCGATTGCGCACTGGTCGGATACAGGAAACACCCTTGACCATCTGAACCTTTGGTTGCAGTTGCGTCGACATCGAGGATGAGTTGCAAGGAGCAGAAGACGCGGTGCGTTAATGTCAACCTCGTTGGATGCAGGCGATGCATCGTTTTTGATCAGCGCAAGTCGGAGATGCATCATCATCGATCCCCAAGATGTAGGCAATGCGTTGTTGCCGAGCCACGCAAGTTGTGGATGCATAACTGGAGGTGGTGCACCGGGCAGTTGGCAATGCAATGTCTTCAGTCCTTCCAGCAGTGCATCAGCGTCAATGGAGGTGCACTGGTTCAAAGCAGCACAACAGCATCATTACACGGATTACTGCTGGAGCAGCACTCCCTAACCAATTTTAAGTGGCCAGGACTAGATTAGCATTCATTAGCAAGACAGGATTCATAGATGGCAGAGTCCTGGTGCTGTGGCAGGGCTGTTGGAAGTCTTTGATGGCCCTGAGACTTCAAAACAAGAGGCAAGCAGACAAGCCCATTAATTCACTGATGCGCTTGTTTGGACATTCAGTTCTTGGTAGAAGTCAGGGGCCTTTAGAACAGGTGCTGTGCGAATGTCCCCCTGCGTGGTGTCAAAAGCTTTTTGGCATGCCTCTGTCCAGATCACCTGATGTGGCATCTTCCTGGAATTCAGCTCCGACAAGGGGGCAACAATTGTGACATAGCCCTTGACAAATCTCCTGCACTAGCCAGTGAGGCCTAAGTAGGCTCTCACCTCTGTATGGGTCTTAGAAGGTTCCCAAGCCAGAATGGTTTACATTTTGGCCTGAAGGGGCTGCACCTTGCCACTTCCCACTTAGTGACCTTAAGTAGATCACTGAATTTTGCCATATCTGGCACTTACTGACCTTGATAGTCAGGCATGCACTCTGAAGATCCCAAATCATTTCCTGTAGATGGCACAGGTGGTCCTCCCAGCTAGAACTGAAGACCGAAATACCATCTAGGCAGGCAGCACTAAAGTTCTCCAGTCTAGCCAGGACCTGGTTGACCAACCTCTGGAAGGTGGAAGGGTTGTTCTTTAGCCTGAAGGGCATGACTGAGAGCTGTAAGTGCCCTTCCGTTGTAGAGAATGCAGAACTCTCTTTAGCCTCCATGGTCTAGGCAATCTGCCAGTACCCAGGCCTCAAATCAAACATGCTGAGGAGTTCCAAGGTGATCTGTGAGCTCATCAGCTCTGGGGATGGAGTGTGAATCATTCTTGTTGACCGCATTAAGCCCACTGTAGTCCACACAGAACCTAAGTTTAGGGGTGACACCTAGAGTGGCATTAAGCACATTGTAGTCCACACAGAAACTAAGATTAGGGATGACACCTGGAGGGGCAGCCTTGGGAACCAACACCACTGAGCTGGACCAAGGGCTTAATAACTCCCAATACCAACATCTGGGAGCCCTCCTCCTTAATGCTGGCTCTCACCTGTGAGACAACCTGTATATTTTATTCTTTACAGATGTGCTGACCCCAGTATCAATATCAGGGGTACACCATTCAATGTGTCCTGGGGTAAGTGAGAACAAAGAGGCAAGCTGTCCCAGCAACTGGAGGCAGTCCCTCTATTGATCTAGGAGCAGTGTAGGGGAGAGGCTGACACCCTCCACTATCCCATCCTGCTCCTTGGAAGAAAGGAGGTCAGGAAGAGGTTCACTCTCCTCTTCCACCCCATTATCAGTAACCAGGAGCATGGTAAGTTCACACCTCTCGAAGTGGGGTTTGAGGCGATTGACATGTAGTACCCTTAAAGGTTCCTAGGATTATTGAGGTCCACCAAGTAAGGGACATCACTCTTGTGCTTCTTCACCTCATAAGGCTCAGACCAGCCGTCTTGCAGTGACCTGGGCTCCACGGGCTCCATCACCCATACTGTTTGGCCAAGCTGAAAGTCAATCAGAGTAGCATTCTGGTCATAGCAGCATTTCATGTCCTCCTGGTTAGCTTCCTGATTCTCCGGGGCAGACCTACGGAAGCAGCCTACTTGGTTCCAGAGGGCCAGCATGTAGCTGACCACATCCTGAAGGGCTCTCCCAAGAGCCTGCTCCAAGCCCTCCTTCAACAAAATGAGAAGCTCTCTCACATGGTGCCCATAAAGCAGCTCAAAGAGCCTAAAGCCAACCCCCTTCTGCAGCACCTCCCTGTAGGTGAACAAAAGGCATGGCAGGAGGATGTCCCACTTCCACCTCATGGGCATTGACATGTCCATAATCAAGAATTTTATGGTCCTGTTCAACCTTTCAACATGCCCATTGGTTAGGGGGTGGAAAGAAGTGGAGAACTTTATTATTATTATTATTATTAAAATTTTTTATAGAGCGCGTAGTCACCCTGAGGTATCCCAGCGCTAAAGATCCCTACCTCCGTGGGTTCAGCGGCTGAGAGGGGGAAAGCAGGTTTCAGAAGGAGGAGAGTTAATAAAAAAAATAAAAATTAAGGGAACAAGTGGGCTTTGAGCCGTTTCCTGAAACGTAAGAAGTTGGGTTCTTTCCTAAGGTCTCGGGGGAGCGCGTTCCAGAGGCGTGCGTTGTGGACCGAGAAGCGTCTTCCACCCGAGCGAGCTTTCCTGAATCTGGGCATGATGATAAGGGACTCCTTGTCCGATCGAAGGGATCTTGGGGCTTTGTAAGGTTTTATGAATTTTCTAAGAATCGGAGGGCCTTGATTCTGCAGAAGCCTATGAGCCAGGCATAAGGCTTTGAAGATCACTCGTTCCCTCACTGGGAGCCAGTGAAGGAGCTTCAGAGCAGGTTTGGCTGAAGCTCTGGCCGGGGTGTTAGTGAGGATCCGGGCCGCCGCATTTTGGATTTTCTGAAGTTTGTTTAGAGTTGCTTCAGGTGCGCCTAAGTAGATTGCGTTGCTATAATCGAGCCTGGAAAGTATGAGGCCTTGGATAAGAAGTCTTTGCGATGTGGGTGGAAGTAGGGGCAGGATCTTTCTCGTAGATTTCAGTAGTCCGAAACAGGTACCGGCTACTTTTTTGGCCTGTGTGGTAAATGAGAGATCGGCTTCGATCCATACTCCCAGGCTTTTTACTTCCTGTTTTGGGTCTGGGGGGGGGCCCAGACAGGGTGGCCAGATGTCCAAGGGAAAAGTGAGACCTTTTGGACCCAGAAGGAGGATGTCTGTCTTTGATCCATTCAGCTTTAAAGCTGAGTTATTCATCCACTCTTGTATCTGCGTCAAGCAGTTGAGTAAGTCCGCAGGTTGTTGACTGGGGTGGGATAGGGAGACGACTAATTGTGTGTCGTCAGCATAACTGACGATGCTCACTCCGAACGGGGTGACAACCTCCTCCAATGGGGCCATGTATATGTTAAACAAAGTGGGGCTCAAGGAAGAGCCCTGAGGCACCCCACATTGGAGGGGTGTTTCGGAGGAGCAGGTGTTATTCTCCCAGATCTGAAAGGACCGTTGGGCCAGAAAGGAGGAAAGCCAGGATAGAGCAGTGCCTTCTACTCCTACCTTCTTGAGCCGTTTGATCAAAAGTTGGTGGTTGACGGTGTCGAAGGCCGCACTCAGGTCGAGGAGGATCACTGCCACTGATCCTCCTTCGTCTAAGAGTGCTCTGGCCTCCTCCACCGCCGCCAGGAGGGCGATGTCAGTGCCCTGGGCGAAAACCTGTCTGCGAGTTTTTTAGCAGATTATTAGATTCAAGAAACTGGGAAAGTTTCTTGTTCACCAGTTTCTCGGCGATTTTGCTAGTCCCAGGGAGGAGGGATATTGGTCTATAATTAGCCAATTCCACTGGATCCAAGGAGGGTTTCTTTAAAAGCGCTTTAACAACTGCCGCTTTCCAATTAAGGGGAACGATTCCCTGTTGAAAAGACGCGTTAATCAGATGGGTGAGGGGGGGGGTGATGATGGGAGCTACTTCCTTGAGGGACCGTAATGGTGCGGGGTCCCTAGGAGATCCGCTTTTGATAGTTTTTAGCGTGTTCTCGACTTCTTCGGTGGTTATTTGCCCCCAAGAAGTTAGGTTAGGGGAAATCGGAGTGTCGAGGGGATCGCTAATGATGGTCGAAATGGAAGGAGGGATGGAATTAAGGATTTTTTGAATTTTTTCTTGGAAAAAGCTGGCTAGCTGGTGGCATTTTTCCTGGTCAGCTTTGGGGTCTGGGGGGTTTCTCGGGACGGATTCGGGAACCTTGATAAGTTCTTTCAGGATGTTATAGGTTTCTTTACTGGAGCAAGCGGCTTTTTCAATTCTTTCCTGAAAGAACAAACTTTTTGTCTTACCAATAGCAGATTTGTATACTGATAAGGAGATGAGATAGGCATCCTTATTGGTGTTGGATTTCTCCATCCTCCAGGAGCGTTCAGCTCTTTTACAGTCCTGCCGAAGCGACTTGAGCTCTGGAGTGTACCACGGGGCCGAGGGTATTCGTTTGGTGTGTCTGAGGGTGGTGTTTTTAGGGAGGAGTATGTCCAACGAGGATGTGATCCAGGAGCTAAACTGTTTATCGGCCGTGATAGCATCAGAAGAAAACGATGGCATAGAGTTGGAGAGAACGGAGGACCATTCGGATGGTACAAGTTTGTGCCAACGTCTATCGGTGACTTTGATTTTCGCGGACTGGGTGGTGGCAGTGGGGGACTCCCAGGAAATGGGGATTAAAAAATGATCGGTCCATGGCAGTGGCAAAGAAGGACTCGTGGTAATATTGGCATCATTAGTGAGGAAGGATCTAAGAGGTGTCCCTTGTCATGGGTCGGCTCGTTATTCACCAATCGAATGTTGAGTGACAGAAGGTCCACTAGTAGATCAGAGGCAGATCGGTCAGCGGGATCAGTAAAATGGAGGTTAAAATCGCCTACAATAAGAAAGTTAGAAACAGAGGCGGCCAGTTGAGAGGTAGTTTCGGTGACTGTGTTAAGGAATTTCCCGAGGGTACCCGGGGGCCGGTAGATGAGCAGTCCCGAAAGGGAGTGCGTTGGGGAGGTTTGAAGGGAAAAGTGGCAGCTTTCAGCGTCTTCAATGTTGGCGTCATTGATTCTACAGCTGAGGTGATCGCGGTAGATTATGGCCAACCCGCCTCCTCTTCCTCTGGGTCTATGGCGGGTTTGGATGAGGTAGCCTGGGGGAAGGGCGGTAACAATATCCGCATTCATGCTGTCAGAAAGCCAGGTTTCTGTTAAAAACAATGTGTCTAAGCCTTGGTCTTGGATCAGCCCATTAATTTCGAGTGCGTGTTTGGGGAGGGAGCGACAGTTAAGAAGGCCAAGCTGTAGCCTGAAATTGGCTGGGGTCAGAGTGGCTGTATGGCAGCGTGTGCAGCTTGTATAGGGTTTACCTGCTTCGTGAGTGTAACGACAACCTTGGTTATTTTCAGGTCGGAGGTCGCGAAGCATGTCTGCTGAGTACATCAGGCGGCTAGGAGATGGATCTGGCAGCATCCCTGGGCCTGGGTCCGTCCGGGCCCGGACGGGCCCAGACGGGCTTGCCTTATGCGCGCCTTCGGCGCGCAAACGGCGCGCCCGCTGCGCCCGTCCGCTGCGCGTACGGTCAATGCACATATTATCAAGGAGAGAAAGAGGGCAGGGGGGCGTGGCCTCAAAGTGGGCGTGGCCTCGCGGCTCGGCGGCAATGGCGGCGCGAATAGTTTGTTGTGTTTAAGTCCGCAGCAGCGTTAAATCGGCTGCGCGGTGGAAGCTGTAGCGTCCTGACAGGTGCCAGGAGGAGAGGTGAGGGTATTATTAAAAAATTACAGCAAGTAAAGTGACACACACAAAGTATTTTTTAAAAAGCAGGTTTGGCTCCCGGCTTCCGCCTCAGGAGGGTACGTGGATCTGGATGGGGACGCTCGTAATCAGCGTCTTTATACAGATTGGGCGGGGGGCGTGGCCTCAAAGTGGGCGTGGCCTCGCGGCTCGGCGGCAATGGCGGCACGAATAGTTTGTTGTGTTTAAGTCCGCAGCAGCGTTAAATCGGCTGCGCGGTGGAAGCTGTAGCGTCCTGACAGGTGCCAGGAGGAGAGGTGAGGGTATTATTAAAAAATTACAGCAAGTAAAGTGACACAAACAAAGTATTTTTTAAAAAGCAGGTTTGGCTCCCGGCTTCCGCCTCAGGAGGGTACGTGGATCTGGATGGGGACGCTCGTAATCAGCGTCTTTATACAGATTGGGTGGGGGGGCGTGGCCTCAAAGTGGGCGTGGCCTCGCGGCTCGGCGGCAATGGCGGCGCGAATAGTTTGTTGTGTTTAAGTCCGCAGCAGCGTTAAATCGGCTGCGCGGTGGAAGCTGTAGCGTCCTGACAGGTGCCAGGAGGAGAGGTGAGGGTATTATTAAAAAATTACAGAAAGTAAAGTGACACACACAAAGTATTTTTTAAAAAGCAGGTTTGGCTCCCGGCTTCCGCCTCAGGAGGGTACGTGGATCTGGATGGGGACGCTCGTAATCAGCGTCTTTATACAGATTGGGCGGGGGGCGTGGCCTCAAAGTGGGCGTGGCCTCGCGGCTCGGCGGCAATGGCGGCGCGAATAGTTTGTTGTGTTTAAGTCCGCAGCAGCGTTAAATAGGCTGCGCGGTGGAAGCTGTAGCGTCCTGACAGGTGCCAGGAGGAGAGGTGAGGGTATTATTAAAAAATTACAGCAAGTAAAGTGACACACACAAAGTATTTTTTAAAAAGCACTTGTAGGTTTACCCAGACTCCTTCAACATAGACTTCATTTAACCTGAAATGAAGTTGCTTCCCCGGTCAGATACCACTTGTTTGGGGAAACCGAAATGAGCAAAGATCCCCATCAGTACACTGGCCACAGAGGGTGCAGTCACAGTTCATAGAGGAATAGCTTCCCGGTATCAGGTGGCATGGTCCACCCAGACAAGAACAAATGTGTTGCCCATGGCTGTCTTGGGGTCCAGAGGCCTAGTAATGTTGATGCCCACCATTTCAAAGGTGGTGCAAATGACAGGAAATGATTGCAGGGGGGGCATACACTTCCCCCCTGGCTTGATACTCGCAGGGTAGGTAGGATAGGACCTACAGAATGCATCTGAGGCCTTCCTCATTTGAGGCCAAAAAAAGTGGGTGACACGCTTCTCAACGGCCTTGCCTCGCCCCAAATGACCTTCCTGGGGTATGTCATCAGCCAGCCCCAGTAGAAATGCCTTGTAGCACTGGAGGACCACAAACACATGGGTTGTACCAGGCGCAGGAGCTTTAGGCTCACTAAACAAGAGGCCATTCTGCCATTAAATCAGGCGTTTGCCAGAAATGTCAACAGCTACCTGAGTCTCAAACCCAAAACCTGTTCCAGGTAGCTTGATTTAAGTCCAGGGAAGACATGGCTTGGCAGTTCGGACTGGACTGTTCCAATGAGACACAGGCTCTAGACTGATTTGCATATAGCTATGTCTGAACTGGCCTCAAGAAGTGAGCTAAAGAACAATGATGGATTCAACCCAAATCTGTCACTGGGGGTGAGTGTCTGAAAAGTTTCAGCGCTCTGTCCATCATCTCCTTGTATTTGCTTTGTTCGCCCTACGTTGGCAGGGTGTGCCTAGCCATGGATCCCCTGCTCACTTTGTCACTGAATTGAAGCTAGCCTGGCTGATGAGGGGTGTTACCCCGAAACCGGTCCCAGGATGCTTGTTTCTGGTCCAGGGAAGACATGGCTTGACAGTTCAGGCTTGACTCTTCCCGTGAGGCACCGGGTCAAGACTGATTTGCATATAGCTGTGTCTGAACTGGGGTGGCAAAGTGAGCTAAAGATAAAGAACGATGATGGATTCAACCCAGATCTGTGACTGGGTGTGAGTGTCTAAAAAGTTTCAGCGCTCCGTCCATCATCTCCTTGTGTTTGCTATGTTCGCCCTAAGTTGTCAGGGAATGTCCAGACATGGGTCCTTTGCTCACTTTGCCACTGGATTCAAGCTAGCCTGGCTGATACCCCAAAACCGGTCCCAGGTAGCTTGTTTCTAGTCCAGGGAAGACATGGCTTGGCAGTTCGGGCTGGCCTGTTCTAATGAGGAACAGGGTCAAGACTGATTTGCACATAGCTGTGTTTGAACTGGGGTGGCGAAGTGAGCTAAAGAGCGATGATGGATTCAACCCAGATCTGTTACTGAGGGTTAGTGTCTGAAACATTTCTGTGCTCCTTCCATCAACTCCTTGTATTTGCTTTGTTCGCCTTAAGTTGGATGGCAGGGGGGTCATACACTTCCCCCCTGGCATGATACTCGCATGGTAGGTAGGACAGGACCTACAGAATGCATCTGAGGCCTTCCTCATTTCAGGCCAAAAAAAGTGGGTGACAAGCTTGTCAACGGTCCTGCCTCCCCCAAATGACCTGCCAGGGGTACGTCATGATCCAGCCCCAGTAGAAATGCCTTGTAGCACTGGGAGACCACAAACACATGGGTTGTACCAGGAGCAGGCACCTTAGGCTCACTAAACAAGAGGCCATTCTCCCAGTAAATCAGGTGTTTGCTAGAAACGTCAACAGCTATCCGAGTCTCAGCTTGCTTCTAAAGACCTACAGTGAAGGGCATTCCCTTTGCACCTTGCAGAATTCCTCCCTGGTGGGACACCTTTCCTAATGTCAGTTGGACAGCTCCAAAAAGAACAATTGATGGACAGAATGTTGAGCAATGTCAAACATTCACTCCAGTACAGAGATCTGCGCCTAAATCCATCGTTTTTCTGCTCCCAATGCAATTCCAGTTTAAACCCAGTCATATGCGAATCAGTCTTGACCCTGATCCCTATGGGAACAGTCCAGCCAGAACTGCCAGGCCAGGTTCTCCCTGGACCGGAAACAAGTATCCTAGGTCCGGTTTCGGGGTTTCACCCCTCATCAGCCAGGATATCTTGACTCCAATGGCATGGAGCACTGTGTCTGAACTGGGGTGGCGAAGTGAGCTAAAGAACGATGATGGATTCAACCCAGATCTGTGACAGGGGGTGAGTGTCTGAAAAGTTTCAGTGCTCCGTCCATCATCTCCTTTTGTTTTTTTTCTTTGCACTAAGTTAGCAGGGTATGCCGGGACGTGGGTCCCTTGCTCACTTTGCCACTGGATTCAAGCTAGCCAGGCTGATGAGGGGTGTTACCCCAAAACTGGTCCCAGGATTCTTGTTTCCGGTCCAGGGAAGACATGGCTTGGCAGTTCGGGCTGGACTGTTCTCATGAGGAACAGGGTCAAGACTGATTTGCATATAGCTGTATCTGTACTGGGGAGGCGAAGTGAGCTAAAGAAGGATGATGGATTCAACACAGATCTGTGACTGGGGGTGAGTGTCTGAAAACTTTCAGCGCTCTATCCATCATCTCTTTGTCTTTGCTTAGTTGGACAGTGCCAACAGGTTTCCTGGGGGGTGAGGGGGTGGGGGTGCGACGTCATCCCCTGTAGGTTCCAGGGCATCCCCCTCAGTTTCAGCCTCCTCTCCAACCATGGTAGTCTCAAGAACAGGTGTATGTCATCCCTTGCACTTCCTCTTTTTGGCAGGCCTCTGTGTTATTCGTCCAGGCTCCAGATCCTCTTGACCACCCTCCCAGGATGCCAAGGACCATGTGGTCGGCACACCCACTCAGGCAACCGTAATGTCTCCAAATGGGACCTGAGCTCTAACTCCTTCCCGGGGGTATGCTACTGGTCATTTCCAAGCAGACAATCCACAGGCATGGATAGATTCACAGCTAGTGTATTAAGCTAGGATCCTTCTGCATGGTTACCCCCACTTTCTTCCAGGTGCTAAGCTGTTTTTGACTAGTCTGACTTGGATCCTGCTACTCAGGACCCCTGTCTCTCTGCTTTCTCCCTTAAATTGTTGTGGTCAGTGTTTAGGTACATGCCATATTGGATTCTGGGGTACCCTTATCAATCCCTATTATATGGTACTGAGGTACCCAGGGCATAGATACCTCAAAGGTACCCCATGGGCTGAAGCATGGATTAAGTCACACATGGAAGACCATTCAAAATGGAACTACAGGCCTGCCATTGCAGCCTGTGTAAGCTGGAGCTAGCACCTCTTACTAAAGATATAGGTTACCTATATCTAGGGTCACTGCACTTAAAACCTATAAGTCACCCCTATAGCAGACCATATTAATCCTGAAGGCAGGGTGCGGGGTTCTAAGTGTGAGGGTGCCCCTGCATTAGCAGGACACCCCTACAGCCTACGCAGTCCATTCTCCTGGATTGTAGGTGAAGCAGCCATATACAATATAGAGGAGCACTGCGTAATTAAGCGATGACCATCTTGAAACTGGCTGCAACTAATGCTGTTATGTTTGGTATCAAACATGTTAGAAACATACCCCCACACTGTGGGAGGTATGATTCAAAGCACTGGAAGAGCCCCCATTAGGCTCTCAGTGATCCCGGTACCAGCCTTCTTGACCCAGACAGCACAAAATGGTTGCTGCTGACCAGAGACATGATTCTGCCCTCTTGCTGCTGAGCCAAGCTCGATCAGGGGAAGGCAGAAAAATAGTCATCCTGTCACAGGGAGGTGTGACCACCTCCCAGACAGCATTTAGTGTATTAAGGCAGGGTGGGTGCGCTTGCCAATGCCACTCAGTCTGCATGAGAGGCAAATTTGGTGTCCACATGCATAATCCAGTTCAGACCAGCTCTGAGAGCCGTTGGCTCTGGCTGTGGCTCAAAACTGGACAAAGGATCGCCTGAATGATCCCAAGCCTTTTACTTAGAGTACTTAAGGGCTTACCTGTGGGTGGGTCCCTGGATTCATCGTGGGACAAGATTCAGATCAGACACCACTTCTTCTTCTACCGTCTGGGCACTCTGGACTTTGCTGGGCTTCGTTTGGGCTCGACTTCATCTACTTTCCAGTCTGCTGCATCGTCTGTGCCTGTGCACCATACAAGAACCTTTCAAGGCCTGTGGGCATCAAAGACACCTGAAGGAATCTCCCTTGAAGTGAAGGAGTCACTTCCCTGCATTTGCAGACACCGCAACTAAGTCTGCTGATCCTGAGCTCCTCCGGACTCCGTTAGGTTCTGCAACACAGGTTGTAGTTCTCCACAACTGTTGAAGCCTGCCCTGCCGTCTTACCAAGTTTGAGGCTGGTATCCCTTGTGGGGGCTGCAATAGCCGAACCCGTGTGCACCGCATCAACTTGCAGTTGCAAAGGCTTGTTGTCTTCCTTTCAAGAAGATTTTCGGAATCCACGTAGCCCCAACCTTGAGTATTTCCAGTGACCAGAATCTTTGGCCACACCGCATGTTTTTTCATTGTGGCCTGTATTTTTGATCAGCTGCTCAGCGTCCTCTCGCAACTCCAGTGCCTCCGGCCTGTGGGTCCATTTGAAGGTCACCTTTGTTTCTTTTGGGTTCCCCTGATTGCTCGGGCTGGCTCTGACTCCCCTGCTTGTGGTGAGTCCTTGGGACCTTGTTGGTCCTGACAGTGCACCTTCTTCGACTTCTGCGTTGGTTGCATTTGCCAAGGCTTGTTGGTGCTCCCTCAAAGACACCGACCACTCAGCACTCAACATCCAACGTGGGACAGTGTGTGCATGGCTCCTGGTCTTCTTCAGGATCGCCTGGTCCTCACAGCTGCAGAGTCATCGGCATCTCTCCTGCAACACCCGACATTGGAGGGCATTTGTCTTCCAAGTCTCCTGGTCACTCTGAGTGACATAGACTCTGTCCCCTCTACTTGCAGGTACCTCTCCTCTGGAATCCACCTTCAGATTCCACTGTGCACTTTCTCCTTCTTCAGCAGCGGCACTTTCCTGCAGTCCTCCATTGGGTTTGACAGCGGTTTCCGACACCACTTCACACCTATGCACCCGGTTTCCCTGGTGTAGGTCACATTGGTACTAGGGTATCCACGGGTGGGGTGGCTCTCCAACCTTCTTTCTTCCACTGGGTTTCTTGAAGGTCCACTCGGAAGGGTCCTTAATCTTTAAAAATCCAATTGTGACTTACCCGTAGAGTTGTGCGGAGCACCCGGTCATGTTCCCACACTTCACACGCTCTCAGTGGGGTCCCTATCTACACACCTTGGGTGGTTACTTGGGTCCCCAGCACTTCTACGTCCTCTCAACACTGTCTTGACCCAAGTCGTGGTTCGTGTACCACTTTCTTAGTATATGGTTTGGTTCCCCCCCTGGGGTCCACTGTTTATTCTGTGCTATATACAATATTTCTTTGCAAGGTATTGTGTGCATTGTGGTTATCTCCATGTAGGAGATATATAAACATGTAAGAGAGTATTATATAATAAATACATATATTTATAAATGCCTTGTGTGGTTCTTTTTCACTTAATCTTCACTATAATATTGCATTCTGGTAAAACAAGCTGCTTTACACTCCTTCTGGACTAAGCCTGAAGGCTGATCTCCACAGCTGCCACGTAGAAAGCTTTCTAGGGTTGTCTAAGACCTCTGAAATCACCTTTAGGGTTGCTTGGACTGGTGCAAGGTGCCCACTTACATCAGTGGACATCATATACCAGGCCAGCTTCTCACAGCTACCCTCAAGGAACCTGAGACCCCCCCCCCACCCATTGAAAGGGAACCAGAGCCACTTGATAATGACTCTCACGATTGTCAGCTGGAACAACTTGGTGGAACACGGTATGGACTACCTGCTCTGAAGACGCCCTGTGAAATCTGATGGCTGTCATGCTGGCTTTAGTGGCTCTCAGAGTCTCTGCTCATTAAGGGTGCCCACTGCCTGTAGTTCCTTGTATTGCTTCATGTTAGACCTGGCGATTTCTGGTTGGCTAAGGCTTGCGCCAAAGTCAGGCAGAAACCACCACTCTAGTCAGGGCAAGGAAGTTACACGCCAAAGATAACCCCTGCTCACCCCCTTGGTAGCTTGGCACGAGCAGTCAGGCTTATCTCTGAGGCGATGTGTAAAGCGTTTGCGCGCGCACCCAGCAACAACACCCAAGGCCCACCACAAGGGAAACTCCACACAAGGTATTCTATAAAAATAACCTTTGTATTATACACAACACATTAGATAAAAACGCACTCTTTACAATGTGCCAACAGGCACGGGCAGAATTTACAAGGGATTATGTACAAGACAGGGCCACCTGGACCACTGTCAGGAATTAGCACTTTTAGATATTTAGCACATAAAATATATAAAATCACTGTAGCACAAAAATAATATGTATAGCACACAACCAGTACTTACTGGTATCGGGGAAGTACCACCTGCGTAACCCTAACTGCCTTAGGAGACTGTCACGCAGGGAACTAGAACCTCACTAGCACCACCTGTACTAGGAGAAAGCAACAACCACCTACGTATCACAATACCTGTAGGGGTAATAGAACGTTACACATGATGCATCACATTCAGAGGTGTCGGGAAGGAAAACACATGATGCCTAAAAACATTCAGAGGTGTAAAGCAATGGCACATGATGCATCAGAACACATTCAGAGGTGCAAGGAAGGAACACACATGATGCATAAAACATTCAGAGGTGTAAAGCAATGGCACGTGATGCATCAACACACATTCAGAGGTGCAAGTAGGAACAATTGCGCAAAACTCCTATGCCACCACCTGTGGCAGTCCCTGGGCCAACTGGCCTGGAAGGGGCTAGGACGCCCTGCGTTCAGTCAAGCTGCGCCAGCTGCGCAGACTAAAACGAAAATGGTCCCCCACCTAAACGTGGCAGCTGCCCACTAAGTGCTGGGCAGCTGGAAAAAGAACGTCAGGCACTCGGCGTGCCTCTGGAGCCCTCTCTGGGCTCTGACCATTAAAAGTATGCCCTCTAGAGCCTTCGTGGCTCTGCACAACGTTGGAGCCTCCCTGGGCTCGAGAAGTAATGAAGAGTACTGACCCCAAATACGTTGGAGCGGCCCGCTGCCTTCCGGGGCCGCTCTGGACACACAAAAAGGAATGGCCCCCGTATACAGTGGGGCCTCGTGGGCTCACAGTCAATGCCCCCTAGAACGTTGGAGCCTCGCAGGCTCTGGGACACAATCACTGCCCCTTAAGAATGTTGGAGCCTCACGGGGCTCGTCACACTGCCCCCGCACCCCCTCAGCACAGGCGCGGAGTCCCCTAGCCCTTTGTACTCACCGGGCTGCTCTGGGGACTCCCGCGGCGGCTTTTCTCTCTCCGCTCTGGTGCTGGGGTGGTCACGACGCTGTTCCTCTTTCTCGGCGCGGGGCTTCCCTCGACCTCACGGGAGCCCCGCGTCAGTCACCACAGGTTTCCGGCTTCGGTGCAGGAGCGCGGGGTAGGCTCCCGTCTGCTTCCTGCTTGCCAGTCCCGCCCCTGTCCCAGCGAAGTCTGCCTGACTTCCGGGCTTCCCCGGACCGGGCTGCAGCGGTGATCTTCCTCGTCACAAGAGGGGTGGGCTCCCTCGTAGATGCGGTATACGGCGGGGTGGGCACCCGCCGTAGGAACAAGTAAATAAGCGGGGTGGGCACCCGCCAACGATCACACCAGGCGGGGTGGGCACCCGCGGTCGTCCTCACGGCCAGAGGCACGAAACTCAGCGGGGTGGGCACCCGCTAGCAGAGTCAAAGCGCACACAGCGCTATAAAGTCACGCACAGCGCTCCCAGCGCTAGAAAGCCCAACAAGCGCTCCCAGGCGCTACAAAGCCCAAAATGTCAGCAGAAAGTCCTCTCTGGCACAGGGGGGCAAAGGCTGGGCCCAGAGCCAGCACACAGGGCCCTCCAGCAGGGAGGCAGTCCCCAGTGGCGGTCTCTCCTGGCGCCCAGCAGCAGCAGGCCCCCCCTCAAGTGGATCCTGGAAGAGAACACCAATGTAAGGGGACACAGCCCCTTTTTATACAGTATAAGGCTTTGTCTAAGGTGCAGGGAAGGGGCGAACCAGTTCCAACAGGTTCCTGAGCACTTTGTTTTGCTCAGCCCCTCTCCCTATTCACTGGCAGGGCTAGGGTCATTAGACGCACCACAGGGGCCGGCGCCAGCATTGTGTGGGGGAAGCCCTGTCCTATTCAGGACCCAGGTACACTCCTCCCCAGCCATCAACATGCTAACTCCCCATTCACCACTGGGTGACTCCTCCTGACTCTGGGAAATTCCCTAGTCCGTCACCTGACCTCACCAGCCAATCGCCAGACAAGCCACACATTTCAGACTGCACACTGAAGTGCCCACTTCTAGAAGTGGCACTTCCACACGAGGTACATGCACGCCGCACACATCATCGCGCAGCATTCACTCGCACGAGTCCGCACATACCAAACACGGGCCTGCACACCCCACGCATCAGGAACTACCAGGGCACATACATTCCCCCATGCATTCCTATTGGCGGGCAGGCCAACCTCACAACACGCACGCACTTTACCCTGGGACACAGCGGTAAAGTGCGCAGAAGTCAATAAAATCACTACCCCAGTCACAGTATTAAGCAAAAAGTTTCGGGGTGAACCGGCCAGAAGGGCCAAGTCCAACACTTCATCTCTCTGTCACCCAGGGACACTAGGGTAACCTTTACTTTGTCCCCCAAACTATTTGGGACATTCTCCCCTAGCACTAAACTGTCCAGCCCCAGTGACTACCACCGGTCGGGGGCTGTGCCCACTTAGGACACTTGGCATTTCCTTTGAAATGCCCTTCCTGTTGGCAATCAAAGCACTTCAGGGGTGCCTTCCTTGCAGACTTACTGTCAGGGAACCATTTAATGTATCTCCTCTATGGCTAGCTTCTATTCCTCAAAGTCTCTTTTCTTTTCCTCTGCTTCCATGGCCAGCCTTTTCTCCTCAAAGGCTTGCTCCTTCTCCAATTTGATCTTGACCAGGTTCAATTTTAGTCTTTTCTACTCCCTCCTATCCTCCAGCTTATCTGGAGGGGTAGGCCTATGGAGGACACACTGCTCCCTGGCAACAGGTGGGGGGGGGGTTGAATCGCTAATCCTGGTAGGATGTTGCCCACCTCCTCCACAGATATCAGTACCTAGATTCTCCTGTGAGGCTTGGTCCAAATCATCCTCTTTAACCAGCTCCTCATCCACCTCTGGGGTGGCATTCAAGGAAGCACAAGCTTCTGCCTAGGCCCTCAGCCCCTTTTGCAGCTCCACCTTCCTGGTGGAGCTCTTTGCAGGAAGTTCAATTCCCTTGCAGAAATCCTTGAGCTGGGCCACAGTGTACCTCTCCAGGTTCGCCAGTTCAAAGTCCATATTTTGCAGGTGCACATGTAGAACCTGCAGTCAGAGACATTATTTTGGGGAAAAAATAAAAATGTCAATCAGGGAGAATGGACTTGAATTGGTCTTTGGTATGGATTAGTAGTGTACACCCAGTTACAGTATGGCATTGCGCAAACACAAGTCCTATCCTCACAACTGATCACCAGTGTTAGAAATGGGGTTTCTGTTTAACAGAGGTACCCAACCTGACCAAGCAGGAACCACAATCTTAGTCAGTGTAAGTCAGATACACACACTAAATTAACCTTTGCTCACCCACTGGTAGTTTGGCACAGAGCAGGCAGGCTTATCTTAGGAGGCAATGTATAAAGTATTTGTGCAACACTTCAAACAGGTATACAATGACAACAAAAAATATATCACACGTAGTTGGAATAATTGAGCTCGGTTTATTGAACAAAAAAAGGACAAAATAACAAATATCCAATAAGTATAGCCAGAGTTACGAATTTCAAAACCAACAGGGGCTATGTGGTCACGCTAGATCGGGCCAAATCCAAATGTTCAGGTGGACCACAATGGACCGCTGGTCAGATACAGGGACCAGCCTTGGCCTGCAGACACTGTACCTTTGTTCGTGATTGCGTTAACATCGAGGAGGGTAATGCATTGTCATCAACCCCTTCGGATGTAGGCAATGCATTGGTTCCGATCTGCGCAAGTCGGGGATGCATCATTGTCAAACCCCAAGATGTAGGCGATGTGTCATTGTCGAGCTACGCAAGTTGAGGATGTGTTGATAACTAGAGGCAGTGCGACACGCAGTCGGCGATGCAATGTATTTGGTCCTTGCAGGGGCATCGATAAGTTAGTATCGATGGAGGTGCGCTGGTTCCAAGTGACACAACCGCATCAATATGCGGATTTTGACAGCAGCAGCACTTTCTGCCCACTTCCTAGGGCTCAGGGCTGAAGTGGCATCATTTGGCAGGGCAGGACTCACAGATGGCAGAGTCCAGGTGCCTTAGCAAGGTTGGTGGAATTCTTTGATGTCCCTGAGACTTTAGAACAGGAGGCAAGCAGAAAAGCCCTTGGAGTCACTCTGGGTTCAAGTGGTGTAGGTCCAGTCCTTCTCACCCAGGTAAGGGAGGCAGCAGGTAGAAGGTCAGCACAGCAGAGCAGGAGTCCAACAGAGTAGCAGTCCAGAAAAGTGGCTGTCCTTCTTCCTGGCAGAGTATCCACAGATCCAGAACTGTACTGAGTTGATGGTGTCAGAGGTCCAGTACTTATACCCAGTTGTGCCTTTGAAGCAGGAGAGACTTCAAAGAGAGGCCTTTGAAGGACACAGAGTCCCGGCCCTGGCTCCAGATCACTACAGGGGTTTATGCAGGCCTTTGTGTGGGGATAGGACACAGCCCATTCTGATGTGTCAGCCACTCCCTCCAAACCTGCTCAGTTTGACACACCTAATCCTCTTTGTGTGTGACTGTCAATAGAAAATGCACATAGTCCAGCTGTCACCCACCCCCAATGTTAATTCAGAGACAGGCAGAAAGAACCAAATGGTTAAGGTAAGACATTGCCAAATTTATAAAAGTTGAATTTTCAGAATTACAATTTAAAATCTGACTTCACCATATGTTAAGCTTTAAACTTGTGATGCCACAGACACCAAACTTGAGGGTCACATCTCTTCCCAATCTTACATTATAATTATAAAAGGTAATAAGGGAATTACAATGTTAAACTATGAGAGAGATAGGCCTTGAGTAATGAAAAACAAATGTAATAGTTTTTAACTACTAGGATATGTAAAACTGAAACGTACTTGTCCTACCTTTTTACTACACTGCACCCTGCCTTTGGGCTGCCCAGGGCCTACCTTTGGGGTTACTATATGTATTAAAAAGGAAGGTTTAGGCCTTGCAAGAGTTGTTTGACACTGCACACACAGGCTCTGCAGTGGCAGGCCTGAGGCTTGTTTACAGGGCTACAATAGTGGGTGGTGCCTTCAGTGCTGCAGGCCCTCTAATAGCATTTAATTTACAGTAATGCACTTTACTAGAGACTATAAGTAAATTGAATATATGAATTGTGGATAAGCCAGTGTTACCATATTTTAAACAAAAAGCACATGCACTTACTCGCAGTTAGCAGTGGTAAAGTGCCCAAGTCAGCAAAAACAAGAGGTCTGAAGGCAAAACATCAGGGGAACCACACCAAGGATGCCAGGTTTAACATGCACCCATTAAAATAGAGAACAGACAGTGCCACTGATTATAGAACAGCCAAGTTGGAATGGCATTTCTTACCACAGAGAGAAGCAGAAAATTCTTAAATAATAATTTTGGACAAAAAATATATTAACTCTCTTAACTAGATTGGCCTTCTGGGTAACTCAGGCAATGCAAAACATTGGAGAGAATGACATTTGTGCCCACGATTGGGGAGAAGTTTGTTCCAAGGATATCTTTATTCTGATGGAGACTCCCATGTTATAGGAAAGGAGATGTAAATGAGGGGGCAGATGTTTGTGTATGCGTGTAAGTGTGCATGCGTAAGTTTTAAAAGAGCCACAAAGCAAAACAAACAATCGGCCTGATATAATTCACCTAAGAGTGCAGTTTCTTTCAGCACTGTGAGACCCATTAATGTCAGGAGAATTTTACGTTCCTCCTAAATATTACGTTTAATTTATTTTCTAAAAAGAGCTCAAGCATTTATTTCTTTCCCTCTTTCTTTGTAGGAAGAGCCCTATGTCATGTTCAGGCGCTCAGACAAAGCACTCTTTGGCAATGACCGCTTTGAAGGCTATTGCATCGATCTCTTGAAGGAGCTGGCAACCATCCTTGGGTTTTCCTACGAGATCCGCTTGGTGGAAGATGGCCGCTATGGATCACAAGATGATAAGGGCCAGTGGAATGGCATGGTTAAGGAACTCATCGACCACGTGAGTAACATTCGATTTACATTGAAATATGATGCAGGAGTGATGAACAGTGAGGTTGAACCTTTTTAGGAGGTGGGAGAATATGTAATATGATTTTAATGTTAAGTTGCCACATTCACAGATGACAAGGCTGTCAGTACAATTGATTTTGCCACATATATCACAGAATGTAAACATTGCGGTGTTTTGGGATTTTGTATGGAGAAATTAAGATTTTAGTGCAGTTAAACACTCTCCCATGTTAAACAGTGATACATTTGTTGCATCATTGGTTTTCATCTGGTAGACCATGGCCTTGCAAAACCTACTACTGTGTGCTTGTTTCCAAGATTAACAGGGGGCAATGCTTAAAGACCACTTTTACATTTAACCACATTTGAGGCACCTATCAAAAGATTGTCTGACAGTGGCAAAGCACACTACTACTCTTAGCGCCTCATTTACATGGTAAAGAAGTTTGGGAGCTTTGAAACAAAGGATGCCATTCCTTGAAAAGGGTTGAATTTCAATTCAATATACATGTTGTCAGTCATCCATTGACCTTGTCATCATATGCTAGCGACAGGTGTTTGGAGTGACAAAACATGAAGCTAATACAGCTGTGAACTTCAAACTATCAGTATTAACCAGAGCTTGGAAGGGAATTGGCATAGTAGTTTGTGATTGTCACTCCTATATATCTAACCCCCCTTCAAGTGCTCATTCCCATAGCCTCTAACATCAGGGTGTGTTGTCCAACTTAGGTCCAGGAAGGCCAGATCAATTCCAGATTTTCAGTGTAATCTTTGAGCCTATTTTTTTCTCCGTACCTATAGTAGGCCTGTATGCTGACTGATAAGCTTTTATAGAGCTAATGCATATATTTCGAGGATGGACTATTGGCTTTTGCAGCACATGTGCACTTTTTAAAAGTTTAAGAATAACGAAAAATAATTAATGTCAATTTTTGCACTCCAAATGGCTGGGTGTAATCACTTCCGCAGCACTGGATGTTTGGTTTATGGGTGAAGTGAAAGAGTGGACCTCGGCTGCAGTACCTTGTGTTTTTACATCTAAAGGATGGCAGCCAGTCTCTTGTAAAACAAAGGCTCTATATATAGGAAGAGCATGTACAATGTGATTAATGGGGTAGAACGCTCTTTAAGGCTACATAAGTGCACAAGCAGACTAGTTGGTTGGGACTTTGTAATGCATTTAGTGGCCATGAAGGTCACTTAAACAGCATTCAGTCCAATGCAGGTGCCCAAAGCAGGTCTGCTCACCCTGAAGAGGGCCTTCCTTTTCAGACTCCAAACCAACCTTGACTTCGGCTCCTAAATTAAAGAGCTTCGATGGAAGTGGTGAAAGGACAATGAAATTCAATTAAGTAGTTGACCTCTGACCTTGCTCCTGCGGCCTAGTTGGGAAGATTCAAAGCTCTTCCTCTTTCATTTGGAAAGCTGGCTAAGACTATCAGCCTCAGTGGTTGAGGGCTCACTCAGCGCTTCATAATTGGGATGCCGCAAGTCCCTGATGAGTTCCTTGACGAGGTATTGGCAACGGACTCATGCGAGTACTTGTATACATTTTTAGTGCTATTAGGTGTTTAGGACACAGTGGAAACTGAATCCGATGCTTCACACAGCAAATTCTGACAGACAAGTCATCTAGTTGGGAGGAAAATAAGGCAATTTGTACAAAATCACACGATTTGACTAAGGGAAGAAGCTGGGATTCAGATCCAGGTCTCCTGGTTCCATACACCTGAGGCGTTAGCAATATGTTGTTCATTGTCAGTGCCCACAATTCAAAAAGTCATTTGCCCTCATCCCAATATCATGGGTGTGTAGGAGCATTAATCATAGTCCCATGAATTTTCATGGGCAAAGATAGAGAACTATAGTTTCGTAACTTTACCGTTTAATTGCATGGCTAGAAGCGATTGCTGTCTTGCTGTCCCATTGTAGTAACTTGTTCTCTTCTAATCACAGCGTAATGTTTTGTGTGAAGAAATTATTTTATAATTGGGATCTAGTGAAAACTAGTCTTTGGTGGGGGATGTTGTTTGCAGGTATTTGTGTGGGTGTTGCAGCCATTCCTGTACCTTCTGCAAGCATGCTATTGTGAATGTCAAGAACACTTGTTTTTTTAATTCAGATTCTCAAGCTTGATGTGTGATGTGCCAAGAAGTGATGTTGCTTTTATACATGCCCTGAGAGTTTTTTGAAGAATTTTTTAACAGAGTGGATTGTTGGCCTTTTATGGATTTGCTACAGTGCATGCATAGTGAATGCTGACTTTATTATGATTAATATTATTATTATTTAACTCGCTTAACATGCAAATATTGTCTAAGCGGAGTTAAAATTGTGAAACACAGTATGTTTGGCACAGCGGTATGCAAAATGTGCGTTTTTGTGTGTGCAAAATACACGATTTACGCGGAATTATGCGCATGAATCAATGTATATTTCACTAGACCTCTAGTAACTTTTCTCCAGGATGGCATACCACAAAAGATATCAGCAGGAGAATAGTTTGAGGAGAAAATATCTATTTTGAGAAGAAAATGTTTCTGAGGAGGTATTTTCTACTTGAGCCAGCTTCTTGCGGCCAAAACCTAGGCAACATTTTGTATTTTGTGAAATGGTGAAAAATGTGTACCTTTTGCATAATGCATTGATACTAGCGTACACAAGAGTTCGCTCTGTCCAAAATTGCGTACCATTGAACTGTAAATATAGGCTGACCACATTTCCGAAACTAAAACTCTGAACATGAAACAGACATACAAGTAGGACTACCTGGGTACAGAAGACATGCTTTGATAACCAAACCCATTGCAAAAGGATTCCAGTGGGATATGAAGCACACAAGACAGGTTTTGCAGCAATTGCAGAGTTACAAATATAATTTATTTTAAATATGAAAAAAAGTACCTACAGTACATTATAGTGACATTGCAAGTCACCAAGGAGTTCTGTGACCATATAATTGAACATGGCTGATGGTTGAGTTCTTTTTAAGGTCAAGGAACTACAAGGTGACTAGCAGTGTTCTTTTAACATAGGGCACACTGTATTGTATTCCTTTTATTATAAGGGCACCGCATTACCACCCGTAAGTCCCTTACCTTTTCTTATTACATGGATAGCAGGGTTGCTGATAAGTTGAATAAATAAGGGGTTTGGAAAAATAAATCAATTTGCCGATTATAAGTTGTTGCAAGAACACAATAAACAGTTCAGAATGTGTGTACCACACAGCCATGTCTCCTCCCTGATAATGGCTCTTCATTTTCAGAGAAATGTAAGTCAGAGAAAGGTAGCACTCTTTTATTCTGCTTTGTCACCTTCCTTTCATACTGCCCCCTGGGTCTGAGAACAGAAATTGTGACATCAAAATGTAACTATGACACCTTATGTTAGTAGAGCATGTATTCATTGGCTTATTAAGGGTGACTAATGATCTCAGAGCTACACTGTAGAAAGAATGTTAGAGACACATTTTTATTTATTTATTGCAGATACCTATGTTTTAAATTTGTATATTGTGTGATTGTTCACATTTTGCATAGCCAATCCCATCATGAAGACAGGGTGATTTAGGTTAACTCTTCATTCATTTAATTTTTTTCCCATGTCAAAGTGTTGCATTTACAGCAGTAGGCCTCTAACTCCCAGCACCCGTGGACTCTGCCATATTTATATCTGAAAAATACAGTATTTTTTTAAATGGGGGAAATTTTAAATAATGAAAAATATTTCTAGGAAACATTAAGGGCCTTATGACGAGTTTGGGGTTCTTAGAGCAGTGGTAGCCCTTCACTGTCCGCTGTAGGACCGCCAAACTTGTGGTACGACCGCCCACCAGATCAGGGGTTAAATCTTGGTCTGGTGGGGGTGTTGCAGCGGTCTGACGATCTGCAAGGCTCATTGAAGAGACTATAATGCACACTGCCACAGTCAGACTGTTGACTGTACCTTTTCGAATGGTGTGGCATACATGCCACACTGTGCATGCAGAGGGGGTGCAAATACAGGGGGGCAATACGTGTGCCCCCACTGCATACACCCCTGGCCCAGATCCAGCAGGGGGGCCACATGGACCCCTTTGTTGCATCTTCTCCACCATTTCATGGCAGGCTCACAGCCTTGAAAAGGGCGGTGGACAGGCAACTCCTAATATGCTTGACGATACCTCAGCGGCACTGCCAGCATAATAGTTCTCCTGACTGCTGCGCAAATGCCATGGGATCCTTGATCCCTGACAGTCGCAGCGGTCCTGTGGTGGTCCAAGTCATAATACTGCGGGCAGTTCCGCAGTATGGTGGTGGTCGGAACGCCACCACATATTTGACTATCCTATGGCCCGCTGAACTCATATTAAGTCCCTAGGTCTTAATGTTTTCCTCGACTTTCAATTGAGCCAATTGCATCTTAATGTTTTATGAAGCATGTTTCTTCACCTTAAATTCCTCCCATTTGAACAAATGTTAGTATTTTTCTGTTATAAATATGGCACCTTGTCTACAGACCACTGGGAGCAGGAGGCCTGCTGTTTGTCAATGCAACACTTTGAAATAGGAGAACATTTAAATAATTAGTTTATGGCATACATATAACCATAAAGTTAACTCTTCGTTTTAATTTACTCCCATTTCAAAATTTCACATTTACACACAGGAGGCATCATGCTCCCAGTGGCTGGTAGACATGGTGCCATATTTATATCTGAAAAATACAGCCACTTTTATAAATGGGAGATATTTAAACTGCAGAAAAATATTTCATATTATGAGCATATTTGCAGAACATTTTTCTGCACTTTCTCCCATTTAAAAAAATGGTCGTATGTTTGCATTATACCACATATGGCGATACGTATATCCTGAGCCACAAGTGCATATGGCACAGGGTCTCAGTCACCCATGTACACATAACCCATTCATATGCACACAGTTTCATAAATTCCCATACACCACACTCTCACTGATGCATATAGCAGCCCTGCTATAGTGCCCCTAGTCAAAGTTTTCAGTTCAAGCCATAGTGTCTGGCTCCATGGACATTAGGCTTAAAGTCAATGAAGCTGGCCGTGGGATGTCTGGTAATATTGCGCAGGTGGCTTAGGCTTGAGTAGCTCATAATGTTTTTCACTGATCAGAACCAGCTCTCACTATAGAAAAGTCTGAGACCCCTGGGCTAGTTAGTAAAGTCACCTAACCATCCTTCAAACCCTGGCTATGCATTTTAATTATAGGAAAGTGTCAGGACAGTAGAATGCATATCCAAAACTGGTGCTGTCCCAAGAAACCCAGGATGTCTGTTAATCCTATCTGTTTAAGTTCCATCCTTATGTGAAGGAGGTTGTTCAATCCCAATTTGAAAGCTGCAAAGATGTAACAGTGGCGGCCAGGCCATTTATTCCACCAGGCATTTCCCTGGTGGACTGCAGTCCTAGGAGGCTGGTTTTGAAAGCCCAGTGCCGCTCGTGGTAAATTTTTCACCTTCTTCATCTCCCAGAGGTTAACTGCAGCAGGCTCAGAGAGGTTTCAAGAGAGAGAGAAATGCAGGTGGGGGTTCGAGAGAGAAAGCGTTCAGAAAGGGGGAGAAGAGAGGGCAAAGAAAGAATGGAGGGATGGAAAGGGAGAGCTTGCACAAGAAGACACAGAGAGTGGGGTTGGTGTTAACATTTTTGTCAGGGCTGTGTCTGATTCCCCAGTTCGACCCTGAGACACGCCCATTTCTGGTTTGAATTATTTTTGACACTGAGCCAGTGACTATGGCACTTGAAGTAGGGGTTCAGCAGATGCTGCAGCACCCCTAGACTTGTAAATACCACAGAAGGATTATGGAAATTAATGAAACCTTCTGGACAGTTTCCCTGCAGCAGTCACTTTTTGTTGATACATTCAATCATAGTTACACTGGGCACAGAGAAAATAGAGACATTGATTTTTCTTTTATTCTGCAAATCTGTGTTTACATTTATCTATCTGCCATGTGATGGCATTTTAACTTAAACTGGGTACTGGAAAGGGAGAAAGAATGAGGTGGCATTTGATCAAACCGAGAAGCATTTGTTTTACCTTTGTATGACGCACGCTGTTAAAACTATAATCTATTATTAATCCTCTTTCAATAATAATTTAAAATTAAAATTGGTTTTGCAGACTCACAGTTTAACGTAGTGTAGGGCAGTGATATCAGCTTTTAGCTATTGTGTTTTATGTAACTTTTCTATGGGAGCAACTCAATATACTTTTTAAAGTTAGGTTATAGTATTGTCTCTTGCATTGCGTTTGTCTAGTCTTTGATATCTTTTACTACTTCAAAACCATTCCAATAAATACTCATTAGATTCCAGATGAGAGCTCACGCCTCGTCTCCCATCTTGACTTACTATTTTTGTAACAGACTTTATACTTTCCTCATACACATTAACAAACGCACGTGTACATATGCGTTTTTGTTCATTAACGTATTCAAAATTCCAATGGTTATAGTGAGATGATTCCACTGGCCAACAACCCCACTTTGAACATTGTTGCCGCGCCACTGCATGAAGGTACCAGGGCCGTTGGGGAACTCCGCAGACCAATCAAATCAGCTAGGGAAATTGGCTAAATTACATGATGGGGAATGTAAACAGAAACAAGCGCAGTAATCAACATCACAACTGAGAATGAGGGGCCATATTATTAAGGAACGGCGATAACATTATCGCTGCTTTAGCAGCAGGAAACTGCCGCTAAAGTGGCGATAATGGGCTTGATAATATGCTATTGTGAATTCCCATAGAAGCCCAGGTTCTGGTGTGAACCTGGGCTTCTATGGGAATTCTCCAGGGCATATTATCAAGCCCATTATCACCGCTTTAGCGGCAGTTTCCTGCCGCTAAAGTGGCGATAATGTTATCGCCGTTCCTTGATAATATGCCCCGAGGTCGGTAATGTAGTGGGTAAGGAAACAATGTGGGAAGCAGATATGCTGAAGCGGCAAAAGGAGAAGGGTCACAGCCATGTAAATGGGTCTGGGTCAAGCGGGTCATGCACAGAAATGGGAACTCACTGACTCTCTGTATGAACTCTACTGCAAGTGAAGGAGATTGTTGATCACAACTGGGATTTCTCAGAAGACAGACCCCTTCCAGCATTAAATAAATAATGGACACATGACTTGGTTAAGCAGGGTATTTACATGAAGGGAGATTCCATAATTTCTCCACTGCCATCTCCGCCATGCGTCTGTAACCCTGGGAACGTATGGACTGGAGTGGTTTGATGTATCCGCATTCCAGCCCGGGTAAGGGAATGGTTGTTGCAGCTAATTTAACTTTTATCTGATAAGTTTGCATTTTCATCGAGATCCCAAATTGTTTTGAGCTGGTGATACATCTCAGTAGCTATAGCAGCTGACTAGAAATCACATAGGGTCACAGTTACAACCCATTAAGCTTTTCAATGTTGTGTGTGTGTGTGTGTGTGTGTCAAAAAATGAGGACATTTGATATGACTAAAAAGACCACAAGTTACTACAACACTGTAAATTATCAAGACTGTTATGGCAATTATTTGATGAAAATCACGCAAACCACCTATACCCTTTGACACTTTATCATTCACCACATTCCACCATAAACTACCACACCTCGGTAGATCAAAACAGTCAACACCACACCACATTACCCAGACTGCATCACACCATTTCGCTCTCCATATAAAGCATGATCATAAAATGGCACTTGTACAGTAGCGCATCACATTAATTCACAGTGCAACACAACAGAAAATACAAAGAATTGTGTACAAACCCATTCACACCTCTTCTTCCAATAAAAAATCATGCCAATGCACAACAAAGCATACCACAGTTCTCCTTTTAATACCACACTTCACCGTATCACTCCATATACAATTACAACATTCATCGAACAGGACTGCACCACAGATCAGCAGACAAATACAGTGCAGCCTACAAGACCACTCCATATTATGACTAATATTATTACAACATATTAGATCATACCAAAAATGACAATAGACTGCTCACCACCAAAACGCATTGATGGCGGCTGTCAAGAGGCTTTGGTACCAAAATGTAGCCACAGAGAACAGGTATTTGTTTATAAATTAGACATTCATTTCAAAAGCAATGAGTTCTAGTTTTCCCCCTGGTTCCCTGTGCAAGAAGTTTTAATTTGCTTATCGTGTTACCAGCATGAACACCGCTACTGCGTCAGCTTAATATTTTTATAGCCTCTCCTCAAGCCCAAAAATGAACTTGGTTAATCAGGAATTATAAAGCGCGGCAAATCACCCAATAGGCTATCCTGGCCCTTGCAGGCCCCGAAGGCTTATCGGAACAGCCAGGTCTTGAGGGCAATTCAGAATTCCGGAAGTGAGTTGATGGTCCGGAGGTGCGTGGTGAGGCTGTTCCAAGTCTTTGCTGTGATATGGTAGAAGGAGCGTCCTCTACTTCTGCTTCAGCAGATGTAGGGGGTTTAGGCAAGTGAAAGGGAGGCAGAGTGAAGTCTTCTTGATGGTTGGTGGAAGTTCAGGCAGTGGTTAATGTCGATGTGTCCTTGGTTGTGTAGAACCTTGTGTGCATGGGCCAGCAGCTTGAATTGCCATCTCTTCTGTATGGGGAGCCAGTGGAGTTTTCTTAGGTGGGATGTGATGTGGATTCATTAGGGAAGGCCGAGGATGAGTCTGACTGCTGCGTTCTGTATGACCTGAAGTCTCTGTAGAAGGTGTGCAGCGATTCCTAAATAGAGGGCAATTCTGTAGTTCAGTTGGCTAATGATGCGGGCTTGTGTCATGGTGCGTCTCGTTTGTAGGGGTAGCCACTTGAAGGTCTTACATAGCATGATCAGAGTGAGGAAGCAGGGGGCAGAAACGGCATTGATCTGTGATTACATGTTGAGATTGTTGTTTGTGGTGATGCCAAGGTTTCTGGTATGTTTGGAGGGAGTGGGTGCTGGGCCTAGGTCTGATGGCCACCAGGAGTCGTTCCATGTGTTGCTGCTGTTACCAGAATTCAGCACTTCCGTCTTGTCTTTGTTGAGCTGCAGGCAGTTGTTCTTTATCCAGTTGGTGATGTTTGTCATGCATCTGTGGAAGTTGGTTCTGGTGGAGGTGGGACTGTCAGTGAGTGCGAGGATGATTTGGGTGTGGTAGGAAATTATGTTTGGGATCTAATGATGATGGCCACTAGACCACTCACCGCAAAAACGTGGTGATACCGGCCATCAAGCGGCTTCGGAACAAAAAAGCAGCCACAAAAAACAGGTATTTGTTTATAAAATAACATTCAGTTTAAAAACAAATGAGTTCTAAAAGCTTTTTCTCCCCCAGTTCACTGTGCAAAAATGCTTTAATTTGCTTATTGCGTTACCGGCATGAGCTTAGACTTAGATCCTTTTATACCATTTTTAGGATGGGATACTCCATCAAAACATGGAGGATATTGCATGTGCTGTACTACAAAATGACATTGTCTGGACTGCCCTTTTGATACAGCAGACAGAGCATTCATCATATTAATGATGGAGTATACTGTCCACCAATCCTTAAATTAAACCCTAAGTCGGTGAAATTATGGGAAAATAGATGGCAAAATTAAGCAGACGTTTTGAATACAGCATGCATCAGTCGATGTAAACTGTCACTGAAGGCAAATTATCTAGCACAATCTGTGGTATTATCATCTCGACATTTTGACATTCAGCCTGCTTTGTTATTAATATAAAGGAGTGGTATAGAAAATACTTAGATTTCTTTAGCAAGACAATTACATACATTTAGCTGATTCAATTCAGAGTGTATTCATTTTCAATTAATTAATTTGCTTTGAATGACACTCTGTTAACACAGCACTTTCTGCCTGCCAAAATAAAATATCATGTGTAAATCATGTAACATACCATGTAACACTATCCAGAAAAAATAAATATATTTATAGATTTCTTATAACAGATTAAGTGATTTATTTAGTCTGTTAGCTGAAACAAGGTTTCTACTGTAGTTTCCCTTTAAATTAATTCATGTTTGGACTTGCCCCCTTCTATTAGGACTAGAAATGGCAATGCATATGGTAAAATACATTCCATAAATATAAATTGTCTATCTAGGACGAATGTTAGAATTCAAAACCTTGAAAAGAAATTAAAATGTTTCGGATTTTTAAGAATTTTGTGAATGTATGTTGCTTTGAGAATGTAAACATGCTCCTATATTAAAAGTGCAAATAAGTATTTACATAACAAAAAGAACATTGCCGCAATTCATCAGTAGGGCATGTTAACATTGCATGAGCCAAGTCTCCCTCTGTAGATGACTTGAGTACATCAATTACCACAGTCATTTTAACCAGTTGTCTTTCGGTGATGGGGAAGCTGTGTTGCATTTCATGTGCATTATTGTGGTAACGTTTGATTTGTTTGTGGCATGTATCAGAACATGACTGTTAATGTCATGGTGGTGGTTTTGCTCCTCTTTCTCAGTGCCTAAATGGCATTAGCGGGCATCAGATATTTCCCCAGCAGGCTGGGAGACTGGGGCCGATTTTGCAGTGCTGGGGGCCGTTTTAGTTACTGAGGCCGGTTTGCGTGGTTCTGCTATATCGGCCCCAGTAACAAAAGCAGCAAGGGGCTGGTCCATCAATATTGCCAGAGCTGCTTTGAGTTGCCAGTCCGACTCTGCTCTTTGTACCGCTCCAGAAGTTATCAGTGTGGCAAGCCCGATGGGTGCATGCTAGTCTCCGAGCTGGAGTATCCAAAACATGGGTACAATCAAGAAGTCAACAGCTTCTCTGAAGTAGAACTCTAGGAGAAACAAATGGGCTGCCCCTGCCTAGAATCTTCTGCACCATTAACAACAGAATTTGCTGGCTCCACCACCCCCACTCATGAAATGCGAGTGCTCAGGAAAATATAATCAGCAATACCTTGCTAAAAGGTCTTTTTAAATTATAAGAGTAGCACCGTCTCCATCCTCCCACACTTCAGTGTCTTTGGCTCCGTCCTCTAGCTTCAGGAATGCAAGCAATCCATTTCCACTGTCTGGGCGAAGCTGCAGCTACCCTTCATCATGTGCTATGCTAAACCTGGCATCACCAAAATAGATGTCATTGGTTCCAACAAAGTACTCACAATGCACACAGTCTCACGGTCATGTATGTGCCACAGATAAACAATTAACAAATGCACTTGGCTCACATAATGAATGTCAACGCAGTAGTCTGGGTGTCACATTGAAGCAAAACTCAGGTGGGGCTGGTAGGCCACACTCCTTTCTTACACAGAGAATACGGTCTTATCAGGACTATTAATTTGTGAAATCGGTATGCGGTAACCACTGCAGTGCTGCCATTGGGTTAGAAGAGTTATGCTGCCTCCACTACTGCAATTCAACAACCCAGGACATAAACAACTGACCTGCGTCAAAACTAGTTGGTATGCTTGTGGCTCCACTCCTTGTCACAGTTCCATTTCTGGACCTCAGCATCACCATGGACATGACTAACCTGTCGCATGCATGCTCCATTACCATGCTATCTGGGCAACTAAAACTCAGAATGCCAGTTTCACATGCAGTTACCAGTTTGTCATGCAGTTGGGTCACTTGGGACCGGAGTACGTCATGTATACCATGCAGGGACATTCCTGTCCGAACAAACTCGATTTCTTGTAGTTAAACATCAGTATTTATATTTATTTAGCATGAAAAACAGTTGGTGTACCCTATATCACTCGATCTACAGACAGTAATATTCTATATCTTACAGTTATTAAGGGAGAGGAGGCTCCCTCCTGAGTCATGGGTTCTTCTTACTCTCAACAATGCTAATGGCTTAGTGCTCTCAGCTCTTCTGCATATATGTGGTGCATATATCCCCTCTTTCTCTGCCATCAGTGTGAATGTCCAACAGTCTCGTCTGTAAGGGCAGATCTCGTAAACATTGAGCTTCATAGTTAGGCCCAATCCACTGGAGATTGGGCCAGGAAGTGCTTGCTCTTCAGTTTATATGAATCAGCATTCCTTGTCTAAGTCTACAGATTCCCTGTGTTGCAACTAGGTCTCCATGGCTTATACTGTAAACCCTGGAGCTACAGGTGTGACACACCGAATTCCTACTTGTTTTGTGTAGTTGGCACTGTGGCATCTGACAAAGGGTCCACTATACTCTTGCAGCTTTCACAATTCAGATAATCAGCATTGTATTCTAGGACATTCATACTGTACTCCAAAGTACTATTGACAAGCCACAGCACTCATACTGTAACCTCACAACACTAACACAGCATCACAAGGCACTGAATTTACACCTCACTGCACTCACACCACATACTAGTGCACTTACATTGAACCACACCACATTCATACAGCAGTCAAGCTGCACCACAGCATTCTCGTCCTTCAGAGCACTCACGCAGGGATTCTAAAACACCCATGTTGCAACCCTCATCACTAACATTGCAGGCACATTTCACCCTGTAGCACTTACACTGCTAATTACAACACATTTACCTTGCTTACAATATTCAAAAACACTTCACAGTGCCCCAAAGAAGTGTAACCACACCCTTCACCTGTGTAGCAAAATATGCTTTTCCCTGGTTGCCTACCAGCTGTCATTATAAATCTATGCTTTTCCCAACCCTTCAAACAGTGATGCCTTTCTTATGTTGTGTATTTCGCTTTGGGTACTGAAAATAACAAATTACACAACGTGACACACAATTGTGTTTTCAGGTCAGACAAATGACACATGTAGGGACACATTTATGAGACTGTCACACAGTGCAACACAGCAAGTCACCTTGCTGCGCTGCACTGCGTGACAGAGAAAGGGGAGGAATGTGTCATATTTAAAAGAATACTGCGTATTCCAGACATTTCCCCTGCGCTGGTGCCCATATGGCAGCTAGCACCAATGCAGGCACCCTTGCTCCATGTGGCAAGGTTGCTTCCATTGCTTGTAGGATTGTTTTTGTGCAAGAAGGGGGCACCTTCCTACACAAAAACAATCCTGAGAGGCATATTCCTCTTTATATGTGTGCTGCACAATGCAGCACACATAAAAAGAGGAAAAAACTACATTACAAGGATATTTCTCCTCGTTACGTCTCCCCTGAGAAGGTGTATCTTTTTGGTGCTTTCCCAGGTTTAACAGTTCTGGTAAATCTGGGAATGCATAAAAAACCATGGGAGTTGTGTGGGAACACCCACACAATGCCCATGGAATGCCTCCTTATTGTAGAATAAGGCAACGCAGTGATTTGTGCTACATTGCTTCACTCAAGTTTTATGGAGCGACTCAAGCCCATTCATAAATCATATGTAAGGTTTGCGTCGCACATGTACCACGTTGCGCGGTGAAAACACGATGCAAACTGGCTAATAAATATGCCCCATTGTGCTTAAAGTATAGTCTTGGAAATGTGTAATAAAATACTCATAATGTTGTGCACAACGTCTATACTATGTGGTAAGGTGCATGGCCTGTATGATCCCTGGTGCATGTATTAGGCAAGACAGCTATCATTGCAGCTACTCACTGTTGACACAATTGTTGCCTACTACATAGATAGACTCTACAGCAGTGCATGAAATAAGCAAGTACACCACCACCAGGCCATGGCTCGCAGGGTCTTCTAGGTGGTCGGGCCCACATGGCTTTGTTCACTTCAATACCTTAAAAAAGAACAACCTACTACATTGTTGAAGTTAAGGACATTTGAGTGGTTCTGACATTTTATGAAGTACTGTCCGTCTGAGCATTTTTTTAAAACGAGACATCAAATTGTTAGTGACATTTGGACCCAAAGGGTTTATTTATGAGAGCCCTATGTCACATTTGCACCACTTAAAGTGGTACATGCGTGACGCAAAGTTCTCATAAACATTTATGAAACCACTCAAAGAAACCCTGAGTGGCTTTGAGTGGCCTTATAAATCACGAGTAAGGCGAAGAAGTGCAAATCTCAGCATCACCTAACTCTGCACCCGAGAGGCATTCAATGAGCCCTGAGGTGGGTTTTCCCACACAACACCCATGAAATTTGACCCTGCCCCAGATTTATAAAGTGAGGTAAACCTGGGGCAGCATCAAATCCGTACGCCTCCGGAGGGGAGGCGTAACAAGGAGAAATATGTTACTATCTCCTCATTTCTTCCTCTTTCCATGTGTGCTGCATTTTGCAGCACACATAGAGAGAAGAAAACGCCTTGTAGTATTATTTTGCACAAAAACAATCCTGCCCCCAACCGAGGCACCCTAGCGCCATGCTGCTAGGATGCCTGCGTTGGCGCTAGGCTGCCAAAATGGCACCAGAACAGGCAGAAAGGACAGGAATGCACCATATTGCTTAAATGCGACGCATTCCTGCCCTTTCACTTTGGGGAAAGTGCCTTGCTGCGCTGCCCTACGCAAAAATGCCATAAATGAGTGCCTGGATATAGCAGTCTAGCAGATGATTATTATTAGAAGGACTCAACTTAAAAATGGCTGTTAGAAAGGTACAGCTGTTAAATGGTAGCGGCAGTTTCAGTCGATAACCTTTCAAGTATTTGCCCGGCGGTAATCGCCTCTTATACCACTCGATAATTTACCAATGAAAGAGGCAGGCGCCGGAGACTGGAAGGCAGGAAACAAAGTTTTATTCCGTCGGAGCAGAACACATCAGATCAGACAGCAAGGTATCGTCACGAGGTGCTCTAACTGCATCTCTGAGACCTGGTCTCTTATACACTGGTTTATTGCTTTATTACACATAGTACATTCTTGAGATTCCCTTGATGCATGGGGGAATATCCCCTGAAGCCCCGGTTCAGATCCGATCCCACACATAGATACAGTAGAAGTTCTCACCCCACCCACAGTAGGAGATGGCTATTGCGCAGCAGGGTATTCCGCCAATTCCTGGGGGGTGTGTGTGACCGGTCGGGTCTCAGGGAGTAGGGGCTTTGATCTACTGTAATCCCTTTGATGTGGGGTGTTTCCCTTACAGTAGGGGCAATAAACTGCATCCGCAGGGCTAGGTGATGGCCTGGGACCAGTTCAGACAATGGGGCGCAGAGGAAGGGGGTTATCAAAGGAGAGGCATGACCATGTATGGGTTGTCGGTCGGAAGTGGTTCCGTAGCAGGGTCGCGCAGAAGGAGAGGGTTTATGGCCTGTATGAGAGAGCGGGGGTGGCCGGCGCGCGGGGAATGCTCGCAGCGCTAGGGGAAAGCGCTGGTGATCGAAAATGAGTGGGGAGAGAGTGGGGTGCCTAAAATGGCGGCCGTGCATTCGCTGTGCGTGGCGCTGGGGAGAGGCAAGATGGCGCAGATAATGTTCAGTTTGCACGCTAAATTTCCACAGTCCTCCCTTTTAACATGTCTCGCCAGCTTGCCTGGCCGTCATTTATTCTTCGTTAACCTTCAGCTATAATATCGTTAATGTCTTTCGTACATTCCTTAAAGATACAGAGTTTTTAGGGCATGCAGGAGTAATCTGACATATTTGCTTATAGTTATTTACAGGTGATAAAGTAGGCGGGGAGGTAATACATACAGAGTTACAGTGTAGTCGTGTACATGGCTGGTGTTGTATGGATGTTACTATACAAAGTTACATTTCCTTAACTTCTCAGTGTACAGTCGGAAGTGATTGATGCAACACCATAAAAACTTGATAAGAAGATAGTTAGTATAAAAAGGTGGTTGGGAGAGGATTTTCGACTTTGACATGGGTTCTTCTTTCCAGTGTCCTTTTTATGAAGAGCTATCACTGGTAAGCTCTCATTGTTGTTCTTCTTTCGTTGGCACTGTTGAGCACCGGCGGTGGAGCTAAGGTCCAGCTCAAATCCAATTTCTCACGTTGCAGGGTGTGATCATTCATTGTTCTCCGATCACAGCCCTGTTCATTAACACAGTTCACCATAGGTACTTTGAGACAGGGTGCCTGCCTTTTGTTCTTCGGTAGTAGGTCAAAGTCATAGTCCAAATGAAAGAGGAAGAGAGAAGGGGGTGGCGTGGGATCGGATCAAAAATGCGGACCAAGGAGAGCAGAATCTTTCAGCACTGGGCCCATCAATCGGGCCCGACGGGTTGAGACTTCAGGCACGCTGGTCAGTGAGCAGGGGCCTCGATGTAGCCCTTCGCGCTTATCGTTCTGATAATGGTGTCTCGTCTCACGCCCTTTTTGCTTCGTCGCTTCCCCCTTGGTCGATGTCATAGATGCTTTATGATCCGCAGCCAGGCTGTGCGTCACGTCCGACCCCTCTCTTCCGATGGCTGCAGGTTATCTTTGAATAGGTTATAAGAAACGAAAGTCTTAGAGATTTTGGCAGGGAAGACATTTACATACTTCATCCTCTCTCCCAACCACCGAGCAGTTGCGGAAATGCTCTTATCTGTTACTATATGATTGGTGTCTATTAATTCTGATGTTAATGTGCGTGTTACTAATCTATTAATTACTGCTGTGGTGCAGGGTTCTGTGGGTGTCCCTGTCCATCGTCTGGCCTTCTAGGTGTCGGTTTCTGCGCCCTATAATCGTTGCAGGAAGCCTGACATCTGTCAACTTTCTGGTTTATTAAAAATTCGAACCGGCTTCTCCGGTGGAGGCTCATTCGCCTCAACATAAGGTTTGGTAGTACACATCTTCCTCCGAGGACTACTAAGTTTATGAAAAAGTAAGTGCGAGGTGCTACTGTCATGCGTTCACGAGTATCCCTTTCGGGGAGGAACATAAGCTAAGCATTATCTTTGTTGGGGACAATAGGTAACCCTGTATCAGTTTAGGCGATGGATTATTAGAAAATAGGGCCATCAGCCGTTTCGTTCGAAATACTCTGAGACGGCTAGTATAGGGCTGGGGTTATTTTTGGGAGAGCAGGGTGCTTTAGACATTCTATTTCGGGCTAATTGGACATGGGTTCTTCTTTCCAGTGTCCTTTTTATGAAGAGCTATCACTGGTAAGCTCTCATTGTTGTTCTTCTTTCGTTGGCACTGTTGAGCACCGGCGGTGGAGCTAAGGTCCAGCTCAAATCCAATTTCTCACGTTGCAGGGTGTGATCATTCATTGTTCTCCGATCACAGCCCTGTTCATTAACACAGTTCACCATAGGTACTTTGAGACAGGGTGCCTGCCTTTTGTTCTTCGGTAGTAGGTCAAAGTCATAGTCCAAATGAAAGAGGAAGAGAGAAGGGGGTGGCGTGGGATCGGATCAAAAATGCGGACCAAGGAGAGCAGAATCTTTCAGCACTGGGCCCATCAATCGGGCCCGACGGGTTGAGACTTCAGGCACGCTGGTCAGTGAGCAGGGGCCTCGATGTAGCCCTTCGCGCTTATCGTTCTGATAATGGTGTCTCGTCTCACGCCCTTTTTGCTTCGTCGCTTCCCCCTTGGTCGATGTCATAGATGCTTTATGATCCGCAGCCAGGCTGTGCGTCACGTCCGACCCCTCTCTTCCGATGGCTGCAGGTTATCTTTGAATAGGTTATAAGAAACGAAAGTCTTAGAGATTTTGGCAGGGAAGACATTTACATACTTCATCCTCTCTCCCAACCACCGAGTAGTTGCGGAAATGCTCTTATCTGTTACTATATGATTGGTGTCTATTAATTCTGATGTTAATGTGCGTGTTACTAATCTATTAATTACTGCTGTGGTGCAGGGTTCTGTGGGTGTCCCTGTCCATCGTCTGGCCTTCTAGGTGTCGGTTTCTGCGCCCTATAATCGTTGCAGGAAGCCTGACATCTGTCAACTTTCTGGTTTATTAAAAATTCGAACCGGCTTCTCCGGTGGAGGCTCATTCGCCTCAACATAAGGTTTGGTAGTACACATCTTCCTCCGAGGACTACTAAGTTTATGAAAAAGTAAGTGCGAGGTGCTACTGTCATGCGTTCACGAGTATCCCTTTCGGGGAGGAACATAAGCTAAGCATTATCTTTGTTGGGGACAATAGGTAACCCTGTATCAGTTTAGGCGATGGATTATTAGAAAATAGGGCCATCAGCCGTTTCGTTCGAAATACTCTGAGACGGCTAGTATAGGGCTGGGGTTATTTTTGGGAGAGCAGGGTGCTTTAGACATTCTATTTCGGGCTAATTGGTCAGGGGTAATTCTGGGTGGTGGAGATTGTATCCTTTAAGAACAAAAACCACTGACATATAGTCCCCGTGTTGAGGGTCAGATTGGGAGACATCAGTCGTCTTACCTGTCCTTTCCTTCTCAGCCGATTAGGCTTAACGTTTGCAAAAAGGAGAGGTAGTAACGTGGTAAAGTATGGTCGTTTTTGTTTCTGTCAATTTGTTCGAACACCACTGTGTTCAGGCCAATTATACACTTACCGAAGAGGTATGTGTCGTTAATTTATTCAAACAGAAAAGAGGGTAAGAAGGCTTTTTAGTGAGGGAGGGAGTGGGAGAGAGAGAGAGAGAGAGATAGAGAGAGAGAGAGAGAGAGAGAGAGAGAGAGAGAGAGAGAGAGAGAGAGAGGGAGAGAGGGAGAGAGAGAGAGAGAGAGAGAGAGAGAGAGATGTGCATCAAGTAGGCTATTTGGCATACATACGACACAAAACGAGAGAGACATGGGTAAGAAAATAGGCCACTTGGTGCACACACAACATGGAGTAGCATTTGGTCTGTTCCATGTAAGAAAACACAAGCGGGGAAAAGACATAAGTTCGGTGATCACGTATACACAAATGCCGGATAGGGTGTGACAGTACATGCATCAAGTGCAGAAACTTAAGCTGGAGACTCAGGGCTACGTTGAGCATCGGGACCTCTCCTTTCCTGTCCTCTTTTTCTATGCTGCGTACTTTCAGTATTTTGTAGTTTATCCTAGGGGGTGTCGGACCCTTTATTCTCCTCCCTTTGATCGGTGGACGAGTGCTTCAATCATACAGTGACGCTCTCTTCAAGTGGCCCAAATATAAAACGCATACACATTCATGCCGTATAATCGTAGAACACACGCACAATCATATCATACACTTTTTCATGTTCCTAATGGTGGTCTGTAATTTTACGCACTATCTCACAACGTTTGTCTATGTTTTTCCCTGATATTGAACTCTGTGCGGTCCATGTCCATTCCACTCTTCAGTCGGAACTTTGTCGTGACCTATAGAGGGGAAAAAAGAGGGGAGGGGATGTGCAGTATTCAAAGTACCCCAGCGCGCGCAGATACGAAAAAGTTCTACTTACCACGTACCAGGCTAGTCGCAGGAATGGGTGATACCACAGACCTATTATTCTCTTTGTCCGAGACAAAGATGCTCTAATTTATTTCATTTCCTAAATTCGGGTTCCCTTGTCATATATGCATTTCTCAATCGGTCGTGTATTAGGATGCAAGATACCATACCTTGCGCTCGGCATATACCCTGAGCTATGGTTGACCATGGTTTAACAACTCTTGGAAAAGATAGGTGTGATGGGTACAAATTCCGTTAATCAAAAAGATTCAGGCAAATGGGGACTGCATTATCTGTTTTCTACTGCTTGGGGGTAACAATCATTTATTCAAATGAAGAGATCTCTATCAACCTATGTGATTAGTCATGGCACTGATTCCGTAATTCTTTCAAGAGACCCTTTATTTAAAACAATGTCAGCATACAAGATACGGGCCTACAACCGTTCAGGCCGGCCACGTGGTGGGGAGGCGTCGAGTGTCATGAGCAACGCTACTACGGCATAAAATCGGTTCCCTTGCCGCCCCTCCCCGACCATCATGTGTGGAAGCATCGCATATATATATATATATATCTGTTTAACACAAATGTCACGTGACTGGGACGCCACAAGGGTGTGTAGGCCTCTCCTACATCGGCGCCATCTTGGGGCGAAGTCGGGCCAGAGTACAGTCTAAGTCTTTCCATGAATTTGCTGTTGGACCAGAATCCCTTTCAGTAGTTCGAGAACTTTCGTTAGCGTCAATTTTGCGTCAGCATGGCGTCACTGCGACCCCGTAGAAATGCCATGGTTCGTTCTTGGGGCGGGGCAGGAGGCGGGTTCTTCCGCCAACGCTTCGAACCAGTCTTTCTCACTGCACTAAGCGGAGGCAAGGTGGCTGCCGTCCGGGGCAAAGAGCAATGGCGGCGGTTTGTCCTTACCGGAAGTCCGCGGGAGTCGAGTGTCAAATGACTCCAGCCGATTCTGCAAGGCTGAGGGGAGCATCTTGTCAAGGGTGGGGCCCATGCCCAAGCAGACAAGCTTTCGAGTCCAGAATTGTCTCACGGTGGGCTTTAGGCCTGGATCCGGAGGAGTCGACCGCCGGAGTTCAAGGGCAGCAGTAGCAGCAGCTCTTCGGTACGGCTATCGGAGAGGGGCCAACAGCAGCTACAGCGGCAGTTCAGATGGTATTGCCACCGGAGTGGTTCCAGTAGCAGCGACAACAGCAGTTTGGATGGTATCACCACCGGGGTGGGTCCCCGATTACCTTGCTGCGGGGGCCCACTCCTCACGTCGGGTGCTAGCGGCAGTCCTGGTGAACCCGGTGCTTGGGTGGTTGCCTGGCGGCCGCGTGCAGGGGCGCCGGCTCAGCCGAACGGCGAATGAAGTGGCAGGGCGCAACTCAGCTGGCTGATGTGTGAAAGATGCGGTTGGGGTGCCCTCGTCTGCTGGCGAGCCTCCACCTGGGGAGGCGGGGGAAGCCCGTCCGCGTCGCTTCCCCCGGCCAGGGCACCCCTCCGTTATTGAAGGAAGAAGAAAAGAATGGGAGGATCCACTCGACGTGGCAGGGTGCGATCCAGTAGACCGATGAAAAAGATGGTTGGGTGCAGCTTAGCTGGCCGGCGAGTCAAAGACGGTTGGGTGCAGCTTAGCTGGCCGGTGAGTCAAAGACGGTTGGGGTGCCCTCATCTGCTGGCGAGCCTCCACCTGGGGAGGTGGGGGAGGTCCGTCCGCGTCGCTTCCCCCCGCCAGGGCACCCCTCCGTTATTGGAGGAAGAAGAGAATGGGAAGATCCGCACAGCGTGCCAGGGTGAAATTCAGCAGGCCGATGAAAAAGATGGTTGGGGTGCCTGGCGAGCCTCCACCTGGGGAGGTGGGGGAGGCCCGTCTGCGTCGCCTCCCCCCGCCAGGGCATCAGCCCTCATTAAAGAAAGAAGAAGAGAAAGCGGAAAGGCCCGCACTGCGTGGTGGGCTCCGCCTTGGGGTTGCCAGAACTTCGGCGCTTCGTATAGCCTCCGGCCTATTCGCACAGTCGTCCGCCACTGAGGTCAATGGATTTTTGCATGGCTTTTATAGCCCAAAGCCGACTAAAAGAACCGCCCAAAACAGGCCAATGTTGCAATTTCGAGGAAGGAGAGGCGAGGACGGTGTCACGTGGACGTTAAGGCTTTGGGATGGAGGTTGCAGCAGACTGTCATGTAAATAGTTGTTTTAAAACGTGTTTTAACCTGTTTACCCTGTTGGTGTGTTTGTTATATCCTATAAGTTATTAAAATGTTATAACTATACTACTTCGTTGGAGTGTTTGTACATATTTGCAATCTGATGACGAGCACAAGGAGGTTACTGTGCAATCGGAAAAATAACATAGCCCAATTGTGCGCGATCTAGCCCTAGTTTGGTGACGTCGATGGTGGGTGTCAGCAGGCTTCCGTTTGTGCGGGATTTTGTCATGCTTATTGGGCGGGGTGGGCAGTAGGGCAGACATGTTTAGGTAGCGAGAGTAATGGAGTCGGGCTACCTCGTGGTCGTCTCGACCGTGAGCTTGACTCCTTCCCTTGGTTTCATATGTCCCACAAAGGGCTAACTCCTAGCGTTATTTTAGTTTTTGTAAGGTCAAAAAGGATCCTACCAGTGCCTTTACTATCTTGTCGATTCCTGTTCGTTCATCCTTCGCTAGCCGATTCATTCTGGTGGACTCTTTCTTTCTCATCTCTGGGTCGTCTAACGTTATAGCCGACGTTGTGTCCAGCACAGGAGGCTCGGCCGGCGCGGAGGCCGTGAGGACCGAGGCCTCTGTACTGCTTTCGCTCGTGTTCGGGGGTTGTAGATGTTGCACTACTGACTGGGAGGGTGCATATGGAGGGGGCATGTAAATGATCGGGGGACCTAACAGTAATTCATCGTTCGTTCGCTGCTTGGAGGACAACTCAGGGTAGAGCAAAGAAGGGGTCCTAACAGCATACTGGCCTGAGGTTTTGGGCTCCTGTCTTAGTTTAGTTTCCCTTCTCTCCTTTATGTCTTCTTCTAACCTTCTAGCGGCAAGGTGAACTGCCTTTCGTAATTCCTTTTCTGCTTTTACTTCTTCCCTCTTTTTCCGTTGCGTTGCTTCTTTGCGCCACATGCCGATACTGTCAAGCATAGTAGGCGTCGTCTTATTGCTACGCAGAGCTATTTCTAGCGTTTCTATCTTATGGTCGTCGAAGGATCCCATCAGTGGCCACTGACTTTCGGGGTCCTTCTTGGTATATTTATGCCACAGCTTGCTATAAGCTACGGCGACTAGTCCATATTTAGTGAACATGTCCTTATTAGGGGTGCCTTCCAGTGGAGCCGGGTGGTTCACCTCTAATAAGCGGTCCGGGCAGAACCAACTACCAATCAGTGGGGAGAAGATAGGCATGACGGGTTTCAACGGGGACAAAAGTCAGCACTACCTATATTTTCACTACTTGCAAAGACTAGACAGAATATCTCTATTCTTCGTTATTTGTAAGCAGAGAATACCTCCAAAGAACCAATATCGAACAACTAGTGTTCGGACAATCAATCAATCAATCAATCAATGGGAGATAAAAGATAGGCATGACGGGTTTCAACGGGGACAAAAGTCAGCATTACCTACCCTTCACTATTTGCAAAGACTAGACAGAATATTCCTATTCTACGTTATTTGCAAACAGAGAATATCTCAAAAAGCACTATTCTCCAAAACAATCAATGTTCGGACAATCAATCAATGGGGAGATAAAGATAGGCACGACGGGTTTCAACGGGGACAAAAGTCTGCGTTACCTACCCTTCACTATCTGCAAAGGGAGAGAGAGAGAGAGTATTTCTACTCCTCCCCGTTTGTAGACAGCGAATATCTCAAAGAGAACAATCAATGAGCACAATCAATGAGCAATACTAGTATTTCCAAAGCTTTAAACAATCAATCAATTATTTCGCATTTTGTCGTGTATCACGACCTTACCCGGACCGCGTGGACAGTTTCTCGTCTTCCGCCTCCAGCGCCCGATCGTCCTCTACTCTCCGTATTTGCCGCGTCACTCCTGATGGTTCCCAGTCAGGACCGTAGATCACTCGAGAGAGGTCTGCTCGGAATCAGTGAAGTTCGGATGATCGGCTGCCAGACGAGGGTCTATTGGGCAGGAGCTCTCCCGATCGTTGCAGTCGTTCACTCTGCGTCGGGACCTCTCCCACTGGATCCACGTGTCGCTGATGGGCCCCACGTTTGGGACGCCAATTGTTAAATGGTAGCGGCAGTTTCAGTCGATAACCTTTCAAGTATTTGCCCGGCGGTAATCGCCTCTTATACCACTCGATAATTTACCAATGAAAGAGGCAGGTGCCGGAGACTGGAAGGCAGGAAACAAAGTTTTATTCCGTCGGAGCAGAACACATCAGATCAGACAGCAAGGTATCGTCACGAGGTGCTCTAACTGCATCTCTGAGACCTGGTCTCTTATACACTGGTTTATTGCTTTATTACACATAGTACATTCTTGAGATTCCCTTGATGCATGGGGGAATATCCCCTGAAGCCCCGGTTCAGATCCGATCCCACACATAGATACAGTAGAAGTTCTCACCCCACCCACAGTAGGAGATGGCTATTGCGCAGCAGGGTATTCCGCCAATTCCTGGGGGGTGTGTGTGACCGGTCGGGTCTCAGGGAGTAGGGGCTTTGATCTACTGTAATCCCTTTGATGTGGGGTGTTTCCCTTACAGTAGGGGCAATAAACTGCATCCGCAGGGCTAGGTGATGGCCTGGGACCAGTTCAGACAATGGGGCGCAGAGGAAGGGGGTTATCAAAGGAGAGGCATGACCATGTATGGGTTGTCGGTCGGAAGTGGTTCCGTAGCAGGGTCGCGCAGAAGGAGAGGGTTTATGGCCTGTATGAGAGAGCGGGGGTGGCCGGCGCGCGGGGGGATGCTCGCAGCGCTAGGGGAAAGCGCTGGTGATCGAAAATGAGTGGGGAGAGAGTGGGGTGCCTAAAATGGCGGCCGTGCATTCGCTGTGCGTGGCGCTGGGGAGAGGCAAGATGGTGCAGATAATGTTCAGTTTGCACGCTAAATTTCCACACAGCTGTGTAATCATGTGAAAGGTTCTGAAAGTTCTGAAATAGTGATTCTTAGGACCATTGTGTAACATGATGTGCTCCAACCATGCAATCCTGTGGCTATTATGCAGAAATACCCAACTAGACACACAACAGAGGCAGTGCGTACTGTACAGAAACATAATATTTCTGCTTGAATCAAAATGACGCCTCGACTGCTGTGGGTTCGAGTGGAAGCTCTGCCCTTTGGGGATCATTGCAGGTTTTTGTTTGCAGTCAGATTAGGTTTGAGAGTGTTCAACGGTGCACAAAGCTGTTGAGTCTAATGTAATATTGTTATGCAATCTATATTGATCAGAAAGAATGAGTGCCGTAGATCTAGCATGAATAGCTCTGGGAAGAGGTTGTTTCTGGTCGTGTGAGGGTGAGGAGTGAATATAACTCAATGACTCTACGTTTCAAATTGTTCACAGACTGAGATCTTTAGTCGGGTCAGTCACTCCTGTGACTGAGACTCATAATTTGTATTCAAACTGTTTTCTTTATTTTCCTATAAACAGGTTGCTGTATATAATTATAAAATATACCCATTTCCAAGCACACATCATGCACATTACACTATATGGCTACTAGGATATCTGATGTGGAACTACTTAATTGAAGGAGTTCCCCTTACATTTTTGATTGGAAGCTACAAAAAAGATGAATGGATTAACAGCTTGAATTTTCACCTGGTCTGATGTATATTGAGTATCTGACATAATGACAACATTTGCCTCGAAATGAACTTAATAAAAACAGGTTTAAAAAAACAAGACTGCTAAAAATAAGTCTTGGTTAGAACTCAATCTATCTACTGGCTAAATTGACAAAAAAAAAGGCAAGTATTTATATAGCACTTACTACCCCAGACGAGGCGTCAAAGTGCTTTTCGGTGAATAGCACGCTACTCTGGAACCCAAAAAGGATTAGTGGTGGGTATGTATAGGGAAATATGAGTCAATTTGAGCGGCTGACATGTCAGTATGTTAGTTGGATTGAAAAGGATATCAGAGGGATAGAAGAGGAAAGAGTCTAGAAATTGTTTAGCATGAAAATGCACAAACAATAATTAGGCAACAGTTTATGCAAATACAGAATGTAGTGAGGGAAATCAAAAGGCAGATGAAAGAGTTTAGATCCATAGTAGTCAGTTTTCCATTTCTACTGCCATCCAAAAAAGGAAAAAAGATCGTCGATTAGGACATGAGAAAGAATTGGAAAAAGGGGAAAATTCAGGGGTCCCCTCTAGAGAGTCTTCAGTCCCAGGAAGGTGTCTCTGTGACGGCCTGTTTCTCTGTATCATTTTGGAAGACACTGTAAGATTTCCTTTGCGGAAAGACCAATGCCACCTGTCCAATGGCAAATGATCTACATTGACTTCGTATGCCCACCAACAGAGCTGCAGTGCTCCTTTAACACGGGTGGCTACCATGCCACTGCCATCCCAGCCTAAAATACTACTGGTTCACCCTTCTACCTCCATGTATCAAATTGACAGTTTTGTCAGTTGGTGTCTGTATGATGGCACTGTGCACGGCTGTGTTCCCTTCTCTGAAGGGGGTGATCTTGATCTGAGGCCTATGCGCCTGTACTCTGCATTTCCACTCTTTGAGTAGGGCTTAGGCTCATGAGCCTATAACAGGGCTGCTTCGATTATGGAATTTTTTTTTACTCTAGCACTTCCACATAATTATGGATCTGCTACATTTGCCACACAATCAATCATTAGCTGCATAATCTGCAGAATTTAACAAAAGAAATGTGTTTCTAGCTCAAGCAGATCATAACTTATTTTGAAAAAGTCGCAATATGTGTTGCTGCAAAATGGAAGGCTCTTTACAAAGATTGACTGGTCCGCGTGCTGTTGTTTATTGCTGTATTTTGGTGATATACTAGTACTAATGAGGCAAAATCTTTGCTGAGACCACGTTAGCATGAAAAAATGAGAAATAATAAAGTAATCCTACCACAAAATGTGCCACATAATTTGCTTTTTCTTGCATAATTTAGTCAACCATGCCTCATCATTTGGTCTGTCCCTGCTGCATAATTCCAGTGGCCCTGGCCTGTACCGTGCTTTGCAATGCGCACCCTCTTTCAACAATGCTGTGTTCAAGTGAGACCTGTGAATGAGATTTTCAGCATTTTTACGCTTATTTAGCAGAGAATGGACCAAAAGAGGATTCACTTCATGAGCCAGCGCAAAAAAGGTATCAAACCAATTTTCCCGAATTTTGTGTGAAAATGAACTTATCAGATACATCCTTTACTAAATAAAACGTGAAACAATGCCAGCTTTTCCATATTTATCTGTGAAAGAAGCAAACGAGGGGCACAATAATTTTGTTTTTTAAGGGTAGTTCAATGAATATTGTTTATTTCTTCAAATCTCGCCTACATTCAAAAAAAGATTTATAAGCAATAGATGTATTGCTTATTTATTGCCGAGGTTTCTCGGTCTGTGCCTTCTGTCACAGGGCAGAGAGTCGTGGCTCATGATAATGTGGTGTAGGGTAGACTCAAGAGCTGCCGGTGGGAGTGTTGCACACTCCACGACGCTATATGAAGAGGGCATAGGGGGCACAGGCTATGCAAGTCCCTTTGCCTGCTGTGGGTCATTGGATGGTTTTCCTGAGTGCCAATATGTACCCAGTAAAACTGGAACCGGGGTCCCGCGCCCATTCATTTCAGGTGTAGGAACACTGTGCTCAGCGACGACCAGGCCAGTATCCCCGTCATGAAAACACTAGCGCTGACTCAGAATGTCTTGTTAAAGTGGAGTTGGTGCTCCAATAGAAAAGATGTTTTGCTCTAGTTGAGTGACCGTTCTTCTCCGGTTGAGTGATTTGTGTGCTAGTCTGTGTGTAACAGTTGGTCTGTGGTACTCAGGGGAGGCACTTCCATATGAGCGGAGGATCATCACCCCACAGTCCCTAGAGCTAAAAAATAAAACAGTATTAAAGTTAATTTATGACAGTTTTATATTTCCGCAACCTGTCCCGAACTAAGTGTCAGGACGGGGTGGGGGCAGCGCTGCCGAATGACAGCAGGGAGCTGTGAGCTTTAAAATGCACAATTCTGTTTGGCCAACGGTCTTGGGAGGGCCAGCCAGACATGCAGATTTTAAAGTTCTCTAACCTAGCTGTCTTAGATAGCTGAGTTAGTGAAAGATCCAGCTCTATCCAATCCTGCCGTGCTTTCATGCTGTGAAAGCAGCGCCAGAATTGGGTAGTGCAGTTTCCTGCATCAGGAGCTTCCTGAAAGACGCACGAGGGAGGAAGACGTCGCACTGTGGAGTTCAGTAATTAGTTTTGTGTGCCCCACCCACCACCCTCAGTACGAGCCAGTCGCCACTGATGGTACTCCTATTAGGGGCTGCCCCAGTTAAGTGCCCATGCTGCATCAGCCATTCAGATGCACTTCACAAACCAATCGCGCTGCTGCACTTCAGCATGCCATGCTGCCTCTCCTGGGCAGCAGTGAATTGCTAAGTTAAATCAGTCACGCAGCCACCACTGAGCAGTCCAGGCTGCAGCTGTTCGACATAAAAGCCACAGTTGGTAAAGCATCGGTCCTGCAATGGTACATTCCTTGCACATATAACCTTCCTGCATAAAGCCAACACCACCCCTTGAGCACAATGAGGCACCAACTACACATGGTTGGGTAAATGCTGCCATCTCAATAGCACTCGCCATTTTTGCAAGACTTCACACAATAGGAATATGATAGCTAACCAATACCACACCCACATATGCAGTACAGCTCAACAGCTATATAGCCAGCAAATATTGGCATTCAATAACAGTAACATTTCAGACAATTCAGGGGACAAATTACCCTCTGCTCTGCAAAGTATACAGCAGAGTACAACAAATAGGTACTCATTCTCATAGCACGCCATCAGTAAACATACTTTAACATTTCAATGTATACCTCTCTTGAAACAACATGATGCCAGACTCTGCAGCATGGAGGCATAAGGCATCTGTAAACCATGGGAAAAGGCACCCAGTTCAAAAAGTAGAAATGTGATGCACACATTCTGATAATATAACACAAAATGACGTGACATGACATGACATGAGGACACAACATTATATGACATGCCATGACAGTTGGGAGACCATGAAAGTGCTTTTGAGTGACTAAGCAGTCTCCATTTACCAGAATGCTCTGCCCTGTTGCAGTGAACGTTTCTAGTGCAGTTGCTAGTATAGTGATAGCAATTTGACCCAGCTGCTATATCGAGAATACTGGTTGAGAGCGGACAATGGAGTGGACCATGGAACTGCAGTTGTGTGGGACAGCTCTTCCAAGTTGAGAGGGTATAACTCCTTGTGTTCAATTGTTAGAGCTGTTCTGGTGAAGTATGCTGCACCAAGCGCAGTGTTGAACCACATACACTACACGCCGGATGGGTCACGAGGCTCCATCTGAGAAACGGACTTTATTTAGTCAAATTTGGCCACTCTTTCCTGATACATAAGTCACTCTCCTCTCATCAACCATACTGCCCCAGTGAATCAAATATTTCTTGCTGCACTCAATCAGATGCGTAATCAGCAGTGTTGGTCAAGTTCCTTAAGATGCCTTGGCCATGCTGTTGCAGGGGAGATGACAGCGTTCTCCCCTGCAAGCGATGATTGGTTGCACTGCTAGTGTGTCAGGCAATGCACCTCCAGTTAGTTATGATGTGCTATCTCAGCCTGGTCTGCCTTGTCTTTTTCTTTATACAGAGTTTTATATAGCGCATACTTGACCCGAAGGTTACGGGTATCAGAGCGCTTTCCACGAGCACCAGTTGCATTATATGAGGACACATTCATTTTTGTTAGGCACTGGGATATTAAGCGATTTGCGTAGAATCATAGGATGTTGCACGTCTTTGCCGAGACTTGAACTCGGTTCCCCAGATTTGAGGTTGAACGCCCTAGCCGTTAGGCCAACTCCTGTCTTTGTTGAGTAAGCCTCACTGCTCTTGTAGTCTGACCAATGCTGCTGCCATTGAGCATGGATACATTTAGTTGATATGGTAATATTAAAATTAAAACCACAGTGATAAACAGGAAGAGGACAGGGAATGCCTGGGTCTTTCATGTTCATGTTTTACCAAACCCTCGAATGCGACACCTCCCTGTAAGATACTAAACATCAACCTGCCTTAAATTATCAAATTCATGTAAGGCAATCTCTTTAAAAAACAGTCTCCAATGGATCCTGCAGTAAGTTAAAGAATTCAAAACTACCTCCTTTAATCTTGGCTTAACAGCGTTTCCGAAAATCATACATGGGTGACCTGTGCCGAATGAATAGTGAGCGTACCACAGGCAGAAACATCATGATACATGCATCTCATTGTCATTGTCAACAGCTGGACACATTCAACTGTGCCTGCAAAATGTATGTTTTCCATTTAACCGGCAGGCGGATAGGGTACTTTCTTATTTTCTCTTCCAGAAGGGCCTAGAACAAAACACCTTCTTTAAAGGGCTGTCAGCCCTTTCTTTGTTAGAATATCATCCTGACCGGGACTTATCCGAATCCTAACACCTAAATGCCAATGCACTGGTGGAAAGAAAAGTGCAAACCTGTTATCATTTCACAAGTACTTAAGAAAAACTATGATTTAGAGGCAGATCTTTGAATTTGTTTAATACTTGTGTATAAGGGATATGCATGCACTGTAACAATTTCTGTGTTATCTTACTGGTATTATCCCATTAATATTGCTGGGCACACAAAGATCCCTGCAGAAGATGTCTTAACCCTGTAAGATATTCAAAAATGCAGTTCCTTTGTGACCAACTAAGTAAGCCAGAAGAGATTTACGGTCACATTTCTCCTTGTTGCCAAATTCTTTGCAGCAGAGTTTTAAAAAAAATTTACATGCTGACTATCAGACTCCCCTTCTCATGGCTCTGCCCATTGTAATTCCAGCCCCCATTTCTTTTTTTGAAAACATATTTTATTTAATTTGTCAATTAGCCATCACAGCTCAGGGCTCTGTACTCCAGAGGCATCTGCGAAATCAGACATACGTATACATGACAGCAAACGACAATTGTTTATGTAAAATCAAGATACATAACAAAGGTATGCTAAATTATAAGTTTCACCACCCTTAACTCCCCCCCCCCCCCTTCCCCCCACCCTTGTGAACGCACTACATCCGCTTAATCCTGTTCACAGTCTAAAGGAACAAACAAAAAGTCCCACCCTAGTAGCTGGCCCCCCATGACTTCCCCCTTTCCGCAATTGGACTATGCTAGCAGCTAACCCAGTGAATGGGTGTCCGCCTCTGCCGGCGGCTCTAACCATATGCCCCGATAGTCGGCCCACCGTTTCCATATCTTATAGTGCTTGCGTGGGCATCCCCTGGCCACAAAGATGGGCTGCTCCAGCCCCATACAAAAATACAATCCATTCTTTCATGCAGCCACTGAAGGGGCCCGCGGCGCCTTCCACTCCCTAGAAATATCTTGTTTTGCCAGCGTAAACACCAACAACATAAGAAGTCATTTGTAGACATTCCCCCCTATCCCTTCCATAACGTGAAGTAGGGCCAGCTGCGGTGTTCGAGGAAGTTCCCACCCAAGCACCTCCGAGAGGCATGTGAATACCCCCCTCCAAAGACGGTCTAAGAACGTACACTGCCAAACAGTATGCAGAAAAGTGCCCTCCTCCCGACCACATCGAAGACACTCCGGGTAAGCAATCAATCCCGCCCGCCCCAGTCGTGTTCTAGTAAATCAGACCCTGTGGAGATATTTGAACTGGACCAGATGGAGTTGCATCGCTATTGCCGCGCCCCGCGGAGCTGCCAGTGCCTCTGTTCAGTCCCCCTCCTCTAAGGTACCCACATCAGCCTCCCAGTCTCCCCGAAGCTTTTGTAGTGTGGAGGAACAGTGGGTAACCAGGGATTGGTATATCCGGGAGATCTCTTTGTCTTGTAGGTCCCCCATAAAGACTTTTGCCTCCAGTGGACTAAATTCGGGGAGAGGCTCCAAACCCTCCAGGCTAGGAGACAGGGTGTGACGAAACTGGAGGTACCGAAAAAATTTAGACCGTGGCATATGGAACACCCTCTGTAGGTCCTGGAAGGGCTTGAGTGTCTTGCCCCTCATAACATCTCCCAGGGTTGAAATGCCAATGTCGTCCAATCCCCGGAAGCCCTGTAGGGCCGCCAGTTGGGGCAGGCGCCTATTGTTCCACAGAGGGTCTCCCGATTCAAGGTATTCCACCATCCCATACGGCGCAGGGCTTGCCTCCAAATCTGGAACACCACCCATGTGACCAATGGTAGCGCACCCCTCAACGGCGCCGAGTATAGGAGTGTGTGTAATGAGTGGCGCCCCATGAGTTGCCATTCCAGCGCATATGCCAGGTCTCCCCTATCCCCATACCACCATTCATTAAGAACCAGCAGGTGCGATGCCTGATAGTACAATAGAATGTACGAGGACGCAAGACCTCCGCAATAAGTGGACAGAAAGCACGTGCGTAGTGCCACGCACACCCTACCCCCCCCCCCACAAAAATTGCCCGAGCACAGAATTCACCAGCCGGAATCATCTAGGTGGGATTGGGTACAAGTGATTCTGTAGCTGGTAGAGGAGCCGGGGAAGCGCTACCATCTTGAGTATTGCCAATCTGCCAAAGAGTCAGTGGCCTACGGGACCAAGATTTAAGGTCAGAACGAACTCGCTCCCACACTGGAGCCACATTCCGTTCCCAGGAGATTGCCGGTATATCTGAAAGGAACACCCCCAGGTATTTCAAGCCCCCCACTGACCAACTGGACTGAGGACGCCCATGCACCCGCTCTCGTGCGATCACCCAGGGCCCACAATGTGGATTTGCGGGGGTTCATATACAACCCCGACGTCTCCCCAAAAATCTGCATGATGCGTAGAAGCCGCAGCCCCGTCCTATCCACTGCTGTAAGAAAAAAAAGGACATCATCCGCATATAGCGCGATCCAGTCGGACAGACCAAGGGCCCATTCAAATCCTCGGACCAGCACATCGATGCGTACCCACGCCGCCAACGGCTCCATGGCTAGGGCGAAGAAGTATGGAGACAGGGGGCACCCCTGCCTTGTGCCTTGTCCTATGGAAAAAGTGGAGGAGGACACGCCAGCCACCTGAACGGACACTGTTAGCTCCGTGCAGAGGAACAGTATGTAAAGAGAGGAAACGGGAGCCAAGATTGAGTCTCCGTAGCAGTGCGAAGAGGTAAACCCAGCTCAGGGAATCGAATGCCCTGTCCATGTCTGCCAGAAGAAGCGCCACTGGCTCTCCCGTCTGCCGTATGGCCGCCACCGCCACGTGCGCCCTCCTTATTTTGTGTCTGATCGCCCTCTGGGGCATCAACCCTGCCTGGTCCAGGTGTACAAGAGCAGAAATGTGGGGCAGAAGACGAATGGCCAAAGCCTTTGCAAGGATTTTGGCCTCCACGTTTAAGAGGGAAATGGGGCGATACGAGGCATGTTGGTCTGGGGGTTGGCCGGGTTTATGGAACACCACTACTTCCGCGTGCCTCCAATCCGGAGGGAGTACGCCCCTTTCCGGGGCCTCCTCCACTACAGCCCGGTAATATGGGGCTAGCTGCATATTGTAACGATGGAAGAATTCGCCAGGAAACCCATTTGGTCCAGGTGCCTTACCAGGATTGAGCTCCCCCAGTGCCACACCCAACTCCTCATCAGTCAAGGGAACCTCCAACTGGTCTCGCACCTCATCTGGCACCATTTAGGGGGCAGGTCTGCGAGGAACTTATCAATGGTGGATTCTGACAAACATTCCCGGGGGGCGTACTGCTTCGCATAGTATGCAGCGAAACTCTCCGCCATGGTGGGGGGTCGGTAATCGACGTCCCCGCCGAATCCAGAATTCCCAGTAGAGTCTGGGCGTGGAAGGTACCCTGACAGAGACGGTGCAGCATTTGGCTAGACTTGTCCCCCCACTGGTAAACCCTGCTGCGCGTCGCCAGCCAGACCTGGCGCACCTCATCCAGCAACAGGGCGGCACAGGCCTGTTGTGCAAAAAGTAATTGCCGCACGTACTGATCCCTCCCTGCCTCCTGACACCGGTGCTCAAGTGCCTCCACGTCCACCTCTGCGCGAGTCAGTTCCTCCCTACGCTTACTACGGGCCGCCGCGTACCAGGATATATCAATCCCACGCAAGGTAGGCTTCATCGCCTCCCACAACGTCGCGGCACCAGAAACAGACCCCTCATTATCCGTCAGGTACTGGGCAATTGCTTCGCTCATATGGGTCCCATACTCTGCATTCTGCAAGTGCCAAACTGATAAAGGCCACCGAAACGGTTGTTTCGCTCTACCTATAGATAGCTCAAGGGACACCGGAGAGTGATCCGAGAGGCCGCGAGGCAAAATTTCCACTGACGCCACCCTGTCGACTGCCACCCGAGGGACAAAGACGTAGTCAATTCTGGATAGTGAGTTATGAACCGCCGAGAGGTACGTGAACCCCGCCGATCGCCATGCATGCGTCGCAATACGTCAATCCAGTCCAACCCCGTAACTAGCTAATGCAGTTTCATGGGAAGACCTCCCCCAGGGCTACCCCCAACTCTGGTCCTATCTTTGGCCAGGTCCATAACATCGTTCCAGTCCCCACCCACCATGGATAACCCATCTGGCATGTCGGCCCACAAGGAATGCAGTTTCTCCACCAGATTCCATTGTAGGGGGGGTGCATAGACACTGCCCAATGTCAGGAAATCCTCCCCGATCCTGCCCCGAAAAAATAGATAGCGCCCCTGCGTGTCAGTCCGCTATTGCACATGCACATAGGGGACCCTGCAGTGTACCAGGATCGCTACTCCCTGTGAACCCCTTGAAAATCCAGCATGGAAGACCTGCTGAAATCCATAACGTTGCAAGCAAAGGGCCTTTGTGCCCAAAAGATGCGTTTTCTGCAACATAAGAATATCGGCCTTAGCCCTCTTTGCCTGATGGAGTATCGCCCCGCGTTTGATTTTATCCAGGCCCCCACGCACATTCCAACTGATAATGCAGAGACTACCTGGGGTTATCCGGTTATCCTCTGGCATGCCTGCCATGAGGGGGCGCGTGTTCCTGCAGAGCCGATAGTGTACCGTGGTGGTGCATGTGTAGAGAACAACAAGTGTCTAGCTAGTGTGCGATCTGAAAACTTAAACAACCACCCCAACAAACCCCCCACCCCATATCTCAAAACCACTGAAGTATCTGTTGCGGTAGGGTTGGTCCCCAATCTCCAATGGGGGGATGAAGACCGCCCCAACCAATGGATCCCCAACTCACAGCCCATGTCCTCTGAGCATGTCTCCGACCAATGCGGTCTTGGCGGAGAGACCAGCCCATGTCATAAATCCCCCGAAGAATAGCTACCACTGCTCCACAAAGCCCCATTAACTTCATACATTAGGGTTTGAGAGTTTGTCACCCTGTGGGAGAGCCCCCCGAAGAGGAGACACTGCAGGACTGGGAGCACCGCCGGGATCTGGATTGTCTGCTGCTCTTCTGGTGTGGACCCCGGGGGCACCTCCGAGCCACCTCACTCTATGAAGAGTCGGACTCCCTTCCAGGCAGTGTATGTTGCCTCACCCGCACAGTCTCGTCTGTCCATTTGAATACCTCCTCCGGGGTGTCAAAGAAGTGAGTGCGGGAACGAAATACCACCCGAAAGCACGCTGGAAACAGCAGGGCGTATGGAAGCTTAAGGTTTGTCAAGCGGGCCTTCTCCGCCGTGAATGACTGGCGCTGCTACTGGACTAGTCTTGTATAGTCGAGAAATATAAGGATGCGGGCATTATTATATTGCAGAGATTACTTAGCTCTAGCTTGCTTCAGGATAGCATCCCGGTCGAGGCAATTTAACAGTTTGGCGATAACTGGGGGTTTCTGCACAAGCGCTCTGTGGGCCCGCTCCACAACAAAACACCAGGTCATGGCCTCAGGGGGAAGCCAACTCTCCAACCATTGCATATGGAATCGTTCCATGTTGCCCTCTTCGCAGCCCTCTGGATACCCGACAAAACGGAGGTTGTTGCGTCGAGCCCTCCCTTCTGCATCTTCAGCTCAAAGTGCAAGGTCCTTTTGGACAGTCTCCATCTTAGCAACCTTCTGCTTTAATATGGTGACATCATCTTCCACCCCTGAAATCCTGCCGCAACAGCATGACGTCCGCACCAACTGCCCCAATTTTTGAGTTCAACATGTCCCTGGATTGGGTGACAGCAGCCAGGAGGGCTTCATTGTCTGGTATAGCTCCCGACGGGCCCCCAGAGGCCCCAGCTGCCGTCCCCGGACCAGTGAACTTGTCGATGGGGCCCTGCTTGTTCAATCCGCCATCTCCTTTGTCCCTTGTCATGTCCGCCCCTGAAGACCCCACACAATCCCAGGAAGAGCCGGGCAGGGCGCAGGCGTGGGAACCACCAGCTCCCACGGTCCGACCCGACCGCCGAATGGGCACCTACCAGAAGATGCTTCAAATCCACTGGGCCCACAAGACCTCTCAGGGACCCCACCTCACCAGGGGCTCCCGGGCCCGTATATGCATTCCAAGCGACTGCCGGGACGAGGTCCCTGCAGATGAATCTGTGAGACTCGCACTCACCCCCGCTGTGCGGTCCCACCAGGGGTAATAATGGTCCCTAGTCCCAGGGGCCCGATGCAGGCCCACGAGGCCCGACCGACCGCCGCTGTGGGCACCCCCACGATCCCGGTTCAACTCTGGGGGGGGGGGAGAAAAGAGGTGCAGGAAGCCGGACAGCAGACTTCACAGCCCCCCCTCGCGGCTCAACAGTGCTGCTGGTCCCCCACTACTGCAGCATCCACAGGGGGAAGATAATCCAGGGGACGCGAGCTAGCCGTCCACAGTCCAGGCCAGCACCCTGGACGACTCAGTACGGGGGAGGGACAGAGGCCGATCATTAGACACCGGGAATCTGCCCCCGTGGCCCAACTCTGCCGCCGACCTAGACTGCCTTTTACATTCACCCTGGACTTTTAGATATTTATTTTTTACAGAACTTAAGAGAGGCTCTCCAATGCTCAGAGACTGGTGAAGGGTATATCTGTTTCATTTTACTGCTAACATCACATGTAATTTCTAATAAAGGGAATTATGCTAGTGTGGAATTGCAAAAATAAATTAAAAAATAGTTTCACTTTCCTTAAATACATGCAGTTTTATATAGCATGAAATTGACCCACAAGTAATGGAGAACTTTACATGAGCACCAAATAACATTACAGACGGTCAGACTCGTGTTTTCTAGGCTCCTGTAGATAAGTGATTTGCCCAGAATCACAGGATGTTAAACTGAGGCTGGGACTCAAACCCGGTTTTATGGCAAATAAAGAACAGCAGAGAATAATTTGTATGGAAATGTCTGCTCCATGCAGCGAAGGAAGACGGAAATAAATGAAGAGCCTCCTTGCTGGACATCATCAACCGCTCTAGTCCTCTCCCCTGCTAAGCAAGTGCTAATGGCATCCCATCTGCAGCTCCTTAAGGCCACCGTCACACCTGAAGGGAGACCGAGGGCAGACACACCTCAGGCTGTGACAACCAGAGCAGCCCATTGTCATTCTGCCTCTCCAAGTGTGGCAGCCTGACTTTAATGTGCATCAGGTCAGGCTCATTTTATGTATGCAAAGCCCGTTGATGTTGTTCCCTTGTGACACTGACGGCCACCAGGGCCGGACTGGCCATAGAAGGCACCGGGCATTTCCCCGGTGGGGGCTGGTTTTGGACCCCTGTGGGCCAGTTTTTGTTACCGGGGGCTGGTTTTGCAGCATAGCTGCAATATCAGTCATCTGTAACAAAAGCATCTGCAGTGTTTTCCATGTGCACTCCCCCCCAACACCCCCCATCCACCGGCAGCCAGTCCAACTCATTTGCCAGGGCCGGTTTGTGTTCCCAGTCCGGCCCTGATGGCCACCAAAAAACTGGCCCACCAATGGGCCTCGTCCACAGGCCCATCAGCCGCTGGCCGATTGGCTGCCTTGCCAATCCGAGCCTGTTACCCCCCAATTTATTAGTTGCAGGAGCAAATTTCCAATTCCCCCACTGCTTGCAGTCGAACTGTTCCATCTGCTCAAGATCCTTGTTTGTCAAAGCCACACAGCCCCTGGTGAGCATGCCTAAGCTTTTCACACATATGCATTAACATGCTGGTATTTTTACCCTCTGCATTTCAAGAAAGTGAAACAAGACTCATAAACTCTTGCCCACAGATATTAAAGGACTGTAAGAATTGTAACTCGCCCTCTCCTTCAATATCTTCAGACCTTTAGGGGATGCCTAGGAATGCAGGCCCTTCGTGTAAGTATGGACAACGAGGGAAGTCCAGGTGGTTCAAACCCTGTCAGAGATTTCCCTACTGCTTGGTCATTGAACCATATCCTTCTCGCTTTCATCCTTTTCCTGCTCTGCCCCCGACCAGCACGTGCCCCTGTCCCTTCTATCCTCCAGCGGCTCTCTCGTCCAGCCCTGCCGCTAATTTAAAAGTCTGAGCTGATCACGACTTCTCCAGAACAATCCGTAATGTATGTTAACAACTGCGCTCCGCGGTCATCTGTCTTAATACAAAGAACCCCGTTCACGGCTGCGATGCCAGTTCCAGCGAACTCCAGGCAGGCTCTGTGTTTTGGTGATTAATACTCATGTGTACACACCACAATAGGTTCTGAAAAGGTTAGATAAATGAACGCGCTTTGATTCTGAGGCAATTGTGTTAGACGAGTGCCAAGCCAGGAAGCAAGGGGAGCGAAAATAAAACCAGCCCACCTAATTAGCTACTTCCCCCAGCTCGGCTTTCATATTAAGAGAAACAAATGTTCTAAACAGCGGCGCAGGAAGTAACTTAATGAAATGCCGGGGCGGCGCTTTGTCATCTCGAACGCAGCATCCTCTAACAGGAGACAAATGGACCGGCGTGGAGGCAGCGAGCCCATGCGAAGCAGGAGTCTGCCAGGAGGCGCGAAGTGGGGCTCCTTCCATCCTCCCGTCAGGCTCCTTCCAGGGAAAAGAAGTCCCTTCGCCATCACTCCATGATGGATTTCAGTCTGCGCAAGCCAGGGCACATCTGGGAAATTGGACTTCACGCTAAAATAAGACCATGGAGATCCGTGTTGCGGAAAGGTGTATACAAAAATGGAATATCTTGGAGGCAATGGATAGAACATGTATGAATATTGCAAATATAATAATGATGTTAACATCTAGACTACAACTACATTTGAGATTCTTCGGGAGACAAATTCTTTAAAATTATCCTCTAAGATTAAAATAAATGGCATTTTGCAAATGTTTCCTTTTATGAATATGGTTACTTTGATTGATTGTTGTGAAATGAATCCCTCAGATAATATGCCAGTTTTTTTTTTCTGTCACCTTAATCAGACTGTTACTGACAGTGACTCTCAGTTTGTTAGTGTTTCGGAACAATGTAATCCTCTTTTCATTTAGAGTTGATGATATGCTAAGTTCGAACTGGTATGATTAACTAAGCCACATGTCTGTCCCACATTAAAAAGTAGACAATTATGCAGTGTTGATCAGCATCCTGGGTGCAGCTGCCATGTTTTTTCTACCCATGTTGATCTCTTCTCATTTGCAACTCCAGCACGGGCAGAATGGCATATGATGGTGTCGTTTTTTTCCCTTGTGTATCTCCTATTAGGAATTAGATTCATTGACGACTACAATAAACGTCATGTATGCATCCCCTTCTGTGGTATTCTTCACATTGTCAATTGAAATGTGGTGTCCATTAAGGAATAGCACTTTCACCATCAGTCCTGCGAAGTGCATATAAGTGACACTGGTTTGTCTTTGTGATGATTAACAAATTTGGTTTATGGGGATTTTCAAACATGAGTGTGGTAGTTGCCTTCTACCTAGAACGGGACAATTGTAATTGATGACTTTAATGATTTCCCTGAAACGTTTATCTGAAAATACTCTCTCACCCACATTTTGGGCATATATCACTATGATATATGCTCCATGTCCCTGCCACACATCTTTACAAAAACCTTCAAGAAGAGCCAGATTTTGCCCAGGAAGCAGTGAGATTCACGATCTGTAAGTCGGTGAGTCTATGAGTTTCAAGAGTAATTGTGCCAACCGTATGAATCCTATCCACTTCTAATGCAAGACCAAACTCCTGTTTGCTTGGTGTATCCCGCTCCCAAACTCATTGCCTTTTAGCATTTGTTCACAGAGATCGCCTCTATAACAGGTCCTATCCTGTCTTGCCTGTGGTGGTAATTAATAATGTTTTGTTTTTCTTTAGTATATAGGAACTAGCATTTAATTAAGAAACTGTTTATCCGAGGAGTCATTTGTAGTTATGAATCCATGCTACAGTTCTGAACATGCGATTTAGTGGTAAACCATCCTGTAATCCTGTCAGATATCTGTACGATCCACGGTTTGTACACATTACGATTAAGTTCATAGAGAAAGTGAAAATGGCTTGAGTGAACCTCTATGGGTTTCACTGTATTATTTGTTTTGCTTCTGCTTGGCCTTGGCCAAAGAAGAATTTATTGACTCTGTCTATGTCTGTGAGGGTATATTTGAAAACTAGCTGGGGCATTGCAACCATTGAGAGATTTGAATTTGTAAATCTCTCTGGTCTTTGTCTACTTGTAGTTGCACTGAAAGTTTGATAAAGTCAAAGCTTGTTTCCAGAGATTACAGATCCCAAAGTGTATTGGAAAGTTGCTGGAGGCCTTTCCTGGGGCTGCCCTTTGTAATCAGGGACACCCCCCCCCCCACATAAGAGAGAAAACTCTCCTCGAGCTAGTCAACTGTTGGTTGCACTCCCTGAGTGCAAGAAGTCAGACTGACAGGAGAAAGACACACATCAAAGGATCTCCTCACTGGCTCAGGTCTGAGGAATACAAGAGCAGACACCAACCCATCCCTCAATCAGCGTGAGTGATGCATACTTTCCCTCTTCCCCTTTATCTCCCACTGGTATCCTCATCTTGGCAGCAGAGTACTCTTTGTGATCAGAGCTATGGGTTCAGAAAAGGTCAAATCAGTCATTGGTAGAAGAAAATGTGATGCTTAAACTGGTCAAATAACTCACTTCATAAAGCAGAAACAGGGAGCATTTCTAGAAATCATATCTGGGACATATGCCCAGCTATCTCAGTTTCTCTATCAATGAGAATTGCACTGTGTAGTGTACTGTGGGAATGATGGAGCCTGCATGGATTCCTGGTTCAAGGTGTGCAAATGTGCAATTTAGAAAGTCATCAACAGATTTGTCACTGGAAAGCCTAAGACTTACAGTAATGCAAGTTTAGTCTCTATTGAAGCGTGCAAATTTAGCAGCATTTGAAGGTGTTTATCCTGAACATTATTAACCTGGGCCTTTTGGCTTGAAGGGCCACCATACAGATTTATGGGATGTATCATATGTTGGATAAGGCATCTCATTTGTCAAACCGCTTTTAGACTGACGTATTAGATGAGCAGCACTACTGATCTGCATACCAGACCTGTGGTGATACTTTTGAAATCCTACATGTGGATGGAGTAAAACAACACTGAATATGTCCTTTATGCTACTTTTTTTGCATATTTTGGCAGTGGTTTTATCTAAAATTCAATCAAGCCATTGGTTGTATGTCGCTTACACATCATGGTTTAGGTTTAAATCAGATAGAGTGGGAGGCTGTTTAGAAGTCAAAATATGCCAGACCAGTCAGACAAAAACAGTATAGTGTCATAAAAAGATAACATGCACTCTCCAACAATCACCCTCAAAGAGAAGCTAGCCGAGTTTGACCACCGAAATATGGAGGTTGAGGATGGAGGAGAAGCTGTTGGATTTAAGGAAGGTTGGTGGAATAGTAAAAATAAACAGCTTCATCTGAGAAACAAGACAGTTAGAAATGGGGGTCTTTAGTTGGCAGTGGCATGCACCCTATTTAAGTAGGGACCCTTATTTTTGTCAGGGTAAGGGAGTTACACACCTAAGATAACCCCTGCTCACCCCCTTGGTAGTTTGGCATAAACAGTCAGGCTTCTCTCAGAGACAAAGTGGAGAGCATTTGTACAGACACACACAGTAATATGGTTAAACACTACAAAATGACACCACACCAGTTTAGAAAAATAACCAACATTTATCCGAATCAAACTAGACCAAAATGACCAAATCCAACATACACAAGTAAAGATATTACTTTAAAACGGTTCAAAATAGTTCAGTCCATAGGAAACTATGGATGCGTCACTTTTAACGCAAGGTACCTCAGATGCATTAAAATCAAAGACAAAAACAGGAGTAGGGGAGGTGAGGTGCCAGAAAATGAAAGCAATGAGTCGGTTCCTTACTGCCAGGGGAGGTGATGCTTTGGTTCCTTACTGCAGCGCAGGGGAGGTGATGTGTAGGTTCCTTAATGTCAGAGGAGGTGATGTGTCCGTTCCTTACTGTGATTGGAGGTGACGCGTCGATTTTCGGACGCACGGCCTCACTTCCTTACTGCTGGGCAATGTCGGTGAAGAACTTGGCGCACAGGGACAATGCATCAAAATCCAGACACGCTGGGTCAATGTGGAGGAAGAGACGATGCGTCGATTTTCCAGCTGCAAAGCAGGCAATGCGACAATTTCTTCAGCTGCACAGCAGGGCCTGCATTAAGACAGAGCAGGTGCCACGGATGTCGGTGACTAGGGCTGCAGCGATCTTTCAACTGCACAGCTGTGCTGCATCGCAAAAACAGGCGCTAAGGAGTCGAAGCATGGATTTTCTTGGTTTAGCAAAACCACCTACAAGGGCACAGAACTGGAATTGGCACCACTTGGCAGGTCAGCACTCCTAGCATGGAAGTTCCGGTGCTGCAGATGAAGTCTTTGATGGCCCTGAGACTTTTTAACTGGAGGCAAGTGCACACAAGCCCTTGGAGAACATTGGCAAGCAGACTACGCCCCCTACCCACCGAACCAACACCTCCCACCACCACCCTCTGCACCTGGAACCCCGTCAGCACGGATGACACCACCCACATGATGAACACCATCCGCTCCGGCTCCCCAGCCAACCCCTGCCCACACCACATCTTTAAGAAAGCCAACTCCATCATCGCACCCCAACTCCGGGACATCATTAACAACTCCTTCGCATCCGCCACATTCCCGGAGAGCTGGAAGCATGCGGAGATCAGCGCCCTCCTGAAGAAACCCACCGCGGACCCCACAGACCTCAAGAACTTCCGTCCCATCTCGCTCCACCCCTTCCCCACAAAAGTCATCGAGAAAAACGTCAACAAACAGCTGACCCCTTCCTCGAGACGAACAGCTCCCTCGACCCATTGCAGTCCGGATTCCGAGCGAACCACAGTACCGAGACCACCCTCATCGCAGCCACCGACGACATCAGGATCCTGCTTGACAACGGTGAAACTGCTGCCCTCATCCTCCTCGACCTGTCGGCCGCATTCGACACTGTCTGCCACCACACCCTGACAACCCGCCTCCACCACGCCGGGATCCAAGGAAAGGCCCTGGAATGGATCACCTCCTCCTATCCGACAGAACTCAGAGAGTCCGTCTCCCGCCCTTCCGCACAGTGGCCACCAAGATCATCTGCGGCGTACCCCAAGGATCCTCGCTCAGCCCTACCCTCTTCAATGTCTACATGAGCCCCCTCGCAGCCATCGCACGCAAACACAACCTCAACATCATCTCCTACGCCGACGACACCCAACTGATCCTCTCCCTCACCAACGACCCCGCCACCGCCAGAGCCAGCTTCCAGGAAGGAATGAAAGACGTTGCGGAATGGATGAAGCTCAGCCGTCTGAAGCTGAACTCAGACAAGACGGAAGTCCTCATCCTCGGACCATCCCCCTCCGCCTGGGACGGCTCCTGGTGGCCCCCGGCTCTGGGCACCGCCCCCAAGCCCATGGACCACGCACGCAACCTGGGATTTATCCTTGACTCCTCCCTCACGTTGACCAAGCAAGTCAACGCCGTTACATCTTCCTGCTTCAACACCCTCCGCATGCTCAGAAAGATCTTCTGTTGGGTCCCCACTGGAACCAGGATGACGGTCACCCAGGCCCTCGTCACCAGCCAACTGGACTACGGGAACGCCCTATACGCTGGGACCACCGCCAAACTACAGAAAAGACTCCAGCGCATACAGAGCGCATCGGCACGCCTCATCCTGGACATTCCCCGACACAGCCACATCTCTGCTCACCTGAGAGACCTGCACTGGCTCCCCGTCAGCAAGAGGATCACGTTCAGACTCCTCACCCACGCACACAAGGCTCTCCACGACATGGGCCCCGAATACCTCAACAGCCGCCTCATGTTCTACACACCTACCCACCAGCTCCGCTCCGCCAGCCTCGCCCTCGCCACCGTCCCACGGATTCGCAAAACCCCCACCGGAGGAAGATCTTTCTCCTACCTGGCGGCCAAGACGTGGAACTCCCTCCCCACCCACCTACGACTGACCCAAGACCATCTCTCCTTCAGGAAGCACCTCAAGACCTGGCTCTTCGAGCAGTAGCAGCACCCCCCCACCCAGCGCCTTGAGACCCTCGCGGGTGAGTAGCGCGCACTATAAATGTTCATGATTGATTGAGGATGAAGAAAGCAAAGTCCAGTCCGTTTACTGTCCAAGACAGAAGCAGCAATCAGCAGGCTTGCCCCACACAGCAACAAGCAGAGTGGGAGTTCCCCTCCTACAGTTTCTCCAGCTCTTCTTCTAGGCAGAATGTCCACTTAGTCCAGATGTGCTCCTAAGTTCTGGTGTTGCAGCTTTAGTACTTATACCAGTTTATGTCTTTGAAGTAGGCAAACTTCTAAATAAAGTCTTTGTAGTGCACAAGACAGCTTTTTCCTGACCTGGCTCCAGACACACTACAGGGGGGTGGAGAAAGGTTTGTGTGAGAACAGGCACAACCCTATTTAGGTGTCAGTGACAACTCCTCCCATCACTCTAGCTCAGGAAGACCCATCAACCTGGTGATGGGCAATAAGGATATGCAGGGCACACCTCATCTCCCTTTGTGTGACTGTCTAGAGTGAATTCACAAACAGCCCAACTGTCAGTCTAAGCCAGACATTGATTCCACAGGCCGGCAATGGCACAGTATGGTAAAGCAAGAAAATGTCCACTTTCTAAATGTTGCATTTTCAAACATGCAATTTAAAAACCAACTTCGCTCAAAGATGTGTTTTTAAATTGTGAGTTCAGGGACCCCAAACTCCTAATCTCTATGTCTTCCCAATTGGAAATTACACTTGTAAGAGGTTACAAGGTAGCTTCAATGATAACCTATGGGAGAGATAGTCCTCACAATAGTGAAAGCGAACTTGGAAGTATTTCACTATCAGGATATGTAAAACACACCAGTACACGTCCCACCTTTCACATACACTGCACCCTGCCCATGGGGTTCCTTGGGCCTACTTTAAGGGTGCCTTACATGTAGTAAAAGAGAAAGTTTGGGCCTGGCAAGTGAGTGCACTTGCCAGGTCGACATGGCAGTTTAAAAGTGCACTCAGAGACACTACAATGGCAGGTCAGAAACAAGCTTAAGGGATACTCATGTGGGTGGCACAATCAGTGCTGCAGACCCACCAGTGTTGAAAAAACACAAGGGAACCCAATAAACAATTGGTATGGGAATTTGGGTACGTTACTATTTCTAAAGACAGTGGTCCCTAGACGATTGGTATGGTGTAAATCAATATAGATTCAATCAGTGCTATATTCTTTATCCAGCCGGACAGGTTTTTAATATGCAATAAATGTATGACATAAAGTGAAAATTCAAGTGGGACACAACCTGTGTCCTAACGACATAAATAAACAAACAACATTAAGGGAGGGGTTCAGGCAAGGGGGGCGTGTCTGTATATAAGTTTGAGAATAGACCAGACGTAATAACGTAAAAACACCATTACATGTTAAACATCACAGTATAGTATACGCATATGGTGTACATTATGCCGATGGCGTTTCGATCCCTCAAATAAATAGTGGGATCATCTTCAGGACATTTAAAATAACATGCCTGTGTACATATAGCAGTTATTGCCGATTTGGCCAGTGATATTGGGACGCTAATTTTACTCCTGCCAGCGGAAGGTGCAAGCGGAGAAAAGCGCAACGGTGGCTATTGCGGTCACTCAAGTGAGTGGGGGAAATAAATTTCACAGAACCGATGAACCGGAGGTCTATGTAGGTTCAGGCGCGGTTGATGCTTCACCTGGCAAATGCCATAGGTGGGAAAGTAGGATAGGAGTGGATGCCGGGATCGCTCAAGGGTAATTGGATATCCTAAGAGAAATCAATACGTGAATCCATGTGGAGCCGCGGTCGTGATGTCCGGAATGAGGAAGTCTGAGGGGGTTACGGCTCCTGTCAGTTGTGTGTTATCCCGGCGGCGAGCAGCCCAAGTCAATGCCCGGTGCTGTCAGGTCTGCACCAGTAGCATTTGATGTACAGGCCCTGGGCACACGCAGTGCACTTTACTAGGGTCTAACCAATAAATCAAATATGCCCATCATGGATAACCAATCACAGTCATAATTTATACAGGGAGAACTTGCGCTTTAGCAGTGATCAGCAGTAGTAAAGTAACCACAGCTCATAAACCAGCAAAACTAAATGCAGCAAACAGTCCAAAACAGGAGGTCAGAAGAGAAACAGGGGAAAAACACGCTAAAGATGCCATGCATCATGTCGTGCACGGGGTAAGATGAGGACCATATAATGTCATTCATGATCTAAGGGTGCATGATGATTCTGCACTAACTGGCCCATCTTGGTTCTCAAAAATGGTCCAATTGTGTAGATATCTGCATAAGTAGATCATTGATAGATTCCCCATTGTGATGACCCCCTTACTGAGAGAATGCATCGCTAAAGTTAATAATTGAGACAATCCTCGTTTCTTGTCAGAACTACTATTTTGAGAAGTAAAGATAGATCTGTCATTATGCTGCTTTTTTTAAATCTCTTCATAACCTAGAAGTACAACACCTTTAACTCACGCAAAACGCCCGCCAATGTGAGGATGATATCTGACTATATTGCGGAGATTGTCAGTGCAGCCATATTTTTTCATTCTCTAAAGAAAATTTTAACTCTGTCCCCGTTGAAAATAAGTAAAGCATGCAAAATGTATTTGCTTCTTTTTCTCAAAACATCACAGCAATAAACACCCTGCAAAAAGTGATTGTAACGCACAGTGGCTAATGTTTGCCCCTTCAGTTGTTTACTTGACTGAAATAACTATTTTTTAGTTTTTGTTTTCATTGCCTGCCTGACCTGTGGCAGTGGTTAGATGAGGGACTTGGGGATGGCTGGAGGGCTCTTAAGGTGTTCAAGTTTAGTCAGGTAAGAGTTTCACAGCAGAACCATGAGTGTCAATCACATTTTTGTCACCCTCCCTCAATGCTGACACCCGGGGCAGCCCGCACCCACCGCACCCCTCTTCCTACGCCACTGACTCACTGGGCTATGTCGCAGCAGCACAGACTAACCTTTCAGTTTTAAAATGTGCTTGGCAGGATGCCAAGTCAGGAACCCAAAGCTGCTCGATCATGCTGTTGAATCTGTTGACCCAGTACATCAAAACAGGCCACGCCAACATGGCCTCCTACCGCCCCTTTGTTTGCTGCTGAAATCTGCTCCCTGCTCCTACAAGCCAACATTTTGTGTGAACAGTAACTCATTAGCAATGAAGTTACTTAAGAACCGCTCAAAGGCTACCTCGGCGATTCAACAAAACCCCGTCACCATGCAAGCGCAGCAGTCGGAGTGGTTTTTGGCACAGCCCAGCCTTGCTAAGAGCTTTGTGGAACACTGACTAGCGTGTTGCCGCGTTAAACAAAACCTGCCTCCGAACAGCGGAGATCACTATTGTCAGATCAATTTTCTTAATTGCTATTCCTAGGATTTTACATGACTTTGAAAAAAAGGCCTCAACAGCAACTCACCCGAAATACCGGCCGCATTTGCGGTACAATGTTTTTGTGCATTTCCCTTCTGCACTGCATGAGTCGAGTGATGGGTGGAAGGCTAAGCAGGGTTGCTGCCTGGTTAGAGGACTCTGATGCAGGTGGGGTGGAGGAGGGGAACATTGCCTGCTATTTGGGTTAATGGTTTTTGGATGCAGAACATTTATTTCGCAGCACACTGGGAGATGGCATTGGAGCCAGTGAAGGGGGCCTTTATGCAAAATAGCTCCAAGGCTAAGCTTTTTCCATAATTAGAAATAGGCAGAAAATATAAATTCATCTGTCCTTTGCTGTCTTCAGTGGCCCCTGCTGCGCCTGTTTGCAACAGGAAATTGGGGGCAATTAAACTGGGGGGATATTTACAAGGAAATGGTGCAGCACACAATTCAGCAGGGCCACACTCTGTGACTTGCCTTGCTGTGGCGCTAAAAAGAGCTACCAAGCGCCAACACAGACAACCTTGCGCCATAGTACAAGGGTGCTTGCATTGCAGGGATGATTCCCTGCAATGCAGGCATTCTTGCACCATCATGCAAGGGTTTCTGGGTTGCAGGGAGGATTGTTTGTGTGCAGTAAGGGACACCTTCCTGCACATAAACAATCTTTAAAGGCGATTTGCTATTTCTATGTGTACTGCAGAATGTTACACACATAGAAAAAGCGAAAACGGGGAGAAAATAAAAGTATTTCTCCTTGTTGCGCCAGTCTAACTCCTGCTATTCAATGGCATTAGTTTTTGGCAGTGCCTCAGATTTACTGATCCTTGTAAATCTAGGGCTGCATCAAAAAGCATTGGGTGTTGTGGTGGAACGCCCACAGCAACACCCATTGCAGGCCCCTTTCACTCACATACCTGCGTGAAAGGGGTCGATATTTACAAAGCAGCGTTAAGCCACACAAAGTGGCTTAACGCCACTTTGAAAACATGAAGCAGGGCATTGCGCCACCGGAACGTAGGAAAAAGTGGAGTTTCGGTGGCACAATGCCTTTGAAATATGCCCCAGTGTTTCTCTGAGTAGTGAAATTCCACCAAGTGGGTCTTGGACAACCGGATGATTGGACATCTACTGTTTGGTGTGCTCCCTGGAGATAGCAGGGTGGTTTTAAAAATAGGGACTGGTGGAAAACAAGGCATTATTTAACAAACATCATAATATAAAACGTGTAACACATGCATATAACTACGTACACTAATCAAATAAGCATAGTGCAAAACAACTAAGTTCCCCAGCTGTCCCACACTATTATTATTATTTGTATTATTATTATGAAGATGAAAAGCTCTGCCTAAATTATTTGAACAGATATATTTTTAGAGCCTTATGAAACTTTCAATGGTTCTTCTCAGTTCCTAACTCAATGGGAAATTTATTCAAGCCCCAGCATGACCACAGAAAGAGAGGAACTCCAAGTCTTACTCTCGAAAGTTAGGCACAACAATTAGATTAGGAGAAGCTGAGTGAAGGGATCTGGTAGAAGTATACTTTATAACCAAATAGAAAATGTCATTAGTATGATGTGTCTCAGAGATGGCTTTATGACAAAGGCACAAGGCCTTGAACTCACACCTTTGCTGAATAGGGAGCCAGTCAAGCTTCCTTAGACACGTGGAAAATTTATCAAATTTGGCAAGACTTTAAATCTGGCTAGCAGCTGCTTTCTGAATTAATTGCAGTCTTTGCATCAAATAGCTTGGGAAGCCAACATACAACGCATTACAATAGTCCAACCTACTTAACATCGAGACCTGGATCAGAATTTGCTTAGACTGCTGAGATTTGAAAGTGTGAATCTTTTTTAATTTCTTCATGGTTAAAAGTTAGATTGTCATAATTTCTTTATCATGAGATTCAAATGACAATTTAGCATCTGATTCAACACCCCAGTTACAAGTGATGGTGGCCTGGTCAGGGAAAGGTCCTAGTGATTGAGGCCACCAAGCAGAGGACCAACAAGAAGAATTGCTAAACACCAATATTTTAATATTTTCTGAAATTGTCGGAGAGAATTGGCATTCACCCAGCTGTCCACTTGCTCGAGAAAGTTTTTAAATTGATCCTGTAAGTGACTCGAACTCCCTTCCTTTCTGATTATTATTTGGGTGTCATCTGCATCTGATAAAACTGAAAGCCAAAGGAGGCAATCAAATCAGTCAGATGATCAATCTAAATATCAAAAAGAGTGGTGCTAAGTGCGGTCCCGTTGGGCCCCCACAATAAAAAATTTTAAAATGAGAAAAAAAGGAGGCCATCTGTACAGCATGTGTTCTATTCTGTGGGAAAGATTCAAACCATTTCAGGACATTACCCTGAATGCCAATGGCTCTAAGCATTTTCAACAACGTACGCTGTGCGACCGTGGTGAACGTAGCTGACAAATCAAGAAAAATAGGCGCTGCCGAATTCCCCTCATCTGGGATCATGCGGATACATTCAAAACTGTGTAAGCACAGTCTCAGAACTGATGTGGGTCTAAAGCCAGATTGAAAATGATTGAGTACATTGTTTTCCTCGATGAAAAGAGATAGTTGGGTATTTACACAGCTTTCTAAGAGCTTGATAGAAAAAGGTAAATGAGCGATAGGACGGTGATTACCAGGGGTATCACGATCAAGATTGTCCTTCTCTAAAAGCAGAGTAACAAGTGACGCTTTACAGAATGTAGGAACATACCCATTTATTAATAATGTGTTACAGATCATAGGTATTACTGGAACAAATGTAGGTGCCACTGCTTTATAGACCTTCGAAGAGCAGGGATCAAGTGGTGAGCCACACTTGATGGTCATAATTTAAGCAAGTACAACCCCCTCTGTTAAAGTTGTAATGTTAGACCAGGACTTGAGTGAAAGTCTCTTCTATAGGTATCACTAATGTAAAATATGATAAAAGTACCGAGATTTTAACATTAAAGAAGTCTGAAAGCTCTGAGCAAATGTTATATGTATGGATGGTTTTAGCCATGTAATCGTCTTTCACTAGAGAATTATAGACTTGAAAAAGTTGTTTTGAGGAATTACTAGACAACGCAATTTTATTTTGATAATAATTGCATCTAGTGTAGTAAGTCAAAGTAGTTTTGTAGGCCTCAATCTCAAGCGTGTAAACATATTACTCAGCCTCGTTATATGTGAGCCTCCAGGATCGCTCTAATTTTTTTCATCTTCTTTTGGTGAAGATCAATTCCTGGGAATACCAAGGGACATATGGTGATTTCCAATATGTGATACCTACTTATGAGGGTAAAACCTCATCTAAAGCATTGGATATCCAACTATTAAAATGATTAAGAACTTCCTCATCATCACAGTTATCTAATTGAATAGAAGATTTAGTGGATTCCAACCATGTTTTTAATATTTCAGTGGCTCGTTTCGACCAGGCACAATTGAAAAGAGTATTGACTTTTCCTACAAGTAATTGAAACAGTATTACACATTGTGGGCAGACCAATGAAGCTCCATAACAGAATGTTTGCCTATCTGATTAGTTTGATCAAATATATCATCTAATATAGGATTTGCATGATGGGTGGGTGACTCCACGTGCTGATGTCACTCAAAAGCTAAGTAAATATTAGATAAATCTAAAGTATTGGTTTTTGTACTATTGTCAACATGTATATTCAGATCTTATATTTTTTTAAACGGTCAACATCTAGCAAGAAACACAGGAAATACTCCTTCCATGACTCTTTTAAGAAGGAATGGGCTATGCCACTACAAAAAGTAGTAGGTTGCAAAAGACCAATATTTTAGTGGTAAAACAAGTGCAGACGCAGTGTAGTCTCTCTAAAAATGGTGGTAGGTGCAGCCAAAAGGACAGCTCTGATGGTGGTAGCTGCGCAGTCAGTTTAGTTGACACTGGGGTGTAATTGAGATGTTCTCTCCTGAAACAATTCATATGGTGGATCTCCTAGCTACAGTCAAACTAAATTTTGCTGTGCGCCAATGAGAGTCCTGCTGTGTCTGTGGCAACACTACTGTTTCTACTTACAGGTGGAATTCATAAACTTAAGCCTTGCTGTTTAGAGGAATTGTTGATCCGAGCAGCTTTGCCCAGGGGAAACAAGAGTGCCGAAACACACCACTCAATTGAAATAAATCAGCACCCTGCAGTTCATTACACATCATAAGTCAAAGTTCTGAAGCTCACTGCTCAGTGTCCATCAAAGCACTTTAACTCTTCACTCATTGGAAATTGGAGTTGAAAACCTTTTTGTTGAGGGAAATTCAGGTTTTGATTATCAGTGCTGATTATTTTTAGCATCTATTTTTTTGTAGATATGAATATATGCCAGGCAACCCTTGTACCATTTAGATCACCACTTGTCAATGTTCTTTAGCCCTTCATTAGACATGCCTGGGGCTGCCACGTGTGATACTGACCTCCTGGCAGCCTCCTTTATCACATGACTGAACTAGTTAACTCTGAGTTGGAGTCCTTCTCTGAGCTGTTAAAAGGGGTTTATGACCACTCTTCTCTGCTGCTAGATAATTTTTGATATGTTGGCTTTCTTCCCCATCCCTTCTTGCAGCTTGGTGATCCTCAGTGTTCTTTCAAGCGTCATAATACATTCATGTGTCTTTTCTCCCGTAATCACTTGCTCACTTCCACTAAGCTGCAGGACATAAGTTCCTCCTCTTTATCTGATATTACCATTTTCAGACTCACTTCACCTCTGATGTAGATTTAGCTCCTAATGTCAACAAGACCCTTGACTAATATCTTCACGGTCCCTTCAATCATACAATGCTTCCCATCTGTTTGCCTTTTTTACCAGTCGTTTTTTGTCTCCCAATTACCACTTCAGGAAATCTAACGTCTATGGTGTAAGAGACAGCATTCCATTACCGATAGTCTGGCAACTCTAGGGAACCAGAAATCACTGCTTTAAATGTAGTATCAAGAAATATGATTACCCTATAGTTTCAAAGACTACTAATGCAAAGACAAGAACCAAATATTAAGGGGGTGGGTAGGTTCTCCTCTGGCTTATTCCCTTGGGGTTCACTCTTAAAATAGTCGTTTGTTTGCTTTTTGTCTTGTCCAACATTGTTTTTAATCTGCATCTTTTAATTCCCATAGTTGTCTCTTATAAAGGTCACATTCTGCATGTGCTGATAGCATCCCACTCCTATTAATAGACTGATGGACAAAGCACCATCCTGTGTTTTCCTGCCCTTGCCTAGATTAAGGTTCATTATATTTTTCCTTTATTCCTTTCTACTCTGGCTCTGAGCTTCTCCGGCCCACTCCTAGGGAGTTGTCCCAAAACTGAATATTGGACCAATTGCCTTTCTTTGTGTTTTCTGAAAATATATTATTCATATATTTTCTGCCACACTATGTGCTATGAAGAAACAAGTAGACCAGACCTCAATTTCATGGATGTTCGATACACTCCTTCTGCAGCGGTTTCATCTACAAGTTCAAGCCCTGTTTCCCGAGATCGGGTTTGCACTTCTGTGCTGTACATATCTCATTTGTTATTCAAGTAATATGGTCTTGTACTGCCTAATCCCCCTCCCCTTATCAAATATAAGACCCTTGGGGTAGGGGACCCTCCCAGCTCCCGTGGGGGTCACCGCCCCCCTTTCCCTAAGGCAAACAATGCAAACACCACAACTGTCGCAGCAACCCGACCTTATTTTATTACATAAAATAATCAAACATTAAAATTATTATTATTTACATTATGTACAATACGCAGAAAGTCCGATACATTGATAGGTACACGATATCAATTGGCTAACCTTAACATGTTTCTAGTAAATAGCCATTCCTATTGTAAGCTAAGGGATGTAGATATTGTCTTTCTGCGTATCCCTGTTAGAGCCTACTGTAAGGTCAATGACTGGTGGCCCCAGATCAAGCTAGGTCCCAACCTCCTACCAGAGTGACCTTGCGCAGGGGTCCCAGCTTACCAGATGGTTACCTCCCCCGGGCCCCCCCTACGCCCTCAATGTTAACTCCATAAAGGGGTGCTGCAGGTATGCATCCTTGCGCCCTTGAGCGCATGCGGGGATTGGCCAACCAGCCTACTGGAAGCGAGACTTCCCTTCCCCCTGCACCCCTCCAGCCTACCGGCTGTAACTGCCCCTGGAGTTCCATGAGAGGCCCTTTGTCTTCCCCTCAGGTGTCCCCATTTGACAATGGTGACAATGGTGATGCCCGCTAAGGACCGAAAACTATGCTCACTAATCATGACCTTACCGCCACAGGCCAGCAGAGTTGCCCGACTATCTGGCCTCCCCCTCTGCCCACTAGAAGGTCATGCGCTCCGCCTTGCACCCTCTAACCATGCCAGGAATCATGTGTGACCACACTATCATTGCCTCGGGGCATCTTTTTGCCAACCACCCTACTTCAGTAAGCAGGGACTCTACTACGCCCCTCCGCCCCAGGTAGAGCAGGTCGTTACCCCCTAAATGCAAAATACAAACTGCAGGGTGTCCCTGACTTTTGCGCGTGTCACCAGATCCCTGAATTGACTAAAGCGCAGACCACCTTGCCCGTAAAAAGAGATTTTTGCACCTGCCTGCCATGCCCTGACCTCATAGGTACCTGTAAAAAAGAACTTTTGCAACCTCCTTACATAAGAGTGGCCAATTATCCACACATCCTGTTCTGTGTGTTCCCTGTCGTGAATCTGGTCCGTAACGTGCGCTGTGCATTGCTGAATTGTTGACTGTTGTCCTCCTGCCTGACTGGATATCGAAGCCTTTTGTGGACGGTGGCCGATGCAGGCTTTTCCCCTGCGTGACAGAATGTAGAAACTGCAAATCAAATCATGGAAGAAAACCAACTGCCAGTGCATCATCTTTGACACCTCTAAAGCATGTGTAGGCTCACATAGCATTTATAAGTGTTCGAGGACCACCTACCAATCCTTTGCACTTCACTCCCAGAAAATCCCCTGGCCACCGCTTCGGTGGCGGCCCCTATCCTAAAGGAGTGGGTCCCAAAACTGCCTGGATCTAAACCAGCTTTCTGCATGGCTAAGCCCATGACTCTCCTAAACTGGAAAATAGTGAGGGGGGTCACGTCTGCATGCACAAGTAATGGACCCCAGGCGCCCCTTGGATGTTGCGCCAGGAATGCCTCAAACCTGCCGATGGGGCAGCAAGCGCTTCCTTCAGCCCTATGCAAAACTACCCCTTCCCCTCTGCCCTCCTGATCCGTTTTTGACCTGGGTATTGGTATCAATAAGGAGTCCCCTTGAATCTGCATGTGCACCAACTGCAGTCCCCCCTGCCAATCCAATGGGCTTTTTGCTACCAGTTCTCCTATCCTGAAAGCACCACAGAATGCTAAACAGAAAGCCGCTTGGAACAAAAGTGCTTCCCCAGCTGAAGTGCACACTTGGTGCAAAGCATCCATCAGTGTGGCCAATGTCTGTATTCCTATGGGTCTTCTTACATCCGGCTGCCCCCCCTGTAGGCGTTGCCACCCCCTCAAGGCTTTCCGCACTATAAAAGTGCCAGTAAGACCCCTCATTTCCCTAGCTTTCGCGAAAAAGGAAATGGCTTGCTGATGCCACTGAGCGCCCATCTCTCTTTGTTCGCAAATAGGAAATGACTGACCCAGAGTCGTGCCATTTCTCCTCCCAATTGTCCCTCAAGAAATAGCAGTAAGCCCCAAACTCCCCTTCGTATGCCCGCCTGGGCCTGGGTGCTAGGCTAGATTCAACGAGGTCCGATAACTGGGGGCACCAAGCTGCCAAAGCTGTCTGGGAAAGGCGTTGGGTTCTCTGCCGCCTCTGGGTGATGAGACCTGAATACCTGCATCTTAAAGCGAGAGAGCGCGTCAGCGGCATGGTTTAATACTCCTGGCACATGTTTGGCTCTAAACAACAGATTAATTCTCATGCACAGCAGTATTATCTTCTTTAGTAAGTGCAAGATCCTCTTACACTTTGCATTTTGATTATGGATACATTGTACGACCGCCATGTTATCGGACCAGAATGCCACAGATTGATCCTTCAGTTGTTCTGGCCAGATGGACAATGCCACAAAGATAGGGAACAGTTCAAGGAAGCTTATGCTACTTTTAAGCCCTGTGTCCTCCCACCACGCTGGCCAGCATTGAGCAACCCATTCTGGACCTAGAATGGCGCCAAAAACCTCGCTACCTGCGGCGTCAGTCATCAACCCTATCTCTGGGCTGGACCTGGGGGGACTGGGCCACACAACCCTACCATTGAAGTCACGCAGGTATGCCTTCCAGATTCGCATGTCCTGCTTGACCTCACTGGACGGTGTGGTGTGATGGTGCTCCTCCCTGAGTCCTGACATAGCCTGTGCGATGGTGCGCAAGAAAGGTCGTGCCATTGGAATTATTCTTAATGCAAAATTCAATTGCCCAATGACCTGCTGTAAATGATGTAGTGTAACCTTCTCCTTTGTCAAGCAATGTTGCAAGGCAGCCCCAAAAGCCGTGATTTTTTTCCAGAGGTAGCCGTGAGACTCCCTGCACTGAATCCAGGAATGGCCCCACAGTCTTGCCCTGTGCCAAAGGCAAGGCGAAGTCACGCATGGGTGCACAGAACCTCTGCAATGCCCACTTGCACTCCTGAGATTCTGGTGCCCTAAAGGAAAGAAAGTCATCTAGGTAGTGTAATACCCACTGGTGCCCTGTTGCTCGCCTGAAAAGCCATTCCAAAAAAGAGCTGAACTTCTCGAAATAGGCGCAAGATACCGAACATCCCATAGGCATACATTTGTCCATGTAGAACCTCCCCTTGCATTGGAAACCCAACAGGTGAAAATCGAGTGGGTGCACTGGCAGTAGGCGGAAAACTGACTCAATATCTGATTTGGCCAACAATGTGCCCCGCCCCAACCCCCTGAGCATCTCAACTGCTTTATCAAAGGAAGCCTATTTGACACTGCGTAGGTCGTCATCAATGGCATAGTTCAGTGACACGCCTCTGGGGGCCGAGAGATTATGAATCAGTCAGAATTCCCCTCACTCTTTCTTGGGAACCACTCCCAGTGGGGAGCAGACAAAATCTTGCATTGGGAGGTCATCAAATGGGCCAGCTACTCCGCCTAACCTAACTTCCTTCTCAATTTTGGCTGCCGCCACCCCTTCATTAGGCCTGACTGATAGCTGATTCTGGCAATACGACACCCCCACGTAACCAGGCGTGGGGATCCTCAAGCCGTCCCTGAAACCTTCCAGTAAAATTCTAGCAGAGTTAGGACAATTGTAACTATTCAACCATGGTATCAAAGCATTTGTTATAATGAGAGACCTGGCCTTACAGAGGGACACACTCTTAATCCTGCTTTTTGCCTCCCTTGTCCTTTGATTTCTTAAAGCATTTGGACTCTGGGTACGAGGAGCTGCCACAGAAAGAACATGAATGTTTGAATTTACATGTGCCAGTTGCTCTGGTACATGAGCGCCTGTTGAAATCCCAACACGCCCCATTACTTTTTCTCCCACCCCCGAGCTGCCTGGGGGCCCTGCACGAAAGGACTGACTCCGAGAGGTGTCTTGAGACTGACCCCGGGTGGTGTCCTATGGACCACCTCTGAAATGTGTTAGATATATGGTCATGTCAATCTGATTCCAGCCCAGTGCCGGGTCAGATGCCTTAGCTCTTCTAAAATCCTTGTCATATTCCTTCCATCCATTACCACCATAAGTGTCATGCTCACAGGTAATTCTATTCTGGTAGCAAGCCATCTCTGAGCCAAGACCTGGGAAACGCTCACACATTATTGACATGAAAACACTAAAACCTTTGATCCAATTCACCAACGTCTCCTCAACCCTAAACTTCAACAACATATTAGCCCACTCTCTTGGGTGTGTCCATTCCTTATTCTTTGTGGCCTCCTCCCTTTCTGCCTCATCTAGCAGCAGGGAAAACATATTCACATAAGAGCCCTTCCAGATCTTTTCTTTAGTTTCTTGAGACACATGTGCCCTAATTGCTCTCTAACGGAGCAAACTTCACCTAAACCCAAAGGTGGCAAGGTTTGCGGCATATCTGTTGGCGCTGTCTCTGCCGGCTTCATTGCTCCTGCATCTGATGGCGCAGTGGCTGTGGGCGGAACTCCTCCACTCCCCATTGGCCCTGTACTTGCCCCCATCGCACCCCCGCTGGTACAGCCAGCCCATCCCCAGGCTTACCCCCATCCAACTGTGCCACTATCTATCTGGCCTTCTCCAATGCGTTCTTCCCACTACCCGACATCCCTGCCGCCGGGGACCAGTTACCCACTTTTTCTAGCCACTGGAGTACTGCTGCCAAATTGGATACTAAATCAGGTGGGCCTGAGGTGCTCCTGGATGGGCCCCCCGTCCTGGGGACCAGGGGGCCTGTGGGTTGCCCCCTGCTGTTCCCAGCTACCCATCAGTGGGGAGAGGCACACCAGGTGTACGTGGCTGACTCCCCGCTGGATCTCCAGCCCCCTCGTTTGCAGGTTGACCACTAACCTTCACCTGTATTAGGCTGACCACTGGTGGCATGTGTGACCGGTATGGGCTCCACCGACCGGGGCACCCCCCCTCAGGGGCTGGCGCTCTGGCCCCGTCCGGCCCATCCCCTTCCCTCAGTTGAGGTGCCCCACCTTTTTTAGGTCCACTCCTTTTAGGCACTGGGGGAAAAGCTGCCTTAGGGGCTACCCTAGTTTGGCTGGGCACATCCTCTGCCCACTCTTGGCCATCCACCTTATCTCTTAAAACAGCTAAAGCCTGGCCCATATCATCGACTTTCTTCATCATGGAGTCCATTGCCCCCATTTTACGCATTATTGTCTCCATAAAACTATTCATGCGTGAACGCTGCTCATTGCGCTTCACCTTAGGAGCCATTAATACTAACACTCAAATGCACTGTACCCTTAAAACCAACTGCTGCTAGGGCCCCACAATGTACTCTAAACAACAATGCAGTATCACAGAATTAGAAAAACAACATAGGCTAATGCTGGCCAAAGACACCCCAACAGTTTACTAAGCTTCTGGCTTACACTATGGCACTCTAGCCCACTGCGCAATGGTATGGGACACTGCCCGGACCCTTACCTTAAGAAGTAGCAGCCCCGGCCGACCACCAGCACCCACTCAACCAGAGCCACGCCCACTAGCCAGTCCAGTGAGTTGGTGAGTAATCTCTAACCCACGTGGTTCCCAGAAGCAGTGGAAATGCAGGCCCGCCGGTGCTGCCCCAACGAAAGTCTTGTGTCCTCAGCCGGTTTTTCCCACGATCAACCACGTAGATACTTGCCCACTCACCTGCAGTGGGACAAGGAAATAGAAATAAAAACTGCTCCCAGATTCTTCCCTGCTTTAGCGCTGTTAACCGATGCCCAGACCAGCTGTGGAGCAACCAGGAAGAAGGAGCACACCCCCAACGCTCTCGCCGGCCTGGAAACCAGCTGTTTCCACTGTAAATCAGCTGTTGTAGGCGGCACTTGCAGGTAGAATAACCCGGGAGAAGGAGCACACTTCAGGTGTTCTCCCAGGCCTCAAAATCAGCTGCACCCGATGCGGCGCCTGCAGGGAAACCACAAAAAAATAGCACGCTCCCTGCCATTTAGCGCTGACGTGAACAAACAGCTGATGCAGCCCTCCGCCGATCCTTGGGCTACTCCTGCAGTAAAGGAAAAAAAAGGAATTGTTAGGGGCCTCCGACCGAGGCCCTGCCCGTCTTGCGATCTGCAGGCTGGGGAGAGGAGAAAAGAGAGACCATCCACTCTGCTCCCCAGCCTTTTATTGTGCAGTGTCGGGCAAGCCGGTTCTGACCGGCTCACCCGACTTCGGCCAGAGGCGTGAACCGGAAGCACTTGTAAGTGCTTCCGGCCCTCGCATGAAACAGCCCATCGCCTGCGGGGGTCAGGGGAGGTCGGGGTGCCACGTCACTCTTGTGTGCGGCGCGCCCCGTCTCCCCTAGGTGATGGGCCCGGCGTGACCGCCATACTGGCGGCGTGCCCGAGTCCGTGCCCGCCTCACAATTTGTCACCCCCATGCTTCTATAAGCTATATGCCAGGTACACTACTTTCACTTGGGCTCATGACACCGTCACAGTGATACAGACTGAAAATGTAAAACATATGTATGCTTACAATACCTGGCACATATGCTAGTATAGGAGGGCATGACATTTTAAACTATCATTGGGAAAGCAAATAGGTCCGGCATTGGCAAGCAGCCCCTGACATTGGTAATGTTTGTTTTGTATTGTCATGGTTTATTGTGAAACTTTATTGTTGGGGAAGCTGCTGTGCCCTCATCAATCTAAAAAAGTGCCTAAAAGCAAAAATATTTTTTGTCTTTTTAAGCAAACATTGCCATAGGAGTCAATGATACTGAAAGGAACCACTTGGTGTGCCGAAGAGTTGCTTGTGAAAGTAAAGAATGTCATCACTTCCAGTAAAGTTAGCCAGTGGTAAAAGTTGGCTGCCCCATTGTGCCGTGCTGTATGCTGTAGTGGGCAAATGAAAGTATGACTGACACAGCGGCAGGTCAATGGATGAAGGGGGCTCACTGAAAAACCCAATAACTATATTAACATTATTTTTTTTTTAAGGACCATTTCTATCCTGGAGTAATGCTTATGTGGAGACGAGCAGAAAGTATAAACCGGCTTCGGAGGCTGTAGCGCCCGCCAGGTATCTATCAGCCCATGTAAACGGGTGCGTTGCAGGATAGATGCCCTTGTTTTAACCAAGCGGGGAGAGGGAGAGTGATTAGTAGAATCAATGCTGTAATCCATTGCACAGTTAAAATTACCCATTAGAAGTATCTTTCTGGGCCAGTCCAGCAACTCAAGACCGAGCATATCCAGCAGTTCAGGCTCATCCACTTTTGAACTTTATAAGTTGGATGAGTCTCAGTTAGAGAAAGTAGGTGCGGGCTGCACATTTTTTTCTCTTCAAGTACTAGCTGTCGTTTGCTAGATGAATTGAGGCCGGATATATTCCGGCACATACATTTGAATCTAATCATTGCAATAAATAACCCCCAGAAGAGCCATCCTGTACCTCAAACCCAGGTCTATGTGCACCACTAGCATTATCAATTCAAACTGCAAAAATTGACCATTCTGACTTATTTCACCCCTCAACAAAGCCATCCCACCCGTTGCAAGATTCTTTACTGTGTGTCTGCATAATGCGAACCCCCTCACACAAGCTAACCCCCACCCTGCTGCGGAACCCCCCTGTACATGACAAAGGGAATTATCCCCACCCCATAGCTGTCAATGGAAGAGACAGCCCAGAGACACTACCCCAGTTCTCGCCTGACCATCCAACAACCACACACGCAGCCACATATGAAGAAAGAGTACACTAGGCCCAGCCAAAACTATAAAAAGGAAAAAGAAGAATAGGAAAGTTCACACTAGTGTTCAAACAGTAGCCCCAATAAGACCCCAGCTCAAAGGGAGCTAATGCAGCTATATGTTCATCTATATTGGAGCAGCAGAAATCTAATCTACAGTGAAGTCCCCTTCAGGCTGCTCAGATCCTGCAAGGCTTCTTATTCAGTGAAGCATATCTGTGTCCGTCTTTCTCTGATAATCCTACACCTGGCTAGTTCCTACAAAAAAACCTGAGCCCCAACAGCCTTCAGTGGGTCAATTTATTGAAGGAACTTCCAGTTTCTGTCCATTGTGGTCTTGCACGTATCTGAGCAGACTGAAATTGACATAGCATCAACCGCCATGGGTGAAGCAAGATGAGCCTCTAGTGAAATTGCCTGCCACAACGGAAAGTTGCCAACATATATTTGAATAGGACACAGATGTGCCGGCCTGGCATTAGAAGTAACTGTATTGGGGTTCCAGTTTATGGGGAGCCTATGTGCACGCAGGATTGTGTGAGTCCATGTGCCAGTCCATAAGATCAGGGAACGCTTTCCCAAACAACTGCACAATGAACTGCCAGAGGTCACCACTTTCTTTCTCTTCCGGATTTCCAAGCACCCGCAGTTTGTTCCTCCTCCGGCAAATCTCTAAATCATCAATTTTAGACTGGACCAGTGCCTAATGATGATCATGATTCTCAATAGATTTTATGGCAGCCATTCCCACTTCTTTTATGTCGGCAACACGCTGCTGTAATTCCACCATTTCTGTGGAAAGACCTGTCACTTTACCAGTAATTTGAGCCAAATACTGCTGAATTATCGCAGTGTCTGCTCAAACCTGAGCATAATGTTGTTGTGCCTCCGCCCACTGAACCTGTAGCAGTTGTAATGTTGCCAACAAGGATGGTTCCTGTGCTCTGTTTGTGGCAAAGGTGTCTGTGGAAGCCATTGGCAACCAGAAGAAGGACTGTCAGAAGAATTAAGATTGATCTCAAAAAGTAAAGTAGCTTCTAGACTGTGGAAGGCTGCAGGAGGTGGCTCAGCCGTCCATTGCTTATCCACCTTTGTCAAAAGTTGGCCCTCCATGTGAACAGTAGATAGTTGGGAAATAAAGGCTTTCACCTCCCCCCATATCTCAGTCCTGAGTTTCAAGGATTACTGCCATGGGCTGTTCACCTTGCACTGAAAATGCAAAATGCTTCGTACTCTGTGCACTTTAGCTCAGATTTACAAACATTTTGCATCAGGTTAGAATTACTTTTTTAAAGCAGACGTCATGCAAAATCCTTTTTGATATTTACAAATGCAAATTTGTATTTACGTTGGTTTATAAGAAAAAGTAATACAAACCAGCATGAAGCGCTGCTTTGCATTACTCTGCATTAAGCGGACGTTCCATGTGTAGTACATGTGTGTTCCTGCGCAACCACCCATGGTTTTTGATGAAAACCATAACTATTAACAATCATAGACAGAGTTTTGTGACAAAAATGAACACCACTTAAAAGCAGGCGTTAAAATGGAGAAATGCTTTTATTTCTCCTAACTGTGCACTTTGCATGTGTGCTGCACTGTTCACAGTACACATTCAAAGTGGGAATTCTTTTCTTTTAAGTTAGTCTAAGCATACTCTTTTGTACTAGAAGGAAACCCTTCCTGTGCATAACTTGTGCTGCACTCAGGCAGACACATTTGCACTATGGTGTAAAGGTGTGTGTGGCGCTCATCAGCATCATTTTGCGCTGGTGCTGGGGGGAAAGGGATAGTGCTATATCTCTTTGGATATGGTGCTTTTCTGCTCTCTTGCTGTCGCACAACGCAGCACAGCAACTTTGAGTAAGTACTGCTCTGCATTACGCAACAGGTTTGTAAATCTAGGCCACTGTTTCCAGTCATCCTACAATCTACCAGAACTGCAGGTGGCATTGCAATATGCCACAAAGAATGGCTGACATTTTGTCAAATCTGTTGCACTTACCTAACTGAGTAATAGCAAAGGATTTCAGTTATATGGCTGGTGCAACCATATCAACTGTATGTAATTTCTGTGCCCTTGAGCACACCGAGGCATACTATTCGGTGATCAGGGAAGGCTGGTTTCAAGAGCGCGCCAACCTGCATCCGAGAAGGGATCTTTCACTGCCATTTACAGTCAATAGAGTGGAACAAACAGGGAAGACGCCTCTGCAGGAACAGCGTTATTGACCTTGTGCAATGCACCCTTCTGTATTTTTATCAGTGTCATAACAGGTTGTGATTCTCTTTGCAATCACAGTCATCCGTCAAGGTGCTCAGCTGTCAGTGCAGCTAGTGCGTTTACTCATTTTGCTATTGCTCTTTTTTTTTTATGGAAGTCGAGCCAAGCAGGCGGGAAGAGTTATTCTACCGACGTGACGCCAATGTCAAGACACTGTGCGGCTAGTAGCTCCCAGGTCTTCATCTCCGTGGCTGGATTATCCAACTTCATTACAAGCTTGTTGGCTCTTTAGAGTGAAGAAAACAGGCAGCGTGCTTCAGTGCTTCCCTTAGTTCACCTTCATGCTCAGGGGGCCTTCATTTTTATTCGGGCTTTAGTCCTTCTACTATGTTTACTTCAACATTCGGAAGTGTCCTTTGTATGAAACCATGTAGGAAGGACTCAGGGCCTCAGACAGTGATCTGAAACTGCGAAGTCTGCTTCAGTAAATTCAGTCAACTGGTTTGATGATTTGTCTCTTTCTGTTTCTAATGTTATTCAACAGGGGCGTCACATAGCTTTATCAGTTATTGTCAGGGACATGAGCTGGTAAGATTCAGGAGAGCCGCTTAGTTTTTTGCTTGTCACTGTCTCAAGCCATTTTTCAAATAGTTTGTAAAATAGTTTATTTTGTCCCAGAAACATTCAAACGCAGGTAACTGCAGTTTTAACCACCTGCCCCCATGCTGTGCCTGTGAGGTCATGTGCAAACGGGCCCGTGTCGCAGTATGAGCGGCTGCCCGTGGCACTTGCTTAGCAAATACTCTGAGGTAATCTGCCACTGAGGTGACAGGAGAAGGCAGCAGGGCGGTATTAGTATTGCATGTTGAACGTTCGTCTGAGAGCAATAATATATAAGGGCAGCATTTATTTGCCATTAAAAGGCCTCAGAATGTACCTCTTTTTGTTATGATCCAGTCAGTAATAAGATTTTCCACGAAATATTGTCCTAAACGTTCCATAAAATGGATTGCAGGATTGAGAGAGTTAGTGACCCAGAGGTATTAGTCAGTTCAGCTTATCCAGTTCCAAAAACCGGCAGAACTCCTTGCATTTCTTTTTTTATTTTTTATGAAGAGTTAAGTTACTATTATATTACAAACAGACGTTAGATTTAGATGTAAGGGGGTGCTGATATATATACTTATTGCTTAAGTGCCCTCCAAAATGTTAACCATCGCCTTCAGCCCTTTCTTCTTCTAAGAAGTAACGCGCTCCAATTAATACTGGGGTACTTTATAAATTATGGCAGAATCGAGAGCAGGGTTGGTAGACCAAACACTAATTGTTACTCAGGGGCTCAAGGAGGCTGAGAAGAGAATTCCTGAGAAAGCACCTTCATATCTGAATATCTTGTACGAGAATCCACAGCAGTAGGATAGGGTGAAACTAACTCCATTTCCTTCAAGATCGCAATGAATAAAAATCAAAAGTGTTGCAGCACCAAATCGCTATCTGGCAAGCAAGTTCCCCTTGGACCGACTGGCCTGAAATCAGTCTTAACTGCACCTGCTGGATCGGAGCGACTGGAGTCCCTGAGCGCACCCTCTCTGTGGGCCCTGGAGCTGCAGCGGTTTTCTCCTTCAAGTTTCTTGCATGGAGCCCAGGTGGGCTGTGCTCAGCAATCCTGAAGTTCCTCCCAAGCAGTCGTGCAGCTGCAGTGCCAAGAGGTTCTTTGTGGCTCCTCTAAACTGGATAGGTTATTTTGTCCTTCTCACAGTGGGTGCGGTGGATGGAAGAAAGTGTGAAAGTCCTCACTCTGATCCTCAGCCACGGAGCAGGCCTGTAGGTCTCACCACAGCAACCTCTCTCCTCTGGTGACAATCCCAACCAATTTACATTTCTTGCTTGGTTCCAATGGCCCCACCTGGCATTTGTGATCGCCCTCTCCAGTGCACAGGTGCTCCGACCTAGTTGGCACAGCAGATTTCTTTACAGTGGCCCCTCCTTGCATTCATGGTCACCAGCTCACCACCGCACATGTGTTATTGACCACTCAGCATGTCAATCTCTTCATGGCAGCTGCTCCTGGCATACAGGGGTAGCTGGGTTTCCACTGCAAACCGGCTACGGCCCACCCAGTATGGCAATCTCCTCATGGCAGGCAGTCTTGGCATACAGGGTGGATGCTTCCTCACTGCGGTAGTGTGATGACTTGTTAGACACAGCAAAGGTCATGGCTCACTTCATGGCAGTCATCCACACTACACACTGGCAATGGCCCAATTGGTGCGGCAGTCGTCTCCTCACACCTCACTAAGGGAATCCACTTGGCAGGATTCCCCACTTTGCCTCACTCCCTCCAATGCTCTCCTCTTCTTCATAGGGTACACTAGTCTTGGCAAGCATGCAGTCATTGGTGCTCCAGTCTCCAGAACTGGTGGTCTTGGAGTCTCAGTGTGATGTTCCCTGACCCAGTTGAGAGACTAGCAGACCTTGACCTCAGTCCTGGTCACAGGCAGACGTCTTGCAGACTTTCTACTCCTCACACAGCCAGACTGACTGCTTGACAGTTGACAATTTTTTGGATTCTCAAGCTCCCTTTCTTAAAATCCATTTCTATACACCAAGTCTGATTTAAAGTCTGAGTCTTTGAAGTTTTTGTTGAGGGTCCACTTCCTTTTGAAGTGCCCACTCCTCTGCTCTCTCTTCCTCCAGAAAGCAGTCAGCCACTACAGGAGTGACTCTAAAGCAGATAGCCCCACAACACAGGCCATGGGAGTGACTAGGAGTTCACACTTGGGTGCCAGCCACAATGATATGTGTAAAAGGTTAGGCCTGGGCCTCAAACCTAGTCTTTATGATTTTCTTATCAGCCCCAACTCCTTCTTGGCATATGCCCAGACCTCTCTCTGAATCAAAGAGCTCCCTTTAAAGTGTACTTGGAGAGTCTGGCTCTCCCTTCCTCCAGTGTGTCCCACCCAGCTTACAGGAATGCAAGGGTACACACATCTGTCTGGGGGGATTCCTCTACCTCCTCTCTTCATGTTTCACCTTGCAGCCCTTGGTTTCCCAAAGTGGAACCCAGATTCAGCCATGTATTGTACCACTCACAGACATACATACACCCAGCACATTCATATAACATACATGTACTGCACAGCTCTATATCCTTCAAGTATTGTACGATTAGCAGTCACAAATACATCCAGCACATGCATATAACATGCACACACTACACAGTACTGCATTAGCCCTGTATTGTACTATTCACAAACACACAAACACCAAGCACATGTGCACAACATACACACACTGCACAGCACTACATCCTTCATGTACTGTATCACTCACTGACACACATACTCCCAGCACATGGATATAGCATACACACACTTCATTATCCCTGTATTGTTCTACTCACAGACACACATACACCCAGCACATGTACTTCATAAATGCACTACACAGCACTAAACTCCAAACCGATGTTGGCCAAGGTTGAGTGTTAGGCCTGGCCCTTTTTGCAGGTTTATCCCAAAACCTTTGGCCTCCTATTATTCTGACCCTGTTTTTGTTGGCTATGAGACTCTGGGAACTTTACTGCGGCTGATCAGTGCTAAAGTACACATGCTCTCTGTGTAAATTGTGATTATGATTGGTTATCCATGATTGGCACATTTGATTTACCAGTATTCCCTAGTAAAGTGCACTGGGTGTGCCAGGGCCTGTAAATCAAATGCTGCTAGTGGGCTTGCAGCACTGGTTGTGCCACCTACATGAGTAGCCCTGTAAATGTGTCTCAGACCTGCAACTGCAGTGTCTGCGCACACAGTTGTAAACTGCCATGTTGACCTAGTAAGTGCATCCACTTGCCAGGCCCTAACTTTTGAGTTTCTTACATGTAAGGTACCCTTAAGGTAGGCCCAAGGTTTGACCATGGGCAAGGTGCAATGTATGTGTAAGGTAGGACATGTGCTGGTGTGTTTTACATGTCCTGATAGTGAAATACTGATTATTTCGTTTTTCACTGTTGACATGTCCTGATAGTGAAATACTGATTATTTCATTGTTCACTGTTGAAAGGCTGTCTGTCCCATAGGTTAACATTGAAGCTGCCTTATAACATCTTACAAGTGTAACTTTCACTTGGGACAGGATAGAAAAACTGAGTTTAGGCTCTCTGAACTTAGAATTTAATAACACACCTTTTATTAAAGGTGGTTTTTAGATTGTGTGCTTGAAAATTGCACTTTTAGAAAGTGGGCCTTTCTTGCTTTACCATTCTGTGTGCCTCTGCCTGTTTGTTTATTCACCATCTAGTTTTGTAGTGACAGGAGCTGGGGATGTTCATTGACTCTAGACAGTCACAAAGGGGGTTGAGGTGTGTCCTGCCTTGCCTGTGTGACTCATTGCTAGGCTGAATAGACCTGGTCTGCATTTAGAGTGGTGGGAGGAGTTTCACTAGCCCCTGAATAGGCTGTGTCTCCTTTGCACAATGCTGTCTCCAGCTCCTGTGATCAAGCTGGGCCAAGGAGGCCAGGACTGGTTTGGACTTGGCTCAGAGACCCTTGCCACAAGGAGAACAATGAGAAAATGGGGTATACGTATGAGACCTTAAACCCCAGGACTTTAGATCACTTCTGGAAATAAGAGGACCCTGCCCAGAAGAAGAGCTGTGTGAGGAGAGCTACCTTTTCTGTGTGAGCGGTGGGTTGGCCTGCAGTTGCTGCTTCTGTCTGTGGCAGAGCAAAAGGACTGACTCTTTGTGCCCTGCTGTGGTATCCTTCTTCTGAAGAATCTCCAAGGGCTTGTGCATGCTTGCCTCATTTTGGAAGTCTCAGGGAAATCAAATACTTCAGGAAATACCCTTGCTGGATTGCAAAGTAACCTGCCTGGAAGGAGAGCTGAGGAGCTGTGTGAGGAGCACTACCCTTTCTATGATGTGAGGGGTAGGTTGGCCTGCAGTTGCTGCTCCTGTCTGGAGCAGGAGAAGGACTGGACTGTTCTTCACCTTTTATCCAGTAAGCTTGTATTGTTGAGCACTTCACTGGGGACACGTGTGTGGAGAGTGCTTCCTCTTCAAAAAGGAGCACTCCAAGCTAGGGCTTGTGAACGCTGTGGTTGTTTGCTCTCAGTGTTTGCAGAGTGATGCACTGCTCCATGTTTTGTGAGCAGCCGGCGCACACACCGGCTGCCAGGGGGGGAGAGGGCAACCTCTCTGGCAACTGGTGTGCATGTCCTGCACCACTGCGATGACGAGAATGGAAGGGAGCAAAGCCAAAGTCTCCATGTCCTGCTTTTGTCCAGCAGGAGCTGCTGGCCAAGGAAGCGTCTGGCGATTGGATGCCCTCACCCAGCTTGCACCGCAACCCAGAGTACGAGAGAGCCTTTGCTCCATGCCACAAAAGAACCATTCAGCACTGTGACCCTGAAGGAACCTGCACGACGGGCTGTTGGGTGACGCAGCGCATTTGTTGACCCAGCCGGAGGAGGCTAGTGCGGAGTCACCGAGTAGCCGCGTTGGTCCAGCAGCTGCACCGTGTGTCAGTGGGCAGCTCCCTTGGGTAATTTCCCATGCGAGTGCTCAATTAATAATCAACCATCTAAAAAAGAAGGTCATATGCTTCTCTAAATGCCATAATACAAAGAAAAAAAGCAAATTCATCTGGAAGCTAAATGAGAAACCACTGTCCAGGGTAGATTTGTATAAATAACTGGGGTTCCACTTAGATTATAACCTCAACTTTAAGCAACATCTCGAACAAGGAAAAACGAAAGCCAAACAACTGCTCTTTGCATTTAAAACCTTACAAAATAAGCTTAAAGATTGTTCAACAGGTCACCTGCTTAAGGTAATTGCAGCAAAAGTCTTGCCATCTATATCAAATGGGTCGGAAATGTTGAACACAAAGGACACAACAGTCCTAAACACAGCTCATTTTAGCCTCTTTAAGAACTTGTTTCTAATCCCTCAACACATCTCACAGGCCCAAATACGTTTAGAATACGGCTTAAAAAACCAGATACCAGCAAGACAAGGGGCTCTGGCTAAATATTACTGGAGGATGAAGGCAGCCGAAGATAACACCTTAGCCCATTACTGTTGGCAGGAGATTGAAAATCAAGCCAGGCTAAACAAATCTATTTTTACAGCCCTAAACTAATCACTTTCGGCACTAAAGTTAGAGGTTGCCTGGCTTACAATCACTATCTACTCTGGATTTAAAAACGCAGTGAATAACGCAACCAAACGGATCTCACTGTCTATGGACAAACAGCCTTCGCAAAAAAACAACATGCATGGGTGGTGATACGAACCTATAAAACGCAGAAACCTCAACTGTACCTTTCCGAACACTGTTCCCACCAAAAAAAGCAATATTTCACGCTATTGAGGCTGGGTTAATTCCTCACGAAAGATCTTACCCCAAATTGGAAACAGACGTGGTTGACAAAGGAATGCCGTCCCTGCGGACAAGGTGATGAGTCTTTATTACATCTTTTATACATCTGTCCATCAGTATCAGAAATTCGAAAAACTGACCTTCGAGAATTATTAAGGAGAGAACAAATAAGGACTTGCAGAACGGCAGCTATAAAATGCCTCGGAGGCTCGTCGATCCGACTGTCCAGTAGAACCACAAAACTCAGGAACGTTGCAGCAAAAGAATTTGATCAAATCTAGAACTTACCGTAATATTTTTAAACTGAATCACTTGCACATTTCTCAATTGCATTGTTTACATTTTTATATCTTGAGTATATGAACTTTGTTGTGTTTTTAATCCCTGTTTTTACTAAATGATTACTTGATGCTCAATGTGCCTTGGTGGTTTGTCCTACCCTTTTATGATTTTAATGAAATCGAATAAAAGTATTATTGACTGACTGACTGACTAAGTGAAGTCTCCCTGCCAACGTGGAAAGTGTGTGTGTCCTCCCCCTACCCTTATGACATACCTTTCAGGGGGCACTTGTTCCTTTTGTGGCCACCATGGGGAGAGTCCGCAAGGAAGGCCCCTGCTATATGGTGGAAGACCATAGTACCCTAATCCCAGTTGTAGGTGGGCAGGTGGCCCAGTAACCTACACCTGAGAGACAGTTTACCATATTACTACTATGAGGGGAGCAGTAGTACCCCTCAGTCCCGCATGGAATCTAGTTATGTAAGTATAATTAGAGCACCAGTGAACTATGCTCTATTAAATTAGGGTAGTCTGGATGGTACTGATGTGTTCTTCGGGATGCTGAACTAATTCTATATGTTGTGCATTTCTGGGCCCTGATTTAAAGAAGCATATCTTGCTTATGCTGGAAGCTGCATAATATGGAACAGTGATGTGTGGTGATTTATGTGTTTCCCGTCCTAACATGCCTTGATTGATGATTAATGTTGTCTTTGCCTTGTGTGGTCAGGATAAAGAGAATCATTTGAGGAGCTAAATAATATGTGTACATTGGTGCTATTGTGATGACGTGTGCAACTTATAAGTAATTACTTTATTGCACTACCTACACAGTTATGACTATTGCGTAGTTGGCAAAGTGGTTTATGGATAATGTAATTGTGGTCTATGTGTTTTATATACAATATAAATGAGACATGTTTATATAACCATGTGTGGAGTATCTTTTGTGGTGTATTTATTGTGTCACTGGTGTGTGTGTGTATTGAGCAAACACTTTACACATTGCCTCTGGTATAATCCTGACTGCAGTACCAAGCTACCAAGGGGGTGAGCTGGGGTTATTTTGGGTGTGTAAATCCCCTACCCTGCCTAGAGGGGTGAGTTCTGCCTGGCTAAGGTTCATACCCTAGCCAACCAGAAACCCAATTTCTAAGAGTAAGTTAAGCACATAGTAGTAGAACTTTAAATGAGTGAGCCTGTAGATCTCACTCCAGTGACACAGGTAAAAAGGACCTGTTCACTCCTACTGATCACTGCAGCATATGCTGTCACCACCGCACTTGTGCTGCTTAACTCCTGGTAAAAGCAGTATCCTTTCACCAGTATGAGGGTACCACTTTGGGCACCCCTCCCGGTCCACTCCCACTGAGATTGGCACCTGGCTGGCTAGAGGGATAAAGGAGGGGCAGGCCCAGGTGTTAGCTATGTCTGCCTGTTACAGGATAGGCCTCTTTGAAGTTAATTAAGTTCTTCAGCACATCCCATATGGTCATTCTGCCAGAGGAACAGAACAGCTCCCCACATCTAAGGTCTTTGTCTCAGCTCTGGGAGCTGGTTCACACCGCATCAAGTGGCATATTCAGCTCCTGGGCGACAGCTGGGCACTCAGGCAAAAGAGTTTCCAGAGGCTTTAGGCAAGCAGGAGGTCACTTTCTATAAGTATACCTTTTGCAAAATATTTGTTACAAACCAAACTTTACCAGTAAAATGGGCTTGTAATAAATAAATTAGGAAGTCTGAGAAATAACTTTGTAGGTGGAGATAACAGTAGAAATAATATTATTAACTGTAGTATTCTATCCCAGTGCTTTCCGATTGAACCTGTTAAACCTGCTAAACCTGCTACAGTTAGAATAGCTTTTGGGGCCTTGTCTCTTCAAGGACATGTTTAACAATAAGATTTTACATGTTCTACTTGTAGATATTATGCAATTTGTCTTACGGGCAGGAAGATCTACGTAGGGGCGACTTATTAATATTTAAATGGAGACTTTATGCATGACAAAATGGGTTATTTTGACAGGTTGAATTTGCAGTTATAAACCTTCAACCATCATCTACAGTGGTAGGCCTGTCATCATGTTTGTACTGTCACAGACATTTAACTTACAGGCCCTGGGTACACTTTGTGCCATATACCTGAATCTTATGGGCATGCTAAATATTCCAATTAGGAGTATAGCCAATTTTGAAATGGTTTAGGGGTCAGAGAACATGCACTAAGGCCTGGTTATCAGATTCCCATCGTACAGAGTCAGGAACACTAGCAGCATCAGTCCAAATAAATGGGGGTGAGCATGCGAAAAGACACAACAGTCATGATCTGTTTGGAAGTGTACCTAAACATAATATCTCTAGTGATGCATTTTTGTCATTTTGAGTGTTTTTAAGGGATTTATTGATTCACTATAGAAAAGCCATTTGCTCATACCAAGTTATTACATATAAAAAGCATTGTCCACTTCTCATGCTTAAATGATTTATATTGTGTAAGTTGTTAGAATATTATTGCATTTTATCTCTCACCTTATTTTCATATGAGTCTTGAACTTTCACTTCTTTTTTTCGACAATGGCCAGAGAAACGTGGCCACCAGCTCCTTTTTTAGATGAGGGAAGAAAACAATGTCAGAATCTTAGTGTGATTGTTAGGATCTCATTCTAATATTTAATTTTTGTAAGTTCTTTTTTCTGGGTACTACTTCTCAAAAAGCAGAAACATTTTTAAACATATATGAGTTTTGAGATAACTAACTTTTTGGAACATTCTTGAAAGTTCAAAGGTTTACAGCAAACTGGGTTTTTTGGTTTGTAACATACATTCCTTCTTAGCATATTATTATATTACATTATATAACATATTTCTATTTATGGCTTTTATAGGAATCCATTATCATGAAGTCTGTATTGAAATCTGGTTATTTTCATCAGTGCAGTAACAACAGTGGGCTAACAAGGTGGTTACCCACTGTTGTGATGTCACCAGGTACCAGAGACCCAAGCACGGTGGCAGAAAGGTGGTCTCAACTGGCTTCTTCAGCCTCTCCAGGACCTCCATAAGAGTAAGACCCAACCGAGGCAGCAGATGTGAGTGGTGCAGTGTCTATGCCAGCTACATTAACCTTGACACCAAAGGTCTCTGCAGACCTGTGTTTAGAAGACATAACAACCTGCACTACAAAGGGGCTCTCACAGAGCTGCTATTGCCCTGCTGACAGCTCTCTGCGTACATTCCGAGAGCAGAGAGCTTGGCTTTAGGCAGGAAGACATGGAGTGTGCAGGATGGCACAAAGAATGATGTGGTGAGTTGCAAAAGGCCAGGCATTTTGTTTATATTTGGGTTTTGGAGAGGGAGGTTAATTTTGCAGAGGGTAGTTTTGGTGTGTGGCAGGATGCTATGTATTTATTTAACAATTTCAGATGGGGTTGTACGTCGAGGATGGTGGGGCGGGTGGCAGAAGCCCGGGTGTGTTTAGCATTTGGACAGCAAGCCATATGTGTATGGCTCCCTCATAGTTCCTCTACCTCTGCTTCTATATTAGACGCAGGGGTAGATGATCTGAGAAGCCATGTATGAAATAAAATTATGTATACATAAGCTATGATAAAACAGATGTTTTTCATCTCTGAGATCTGAGTGACATCATAAACAATTGGGGCTTCTCTCTTGTTTTCCCTATGTACTCAGCACCCCTCAGTGAAAAACATCCCGCTATTCACAGTTACCCATCTGTAATTCTATATATTACGTATGGGTCTGATAGCCATTCACGATCATGAGCAGACTTTTGAATATGGTGTTATGAACTTTAATGATATGACTAAAGAGAGAAGCAAAGCTTGTGTTCCACTGCTGTGACACACCAATGCTCCTTCTTGAGCTGAAGCCTGCTTCATTCAGTCCATGTTTATTTTTTCTTTGAAGACCCATAATTTGAAAGCCTTTTTCACAGTAGTTGAAGAGTTTGTAACCCATATGCGACATAAAAATGAAGATCAACATCTGGGGATGTTTATCATCTCTCACTGCTCTCATTGTCTATTTCATGTCACCCTGAAGCCCGTAGGGAAAACAATCCCTGCTATTTGGAGATCCCCATCTATAATTCTATATATTCGTTTCCTTAAATTCTAGAATAATTTGACCAGCTGAGACATTTCAGTTGTGTTCAGAGAGAAAGTAATCTGCAGTAAGAAAAATATATGATATCTTCTCTTGCTTGGCTTTTCCAGTTTATCAATGAACGGTTTTGAAAATTTCATATTTTTCATCACTCTTTCAAGGAAAAGGAAGATTTGAAGTAATTGGTTTACCCTTTGTAGCTGTCAAGGGGTGTCCATTTCTCTGTTGCCTCAGAGATGACACTGCTGGTGACTGGGACCAATTTGAGGAGGAAATGAGGCCGTTTCTACAGATGAGACACTGATTCCCAGTCTGCGTTCCTGTTACTGGTGGTGGTCCTGTAGGCGGATATCGCAAAGCCTTAGGTCTTATATTGGACGTGCCCCTCTGACCTTCAATGCTTTCTCGGAAGTGACTTCACATATGCTCTTTGACCCAAGACTGATGGTGTACGTTTTCAGACAACCTTTCTTGAAGACCTGGAATTGTTAAATGTTATTAAAGGGTGACTGGCAGCTGGCACAGCCAACTACCCATAAAAAGTATCACCAGCTAATGGCATATTCACCCTTTCAAAAAGCAATAGCCCCTTTGTAAGGTAGGCTTTGTTACAGGGGTTGTAATGCCATCCACAGTTACTCAAAGCGCTGAAACACCAGCACAAGCTTCTAGTAGGAGCTACATTAAAATGTCATCATTGATCCTTTCATACCCCAACCAGGTCCAATTTCTAGTAGATTGCTCAATTCTCAAAGAGTTCGCATTTTTCATTCTATATGTGAATCCCTTCTATTGTTTTGATCCTCCGCCTGGGTTAGGGTTAGGTTCTGAGGGTTCACCTAACCACTCGGCCCTATCACTGTAGTCATAATGAACATGTTAGATCAAGGGGAAAGAGACTTCTTCTTTGGGATGGACTCTGAATAGCAGACAGAAGATCATTAAAATGGCAAGAGAAAATGTACCTAGAAAGAAAGATTATGGGCCTCATGGCGATGTTGGTCAGAAAGCAATCCGACTGCCTCCTTGTCGGAATCGGTTCTGACCGACTCTTTGGCGAGTCTAACCTGATCAATTACGATGGTTCTGAACACCGTTCGAAAAGTCTCCCATGGACTTCAATGGGAGCCAGTGTTCCGACAGACAACACAGGCTCCCATTGAAAAAAGGGGTGGTTGCAGAAAACCTTGCACCCTATCGCAGGCATCCCATGGCGCCTGCCACACTGTACATGATTTTAAAGGGGGAGTCCCTTTGGTACACCTCCATGGGCCCCAACCGGAGGCCTCCGGTATGAGGGTGGCCTGCTACAGGCCCCCAAAGTCAGTTTCTGACAGCCGTTCCGCGTCGGACAGACTGATTTGGAAAGGCTGTCCGAATCCAACATCGTAATACGTCAGTCGGAAACGTGGTCTGTAGAGCTGTACCATTCTGCATCGACCGACTCAGACTCTCCGAATGCCGGTCGGAAACGATTTGGACCAAATGGTCACCTTCTCATCGTAATCGGTCAGCCGTAAATGTTTCAGAGTTGGTTGGAAGCATAGGTTCCGACATGGTTTAGAAGAATCTCACTGCCATTCGGAGCCTTTCCAACCGACATCGTAATGAGGCTCTCAGTTATGTAAGGTGATAGATTTGATGTGGATGTTTACCCATTCCATGCCTGTGTGCTTGTAAATCTACTTTGTACAAAAGCTCCATATACTTTTATGCAAATATATGATTCATGGCTATCCTAAAATTCTGACATACATCTGCCCCTTTCTGAAACATGTTGGACCCCCTGTTTAGTGCCTCCAGGCAACCTAGATTTCCTTTTCTGCGCTTTGATGTTATGTTTCCACCCGGTCTCACTGACAGGATGAGAAGCGAATTTTGATGATTTTATTTTTTTAAATACCCAATAATTGTGTGTTTCTTGTTCAAGCACACATGAATGCAAGAAGTCACACCAAGGTTATGTTGTGTACGGTTTTGTTGAAACCACAATTTGAACACACAGATCTTTTCTTGGCATCGACGATAAAAAGCTTTCAAAGTGTAATCAAACAATACAAACCTGTGGGCATATTGTTAGGAAAACCAGAAGTGACTTTTTAAGGGTGCATTTCAGCTTGATTTACCTGGAGTGCAGGGTCTCGTTAATAGAAATATTCTGCATAATGTCACAATTGCCGCTGCTGAGCCTTCCTCTCCATTCATATTCGGCTCGCATTCTCGCACGAGCTGCCTCCTTTTTCTTTCCCATCTGTGGAATGTAAGGTCAAGATATGCACAAGAATTTTTGATAAGGGTGCTGAAGACAAATGAATAAGCAGCGTGTTTGTCTTCAGAGCATCCTCCGCTAACCAAGCAACAAAGAGAATGCAAAATGACCTGCCCACCCCAGAGTGGATACCTGGCAGGGAGCTGTGCAGAAATCGCTTTCGAGATTAAATGGTTGGCGGAATATTTTGCTGGAGACGCGCGGGGTCTCTCGGCGATAGCCGGATTTTTTTCAGATGCGTGATTAAAAATATTGGTGACAAGAAAAAAAAACATAGTTTAAAAAAATTCCGGAGATGCGGTAGTACTTTTCGTAGTTATATTATTTTGATTTTTTTACAGCGCAGATATTTTCTTACCTCATTAATATTATTTTGGTCTTATGAGCCTATTGGGCATTCACAGTGCAGTTTCATTTTGATTGATTTTCTGGCCCACACCACTTGTGTTTGAACATTTTGCATAACGTTCATGAATCAACTTCTCAATGTGATTCATTGTTTTCTAAATTACATCCGTGTACAACGTGGTGCAACCTTGTTGTGTGCTTAAGAAGGTGGATTTGTTTCCTTAACATGGCACGCGCACATATAGCTGCTTAGATTGTGACGGGATAATCACCGTATGGATTGGAAAGCGTCTTTCAGGACCTGCAGCTGCAGAGGCGTAGCTAGAGCTTGTGGCGCCCGGGGATATCCCTCAGATTGCCGCCCCTGGGGAGGGGGTTGCTGGGGAAAAAGGACGGCGAGCACTTGAGAGGTCCAAAAGACACGAAGTATCGCCGCTAATAGTTACCTCGATCATGCAAGTTACATGCACATACATGACACGGTCCAAGGCTACACAGTTGAATACACCGGTGACTGGCAGTGACTGGCAGTACAAAAGAGAACACACAGATTGCATGATCTATCTGGGGACTCAGAAAAACCGCATGTGACATCCATCAGAGAGCTGCGTGAATAATTACCTGGTAATCCCCTCAGCACAATGCAAACATGCACGTACATGACACTGTTCAGGGATCCATCATCTACAGCTGACATTAAATGACCATTCATCATGGTCCCCCCATTCAAGCAGTGCACTTTGTGATCTGCATGGTACATGTTCTTTGCAGCAGTCACATTAACCCTCTGTGCTACCTTTCCAGGTGTCAACCCTTCCACTAGACAAAACTTCGATCTCTCTCTAGGAAGAACATTAATCACCGAAGTTATCATGACATTTTTATTGTTTCTAAAAATTGCTGGAAGCCAGGAAGGAGGCAGCAAGTTATTTTTAAACCATAATATACTTGCAAACACTACGCACCCACCCGGAATAGGTATCCAGTGCAGTCACACCGTTCGCATCGGCCTAACCTGCTCAAGGTTCATGTGACCTCAGTGACAGAGTCACAGCGACTGGATCACTGTTGCTCTAGGGTGTGCTGCTTCGTAGGCCTGCCCGCAAGACTGGAGATGAACTTCAGTATGGATTGTGGTGGACAGGCCTTCAAGGCTAACTCACAATTGACACCCTGCTTGTGCTAAGACATCAAGCCTTCTAAGGTCTAGTGGGGCCTTCTAAGGTCTAGCATGGGAATATGCTCCCACAGTAGAGTGGTCTGGTGGCCTGGTAATGAAGGCTGAACCCGGTTCCCCAGTTCCAAATTCGACAGCTCTCGCCATAGTGCCACATCCTCTCCCCCACTGAACACCATACTTCCCCACTGAGAGAAACTCGCACTGCCTTCAGCTATAACCTAATTGTGCCCGCTATAAACACTTGGATGTGGTTAAATTCAAATTATGCACTAGATAAGTGTAATATGCTGCCTAAAAAAAAGAGTAAAAGTAACCACTCATAGGGAATGCATGATTAATTAAAGCATGTGAAATATAAGCAGAAACAACATGGTTACCTTAACGATCTCTCACTCACTATTGAGAAATCAGCGAGTGGTTTTACCTGAAAAGTTAAGGACATGACTAGAGGGCCCTGAAGGGAACCGTTTCAATGTCCATTGCTTATATCCTTACAAAACGTAAGCAGTATGGTTTAAAAAGACCACATCCATAAACACACAGCCATGGTACACATTTTGTTTTCCAATCCACTCATCAACCAGGTATTTCAGCACCTCCAGGAATGGACCACTTTTCCACCTGGGAATAACAATGCTGTTCAAAGAAAGACGAGAAAACAAAAGTAACGCTTCACTGCAAAGTCTGTAAAGTGAGGCTGATGTATTTGGATGTAAATAAAACCAATCTGGCCACTTTGCAACCACTCTGTCTTGGTTTATTTAGTTATGTATTTATTTTTCATATTTAAAACCTTCTATTTCTCTCCATCCCACTGCACTTTGGAATAGAAAAATGTCAGTAAAAGGGCATTTCTCGCAAGAGTGTTTTTCTTTTTTAGATCCATTTCACAGGGAAGCAATTAAATGAAAGAAGGAAAGAGAGGTTGTGAACCGTTTCTTCAAGTTATGGTTTTCAGTAAGTGAGGAGCAAGACAGAAAGAGAGGGAATAATAGGAAGAGAGGGGGAGACAGCTGCCAGCACACAAAAAAAGAAGAGGACATTGCCCGAGTCCTATTCCTTCTCTACCCGTGCCCGAACGTCCACGAAAGCAAGCCGAGCCTTATCTGAATGCCTTTGTCCTCCCCCAAAATAGTGCCGCCTGGGGCGGAGCGCCCCCACCGCCCCACCCTAGCTACGCCACTGTGAAGCTGCATACCACGAGGGTGGAGCCCTTTCAGTGTGCACACATACATACACACACCTCATAAACGCCAGTGTGTAGCAGGGGTTGAAGTCTTTTACCCCTGATCTCCTTGGGCCCAACTTACTATGGGTCGTGAGCAACTGGGCCAAGTACCCCTTCAACACTTGGCTCTCAGGGTCGAGCAGTCCAAAGCTTCCTGGGGGAGGGGGGAAAGTAGATGGGAGAAAGAACACATGCACCCAACACAAAATTTGTTCTGCAGCAGCAATAAATGACTGCCCACTCAAATGCTTGCTTTCATTAAAAAAAAGGACTATTAATATAGGAAGAAAAGTGAAATAAAGCATAGAAAAGCAAGATACGCAGTCCCCTGAGGTCAGATCTTTAGTGCGCAATAGGCAGGTCTCTGCGCCCCACTTTCCTTTCACTATAGGTGATATTCGTGTTAAACCCCACTAGTAGTCTGAGTCTCAGGAGTCCTGTTCCAACTCTTTGAAAAGGCAAAAATGTTCCAGCACCCAAAGTACTGTATGGGGTCTCTAACCTTTTCTGTACTGAGAGCTACTTATGTTCAATGAAACACATTGAGAGCTACTAATATTATTAGTATTGCATAATTAAAATGTTGTTATATATGTATTAATTCAACTAAACAAAAGCTTTCTAATTTAATGAGCTGGGCTGCACACTGGTGAGCTACATAGAGGTGGCTGGAGACCTACAGTAGTTCACAAGCTATTGGTTGGAGACCGTCAGCTTTGGCAGAACAAGTTTCCCCAGGGCCGTTCAATCCTGCAGGAGTTGCGTGACTGGAGTTTCCAGAAACTTTTCACGAATGGACATTATGAAGAGGACTGGTGTTCATGGTGCTTTCTCTGGGGAGACAATAAGTTCCTCTGATCCTTCCTGCAGGTGGGGGAGTCAATTGCTCCAGTTCCGATTCTCACTTGGGGGCTTGGGCTGCATGGGTCATGACAGCCACCTCTCACTGACCTCACTCCACACTTGGGCAAGGCCCAATTGGCACAGCAGTAACTTCCTCTTTACGGCTGCCCTCTCTGGCATACGGGGTCGCCGACTTCCCACTGTACACAGGCAAGTCTCAATCAGCACACCAGTAATTTCCTTTTCATGTCAATCCTCTCTGGCATATAGGGTCACGGTATACCCACAGCACACGGGTGACGGCCCGATCAGCCATCTTATAGTCTGGCAATCTTCCCAGCGGTGCCCTTTGGCATATGAAGTTGCCGATTTCATTCTGCACACAGGCGATGGCCCTATTGGTGCAACCACAGCTAACTTCACCGCAGTCCCCTCTGACTTGAATCCACACATGGGCAAAGACACAATCAGAACTGCAGCCATCTCCTCACACATCACTACCAGATCCACTCACCAGAATCCCCCTTTGAACCTTGCTCTCTCCAGCACTCTCCTCTTCCTCACAGGGCACACTGGCCTTGGCAGACAGACAGGCACTGGTGCTCCAGGTTAGGGGCAGATGATCTTGGATTTTCCTGGGTGATATCCCCTTACCCAGCTGAGAGACTAGCAGGCCTTAGCCCTCAGTTATGATCACACACAGAAGTCTCACAGAGGTTCTTCTCCTCTGACTGCTTGACAGTTGACAATTTTGAGGGCCTTGAGCTCCTTTTCTTATAGTTCTTTTCCAGACAACAATGTGATGTAGTGTCTGATTCTATAAAGTTTGTGTTGGGGCAGTGCTTAATTTGTAAAAGAATAAGTGCCAGGGCTTTAGTCAGGAGGCCTCGGCAGCTTGCACCACCAATTGCCACTACCAGTGTTGCCAACGACAGTACCTACACAACTACTAACCAACACAGTGCTGCAAGTGTGACAATTCAGACTATTCTAGGCCCCCAAAGCTATAAAAACAGCTTGGGTGGCAGGTATTTCTTGTTTTTAATGCATACTGAATGAATGAACAATTGCTGCTCTGTTCATTTCTAAATTATACAAACAGCACCACCATGTGGCAACTGTCATAAGTGCAGTTGGCAACAATTATATGCAGATGCTGACAATTAAGAGCCAGCGCCAAGCACTGGAATCCACTGGCTCAAATAAATCACTGATTGGGAGTCTGCTTCCTTTTGAAGTGCCCATGCCTCTGCCTTGCCCTTCCTCCAGAAAGCATTCTGTCACTGTAGGAGCGACTCCAAAGCTGATATCCGCACACCACAGGTCATGGAAGTGACTAGAGCTTCACACCTGGATGTCAGCTACAGCCATCAAAAAGGTTAACCCAGGGCCCCAGCCCTATTCTTTATGATCCTGTTATCAGGGACATCTCATTCCTGAGATGTGTCCAAGAACCTTTCCAGTGGTTATCTCTCTGAATCAAAGAGCACCCTTTGAAGTCTACTAAAGAGCCTGACTCTCCTTCCCCTAATGAATGTCGCACACAGCTCACAGTAATGAAGCAATCCAAAAAGCTCTCTGTGGAATTCCTCTAGCTTCTCATGCTCCTACAATCAGCCCAGGGTCTCTCAAAATGGAACTCAGAGTCTCCATCTATTGTACCCTACACAGGCACCCATAAACCAAGAACATGCATACAACAACACACACATTGCACAGCACTACACACTAAATTGATGTAGACCAAGGGTCAGTGCTTACCCAACAGCAGAACTTTACATGAGTGAGCCTGTAGGCCTTACTTCAGTGACACAGGTAAAAAAGCCTGTTCACTTCTGCTGATCACTGCACAGTATGCAGCCACCACCACACTAGTGCTACATAATTTCTGGCAGTAGCCCTTCATTGCTATGAGAGTAGTGATTTGGGCACTTTTCCCGATTCAACAAAACCACAATCCATGAGACAGGCCTATGTCATGGCACAAGCGGATGATTTGTGTCCGCTCATGATAACACAAATCAGCACCAGGGATCCAGACATTGTTGCATGCAGCTGAGGCACTCAAGGTATGCACCTGTCACCATGCGTGGGACTTTTCCATCCCAACAGCCATCCTACATTAATGGGCACACAAACTCAAAAAGTAGCTACTTCACTACAGTTTCAAGGACCACAATAACACTGACCACAACTCATTAACATGGCCATCCACAGCACTGTACTGCCACACCCTACTATTGCAATACTACTCATCATGAATGACCAAACACTCCAACCACTGCATTACAGCTTCAAAGCTTGACCCATAAGTGTCCCTCCCCCCAAGAGTACCTCTCTCTGCCTCTAAACTACCACCACACTGAACCAGTTCTAACCCTCACCTTGCAGTACTGCACTAACGGTAAACATCGTTTACCACAAAACCTTTTCCCCGCAGGGAATTACGACACAGTCGTTACAATGACCACGTTGTAATCACACATGCCATTACTCAGCAAGTCGGAACAACAACTTGCAGAGGGGTCAGAAGGTGTTGGATTTGAAATCCAACACTTTCCCTACTGTCTGCACAGACTGAAGTTGGAATAGTAAATTATACTATTCCAACATCCAGCGCCCTCCCCCCCTCTGCAAGTCGTTGTTACGACTTGCGGGGTAATGGTGTGCATGGTTACAACACTGTTGTTGTAACTACCATGTTGTAATTCCCTGCAGGGAAAGAGGATGCGTAAAAAAGCAGTATATTCTGCACTAACACCTCCAAAAATGCACTACATTTCACAGCATTTCATGTCACATTAAGCACTATGGTGCCAATGCCCCTGCTCTTTGCTCACTCTGCCAGCAATGTACACTTACATAAAACACTGTACTATAATGTAACAATTGTTCCAAGCTAGGAGCCACTTGGCACCACTGACAGTTAATAGAGTTGAATTTTTACCCAATTTACTGGTATTCAATATCTTGAAAGGATGAATGGTCACTGGACCAGTCTGGATTCGAACCAGCACTCATAAGATTTCAAAAACAATCTTTGCATTAACCCAATTAGCTACCATACACACAAACCCTGCCAGCACCACCTACTCAACATAGTACTAGCATCCAACTTTCTAACTTGCCACCCTGCTTTCATCACCTCTCACTACCCTCCCCACAATCCAAAGTAATAACTCAATAAAACCATGCACCATATCTTCACACTAGCACTCACCACAATTGCACTGGCCACTTTATCACTGCACTGTAACCTTGGATCACAAGTCCTCCACCCTGGTAAATTCAATATGACTCACCAAAAACTACCGTCACTAGGATCACATTAACGTTCTTGTAGGGAGTGGCCATCTTTGTCATGATACCCCCCAAATATTGCCCTATCCGTTTTGCTGACATTAGAACACTGCTAAATAGGAGTAAAGTGCTCATACCCCATATTTAAACATGGTTACATTTTCTTACCTTGATTGACATACTCAACTTGCCGATAAGTCCCTAGTACATGGTGTAGAAAAGGCACCCAGAGCCCGTAAGGTAAATACCACCTCTGGACTGTATCACCTATTGTGCCATCCACAGGGTTGACCTGTAAAACATAGCCTCAGGCTTACTATGTATATCCTGACTGTAGCAGTCTACAAATCTATAGCTTTTGAGAGGAAATAGTAAGAATATTCATTCAGAGTCTATTTTTCATATTTATTAATAATCCAATTGATTGGTGAAGTTAGACTTTCAATAAATATTTAGGAAATGTAACTTTTAGAAAGTTTCCAATTCCCTGCCTGAAGCTCCTGGATAATAATTTGCATTAGCCTGCCAGCAGCTGGCCATCCAGTGATTTATCTTACTGAAGAGTGAAAACTACATTCACAGAAGAACAATGGCATAGGTCTGGTGAGAGGATGGGCTTGGTGTGGGTATGCCATTTTTATGAGCTCAGGAAGGACAGTTGGGGTGTCCAGGAACTTCATTAACCTGAAAGGGACAGAGTTGAAGCCAGCCCACTCATATTATATTTTAAGGAGGGATCTGGGAAAGGGAAAGACTTTGTTCCCCAGGTCCACACTAGCTAGACTGGCTCAAACCCAGTGAGAGGAATTCTGCCGCTAGAAGCAATTTGCAGTGGACACTCGGGAGAAGATTGCTCATTTCCCTGGCCACAGCTATGGGTGGGCCACAAGGGCTCCACACAAGATACTAGCAGTAAGGTACAATGTGGGAATCTTTGCAGTAGGGCACACAGCAGCTGCTAAAAACGGGGGTAGTGCACCTAGAAACCTTTACCCTGTTGGCAAGGGAGGAGTCAAGGAGGCATTCCCACCCACTGAAACCTGGCACCCCAAAGAACCTTCCCCAAAACACTTTCTGGGCGTGTCAAAGTTCAGAAGACGACTAGACCTGCTGTCTGTGACCTATATAGGGGCTAAAAGAGTTAGACCTGACCCCACACAAGAAGATGCAAGACTCTTCCTGACGTGACCGGATAACAAATAATAACTGAACCTGCACTGGCCCCTGCTTGTTGCCTCTGTTAGCACCTAATTGCTGTTCCTGAGGTACTGGGAGCCTCAGAAGTGACCAAGATGAACTGCTCCAGAAACCCTGAAAAGCTGGGACTGTCCAAGAATCCAAAGGGTCAGTGGGACCTCGTAGAAAAGGTGTCTGAATTTGGTGCAACTTCATTGGATGCATCTTCAGGCTTGCCCCACTGGAGGATTTTGATTGCCACAAAAAGGATTACACCAGAAGGTGTAATCTTTGACATGAACTTCATTGCACTTGGCCTGCAACCGTGCCTAGGTCCTGGTCTACTGCTGTCCATAGACTATCATTGAAGGTTGGTGTTTTTTGGTGCTATTTTCTCTTAAATCTTTAACATTCATACCTCCATTTCCCCTTATGGTAGTTTTTGACATTTTGGTAACATGTTTTAAATGTAAATGTACCTAATGTTTCTAATATGGTTTGGGATTTTTATTGTTTAGCGTTTTGACTTTATAACTGTTTTTATACTCCATAAATACTTTGCACACTGCTCTAAGTTAAATCTGTCTGCTCTGGAGAATAGCTACCAGAATGGTGACCTCAGATTAATTTAAGTTGCTTAAGAGGTTCACCTTGACAATTTAGTGTTAATATTCCTTGAGGTGGGCAAAAAGCCCACACCAAAAAATAATTCACTAAATACAATCCTCAGCATTGCACTACTGGCCCACAGCACTGCAATATCATCAACACCACTGCATAGCTACTCCTGCTGCTTTGTCAACACCTCACAGCACCACATTATGATACCAACCACTGCAGTACAGTCACCTATGCCCTACCATCCACCTGACTATGATCTCCGTAAGTTCACAACAACCTTAGTGCACCATACTTTAATGCCTGCCACAACATTACTAGCCACACCATCATACTACAATCATCCCGCTAGCACTTCAATCACAACACTACCAACTCACCACAAAGCACTACCATCCTCCACCATCATAGTATCACCAGCCTCTATCAATCTGCCAAACCACAACACTACACCCTAGAGTAGCGTTAATCTGCCTAACCACGACTCATCACAAAGATCATCCTGAAATGTAATAACCAAAGCCTTTCTTTATAAACAAGTCAACAGGAGAGTCCGAATTTGTGAAGCGGAATGTACCAAGAAGTGATAGGTGAAATACACGTTAAACTCGTGACAATGCAGTTTAATTTTTTGGAGCGTTTTTTGTATCCGGTCTGACTTGTAAGCCCTGTTCATTTCTACACGTTCTAAGTTCGCGTACTGTTTTTTATTTTGTTTTGTGTTGCAATTTGTATTTTGTGTTCACCCCTTTCAAGTACCAAATAGAAAGTAAGGTAAACATCACGATGTAACTCAACTAAAGATTAAAAGAATTCATGAAACAGCAAGCAGTGTGTGTGATTGTAGGCCGGCACTTTTCGCAGTACAGTTCCCTTATCTGAACGTCCCCTTTAAGGACAAGAAGTGGGCTCTGGTGACATAGTGCTACAGGCATGGGAGGGAAGCTGTCTTGTGCAGTAAGCAGAGTGGCAGACGCCCACCTCTTCCGTTGACATGGTTATTACTAAGAAACCTATGTTTTCCCGTGACAGGTGCTTATTATTGCTTCTATGGTAATACCAGTGAAAGATGGCTGCAAATGTTTCCTTCCACTCCCTCCTGCTGCAGCCTGACAATGTCAGGTGCATGGGAGTGACACAAACACTCGGTAGGTGTTGGGGAGGTTTACACATGTCACAAACAGTGCAGCATATTGCTTTTCAAAACGCAGTGTGAGTTTTATTTTGGTAACTATTTGAGAAAGTTTCTTGAACAAGTGAAGCTCGCGCTGCAGAGCCCACGCTAGTCTGTTGACATAGGCGTATATCAGTTTCAGTTGTTCACTATTGAGATGGAACAAAAGAGGGGCAGTGTAATGGGTGTTTGTTAGAACATTTGAAGGTTGAGAACTCCATTGAAGACAATAAAGTGGCTAAGATTGCATAATGGCTGGTACAGAACTTATTCAACGTTTGTTTGTATTTCTGTTTTTAATTTTGAACATATTACCCTAAGTCGGTGTAATGTTCTAATATCTTAAAAACTTTTCTGCCTCGGGATATAATGGTCTTAATCCTAACATTGGAATATTAAGTGCTTAGTTAAAGACAGTGGGGTGACAAGGGCCAACAACAGCTGTAAAGTCCTTTTGTGCCAACATTCCTTCTCTTTCTGCAGCCTACCTGTGTCTGTAAGGTTACTCTGCATGACGCTGTTACAATCACTGCAGCAATAGGGCAATGTGCAATTTAATTATGATTGACTTATTGCTTCTCGCCCTTTAATAAAGTTATTGTGCACAGTCTTCCTGCGGCAACAGAAGAGTTAGTGAAGACATTTCACACCAAGAGAGTATACACGATTCTGCAGATATTAGAAGTCTTAGGCCAATAAATAGGATGCTGTCATTCTAGTGTCTAGGACAATGTCCTGAGTAGGACCTCGGCCCAGTCAGCCATGGGGGTCAAACATTGACACAATTCTCAAAAAGTAAACAAAACTCTCTTCTAGTGACTGGACCACCATACACTTGGGTTAAAGCACAGTAGAACATGGGCTCTTCTCAGTGTGTCGGGCAGCTGGATTGTATTTGTATCGATCTGGTTTTGCACATTCTTTGCGGAACTAAGCACTGCGCCGTTCACTTATAGTACTGTAGCACCCTATTTTACCAGTCATGGTTGATGGCAATATATGCAAGGCATGTTTAAAACAATAAGAATACACTGTGCTGTGACCTCTGAAATAAAGTGTCTCTTCTACATAAATATTTATTATTACACTATATTCCATCAATTATCCTTCAACTACCCATACGTGTAGGTAAGTTCCTCCTGAAGGAAACACTGTTCTTTTCATTGCCAACATTGGGGCATCTTTCTGTTTTATCCTGTTTAGTTTAGGAAAGTCTATGATCAGTGTGTGGAATTTTCTAATACACTTTAAGCCCTTCTGCCCTGGGCTTTTCCTTTCCTTAAAGTCCCCCTCACTTGTGGTAGGTCCTCGCTTGAGGCATGGGCTTATAACTCGTGCTTGGGCCTGTAAAGACCAGCATAACCCTCAGCTTTGGGTTCTTCCCGCTATAATTGTAATGTCATGCACTGCAACTGCATCTCTTCGTGTTGCACTGTCTATCTTTAGATACTATATTGCATGGGTAAAACTGGGTCCGCACTCCAAGCTTTTTTAATGTATGATATACATTTAAGCTCAGTTGCTTTACAGTTAAGGTACTGTAAGCCCTTCCTTCCATGTTATCATGTAGGTTCTTTATTAGAGGAATTAAAAAGTTACAATGCCAAGGAATGAAGAGCTCTAAACAAAACCCATTCATACGGCGTTTATTCTTTACAAAAATGCTGTCACAGTAAAATCATGTAAATATGCATGGGGTATACCCAAATCACCCTCCTATACCTGGGTATGGGACACAATCATGTACAAAAAAAGATAGGTACGGAGGAATTAATGTATACATTTTTATTTTAGGCTAGGAAACATTCAATTACCCTGTCTACAGTCTTATGTTCCTTCACAAATATATTGTCTAATAACTTTAAGACACACATATACAGTGGGACCGATCTCTGAACAAAAGTTTGTGAAGGAACATAAGACTGTAAATAGGGTAATTGAATGTTCCCTAGTCTAAAATAAAAATGTATACATTAATGTCACAGTAAAATCAGCCACTGTCCGTGCAGGTAACAGCAGTGGGGCCTCATGGGGGGAGGATTTCGAGGGACGAGTCAGAGGGAAAATTAAATAAATAATTAATTTTCCCTCTGCATCGTCCCTCAAAATCCTCCCCCACCCCCCAATGCGGCCCCACCGCTGTTACGTGCATTGACCGCGGCTGAGTAAAACACACCAGACAAAAAGTTACTGGGGGTCGCGAGAGGATGCTGTACACTTCTCAAAATGGCTAATTTCAGAAAACCTAATACTTGCATAGCAATACCAGCTCACCTTTCCTGACAAGAAGAATGAAGACAATAAACGGTAACCTTTGTAGAAGGTTGAAGGTGTCTCAGCGAAAACAAAGGCTTAAATAATGAGCATTGATCTCTGTTGTTTGCTTGCATTCTAAGTGCTGCTCATTGAAAGTGTGAAACATCAAAGTACAGCAGACAGTGGTTGTTAGTGTCTCTGTGTGGGTTGGGGGTGTGCACAAAACAGGGCAGACAACCTTATTGTCCACATGGCAAGGGTTTTTAGGGTTGGTAGTTACTTTCCCCCCATGATTATGTGTTACTGTCTTTGCCTCATCAAGTCAGTCAATTAACCAGAGTTAACATTTTCAGCAGTATGCATTAATTTCTAATTATGAGCAAAATCATTTTTAGCTCAGGGAAAGCAAGCAGCCGCCCACTTTTCCAGATAGTGAATTTGGTTTATGAGCAGGATCCTTTGGAAGTGAATATTCATTTAGCTCATTCACCACAGGCTAGAAAATGGTCGGGTGCCTTAAATATAAGAATTTTATTTGGGAGGAAGACGACTATTGGCATTCATGAAACAGAAGTCACTCTCATCAACCGTGTAGTGTCAGAAGACTACTAGGATTGGAATTGCTCATTGGCAAACTTCCCCAGTCAACAATAGAGATGGAGGACCAGGCCTGGCAGTTCGGGCTGGACTTTTCCCATGAAGAGCAAGGTCAAGACTGATTTCCATATGGCTGTGGCCACACTGGAGTGACATAGTGTGCAAAAGATATATGGATTAAACGCAGATCTCTTGACCGGGGGTGAGCGGTTGAAAAGTTTCAGCACTCCGTTCATCATTTTGTTGCGTTTGCTATGTTCGCCCTAAGTGGCCAAGGGTATGCCCAGACGTGGGTCCCTTGCTCACCGTGCCACTGGATTCAAGCTAACTTGGTTTATGAGGCTTGATGTTCTGAAACTGGTCCCAGGATGCTTGTTTCTGGTCCAGGGAGGACTTGGCCTGGCAGTTCGGGCTTGACTGTTCCCGTGAGGAGCAGGCTCAAGACTGAATTGCATATGGATGATCCAAACTTGGCTGGCATAGTGAGCAAAAGAACGATGGATTAAATCCAGATCTCTTGACTGGGTGTGAGTGGTTAAATGGTTTCAGCACTCTGTCTATCATCTTATTGAGTTTGCTTTGTTTGCCCTAAGTGGCCAAAAGTATGTCCAGACATGGGCCCTTTGCATGCTGCGCCACTAGATTCAAGCGAACTTGGCTGATGATGAGTGATACCTCGAAACCGATCCCAGGATTCTTGTTTCTGGTCCAGGGAGGAAATGGCCAGGCAGTTCAGGCTGGACTGTTCCCATGGAGAGCAGTGTCAAGACTGGGATGGCATAGTGAGCAAAAGAACATTGGATTAAACCCAGATCGCTTAACTTGGGTGAGTGGTTGAAATGTTTCAGCACTCCGTCCATGATTTTGATGTTTTAACTTTCTAGAAGTGCCATTTTGAGACCTGCAATTTAAAAACAACTTCACTTAAAAAATATTTTTAAATTGTGAGTCCTGAGACACTAAACTCCAATTGTACATCAGCTCACAATTGGCAGATACATTTGTAAGAGGCTACAAGGCAGCTCTAATGCTAACCGATAGGAGGGATAGGCCTTGCTGTAGTGAAAAACAAACTTAGCAGTATTACACTACCAGGACATGTAAAACACAACAGTACATGTCCTACCTTTTACATACACTGTATCCTGTCCCGTGGGTTACCTTGAGCCTACCTTAAGGGCGCCTGACATGTAATAAAAGGGAAGGTTTGGGCCTGGCAAGTGGGTGTACATGCCAGGTCAACATGGCTGTTTAAAATTGCATACATAGACACTGCAGTGACAGGTCTGAGACAAGGTTGCAGGGCTACTCATGTGGGTGGCACAATCAGTGCTGCAGGCCCAGTAGTAGCATTTGATTTACAGGCTCTTGCCACACCTGGTGCAGTGTAGTAGAGACTCACTAGTAAATCAAACAAGCCAATCACAGAGAACCCAAATACCATTACATTTTACGCAGAGCGCACTTGCACTTTAGCACTGGTCAGCAGTGGTAAAGTGCCCAGAGTCGTAAAACCAGCAAAAACGAAATGCAGCCCACAGTCAACAACAGGAGGTCAGAGGCAAAAAGACAGGGGAAACCATGCCAAAAGATGCCAGTCTAAGAGGAACCAAACAGATGAACATGTATCTATTGAATCCTAGTGGTGTGTTGAGCAGTGGTAATAAGGGTGCACAAAAAATGTAGTATGTTTTTACTTTTCAATTTGGTTATTACCTTTATGCTTTTTAAGCCATTTTCAATAAGTGCATTGAATTATTTCTATGCTTGAAAAAGGCACTGAAGAATCATCTTTTCTCACAAAACGAACACTTCAGTTCACACACTGATAAGAATACTACTACTACAACTACTACTACTGCTACTACTATTACTACTACTAATTATATAATAATAATAATAATAATACAAATAATAATAATCATAATACTGCCTGTAAATAGCAGGTGTTTGTATTGCCACATTTAATGGTATACAGTGTACCAACCACATATGGATGGAGTGGGTGTGAATCATCTTTTTTGTATGTGCATCTATCTCTGTAGATCCTATAAGCAAAGCAAGTGGGGTGGGGGCACTGGGTTTTGAATTCGCAGTGCTGTCATTAGTTACCTTTTTTCACCAGTTCTCATTCTGCTCAATCTGTCCCCGGAGGTATTAATCCCACAATTTACGGCGGAACATGAATTGTGGCCATATGTTCCTCTAGAAGGCTGAATTATAGATCCCTGTTGCTATGGCAATGTGAATTATGAGACAATTTCATATCCAGACCGCAGTGTATTATAGCTATTTTTGTGAAACTTCTCAAAAAGGATACATTTATGTTAATTATTTTTGTGTGAACCATATAATTCTTATTGTAGTGGACTGGTACTACCTCCCTTATGTCATACAATGTATAGGCTAAATAAGGCAAAAGTTGCTTTTCAGAGTTGATCTCAGATGATTCAACATCAATTTCACTTTGGAACGTACGGTGGGGGCGATGCCAGGTGACTTGACAAATCTGCCTCAAGTGACCATAGAACAGTGCGACAGACCAGTGCAAAAGTTTGTCAGGGATATAAATCAAGTAAATTAGCAAATGTAATTAATATTTGTATTTAATTATTTATCAAGAAATGCATTATATATCACTGCTGTACGAAAGGATAGCAGACACTATACATGAAAAAGACTGATACACAGGACAACCAACAAGTAAATATTACTTCAACTAAGGTGAAACACAACTAGGCCTCGGCAATAGGGGAAACGGTGCAAGTGGAGTATGAAGGTAAGGCAGGGGTTTTCTGTGGGAGGAAGAAGAAATAATAAATATACACCTTAAAAGTGAATATGAGGCATGGGGAAATAGTATTGAGAATTATGGAACACAAGGAAGACCCTGGAAGCATTCCAAACCCAATTGCAAGGGTTGTTTTGATTTCTAGATTGTCAAGGAAGGTCTTGAAAAGGTTAGTTTTTAGACCTTTTCAGAAGGAATGAATGTTTGGTGCTGATCTTAAATGTGGATGGGGAAGTTCCAGGTGAAAGCAGAAGTACAGGAAAAACACTTCTTTAGAGCTTGATGGTCCTGAAGTTATTTTTCATTTTGCTTATACTTCTAAGATAACTCGGTCATTAGACCATAAAAGCACAATAAAAAATCTAATTTGGGAAATATCACATGACAATAGATTGGAGTTGAGGTATTTTATGTTGATTATGTGTATAGCACTTCATAACGCCTTTTAAGCTCACACAAAGTGCTAAGAGAAGGCCATAAGAGATGGAAAGAGAACCAAGAGCAAGTGCTGTGAACAAGAATGGGGCCTAGTGGATGGAGGAATGTTTAGAATTTGAGGTCTCTAGTTGGCAGAAGTATGCACCTTTGCCCAAGTAGTGACACTTGCTTCTAGTCAGGATAAGGGGATTACACACTTTAGATAACCCCTGCTCACCCCTTGGTAGCTTGGCACGAGCCACCAGGCTTATCCCAAAGGCAATGTGTAAAGTATTTGTACCCAAAGACACAGTAACACAGTGAAAAAACCACAAATGGACACAACACTAGTTTAGAAAAATTATTTATCTTCATCTAAATTAACAAGACAAAAACAACAAAAATCCAACATACATGTATTAAAAAAATACTTTTAAAACAGTTACTTCGAAATTAGGACTTGTAGAAACAAATAGCTCCACCTGGGGCTATTATGATGTCATGACATAAATTAAAAGTACGGCACCAACCGCGAGTCAGGCATGGAGTAACATCTACCCCAAACAACAGTATCTTAGAAATAAAGTCTATGCACGGTGTCGTGGACTTGAGGCAGCGATGCTCAGTCGAAGCCGGCTCCCTGGTTGCCACGGGGGAGGTGAGGCATTGAGTCCGTGTGGAGGCGAGGTGAGGCGTTGAATCCAGGACAGGGAGAACTTAGGCAGCATCGGTGGTGAGGCGTCAGTTCCAGTCAGGTGATGCGAATTTAAAGAGTTCATAATGTCACTCACTACGGTTATTCCTTCTGAGATAATGGTATGCAGGCACTGGCAGTGATGGCATTGTTGCGAGTGCTGGCACCGGGAAGGCCGATAACTGCAGTCACCATCAAGGTCCAATATTTATACCCCAGTTTCTCTTTGTTCTCTTTGTGGCAAGGTCCAAACCAGTTCTGTCCTCTTTGGTGGAGCATGACCACAAGAGGTGGAGACAGCATTGTGCAAAGGAGACACAGTCTATTCAGGTGTAAGTGAAACTACTTCCACCACTCTAAATGCAACCAATGTCTATTCAGCTCAGCTATCAGTCACCCAGGAAAGGCAGGACACACCTTAACGCCCCTTGTGGCTGTCTACAGTGAATGCACATCCCCAGCTCCTGTCACTCCAAAATTGAAACAGTCAAAACGCAAACATCAGAGGCACACAGGTTACACAAGAAAATGCCTGTTTTCTAAAAGTCTCAAAGATAATGAAACCTCGTCAGGTTCCAACGCGGGGTGCGGGGTTCACTGCCAAAAAAACGCTTCTTTTTTAGGTAAATTCCAAAGCTTTTATTTTAATCCAAATCATTTTGAGACTCAATGCGCAGTCGTATCTTTTCAAGTGGTCAAACAAATTTTGTATTCCCAATTCAACGAATGCCTATCCAGGCCTTTCTTGAATAACAACTGGGGGTCCACCACTCCACACAGCATGCCATTAAGTTAATTAAGGGACCCAATGCATTTCGGGCAATCTATGCCCTTCGTCAGGGGTACCTGTAAGAGAACAAATGATGTAAACATTACCAGTACATCGCATTACTAATCAAAAAATACATTCAAGATGCTAGATGAATGAATTATGCCCCACATTCCCGTCTGGCCCAATAGTAAACGTAAAACATGAAATACATTCAATGTGCCAAAATCAATTTAAAAAAAGGGTAAACTTGACTCATACCGGTGTTAAAAAGTGAACATGCCTAATTGATATTCCCCCAAAAATGAATTCCCAAATACATCCTCCTTCGTATCCGGACAACTTAATTTCAAACCTCCTCCTGACTGTATTTACTTTAGTGCACACTTGTCTCAATCCCCGTGATGAAAGTGATCTCTAATTTTTAGAGATCATTTCTCTTGTGTGTATGGATGGAACGCACCCAGAGAGTGCACGCCGCAATTCAGTGAAAAGCATTAAAACATTTGAGGACATAAGGAGTGCATTCTACCAGCTTTGAGCTGCTTTCTAAAAGTGGCATTTTCAAACACACAATTTAAAAACCATCTCTCTAAAAAGATGTGCTATTAAATTCTGAGTTTAGAGAGTATTAACTCTACTTCTCTATCTTGTCTCAATGGAAAGTTATACTTGTAAGATGTTACATAGCAACTTCCATGTTAGCCTATGGGACTGATAGCCTTTCAATAGTGAAAAACGAGATTGACAGTATTTCACAATCAGGACGTGTTACACACACCAGTACTTGTCCTACCTTTCACATACACTGCACCTTGCCCATAGGGTTACCTTGGGCATACCAGAGGGGTGCCTTACATGTAAGAAAAGGGAAGGTTAGGGCCTGGCAAGTGAGTGCATTTGCCAGGTTGACATGGCAGTTTAAAACTGTGCGTGCAGATACTTCAGTGGCAGATCTGAGATACATTTGCAAGGCTTCTCAGGTGGGTGGCACAATCAGTGCTGCAGGCCCACTCAGCATTTGATTTACAGGCCCTGGCACACTCAGTACACTTTACTAGGGACTTACCAGTAAATCAGATATGCAAATCATGGATAACCAATCAGAATCACAATTTACACAGAGAGCATATGGACTTTAGCACTGGTCAGAAATGATAAAGTGCCCAGAGTCCTAAGGCCAACAAAAACGGGTCAAGAAAAATAGGAGGACAATGCAAAAAAAACAAAACAAACCTTGGGAATAACACTGCAAAAGGACCATTTCCAACAAGGAACCTTCCAGAAGCACCTTATACATCACCACAAGCTCGTTCATGTGAGTAGCTGATATTAGGCATCTGGACAATAAAAGAAATGGTATCTCTTCATTAATTTCAGCATCCACGCTATCATTTGGAATGATGTTAAAAACGTGAGATAATGTGGTTGGATACATGTTGTGCCATCAAATTTTGTTTTAAGATAGTCAACATTGATTTTGTTTTTAAAACATGACATTTCAAGACTATGAAAGACCAGGTTTACAACAGTCTACTTCAAGTTAGAGACTAACCAATTACGTTCAGTGTGGTACATGTGTAGCTTCATCTAATCACTTATTAATAGTTGAGACCAGATTTCTGCTTCTTCTTCTTTATGTTCTTCTGATTTTACTCCTTTAATAATAATAATAACAGCAACAGTAATATTATTATTATTATTATTATTATTAACATGTAAATGTAACAAAGTGTAATCCTAACAGGTATAGGTAATGATTGTGTGTGTGTGTGTGTGTGACATAAGTGATTCATGCCATCAACAGCGAAAGGATGACTGGCTGATTCAAACCGAGATCATTTAAATCTGTGGCTATCCAAGGCTGGAGTTGATCCATTTCTTTAATGCACTGTTGGTCCTTCGATGGCATTGTGACCAGAAGTTAGTTTCAGCAGAAGGGAGATGCCAATGGTGGTGAAGAGAGCTCTACCTGAGCTGGTCAAGCATCTGATGTATTGATGTAAAATACTGTTTTAATCAGTTTCATATAGTGGCCCAAATATAGCTGGAGGAGAGGCAACACTAGAGTCCTCTTTTGGGAGTAGTGAGCGGGTTTGTCTACTGGTATACTATATTAAAGCTAGTGACTGGTTAATTTTATTTGTATTCCTTTCCACTAACCACGCACATGCATCCTTATCATGCTTCGTAGATCACTGAGCCTGTTTAATGCTTGCTTTCTAGAAATTCTAAGAAAATGTACTGATATTGGGCAATATGTTAAAGTTAAGCAGATTCAGGAAAGCCACCATAAGTGGCGCATGCCCCGTCTGCCATATATTAGAGCTTACTGATGTCAATGGCACTTTAAATATGGCAGATACACATCTGCTACTTTTTTAACGGATTCACCAAACTGCAAATACGAACTCTTGTTGTTTCCTGGAGTTGTGTGTTGTTACTATCCTGAAGAGGCTTATTGCATGTTAAGGTCCTGGCCTTTGTTCCAAGCTTTGTCTTATAGTAAATTCTGTAGACGTTATTGCAACATGGATTTATTGTGCATACGAAAACACATTTTCGGCTGTGAACCCACATTTACAGCCGGAAATGGCTCAATTTATTCAGGAATCCACAAAAGTATACATAGCAGGTGTAAATTAATTTACTACTGTTAAATTGTACACAACAGCAGCGTATAATTAAGCAGTAGTAAATGCAATGCAAGAGATCGAGAGTGGGCGGATCAAGATGTGGTTTACCTTGAGAGTTTGTGAGTGCCTACACACATGTGAGTTTGTGGAGATTCACAGTGTACTCTCTGTGCCACTTACCACCCTGAAACTAGCCAGAAAATGTCTCCAACAAACAACCTCTTCAAAGGAGCAAAAGTGAACACCCCTAAACATAGTGGTTGTCTAGATGAAAGGGTTTCTCTATTCGAAAAAAAATGTATTCCACTTGGAGGAGAAAAATGTTCAATTGTAGAGTTGGTCTTCCCATATCTAGTGGTAAATTCCAAACTGCCCAGAATTGTGACTCACTCAGTAGCATGTCTTGAAAGCAGAAGTGGCACACCTTTCAAGATGTACTGATGCTGACATGTGAATAGGGATAAACTGTAAATCTGCAACCATGTACAGATTTACAATTCCCTTTGGGAACCAGGCCCACTGTGTGTAAATTGCTGCGTATAGGTAGCTCGATGAATTAATGTGTTTCACAGACATTTTGTGAACCTGCAGTTTCAATTATGGTACAAAAACCATGAGTTATGCACCCTTGAAACTTCTTGTTCTAGGTTTCCTTTGGTGGTCAGATTGGATGATAAATCAGGTCATGCTATTTTAGTAGATCTTTCTTTGAGAGAGGAGCTATCAGTGTTTGCACTGTATCCACCTCATTTGCCTCCTTTTTATTAGTGTAGTCAACTTTTCTTTCCAGTTTTAACATAGCACAAACTCGACCCAAAGGTACGGTAGTGCTATAAATGAGGACCAGTTACATTATATAAGGTCACATACATGTGTTTTTTAGGCGAGATTAAGTGATTTGCCCAGCATCACAGGATGTTGAGCCGATTCCAAGACTCAAAACTGGTTTCCCAGTTCCAAAGTCGACAGCTCTAGCCGTAACGCTGCATTCTTTCCCCAAATTTGGGTGTCTTTTGGCTTAAACATTTTGGGCCTCATTTATGAAAAGTGTAGCATCATTACGGTAAAACAGCGATGCAACACTTTTCACTGGGCCCTCCGTATTTACTGTACGGCACTCCATGTCACTAGGAATGACCGATGCGTCAGGAATCTTGACCTATCTCTTGGTGCAAAACTCACTCACTGCTGGAGTTGTGTCATAAGCATTACGCAACTCCAGCAATGCATGGGAGAGGCCTATACATATTGCACTGCGTCACCCTTACACCTGCTATGAGGCAGGTGTAAGGGTTTGACCCAGTGTCTTCCTAGAAGAGGTGAAGTGAAATCTGATAGATTTCACTGCACCTCTACTACAAGACTTTCTTGTGAACACCCACCCTGCATACATTATACCTGACACAGGTATAAAGTGGCACAGGGGTTTATAAAGTGACACATCTGCCTAGATGCGTGACTTTGTAAATATGCTACAATGTGGTGCATTGTTTGCGCCACCGCTGTGTCACGAAAAGTGATGCAACAGCGGGGCAAAAGTGTTGCAAGGTGCTTATAAATAAGCCCCTTTTTGTGAGCAAAAGATTAACATCACTTTTGTGTGGCCACTTTGCGCCAGCATGCGTAGCTTGAGAGCGGTGCGTCCATTGGGGCGTTGCCCCCCCGCCCCCGCACCCGCCCGCGCCCAAAGACGCCGAGGGTGGGGAGAACTGACAATGCATGTCAGTCAGCATGACGTCGGACCGTGGGTGGTCCGGCGTCATGTTGACTGACATGCATTGTCAGACAAGCCAGGGAAAGGCAGCACAAGTGCGCATGAGTGGGCATGGAGAGTAATTTTTAGCCCGTGCCCAGTCATGCGTACTTGTGTTTTTACTGCCTTGCGCATGCCCATTAGGAGTCCCTCGGTCTCCTAATGGGCAGGCGGCGGGCGTAGCGTAAGCTGTGCCCTCAGCCAATCTTGGTGCTGCAGCAGCGTCAGGATTGGCTGAGGGGTTGCCACTCCAGTGCTGACGTGGTGTTCCGGTTTGAAGGGGGCAGAGGCGCCAACGCGGACCAGGAGCAGAGGCGGTCAGGTAAGTTTTTGTTTTTATTTTAATTCAGTTCTCCCGCTGCTGGTGGTAGGGTTGGGGTGGTGTTTAGGGTTAGGTGGTAGAGTTGGGGTGGTGTTTAGGGTTTAGGATTGAAGTTTGCTAGGGTTCCCGGAGTCTAGGGCTCAGGGCCCGATTCAGGTTCGTGCATAATGGTGTTGCGAAGGTTTTAGGGTGGTTTTGCAAAACTCCATCCAGATTTGGCTGATTTTGGGGTGTTTTTGTGGGTTTGCGGGGGGCTTGTGTTTGGGTGAAAAGTCCTACCCCTTCCCGTGCATGGATTTGTGTAATTCTCGCTGAGATTCTTGGTAATGGCTTGAACTAGTGTTCCAGTGAGTTTGAAGATGATCGAAGTAGTGGAAGTGCGAAAAAAAAAACATTTTTTATGAAGGCCCGGATTACAATGTTATCCAATGGGCGGTGTCGGGGTGCGTGGAGAAGTGTTTTTTAGGGGGTTCCAGTGGATCGACAGGAACGGGGCTGCTGTGAGTGGCAGGGAGGTGGGATTGATGGGTGTGCAAGAAGTTTGGGAGGAATCGATCGATGGGAAGGGTGTTTTTTGGCAAAGTCAAGGAAGGGAAAGAGCTGCCATAGGAGCCCATGTTAAACGTGAGTTTTGCATGTTTCCTCCAGCACTTTTACGCCTCGCCATTTTCAAATGTCACCAGCCGCCCCTGCCTGCACAAAGTAGTCATTTTGGGCCTGTGAGTTGAAATATGAGCAGACACTACAGCTCAGAAGCAATGACAGGCTCCTACTCTCGGAAGGCTTTCTGGGTGCAGACGCAGACCATGCCCATGTTGCTTTTACTTCTTTAGCTCAATTTTTTCACCATTTCTCCACTGGGGATCCACATCCATCCCTTGCAGAAACCTCGTCAAGCCATATTACCTTAACACCGTTTTCATTTTTTGGAACATCTGCTTACATGTTTACAAAAGCAATGTGTTGTCTGGAAGGCTCATATATCTTCCCTGCAGCAAGTGCACTGGGCATTGTTTTGGTGTCACTGTAGACATTCACTGACATGAAAACATGCCCCCTGAGCATAGAACGCGCATCACCATATGGTGAATAACCTACATTGTAAAGTGTGATTTACACAGGATCATTAACAGACAAAACATATCTCTGCAGAGCTTTTTAGAATCATTCTTTTTCTGTTTGTCTTCAGGAGTCATTTCTGTTGCCGGGAAAATGGTGGCTGGCGGCATGCCAGCGTGTGCCTTGTCTCGCAGCTGGGATGCGACATTGTAAGCGATGAAGCACCTGGGTTCAGAGATCTGCTCTGTATTCATTGCCTCGCTGCATTAAACACCAGTAAATCCTTTCCTGCTACTGTAATCGCAGCCTTCCCATAGTAGATTTTGTAGATTTAGGGCAGTCCTTAAGAGAAGGATTTGCCATGATTTAATACCCCACCAGGAGCGAGAATAGATATATTTGAACTACTTAACACACTTTTTCTATGGAACTGTCTAATTACAGGTTCAGGGCTCAAAGTTGATGAAGGAAGGCTTGGTGACATTTTGTTGCTGCTAGAGGGAGTCTGTCGCCCCTCTGTTGCTGAAGCGCTACAATGGCTGCCTACCAGCTGTACAGGACTTGCCGTGGGACAGCCCCCATTTGGGCTGTATCATTTCCAAGACCAAGGAAGCATGTTTGGCTAGACATCCCTTTGGTGTCGCTGACTTGGTGAGATGGGCAGTTGAAGGATCTGGAAAAAATATTAGAGCATAGGAAAGTTAGGAGCTGTAGGCTAGGGCCTTTAACAAAGGAGCGGGCCTTTAATGGCCGGTAGAGCCCGCTATGGAAGGCTCTAAAGCTTTTAGAACATTCTGCACCTAGAGGGTAGGATATTCTAATTATGAATGGATTATATGATCAACACTGCTCCCATACAAAGTCATCCATTGCTCTCATTTTAACATGATGAATATGATGTTAATAAACAAGAGTACTTATTTTATAGACAATTTCACACCATACGTTTGCAATTACAATGCAGTGTACATCAAACTTCATCCTGTTTCTCAATATGATAGCTTTCACTTTATGTGCCTCTGATGGATGAAAAGATGTCTGGGCCTTGCCAAGATTCACACTTGTTACCTGCAATTACTAAAGAGGAATGTTAGACTCCTAAAGGTGTTCATCTGTGGAAGAATGTTAGTATTCAATCTCCCTACAGGACAGCGAGCACACTCAAAGAATCCTGTGCATAATCACTCTTCGGATTTCCTAAATCAAGGCAATCTTACAAAAAATACTGCATTTTGTGGGATGTTTGTGAGGTAATTGTCAACAGGGCACCATACGCAAACAAGAAGGTGTTAAAAGTGCATTTAAAAAGAAGCCTAATATAGTCAAGTATGAATATGTTTAGTGAACAGAAGAAACGGAATTTCCCTTTAGGCTCCCCCATTTTTGTTTCAGACAGCAGGACAGGTAAAGAGATTTGACCAGGATCACACAATGTGATCAAGATTTAAAGTCAGGATTCAAACCCAAGACTCTTGATTTCAAAGTCTTAACATTTTGAAACTAGACAACATCTCTTTCTATGGACAAGAATGCTACAGGAAAGCTAGATAATTTTTTTTTTTTTTAAAGCAGATATTAGGAACTCTAACTGAGTTTGCGTCAAATTAACTAGAATAAAGCACCAGTGACGTTTGCTTGTATGATAATATTATTCATTTTATAACAATAACTTTTTATATAGCAATTCATGCCACATGTCTTCCTTTTATAAGTGCGATGAATAACAGATATCAATGTTACTCAGTCTAATGTACTTTGATTATTGGACTTTGGGATGACGGACATCTAAGTTGGCATTCAAACTCATCACCTTCAGAACACCACTTCAAGTAATGTATTTAAGACAAAGTCTGGGCTGTCTTCAGCCACTTTTCAGTAACTTTCCATTGCCTTGCCAGAATGTGCAGTTCAAAATAGGAAACCTTGGGCAAGAAAGTGATAGATATTCCATACCAGTTGTTTCGCCTGTGTTATGTGCCACAATAAAACAAACAAACTGAAGAAAATTATCTGGTGTTCTCTAAAGGGCCCATGGAACTGAAGTAGCGCCTGTCACATATTAGGATAATATCTAAAAAATGCTTTTGTAGTATTTTAATTTTCTGTCCTGCTTCACTTATCGTCAATGCATACTATATAGTAATTTAGAAAAAAACGTATTATGTGGTCAGGGGCATGTTTGGCACAAGGGCTACTGCCGAGAGGGCGATTGCGCTTTCAGTGAAAATGTATTACTGGTGGGCCGCCTTATTTGGGTAACCTGGTAAACATTGTTTTTGCTGTACACACGTGAAACATCGAGAGTGTAAATATATTTCTGCAAGGGATGTATGGATGAATTAAGGGTTTAGGGATCAGTAGAGGTACAGAGACAAAGGGGTGATTTTTGATTTAGGTGTGGGTAGAAGTAAAGTAAAGTAACAGTGATTTTAGAATTTAGGGGTGGGTAAGAGGTAAAGGAGGCATTAATGATTTTAGGGTTTAGGGATGGGTAGAGGTTAAGGGAGGTAAGGATGGTTTTAGGGTTTAAGGATGGATAGATATGAAGGGAGATAAGGGTTATTTTAGGGTTATCCGGGGGTATAGGTAAAGGTAAGTAAGGGTCTTTTTAGGATTTAGGGTGGATAGGTGTAAAGGAAATTAAGGGTGCTTTTATGGTTTAGGTATGGGTTGAGGTAAAGGAGGTAATTATGATTTTTATGGTTTAAGTGTGGATAGAGATAAATGGAGGTAAAGCGTATTTTAGGGCTTAGCTGTGTGTAGAGGTAAAGGGAAGTAAGGGTGATTTTTTGTGTTCAGGAGGAGGAAGAGGTAAATGGAGGTTAGGAGTAAAAAAGGGGGGTGAGAGTAAAAATAGCATTAACAAATATATACGGACTTATATATATATAAAGGTTAAAGCTAACTTATAGTTAAGGAAACTTTATTTATTCTTTCTATACAAACCCAACTTAAACTTTACAAACTTTAGAAATTCTAAAGTTATAATTATAATTTACATTTCTAATTTGCGCATCACTAGTTATAACTTAAACTTATAAAGTACACACCATCTTCAATATACTATATGTCGCACACCTCCATGCACAGTCTTGTTGCATCGCTCGCTGCACTACATCAACCAGGTATGGTGGCTTATTGGACTAATGCCCCCACTGTAGTGGCCTGTATGCGATCTCACGGTCACAGGTTCAAATCCCCGTGGGTCCACACAGCCTTTCAAACTTCTGAAGGTCAATAAATTGAGTTGTGTAAGAATAAACAACTGATATTCAGTACCAAGATACTCTTGTTTGAACGTGTGCTATACAAATTATGTTAACTATAACTCACCCTTTCTCTGGCGAGGGCAGGGAATCCTGTGTTTCCTCCTGCTTGGTGGGAGCATATTTTATTCTCCCATCAAGTGGGAGCGAACACAAAGTCTGCTCACAGCGGGCAGGAGCTTTGAAAATGCTCCCGCCAACTGCAAGCAGAATTTTGATCTGTTTGCAGGCAGTAAAATAGGATCAACATATTGCTCTCACCCGGAGGTAGCAGCATTAGTAGCTGCTTCCTCCAGATGGGAGCAATATCGGCTCCCGCTGCACGTGGTGAGCCGGCTGGGCATTGGGGCTCCATTTTAATAGAGCTGGGCCTGGAGAATGGGGTTCCCCGGGCCGATAAAGCTTGGGGAGGTGGGTCGTGCTGCCCCACTGCCCTTTAATTTTAGTTGTAGCCCTTGGTACCCAGGGCCTAACAAGACTCGGGAAGGGGGGGGCACATAGCCACACCCCTTTAATTTGAAAAATGTCCCTGGGGATGCGTTCTCAGGTCCTAACAAGGCTCAGGACGGGGAACTTTGTGGCACCCATCCCCTATAATAAAAAAAAAGAACCTGGGGAATGGGGTCCCCAGGGTCTCAGGGGTGCCATGCACATCCCCTTCCCTTTAATAAAACAAGGCCCTAGGGGATGGGGTCCCCAGGGCCTAAAGACACTTGTGGAGGGTGGCCAAGCACCCCCTCCCCTTTAAAATAAATAAGACCCTGGGGGATGATACTATCGCTGCAACATTTGAAGTTTGATTATTGATAAGAAAACTGTGCATGGTGGGGGTGCGAGCTATAGTTACTATTGGAAATGAGTTATAGTTACTTGAGATAACTATCACTGATGAATTTCAGTGTTTCTTTAGAGTTTAAAATGTTAAGGTATCATTGAACATTTCACCTAACTATCTATAACGTTTCTTTAACCTTTGGTTTTTCCAGTAAATATATTTATATGTAGTCTTTCTGTGACCACCATCAGGCCCTGGCCAAAACATAGTTCTGTTTCTGTTTCCATGACTGTCCCGTTATTCCATTGAGAAAATATCGTCACCCTAGTCAAAGGATGACCAGTCATATATTTGCATGTCCGGATCCCTGGGTCCTACAAGGAGACCCTTCAGTGGCATTGCAAGGGCGCATTGGACCATACTGCAAACTAGGAAATTGTTCAACCTATCCCCTGATTTAGCAGGGAAAAAAACGATTTTAACTGATGTGAAATCGGCCTCCCAAGCCCTCAGGCCTTGGTGCCACTGCACCTGCTGTACTATTATATCTACACCCATGGGAACCAAAACAAAATACGCATGAACATGTTTGAGTAACAGAGATATGATAAAAACATGAATCTCCTGTAAATGAAAAACACAAACCTGGTAGGCAAGAATTTTCATTGACACCATGCTAAATTTGTGTCCTTGCAAACACTATCTGGCCCACCAGACCAGAAAAGAGGCCCAGGCCCAGTAAAAAAAAAACAGGTCTGCAAATTGATCACAAACCAGCCCTTCTGGCTCTTCCTATCCTCCATGCAAGTGAGGTTTGTTTCTCACCAGCAGCCCGACTTCAGAGCCTTCGCATGTTTTCATCAGACGTATTTGCTTCACATTCACACATATTGTTCCGTAGGCTGAACAAATGCCAGAGGCTAAGGTAGGAGTCAAGGCAGAGGGCTCATTAAACCTCTGATATCAGAGAAGAACCTCTAAATGTGTGTTTCATACCCTGTGAGTGAGATCTAACATTACGAAAATGAAATATAAATTGAAATCGGCCTATCTCGTAATTCACGGCAACAGAAACTGTGTATACCATACATGGTATGCATAATATTTTGAAAAGATTTATGCACATTGGATTTATAAATGCTCATCGTCAGAAAATGCCCCTTTATTAACCACAGTCTCAAAATTAGAGGAGAAGCAGTCCTCTCCACATGATGATAGAAAGATCGAGTTGTTTTGAGTGTGCCTTTTTAGAGTCCTTCTGAATGAATGAATACATTAATTCTTTATTTTGGATTTCACTTTAAAATCTATAATAGAAAAAGAGTCATATAAATGCCCAAGATAAAAAATATGGGACAGAGTAACCAATTAACTCATTTTTCAACATTTGTAAAACATCATAGCTGGTCGCACCTGTTTAAAATTCAATCTGTTTAAAATGGGGGATGATAAAATCTCTTTAGGCTTAACATAAAAGCCACAAAACAACAGAAAGTGGGTAATATCTTGTAGAGGCACATGGTTGCAGCCACATGGATCTAATATTGTCAGACTAAACCACCCGTTTGGGACCAACGAGAGAAGGTGCGCTAGATTCAACCTAAACCACGTTAACAGCTAACGGTGAATAATGTCAGTTACCAGGGTAAGGTAGGGTAAGGTAAGGCGCAGCACAAAGCACGGTCTTCAGAAATAAATATTGTCAGATTTTGGGGGTAGAAAATTATTGACCTTCTCTTTTGGCCTGACGCCTAGACAGGAAAGGGTTTTTTGTCCAGGCCAAATCATGTTTGGTAATTTTCTCGGTATTGACAAATAAATCATGACGCCTCGTTATGGTAAACATTTTATAATTTAACCAAGGGATGAACTCAGTCTTGTCCAGGGAGAGACAATCCTGAAATATATCTTGATATAGTTTCATCTCAAACATCGACTAGATGGATGCCCATCTTAAAAGAAGGCAAAGGGCCAAAACTCAGATAAATAAGTAAGACCCAATTCTTGATAGACTATATACGCAGTGATGGACTGAGGGACATTCAGGAGGCGTTTAGCGGATTTATTTTCAACAGTGTGGAGGATTGCGCAGCACCGTAACCCAAATATAACTGTCATATTCCACTACAGAAACACTTTTAGCCTGATAAACCTTCAGCAGTGCTTTCAGAAGTTTATTTCCCAACCTAGAAGCAAAATCAGCAACAAAATTATTTGTTCACACAAATAGATTTTTCTCAGAGTTAAGAAGAGGTGACCAAGTACCATCCGAGTCAAACAAACCTACTAAATAAGTAAAGGAATTAACTCAAGAGAATTTCTGGCCTCGTACACAAAAAGATCTAGACCTGGTTGTCTTAGGTCCCACTACATTTTTATGATACTTGCTATAGTAAGTTGTCAAACCCAGGTTTTCCATAAAAGCCACAAATGAATCCAGAAGGTTTTGCTACCTTAACATGGTTCTGGTAGTACATTGCATAAAGTAATACAGGAAGGGGATGACTGACAACTTTAGGACAATCAGTACCATTAATGATCAGAAACATTTTCAAATTATGTTATAAATAGGGTGAACAAAAATGGAGCCAAAATACAACCTTGGCAGACACCCCTGCTGACCTGAAAGGTGTTCAAAAAGTGGCCTCACTATTATAGCAAACTACCACAGGCATATTCAAATGGCATTCTCGTCAAAAGTACACAATGTCCAGATCCAACCCAAAGGTTAAGAGGATGTTCCATAATTTATCCCTGTTGACCCTATCAAAAGCCAATGTCAGAAATATGGATCAAACCAGATTTAGAGGCTCTATATTTGTTTATGAAAGTTAACAAGTTGAGGCACTGATCTTTTGTACCCCTATCTGGTCTGAACCCATACCGTAAGTCTGAGAGGATGTGGTTCTCGTCATCCCAGACAGTTAATCTGTTATGGACCACACGCCCAATATCTTTTGCTACTGATTCTGAAAAAAAACCAGCCTGTAACACTGGGGGATTGTTTTTAAAAAAAACTAGTAGTACAATAGAAGTTGACCAGAATGAGGGAAGACCCACTGAAATTGCTTCATAAATATCCAGCGTAATGCGAGTAATGCGAGGGCTCAGAGCTCCGGTTCCACATTGTATATTTCAGGGGGAAATCCCATCTGGGCCTGGGTCTTTATTTTTAGATAATCATAAGATACCTTCCCTCATTTCATCAAGATTAAAGCCTAGTTTAGAAACGCTTACACAGAAAAGCAGTGCTTCACCTAACAGAACTCATGCTGGTTATAAATCCCCTTAAAATGTTTAATCCAATTCTCAGGGGTAATATACGCGCTTATAGACCCACCAACAGCGACTAAAAAGAACGGGCAGTTTATGCTCTACCAGAATACAAAGCTACCTTTCAAGCAACTATCTTGGTGAAGCTCTTACCCAGTCATCCTCCTTCAGGACTTTATTGCCCATTTTACTTCATGTTTATATCAAGCCCAACAGTGAGTTATTGCAACACAATCGTTTGGTTGAATCTTTAGAACCTTCTTAAGAGCTCACGTTCTTTTGAACAGCTGGCATCAAACCATCTGTTAGATTGTACAAGTCTGAACCTATCAGGAAAAGACAGTGTATCAGAGACCTTAGGGCAGATAGTCCTTTAAAATCTCACTTGCCATTTAATCTTGCACTAAACAGGTTGAAAACTTCTTGGCACAGTTCTTAAACAACTGAAACATAAACTCATTCAGCACAATTTTTGAATTTTCAATCTGGGACTCTGAGCTAAAGGAGCCACTGTAGAGCCTACTGTGCTCAGCACTCTGCTTTTGTGCTTGCCCCAAAACAGAGAGAGACATATAGGGTGATGATCACTATGCACAGAAGGGGGAAAACTGAGATCATGATTAAACCAAAGACTGGGGCTGACACAAATATAAAATCTATGACGGATGAATAGCCCCGGCCTGTGTAAGTAGGTTAGATAGTTGCCACCCCATCATCAACAAGCTTACCAAGGGAAAAAACGAAGTTAGATTCACTGAGAAAACTATTTAAAAATTCTCTTTGTCTTGAGTCTTCCATGTGCAAAGTTCTATCAATTGAGCTCATGTGAGAGGCAAAAAAACTAGAATGTAGTCTCCCACAGATAAATATTAAAATCGCCTGCTAACAGAAAGTGAGTGCCAAACTAATTTTGCTCCACAAAGTCTTCTCTAAAGGTAGGCAAACAACGCAAATGATCAAAGTTATTTTCACTATGATTGGCATACAAATTAAACACCAACAATTTAATTAAAACGACAATTTACACCGCCTGCATGTATGGTGATCCTGTATACAACTGAAAAACCTAAACATTAAGATTAAGAAAAATCAAAATAATCAGCCCACATTTTCCTCTGCCCGTGGGAGATGGAATGGCTTAGGAAAAAACAGGATGTATACCGACCACGATAGAAAGAATTCGAAATGCCCTCTGTTTCCTGGAGACAAGTCACATTCAAAAAGCTTGATGAAATCGAGCCTCAGATGGCCTAACCTCTTACTATTTAGGCCCACAATGTTCCAGCTTACAATATCAAGAGCATCAAGAAAGATTCGGGCAAAGCCAGAGGCCCCTACTGGGAAAGAAGTAGGCGTAGTATTCAAGGGCTCAAACCTATTTGCAGTGATCAAAAAACAAGTAGGTGCTGTTTGCCTGTAAGCCTGCTGAACCAACGTGGCAGCCTGTGTTGGGAGGATATCAGAGACTTAGCCAGGTCTGTAATAAAAAGCCCAGTCGCAAAACCCTTATGGGGTGAGGAATTAATCATCGAGGAAGGAACGTGAGCCAAAGAGCCCGAGGATCTATTAAAATGTACCACCACACAGTCCACTTCAAAGCAATTATCGATGTTCCCGATCCAGCTGACTCGCCTCGCCATGTTAATATGATGTGCTAAATGAGTACCCAATCCTAGGTGCCTACATATCCAGTGCATATCTTTGCCTCTAAGTTGAAAATGGTTTGCCTGCAACCCTTCCTATAAATAGGGGGCATGATTGTAACTATGACATTCGATGTCACTTCTGGAGGGAGATTAATGATCACATCTGAGGATAAGATACCTGGGCACAGGGGCCTTTTAGGGGATTGCGATAGACCCAGCTCACAAAGATCACAGGGGAAAGCTTGCTCAGGGGACTTGAAAGTACTTATCCGACATATTGTTGCTGGGGAAGTAATTGTATCAGATAGGTTAGGCTTGCCATTGTGTTGCAGAATCTTGAACTGAGTCATTGCTCCTCTATTATTACTAATGCTGGGCCCTACACTCCACGACAAACTTGGTGTAGATGGCCCTTGAGCAATTCCCACCATCAGTGACTCAAGATTCCCATCCCTAACACCCGGTGGAATAGAATATGGATTTGAGCTTCTCTTGATCTTAGTGGAGAGGTCATACAAGACATTTTCAATGAACCCAATTCTTTTTAGTCAAACGAGCTCTTGATCAATCATTCCCCTTTGAAATACAAAATATCCAGAAGATTCTTAATCATTGCCAACTGATGTTTGAATGAATCCCTCTTCGATCCCTTAGTTGCACTTTTGGTGGCCTTTCCAACTATCGGCTGTATGGAGGGGCAACATCCATTACAATGCAGTCATTACAATGACCTACATTTACAAAGCAACTGTTACAACGTAACTGCCTTTACATCGCATGCCATTACAATGCATGCCATTACAACACATGTCACTACAACGCATGCCATTGCAAAGCATACCATTACAATGCATGCCATTACCACGCATTATAGGGTAAGTAATTGAGATTTTTTTAGTATTTGGGTGGGTATGGGTTTTGGGGTACATGGGAATAGTAATGTTTACCCCTACAAAGTATTAAAAGCATGCGTTGTAATTGCATGTGTTGTAGCGTCATATATTCCGTATGGAGACCACATTTTTCTTCTTCCTCTTGGTTCCTTTCCTCTTTCCGGTGATACAGGCTCCTAGGTCGAGTCCTCCAAAACACCGGGAGAATCAGATAAAACATGATGTACTTCTGCCTAAAACGACACACAGTTTTGCTCAATAGTCTGCCCTCCAGCCCTGGGTGAGATATGTTGGAGCTCCTTGTCCTGAGATAGGTAATTAGTACTAGGTGCAGTAATAAGGTCATTATTAAGGCATGGAAGGTTATTTCCCCCTCCTCTTTACAAGCGTACTTGAAGAAACAGCCTTATATTTGCCAATGCTTGCTAAAGGTTCTTAGAAAAATAACAAAAGAGGGGTGGCCCTGTTTGGTCTCAATTGGGCACAGATGGAAGCAGGCAGGCCAATTGTTGCCCAACTTTAGCTTGGGCACAGCCCAAGCATCTCTGGTGCTGCAGGATGCCAGAGCTTGATTTAAACGCTAAGCCCTTCCTCCAGCAAGGGCAAAAAGATTCTGGGCTATAGAGTCCAGCCCTTCCAAGTCCAGGAGCAAACCTGCAACCAGCACCTCCTGTGCTGCAGAACACCAGAGTGTGGTGTAAGTGCTAAGCACCACCTCTAGCAAGGGCAATAGGATTTCTGAGCTATGAAGCCCAGCCCTTCCAAGTCCAGCAGCAAACTAGCAATGAGCATGTTCCAGCCTGTGGGACAGGAGAGTGCGATTTCAGTGCTAAGCCCCACCTCCAGCAAGGGCAACAGGATTCTGGGTAATGGAGTCCGACCATTTCAAGTTCAGCAGCAAACCTGCAATCAGAGCGCCCCACACTGCAGGATACCAGAGTGCGATTTAAGCGCTAAGCTCCACCTCTAGCAAGGGCAAATGGATTCTGGGCTGTGGAATCCAACCCTTCCAAGTCCAGCAACAAACCAGCGATCTGCTTTATTTGGAATTTCCCCATTGTTTTTTTTAGTGTAATTATTTTTCAGCTTAGTTTACTTTTCGGAAATGCAAAGTTCACACCTTCTTCAAACAGTAGAAGTATAAGATAAATATCAATCTTTGACTAGTTCATATGCCCATACCAATCCACATGCTATTTGAGCAACAGAAAACAAAGAATATGAATGTAGGACTGGCCTTGTGGCCCACCCGCACTAGGTTTTCACTCCATATGCTGGTTCGGATGCAGAAGGCCAGGCCATCTTGGGAAGCCCACTGATGCTGGATGCCTTTGGGGTTTTGGCACAGAAAACCGGGCCCTGCAGGGAACCTTCGCTGCACACAAAGACTGTCTGAAGTTGGGTTTGTGCCCCCCCACAGTAGATTGGGACAGGGCATGGTCAGAGGTCAGCCCCTGTGGTCAACCCCACAAAGGTTGCTTCACAAAGCTGAGGATACTGGCCACTGGACCAGGCCAAAGTCCAGGCCCTGTTGGCAACCTTGACTGCTGCCAGACTTTGGGTGTGAGCCACAGAGGTTATTTGTATAGGTGAACTGCTCTGTTTGTTTATGATACACCATATCCAACTTCTAGGAAGGTAATCCCTTCTCCACTGTGCACAGACATTCGCCAAACCTAAGTAAGGTCAAACTTAGCACTGCAAATGCAATGCTTATGCCCTTTACATTTTTAAAAAACAATGCATAAAGGCATAATATCATTAAATAACAACACATAATCAAACCAATAAATAATACCCTATTCATAGTTGTCTCATTGAAAGTGTTAATGGTAACGCAATATGTAATCTGGCCTGTAATATCATTTATGGCATTTGTGACCGCATTTGTTTCATCTAGGGTGGGGGTCACGAGCACTGCATTTGGTGGGCAAGTTATTGTTGTGGATTTCAGAGCTAGCCATAATTGGTAAATTGCAGGTTTTTTCAGATTTAATGTGTAACCATAATTGTATTTTAAATGAGTATGTAAGTGATTTTCAAATGTTTTATCAAACATTAGTTAATGTGTTATAACTAGAGGGAAAGTTCAATGAGCTGAATGTTGCGACTGGAACAAAGCAGTGATCAGCATGTCAAAAGTCTGAATCCCAGACAGGTCAATTCAGCCTTCCATCCTCCCGAAGGTAGGAAAATGGAACGATATGACTGGCTAATAGTAATATCTGTTATTTACAGAGGTATGAAAAACTATCCAAAACAAGTTATTAATATTCGATAGATAGATAGATAGATAGATAGATAGATAGATAGATAGATAGATAGATAGATAGATAGATAGATAGATAGATAGATAGATAGATAGATAGATAGATAGATAGATAGATAGATAGATAGATAGATAGATACATAGATAGATTTTAAAAAAACTACCAAAGGGCTGAGTACGACTCATCAGACATTTGTGACAGCTTCCACACAAAATAGGCTTTAAAGTAGAATATAATTGTGAAATGGAATGAGATGGCTGAATGATTCAGCCCTGGTTATTTAGCAGCGGGCATGCTGCTCTAGTTCACGGCTCGGATGGTTGCTCTACTGTCATTGCCAACCAACGCAATTTCAGTGATGCCGGCACATTTTCTTTGTCTTATAAATGAAGACTGCTACTTTCCTGGAACTTGGAACCAGGAAATGGAAAACAAGAAAGCAACAAACACATTTGAACAGAGGTAAATGGGTGGGGGTACCATAAACTATCTAGTGGTTTATATGTTAACTCAAGTCCCATGAATCATGAAGCTCAATAGTTTAATGGATACCGAGAAAAAGTTAAAAGGATTGTCCTCTTTCATTCATCCGAGTACAAGACGACTCATGGAAAAAGCTACCTCCCAAAGTTAAGATTGTTTTCAACAGTTAAACTGTTAAATGTTTATTCGAATGGGTCCTTGAGGTACCACTACCTGAGTACTGAACTGAAGAAAGGGGTCAGTATATTTGAGTTGAAAAACAATGTACTACTGCAAAGTTGAATGTAATGTCTATATATGAGCCCAATAATAACTGTAAAGCATTGTGTTTGTGAACACCTAATGAAGGAATATCTACAAATAAAACATATTTTCATGGAACACATAACCAATATCATAATCTGCTACACGGGGACTCACTTTGCATCTGTGGAAGATACCCAGGCAACTTAGAATTACCACAGATCCTGCAGAGTTGTTGCTTAAGGCTTAAGGGGGAGATCATTTACACCCTCCTGGAGTTTTAAGATTCAATCAAAAATTGTGCTTAGAAGCCACTAGTGGTCGAAAGGTTACATGAGGTCATGAGGGACCGGTGCAAATTCAAAGTTCAGGCCAACTACGATAATCGGCAGGCTGACTACAGGATCCACACAGGTTGCGCAAAAGAAAATACCTTGGATGAAGCTTTTATCGATGTCAAGAGTCTATTTGTGTCGTTTGCCAAGCATTACAAGGGAGGTCCCACATTGTCTTCAAGCTCTGTTGAAGTGAATACAATACGTCATTGCTGAGCCACACTGAGTGTCGTTATCAAACTGCGCATGCTTTTGAACTATTGTCATTGGGTAGCCTCCGCATCAGTGATGAAGGGTGATGTGGCTCAATTTTTCATGCAGTCAATGCAATGTGTCAGTTTGTGCTGAAATCTGCTGCAGAACCCACTTCTGAGGCCCAGAACGCGGACGGGGCACCTCATGCACGGGTAGGACTCACAGAAGGCAGAATCCAGCACCACCAGCAGAATTCTATGAAGTCTTTTAAATCCAGAAAACAGGAGGCAATCAAGCAAACCCTTAGAGATCACTTGGAGGGAAGGCAGTGTCCTTCCAGCAGAGTCAGGGGGTAGCAGGCAGCGGCGCAACAAGTATAAAAGCAGCTCAACCAGAAAAGCAGTCCAGTTGAGTCCTTTAAGCAACACAGCAGTCCTTCTGACAGAGGTTCAGTTCAAGATCCAGAAGTGTCTGATTTTAGGAGTCGGAGACCCAGTACTTATTTCCAAAAGTGCCTTTGATGTGGGCAGTAACTTCAACAGAGCTCTCTGAAATGTATAAGGATCCCTTTCAACCCAGTCATGTCTGCCAGGCTAGCCCTGGGTGAAAAATCAGTGCTTTGTGTGAGGACAGAACACTACCTATTGAAGTGTAAGTGTCAGCCCCTCCCATTCCTCCCTGTCCAGGAAGACCAATCATAATGTATATGAATGGAGATGAGTGCTCAGAATGCAGATGAGCCTCACATTCCTGTGTTTGTGGCTGTCTAAAAGTAATGCAAAAAGTGTAGCTGTCACCCAACCCAGACTTGTATTGGAGACCGACTGTAAGGCACAAAAGAGCTAAGAGAAGAGAAATTTCCACTTTCTAAATGTGGCAATTTTAAAACAGTGATATTAAATACTACTTTACCGGTAAAGAGGATTTATCAAGACCATTCCAAAAATATCAAACATGTAGAAGTGACTCCTCTTTGATCAGGAATTACAGCTTAAAAGTGTATCAAGGAATTCCCAATGCTAGCCTATGACAGTGGTAGGCCCTGCAGCAGTGAAAAACAAAATAGGGTGTTTGTCACTACTGGAACATGCAAAACATAAAGGTACATATCCTACCTTTTACTTAAAGAGGACCCTGCACTTAGGGTTACTTATGGCCTACCTTATGGGTGACTTATATGTAATAAAAGGGGGGGGGGGGTTAAGGCTTGGCTTATTTGAAATGGACAAAGGGGCGAGCAGGCCAACTGTGGCAGAGAATTTTACAACCTCCTTTGAACTAGAGGCCTCGTTTGTCCTGCAAGGGAACAATTATGGGTTTGTTCAAGAATGCCTTCAAACTGTGAGGAGAGGGGAGTATTGGACCTGTCACCCTTAGGGTGGTTTTTCCCCAGACGTTTTGCCTTTTACCTCCTGTGTTTGCTGATACTTTTTGATGACATTAGGACTCTGAGAACTTGCTAACCAGCTCTAAAGTGCATGCGCTTCTCCCCTAAACATGATGAAATTGGTGTATACCTGATTGGCATATTTGATGTACTTGTAAGGCCCTTCTACAGTGGTATACCATACACCCAGGGCCTATACTTCAAATGCGACTAGTGAGCCTGTAGCACTAATTGTGCCACCCACACAAGTGGCCTTTCAAACCTGTGTCAGGCCTACCACTGCAGTGCCTCTGTTTGCAGTATGCTGTCACTTCGACTTGGCATATAAAACTAATTGTCAAGCCTTTAAATCCTCTTTTATTACATAAAATGACACAGGACTGCAGCCTGCTCGTAAAAAAATGTTTTAAGAACTTTCACAAAGGGTAAGGGGTCCTTAGGGGACCCCTTCCTGTTTGTGAATGGGTTAAAACCCACTTGAAGTAGGTGGTAAAATGAGATTGTTTAGCAACCACATTTCGGTCACTAAACATTCTTACATACCTCTGCGATTCGGTATTAGGAAGGGACGCCATTGCCACACCCCTTCGAAATACTGAATCAGTATGTATTCTCAATGTCAAACTGTGATTCTGAAACATGTTATCAAATCACTATTTGGGAATGATACATGCAAAAACTGCTTGATACATCTGGCCCATTAATATTTATATTCTCAAAGGGGAAGAGGTCCTTTGGTGACCCCATACCCTTTGTGAATGGGTTACCACCTGTTTTAAACTGGTGGTAAGGTCAGTGGCGGCTCCTACACTATGGCAGAGGAGTGTTGCCCCACTGCTTTTGAGCAGTGCGAAGAAGAAGCATAAAATAATAATAACTTTGTTATTATCATTTCATGCTTCCTGCTGCTTTGCAGGTGGGCGGGTCTGCTCTACTTTTAAAACAGGGCAGGAGAGGAGTGGTTTGCCCAGCAGCAGCTGGTGCACGAGGGCGTTGGGGCTCTGCCCATATCCTTTGTGGCCCCTTTAATGAGAGCCTTTCACCTACAATCAAAGTTATACATTTTAAACCAAGCTCATGCCTGACTGCCTTTCTATGATGCAAAGGGACAGGCAGTCAGGCATCTTCAGTAGCTGAAATGGACGTCATGACGGGTGACGTCGCTTCACAGTCTCCTCCTCTTGCCGGCTGTGCTATAGATATTAGCCTCGGGCGTTTTACTCTTCCACTCAGGCTGCAGGAGGCTGAACGTCAATCAAGAATACTTTCCCCACCCTTTCCCATTTTGTCTTAGGGTGGGTTGGAATCAGGAAGAATTAATAACCACACCCCGCCCTGTGACGAAATGGGAAGAGTTTAGAAGAGTACGAGATACTGCGTACTCCTTGTTCTGGAATGCCAGGCCGTTTCCACTTTCATGTTTTTTTAATTAGTGTAGGACGGGACAAAACTCGGCATTCCGGCAGCAATGAAAGGAGTTTAGGAATGCCGGCAGAACTGACATGATCAATTCAGCCCAACTGTCAATGCTTGTGAATTGGCACAGCTACGAAACAGGCATGTAAGTGACCTCCAGATATGACCCACGATACGACTAAATCAGCACACTTTGGGATATAATAAAAAAGTACGTTCATATTTCTGCGTGCCAGAATTTGTTTTCCTTTCACTTTCGTCTTGCTAAGGAATGTGCTCACTGCAAGGACCTGCGTTTGAGTCCATCGTACAGGTAAATCCTGTTAAACTCTGGCAACATTTCATCCTGTTGGATAACAGGAGTACCCTTAAACCTTTTGGCTTCATAGTGTGAGATTAACAAATTCCTTTTTCCACCTCCCCTCAAATGAGTGGGCATGTTTACTTGTATTGAGAATTTGTATAGTACTTTGTCTTTAATTTAGAATATGGTGTTCTCACAATAACACAGAGAACTGTTTCAATGTCAATACTAGCTATAAAAGATCTATCCCAAAATGAGCTATTCCTACGCAGTAAACAAAAATAGAAAACATACAAGCCAGACCAAAACACAAAAATGTAAGCAGGCACTAGAAAACAGATGCTTGCATATACTGTAAATGCACACGCATAGGCAACCAGACACATACACACTGCCTGCCCTGATACAGACACATGGGTACACACCGACAGGAAAAAGGCAGAGAACTGCACAGGCACAAACATAGACCCATACTTATAAACCAGAGAAAACAAAATATGCTTTCAAATTGTTTTAATTCTCAGATTTTAAATAGAAATGCCATGTATTGCGAGTAGAGAAAACCAAACAGTCTTCTAAGCTGATCAGGATACACTTTTAGATATGCAAAGGAGACGTGTCAGTAATGGTTAATTTCTTAACTGGTATGCATCAAGTGAAGCTGGTTTTCAGGTGGCATCGCCTTTTTGAAAATGGACACATCTGCAAGCAGAATTTCTGATGATCTGAATCGCCAGGTCCCTCAGAACGGTCATGCTCATTTACTGAAATTCTTTCGGAAATGTCTGTTGCAATTGTGGTCTTTGGTCAATTTCTTAGATAGGGTCTGCTGTAAAGTTAATTATTTTAGTCCATTTTTATAAAAAATAAAATAATCCATGGGCTAGACCCCACAAACCCACCTCGGGAGAGTCGGTCATTTGCATGGTACAATTCCATGTATGGACTTAAGCCGCACCACCTTTTGCAATCACCTGCCGCCACTGGGTTTGCCCACTCCTAAGGGCACAGTGACTGTTTGGTCGGCCTTATCGGTAGCCCAAACCAGTCATGCGTGTTTTCCCCATTCTCCATGCAGGCTGCATTACAGCCTGCATTAAGAACAAGCCCAGGCCCCCATTCTCTGGTCGAGCGTCCAACCAGGACGCTCAAAACCAATCACAACGCTGCATTGCTGTGTTGTGAGTGGTCAGGGGAGCCTGGGTGCCTTCCAATCACAACACTGCATTGCAGCATTGTGATTGGTCAGTGGGGCCTGGCTGTGCTTCCGTCCAAGATGGAGAAGAGTAGAAGTGGAGATGAGGGACCCAGTGCAACAGTAAGTTTATTTATTTTTTAAATATGTAGGACCTTCGCACGACTCTCCCATTCTACCCCCACGCACCACCCGCAACCTGCCCGCCTCCCCCCCGCAAGCCATGCCAGCCACCGCTGGGTAAAGTATTGCTGTTTTGCAACCAGAATTCAGTTGCAAAACAGTAAAACATACTATACTGATTAGGTACTTAAAAGGAATGTCCTAAACACGCCTCTTCCGAATGGCAAATTCAAAATGCCATTCTTGAACATTTGAAAAAGCCTTTTCCGGTCACTTACGGCTCAATTCTACAAATTGGGCCATTTACGACCGGAAAAATGCTTTCTAACTCTGGTCCAAAAGTCCAAGGAGGTGAAGTGGTGTTTCAGGTAATAAAGAACTATTAGGTTAGTGAATGTAGAGGGCAGGCAGTGTAGTCGGAGATAGATGGTCTGTATGAGCGGGGAATTAATCTCATGTACAGATTTGTACAATAGAGTGAGGATCCTTTGTGCCTGGTAGGGCAGCCGGTCTGATATCTGAAGGTAAGGTGGCATCATTCACAAACCCTGATGTATTGGAATATTGTAGAGCACATCTTTAACAATTCATATTTTTCATGTCCTAAACTCCGATGCATCAGTTCCTTCATTTGCTTCACATTTTGACATACTTTTGAATGTATTTGCCACCCAGGCACGCTTGGGTATAAAGAGCTGACAATAATTAATGTGACATTATTACCAGTGTGTTAAGCGGAGAGCTACTGTCTGCAAAAGGGCATTGTACTTGGAACCAGTAGGCCTTGTTAAACTTGATTAGTTAGAATAGATAAGAGCCATTAATCCTGCTGTGGTGCCATTATTAATAACATCTGCCGAACTCTTTCCAGGCTGTCAGCCAATCATCAATCTTCTCCGCTGGTTGCCACATCCCCTACAAAGGAAAAACTTTAGAATATTAAGGCTTCATTACTGTGTCTTTTTAATGAAAGCTGGAGGTGTCAACGTAGGTAATGATGAAAAATGTGAGCTCCACCTCAGACTGCGCAGAGGCCCATCCGCCTAAGTCCTGGTGCCCCGTATGTGAGATAGCGCATGATTTATAACACTGTTTGGAGGAATCAGTTGTGAGTCACCATCCAATTCAAAGACCCTGTGCTATGCCTGGGCCATTGTCTCTCTGCACTTAATCTTTAATGCCACCACTTATCTGAACATCATTTTCCCCTTGTAAATCCACTGGTCTGAACTCTTTTTGCTGGCTTGCATGCTGCCTTTCAATTCTTCTTCCTCTATACATTTTGAAATATGTTTTCTTCTTTGCCCACTTCTATTTTCCTTTCCGTCTTGCTTTCCATCATCTCTTCAAAAATGTATCCAAACTTAATATTTTAATTCACCTCTTGTCAATTCCTAAACAACATTCTCTGCCTGTCAAAAAACATAAATTAAATATATGCTCTCTTTTTTTCTCTTGACAGGCCATTTTATTCACTAACACTACCTCCCTAAGTCAATCGTTTCTGCCCTGCTATTTTCTTGTTGACAATAATACCTTTGATATTGCTATGTACATATCTTTTCCCAAAATGCTTCACTTCTTATGCAAATCTAAACATCCTATGAATTAACTCTAACAAACAATATAAGTAAAACATAAACTTGTATATGCATAGGTTTGGAAAGGTTTCCATACTTGTGTAATGAAAAATACCATTGATCTGATCTCGAGTAGATTGATAAATATCGCATCTGATAAAAATCTCACACAAATGTGTTTGATATTTATCAGACACACTAATGACCACCTATTCCAACTTTTTATGGATGAGGTATGGATTTTGGTGCTTACCATACCAAAATCCATGGACCGGTAAATCCCGTATCTTGCCCTTCTGCCCTTGTAAAATTCCAGAAGTATCGACTAAAGTGAATAGAAGGTGCGATCTTTACTGCACTTGGATAAATATCGCAAAGCGCGCTTAGCGCTCATTTTCTTAACGCCAGCTATCGCTGGTTTTCATCACGGATATAGCGCGTTATCAGCAACGCGTATCTCCACGGCGATAAGAAATCCAGCGATGGCAGCGAAATGCCTGATTATCGCTGGAAATCCAGCGATGAAATTCCTGTGATAGTGAAATCCTTGGTAATAAGCCAAGGTGGTCTCAGCCTGATAATCCATCCATTGGACATATGGCTAAGTCAGGTTTCCATAAGGTGTTAGGAAGCAGCGATAATCGCGGTTAGCGCGAGTTATTTCATCGCTTCATGGCCATTGGTAATAGGGGGAAGGTGAGTTAGCGACTGCTTTCAGTTGCCTTGAAGTTGGGAACACCTACTTTGCATGTCATTAGCGATAAATATCGCTGACATGCAATGCGGCACCCAAACCGGTTGCTTTCGCCAGGAAGCTGTTGCTAACAGCTGTTAGCGACAGCTTGCTGATAGGGCGATTAAAATATCCCTGAGTGCCGCTAAAGCGGCGATGTCGCCCTTGCTATTATACCCTACGTAATTAATCTGTGAGATAAACATCACACCATTTATGATTGCGATCTCTAACAAAACAGGTGTTTGCTCAGGAATAGCATTCTACAGGCCACTTGTAATCAACTCCTATTCTATGATACAGACAAACACAACACCAACGTATTGTTGGCCTTCATAAGATAACATGCACTGATATTTTGTCATTATTTTTTAGCTTTGAGCACTTTTTGCGGAGACCCTTGCTGGAAATGCTAATCTAATATTGAGTACTGTATTCACCTGAACTGCTGCTAAAACGATATCGGTATGTGTGGGTTGTGCCATTTTAAATACAACTTGCCGCTGAAATCAACGTTTAGGGGGGGGGGGGGGAACTAATTTTAAGAATAACCTTAGATGCACTAGTTTGCACAGCACATTAGCTCAGAAACTACGCTGGTGAGTTAAACCAAGCGCCGAGGACTGCTATTTTGGGTCAGCAGTCTAGCCTTTTTTCTCAATGCCTAGGAGGCATTTAAGAGAGGGTGCTGCACGGCATGAATCCCTGCCACAGTTACGTTCAGCAAGTTACTGGGCTGATATTTAGTCATTATTTTTTAGCTTTGAGCACTTTTTTAGGGGGGGGGGGCATTTCTGGACATGCTGATGTAATATTAAGTACTTTATTCACCTGAACTGCAGCTAAAGCAATATCTGAGTTTGTGTTCTGATATTTTAAATACAACTTCCTGCTAGAATCGACTTTTAAGGGGGGCTGTAAAGAGGTAACTAATTTTATAAATCACCTCAGTTGCACTAGATCACTCAGCACATTAGCTTCAGAAATGACAGTGGTGAATTGAACCACGCGCCGAGGACCACCATTTTGGGTCAGCGGTCTAGCCTTTTTTTTCAGTGCTGAAGGCATGCCAAAGGCAAACACATCTGCGCCTGTCCACACTCGGACGTCACCAGATGCCAGACACTCTACCAGTTTTACCTCAGAAGTCAAGGCAAGGTTGACCCATGAGCATAACATGCTACTACACTGAAATAAATCTGCCAGAAATGAACCAAACTCGTGTGTTGTGGGTTCACCAAGTTCAATAAAAGGACCTTACCTTTGCTGGAACTGTATGAGGAAAGCTGGGTTACCCAAGGGGCCTTTTATTAGTACCCCTAATGCCATTAATCACCCTAACATTCACTCTCACTTATACTTTTATGCGTATTCGTTACCTAAGCATTACATAGAGATATGGGATCTGATTAGAGATGAAACTCCACTGAGACCTGGCTTAATGAGAACGCTTTACCCGACAATGCGGTCTTACTGCCCTTAAACTACAACTTTAAAAATGCTACAGGGCAGAAGGCCAGGGCAGAGGTACGTCCATTATCTTCAAAGATATGTATACTTGCTCAGTGGAAGGTAGTTCTTTGCCAGCCTATTTGGAATGGCTTGCTTTCCGATTGGCATTAAAGGATAAGAGGCTACGGGGTGGAACTATTGTTTATAGACTGCCGGGTTATAATGCTCACTTGATTTACTCTTCTCGAATTCTAACAATATAAACAATATTGAAATCTCCTCTCTTTTATGGTCAAATCATTTCAGTGTTAGATTTTCAATTTTTCTCCATCCAAACCAAAAACAGTTCTCCCAAATCTCCAATCTTCCCAAAAGGCCTTGGAGCAAAATCAGTGTCAAAACGTTTGCTAATCACTTCTCGCCACTAGAACTTGACACTTCCATCCCCCTTGATAGTTATCTAAGACAATTCAATACAGCCTTTACAGCTGCCTTGAACGCCTGCACTCCCCTAACAATGTACACACCTTGCAGATTGACCCCATGAGAAAAATGGTACTCCTCGGAGCAAGAAAAGCAAATGTAAGGCAGCTGAAAGATTATGGAGATCCTCACAAAAGCCAACAGACAGACTACCATACAAACACCAACTAAGCAACTATTATCAGCAGGTTAGAAAAGCAAAGAAATGACTTCATCAAAAGATTAAATGACAATAGCGGCTCTCCAAAGGAACTATTTAAAATCGTGAGAGAATTATTCCAACCAGTTAACTAGTCACAAACCATTACTCCTTCACCGCAGCATTGTGAGGCCAAAGCCAATTATTTTTCTGATAATATAGAGAAAATATACTCCACTTTCAGCCCACAACCCATCTTAGAAGACCTCTCAGGTGCCTTTGACAAGCTCCCACACTGGAGCCAATGATCACTTAGGTAACTTTACCTGCATCACTAAAGAACAGGTGTAGAAAACTATGATCAAAATTAAATCTAGTTCAACAATAGATCCGTGCTCCCATTTTATTTTTTCTCGCTTGGCGCCTATTTTCAGTGTATATCTGACCCAATTCTTTAATTCTTCTTTAAAGACATTGGTATACCTGGATTTGTGGAAGCAGCCCATTATCCTCCCATTAGCAAAGAAAGTGGGACTTGATGTGTCCACGCTATCAAGTTACTGTCTTTCGCATTTCACTGCTGCCATTTATGACAAAAGTCCTTAAGAGATTGGTCAATCTCCAAGTGACAACTTTTCTGGAGGATAATGACTTACTGGACCCCTCTCAGGCAGGCTTCAGAGCAAAAAATAGCACTGGGAGCACCTTGCTTTCCGTCCTGGACAACGTCAGACTGGAGGTAGATCAGGGTAAGGCAGTGGCCCTGATTCTTCTAGATATCTCTGCAGCATTCGATACAGTCTCTCTTAGTCTGCTTATTAAGAGACTACATGAGATAGGGCTCCACTCTGCCACTCTTCAGTGGATTGAATCCTTCTTGTGTAATAGATTTTAATTTGTTTAGTTGGACACATTTAGATCATCCCCTTATGGTTCAAAATGCGGCATACCACAGGGCTCTTCCCTGACCCCTTCACTTTTCAATGTATATGTTGCAGCCCTTCCCACATTAGTTAAAAACTGTGGCTTTGACATTTGCTCTTACGCTGAAGACACCCAGCTGATCATCTCTATTAGTGAAAAGCAGTCAAAGACCAAGAAAAACTTAGCGGGTTGTCTCTCGGAAGTGTCCAGTTGGGTGACGGCACATTGTTAAAAACTCAACGCTGAAAAGACTGAGATTCTGCTGTTCGTTGGAGCTGAACATCTTTTGGACGATTCTTTTTGGCCCTCCTGCTAGGTGCTACACCAAAACCCAAACAAAATGCAAAAAATTGAGGAATTATTATTGATTGTTTCATATACATGCTTTGGTTTACTAAAACTGCTTAAAAAACTGTTCAGATGGATCCCAATTAACAGGCGTCACACTGTAGTCCAGGCTTTGATTGTTAATAATATGGAATACAGGAATGCTTTGTATATGGGAATGGTCGACTATCTGTTTGTGTCTTCGGATGATTCAAAATGCCGCCGCAAAACTTATCTGCAATAAAGACAGACATTGTTCTGCCTCCGCCCGCCTAAAAACTCTGCACTGCCTGCCCATATGGAAAAGAGCTAAGTTTAAGCTTCTCTGTTATACTCACAGGGCTTTGCACAACTCTGGCCCTTTGCTTCTAAGCTAGCAGGTTGAATTCTACCAACGTTCAAGAAATTAAAGATCAGCAAACCTTTCCCTGGCCAAAACTAAAGGGATTAAGAGGTCCAGTGCAGGTGGTTGTTCGTTTGCCCACTTGGCAGCAGCTCACTGGAATGCTCTCCCTTTTGATCTCTGCCTTACCAAGGATTACCTCGTATTTAGGAAAAAACTGAAAACAGGGTTGTTCCCTGTCTAAGGCAGCCGCACCTTCTGCTCCTCGCTGCTTTCCTGCTGACTATACAGTTGGCAGTCTCAGCGCCAGGATATCCCTTTGGGGATGACTGTTAGCGCTCTATAAATGCTTTAAATAAACAAATAAACAGACATATTTGGTCTGTATTTTTCTTGTTTCTGTACCGACTGTCCTCAGGAGCAATACATTTTGAAAATTGTTAAAAAGAGGAACCTATTGTGTGCTATTAAGAAGAGTGAATGACTGGTGGATTTATAAGCCATTTCTTGCTTTGAAATAGGGGTTTTGAGGGATTTGCTAAGGATGGATTAAAATAAAAGCCATTCCCTTGAGTGATAGTTAGCATTTGAATGCTTTACAGAAAAGAACAAGACTTGCCCAGGAAATTTGCTGTTCAATCTCACCTCTACAGGTACAGATCGAATGAGCAACGTTTTTGAATGGCTTTGAATAAGAAATCATGTGATGGAACAGCAAAAATCTCTCCCTGAATTATCTGACTGTATAGGGAATTGGTATCCTGCATTCGCGTGACGGCATAAGGCTGAAAATGGCAAAGAAACACTGATTTCAAGAGGAGCCCCAAATTCATACTCTGCAGCGGACACAAAACTCCCATCTGTGCTCATTGAACATGCACTATGAGTAGTGGTCCCCTTGGCTGCCGAGGATCATTGGGGGCCAAGAAACCCTATTGTTGTCACAAGTAAGCACCCCACAGTGGGATTGCTGAAACATCATTGTAGGCCCCACCTCCTTTCTGAACCAGTCTGCAATGGGACCGCCTGGCGCACTACTGGTTGGGAGATGAAATCGCCTTGGCTGCTGAGGATCGATGGAGGGCCAATACCCTACTGTTGCGACAACTAAGTCCCTAACAGTGGGATTGCTGAGACGTCATCGGAGGCCCCACCCCCTTTCTCTAACAGTCTGCAAAAGGGCCTCCTGGCGCACTACTAGTCAGGGCATGAAGTCCCCTTGGCTGCTGAGGGTCGTTGGGGGCCAAGAACCCCTATTGCTATCACAAGTAAGTCCCCCACAGTGGAATTGCTGAGTCGTCGTAGGAGGCACCGCCACCTTTCTCAACCACTCTGCAAAGGGACCTCCTGGCACATTACTGGTTGGGGGATGAAGTCCCCTTGTCTGCTGCGGGTATTTGGGGGCAAAGCACTCCAATTATTGCCACAAGTAAGTCCCCCACAGCGGGATTGCTGTGGCTCGGGGTGAGCACGCCGGTAAACTCCGCTCTGCCAGTGGGTTGGCGGAGATTTTGCTGAACTCCACAGATCACGGAGTGACAAAACACCACAAACTCCAACCGCGAAGGGGAGTATTCTGCCCACCTCTAGTTCTGATGTGGTATGGGATTTGCAGCATAATCCACCAACTGCTGTCTTTTTATGCTGCATATTTTACTGAGCACGCTACATGATTTGTATTTTTATTGTTGCATAAGTCCAATGACCCAGTCTAACACTCCTGTTGATGGTACCAATCTATTAACCTAGTCTTTGTCTTTCTCTATAATAGTTGCTATATGCATTGGTTGCTTGTGACCTTGACTGTCCATTTCAAGACATATAGAACAACAAGCTGTGTTATTTTCAGCCTTGATTAAGATGCTGTTTGTCTGATGTATACATAGTTAACTCCACATGCACAGTGTACCTAATAGGATAAAGTATATTGCACCTGGCACAAGTGGGAGGTGCGCTTTCAAGTGTAGATTCAGGTTAGGCAGGGGCAAAACTTACATTATGTCAGTTTAAATTTGCATAGTTTGAAAATGTCATGTTACGTTTGCTACATAAAATTCTCAAAATTTTGTAATTACGCCATTGTGCATTTATACGCCATTCAATGGACTATTCGCAAATGCATGACAATAACAGAATGCAAGTGGCTCTTGTTCGCAGTCCTTTTGGTTTCTGGTATTTGTCTTTAGAGTGAAATGCTTTCTTATGTCAAAAATGTACGCTAAGGCACATTTTGCACTAAAATATAGGCGAAAATTATGGATTTGCATTTCATGTACTTATGTAGAATTTCATGCAATTTTGCCAAAATTTCACATATTTATGAGAAAGCACACCCATGGTCCAGTAGTAGATGACACTCACCCCTCAGACTGTATTCAGACACTGACTCTTGCACTATTTCCATATAGCTTAATTACTTGTTTCTCCTGGTAGTTGTTTATTGTTAGACATACATTTTTTTATTATTCTCCCTGCAGGGTATTCTAATGCAACTTTTAGAAAGGGTTTAGATTCCTATAAAAAAGAAAAATTAATTTGATGAAGTTTGTCAAACAACAGGCAAACAAACATAAAGGGAACTTGAGTAAAATATTTGTTCCACATTGCTGGTGGAAGGTGTTTCTGTGTGTGCTGCGGGATAGTCGGTTAAAATGGCTGCAGTGCTTGGCTTGGGACTTTCAGTTCATTAGTGCAGCTCTGGCTAATTCCATCAATGCGTACATATACATCTTGCCACCTGCGGACTCCTCTAGTAATTAGAGTCCTCAGGCTCTCCCATGCTGCATCTACAGAATACAAACTGCATACTTACTTTTATGTTCATAGGTCACAGGAAGTGGCCTGTGCAGTCTGGAAGCTCCGTTCCTTTGCTTTCAGTCACTTTCCCGCAGATAAGACCATCTTGAGCATCACGCCATCCTTCTTCCAAAGAAATCTTTTTCTGTAACCTGTTGAGAAGAAACTGTTCATAAATACTAGATGGTGCAGGGTATGTTCACAGCGCTCCAGGGGCCAAATTGCTGAAAGTGCCCAATGGGCTCAAAGGGCATGTGAGACTATTTTTCGTACCCAAGTTACTTTGACATTAGAGAAGTGCCTTCAGACACTTTTGTGGCTCCTTCTGTAATACAGGCAGCACCAATACTATAATAACGAGGGCAAGACCCCATTCAAATGAGGGAACACTCTGCCTCTTCATCTGTCCTATATTATGCATTTGCAATTGAGGCAAAATGCTATCAGGCGGTGCTCTTACAGTGCGCAACAAAGAGGTGGCACTCATTCACTGTTGCCCCCCGAAGGCACCATCTGGAGGGAGAAAGGGGGAGCCCCAGAGATACCCCACGCACACCCCTGCAGGTGGGTGCAGTTACTCACTTCACCCGCCTCCAGGGAGATCTCTGTCCCCCTTTGAAGTGCTGGCACAACACTGGACCCCAATACCTCAAAAACAGAATCACCCGCCACGTACCCAAAAGGAACCTCCGATCCGCCCACCTCACCCTTGCCGAAACCCCATGCTTCCGCAGAGCCAAAGCAGGGGGAAGATCCTTCTCCCACATCGCAGCCAAGACCTGGAACGAGCTCCTGATCGACATCAGACACTCCTCATCCCTGATCACCTTCAGGAGGGCTTTCAAGACCTGGCTCTTCAGCTGATTGGAACTGCTTGCCCCCCTCCCCCTCTCCCCCCCAGCGCCTTGAGACACTCATAGGTGAGTAGCGTGCTTACAATGCCCTGATTGGTTGGTTGATTGATTGATTGATTGATTGATTGATTGATTGAGGCAAATGAGTGCCAGCTACGCGGTGAAAGACCGAGCAGCTGCTTCAAACCTTGACTGCAGAGAACTCTGCACACTTACACATACGTTGTTGTAGTAAATGTGGGAAGGAAAGGGGGAAGTGACTTGGAAATGGGAAAAACTTACCACTAAATTGCTTCAAGCAGCTGCTCCATCTTTCATTTATGCACTGCCATCCAAGCAGCAGCAATTTCACATTTGTGCTGAGGGCAGCTCATTATCTGTAACAGGGTTCACTGTCCCTGTTTAAGTTCCATGAACATTGTTGGGACAGTGCACCATTGACTTAATATGGCACCAAGAGGATGTCCGTGGACACTGGTGGAGTACCTGCACATTTGCTGTACAGTCACCCTTCCTCAGTGCTCAGTCTCTTATGTTGATTAATCTTAGGCCTGAGTGCAGCTTCAATTGGAGGAGGCCGGGGTGAAAATAGATTGTTAGAAATTCACAAAAATTGTAAAAAGTTAACAATTGTCTTTTACTCTCTTGCATTCTATAACGCTGCTCTTTTTCCATTTGCATCAAATTTGTTACGATTAAATGTCAGTCAGTCAGTCAAAATTACTTTATTCGGCTCATATCAAGAACCATAAAAGTGCAAAACATCACAATATATACAATAAATAACATTTAAAATAAGCATTAACACATGATTTTAAAACACTACTTAAAATAAGACTAGGTCGGGTTTAATCAAAGTTCACAATTAATTTTAAACAACACTATGTCCACTTGATTTTTTTCCTTAATCTCATCGCAATAGCCAAAAAATTTGCTATATTAAAAATCTCCCAAGTAGTACCTAGCAGCTGGAGATACAAAAGAGCAGGTTTGACTTGTCTGAATCCTTTGTTCTTAATAAGAGGGATGATGAACTTTTTGCGGAGAGGGGAAAAATGTTTACAAAAGAAAATAAAGTGGGCAGTATCCTTGAGGGAGAATCTGTCGCAAGAACAGATCTCCAAGTCCCTGTCCTTCATCCAACCAACAGAATCAGTGAGCAAAAGATGGTATTTGTTCAGTCTAAACCTTGTCAATAAAAAGCGATGATTCATGTTATTCACTATGGTCAAGTAAGGTTCAATGCTGCCTGTAGTTATTAATAGCTGATGGGCCTTTACTGTGGGTTTTATTAGCTCCTTTTCTTCTCTGGCTAAAGTAATTCTAAGCTTGTGTGTGTCTTTTACCCATTTAAAGTCTCCCTTTGATAAATTGTTGGGATTATCAAATATGTCTGGGCGACCTATTTCGTCACTTAGGTTCTTAACATAGCGCAACCATGGAATAGCCTTTCCGAACTCGAGCGATAAGCAATCTGTTATAATTTCACGATTTAGCTCGAGTTCCGGATTTTGCCAGATTGATAACCATTTTAAAAGGGGGGCTAATGCTATCCGGTCAGTTAAATAACCAACCCCACATTCTTGATGTACAATGTAACCAGAGGTTGCCTGGGGAAGTGATAGAATGGTTTTTAGGAACTTATCCTCTACCACCTGAAGTTCCTTCACATTTTTAAAACCCCACAGGTCCGCACCATACATAGCTATAGAGATACATTTAGCTGCATAAATGTTCAATATAGCTTGCATGGGTTTCACCCCCAGTTTGCGAGCAAAGTCCAACACACCTATGATTGATCTGGCAAAGGCATTTCGTTTTGCAGCTAGTTGAGGGACCCAGGATGACTTATCATCAAAAATAACCCCCAAATATGGGAAACTGGTAATTCTAGATAGGACATGGCCCTCACAGAGCATAGTCTTGATTTTCTTGGGTTTACAACCTACAGTCATAACATGAGATTTGGCGAAATTCACGCTTAAGTCAAGTCTTTTCATAAAATCAGCAAATGTGTCTAAAAGACTTTGAAGCCCTACTGCTGTACGCGCTAACAGTGCAGCATCGTCTGCATATAATAATGCTGGAATTTGGTACTTCCCTGCCCTAGGGATGTCCTTACAAGACTCAGTTAAGGCAGTGGCTAGGTCGTTGATATAGAGTGTAAAAAGCAGGGGGGCTAAGATACAGCCCTGTCTAACGCCATTAGAGATTCCGATCTTGCCAGTGCAGTTGCCCAATCGGTCGAATCTAACTGTAGCAGAGAGATCTCTGTGAAGATCTGCTAAAAAATAGGCAAGGTTTTCGTCTACTCCCTGCTTGAGAAGAAGTTCCCACAGTTTCGACCGGTTCACTCGGTCAAAGGCCGAGGATAAGTCCATAAAGGCCAGGTATAACGTCCCTTTCTTAGCTATAGTGTATTTACCTATTAAAAGGTAAAGATTCAAGCTTTGGTCTATGGTGCCACGGCCCTTACGAAACCCATATTGTAGGCACGAAAGGGTGTTGGTATCCTCCAACCATTCTGTTAATTTACCCAAAACTACTCGCCCCAGGACTTTTACTGCGGAATCAATGAGTGAGATAGGGCGGTAACAACTAGGGTCCCCTCTATTACCCTTTTTAAAAATAGGAATGATCACGGACTCGGACCAGGTGTCCGGAATGCCTGCGACACAGACCCTGTTAAAAATATTCGTTAAAACTGTGGACCAAGTCTCAATGTCTGATTTAAAAAGGTCCGATGGGACGCCATCGGGTCCTGGAGCCTTATTGCTCGTCATCTTGCCGATGGCCTCAGCCACCTCGCCCTTGGTTACGAATAAAGTATATTGTTTCACAGTGGGAAGAGGAGGATTTGATCCACCATTCATACCCACTTCGTAGACTGACTTGAAGTGAGAGTACCACTGGTGTACCCCAATACCGCAATCTAATTGATTATTACAAGGATCACGAAAGAAGGGTTTATTTACGACAGACCAGAACTTTGCACTATTGCGAAGGACGTCAACCGAAGAAAGTTCTTCCCACGCGTCCTCCCGGATCTCCTTTTTCCTGGTTGCCAAGGTTTTAGTATATTCTTTCCTGAGTTGGGCTATGTTAGACCGATTCAAAGGGTTACTGCTCAAGGCCGCCCTCAGCTTTCTGTTGGCCAATGAACAGTTTTTGTCAAACCAACCTAACTCTGCCTTGTCCATTGTTTTAACTGGACACCGAAGATCTGCTGAGATCTGGGAGCAGATTGCGGAATACGCCCCTAGTACTTCCATATTCCCTGCTTCTGAGTCAAGGCACATGGTCAACTCAGGGCCAACCTTCTTTTTCAAATTGGCAAAAAAATCATCAGGAATAACTTTGTTCCATCTGATCCTGCGATCCTGATCTGTGGGGCGAATATGAGATTTGTCCGTTCTATCAGGGGCCGTAACAGGTTGTAAAAAGAGATCAGACAGAATGAGGACCACAGGATTATGATCGCTGAAATATGTCCAAGCTGCTGAATATTCCATAGTCCTGTACGATTAAATGTTTAAATGAATGCATTTGGGTATTGAGTAGTGGGGTGCTGGAAACAACTGTGGGTCTACATAAAATTCTGTGAAAATGTGTTTTAAGTTTTCCTCTGGAACCGAGAATGTCTGTCTCAGTGGTGGTCCTCAGACTGAGAAATACCTGCCTCTTTTTATGCTGCTGTATGTAAGGACTTTCTGGGCAAGGATTTCAGCTGGGGATCCCGGCCAACATTAAAATTAAAATGGGTTTCTATGCCTGTTCTAAGTAGAACTGACTGGTGGGAGGCACCTGTATGCTTTTTTAATTAAATGATAATTAAAATGATATGCCCTGGGTATTTTCAATAAATATTTCTATTAAAAGTATATAGCCACCATGCCATTATTAGACAGCATATATGTCAATATTTTTATTAATATGTTTGTGCTTTTTTGTCAAATATGCACCTTGCAAGTGAGGACACAACTGCATTTTCCAATCCAAATGAATATCCACCAAGTTATTAGCATCACATAGAACAGTGATGCACAACAGCAAACACACAACCTAGGTCACCTTCTGTATTCACCATGAGACAATAAACCAACTCTGAGGAAATAGCCTTCCTTTCCTTGGAATGCCACATTTGCAACTTCCTAGCAGCAGAACTGGGCTAGCTGTTATGTTCCTGCCAAAAGTCTTGGTTTCTCTTTGCTTACTAGCAAAATCAAGACCAGTGTCACCTATGTGCCAAACAAACACTTAGACAGTCCTTAATTTGTAAAAGAATAAGTACCAGGACCTAAAGTTTTGCTCAGAAGCCTCAAGTGGCACTGCCAAATATTGGGGTTGCGGTCTCGTCTTGATTCCACCTCATGCCTTATTAAAACTTTGAAATGTTGGGAGCTCCATTGAAAACAATGGCATGCTCCGGGCTTCTAATGCCTGGTAGAAGCCCGGATTATCAACATTCCAAAGGTTGTTCACAGCTGTTGTAAAACAAAGGCCTTACTGAGCCCGAGGGTATTTCAAACCCCTCGTGCTCCGTGAGGACTTTGTTTTATACATTAGAACATTCTGCCTTCTAGGGGCAGAATGTTCTAATAGCCTTCGAGCTATCTGTAACAGCTCTACTGGCCATTAAAGGCTCGCTCCTTCGGCTCGGGCCTTTAACGCTGGAGTGGGCCTTTAATAGCCAATAGAGTCTGCTATGGCAGGCTCTAAGGCAATATTATTCCACCACCAGACACTCCCTGACTCTTTATCTCACTCTTACTAGTTCCTTTCCATTCCCCCTTCCTGCTTTCTCCATTTGTCACTATTTTTTGCCTTTCTCTTCCTCTTTCTTTCCCCCTTTTGTGTTTTGCTCTCTTTTGGTCTGGAACAATGTCTGTTCAGGAAAAATAAATGCCAGCCCTCAACAATGAGCACCAGTTGGCCCCACCTGCAATCAGTGGCTAAAATGAAGCATAGCGCTTCCAGTCTACCTGTTGGTTATTAAAAATGAGTACTCAGGTGGGAGTTGTTCTGTGTTTACTGGGAACTACTTTCCTCTCAATGGCAAACTCAGACATTTTCCAAGAAACATACACAGTCACAATATAAAGTGCATTCCCTGGATAACTACAGACGGGTCCAAGCCTGTCCTACAGAAATCACAGCTAATCCCAATAAATAAGACAGGCATGTGCCAGGTAAACTAAATGTCGTAACAGTTCCACACCTTTTGTTTTAACAAAGGTTTATGTAGAGTCCCTGTGGAGTTTTCAAACTTACGTGCCAAGTTTGTTTGCACATTTATTTGCCACTGTGAAGCATTTTAAATACCAAGTTATTGTGGTATTGTGGCTTTTAAACAGAAAGAATGAGTGACCATTTAACATGCAGAGCTGTCTTACAGCACAGTGGGTCGCCCGTTCATTGCAGATAGAAATATTATTTTGAGTTGTGGCCTCAGAGAGAGCGTTAGATGTTTTTCACCAGACTATTGTTTTTCCCAAAAGATCACACACAACAAACATATAGTTAAGGTCTCCTCCATTGGTCTGTTAAAGTGTAATTTATATTTTGCTTCCACCAACCATACAACCTACAGCATTGACAATGATTCAGCCCACTTTACTCACTCACTCTCTCCACTTGACTGCAATGCATGTTCTTCACACCCGCCTTAAAATAGTTCTAATTCTTCAGTTCTCTTCAGCGGGTTCAAAATGTGCTTTTCCGTTTAATGTATGTACTGTACTTACTTATTAAATTGAAATACTAGCTATTTATTCTGTTTTCCCTGAACTCATTTTTAAAATTTAGCTTATAAAGGGGCCTATTAGCAATCTGAATTTTACAGTACGTTTAGGACCATTACAATAGTATTACTCACATACTACAAAATGCTTGCACAAGTACACATCCATTCTTGTAGCAAATGTGTGAGGGAAAGAGAGAAGTGACTGGAAAAATGGAAATACTTACTACCAAATTGCAGGGGTTATTGGAGGAATAAGGAGGGGATAGGGGAGGGCAACGGAGGGGTTAGGGAGTGACATGCGTCAGCCTACAAAAGAGTATGACCCTTAATGTTCACAAACTACTCTCCTAATGTTTACTGCGTTCAAAATGGACCCAAAATTAAAATAGTAGTCTTGGAGTAACAACAGCACCATATGTGGCCAACCACTGGTGCTGCAACACACTTCCATAGAAAATATTGCAGCCAACAAATAACTATGGTAATGTATGTACGAAAATAAATAAACCTTTTATATTTTTATTGTTAAACATTAATAATAGTGAAACTTTTAATGGAATCCTGTGTAAATGTATATTTTGTATTTCATCATAATGTTTATAAATTTTAAAGCATTTACTTTATAATTTCTTTGAAAAAAAAATCTATATTTTTTCCGAAAACTTCATCAAGTTTAATGATATACCAAAGGGTAGATAATGTTTTTTTAAATGTATTTTTATATCCTAGAAGCACATGCTGTGGATTTACATACCAAGGATTATTAAACTTGCAACACACCTGGTAATGAAATAAAGTTATTGTTCTCAACTCCACCACCCATATACAGACGAAACACATTTCAACACCAACCAATCATAGTCAGGCTGGCAACATAAGAAATTAATTCACTCTCCAAACAACTTTTGCTGCCATCATTATGTCATTGAATGTGTTTGGTGGCTTGCCCCATCTTTGGAGGCATAATTATTTGATGAGGAGAAGGAGCTAAGAAAGATGGTTTATAGGCATAGGATGACCAACTTTGGGATGTCCAGGGTAGCTGTAGTTGCCATATACCATTTCTCACCTGAAATGATCATTGACATGGTTCAAGACCGGGACGAGGCACTTGGTTTGGCAGCAGCTCACTCTCGTGCTATTCCTTCCTATGTCAAGATACTGGCTGCACACCATTTTTTGGTCACTAGATCATTTCAGAGAGTCAGCACTGACAACGTTGGAATCTCATAGGCAAGCCAGTCTTGATGCTTGCATTCGCTAATGAGACACATCAACTGAAGAATGCACAGATTTATAACCATGCCACAGTCACTGGCAGAAAGGCAGATGTGGCAAGGAAATCATATTCCTTTCCCCACTTTCCTTGTGTGGTAGGGGCCATTGACTTTACCCAAATGGCACTTCAGCCTCCTCACCAGTCAGCACATCTCTTCACCAGCAGACACCACTAGCACTCCATCAATCTGCAAGCTGCCTTCAGTGCCAAATTTGCCTCTCTGATGGGTACACTACGTTTCCTGGAAGCACCCAAAACAGCCACAGAGTGTAACTGTCACCTCTTACATGGCACTTGGTTGCTGGGTATTTCAGCGATGTTGGTCTTTGGTAAGTAACAAAATCTTACCCTGGACCTACATCCCCATCTGGGGGAATCTTCCCTAATGTACTCAATAATGACTATAACAGAATACACCCACATTATTCTCACATTTATTGCAAGTTTGTAGGCATGATGTATTACATGTATAATAGAGCACCCTTTGAAAACTTTTCAAGTGTCTTTGTTGGTTTTGATTATGGGCATGCTTTCTCTCCCCATCTCCTCACATCCTACAGTAATCCAACCACAGAACATTTATAATACCTTCCTATAGTGTAACAGCAAGATCAAGCATTCAACATAGATGAAAGTTAGAAACTGGTTTCTTATCAATATATGGTGCGTATTTTTATGAATAAAAATTAGTTAATGTGAGTTTGATAGTGGCAGAGTTGCTACTTTTCACATAGTAAAACATATTTTGGGGTTCTTTCATACTACTTTTCCTATGCAATGCTGGTGCTGAGATTAGGAATATGCGTGTATTGTGGGTGGTTGAATTGGTGGTGTTTGATTTGGTGGTGTGGGAGGGTGAGGTGATGCAGATGGTTGTGGTAAAGGCATAAGGTTGGCAGCTCATGTGTCCCTCCCATGTTGAGGCACCTCTATAGTATCTCCTGTATGAGCTGGCCATGACGATTACAATTAGCATTTTTTGACTATCGCCTCTCTCATCTTCATGGCATGTTCCCTAGTCTTCTCTTCCCTAAAAATATGAAGATGTTGTTGGTTGAGCCTTTCCAAATTTGGTAACATTTCACAACAAGAGGCACAGGCCTGTTTGTCAATTATTTGAGGGAGTTCTTAATGAAAGGTGGGTAGATCATAGGAGAGTAGCTTCCATTGCATGAATATCCTTAGGCACATTAGACTGATGTTGATAAAGCTGATCCTCCCAGTGATTACCGATAGACTCTGTCAAACCCACCCCACATGCCTAACCATCTGACATGGCCAAAATGAACTCACCAGCTCCAGCCACAGAGATCTGATTTTTGGAGATCGCTCTGAGGTCAGCTGTTGAACCTGTGCCCCTGCAGCTTCTGTTTCCAAAGTATCTACAGATTCAGAAGTTATTGAGATAGAAATGAGGTTCTATTGACATTGTACATTTATAAAAGTCATCATGACCACAAATATGGACGCAAGAAAGGAAAACAAACACCACCATTAGAGAGACTTAAAATATTTATTATAAATACAAAATAGTGCTAACTGGCTTATTGAACTGACTATTGATGAGGTTTGGAAGTTAAAATCGTAGGTTCTCAGGCTTACCAGACTGACAGATGATAGAGGGCCTAACAGCTGCTACCAGGATGTTCCTGGATGTCATCAATCTTAATGTTGTTTTCAAGGTGGCAAATAGTGACTGTTGTATAGTAGATGCTGACAGGAGAGAGAGAGAGACATAGGGGAGTGTGCCATCATAAATCATTGAAGAAGGTGATAGTTATATGGTTTGAATACTCATTTTGAGACCCATAAAGATTAGCCTCCTCAAAGTAAGACAAAGCCTAAAATATATCTTTTAATGCAACCAGACATTAGCAAGTCTAAGAACATTTTGTATAACACAGTATATTACAATATATAATATTTAAAACAATAGCAATACCTATTGAGCATGGTGCCAATAGAGATGTATGACAAAAGACATGTATCTACCCTGTCAGTAGTAGATAAAGAGGTTGGATCTAGAGGCAAAAGAACAGACATTTAACTCACCAGTTTCTACCATCCGTCTGCTGTGTGGTGCCAATACAGATTCTGGTGCACTAATCGGAGCAGAAGTTGACATTGTGATAGGTGAGGGATGGGACAACAACATCGGAAATTGCGAGATGCAATTTGCGCTCAATTGCAAGTTGCAAATTGTGAGTCGCAATTTCCAATGTACAACAGTGTTTGAGACACTGTTTGTGATTCTTAATGGGGTCGCAAATTGCATGCCTCATGAATATTAATGAGGCAATCGCAATTTGCGAACCTATTGAGAATGGCAGGCACTCCCAGGTATGGTGACCTGCTGGGCTCAGCAGACCTAAATGTCTGGGACTGCTTTTAAATAAAGCAGTTTTTTTTAAAATGCCTTTATTAATTTTTTAAGGGCAGGTCGTGGTCCCTGGGACCACTGCCAGCCCCTAAAAAATATTTACACCTACATTCACAAAGGGGAAGGGGTCCTCTGTGGACCCCTTCCAGTTTGCAAATGGGTTACCACCCTCTTAAAGAGGGCGGAAAATTGTGAGTGTTTTCTTACATAGGATAACAAGTCGCTATTAACAAGGGACACCCTTGAAAAGCACCTTCCCAATAGCGAGTCGTAAATCCTATTTGCGATTCGCAAAAAATTGCGACTCGCTAAATAGGGTTTGTACATGGCTTCATTGTATTTTGCATGTGCAAACGGGTCGCAAACCCGTTTGCGCATGCCAAATAGGGTTGCACATCTAGCTCCTGGTGCCTTAAAAAGTCTAAACTAAAAATATGAGTATCAAGGTGTATCAGTATAAATTTCAAGGTTACATTTGAATAAAATTCAAGGCCATTCCTCAACATATTATCAAATATAGTGTTAAGTTTAAACAAACCTCGTGTTCGAAATCCTCTGTAATGTGTTAGTCAGACTGTTATCATAAGGACATACCTAAGTGTGTAAGTAATTTGCGATGCAAGATCTTCCCTGTGTGTTGCCCTGTTGAAGTTCAATGAATCCCACCCCAGCTGAAGCAGTTAATGCAGTCAAAAGAGTTGCAGAATGAATAGAGTTTATACAACTATAATTATCAAGCATATGGAAAGCTGTAGGGCTTGCGCTAGGGTGTGTTTTGAGGGGTATACATGAAATGTGTGCCTAACAATGCATTTATGCGTGGAGGACAGATTTGCATAAGTGATTGTAGGTTTGCTCTCAGTGTGAGACAGAGACGGGTATAGAATCATACCTGCTACAACATTGATGTTGTTAGAAAGAGGCAGCTGATAGCTGATGGGGAGGCACTGTGGAAAGGATAGCCTCCGTGAGGAAGGTGTGATCGGATGCAGAAGGCACTCCAGGATGAATTTGGGCTAGCTGAATCCTGTCACACTTCTCCTTTGCCCGCCTTCTCGCATCTTCACACTTCTTTTAAATATCACCCATGATGCTGACGGCCTCTCCCAATGCAATGATAGAGTCTGTCACCTCCTGATCTGAAAGCTGAAGAAGAAAAAAACAGACCCTATGGTGCGTGCAATCATTTATATTGTTGAAAGAGAATAGATCTCAGATATGTAACATTGGTTTCAGGGGTATTCAGTTCTCCTACTCCTGGGTTAAGCACTCCATGAGAGGGCATGTATTTTCAGCTGTCTCCCTTTATTCTTTCCCCCGGTCAACCTACTTGTTGTTTTCACTCTCCCATGCGCTTATCGCCTGCTCCCTCCATGTTTTATTTGTCACTGTGGTGTTGCTTTCTCGCCCATGTGCTTCTTCCTCACTTGCTTCTTGTTGCTCCTTGTCACCCACTGCTTTTCCCCCCCCACGTGCAACATATGTGTTGCTTCCATACCCTGTCCTCCATGTTGTTGGCATCTGTGGTTAAGATTACCAGGTTGGGGTAGCCAAAGAACACATCTCTGTTTATAGATTTGGGGTAATAGCCACCAAAAGAAACTCTCCCGGATTGAGGGAACAGACTAGAATTAGTGTGTCGTAATTGTGTTGAAACAGAAGCTAGTGGTCTATTATGTAAGACACCAACTGACCCAGTTGGAATCAAGCCCAAAGGATGATGCTCAGGATAGCAGCATAAAAGGGAAGAAAATGAGAGAACAAAAGTCATAAGTACCTTTTTATTATGGCCTGGATAGCAGAGAATACATGGAGAACTTATTTTAGAATTTACCGTATTCCCCTGAATCCATAGCAATTCTTTCGCGGATGCTTCTTACTTCGACATCAAACTCTGCAAGAGGAATTTGAGCTTGAGTTTCCTGGATTCTGGGAGAAAGGTGAGCCCTGTAATGGGTCATAAATCAGCTCAATATACTCATGTTCTGTATGGACTGAGAAGTGATTTTGACCACTTGGTTAAAAATCCGAAGTCCTGAAGAGTGAGACTGACTGTGAGAAGTGGCATGGATCGACCAATCATCCAAGAAAGTATACATTATCACGCCCTGAGCATGCAGAAGATCTTCGATGGGTCCAAACAACTTGGTAAATATTCTGGAAGAGTTCTTGAGTCTACAGGGTAGTACCTGGAACCTCCAATGCCAGTTGCCTACTACAAACCAGTGACATCTCTGATGAGGAAGAACTATTGGCATATATCATTAAGTGTCCTGAGATCAATTTTTGCCAGATAATTCACCTTGGAGACTGGAGGAATCAGCTGTAGTGTTAGTTCATTTTGAAATGTATCTTGAGTATGAACCTATTCATCAATATCAAGTCTTTCATCATGCAGTAGTCATCAGAGGGTTTCTGTAAAGGAAAAAGCTTGGACTAACATCCAATACCCCTCTCCTGAGGGGCGACAAGAAGTATCACATTCTTCATTTCTAACATGCAAATACTGCACTAAAGAGACTCTCTATTTATCTGGTCCTCTGGCCATGAGGTTTGCACAAAATGAGGATGTGGGAACTCCAGGGACATTTATATATAGTAGTCCTGTGAAATGATCTGTTGGACCCACTTGTCTGAAATAAAGTTGTTCCAACCCTGAAAAAGACTAAGGTGACCTCCTGTGAGTTTCCCGGCATAATCAGGAACTCTGTTTCCTTTGTTTTCTGACTGCCAAGATTAAGGACCAGACTGGGCTCCCTTTTGTTGGAAATTGCACCTGTTCTGGTAGAAGTCTGATCTCCTCTTTTTATAATATTCACATCCCCTTGTATCCTTTACCCAGGACTTCGTTTTTTAGAGAAACTGCTTAGTGTGCTTTTGGCTCTTGAAAGAGTTGAGTAACACCTGTTCTAGTTCTTCACCAAATAGTATGATGCCTGAGAAAGGGATTCTCATGAGACATTTCCATTCTGCTTAACATTTGAGAAAAGTCCTAAAACTCATGGATCCAGGTGGAAAGGGGCTGACAACAATTCACTAAGAATTGTGAGGCATAAACTGCATACATCTTAGTCCTTAAAGCTAGAATTATACCAAGCTGAGATCTTTTGAGGGCTCCCTCCACCTCTTATCTACTGGATTTGATAATAGTCCCCCTCCAGTGAGGGTTTCAGATAAAGATTTCATTGTGACCTATAGGACTGCTCAAACACAGGTGTAGAATGGGATCCTCTATATATCCTTAACCCCTCGTAGATATCTCGCTAGGTTAGGCACGGGAAGGAGCATCTTCCTCGAATGCTTGCCCATGCTTACCCCGTAGAAGCTTCAGGAGTGAAAACACACTGACACTGGGGCAGAAAACACCTTATATACCAATAAGGATCCTGACAATATTGGGCTAAACAGGAGCATGACATTACTATGCAGGTGGAACCAGAGAGCCTCACCTGAAATACTGTATTAAAAAGGTATAGGGGAGCTTTCGGTAGAAAATGAAACAGGAATGTAGACCCAACAAATGTCATACTGATAGGCAAATGAGAGACACCTAGCTCTCTTCAAAGGCAAATGGGGTGACGACTCTGTAATTCTAAAAGAGGAAGGTCGTGAACGTTTAGGATCCCAGCGCTCAAGCAGCTGTGTTATTTCTCAATGTAATCACCCAAGAACATAAAATGAGAAGTTTTCCCACAAGCCTCTCTTCCTCCGCTGCATCTGAAACCAAGCCACCATGGGATAGAAGCCCGGTGCTTGAAGAAGCGGTGCCCCTGCAGCTGGGTAACTTAGTAAACAAAGGAGCCACGTGCCAACAGAAGAAAAGTTGGTGCAGGACTTGTTGAGTCTCCCTTCAGCTGCCGAGAACACTCAACCAGAGGTGGGTGAGGAAACTCACAGTGAGAGCCCCCACCTGCCTCAAGCACTAAGGGGAGTGACATGGTACGCTAACAGGAGCTGAGAACAAACACAATAATACCGCAGCGGTAAAAATGGCACCACCAAAGGGTATAACCCAAAATAAATTTAGAATGAAAAGGATTTACCATTAAAGGGGCCCCAGCACCCACAAAAGACCGAGTTTGCCAACACCAGCCTTCTAAAAGACAGCCCTCATCAGGAGCAAAAAAGGTCTCAAAAAGGAACAAGATGTGTTGTGGCATGTAAGTGGATTTATGAGTAGCTCCTGTACCCAAGTATAGAAATAGAAGAAAGCTTGAAAACTCTGGAAGGGAGGTAGAGAGTGGGTACGTCCACTCCTACAGTAAGGAGTGGGATGAGGAAGGCGAGGAGGAGGTGGTTATACAGAGATTCGATAAGAGCAGACGCTAAAGACATGACTGTGCCACTGAAGACACGCAAAAAGAATTTACTCACATGGGCTGTCACACGAGTGCCTCATGTTTGAGAAGCTGAAAATAAAATAAGCTATTAGAAATCACAGCAAAGCCACAGCGGCCTTTTCCTCATCTGGAAACCGGCGCCCATGGAATAATAACCAGCTAAATCTCTGAATCAATATTTGTGCGGACATGGTACGTTTAATGAAAGTGTAATGAAAAAGCCGTGTTCACTTACAAATGTGGGTCATACCGCCAGTGATGTATGGAAGGCGTTTCCTCCGAGTGCGGAGTCATTTTTCAGCGGGTACTTTCCGTTCAGGGTGGTGGAGCATTTGCCAAAGCAATTGCTTTCTTTTGCTGAATATTGTAGAGTCAAATGCCAAGTAAACGGCGAGAGCGTATGCTATGGTAACTGAAAACAAATCAATTCTCGGGTGAGTGGGTGGGTGTTTGGCTGGCAGTGTGTGCGTGCCTTTGTCGTGTGCATGCATGTGTCGGTGCGTGCCTTCTGCCTGTGTGCATGGAAGCAAGTGAGTGCATGTGAATGCCTTCTTCCTATGTGTATGTATGAGTTTTTGTTTGTTGATTTTGATGCCTTGTGCTAGTAATTATGCATGTATGTGTTAGTGGCTACTTCCTGTGTATAAATGTGTGTTGCATGCTTATGTGTATGGGTGTGAGTATGTATTTTCATACCTCATATCTGTATGCTAGCCTATGCGTATGAATACCTCGTGCCTTTGTGTCTGATGGTGTATGTGTATCATGTAACATGCATGATTGTACGTGTGTTTGTGTATATGTGTGTGTATATGAGTTGATGTTTCTGGGTGTAGGTCTGTTGGAACCAATGAATACCACGACCTAATAACTTCATATTTTTCGCTAAATGGGGTAGAGTCAGAATAAATGTAGCAGGGTTCCTGTGAATATATATTGGGTCATAAAGACTGATTTATAGGGCAGCTGATTGCTCAGGAAAAAGCCACAATTCAGCAGAAATGTTTAATGAATTATGCCCTTCGAGGCACATATAATTTTTTATATCACTGCCTGGGAAATCACTCTATTAGTCTTTCCATAGGGCAGCAGTGTGTTGTATTTGTCACGGCAGGATCTACATTTACGTTAGTCAGCACAGAAATAACATGCAGGTCCCCTATTACCACTGTTTTAGAATGAAATGTCATTGGAAATGACTTCGTTGCAGGAAGTGGGTTGTCACTACCTTTTGTGGTGCACGCTACATTTAGCAAGCGGGCCAGGGAGGCAAAGCCAGACGGGGAGGGGCCCGCGACAAACCCCTACCAGGGGGCGGGGTGCTTAGCGGGAGGCAGGTGGTCAACAGGCCCGCAAAAATGAAGAGAAAGCAAAAGACACACAATTGATGTACGGAATGCAGAACAAATCAAAACATTCACCCCCAGTCAAGAGATCTGGGTTAAATCCATAACTATTTTGCTCACCATGCCACCCCAGTTTAGACCTGGCCATATGCAAATCAGTCTTGACCCTGTGCCTCATGGAAACAGTCCAGCCCGAACTGCCAAGCCAGGTCCTCCCTGGACCGGAAACAAGTATCCTAGGACCGGTTTCGGGGTTTCACCCCTCTTCAGCCAGGATAGCTTGATTCCAGTGGCACAGTGAGCACAGGACCCACGTCTGGTCATACCTGGTGCACTTAAAGCGAGAAAGCAAAAGACACACAATTGATGGACGGAATGCTGAACAAATCAAAACATTCACCCGCAGTCAAGAGATCTGGGTTAAATCCATCATTCTTTTGCTCACCATGCCACCACAGTTTAGACCTGGCCATATACAAATCAGTCTTGACCCTGTGCCTCATGGGATCAGCCCAGCCCGAACTGCCAAGCCAGGTCCCCCCTGGACCGGAAACAAGCATCCTAGGACCGGTTTTGGGGTTTCTCCCCTCTTCAGTCAGGAAAGCTTGATTCCAGAGGCACAGTGAGCCCAGGACCCACGTCTGGTCATGGTGAGCAAAAAAACGATGTATTTAGGCCCAGATCTCTGTACTGGGGTGAATGTATGACATTGTTCTGCATTCTGTCCATCAATTGTTCTTTTTGCATTTGTCACCCCGAGTGGGACGGGTATGCCCAGACGTGGGTCCCGTGCTCTCTATACCATTGGAGTCAAGCTAGCCTGGCTGATGAGGGGTGAAACCCCAAAACCAATCCTAGGATGCTTGTTTCCAGTCCAGGGAGGACCTGGCCTGGCCATTCGGGCTGGACTGTTCCCATGAGGCACAGTGTCAAGACTGATTTGCTTATGGCTGGGTTCAACCTGGAATGGCATGGTGAGCAAAAAAACGATGGATTTAGGCTCAGATCTCTGTACTGGGGTGAATGTATGACATTGTTCTGCTTTCTGTCCATCAATTGTTCTTTTTGCATTAATCGCGAAAATGAAGAAGCGCCATTGGGTCGTGACATTCAAAGCGCCCAATGGCATGGGGGCCACCTGGGGGGGCAGCAGGATTTAAGGACGGAATGAGCCCCCCGGGTAATAGTTGCCTTTGCCAATTGACCCACCCACCCACCCCTGGAAGTGGGCATCGCAGCCGCAGGAAGGTGCACAGGCAAGGCGGAGACAGCACAAAAGTTGGCAGAAAGAGTGCAATAGCCAAGGGGAGCAGCTCTAACCTATGCCTTTGGGATACCTTATGGAGTGGCACAGGTGGGGGAGCATGCTCCAGGTCAGCATGGGGTCAGCAGAGGGCAGACACGGCACTTGCAGCCCGGGTCAGGCAGAAGGGTCACCCAGGTCAAGGACTTTCGGCAGGAGGTGTAGCCTAGAGGCCGCAGGAGTGCTAGACTGGCTGAGGAAAGAGGGCATTCGCTCGGTACGCTGTCAAAAAGTGGTGCTGTCTAGGTTCAGGTCAGGACTGCAATGATCAAAACAATGGACAAACATGATTGATTGAATTGTGTGTTGGTTAAATATATGTCAATAAAGCTGCGGCCTTTTTGCACCATAAGTGATTGGCGTTATTTGTGATCATGGGAGGCAAAGGGGTGCTAATGTTGGCCGGGAGCTCAGAAGTCTCGCCCACCTGGGAGAGGTTAAAGAAAAGCACCCTGACTCATTATGGCCCCACCTTCATCCACGCTCTTTATATACTTTGCTGTATTGGCTTCTTTTGCAATCTAGTTTGGGTTTGAAAAAATGCTAATTTATATTAACTAGGGGTGTATGAAGATGCAAAGTTTTTGGCTCGAAAATTTACAGTAATTGTGAAGAGTACTATAAGCAGCTGGAGAAGTTTTCTGAATGTGTTTTTTTGCTTTAAAATTGGGACTTTGACACCTCTTTTTATTTGTTTTGAAAACATATTGTCAACCTCTATCCACCATCAAAGGCACGAGTAAGACAGTTTTAAAATCAATTCTGGAGTAAAAGGAACATTGATTTTCAGTGCCATTCACAAGAAAGTATTGTAATTTGTTTATACAAATTCTGTGAGGGTATGGGAAAAGTGGGAAGCTCTGTGAACTACTGGTAAGCGGATAACCAGCATCCAAGCAAGTCTTTGTTTGCATAACAACAACTTGGAAAACCTCTTGCAGGTTTGCCTGTATTCCTTCCTCTGTTTTTGCACATGATGTAGTCGGATAAAGCCTGCTTTGTACATTCTGGGAAAGATCTTTTGTTTCATGAACATTGAGGCAAACAGAAAAGGCTGAAATGGGGTAAAAATATTTAGGACCTGATTTAAGTGTTGGTGGGGAGGGAACTCCGTCTCTCGCAGCAGCGCCACGATGTAAGGGCTGTCAGAGATTTGGCTGTATGTTGGCTCACCTAATTTAGATGGGAAGACATATAGCCATTTTTCAATGCAGGAAAGAAACTGGCTGAAAAGGGCACCGAAAAGTGCTCAATGCTCTCTTTGCCATGGGACGAAACTTCAATGGCGAGGAGTTCATTTTTTTTTTCCAAAACAAATATCCCGCTTTGGGAAAGTTACAATATATTGGCAGGAACCGGCTTAACTTTGGTTCCTGTCAATGCTTGAAATGTTTGCCAGGCTGAGGGATATTTAAAAATTTGGCAGGCGGCACCCCCGTCAGGCCGTGGTGTACTTTACCCCCTTATCCTTGAGGATGACGGCCTGGCCTCCAAGATCAAAATCAGTCCCTTAGTTGTTAATGGCATCAGCTGTGTAACCCTTTGTAACCTTGTAAAGTTTCCAAATTCCCTCAAACTTTTGCATTCTTACTTGATTGCCTTCTCTGATCCTGGCCTTATATTTGTCTGGTTTAGATTTACAGTGATAATTTAAACCATTGAATTTGCCAATGCTTGTCAGCAGCAGCCAGTTGATAGGATGAGAATTATGTGCTATAAGAAATGAACAGTAACAGCATCTCAGCAGCAGGATGAGAAGGATTAACTGGCCATGCTGAAAGGAAGGGGGGAGCAGGTTAGCAGGATGATAATGAGTACTGGACATGATAAACACTAGCAGCAGACCGGATGCAGTCACAAAAGGGTCAGTTAAACTCTAGCAGCAGCCTGCTGGCAGGCTGATAGAAATCTGACAGATGTGTTGCATACATGGGCAATACCACGGCTGCTGCAGAAAAAGAGGCTGCAGGTGCACACTGCACCACATGTGTCACATGACAATGACTTAACATTAGTGGAAGACTTGGAAGCCTGACCACAAGACAGCTGGCCACAGTCTGGTGAGGGTGAGCAGCCACGTTGAGGACAGGTTGTCCTTCTCTGCAAATGGACAATCTAAAAGTGTGGCACTCATAAAGTCAGGCCCACACCCAAGTACTGACCAAAACAAAAGGGCTATTGGAGAGCAACTCACAAGTAAGTATTGGCAAAGCCAATTGCTCTTGCTTTTTGTAAGAGGAAGTGTTTCTCATTTGGCGAATTTGTGTGTTAGCTCAGATGTTTTAGAATAGATCGAACATTCCATAATGTAGCAACATGTTTGGCTGCACATAAGAGGCGCTGCAAGTTGGGCCGCACAGCAGAAAAAAGCGCATTAACAGAGTTAAGCTGAACACACAATGAAGAGTTTTATGATAGGGGCTCCCAAGATGCTTTTTCTGGTGAAAATAGTGAACTTCAAAGACATACACAGCCAAACATTTCATAGCAAATAGTTTTCAAAAATAACTATTACTTTTTGAAGCAGATTTAAGAAGTGAGCAGAAAACAAGCAGTAAATCAACAATATGTTGTTAGCGTGACAGCAACACAAAGTAAATGAAGGTGCACGGGCAATAGGGCGATAGTAATGTACCTTTATGGCAGACTAATGCAGCCAGATAGCAGCACTTTGGAAGCAAGACACCAGGAATCAGCAATTTGAATGTTGCTTGCTCAGCAAAGTAAATACATCAAAGAACACACTGGCTTTATATTACAAGCTACGTGTCATGTTGCATACACCGTCAACAAAAGGACTATTTCAGTCATCCTTGAAATGCCACTGCCTTGATAAACAGCTCGTCCAAGCTGGGACAAACCATGAAAAATAGGTGAAAGCTAATGACTGAAGTGGGGTCACCCAAAGCCCACTTCTCCCTGTACTCCTTCTTATTGCACTTTTTTGAATGATTGGCGGAATGAGGCTATCTGTAGCCTTAACTAAAGATGATTGCTTTGTTTTGGGAATACACGTGTAACACAAATAATTTAATGTGTGATGGATAATTGAGTGTAATTTTAAATATAGAATACCCCTCGTTAGTGCCAGTGTAAGCACTCTGTCTGAGATGGAATTATACACAAAAAATGCAATCGCTTTGATTAGAGAGAAATCCTCCTGTGAGCCAGGTACCAAAGTCACCCATGACAAAAACATGTCTTTAGCTATACCTGAAAACACACAAAAACTTTTTTCCAGTGAAAATTGTAATGGTTAGCAGTCCTGTGTTCCGGCTCGTTTGCCGGAACTGTAAACACGTCATCCACAGGTCAGGCGTGGCCTGCAGGGTTAAATGAGAGGGGAGAGCCCGCACGTGAGTTATCTCCCGGTGCCACTACTCAACTGTGTGTGTGTCGACATTTATGCCGCGCTGCACCCTATTAGGCCTCACCTGGCCACTGTCTCACAAAAATCTACATTTTACCTGAATTCCTTGCTGATCCTTCACCATCTGCACAATTGCAATGCATATATCCCATACATTTATTTCCCATTTGTCTGAAATACTTCCCCATGCTATAGTTAACAAATACATTCTTACTATCTACTGCCTCCTTTCTTACCTGCCAACATTTGGAATGCTTAGAAAAATTATGAATGTTTGAAAGTGGGATGAACACCCATATTAAAAAACAAACTTTTAAACCTGTGCCTGTTTGGTTAAGGAATTTAGTTAACATGCACCTTCCCAGCTGCAGCTTTGTAAACATAGTGAGACATGTATTATGTCATTCACTATGTTCATCTCTAAATAACAGTTTTTCAGTACAATGCAAACTCCAAATCATTGTATTTTACCATGTGTTCTAATTGAATCAGTGCTTTTTGGAAAGCATACAGCAAAGGAAATCAAAAAAGTAATTAAATGTAGGAGTTTTCACCCAATCACAGAATCTCATTCTGCATCTGTAGTCTGTCACCATATACATTCTGAACATAGTAGCCAGCCCACTAATTGCAGGATGATGCAATTGGATCTGAATGCATGCACCCCTCCCCTCCACCATCAAATACACTACATTAGTAGTAAATATAGCAATTAGTAATATATGTTAAAGGTTTAGCTTCGGTGGCTCTGTGCAGTGATTTCTTGAGGCAAAACACCATGCACATGCTATATAAATGTAGTATCATGGCATGTGGCTCTGGAAAACGAAGCATCAATGCCATGCAGGGTAAATGAACACACTTTCCAGTTTCGTTGTAGATGGAGGAAATAGTTCTTCTTTTCACCTGTTTCAGGTGTAACATTTCCAGACCATTTCTTTGTTTACAATATCAGATCCAAAATGTACTTTTACATTTCTCCACCGAAAGATATGTAATTCTGAGCAATGGGATGCTTTTGGCAAAAATAAAGCTTAGCCCAATCCATGACGGCAATCTCCAGGTTAGCAATGATTAACACAACCTTAAATTGAGCAGTGGCAAACACAGTGGATGTGTTCATCACATGCAAAAAACTATGGGGCAGATTTACAATAACTGGCGCATCCCTGCATATCAGCAGGGATGCACCAGTTATTGTGCGTCACGGCTCTGCCACCATGGATGCGCCGCATTTACAATGCGGCGCACCATGGGGCAAAAATGGACAGATGCATGACGCATCTGCTGCCGTAAAGGCGGCGCATTGCTGGAGTTGCGTCGCAGGTGCGACACAGCTCCAGCAAGGCTCGCGGGTGCCCTATCTTTAAAATGCTGCTTCAATCCTTACGCCTGCTTCAAGCAGGCGCAGGGTTTTGATGCAGCATGGCCTTTAAAGTGGCTGAGTGAAATCTTGTAGATTTCACTGAGCCACTTTTAGGAGGCATTCCCACGCCAGAACGCCTACATGTGGCGCAGGGCTAAACAACGTGACACATCTCCCAGATGCGTCACGTTGTAAGTACCCCACACCATGGTGCTGGCTTTGCGCCGCCGCTGCATCAGAAAAGTGACGCAACGGCGGCGTAAAAGAGGCGCAAGGGGCTTGTAAATCTGCCCCTTTGAGTTTAGAAAGCAGCAACCGTAGAGAAATGCCCTCAGAAATTCTCAAGGAATGGCAAGCTGTGTGGCAGGAAAGTGTAGGTAGTACTTGATTATGAGGTATGGGTTTATCAGGAGTCAACTAAGCAAACAAATAAGGCGCCACTGGGGGCTTGGGTTTGTGCATCCTACTGTGCTTGAATAAAACTGAGGAACCAATGATTCGTAATAAATTCAGCCTGACATTGACCTAGCTGTAGTACAATGTCATCTGAGGGTTCAGGCATCAGCGATGGGCTTGTAATATGTCGGGCACTAAGAGTTGATCAGATGCAAGACCCAGTGAGGGACGAACCCAATACTGTGTTTGAGCATGGTAATACCAAAAGATCAAGCACACTAGGCTAGAGTACTCTGCACATAGTGTTAAGAGATGAGAATTGGGATGTCCATATGGCTATAGAATCAAGAACTGTGGTGAGCAAAAAGACTACGTATCACCGTTAGTATTAGAAAAAATGTATTGCACTCTAACTTTAGGCGTCACTCGATAAGACGAATAATAACACCAAATGTGAAAGTTGCAACTATGATAGTTCCAAAGTCTATGCCTAGTTTTTTTATCATTGTAATCCATGTACTGGTTATTGTGTGCACTGGGAATCCAAGTACAGGGCTTTGTTAAAGGCAAAGGCAGTTGAACCAACCCACACACAAAATACTGAAATGACAGGAAGTAATCCCCAAACCAGATAGAGGTCACTGTTATAACAGAACTGAATTTAAAGTAAGTATTTGATTGGTAACTATAGGTGCAAGATGGTCTGACTTTGAAAAGTAGTTCAGGGAACCACTGATTGGAAGGTTCAGGATGGACACTGTATGGCAATTGGGTAGGAGCTGCACGGTGGATATTAGAGAGAAGCCACTGCGTGGGGATCAGGCATCTAACTACCAAGTGTAGGTATGACAGGAACCACAAGTAGAATGAGGAATAGAATTGTACAATGGCAGCAGATACAAAGATTTACAACCAACTTCTCGGTTCACCTAGTGCAAAGACGCCCAACGTTGTCTAGAAACATATTTTAAATGAGCCTCCTTCTGAATGTGACCAAAAGACACACAAATGATGGACGGAATGTGGAACAAATCAAACATTTACCCCAGTCAAGAGATCTGGGTTAAATCTATTGTTCTTTTGCCCATCATGCCACCCCAGTTTAGACCCATTCATATGCAAATCAGTCTTGACCCTGCTCCTCATGGGCACCGTCCAGCCCAAACTGCCAAACCAGGTCCTCCCTGGACCAGAAGCAAGCATGCTGGGACCGGTTTCAGGGTATCACCCCTCATCAGCCAGGCTAGCTTGAATCCAGTGGCACAGTGAGCACGAAAACCAACGTCTGGGCATACCTGGTGCACTTAGGACGAGAAAGCGAAATAAATGCAAATGTTGGACTGAACACAGAACAAATCAATCATTCAACCCCAGTCAAGAGATCTGGGTTGAATCCATCATTCTTTTGCTCACCATGCCACCCTAGTTTAGACCCAGACATATTCAAATAAGTCTTGACCCTGCTTCTGATGGGAACAGTCCAGCCCGAACTGCCAAGCCAGGTCCTCCCTGGACCAGAAACAAGCTTCCTGGGACCGGTTTCGGAGTATCACTCCTCATCAAGAAAACAAAATAAAAAGAAAGCAGAGTTAATCACACATGCCATGGGCAGATGCTCCATTCACTAGCCAAAGCCGGAATGGACCGCAGATCTGAATGTAACAAAGCAAAACATTTAAAACATCTATACGGAAGTAAGAACAATGGTCAAGTGAAGGACTGTTGATTCTTCAGGGACATTGTCAGTTTTGTGGCCTGAAGATTCAATAGTTTTTTCCATGGCACCAGCTGGACATAACGTTAGTTGAATGACTCAATGTAGATCAGTTTTATGGCTAATAGCAACCCAGTTGTTGTAGAAAACACTAATTGTGTTAAGGTGGGCAGTGGAGATGAAAATCAATCAGCTGAAGAATGTTTTGTGTATTAGTATTAGTGAATGTTTGTTGCTGTTTTTGTACCTTTCCGAAAAGATACGGGCACACCCATTTTTTGGAGTATTAGAACGTTGAGCTCACCATTGAAGATAAATAAGTGGCAGAGGCTTAAAATGAACTATTCTCAAATTGGCCAGCAAATCAGAACGCTCCCTTTGCAGTAAGTACTGCCATAAGTCCACTTAGACAACATCCGAATACCTCACTTCCTATGGTGTGCTCAGGCTGAATGGTCCATAAAATCTCCCTTTCCAATACATTGCTCGCCTTGGCATCACAGTCATACATTGAGTCCATCTGGATCTGGAGCTGTCACTCCTTAGCCCCTCAGTGCTTCTCAACCTCTCTCTCCATGTGGGTACCAAGGCACTACTCTGTCCTTTCTGTTTTTATTTGAATCATATAGTCCTGTATTGTTTCCTCTAGCTCTGTTCTCTGACTCAGGTAGAGGGCCTTTAACAATCGGTATAACCAGGGCCGGACAGGGAATGCAAACTAGCCCTGGCAATTAAGTCCGACTAGCCCTGTGGGTGGAGGGTCGTGCTGGTGGGAAACCCTGCCGCCCCTTTTGTTATAGGGGGCTAATGTTGCAGCACTGCTGTAAAACCAGCCCGAGTAACAAAAACGCCCCCACTAGTCCAAAACCTGCTTTGACTTTTCTGGCTCAATAGGAAAATAACCCGTGCCTGCTACTGCCAGTCTGGTCCTGGCTATAACTCCTGGCACAGGGGTACAATTTTGTGTTTGTGGAATGTCTCAAATTCTTAACTGTGTTTGAGGTTGTCATTTAAAGCTTAGTGTCAATTGGAATGAATCCTTTTCTTTAAGTGATGAGGGTGGCTGATCATTCCCGTGCATGAATTGTTGGTTGAGAATATTTAAAATGAATATATTACTGAGATAATATGAGTCTACTTCTGCCATCCAAAGATCACTAGATTGTGCAAACATCTCTTAATTTGGCTCATCATGTTAGCTGTTAGATTCTGTACCATCTTGAGTTAAACAATAGGCTTATCAAATTCATGGTAATCTCTTTTAGCATCTGTAACTAACATCGCAAGCTATTGTGGGACTACGGTGTTCAGGCAAATATGTCTATATTTGTTTGATTTCTTAAATAGAATCTCTTAGGTAATTTATTAGTCCTGGGTACAGGTAGTAGAATACAAGCAAGAGAAGAGAACAGAGGATAAGACAAAATGTGGTTGATGGAAAAAAGAGGCTGACATGGGAACTGTGATGAGGAGAAGGAAAAATATAAGGCAGAAGACTAGAGACCGGAATGAGGAAGAACGCGGGATATGGGCGGATCGCTCTGTGAAAGAGAAAAAAGCAATCTATGTCACCCTTGAAAAAAAAGATGGCAGGGAATTTATTTGACTTGAAGGGTATTCATCAGGATGGAATAAACCTTGCGATGAATACCTTTCAATTGAATGAACATCCTCAGGAATTACCTTCATATCTATAGAAATATTTGAGGCAACTGAGCTATAGAGTTTCTCAAGTACGGATTTATTTATATTTGTTTTTTTCCAGAATCACATACTGCCTTTTGCTCCACTCAGAAGCTGTTCTCTGCCCACTGCCTGCTTTTCGATTCCCTGTTCTGTTCCTCATTTTGTCTTCTTTGCCACTTCTTCCAATAATACAAGTCGATCCTGACCTCTTTACAACTCTTCCATTGCTTCTGTAATCTCAGTAGTAAACACCGCAACGTAAAAATGTCAGTGTCACTGTTGACATCCTTAAGTGATACTAGCCCAATATATGTCAGAAAAACAGTCCAGCACTGTGAAGGGCAGCCATGTTTTGTTACTCACCTCACCAGAGCACCGTCTCTGCTTGCAGGCTGTATTGCTAACTGTTCACTGTTATGCTCTTCATGTTTCTTCTGACAACCGATTTTGTAATGTTCTTATGTGCGTCTTGTTTTGTTCCCCTTTCACTGATTTAGAAAGCCGACCTGGCTGTCGCTCCTCTGACCATCACCCACATCCGTGAAAAGGCTATTGATTTCTCCAAGCCCTTCATGACTCTGGGCATCAGCATCCTCTACCGAAAGCCCAATGGGACCAACCCAAGCGTCTTCTCCTTCCTCAACCCCCTGTCACCAGATATCTGGATGTACATTCTCTTGGCCTACTTGGGGGTCAGCTGCGTGATGTTTGTCATCGCCAGGTAAGGCATGTTGTGGTGTCTAAATTAAACCCAAATAAAAAAGAGAATGCACAAAAATAATTTTCATCATGAATTTTTGGAAACCACTGTTTTGAAAACCTCTCGTCTTCATATGCAAATAATAGAAAAAACTGGGATTCTTTAACTCAAGATTATGTCCATTGGAGGACCATGGACAAGTACCATACACTTGGAAAATAGACCCTCACTACAGGAGATTTAACTCTAATCAAGAGAAAGAGTTGGCCTAACCCTCATAAGAGTGTCAAAGAGTTTCCCAATAACATTTAAAAGGTATTAGAAAAGCAGGAAAGAGTGAGTTGAGCCTGAGATTCATATCAACTATAATGCGTGTTGGACCTGGCCCTTTCCAAAGGGTCATCCCCATCCCTTTTGCCTTCTTCCTCCTACTTTTTCAGAATTCGTTTTTGTTGACCTTAGGACTCGGAGCACTTTACCACTGCTAACCAGTAAAAAGTGCATGCGCTCTCTTCTCTAAACATGGTAATATTGTCTCATACCCAATTGCCATATTTAATTTACTTATATGTCCCTTGTAGAGTGCTCTACATTTTACCAGGGCTTGCAAATTCAATGTTACTAGTGGGCCTGCAGCACTGATTGTGCCACCCACTTTAGTAGCCCTTTAAACATGTCTTAGGCCTGCCATTGCAGAGCCTGTGTGTGCAGTTTAAACTGTCATTTTCTACCTGCACAATAAACCTTTTGCGAGGCCTAAACCTTCCTTTTTAACACATATGAGATACCCCTGGGGAACACCCAGGGTGTAATGTATTTAAAAAGTAGGACATATATTTTTAAATTTTACATGTCCTGGTAGGCAAAAACTCTTACATTCATTTTTCACTACTGCAAGGCCTATATTGCCCATAGGGTAACATTGGTTTTACCTTATTACATTTTATATGCATATTTTCCAAATTCGAAGATTTAAACGTTTAGTTTCTCTGCAATTACAATTTAAAATCATAACTTATGGTGAAGTTGGATTTTTAGTTACAATTCTGAGAATGCCACTTTTAGAAAGTTGGCATTTTTTTGCCTTATCCATTTGGTGCCTGCAGCCTGTCTCTGGCCACAAGACTGTGTGTAGTTGGCAGTTGGGATTTGTGTATTCCTCCTAGACAACCACACACAATGGAAGCTCAGATGTGCCTTAATGGGCCTTTACTGGTAGGGAAGGAAGGAAGGTTCTGAGCCCAGCCTCACTTACACCTGAATAGGATGTACCCTGTCCCCACACAAAGAGCTGCATACCCCAGTAGTTAGTCTTGAGCAATGGCAGGGAAGTCAGGGCATCTGTGCACCTCAACGGCATGCATCTAGAAGCTTTTCCACACTTCAAAGTCCAACTCTGGACATAAGAAGGACCTGAAACTCTACCACTTCAGTACACTTCTGGACCAGTGAATATTCAGCGAGGTAAAAGGACCGTGGTGTAGAAGTTCCACATCCCGGGACTGGAGCATTGCTTTGGCTGCGTGGCGCATCTTTGACCCGGATCCACGCAACACTATTCAACCAGAATTTAAGGTTACACATTGCCTCTAAGTTAAGCCTGGCTGCCCTGTTCCAAGCTACCAGGGGGTTGAGCACAGGTTAATTTGGGGGTTTGTTTTTGCCTTACCCTGACAAGGATTCTGGTTGCTGCTTGACCAGGGTTTACACCCCAGTCAACCAACAACCCAATTTCTTGCTATGTGGATTTTGATGCCTGCCACACATTCGTTATCTGCATGGCCCGCTATTTTGCAGGCATTTCCTCCAGTAAATATCAGCAGGTTTGATCTACTGGACCTGTATTTCATGGCACCATGTGTTTACTGAGTGTTATAAAATACACAAAATTCTTAATTTTGATGTTTACTGTGACAGGAGTTACTACTTATATTGGAATTCTATGGGCTATTAGTAGCGAGGGACTACATATTAAAATATAAATATTCTGCATTAACATCATTATGTGTTTTAGAGGATGCTATCTGAGGCATAGGTGCACTATTCACAAAGCCAGTGCTGTTTAGCATCCATTCGGCATAATCTTGAGTTCAAATAATACTGACAAGTTGGTTTAGGCAAAATCATAGAGTAAGGTTGGGTGGAAGGAGGCAAGGAAGCTATCCAGTTTTATAAACATCTCACATTAGAACATTGTATAGAGTAATAATTCTTGATTTGTTTGGGCATCTTTAGAGTCTAGACTACTAAGTGTGAAGGAAAAGTATTTTACACACCTCTTTGTTTTTTTAATTGGGCCTCTTGGCGTTATTTTGTTGTTGTTATATTTTTATTGTACATATACAATGATATATATTTGTCCTCAATTTCTATTCTGTATTTCATTCTGTCAAGATAGTGGGTTCAGTATTGCAATTGTGTGCTATAGTTATAATAAAATCAAACCAGCAGGGGCGGCTCTAGGCTCATGGTGGCCCTGTGCAGGGAGCGCAGGTATAGGGCCCCAGAAGAGGGGGTCCGGGCGGGGCGGAGCTCAAGGTGTTTTAATAAAACGTCCAGAAAAGGCGTTAGATGACCAGTAACATGGTAACAGAAAAACAACGTTTACTTTTTGAGTGCTCATCACTTGGATACTTTGTTTTAGAATCTGGGTCTCTGGAGGGACCCCTTTCAACAAGAAAAACACGTTGCGCGTCCGTAAGAGTTCGGCCACAAAGTAGGATCCCTCCAATCACATAAATCATATTCAGAACACGGGTCTGTAACATGGTCTTGCTCTTTGGCTTCCTTTTCAATACCAGCATCATCCGTCTGTAAACTCTGAACCTCCTTCAGAATGCCAGATGTTGATGGACCGATGAATGATGTTTCAGTTTCTCTGTCTGAGGATCTTTTGTAATAATCCTCATCCTGAGTTGGTAATTGCTGCATGTTTGTATCAATTTCAGAGTCACCTTGTTCATTTTCATTGGTCTGCTCATGAGTATCATTCTGCTCATGGATATCATCATTTTTTTGTTCTTCTTTATGGTCGTCAGCACCTGTTTTACCGAGTGCATCAGCAGTACTCTGGCCAGAGGATTCTCCATCTTTAGGTTTCCCTTGGGTGATAAAGTTCAGGATTGCTCCTTCCTGTGACACTACGAAAGCCTGCTGAGCCACCTTTCTCTTTCGTTTCGAATAACCAGATTTGTGTACTCGAATTCTCTTCATTTTGCTTGCAATGCAGCGGGCGAGGCTAGCAGTGGGTAGGGAAAAAAAGAAGACAATCAGCAGTGGCGGCTGCTGAAAGATTTTGATGTGTCATTTTTATTTTCTTGCAAAAACAACAGTTGATGGACAGAATGCAGAACAATGTCATACATTCACCCCAGTAAAGAGATCTGGGCCTAAATCCATCGTTTTTTTGCTCACCACACCACCCCAGTTCAGACATGGCCATATGCAAATCAGCCTTGACCCTGTGCCTCATGGGAACAGTCCAGCCCGAACTGCCAAGCCATGTCTTCCCTGGACTACACAATGAAGGACCAGCATACCTTAATGAACGAGTGAATTTCCACCAACCTACCAGGAAAATATGTTCCAGAACCATCTCCCTAGCAGCCACCCAATGCAGCCGCGGATAAAACAGTGGAGGCCGCTACTTCTCCCACCTGGCAGTGAAGACCTGAAAACCCTCCCCCTGCACGTCAGAGCCTCACCATCGCTCCAGCAGTTCAGGAAGGACCACAAGACCTCGCTGTTCAACCAACAAGCAGCATGATCCAGCAGCATGAATCCCACACCGCCTCGAGACCCTTATGTGTGAAGCAGCTGAGCTTTACAAACCCTGACTGATTGATAGTAATTACCCTTCCCACTACATGTATGACACATTATGAGGACTAGCCACATATGGAAGGTTTATTTGAAGAGTGTTATAAAACGATAGGGTAGATCATGTGACTTGGCATACAAGGTCTGTTTTCTCAGTCCACTGAGAACAGTAGAGCCTGAAGAATAGTTAATGATCTATTTAGGAAGTGACCTTAGCAGGAAGAGAGTAAGCTACCTTGAAATCATGGCACACAGAGACCTGTCTCAGTACGTCACTAACTGATCCTGAAGACAGCCTACAGGTAACCAAAGACTCGTCCAATTTACCACATTGTCAAAAGACAAAATAAAATATATTTAATTAAGGTTTCTTGTATAGTGCCATATTCCAGCAACCAGTTCTGCTCGCTTTCAGAGCACCTATTAAACAAGGATTAATTACAATGAGTCCTAAGGCTATGAAAAGGCACTAGAGGTTCACTGAAGCAAAATTAATGTGCAAGGAACATCCTGTCAGGAGACAACTTTCAAGCAGACGTACGAATCACTAGCACAGCGTACCAACGACCCCATGGGCCGTGGCATAAGCAAGGAAAATGGCCCCTTTGGCTGCTGCTCAGGAAGTAAAATATAGTAACTATCAGGGTTCAATGGGCCCCTGAGGGTTTTGGGTCTCAGTACCACTGTACTTGCTGAACCAATGGTAACTATGCCCCTAGTATGGACAGAGAAGGCTGCTTCACCAATTGCAAACTGAGGACTAGTTAAACTAGTTTTCTCTGCTAGTCACATGACAAGCACTGGAATGTAAACAAAAGAAATGATCAAGAAGCCAGTCTCCTACCAAGGTCTCTGCAAAAGGGCATTAGATTGAGTTAACATGGGTAGGCACTGCCATCCTATTCCAGGCGTCCATCCATAGGTGCTTGCATTTCATGTCTGCCTCAACACCATATAAACAGACAACCAGATGCCAAGTACATTCGAACACTCGATGTTTTAAAAGATTTGTGCAGGCAGATCCACTCATTAGATCACAAGTATCAGCTTCATACTCTGTTTTCATGATTGTTGATAAGTATTTGTAATCATTTTAATGAATCCTTAACATTACGTCTAACACCTCGTACCCTGCTCTCCTCTTCCCCCCAATACGACCGTGCCTCCCAAGTTACACCTCCAAAAGTCACCATGCCTCCCCTCAGCCACGAGTAAACACCGCCCCTGCACTCCTGACTCACTCTTCCCTCAACATACAGCGCCGATCTGTACCACTCCCTACCCCTGGCGCACGGTGACCACCTCTCCGACCCGCGCCCTCTCAGAGATGAATCGTGAGAGAGAGGCTCTCTCTCACGATTCATCATGCCCTCCCTTCCCATGACCCCCAGAATACCGCCAGCTCGCCACCTCTCATGGCTTACATCCACCCAGACCCAAAGCACACACCATCTACAATAACATCCTCACCCAACCTTCCCCACGCCCCCGGCTCCTCACCCCCACGGGCTGGGATACATTCCTACGCCTGATCTGCTCTCCTCCCCAGGGCTCCCCACACCCTCGTCCAATGGCTCACCTTCCCTCGGGTTCACTCTGCAGTGGCACACGCTGACCTCCTCACTCCCCCTCCCCATGCCCTGACCCTCGGGCTGCTCACCTCGCAGCTGGCACCAAAGGTTGCACACTGGCATGCTATCCTCTGCAAGGCGGCCTTTCTTGCCCAGGGTCTCTAGGCGCGCCGGTGCATTGGCTCGGCCGGTCTTGGTGCTGCTCGCTGCACGCCGGGCACGGGTGCTGCCACCCCTCCTGCCGCCATTGATGCGTGGTGCTTCTGTAAGCCCTTCGCTGCAGGACTCGCGGGCACTGCGCATGTGCGCGCATGCGAGCCTCCGGAGGTGCCAGATCTGGACTATTAAAACAAGCTCGATTCTCCTGGAAAAAAAGTTCTAAACAAGCACAAGACCTCCAGAAGAGCCCGAAACAAGGCCGACCCCACACAAAGACGAGACTGGGTTAGAAAGGAAAAGAGTATAAGAACAACCATTCAGCGTGCATCACATTGGATTTAGCACGCCTCAGTCGTTCATGCGCCAAATCCCTGCCAGGGGCCGCCACGAATATGTATTGTATCCGATTCCTCGTGGTGGCCCCTGGGGTTTGGTGGCCATGTGCAGGTGCACAGCTTGCACATGCCTAAGGCCGCCCCTGAAACCAGGTTTGATACGGCTCTAACTCTTCTCAGTGCTTCACTGCATTACACATGATGTGTATGGTTTGAGAGGGCAGTGCTGGGCCGGTTCTACATCAAGGCCATTGAATGCAGTTGCGTTATGGAACTGCCACAGGGGGTTACAAGAAAGGGGCCGGACTACAACAAATTGCCTCAAAAAAGATCTTCCTATAGATGGGACAGGAGCACCCAAACACCAGACTGTAACTTTCCCTGGGGTTCTGCAACTCATTGCAAAGCAGTTGGGCAAATGGAACAAAAAACTCACTCTTTGATTCATGCCAGGTCCCTGTACCTAGTAAAAACTGGATCATTGTTGTGACTACCAGCTTTTGGATTGTATTTTTCATCCCTCATTTATCTTTCAGTGCTGTGGAAGTGCCACTGTGTTGGGCACCAAATGTGCCTTATTGCCCCATCCATCTCTCTGAGAAGACAGCCTATTGTAGAACCTCCTGGTCAGTGGGGAGGTCAGTCTGTTCTGTTCAGTCTGATGCTCCTACAAATACATGGGGCCATATTACCAACAAAATGCGATAAATATCGCAAAACACGCTTAGCATGTTTTCTGTTATTGCCGTCTATCGCTGGAACACATCGTCCTCTTAGCAGCGTATTATCAACGCTTTGCTAAGAGGCAATGCGAAATCCAGCGATAGCGGTGATTAGCGTGAGAAATCCTGTGATAATGCGAGTGCGCTAATGAAAAGCTTGCTAATAGGCAAGCGTTGACTTAACATATCAATCCACCTCCCTTTTTAAAGGTGGTTAAGTAATGCTTTTTTCATGTGTTAAATAGCTGCGATAAACGGTGCTCAGCGCAACTTTATTCATAGCTTCGCGGATATGGGTCCGCATTGATAATAGTGTGAAGCTGTTTTATCGACATATTTCATTAACTTTTAGTGAGGAACGCCTACTTTGCATGCCATTAGCGATAAATATCACTGGCATGCAAAGCGATGTCAAAACAGGATACTATCGCAAGGAAACAAGCGTTAGCGAGTCCTTGCTAATAGAGCGATGTTAATTTCGCCGCTTTTTCGGTGAAATGGGCCGCAAAAGTGGCGAAAAGTCGCTTGATAATATGCCCCATAATCTTTTGATTATATTAATTCTAAGAGCTGACCTTCATTTGTGCCGAACGTCTGACGTTCTTCCATCATCATGGCTGGTGATAGTCTTATGGCACGTCCCAGCCACGTGCCCATCAGGAGCAGAGGACCTGCAACAGAGCGTCACTGCCAAGGCCGAGGCATCCCTACAAATATCAACGTGGAGGAGAACCATCTGCACCTACAGATCTCCCCTGGCTCCCTTCTGCCAAAGTGTTTTGGGGGGGCCTTGGGGCGGCGTAGGGTGTGTGGCACAAACCGGAAACAAGAAATCTAAAAAATAATGCTCATCTACAGCATGTGTGGTGCTTGTGGCCATGGTTGGAAGGCCTTTCAGTGCAGGCTTTGGGATGTGTTTTTTCTGTCTTTATTTTTTTTAATGAGATCCCAGGGCCTTTAATATATTAATATCAGTATTAAAAATAACAATAATACTAGTAACAATAATGACAATGTTACTACTACTAATATTAGTTAATAGTATAGATTATTATTAGGATTATAACTTGAATGAACAGCTACCTTCGTTTTATGAAGTGCAGTAGATGCCCAGGGGTTTGGGAAAAGAGAGAAAGTTAACTATCATTAAATAAATGAACTCAGAGCAGGCAGACTTGAAAAGACATATATTCTATAGGTTGAAACTATGTCAGAGATTCAGTAAAGATTTCATGAATTGTTCGCATGAATGGAATGCGATGAAACCTCGCGATAGCACAATCCAGAGTGAGGACATCAGCAGATACATAGTAAAGGTTCTAAAGCATGGTGACGTTTTTCAATGCAAGGCAAGGATTATAATCTCAATCAACAAAGAGGCAGCCAGAGAGAACTCTTTCAAACAGATATGACAACTCTTAGAGGAGGTGATGGGGTCGGAGATGAATCGAGGGAGGCGGCACTTTGTGCTAGAGTGCCTGTGAACGTGGTTGCTGTCCTCTTTATATATCCCCTTGGAGTCACTTGTGAGATCTCGTTTAGAAATCGAACAAATTGTTCCAGACCTAATGGTATATTCCTTGAATATCAGCGTGTTTAACCCAGTCATTTGGAAACGAGCACGTTAGTCTCCCGCCACCGTCATCCTTGTATGAGACACTATAGTGCACATTTACTATAAAAACAGGTCAGTGCCTTTCAGAAGAGATGCAGTTCTCCATAGGTGCTGTGCAGATTTAAATGACTCCATTTGGAGCTTGTGTTCACTGAAAATTCTTTCTGATGTAAGACGAGGAGAACGCTTAAGTCAGAGCGGATGCTTGTGCGTCTCACTGTGTGACATCTTCCGTGGCATGGAACGGAGCCTGGGGCTGATTGTCAAGCGAGCCTCTCTTCTTAAGCACATCCAGCTCTTCGAGACTGGAGGAACACCCTGTAGATGTCACTTCATTACATCTCTCCTGCGTCTTAATGGGCTTTACAAGGTTTTATGTTTTTTGATGTGGCTGAGTCTGATCGCTCATTTACCGCTTTCTGGATATTCTCTCTGATGCAAGCCGCGGCGCTAGACTCCAGCACAGGCCTTGATGTCATCTCCACTGTTCATTTCATCTTTCCAACGCCGCGGAGCAATTTTCATTTGACAATACTAGAAAGGTAGGTGTGTAAGTGGTGCCTCAACTGTGGTAAAACAGGTGAAAGATATGTTTGCAAGCATCCTACCTAATTACCGAACATCCTGTGAGTTAAAAGTTCATTTACAGGTTATGCGGTTACTGCCTATAAAATCCTTTTAGAAGTAATAAAAACCCTTCTGGGTCATTGAGACCCTGTCTTCGGCTCCAATGCTGGAGGACCAACCGGGTATAAGAGCCCTGTGCCCTTCTTTGTTTTAAGTAAATGATCACCCAAAACGATGCCATTCATGTGCTTTGGGGCCATAGTTCATTTTTCCGGTCCAATATGACTGTAACCAGGCAATCATGTTATGGATTGTATTAGTAGGTGCAGGTAGGTATTTATAGCTAGTAATAACACCACAATCACAAATAAGGTCCAGTCAAGTACTAAATAAATTAATCCTTGCTCAACCATTGGTAGCTTGACTGGAGGCAGATGGGCTTAACTTAGGAGACAGAAGTGTAAAGCATTTAAAAATACCAATACATTAAATTAGCAAGACATAACACACAATAAAAATCCAACACCAATTTATAAAGACAGGAAATATTTGCATGATTAAAATGACACCAAAACAATCAAAATCCAATGTAGGCAATGGGGACATACATTTTCAAAGATTAAAAGTAAAACTAGCGCTTAGAAACGAATAGCGCTCAAAGAGTTAAAAAAGGTCCCTCTTGACATGGACAAAGCAAAGAGTTCAGTCTGCCTGATGTAACACTTTTACACTTACTTCCAGAATTGTTTCTTGATGCGGGAAAGTGGTCCTCAGTACCACCAATGGTTCAGAGGCTCTGTTTGCCTCTTGGAGTCTGGGACTACAACTCCCACTATGCCCTCGGTCCATCCAAGTAACATCCAGGTGAAGCTTGTCAGCTGAAGTTGTCCCTGCTGTTTATATTGTAAGTAGTCCTTTCAGCACTTTTCTACCTGTTGCTGATCAGGGAGTCCACTTGTTATCCCTTGAGAAAGGCAATTACCTTTTGTTGCAAAGCCTTGTGAGTGCAGCAAGTGCAGTCCTTATAAGTGCAGTGCTCTCTTGTGCAGTCCAAAGGTCCAGAAGGACAGTCCTTCTTCTCCAGATGTTTCTTTTGGGTATTTGAAGGTTCACAGCACCTGCCAAGGGCATAGAAGCTTTGATTTGCCTCTTGGAGGTTTGAGACTACAATTCCCACAATGCACCTGGTCAAAACCTTAAAGTCCAAGTGAAGTTGGTCAGCTGGCTTGGTCTTGATGGAGTTGATGCAATTGGCTTCTTGAAGCTCTTTTGTATCTGTTTCTTTCAGTGACTACACTCCTAAATCCATTTGAAGCCATGCAAAGTCCTCTTTTGTGAAGCCAAAGGTGTGCAGCAGGTGCAGTCCTTATGAGTGTAGTCCTCCTATGGTGAAGATCAGGGGTTCAGCAGAGCAGTCATTTTTCTATTTATATTTCCAGGCAGGGATCTGAGTTGCTGGGCAGCTCTCCCATATTTATTGCAGTTTCTGGTCGGGCAAGCAAGGGGGTACCACTGACCAATGGGGTGTAGGGTGCCACCCTCTGTGATGACAACTTCCTTGGAAGTGTGGCACATTTTGTCACAGAAAGCACTTCTCAACAAAAATCAACTTGGGGAAAATCTCTCCTGGAGGTCTAGGTCTGGTTAACCCAACACATAGGTGTAGCTGACATTTCTATACACTTCCCTTCCAGCCCTCTCCTGATCTAATTTTAGGGGCTCCCACCTGGCTGGGGGTGCAGGAAGTGGGGGTGAGCCTGATTCCTGCCCTTACTGTCTATCTCCCTTTTTGCTACCCAGCCCACTTTATGGCTTGGTATCTGCAGCAGCAGATCTCCTTCCACCAGATGTCGCCTTTGTCTCAGGCCAGGCCACTTCACACCTAATCAAGGGAGCGTGGCTCAGCCTGTCAAAGGCTGTCCAATCAGAAGAAGCTGCTACAGGGCTGAATCTGGTAACTTTAGGAAAGCAGTTCTATCATTTCTTTCCTTCAATAGTTATAATTTATCAAACCTTGGCAGGTTGCTGGATTTATTGCAACTGTTTTTTCACACTTTGAATTATTTTCGAGCTTGTGTCTTTCAAAAGTTAAGCCTTATTAAAATGTAATAAAGCCTTCCAATGTTAGCCTATGGAGATAGTGTAGTACAATGGGGAAAATATTAATTGGCACTTTTTCCCTCACCGCTGTATATAACACATAGTTTATAATGTCCCTGATTATTACTACAATGTACCCTACACTTGGTTCACTTTGGGGTGACTTATATGTAAAAGTAAGGTAGTTTAAGACTTTGGAAGTGCATCTAATTACAAAGGTGAATTTAGACAAAGCTGCCTTCAAGGCAGGGATGCCTTTTAAAATTACTGCAGGCACCACAGCAGTGCACACTTAAGTGCATTAAATCTACTGGGCCTCTAAACCTACATGCCCTCCCATGTACTAGGGACTTACAGGAAGGTTGCCAGTACCAATTGTAACTGCACCTAATTACCATGTACCTTTTAAACAGATCACTGGCCATGGGCCTGGTTAGCAGCGCCCAGGGCAAAATCAGAGTCAGAGAACACCAGTATCAGTCAAAAATGAGGGCAAATGATGGGGGGACAGCTGCAAAAAAATCCTATTTTCTCACAGATGGACTGCCAAGTCCATCTGACACCAGAGCCAGCTGAGGGTATCCCATTGAAAACCGAGTGGGTCTCAGCACTCTTAATGACGGTGAGGGGACTGATAATTTCTCATTTGGTGAATGGGATACAAACCATATTTTGACAAGTGATGGTCATACACAAACCAACAAAATGACTCACCATAGACATTTGACTGAGAATCTGGTGGCTTTCCTATATTCCTGTTCAAGTTGTTAGATGACTGAATGTTGACAAGATCCCATGAATCTGGTACTGCATTACTTTAAGAAACCATTATAATCTAGTTCTTTGGTCATGCGGGTTAAAGAAATGAATAACAAACCTAAAACATACTGAATGCAGTAGTTTGATTAATGAATGGAACAAACTAACTTCCAGACAAGACTTCATCAGGCAAGCCTAGTTTTTTCTGCAATTTCCATGCAAGCCATTTCTGTTGGTATCCCTTCCAGAATTTCCCTACTACTGCTGCTAGCACCACCCACTGCCACTACCAGCGCTGCCAATGACAATACCAACACAAGTACTCACTGTAGGAAAGTGCCCTTTTTGTATGGTCACCCCCCGCTCCCCACGATTTGCTCCTATGCCGATGGTTATGACTCTGAAAGGGCACTGGAGCCTGATGCTCAAGCTCCAGTGCTCTCGCCCTAAGACATGTATGTGCAAATTGTTAACCCAATTGACAAGGACTTTACCCCCCCCCCTTATAAGTCCATAGTATATGATACCAGTGTTGCCCAGGGCATGGTGGTGAAGGAGTCCCCAGGGCTCGCAGAACTGTTTGTGCCACCCTGAGTGACCCAACTAAACTACTGGCAGCATGCCTGCCATTGCAGACTGGAGGAACAGTGTAAACTGCTCCAATTCGACTTTGCCCTCACCAATGTTACAAAGTCAATGCATTGCCTTTAATATATGCCACTCATCCCTAAGGAAGGCCTCCTCAAGCACAGAGGTATAATTATACTAAAGGGGTGTGTATGTCACTGCAAGCTTCTATGTTCCTACGGTTGCATTTACCATTTAAGTACGCTATAAGTGATAGATGGTCCGTAGGATAAAATGGGTTGGCACACGGACAAACCCGAGGTTGGCAGCTCCATTATGGTGCCAGCTAAATATGGCATGTTTGTTATTGAACAATATGCTTTCTCTCCCCTGACATCAATCTCTTATCGAAAGCAATGTGGCATGCTCCCAGGTGGCTACCGTAGAGGATACCCAGCTTGTTGTCCCAGCTTCTCAGTGCTATGGCTGGCAGCCGGTGCTTGCTGCCACCAAGACAGGGTTCCTGCCTCCTGCCAGTCAGGGTGATCACTCCCAGAAGTCAGGAACAAAGGCCTAGACAGCAAGGAGGTCACACCTCCTCCCTCCCAGGAGGGCTAGTGATGTGGCACATCATGCCAGTGAGCTTCAACGGCTACACCAACTCTGATATGCATCAGGGCTGACTCCCAAATGAGAAAACAGCTCTCCCCCACCCCAGGCACATTTGCAACCGGACAGGTGGGAAATTTAAAGTATTCAAGAGGTGTACACTTGCGAAAGGCTAGCCACACCTCTAGGGTGGGCTGTCTGGTCTGCACAGGTAAGGACGTTTTCTACCATTTCTAAAAGTGGTAGAAATAGTGAGTTCTGGGTAGAAAAGGTGACCTACAACTTCGAATGTGGCCACTTCAGGGGCAGATTAGCTGCTGGGCAGGCAACTCCTTGGCCACTTGGACCCACACCCCTAACACCCCTAATTCTAGCATTTATGGGCCACCCCTGACACCAGAATTTCAGTTCTGAATCAACCTGCATTGAAGAAGACAAAGAAGAGATCTGTGTCTGTGACAACAGGACTTGCACAAACCAAAAGAGGGATACTCTGCACCTGTGGCAAAGCTCCTGAAATCACCATCAAGGCTCGTCCTAGGCTAACTCTTGGTTCCTCCAGACAGAGGGACCCCTGTGAGAGCCTGAAGCACCCTCAGGCTTCCCTGGACTAGTGGCACTATTCCCCTGCAAACTGCAGGTAAAATAATGCTCCAGGTCCAAAGAATAACTGGGCATAAGGCTGTCCAAGGGAACACGCAAATCCAGATGGTCTAGTGCATTGTGGGAACTGTAGTCCTGCTTTCCACAAAGTTACAGGCAGCTGCCATGTACCCTAGGATCACTGTATGTTGAAGTACCTTTCTCCAAGGTTTACCACTCCCAAGGCTTGTTGGTCGCCAGTCTGGCAACCAATCCCTGCACTCGATGCTTCACCCAGAGGGAACTCCATCTTTCCTTTGACCTGCATCAGCAACCACCTCGTTGTGTTTTTGCATCTTGCTCCCTTCAGCATGTGTAAGCAGCTGTCCCACAGTTCCCCTCCTACAGCAACTCCACTGGCTTCCCATCTGCCAGATAATTATATTCAAAGTGTGAAGTATTGTCCACAAAACCGTATATATCAAAGGACCTAGCTATTTAGCTCAGAAACATATTCCTTACCAGCCGAGCAGAGTATTACGTTCAGGTATGAAAAATTCCCTTACTATTCCCCGTGTGAAGAAATCGCGTTCAGGAGGCAAAGCCTTCTCTTTTAGGGCCTTATGGCTGTGGAACTCATTACCTCATACTCTGTGCAGCTGTGGTGATCACTTGCACTTCAGGGAACTTTTGAAAACTGAACTCTTTGTGACTTAACTGTCTCCTAGTACTGCATGATCGCAGTGCAGAGATACCCCCTCGGGGGTGATTCCTGCGCTATACAAGTCTCTAAATAAATAAAAGAGACAGCCAGGACCCAGGCTCCATGGGCCAGCTAAAATTGAACTGACTGTCGCGGCTTGGTCCTAGAATCTGCATCACCTTTACCCTCCTTGGGTTCCACACAACTCGACCTGCAAGTGGCCGATTGTCACTGCCAGTTTTTCCCATAGATCACAGTTCTGCAGTATTGAATTGCAGTAATTTATGTTTTCCTCAACTCCTGTTATATGAATCTGATCACATTCATTTTGGTATCTGAATTAAGATAAAAGTACACTTTTTATAAATGGTGTCGAGTTTCAATTGAGTTGTGTCAATTACTTATTGTCCATGTTGGTATTCTGGAATGCTTAAAACATGTTCCTCTTGTAAAGCCTGACTGCTCTTTGCCAAACTACTAGGACTGCGCTAAGGATTTATTATTTTGAATCCAAGAACCATCTTTGGGGTCTATGAGAGTATTGCATGGCGAAGCCTGACCAACATCTCCACATAATACTCCACCTTCCTACACCTCAGACTGCCATTATGCCTGCTAATGATCAGCTCTTCCTAGCCTCGGCAGAAAAATTTGAAACACTGGTTTTGCTATGTTAGAACTCAGAGCCAGCACTTGCTCTAGTAGCACCCTGGGTGGTAAGAAATGTGTCCAGCTTGCGCATGCCAAAAGCAGACCCTGCCAAAACAGTGGAAAAAAATACTTTTTGGGATACTGCATTCCAGAGGACGTATCATGGACTTGGCCAAATTTGTGTTTAACAAGTATGAATCAAGGGGCATATTTATCATAGGGTTGCGTCGCTTTGCATGATGAAATGGGGTGCAAAAGTGACACAACCCTTAAGCTGTATTTATCAAGCGATGCAAGGGCACCTTCCAAGGCCCTGAGTGGCTTGATAAATCCAGAGCAACAAAACACAGCACAAATGGCTGTGTTGTGTTACTCTGCCACAGGGAGGCATTCCAACGGTGGAGCGCAGGAATGCATTAGGAATGCTATGCCTTCCCAGGGGAGGTGTAATGAGGAGAAATATGTTTATTTCTCCTCGTTCCTTCCTGTTTCTAAGTGTGCATTCTGCAGCACACACAGAAAGATGAAAATGCCCCTGGGAATTCTTTTTTGTGCAGGAAGGTGGCCCTTCCTGCACAAAAACAATCCTGCTTAGCACACATGATGCAAGGGTGTCTGTACTGGCGCTAGGTAGCACATTGTGCGTTAGCATTGGAAAAAGGCAGGAATGTATTGTATTATGTTAGATACAAAGCATTCCTGCCCTTTCTCTGTCACGCAGTGCAGCACGGTGGCTTACTGCGTTGCCCTGTGTGATATTTTGTTAAATATGCCCCCCAGGTGTTTGAGTCTTCTTGGATTGAAAATAAAGGGTGCACTTATGTTGATCTTTGATGAGCCCTAGGGAACACGTGATTTCACGTGAAACGTGTTGGCTTAAAAAAGTGGCCAGTTTATAACCTCAACTCGTCTTCAGGGTAAAACATCCAAAATTAACAATTTATGATTTGTAATGCTTTGATGTACTAAATTAAATTATAAAGTTTTTAAAATGAAAATTGGTAAATTCGTGCTTTCATTTTGAGAAAATGACTTTCCCGCAACATGCACCATGTGGAGATTGTGGTGTCCAGTAAGAGGGCTGCTTTCTGGTTGTAGACCATTATTTGTGTTGCTTGCCGTTTGGAATTCCATGGCCACTTACCTTGGTTTGCCACCTTTTCAATACTGTAATGTGAAAATCATATGCCTGAGTAATCGACAGTCAAAACAGGTTTAGACATTCCCCCCAAAAAAGGAGAAAAAATCGTCTTTTATTTCCCCCCCAGAGTAAATGGTGTAATTCCAGCTTTTACCCAGCCAAATCAAATTAAACGATTTTTTTTAATTTCTTTAGATTGTCAAAGGCAAAATGCTTGCTCGGAATTTGCAGCGTAATATGTGACTTTTCATAAGGTTTTTACACCAGGAAAAAATGTGTCATGTAACGCAAGAGAATATATAAGAATAAGTAAAACATATTAAATGACACTTAGTCCCAGGGTGTTTTAAAATTAAAAGTGAACTAATGATTAGAAACAAAATTGGCACAAGCATGTTCTCAGTTATGGTTGCCTAATTCTTTATCCTGACACACTTACTCCCTATGAAAGGTGGACGCGTTTGATGCTAAATAAAGAATAATACAAAAAAACACATGCAAAATACTTTGCTGCTGGCAACATTCTTTTTATATTTTTTTCAATTTCATCTTAGTATGGAATGCGGGATCTTAACATGCAATGCGGGAATCTGTTCCTAAACTTAGTACAATACATCTTGAAATTCATCACTTAAATAAAAAATGGAAACATAAAGTCTACTCTAAATGCCCAGAAAAATTAAGTGAATTCCCAACACTTTAAGATGAGTTTACAAGCGACCACATTTTTATGAAAAATAAGTCAAACAAATTCAAAACATATTTCATTAACTTCAAGAATCACCCAAAAGGTACAATACCACAAAGACATTTCTTTCCCAGCCATTTATTGGTCTTTTTATTTGATCACAGTAAATCTACCCATGCGTACACTATACATATATTCACTTCCAAGAGACAAACGATCATCCATCATTCTTTCAGTGATGACAAAAGAGGAGCAGCTTGGTCATAGTGTGAACGGAAAAAAACATGGTTATTGGAATGAGAATAAAGAAAGTATGCATTACATGTCAGATTGAAAAAAGAACCTCTTTTATGCAGTGGACTATCACAATTTTCATATCACCCCATAGGAAGAAAAATTCGTGTGTTAGGATTTTGTCCAGATTTTCTTAAATTCTTTGCTTATCTCTAATTCAATTGTAATACATAAATTCTTTAACTTCTAGTTTCAATTTATTCTTAGAAAATCAGAGAACAATGCCTATTCAATTGTTTTTTTTTTTTAGATCTTTTTTATTAAACATGGTCATCACATATTACAGAATCTGAAAAGACAAAGCGGGTACCTGAATATCAAATGGTGTAGCTAATACATCTGTAGCGCATCCTGCCACTCCCTCACGATATAGTGGATCAGTACAAATAATGGAAGGAGACATGCGATACACAGCAGTACCACGATTCCCAATCACACTCATGCGGAGACAATCCATCTCAACCTCCCCGCCAAGACTATGGTTCACCAGGCTCACCCCTGTATTTCCTCCACAGGCCCCACAACTTCTCCCACTTCCTAGGCAACCTCTGCTGCAGTAAATTACCTACTCCTCCCTGTGACACCAATCTAAGTCCCTTTCCCACTCCAAAATTGATATCGGGTGTGAGGCCCCCCTTTGTCTCGCAATGTTGTGTTTAGCCCCCCCTGCTGCCAGTGCCAACCACAATTTACTATGCCTGGACCAAACCTCATCCCCCTGGATCAGCAGAAGTAGCCACTTGGCGTCCATCAGCACCTCAGCCGAGAGGGAGCCCAACATCACATCGGTCACTCCCCGCCAGAACCCCTGGATAATTGGACATTCCTATAAAATATGATAGAAGGAGCCAACCAGTCCACACCCCCTCACGCATTGTGACGTATCTATTGCCCCAATGGTGTACAGTCAGGTGTGTGGATAGTATGCTCTATATAGAATCTTAAACTGTATCAGCCATAATCTGGCTCGGATTGCTATATCTCGAGGGGCCTGGAATGCCACCACCCAATCTTCATTCTGTCGGCCCCCCAGATCATCACTCCAGGCCCTCCGTGTGGCACGTAGGGGGTCCAGGGAATTATTCAGTAACTTTTAGTTTTTTTTAAATTACACTCCCTTGTGTGGAATGGCGTCAGGAAGCAAACGATCCTCTAAAGGGGAGGTGTCCGACAGCCCCATTCCTTCCTGAATATGAACACGGAGAGCACGCCCAAACTGGTAATACTGAAATATGTGGGTGGCAGCCAGGTCGTATTCTCGCCTCAATGTATCAAGGGTAATAAAAGCTCCATCCCTCCACACATTACCCAGGTGTTCAGTTCCTATCAGTGCCCAATGTGAGAAGCCATGTAGGTTGGAAACCTCTGCCAAGCAGTCGCTATGCCAGAGGGGGGTCATGGCCATCAATCTATTCCGCCATCCCAGGTAAGTCTCAGCCTCACACCAGCACTCGACCATTGTGGTTGTGTGCGATGGGAGGGTTTTCCTTTGTCTACGGGTAAAAAGGATGGTCTTGATGTTTCTGGACGGCATTCTATCTCTATCAAACCTGTAGGCCTGTTCTTCCTGGCTTGCAAAAAACCCAGTCATTGATCACCAGTAGAATTTCTTAACATCCAGTATCGCCAAGCCCCCATCATACACTCCTTCTGCAATTTGCGTAGTGCAATGCGAGTCACATTGCCTTGCCATAATAATAGTAGGAGCTCTTGTTCAATATGCTTGAAGAAACTCGGCGGTACAGAGTAGGGCGTATTGTGTAGGCCACATAGGTAGCGGGGTAAGGACATCATTTTTTACAGGGCCGCTCTACCCATCAGGGATAAGGGAAGGGTGTGCCAGTGCTCCACGTCAGTCCGAAGCTGGTCCAGCTGCAGGGCAAGGCTTAGTTAAAAAAAATGTAATTGATCCCTGGTCACAAAAATTCTAAGGTATTTGAAGCCTAGCGTTTCAATCAGGGCTGTGCAGTCCTCCGGAGTCACAGAGGAGGACCCGACAGGGGAAACACCACCTACTTCGCCCAATTGATTCTGTAGCCAGAGTAGCTGCCAAAGAGGCCAAAAATATGAAGAATCCTGGCTATCGAGGGATATGGCCTTGAGACATACAATAGTATGTCGTCTGTGTAGAGGAAGATTCTTTCCTCCCAACCGCCCAACGACAGAATCCCTCTTATAAGAGGGTCCACCCGGATCCAGGAGCCAAAGGTTCTAGAGCCAGACCGAATATCAATGGCGACAGCAGGCATCCTTGATGAGTGCATGCGCCAATGGGAAAGGCCACACCTGTGCTCCATTCACTCTCACCCTAGCCATGCTGGCCTGATACAGTAGATCAACCCATTCACAAAACTTTGGGCCAAAACCCAGCCTGGACTAGATGGCAACAAGGTATGGCCACTCCATTCTGGTGAACGCCATTGCGACATCCAGAGCCATCAATGCTGAATGGGGCGACTGAGGTATACCTGTCAGATGAGGGACACCATGCATTCTCCTCAAATTGAGTGCAGTACTTCAGTGTGGCATAGAGCCAGATTGGTCCATGTAGATATCTGAGGTTGGGATACGGGTGAGTCGAATTGCTAATATCTTGGCCAGGACCTTTGCCTCGACGTTGAGGAGAGATATCGGCCTATAAGAACTACAATCATCTGGGAGCTTTATTGTTTTATGGATCACCACAGCAGTAGCAGTTTGTTGGTCATCGCGCAGTCACTCTCTCTAGCCATTCAAAACATATCAAGCATCGGGAGGCTATTTTACTGGACATGCTTTTAAATAACTCCACTGGCAATCTATTGGGCCTCAGTGCTTTCTCTGATTGCAGGGCCCGCAGCGCTGTCCCTATTTCCTCTACTGTAGGATCTGCTCCCAGGGCCTCAGCCACATCCTTAGGAAGGGACTGTAGTGAAAAATCTAGCAGAAACTCCTCGCAATCAAATATTTTTTTCTGGTGCTGACTAGAGTATATAATTCATCATAATAGGAGGCAAATGTATCGGCTATGTTGGCATTTAGTGTTTTGAGCATTACCTTCCTAGGTCTAACCTCCCCACCCATGCTCTGTCCCTCCTCTAGAGCCAGGCCAATAGTTTGGATGCCTTGTCCCAGATGTCATACAGTCATCATTGTGTGGACAGAGCATGGGACCTGGCCGCATTCTCAGCTAGGGTTCTCAAATTATGCTAATGTAGTAATAACCTATGCCTCGCATCTGTTCCCACTTCCACTGTCACCTCCAGAGCAAGGATATCCTGCTCAGTGGTCTTTCCCTCTAACATAGCTTCCCTTTTTGTTCCTCCTATCAAAGCTTGAGTCTGTCTATGGATCACTGCCTTGAAGGCTTCCCGAATGGTACAGGGGGAGGCCACTTTGCCCTGGTTTTCATAAAAGTACAAGTTGGCCCTCATACTCAGTTTATCTTGTATTTTGACATCCCTCGTGTACCAGGGGTCAAGCCTGGGGAAGAAAGTCGTAACTCCTATCGGGGAGTGGTCCAAGATACCCTGTGCGTAATGTCTGGTGCCCTCAAAGTCCCTAGTTGAGTGTGATGCATGAAGAAGTAATCGAGGAGCAGAGAAGAGCTGTGAGGGGCAGAGTAGAATGTGGACTGCTTTTAGGACAGGTTATGCGCCCTCCATAAGTCTACCACTCCATTGCCGACGCATGGGCCAAATGTCTGGGTGTCCCCCAGCCCCCTTCATTCTATCCCTACTCGGATCCATCACCAATATCATACCCCCCCCAACAGTAGAGTCCCCGCCAGAAGCTCCAAGAGGAGGGCCCCCAGTTTCGGGAAGACTGCGGCATGCAATTAGGGCGGTATGTATATGGAGCAGATGTTCAAGAAACAGCCCTCCCAGGTGACTGCAAGGGCCACGTAACACCCCTGAGTATCCCAACATGTCCTGGTCACCACAAAGGGATGGGAATTCTTAATTAGTATGCACACACCCTGGGAGCCCATGGAGTATCAGAATGGGCCAGGAGTCTGCGGCCAAAGTGATCAAGAGCCCTACAATGGTTGCCCTTCGATGTGTCTGCTGATGTGAAGTAAGACCACATCTGGGGAGCGACGTTTAACCCCTTCTGTGCCACGCCCTTTCCCCCTCCTGTGCCGGGCGTTTTATTAGTGGGTGGGGTTCACGACGAGATAGTCTCGTCATGGGCACAGTGCGACCGTGCTCCATGACGAGACTATCTCGTCATGGGCACTGAAGAGGTTAAGATGCTGAAGGACAAGAGTGCATTTAATTTTGTTACTGAGCCAATTTACATTTCACAACCATACATGGATGTGGTTATGTCGCTCTCTCATCGCAAGTCTGATCTCCTCATGCTTCTACCCCGCAGGCAATGTCTCAGTCCCTGCCACAGTACGATTATGTCTACGATGAGCCAAACAATTAAACATTATAACAAAACAGAACGTACCCAGTAACTCCCCCCCCCGCTTAGTGAGTAGCAAACCTCCCCCTTCCCTAACTTGCAGAGTGCCTATTGCCCGAGCCTGTGTCTCATGCAACTGGAGGGCGCCACCTCCGCCGCTGTGTGGCAAGTGGAAAATGTACGATCATTATTAGATCAACCATTAAACCAAAGATTAGCTAGGTTCACAGTTTAGTGAGGAACCAAATACACTTTAAAATCCCCAAGTCAAGTGGCGAAGACAGAGCCATCTACCATGAACCCCCAACCCTGGGTCCCATAGTAGACCCTCCCCTCCCCGGATCCCCCATCATCATGCAGGACTACCATTTCATGCATTGAAAGTCCCAACAGTACTCATTCTGTGCCTGGGGAGGAACTCCATCTCGTTGGGTCAACAGAGGGACTTGAGCTCCACAATCTGGCCACACCCCCGATGGGGACCCCTTCTTTCCATCCCTCCCATGCCCCACCCTGCTCCAGCCCTCAAGCCAGTCGCAGGCCTCCTCTGGAGTCAGGAAATGCAGTGACTTGCTTTCCGACAACACTCAAAGTTTAGCAGGGTAGATCATCATGTATTTTCAATTTTATTCCCTCAGGGCCTTTTTAACTGAGTCAAAAGTGCACTGTGGACGCTGCACTTAGAGGGTGAAATCTGGAAAGACTCTAATAATGGCATTCTTAAACGTCAGGTCCCCATAGGATCGGGCAGCCTGCAGGATTGCGTCACTGTCTCACTAATTCAATATGTGAGCCACAATTGTACATGGGGGGCTCCTAGGCACGATGGCGGCCCCAATACCTGATGCGCCCATTCAACAGAGAAGAACTTGGAAAGTCTTTTGGGGCGGAGGGTGGTGAGGATCAGATCCTCCAGAAAATTATCCATGGATTGTCCCTCTGTGCTCTCAGAAACCCTCACCACGCTGATGCTGTTGCGCCTTGCTCTCCCCTCCTGAACCTCCAAGTGGGCCAATGATTCTGCTTGTCAATTTAGCCACATATTCCTTAAGGCGTTTAATTTTCGACTGTAGGGTCCCAATATGAGTTTCCATCGAGGCTACCTTGCCTGCCATATTGCGGAGTTCCACCCGTAGTAGGTTCACCTCCTCCGTTACTGAGTCAAGTTTGGTTCAAGGGTTCTCCTGTGATCCTCTATGGCTTTCATGATGTCTATGAGGGAGTACTCAGGCGACTGGACCGCACCATCCGGCGCCGCTGCATCTCCGGTGACTCCCCCATCCCCTCCACGAGCTTCAAAGAAACTGTGCATTTGTCAATCTGATTCGATTGTTCTGGATGGGGGCCTTTATTCTGCCCCATGATTGCCAAACATCCGGGATAGCACACCGGACCGGAGCTCCGATCCCTCAAGAGAGGGACCCACAGTGCGAGGTCACAAATCCACATGAAGTCTTCTCCCTGGCCGGGGTCAGAGCAGCAGGTTACCCTACAGACGACAGAGTCATACAAGCGTCCCTCAGCAGTGGGGCATCATCACATAGGAGGAGACTGTCCCCTGGCACAGGGTCCGCCACTCGGCGCCCAGGTTGAAGTGCTGTCCGCTAATGAGCAGAAGGCCTCTCAAACAAGCTTCCACGGAGATCAAAGCAGGCAGATTCCATCACTCCCAGTACCCCAGGACTCTTCATGGCAAAGCACACGCCGCCTTTGGCACCTCCTCACCGACAGGGGGAGGGGCGGGGGGAGCTCTCCCACAAAGATGGAAGGAGGGGGCTTCTTCAATGCGCCGAGTCCATTTAAGTATATAAAGGCCAGCAGGCTCGTGTTTCTCGACCCTCTCTTGCTATCCTTGTACATTTGCTGCCTCTCCATCCACTCTAGTACTGCTGGCAGCCCCCTCCTGGATGCCCAGACTAGCCCCTCTGCAACGCAGGAGTCGGCCTCAGTCCCCACAGGCCCCATGGCTCACCTATAAGTGCCAGTGGTCCCAGCAACTGGAAGGCCTCCAGCTGCAGATACGGGTCCGGGCCACATGTCCTTCAGTGTCGCCTCGGGCACGGCTCCCAGCAGCCCGGCGCCCAGGCCTCCACACCAGCAACACTTCACGTCAGCGGATGTAGGTCACCTCCTCTCCGCCACTTGGGAACCCCTCAGGTGAGCGGACGCTGAATCCACAAGTCAGGACACCTCAACTCCTCTCGCTTCTATGCCCGCAGTATTCCGGATCTCCAAAGTCTAGCCCCTCCATCTTGAGATCAGTTGCGAGCGGACGTCTCGGCATCGATCACCCAGTACTCTTTGTCTCCAGGCCTCACCGATTCTATTCCGTCGCCCCCGGCGACTCCTACACTTCGGTGGGGCAACCAGGGTAAGGACCAGCTTGGATATTGACAGATTTATCGGGGTTAATCACTAACGGTTAGCACAGCTGAGTCAGTGTGCAGCCATCTTCCATGGCAGCAGGCCACATGCCCGCATATTCGATTGTTGGTGTCATGTTAAATAAATGTAATGTCTGTCATCCTCCAGTATTAATTGAGTTAATTTCCCCTCTTGCTGCATGCATCAAACGCAAAATTCACTTATTTTGAGGTACAATGTATGCAATTTCTATGACGTATAATTAAACCAATATGGAATATAGATATGGTTTATTGAATTGGAGGTCGATTTTCATCATTTGGAAGTAAGTCTAATATATGATTAACAAAATCAACCATTTACAGTATTAGAACGTGGAAACATTCATATCCTGCATGGCCAGACTGAAAACCAGAAGCAGACTTGAGAAATACTGGATCATAAGACCCTTAATGCCCTACACGAGAATTGTGAATGTGTCCGCCCATTTGCATGGGAGGTTTGGGATTGGCCAACTCACAAAAACAAACCTTGAATAATGAGGAAATGTAATTTTAATGTCAAAATGTGCCAAAGTATTTTGGAATATTAATCCCTGCAGCATAAAAAGTATGTCACTTTGAGGAAAAAACCTCTCCTTAATTTTGCCCTGCCCTGTTCAGACCTTCCTGGAGGTAGCTCTACCTAATTTAATTGATTCCCTGGACCAATTTTCTTGCACCCCTTTTAGTAAATCAGTTAACATTTTTCATTATCATTGAAGTTTTGTGTTTTGTGTATGGCCGCCCATCTGTTTACATCACGTGACGTAACGTAGCAACCATAGACGTCACCACGTTACCATACGCCCTCTACGTAGTGGCGTTATCGACTCCCTTACAGAGTATATCTTCCCGTAATGACTTCCCACATTCACCACCTGGCGGTTTGGGTAGGTCTTCCGGCTTTTGCGTGAATTCACGCTGGTGAGTATACCTCCCTTGGATCCTCTGGCCCGGTTTCAGTCCGGTAAGCAGTACTCGGGTTCCCGTTGGTGAGTCTCGCCTCCTATGCATTCTTCCCCCCTTGCCGACCTTACCGGTTCTCCGCTTGCCATGGCAGACATACACCTCTTGCCTAGGCTCCGGTTACCGGTGGGCTCTCGCTCTGGAGTGGGCCATGTTTTGCAATTGATGCAGCTACCTCCTAACACCCTGTTGGTACGCTTTTTGCTATTTATCATCATTAGAAGTATTTCCATTTAGCTTGTGTGACCTTCTCCTTTAATTTGGTACTAATTTTTGTTTTACATGACCCAATCGGTGTCCTTTTAGTTTCCGCCAGAACTGTTGCTAGCAATTCTAGTAATATTACCAGGTGTGTCCGACATTGCGCTTTCCATGTATTAATGCCAGCTAGTCAGCTGTTTTTAAACACCCACTATTTCTCCATTCACACACGGCCCTATGAGGTACTTCACCATATTGAGCTACTTCTGGCACGGTGGTTTTGATAAAATCAACACACCATTGTCTAGATACATTATCTCTAGTACACAGCCACTCTACACCAATTTTTAATAGGGTAGTTTACCTTCTGAATAAAATATCGACTAGGACTAACTGACCTTTTTACCTCACCCCTTGTTACATCTACACACACTAGGCCCCTCACCCCCATGCACCAATCGGCAGGAACAAAAGATCCCCGATAAAGAGCCCCGGCTTCGGGAGCCCGTCAAGGATTGCAGTGCCGACTTGACGAGGGGCATTGCTCATATGATGAAGCATGACATCTAGCTTGCTGGGTGTGTGAGAGCTCTAGTTCCACCAAGGGAATTCCCCCGGTCTCCCTTGATAACTAGTGGATGGTTAATTTTCCACATTCACGTCCTCCTTGATCTCTTCACTGTATATGAGGAACTTTGTACCTTTTTCATTGAACATACTCAAGAGTTCCCATTTTATTCTTCAGGCTTTGAGTCAAAAGTGCATATGGTGCAGCATCACCTTTAGCATAGATTACCCCTGGGATCCAAAGGTTGTTTTCAGTCTTACCTGCTTCGGCGGTGTGACAGTGTTCAGCTGTGCAACGAGTGCCCTCTCTTTGGGTGCTCCCCAGTCCGGATCCTTTACAGTGAAGTCAGGCCACTCACAATGGTCGCAGATGTCCCGGTAGCGCAGGCACTTCCTATTGAGCAACACTGCTAGTCAGGTTCCAGTGACCGGAGCTGCTCCCACTCGGTGGACACAAAAGGTAGTTGCACTTCTACCAGCAAATGGGGAGTGGAGTTCTCTGGCTCCCGACTGCATCTCTAGTGAGGGTGCGATGTCCTCAGCGGTTTCCTATGATCCTCAGGTAAACAGTCAGGTGCAGTTAGTGGGCTAGACCCGCTGGTCACCGCAGTAATCCTTTCATCCAGGCCACGACCCGAACAGCTGGTCAAAGCAATATCTTCAATACCTTCTGGGATAAGGGGTTGCCGTGTTGCTCACTTTTGGGTGCAGACTCTTCGGGTCGATTGCCCTACACATTGCAGTCAAATGTCTCATGCTACAGTCCAGTCAAGTGACCGGGAGGCCCCTCTAGCATAAGAGATCACTGCAACAAGGCTGTGTGGCCTTGGCGCCCTTCACACAGCGCTCAATACTTGGTACATTCTGCGGCGGCCCTCTCCTGGCATACGGGTTCACTAAAAACAATCTTGCACATGGGCTACAGCCCTATCGGTGCACAGCTGAATCGTCAGATCTAGCAGAGGGAGTCATAAGGGTAGGGCTCCCCACTGGAACTCACTTCCTTCAACGCTCTCCTCTTCCTCACAGGGCACACTTATCTTGGCAATCAGGCAGGCACTGGTGCTCCAGGCATCAAGTACACAGGTTTCCCTGGGTGATGTCCCCTCACCCAGCAGGGAGGCTAGCAGGCTTTGGCCCCCAGTCCTGGTCACAGGCAGAAGTCTTGCAGAGCATCCCCTTCTCACACAGCCAGTCTGGCAGCTTGAAAAATTGCTAATTCTTGGGGACTCAACCTCCACATCTTATAGTCCTTTTCAAGACAACAAATGGTATTTAGGGCCTGCTTCTTTGAAGTGGGCACTTGTCCTTTTCATCTTCCTCAATGAAAGAGGTCTGTCACAGCAGGAACAACTCCAAAGCTGATTGTCCACCACAACATGATTCATGAGAGTAACCAGAGTTTACACCTGGATACCAGCGACAGTGATATGTGCATCAAAGGGTTAATCCCTAACCCCCAGCACTAATCTTTATGATTCTCTTATCAGCCCCAACTCCCTTCCGGAGATGTGTCCAGGTCCCTTCCTTGTGACCCATAACTGAATGACAGAGCAGTCCTTTGAGATGTAAAGGGAGTCTCTTCCTTGCCTCCATTTTGTCCACACTCAGCTCATAGGAATGCATCAATACACAATCATCCTCATATCTTTAGCAAGGAGGCCTGGGCTTCGCAAAATGGAACCAAGGGTCCTCCATACAATGTACCATTGAAGGCACACTCAGTGTACTTTCACAGCACATTTTCAGTCCAGCACTGTTCCTCCATGCATTGTACCCTTGCATTGTACCCATGCATCCAGCACACTATCATTCTGTGTGCACTGTTCAGCACTGAAGCCTTTCTATATTTAACCAAGGTGTACTCTTTACAAACACACAGTCAGCACACACTCACTGTGTGTGCTGCACAACAATTCACCCTCCATATTGTACTCCACACAAACACACCTACACTGACCATGTGCTGCCCCTGTTAATGCATTGCACAGCACTACATCTTTCATGTACTGTGTTCCCCCTAGGCATACATACACCCAGCACATGCACTAACCTCACATGTACTACAGAGAACTGCTCCATCCTTGTACTGTACTCTTCCCAACTGACGCACAGTCGCTAATCCTGCGAAACACTACAGAACTTTACTGACGCAGGCCAAGGATGAGTTAAGCAGACAGCAATGAAACTTTAAAAAAGGTGAGTGAGCCAGTAGGCCTCATTCCGGTCACACAGGGCAGAAAGATTATTTTGACTAATATTAATCACCATACTGTATGCTGACACCACCATGCTCTTGCTGCTTAACTCCTGGTGAAAGTGGTAGCCTTCTACCACTTTGAGGGTGGCACTTTGGGCGCTCCTCCTGGTCCAACAAGACCACAATTCGTGAGACTGGCCTATGCCATGGTGCACAAGCATGATCTCTGTATGCCTATGACAAAAAAAGCAGCATTAGGGATCCAGACAACAGTACAGTTGGGCACTCAGGGAAGGAGTAAACGTCTTTTACCATGCAGCAGACCGTTCCATCCCAACAGTAATTTATTCGGTGTCATTTGAAGTATTGTATTCTATGTGTATTATATTGTGAATAGGGGTGGGCGGAACTCATTACTCCTCAGAATTCCGCCAGTAACCTAAAAACTCCATGGAATTCCACAGAGTTCTACGAGCGGGAGAATTCTGATCGCCATACAAGCTTGTGTAAAGTAAACCAACTGGTCCCCCACTTTAGAGGTCTGGAGTGGCTTACTCTGTTCCCCCTGGGGTGAGAGTGTTGCATTGCGTTACTTTGTGAGTGTGTTATTATGTTGCGCTCCATTCTTCCACATCAGCACATTTATGAGGAAGGCACCGTGTTATACCTTTTACGCCATGCTGCAAGCGTTCGCCTGGTTTAAGTGGGCATGGCAAGGGGGCCGTCAGTTACCCCAGGAGAAAAGCACAGCACATTTCTATCTAACAACCCTTATATTCTTCCGAGGAAATTCCAGTCAATATCCCATTGATTCTTTACTTCCAATACAGCACCACCACTTTGATGGACCTTAGTATCTAACACCAATTTCACACACATGAGCTTCAGAATTAGGAGTGCCACTTACCTTGGGCATGTGCGGTGTGTCAACTGACGAAGAAGAGTACCAGGTATCCCATGGCAGTCTAGGATAGGGAAGCTGGAACTGTCATGCTGCTCCAGTTGGGAGATCAGGAAGGTGGTGGGGACCCCACCCCGCTACAGGGAAGGAGATAAACTGCTCCTGAGCCCTCTGGCACAGCGGAGAGTCTGATTCCTGGAAGTCCTCACTGACAGTACTGCTGCTGCCATCTTTGTCATCTCATGCAGAAAAGTGCAGCTTTTTTGCAATTAATGGAACAGCAGTCCTGGGGGAGGTCCAGCTCGGCACAAGCTCAGACTCATATTGGCGGTCAGTTTGCCAACCACAGTCTGGGGAACATTAAGAAGGCTTAGTGGGAGGGCAGGGAACCCCTCAGTGGACGTTTTACAGGCTCCCTTCAGTTGGGCTTTTCTTGTGGAGAAAAAATCTTAAGAGGCATACTGGTACTTATGGTATTCATGCCACATACCTGGAGTCCAGACCTAGCGTAACGGGTGACAAAAAGAACTATGTTTCCCAAAGTGCCCTATGAAAGTTGCCTTGAAATTCGAGCCTGGGTATGACACCTTCACATAATCATGGCTGAATCGCAACATAGAAAGACATGGACTGGGGCATTCATCAATGTAATTGGAGGCAGTTTTTTCTTTGATTTGTAGCATATTTGGCAAAACTAATTTGTGTGGGTGGATTACAGAAGAAGAGTACTTTTTTTAGAAAAATGTATTTGAAATGAGACTTGTAGATGGCCCTTCAACTTATTACCACCCTCCGTCACCCTCTTCTTCTTCCACATCAGAGAAGAAAACCTGCAGTTCATGGCTGACCTGGGAGTCATGGAGCAGGCACATGTCCTCCTTCAAGGCCTTTTAAGAGCACGGTGTCTCCCAGCACCAGAAGTGTTCTGTTCTACTTTGCCCAAGGGGCCCTTTACCTTCAAACCAATTAGGGGTGAGCAGGTGCGCTGGTAAACTCCACTCTGCCGGCGGTAGGTGAAGTGTTTTGGCGAACTCCATGCTCCCAAGCAGAGCGCTGAGTGGCAAAACTCTGCCGGCAGAGCGGAGTTCACCGACACCCCTAATTGTGAAGCAAACTGGTTAGGAGGCACACCAACACCCTAGGACATGTCTGTGCCATTGTTTGTTTTAAAACTTTCAAAACAAAATTTGCTAATTAATTTGGTATTCTGCATGCTTACTTAGCCCATATTATACCAAATACTGAATTAGAAGACCCACAAATCGCATTTAGTGCACTGTAGACAGTGGGAAGTATTGTAAATAACAACCATTGAAACATACACACACACACGGCACCCTGGCCATGCACAGTGTTGTCATCAATTATATAATTTCAGACGTCAGCACGGATGTTTTTAATAATGTCTAAGAATGTTTCATGAGTGATGTAATATCAAGTTCATAAGCATGGCATGGCAAGGGTATGTGTTAAAGTTATTTCACTTCCCTATAACATGTCAATTTCATTGTTTTTTAGAGTTTAAAATGTTACATTTTAACTTAAACTGCAGAGGATTCAGAACATGGCTGCGAAACTGGCTTTGTCGCGACCATGCTCTGCTTCCTCTTCAGCGGCTTTAGCTGATCTATATTGGCTGCCGGTGCAGCAGAGGATCGCTTTCAAGGCACTATGCCTTGTATTTAGAGCGCTGCATGGATTGGGGCCAATCCCTCTTCAGCATCTCTTCTCATGGTATCAAACTGCCCGACCTTTGAGATCGTCATCGGCGTTTCTGGTGAGGATTCCTACGATCACTAGAGTAAGGATGGGTGGCCGTGCTTTTAGCTATACGGCCGCCACATTGTGGAATTCTTTACCTTTGATACTGAGGAGTAGTCAACATCTGCTTTCCTTTAAAAAGGACCTTAAGACCTTCCTGTTTCCAAGCGCAATGTAAACATCTCTGATGGTTTGATAGGATCTCAGCGCCAGGATACCCTTTGGGTGACAGCTGCGCTTAACAAGAAATAAATACATACATACATACATACATACATCTAACTATAACATCACTATAACCTTTGCTTTTTTACAGACAATTTGGTAGAAGGCTTTTTTAATGCACAATAAGAAATGTTTTCACCATGTTTAACCTTAACATCAGTTTACCTTTATTTATTTCAGTGAAGCTCTAGGGCATTTTATCGGAAAGTAATATGTTATTACCATTTTCACCCCCTCTGCAGCCAGCTGACACCCCATTGTGCACAGCCTTTGGCTGTGTGTGGACGTGGGGTTGACCGCAAGCTGCTAATGCCCCAGAGTGCACACCCAAAGGCCATGCATGGTGTGGGGATGATTAACACCACCACGCTTGGCCTTTGGACATGCTCGGTGTGGGGTTCCGCAGGGCCTGGTCTGTGTCCAACCCTCCCATAGGCAGCGGAAACCCCACCGCACCTGTGCATGTGTGTGTGGGTGTGTAGGGGTGTTTAATCTGTGGGTGTAGTTGTGTGTGTCCGGGTCTTAAGTGTGTTGTATATGACAGCCCCGCAGACACCCACAACACAAGGTTTTTCTTTTTACTGTGCTGCTGTATCATGGTACCTACATGAAAATGCACAGAGGCCAAACTGAGTCAATGTAGTACAGCTGTAACATGGCACTGCAAAAAACACATCCTTTGTGAATCAAACTCTAGGGGGTCCCCCTGTGACTCCCAGACAACATCCATGTGTTCGATGTACATCTACCCTAACCCCACTTTTTTTCTTTTAACACATATGGACCAAGTTCTTGAGTCATAAAATGATGCTGCATCATCTTCCTCATGTTGCAGCCAGCCAATGAAACCATGTTTTCTAATCTTGCAGCACGCACCATGGTACTCAGCGGTAGTACTGTGAAGGTAACACTTCATAAAATATCTATACATTTTGAAGCCTAATTTGCCAAAAAAAACTACTGAATGGATTTACACCAAATTACATTAAGCACAGTTTCCGAGTAAAGATCTAATTTCCTGTAAAATTTGGTGTAATTCCGTTCAGGTGTTTTGGCTGTCACACTGTTCAAAATTCCTATGGAAAAATGATGTTTCTCGACATCCCCCCTTCCCCCACTTAACAGATCACCCAAAAACATTCCAGTAAGGAGCTGAGGTGGAAAAATGTTTTTGGAAAGTTTCAATAAGATTCATCAAAAGGTGGAAAAGTTATTGGCAAACAAAAAAAACCATTACCAATGGAAGCCATACACATATACATACAAAGCCAAAAGGAGTTGGAAAACGGAGCAGTGGCTAGAGCGCAACAATGCACTTGATAACAAAAATCCAAAGGCTTTTTGGAAGATAGTGGCAACTGGTACCTGGGTAATCGATAACCATCTTGAGGCGGTAGTGCAGCCTGATAAGTAGGTTGTCCATTTTGGGTCTCTTTATAGTAAGCGGGACCAAGGAGAGAAGCAGGACAAGACCAAGGTGAAGGTTTGCACAACAGAGCAAGCAGCCCCGGTTCCCCTAGAAAAGGGTGAGGATTATCCTACCAGGGAGCATACATGTTTCACCTTAAGTGAGACAGCACATTCCCTAATACAAATGAAGAAAGAGAAGGCACCTGAATTAGATGGCATACCCTGTGACGTATACCTGTCCCACCCTGAAGTTTGCTTCATACGAATATATACGCACAGGTGAGGTGGACTTTGGGAGGAGACTTAACGGACAGGATCCCTATCAAACAGGGAGTCAAGCAGGGATGCGTGCTTGCCCTGACACTTTTTAGCCTATATATCAAAGGGGAAGTTGAAATGGGTATCTGAATGCAAACATGATGCACCCATGACTGCAGGAATATCCCTCATGATTTGAATGTTCGTGGACAATACTCTACTTATTTCACAAAGTCCAATTGGTCTGCAGGTGAAACTGGATTCCTTTGCTGCCTTCTCCAAAAACAGGGGCCTAGAAATAAACCCTTAAAAAACTAAATTTATGGGAATAAATCCACATAGGTCCTTCATAGGTAGAATAAAGATTGAAGGTTCCCCGATAATCAGGTGACACACTTTTGATTACTTAGGCATAAGACTGACAGATACTTTGAATTGGGAGATGCTAATGGGGAAGAGTAAAATGGCACTCAGTCAGAGAGCACTCCTAATTAGAAGGAAACATAAGGCAACTGCAAGCGGTGTAGTCACCAGCTCTTAAAAACTATAAAGCTGCAGCGGTTGCTGCAACTCTATGGGGCAGAGGAATGGCGGGGTGTAAATGCAACTCCTTTTGCACTAGAAGAGAATAAATTCATCACAGATCTCCTTCGTTTACCACGGAGTACTACCTTGTTACCCCTGAGATTTGATCTAGCACTTAACTGCATCCATATGTTTTCCTTTCTAAAGCCACAGATTTACTGGGTGTGGCTGTGGGCAGCCCCGGAGTTAACTCCCGACAGGGAATCTTTGACAGATTTAATCTCCTATGATAGACAAGTCTGCACCCTTCGGTTGAAACACATTAAGAAACAGTGTGAATGGCTGAAAATGGGAGATTTGTGGAACACCCCCGCAGAAGCTGCTAAATGTGCTAAATAGAATCTTAAAAAAATATTCTGTGAAAATGTTATGCTATCAATATGGTCTGAGCATAAAGAGGGGAGTCCAAAAAGACAGGTATTAAGGCATAAATGTTCACCCTATTTTCAATCGTACAAGGACAGAATCTACCCCCCCTTCAGCTGAATGTCTGTAAGTGCAGTTTGAAGTGGCACATTAATTAAGATTGTTTACCTCTAGATGGGACAAAACTGGTGCCTCTCCAGTGCATTGGCCATTCTGTCTGCAGACAGAAGAAATGGAAGACCACTTTTTTCTATTTTGCTTTACATACACCCCACTGCGGAAGGTATAGAGAATTGCAGAATGCAAACTAGAGGGCATAAGTTACAATTGGGAGGTGCTAACAATTTTCAAATGTCTTCTGAAGGAGACAGTAGTCTTTACAGTGACACAGTACCTACAGAGCGCTTGGGATATGACATCGAAAGGGCTGTCTGCAGGAAATCAGTAACTTTCCATGATTAGAGAAGGCATAAACTTCATAGGGGTACACTATAAATACTCATGGTACCATGGGGGTAGATGGAATACTGTAGTTGGTTATTAGATTAGATGCTGATTGCCAACTGCAGAGCGGCCCAGAACAATGCTTGTCCTATTAGGTCACTTTGGTTTTACTTTAGTTATTTACTATGCCATTGATGTTTGTCTGTATTTTATTTGGTATTAACTAACTGATTGTAGATATGTGACACTGGTATGATTCCCAGGATCCTGAAAATCTCTTATTGGCTCAGACTATTTTAACAACCTGATGGACCCTTTTTACCCCATTAAAGGACTTTTAGAGATTTTTGTGGTTAAATACTTTACTTTCCTGAGCAGAAGAATGTTGTGTTATGTAGGACCTCTCTGATGTCTATATATGTGACATTATTTTTGTATATATGAATATTTGTAATTTTAAAATTTTATCTGTACTTTGCACTTTTATGGTCATTTGACCTAAATAAAGTATTATTAATATATACATTCACTGAAAAGAACTAAGGTTACAGGGACGTTACAGCTAGGAAATAGAATTTAAAAACAAAACCTAGAAATTCACTGAAAAATATAAAGGGTAGAGGGATGTCATAGTTAGGCTGAGAATTCACTTGTGCAAAACCAGTGAAATTCTTGAGTTATAGCTACCTGAGCTAACTGTAATTTAGACCCCACAATACACTGCTTATGACCTCACATATTACATCACTTATAACATCACTGATGACATCTCAAATGACATCACTGATGACAACACTGATGACATCATCCAGTGAGGTAAGTATTTTGGAAGAGTTTATGATTGTTAAACATATATACTAAAGTACTGCAAAAGTTAAATTAGTAGACTTGGTGTACTAATAATGAGTGATACTACTGCTAACATTTATTATGTGAGTGGCTGTTTGTGTGTATCTCTGTATGAGTGTGTGTGTGAGTGACTGTTTGGGTGTCTGAGTGGGTGTTTGAATGGCGGTATGGAGAAAAAGTGGGTGCGTGAGCAGCTGTGTGGGTGGGTGAGTGAGTGGCTGTATTGGTGAGTAACTGGGTCTGTCATTAGTGTGAGTGACAGTATGGATGAGTGCGTATGTTTCTGGCTCTATGAGTGAGTAACTGAGTGTGTAAGGGGCTGTATGGGTGAGTGACTGGTTGTATGAGTGCCTGTATGGATAAGTGAGTGAGTGAGTTAGAGGTAGTATGGATAAGCAAGTGTGTGTGTGTGTGTGTGCCTGTATGGGTGAGTGACTGCATGTGTGAGTGGATGTATATGTGTATGAGTGGGTGTGTGAGTGACTGTATATGTTAGTGAGTGGGTGCATGACTGGGTGTAAGGATGAGTGACCGATTGTATGAATAGCTGTATGGGTGAGTGAGTGGTTGTATAAGTGCCTGTAAGAGTGGGTAAGCAGGTATTTGACTGGCTCTATGGATGTGTGAATGGCTTTGTGAGTAGTTGTATGGGTCTGTGAATGGGTATGTGAGTGATTGTGTGGTTGTGTGGGTATGTGAGTGGGTGTGTGAGAGGTTGTTTAGGGGTGTGAGTGAGTGTGTGAGTGGGTCTGTGGAATATGTCATTTGGGATGTCATCAGTGATGTCACTGATCATGGCATGAATGATGTACTATTTGAGGTGATAAGCATTCATTGTGGGGTCATAAGTTATAGTTATCTCAGGTAACTATAACTGTTGAATTTCATTGGTTTTATAGGAGTGAAATCTGTGCCTAACTATAATGTCCCTATAACCTTTGACTTTTCCGTTAATTTCAATGTTTTTTAATTGTATTTGCTAACTGTAACTTCCCTCTAACCTTTGTTTTATTTCAGTGAATATCTATGGTTTTTTAAATCTTTAATCCTAACTCTAACCTATCACCTTTGAGAGTGTGTGTATGTGTGTGTGTGGCTGTGTGGGTTTGTGAGTACCTGTGTGTGTGTGAGGGGGGTGTGAGTGTTTGTGTGGGCCTGTGAGTCAGTTTGTGAGTACCTGTGTGAGTGAATGTATAAGCTCCTGTGTATTTGTGAGTGGTCATGTGAGTGCTTGTCTGGGTCTGTAAGTAAGTGTGAGTGCCTGTGTGAGTGTCTCAGTGGGTGCATGAGTGCCTGTGTGACACTGTGAGTGGGTCTCTGAGTGCCTGTGTGGGTCTGTAAGCAGGTGTGCGAGTGCCTGTGTCGATCTGTGAGTGGGTGTGAACGTACCTGTGTGAGTGTCTGAATGGGTACCTCGGTGCCTGAGTGGCTCTGTGAGTGGGTATGTCAGTGCCTCTGAGGGTCTGTGAGTAGGTGTGTGAGGGCCTGTGTGGGTCTGTGAGTGCCTGTGTGAGTGTCTGAGTGGATGTGTGAGTGCCTGTGTGGCTCTGTGTGTGACAATATGGGTGTGTGAGTGCCTGTGTATGTCTGTGAGTGGATGTGTGAGTAGTGCTATGCATTTGGGCATTTGCATACTCAGGGTATTTAAAAGGGGGAATCACAGACTCTGCTCGCACCAGGAGACCACGAGAAAAAAATCATTCATCACAGTCACCACAGATCAGATCCAATAGATCAATGATGCAGTTACCTTCATTAAGGAGTTCGGGCAATTTTTCAACATGAAATGCAAGAGGAAGCAACCCAAGAAGTTAGGATTGTTTGTACTTTATTGAAGTGGAGCTTCCACTGGGGCACCTCCTATGTTTATATTTGTAAGTGCATCCCGCTGAAGTTTAATTTCTGTGAAATGAGCACCAGGGCCTGAATGGAACCTCATTTTATCCAAGAGTCCCCACTTTTCCCAAAAACGTCTAACCAACTGGAGTACATTCATCCGGTTAATTAGTAAGTGTCAACTCATTGGGTAAATGTCTGTGCATATTCTGCACTACAGCTCTGTAAAGGAGCATGAGGTAATGTTGCCAGTGAACTTGTGTGCATGTCATTTCAGCAATGTGATTGTTCATCAAGCGTTTTCATCTTTGATAACGTGAATCCTCATCAAGAGAAGCTAACGAGATCACAAAGAGGTGAATCTAACTTATAGGGGTATTTCCTCTTAACTATATTAAGTAAGTGCTTCTTTGTTTGGTTGAGATGTCCTCATATTCCTCTGCATCAATAGCGTGTCACCAAAGTCAGCTCGAAACATGCTTGGGAGTCTATTGTTAACCTCTTCAACAACATGCAAAAATACAGGAAGACCTTTGCAAACTACTAATAAAAACGGGAAGGTGGGCTTTGCGGCCCCCTCCCCAGGCCGATTTCAGCCATTGGGGCCCCATTCCCCGGGGCTGACTGAAATTGAATGGTGGAGCAGGGCCTCGCAGCCCTCCAGTTCAATTTTGGCCCACGATCTCTATACCCTGGGGCCCGGCCACATCTCCCTGGGAGCCTTGGAGCTCAACCAGGGCACCCAGTGTGCTATGGCACTACAGGGGGAGCAAGGTGCAAGTGGTCCCAGCCTGCTCCCTGCCTCCTGTGGAAGCTGGCATTGCTCTTGCATACAGGAAGCTGCTGGAAATGCGGCTCCCTGCATGCGTGAGCAATACTTTAATCTCTTTCCCTACCAGCATGTCTGCAGGCAGGGGAAGAGATTAAAACTCCACTTCTTGCAAGCTAGCGCGGTTTGACGGTTCCTGTTTACTGGGAGTGGAGTGGAGTGTTTGCTTTTGCTTGGTGGAGCCAATCAAAAGCAAACAGCTATTTCCCGAGGGTGGGCACTTCAAGAGATAGCAGGAGTCGGCCCTGGGGGAGTGGTGGTCCCGAGGGTCATATATGGCTCCAGGAGGCTTTCTTGTGCGTGGGTTGCCCCTGGGAGGTGGGGGTTCCCCGGGGCCCAGGAGGGTCTTTGTGGCCTCCTGCATTATTATTGACCTGAGCCCCAGGGAGGTGGTGGTCCCCAGGGCATAAATAAGCCTTTAATAAGCCTGTGCGACCCCCTCCATTTTCTTTTAATTCTCTACGTGCCCCTGGGACCCTGCACACCCGGGGGTGACACTAAAAACAATGGTGGGAGACCGCACTTGTTTGTTTAAAAAAAAAAAAAGGATTTACACCAAACAACTGAAAGCATGATATGCAAACCAAAAGCTACCTTTGTACCAAATTTGGTGTAATTCCGTCCAGCAGTATGGGCTGTAGGCATGTCTAAAGACTCTATATTACGTACTAGCGGTCACCATTAGGTAGTTATAGTTAGAACCATGTTTCCATAGGAAAAGCGTTTTTTGATTTGCCTATATCTTTGGTGCCATTTGACAAATCTTCACAAAAGTTTCCCCCAAAAAGTGTGTTGGTGATTCTTGTTGTGCATGGACAGATTCGAGGTGATCCATCAAGCGGGGACCAAGAAAAATAGGGCTCACAAAAAGTGTGTTTGCCATGTTTACTCCCATAGAATCTTTCGACATGCTTGCAGCCCGAACCACTGGACCGAATTACACCGAAGTTGACAGAAAGATAGAATTTGGTCTGCAGATTGTGCTTTTTGTTATTTGGTGTAAATCAGTTCAGTGGTTGTTGAGAAATTTAGGGAAATTCAAATTTGTTTATCTATGATTATGAAGTCTTTGTGAATAATGACATGCTTGTGCAGAGATCTGCAGAGCCCCTATTGGTTGCTAACACTTCAACCAGGAAGTGTTGACAGCCATCTTGGGACTTGGCTTCAGTAGAGTCTCACCAAAAAATGCTATGAAAATATAAAAGTGACCAGGGTAGGAATACCCTGACCTGTTAAACTTGGTCATAGGGTCCCAGAGGGAGCCCCCAAGGCCAGAAAACCATTTTTTTTTAAAAGAATTGCTGCAAAAGAATTAAATTTGTGAATTTGCAGCAAAAAACAAAACAAAAGAAAGCACGGGATCCAGTGCTTGTTGTGATAAGGGCCCCTGGGTGGGCCGGGTCCCAGGGGCATTTTATTTAAAAAGGAGGGGGCACATAAGGCCCCTCTCTTGAGGCTCCTTGAGCCCCGGGTTCATCACCTGCCTGATGCTTTAATTAATTAAAGGATGGGGACTGCACAGACCCCTGTCTTGGTCTGTTTCAAGCCCCTGAGACCACCATCTCCCCGGGGCTAATACAATAATAGTGCAGGGGTCTCCAAGGACCCTTGCACCCTGGGGACCACCACTTCACTGCGGCAAAGAACAATATATATATAAAATAATAGAAGGGAGGCTGCCCGGAACCCCCATGCCCCAAGGGATGTCCCCTTGGGGCTATAAACAGATTTGGAAGTAGGAGGGGGGGCCGTGCAGCACCCCTCCCCTGCTGATTTTGACCCCTGGCCTACCTCCCGGGTTACGCACAGCGCGTAGGACCACCATCTTCCTGGGGCCAGCACATGAGCAACAAACGTGGGGCCGCGCGGCACCAAATCCTGGAGCCATATATGGCCCTGGGGACTCCTACCCCCCAGGACCGGCTCCTGCTATGTCCTGGGGTCCCCACACCCAGGACATAGCTCTTTGCTTTTGATTGGCGGGAGCTGACAGCTCTGGCCAAGCAAAAGGAACGCCTTCCAGCGGGCAGAAGCTGTCAAATTGCTACTGCCTGTTAGAAGCAAAGGTTTAATTTTTTTCCCTGTCCGCAGGCATGCAGGCAGGGAAAGACATGGCATTATTGCTCCTGCGTGGAGGGATCTGCATTTACAGCAGCTCCCTGCGTGAAGCAGCAATGCCAGCTCTGGCAGGAGGTAGAGAGCCCACTGGAACTGCGTTTGACTGCGGTGGCCTTGCGGCTACCCCCACGGTCCGGAACCTGCACACAGGTTGCCGGCTGAACACTAGGGCACCAAGGAGACATGTCCAGGCCCTCGGGGATGGGGTGCCCTGGATCGAATTCAACTGGGGAGGGGGACTATGCAGCCTCACTCCCCCATCACATTTCAGCCAGGCACTGGGGGATGGGATCCCTGAGGCCAAAATCGTCCCTGAGAGGAGGGCAGCGCAGCCTCCCTGCACTTTTAAATATATGTTTATAAAGCCTGGGACCCAGGGGATGGGGTCCCTGGGGCAAAAATTGGCCAGACCTCTCACTTAGGGGACTGATGGATGTAGCAGGATGTGGGGAGGGACTGGCCTCTCCTTTCAGACCACTCTCCCAGAGGACATGTGTGTTTAGTAGGGTGTGGTGATTTTATAAATGATGTAATAGAACATGCCATGAGTGATGTCATATGTGAGGTCATAAGCAGTGCATGGACAGGATACAACTTATTGTTAGTGCTACTAACTATAACGATAACTGCTGATTTTCTATGGGTTTTTTTGTCCAAAATTTAACATTATCAATGGGAAATTCACCTTCCTATAACTTTACTTTAACCTTTTGTTTTTCAGTGAATTTCTAAGGTTTTTATAAATGAAAAGAGATATTTTTATTACACCAAACTATAACGTCACTTTAGCCTTTGGTTTTTAAAGTAACTATATGTATATATATTGTTAGAAATGAGGGTCTCTAGTTGGCCGTGGCTTGCACCCTGTCCAAGTAGGGACCCTTATTCTAGTCAGAGAAAGGGGATTTCAAACCCAAGATACCCACTGCAGACCCCCTTGGTAGCTTGTCACAAACAGTCAGGCTTATCTCAGAGGCAATGTGTAAAGTATTTGTACAAACACGCACAGTAACACAGTGAAAACACTACAAAAAGACACCACACCAGTTTAAAAAAGAACCAATATTTATCTACATAAAACAAGACCAAAGTGATAAAAATCCAACATACACAAATCAAGATATCACTTTTAAAAGGTTTATAATAGTTCAGTTCATAGGAAACTTTGGAAACATCACTTTTATCATAAAGTACCTGGGATGTGTCAAAATCAAAGACAAAAACAGGCTCAGGGGAGATCTGGTGCAGGAAAACCAATGCGATGCATCAATTTCTTACTCCCAGGTGAGGTGATGTGTCGATTCCTTACTGCAGTGCAGGGGAGGTGATGTGTTGATTCCTTACTGCTAGGGGAGGTGATGCATCAATTCCTTACTGTTAGAAGAGGTGATGCGTCAGTTTCTGGACACACCGCCTAGTTTCCTTACTGCTGGGCTTCGTTGATGAAGAATTTGATGCACATTTGCGATGCATTGAAAATCCGAATGCCCTGGGGTCGATACAGCGGTGGCAAAACAGGCACTACATCGATTTTCTCCAACCACAAGCAGGTGATGCGTCGATTTCTTCAGCCGCACAGCAGGGCCTGCATTGGAATCAGAGTGGTTGCCTCAAACATCAGAGACATGGTGCGCTGGACTCTAGCTGCAGCGATCGTTTTATCTGCATGTCAGGCGCTATGTCGATTCTTCATCCACACTATGGCCATGCGTTGGTTTTTCAACCACTCAGCAAGACTGCGGCGGGAAAAACCAGGCTCTGATGGTTGATGTTTGGATTTTCAGGCTTCTTTGCAGCAGAACCACCTCCAAGGGCTCAGAACTGGAATTGGCACCACCTGGCAGGTCAGAACTCCCAGCAGAGGAGTTCAGGGACTGCAGGTGAAGTCTTTGCTGGCTCTGAGACTTCTTAAAAGGAGGCAAGCACGCACAATCCCTTGTAGAACCTTGGCAAGCAGGATGAAGAAAGCAAAGTCCAGTCCTTTAGCTGTCCAAGACAGAATTAGCAAGCGGCAGGCCAGCCAAAAACAGCAACAAGCAGAGTGGCAGTTCCCCTCCTACAGCTTCTCCAGCTCTTCTTCTTGGCAGAATCTCCTCTTAGTACAGAAATGTTCTCAAGTTATGGTGTCACAGATCCTGTACTTATGACAGTTTCTGCCTTCGAAGTAGGCCAACTTCAAAGGAGCCTCTTAGTAGTGCACAAGACCCTGTCTTTCCCTGACCTGCCTCTAGACACACTAAAGGGGGGGTGCAGACAGCTTTGTGTGAGGACAGGCATAGCTCTAGTCAGGTGTCGGTAACAACTCCTCCCACCACTCTACATCAGGAAGACCCATCAGCCCAGTGATAGGCAATCAGGATATGCAGGGCACAACTCAGCTCCCTTTGTGTGACTCTCTAAAGTGAATGCACAAACAGCCCAACTGTCAGTCGAAACCAGACGTGGATTCCACAGGCAGGCAGAGGCAATGGATGGTAAAGCATGAAAATGCCCACTTTCTAAAAGTGGCATTTTCAAACATGCAATTTAAAAACCAACTTAACTAAAAGATGTATTTTTAAATTGTGAGTTCAGGGACCCCAAACCCCAAATCTCTATCTCTTCCCAATTGAAACCTATGGGATAGATAGTCCTTGCCACAATGATAAACAAAATTGGCAGTATTTCACTGTGAAAAGGTGGTTCCGACCGTCTGAGCCGCCCAGATTTTTCACTTTTTGATCACCTGATTCTTGATCTTTTACTGTGGGAGAGCCTCATAAGCTGGGACTCACCCATGGTAAATTCATGGTAAAATGGACTGCACGTTTTCTGCTGGTGTACCCCTTGTGAGATAAGGGAGCTGCGATGTAGCTAGGATTCGGGGCACTGAGCTGGGTACATGTGGGCACATGTGTGTGCATCAGTGTAAGGACTGTACGTGGGAGATCTCTGTCGTGCGCAGCCCTGGAGCTGGGTACAGATAGAAGGGTATAGAAGGAGCTATGCAGAGTTAGGTGGTGACATGGAATAGGCCTTATAATATGGGTGACACATGTAAGGTATAGTCAGTGTGCTTTACTGTTTCACTGTAGGAACACTCCATTATACTCCTAAGGCAATGGAGACCACACAAGGTAGTTTCAGTTACCTTGGGCCTACAAACTCCAGACTCGCATGAAAATACACTGTAATTTGTGTGAAAACTATTCTGCTATGTCCAAATGCATATCTGTACTGCTTATGGGTCATCCAGAAATGTTGTATTCCTCTGCCTCATCTCAGAACTAGAGCCCAGGCCTTGTGTGACCCTGCCAGGCTGGATTAGCTACCTTCCTCCCCAAGCTGTAGCCTCAGAGGCCCAGCCCTTTACTGCATGCATTCCCAGGTCAGAGGTCTTCACCCAAGGAGGGAGAGATGGGGTAAAGCGGCAAGACATCAATCAGCAGCTGTCACCCGGTGCCAGGCACCAGGCCTGCTCCATGTCCCGGCCAGGATGTTTTAGTGGGGAAACTGAGCTTTTCAGAGACCATGTGGCAGGGTACCCCTGGACGGCGCCATCTTGAAGTATCCCAGAGGCCTGTGCAGGCAGGAGGGATCTGGGGCAGAGAGGTAATGTGGCGCTGTTGGATAGTGCAGAGGTGCATTCCCTACAGCACCGTCCGCCCCTCCTTAAAATATTTTGCACAGGAAGAGGAGCTCTCTCTGAGATGTGCTCTTACTGAGGAACACTGTTACTGGAGGCTGACCCCATGGACAGTTGGAGGGGGGAACGCCCTGACTGCCTTAGGACTCTGGACTGTGTCTCTGAGTCCAGGATCAGTGAGGGAAGTCCTGGGTTTCTGCTTAAAAGGAGAAGTGCAGAAGAGGAAACCAGGAGAAAGGCTGGCGCAGGGAGCTTGTGGAACCTGCTCCCTGCTGAGTCGGAAGGTGGCTGCTCCCAGTGGATAGGGCAGGCCACCATGAGTGAAAAGAGGCCAAGATTGTCGAAATCGGCAAAACGAGGGCCAAGATATGCCCCCAGAAGGTAGGTGACCTTTACCGAACCCACGACGAAGCAGGTGGGGCTCCGTTGCTGGTCTCCAATGTACCCCTGAGCTGGGTTAGGTCTCAGGGGCAACCATCAAAAGAAGGCAAAGCAGGGGAGCACTGTCACGCTCGTACTCCCCGCAAAGCAGGCAAGGGACCCAGGATCCCATCTCTGGGCCCCCCACAAACGAAGGGAAATTAGGAAGTACCATCGCACCCCTGAGAAGGTGTCTCAGGGGCCCCAGAACCCAACCCTGGGCCCCAACAAAGATAAAGGTCGGGAGCACCATCATGCTCCCCCGGGAAGGTGCCTCAGGAGCCTAGGATCCCAATCCTGGGCCCCAATGAAGATAAAGGCGGGGAGCACCATCCCACCCTCAGGAAGGTGCCTCAGGAGCCCAGGATCCCAATCCTAGGCCCCGAGAAAGAGGAAGTCGGGGAGCGCCATCACGCTCCCCATGAAGGTGGACACAGGCCCAGGACCCAAGCCCTGGGCCCCGATGGCTGGAGAAAGGAGGTGTCACACTCCCTCGCAACGGGTGAGGGGGGAGTGCCATTGCATTCCTCCACATCACCACCAAGCCAGCCCCAGCCCGCGCATCTCCCCGCAGGAGCAAGCAGAACAGAGGAGGAGGGACTGGCTCCCGCAGCAGCCCACAAGTGTGCTGGCTGCCCGGGGAGCTGATGAGGGCAGCCAGGAATGGGCTGCCCGAGCTGCTCTCCAATGACTTACTTGCACGGGAGATGTCCGAGTGGGACCAGGCCCCTTTTCCCCCAAAAGAGTGGAACACAGCGAGAGGCCACCAGCCTAGCCAGTCCTGCTCTCTCTGGGGCAGCGCGGGAGCTGCTGTTCAAATATACAGCTCCAGACGGAGTGCCCTGTAATTCCCTACTGGGCCAGGCCCCTGCTCAGCAGAAAAACAGCTCATAGGTGGCTTGTGGTGACCCCAGAAAGTTGGGGTTACCACCATTGATTAGCAAATGTGGGGGGGGGCGCCTTCAGGAGCTGCACAGATTCCGTCATTACAGAATTGGAAAGTCTCCACCCTAAGTCTCTGGGGACTGTAAGGAAATAAACCCGCAAGAGTTTTTGGATGTTTACAAAGTGTACCTAATGCTGGAATTTTTTGTTCTCCAGCTGGCATAGCTGATGGTTAGGACAACAACAAGGTGTGAGAGGCTTAATAGGAGTGGTCATTTGGCGAGATCCCCTAGGGGTGAAAGGGTGTAATTGCAGAGAGATGCAGTTTTACTGAGGTGATCCTTTAGGGACCAGGTTTCGCATGCCTTGTGTTGTGCTAAATGTGATATTGTAATATATGTTGCCAGCATCCTTGCCAGGGTGCCTTATTATAATTGCATAGCCACTTAATTATAAATGTAGTGTCTTCTAGGGGCTGTAATTGACTTGTGTTAATCATGCTAATAGTTATGATAGGTACTCCTCATGCCCAGTCATGCTTAGACATGTATTCTTGCTACTGCTTTAGTTGAACAACCAGACTGTCAGCCACTGTTATTTAAGTGTGTATATTTTATAGTTAATATTAGGTGCTCTCGGTCAGGGTGATATGTCACTATGGCAGGTGTTCCCATTATGAAATGCTTGTTGAAATAATATGGTGGGTAACCACTTGCTTGGTGCCAGTGGTGAGGGCCCTCACTCCAAGTTATGGTCAACCCGTGGCATTTCGGTGCAAGAAAATGTTTATATATGTGAGTGGTGGTACTATACCCCCCTTCTGTGGGAGGGGGGACTGTTTATGCAATGTCATCAAGAAGCATTTCCATGAGCTTATGTATATTTGTATATTGTTGCGTAGTATTGAGTAGTGTGTGTAATAAATGTACTTTTACTTTTTTATAAACAAAATTACAGACTGGACAATCATTTATTGAGTGTTTTTTCTGTGTATCTGTCAATGGTGATTAATAGCCCACACCACATCTCTTGAGTAAGCCTTGGACTGCTCTGCAACGCTACCCTCTGAGAGTCAAGCGCAACAGTGGGGTGTTTGTTCCCCAGGTCCTCAGTGAAGGACAAACATAGACCCATTACTTGTGCAGGCCACACAACTAATGCTTTGTTTTCCAACATTCACTATCAGGACATGTGAAACACATCAGCACATGCATGACCTTTCGCATCTACTGCACCCTGCCCATGGGACTACTTTGGGCCTACCTTAGGGATGCCTTGCATGTAGTAAAAGAAAAGGTTTAGGCTGGGCAAGTGGGTGCACTTGCCAGGTCGACATGGCAGTTTAAAGGTGCACTCACAGACACTGCAGTGGCAGGCCTGAGACATGTTTGGAGGGCTAATCATGTGAGTGGCACAATCAGTGCTGCAGACCCACTAGTAGAATTTGATTTACTGGCCCTGGGCGCATACAGTGCACTTTATTCGAGTCAAATCAGTAAATCAAATATGCCAATTATGGGTAATCAATCACAATCATGATTTACGCAGGGAGCACTTGAACTTTAGCACTGATCAGCAGTGGTAAAGTACCTAGAGTTCTAAAACCAGAAAACACGAAATGCAGCACACAAACAAAAACAGGAGGCCAGAAGCAAAAATGGCAGGGGAAAAACACGCCAAAGATGCTAGGTCTAACATATATATTTATGCGTGTGTGTGTAAGTGTATGTGTACGTATATATATATTCACTGATATATATTTATTTATATTCTATATATATATATTCACTGAAAAAACAGGAACGATATAGTTTGCCTGACATTTCACTCGTACAAAACCAGTGAAATTCAGCAGTTATAGTTAGCTGAGCTAACTATAACGTGTGCAGCCGCAATGCATTGCTTATGACCTCATATATTATATACATACATATATATATGTGTCAGTGGTACATGGGTGAGCAACTGGATATGTGAAAGGCAGTATAGGTGAGTGTTGGAGTATTTGAGTGTCTGTATGTGTGAGTGAGGGATTGTGATAGTTGCTGTATGTGTGAGTGTGTGCTTGTGTCAGTGAATGTATAGATGAGTGAGTACATGTTAGTATCTGTATGAATAAGTGAGTGGGTGTGTGTATAACTATATGGGTGATTAAATGGCTGTGTGATTGACTTTAGGTGAGTGGGTAGGTGTGTGAGTAGCTCTATGAGTGACTGACAGTGTGTGAGTGACTGTATGGGTGTATGAGTGGATATATCAGTGGCTGTATTAGTGACAGTTGGTGTATGAGTGGCTGTATGGGTGACTGAGAGGATGTGTGTGTAGACCTATGAATTAGTGAGTGGGTGTGTAAGTAATGGTATGGTTGTGACAATAGTTTTGAGAATGTTAGTGTGGTAGTTGGAGTGGGTGCATGAAAGGTTATATAGAGTGTGAGTGGGTGCATCAGAGATTCTGTGGATGATGTTATCAATGATGTCATCAGTGAGAGCATTTGAGATTGAGCACATAAGCAGTGCATTGCGGGGGCGCGAGTTATAGTGAGCTCAACTAACTTTAACTGCTGAATTTCACTGTTTTGTTTACAAGTAAAATGTAAGCCTAACTATAATGTCCCTGTAACCATTGTTTTTTTCAGTGAATTTCTATGTTTTATTAAATGGTAATTCCTATCTATACCGTTGCTGCAACCTTTGGTATTTTCAGTGAATTTCTACGGGTTTTTAACTAGTTGTCGCATATGCAGAGTGGTGGAGAAAGGGGGTAGGGCGTTTGACCAGCTCTCAGGAATTTTGCTATGTAGGACTTACAGAAGGCACGATGAGGGCTTCTTGGCCGCCAATGTCCCTCATGAGTAAAGTAAACTTCATCCCCCAACCAGTAGTGTGCCAGCAGCAGTGTTTGCAGAGTGGTGGAGAAAGGGAAAGTGGCCTTTGAAGACCTCTTAGGAATCCAGCGGTGTGGAACATACTGGAGGAAACAGGCCCCTCTGTCAGGCCATTTTCGGCCGATTTAGGCCCGTGGACTCCATGCCACTGGGCCAGGGATTCATATTTATTTAAAATTGGCAGGACGCCACGCGGCTCCCCTCCCCAGGCCACCTTCAGCCCCCGGGACCCCATCCCCAGGGGCTTGGCCTCCTTGTTGGGGACTGCGGTGGGAGCCTCAATGGAGTTCTCCAGGACATTTCTGAAGCTGACTCTGGGGGGCGGTGGTTCCCAGGGCCATTTAGGGTCCCCCTCCTTTATACAAATGTATCCCAGGGAAGTAGTGGTCCCCAGGGCCAGTGGTCCACAACAGACCCCCTTCATTATTGTATGTGTGTCCCAGTGAGATAGCAGTCACTGGGGCAGCGGGGGAGGCCACTTAATGGAAAAGTGTGCACTGGGAAGTTGGCAGTCCCCGGGGCAGGGGGAATTTGCACCAAATAGCACAATCTGCATAACAATATCTACCTTTATGTCAAATTTGGTGTAATTCCATCTAGCAGTTCGGACTGTAGGTTTGACAACGCATTCCTGTATGAATTAACATTAGAAACGCACCCTTATTTCACGCCCCTATTTCTTGGTCCTCACTGCACGGATCACTCTCAAACTTTTCATGAGACACAGAACCTACTTTGGCACTTGTTTTGGAAAGTTTCATGAAGATTAGTCAAACGATGCCAAAGTTATAGACAAGTCTGAAATGTTTTTCCTATGGAAACTAGGTCCTAATTATAACTACCTACTGGCGACCCCCAGTAAGTAATATCTATATATGTGTATATATACATACATATATTTATATCTATAGATAAATATATAGATTTATATGTATATATACATATATATATATATAGATACACATAGACAACATATATATATATATGTGTGTGTATATATATATCCATATATATATCTATCTATATATATATAAAAATATATATATATACATACATACATAAATATGTACTGCAAAACTCTAAAATGTGTCAAGCTGTATAAGTTAAGGGAAAAAGTATCAAGAAGTAAAAATGTGCAGATTTTGTAAGTGCTTAAAGAACAATATTAATGCTACAACTTTATTCTCAATTTTTTCCCCTAGGTTCAGCCCATACGAGTGGTATGATGCCCACCCATGCAACCCTGGCTCAGACATTGTGGAAAATAACTTCACCCTCCTGAACAGTTTCTGGTTTGCTGTTGGAGCTCTGATGCAGCAAGGTAACGTACCTGGAGAAATGCGGCTGGACCATCATTAGGCGTGCATTTTTTTCCCCTTCTCTCCTATCCCCCCTCAAACCCCTCCCCCCCCCTTCTCGCCTGCCAGCCAACTCCTGTGTATTTCGTCCAACAGCCGTCAGTTTGCTTCTTACAATACAACCTTGAAGAACCATTGCTGTGCTTGTCAGAGGTATGACTTCAGCAAGAAGAAAGATGTTCCTTTCTCACCTCTTTTCACAGCGCGATGGAGCACAGACAAGAGCTTTCTCACAGGCTGCTGTCGAGGGCTGTTACTGGGTTTCAAACAAGTCTGACACAATTACTGAACTGCTTGTCAACACAAACACTGAAAACGCTTGTCTCCCTTTTTGACAGAAAAAGCAGGTTATGTGCAGTTATGTTAAGATCAATGTTCGTTGACAGATTTTATTGCTGGAGGTATCCAGCCATTCTCTTTATTGGCGCATTGTGCAGAAAAACACCGGTACTGAGCTAGTGTTGGAATTAATTGTTCATTTTGTGACACATCACAGTGAATGAAGGCATTGGGGTTTTAGCCCCAGTTACATGTTGTGCAGACCTGTGTGGAATTCTACTACGACAGTTATCAATGATCCTGTGACCCTAATTTGTGGGATTTTAGCATAGGGCAGCACAGCAAGGCATCCTGCTTTGCTGCCCTACGCCAAAGGAAAAGTGCAGGAATGCCCTGTATTTAAGAAATACAGTGCATTCCTGTCCTTTCTCCCTGCACTGGCACCGTTTTGGCAGCCTAGCGCCAAGCATGGTCCTTGGGTGCCCCCGTTGCACGCAGGATTGTTTTTGTGCAGGAAGGGAATTCTTCCTGCACAAAAACAATCCTAAGAGGTGTTTTTCTCTTTCTACGTGTGCTGCAGAATGCAGCACACATAGAAAGATGAAAAACAAGGAGAAATAAACATATTTCTCCTCGTTATGCTTCACGTCGGGAGGTGAATTTGGTGCTTCCGCAGGTTTACATGGTTTTGTAAATCTGAGGCAGTGTCAAAATCCATGGGTGTTGCTTGGGAAAATCCACCGCAACACCGATGGATACCTCCCGGGCGCAGTGTAAGGCAACAGTGATTTGCGCTGTGTTGCCTTACTCAAGATTTATGAGACTACTAAAAGGCCCTCATGTGGCTTTGCATGACTTCATAAGTCGGTTTAATAGCCCTGTGGCATGCATGTACCACTTTACTTCGTGCAAAAGTGATGCAGGGCTCTCATAAATAAGCCCCTCTGTTGCCACACCTGGATTTTCTGGGTGTAGGAACAGCAGACCCGACTTCACCAGCCCTCCAATCTTGCTTGTAAGATTGCTTAGGGAATGGGTTGCATTGAAGCCAGGACCCATTCCTCTTCCTCAGATGGCTTTCTGACATGGCATGGGGGTATATAATACGCACCTTGCCATGCAGCATCATGGAGGTCTAGTCCGTTGCTTCGGTCTTCTGTTGTGCATACCAGTGGGTGAATAAAATAATGAGGTTGCTTAAGGAAAAATACATGCTTCTGTGCACCAGTGCTCACTGTTCTAATCAGAGATAGCCCATTTGGCGCAATTTAACGTCGAGCTTCTAAGTACTACAACCCTTAAAATACCAATTGGCAAAAGACGTCTCAAAATCTCTGAAACTCGCTGCATCATAATGAGCACTGCTAGCTGCAGCAGGCAGTATGTTGTGCATTTCTTGCCCAAATATATGAGCCGACTAAGGAACCGACATGAACTGTAAGATTCCTAATACACGTTTTGACTGCACACAAAGAAAGCAAGCAGTAGCGTCCGGCATGGCTCGCCGGTGGGGGTCGGGTGCGGGGAGCACACGGGGATGGCGACGTCATGCAGGGAGGGAGGTCTCGGAGGGAGGTGAGGTCATACATTTAAAAAAATAAATAAATAGAAACCTACTTTTCTGCTGAGTCTCGTGTCTTCACTGCTCCTCCTCTCCTTCTTTCCTGCCTCCAACAGGAACAGGAAGCAGGCAGCCAGGTTACTTCCCCTAAGCCAATCACAATGCTGCAAGCACCGTTGTGATCGGTAGGGACTGCGCCCACCCATGGGGCTAATGGGGTGGCCATGTTCTCCATGCAGACTGAAATGCAGCCTGCATGGAGAAGGGTAGAGTGCTTATGACTGGTTTGGTCGGCCTGAGAGGGACGCCCAAACAGTCTTGGCGAACTCAGGAGTGAACCAACCACTCCTCCCCTGCCCTGCTCAAAGAGCAGAGCAGCCCTGCGCACTCTCCTGCCCGCAATGCGCAAAGCAAAAATAAAATGGTTGTACCTAAAAGTTATTACCATTTTATATTTTAGCTTGCTCACACTGCGAGAAAGCAGTAGGGCGACGCACCTCCACCCTAGTGGAGGAGCCGCCCCTGAAAGCAAGCTGATGCTACCATGATGGCTAACAGACTTCACTGCTCACTGACTTTTCTGTATCCAGAACCCTCAAACCAGGAAGATCAAAAGGTGGCTGAGGGTGAGCAGGGTTTAGCAGGGGTAAACACTGCCTACCCTTTCAAATGTCAAATGTTATTAATCATGAACCAGTTAATTAAAACCATTACATGATAAAACAACAATGTATTTCTTCATTTATGTTCTGGTAAAGGAAGATGGGTGCAATTGTCAAATTAATAGAGCACAATAAGTAAATATACAAGTTATAGACATTTAAACAAATATTAATCTCTGCAAGCCGCAGATCCATTTGACTGTGGAAAGATGAGTTGTGTAGCTATGATTGTTTCTCAAAGGGCTACTCTGCTTGTGAATTAGGCCATGCAATATTAAAGTACTGGTGCGTGCTGTGCTTAATACATCTAAAACGGTTTTGAGATTGTTTTTATTAACATGACACAGAATAAAGTGTGAATAATTAAATACATTTAAAAATAAGAATTTTTTTGAGATCTTAAACTTTATAATAGTTACAGTGCTTCTATAAAATATGACAGATTGCCTAGGCAGGCCCTAGCATTGTGCTAACAAGGAATACAACCTGCGATGCAATTATGCACATGGGCATGGCAAACACTGCCTACCCATAACTGACCTCTTCTGCTCCTATAACCTTTAATATTTTTTGGTCTACTTCCTGAAAAATAGAAAAAGAACACCTCAAAAAATGAGTGCCCCTATAAGTAGGAAAATGGGTTAATTCTTTCAACAAAATACATGGAGCACCATGGATTGACAAACGTGAGCCGCACAGATCAAAATGGACAGCAGAATATATTACATCACCAGACGCAATGTTGAAGAATAATGCTCTTTGATTTGAGAAAGGCGTTCAATATTGGCGAAAGCCAAATCACACAACGTTATCAAGCACTAGTTAAAATACTAATATGATTTTAAAAACATACATTCAACTAAAATTCCACCTTATATTACAGGCAGCGGAAATGACTAGATGTAAATGCATACTCACATTCTCATGTGTTTTTGTTTTGAATTCTACTAAATCTGGGACAGATCTTTGAGTAGGATATGAACAGTGCACTAAATGGAAATATGAAAGTACAGGTACTTAGAGGCATAACAGCAAGGAACCGCGATGAATAACGCATATTCATCGCCATCTATCCTTGGAATTTATCGCCCTGGTAGCGCGTTATCAACAACGCGTTGCTCCAGGGCGATAAAAATTCCAGAGATAGCGGGGAAAATCACCATGTTCCCTGCAAAAGGGCGATAACCTTGCTGATACGACCCTGTGGTCGTAGCAGCATAATCCACCCCCTATGTTAGGGATGGATAAGTCAGGATTTTAGCAGATGTTAGTTTTTGGAGAAAACAACGGTTTTCTCCAAAACTAACGTCTGCTAAAATGCTAGGGCAGCCTTGTAAATATCGCGATGCGCACATCAGCGATTTTTGCAAGGTTGTACTGCCCAGTGACGCCCACTTTGCATCTCATTTGAGATGCAAAGGGAGGTGTTGGGAAAAAGGGTGCTAACATGCGATTATGCATGTTTACACCCTCTTGTAAATAGGGCGATAGTTTTATCTCTGCTTTTTTTTTTTTTTAAAGCCAAAAAAGCGGAGATAAAGCCCTTGTTAATATGCCCCTTAGTATCTCAGAGTAGGTGTGTGTTGTTGGCTACTACAGATGGTGTGCTGCTAAAGGTATTGCGCCCCTGCTAAGAGTGGTACTCACTGTTTCAAAAGAAAGATGTGTCGTTACCCTGGACCTGATAGTACTTAAACATTTAAAGCACAGTCCATGAGTGATTTGATGGGCCTCGGTTTGAAACAGGAGATTCGATGTTCAAGCAGTCAATCACAGGCCTTGAATCTCTGAAAGCATTTGTCTGTAGTTCAATGTGATCCTACTGTAGAAAGTGACATTAATAGCCTCCGTTTTCACCGGCTGAGTAGGGGAAGGAAAAGTTTTTTTTAGAGAAACAAAATATTGTTTTAACATTTCTGACATTTTTGAACAGTATGTATTTAAATGTTAGTGTTGTAAGGGTGAAAGAACATGGACTGATTTACACCATTTTCACAAAAATTGGGGGGATGGAAAATCTTTCTATGGGAAAACATTTTCCAGGAAAACAAGAACGTAATAGTAAGGATAGTTTTAAAATGTCTCTTCGTATCTACCCTCCACATTTAAGTGTAATCACTGTAGGGGTGAGGGAGTGTGCCAGTATATCTTATTTTCACAGGAGTTTTTGGTGAACATAATGCCTTTCATTGGACACCTTTTATGAAAAGAAAAATCATATATATTTTTTTAAAACCCTAGTTTTCTTAACCTACTAATTCAATAGTGCAGGATAGTGTAACTATGGCCAGTCAAAGGGCTTTCTTTGCAAAGGAAATTTTTTGGTAAATTCATTAAACCGAGAGGGTAAGTGAAAATAATTGATCCTCCCAGACTGAGAGAAAAGATGTGTATTCTACTTATATTAGGGACAAATTACTTCAAGAAATCGCTTTGCTTGATTACTTGAAAATAAGGCACACAGAAGCTAACCAGATGTCTCCACCAACAGCTATTTTTGAGTTTTGAGGTAGGGTTTGCAGCCTGTATATGTACTAGCTTTGGTTTTACTCAAATAGTTATAACAGAGACTGTTGATTTTCCTTTGTTGTCCCCATTTTAAATATGTTTCATTTATGCTGTGCAATGAAAGGTCAACATTGCATGTACAAAGTAGCAAAACATATGTAACCGGCAACACACTGCTATGCAATCAAAATAAGGCACATAGGAAAAATACAAATGTCTCTGCCCTTAACTGCTTTTGAGCTCTATTGCCCAATTTACAAAACAAAGCTGGAGACTGTAGAATTACCTGTTGAATGTAATCCCTCAAAAACATTGGTATAAAATTCTGTTTTTTCTGTGTTTTACTTAAATCGGTTTTATTTGTGTAGTGGAGTGTAGATGATACTTCCTCTGCAAAATAATTGCCGACGTAAGGCTCAAGGAATACTGGATCACGTTACAAAGAAACCTTAGCTTTACGAGACAATGTTGAGATTAGTTAAAATGTGAAAAAGAGAGTGATAGCAAAAAACACAAGAGAGAAAGGAGAGTTCAGGTAACGTTTAGAGAGATGAGAAAAAGCACTAATGGATATGTGAGAAAATGTGAATAAAGATATAGGGGCCCTTATTCAGACTGGCCCTATAATGCGAATGTAGTTGCTAACAGGGTCAGAACGCGCCAGAAAAGGCCATACACGTTGTGTGGACATTTTGCAGTAGCCATGTCGTATTCCCTACACACATATAGACAGATAATACTTGGAAAGACCTGTGGATCCTGAGAAATTGCTTTGATGTCTGAAGCTAAGTCATGCATGTTCTGTGCTTCTTGAGGAATGAAGTGCAATGCTCTTGATGTGTGAAGAGTGGAATGTGGAATGTGGGAGCATCATAATCTGATGAGAGGTCTGGATGGTCACTTGGCGTCCAGAGCCGCTCCTGTGTGGATGGCTCTCTGCTCTGCTCTGGCTGCGCCTATCCACGCAGGATCCCTCGTTCATCTTTTAACAGTAGCAGAAGAAAAGAACGAAAATAAAATTGAGGAATATTCTGAGCTTCGTCAGAGACACAAAAAACACATCAGGAGTTGTAAAGTCAGAACGGTGAGCAATGAAGAGTCATTAACAGCAATTAGTGTTTGGCTTCACCTGTGTACATGATGTCGTCAGAGCTGGACTGAGGAACCAAAAGCAGCCTGGCAAGAAAACTCAAATGCTGTCTCTCTTTCCATCCATTCTCTCTCCTTCTCTCCTCTCCCTCTCTGATTGCTTCCTCTCTACCTCCCACGCTCCCTCTCTTTATCTCTCCCTTAAAGCCTCCCTGTGCCTGCTGCAATTAACCTTAGGGAGCTGGGGGAAGTGACAGAGCCACCAGAACGCCACCCCGGGCTTTAAGAACCATCCTCCAAGGGGTCCAGCCCACTGGGGAAATGTCCTGTGGAGTAAAAGGCCTGTCCTGCCCTTGATATGGTCGAATAGGGTTGACTGAGTGTGAAGAAAGCTGCTGCTGACTAGCTTAGTGGTGAATATGCTACTTCAGGGTACTCATTCCCTGGAATCGCATTTTCCTTGTGGGGAGTTTGTGAGCACAGCAGTTAGCTCTAATGGGGATCAAAAGATGCCTGCCGCAACAACTGGTACTGCATACGGGAGGTGGAGTATGAATACGACCCCAAAGATGCCAGTGATAGTCATGGCCAATGACCATAGTATTGAGCTGCTGGCTCTGTGCATTTGACTGTGTGTTTTGCAGTGCAGTTAACTGTCAGAAGTGGTTGCTAATGTGATCTTGACATTTAGGAGATCATGTGAAATGGCGAAACCGGCTCTAAAAACAAGCTCCACAGAGTATTATGGGGACCAGAGGGAGAAGGCTCCGTTTTGGTGAAAAAACTAGGTGTTGAGGGATATTATTTCAAAACTATTTATTTTACTTCGCATTTAGGTAGGAACTAGTTAGTCATTATATAATCTTTGAAGATACAGAGCTATTCTTTATCTGGGTCCTATCATTGCAGATGTTGGCATTTTTGTATTTGATCATTTAAGGGAAAACACAGATCAGTAGGTAGTATGAGAATAGTGAGGCTGTGCCTGAAGGTAGTGTTACATATACCTTGCATACAATTTTGAGAACAGAGAATTGTTGGACCTGGCCCTTTTTGCAGAGTTATCTCCAAACTTTTTTGCCTTCTTCATCCTATTTTTCTGACCTGTTTTGTTGGCTTTAGGACTCAGGGCACTTTACCACTGCTAACCAGTGCTAAAGTGCATATGTTCTCTGTCTAAATTGTATTGGTGATAGGTTTATCCATGATTGCCATATTTGATTTACTAGTAAGCCCCTAATAAAGTGCACCAGGTGTGCCTCGGGCCTGTAAATCAAATGCTACTAGTGGCCTGCAGCACTGATTGTGCGACCCACATGAGTAGCCCTGCAAACATGTCTCAGGCCTGCCATTGGATGTCTGTGAATGTAGTTTTGAACTGACATTTTGACCTGACAAATGCACCCACTTGCCTGACCCAAACCTTCACTTTCACTAAATGTAAGTCACCCCTAAGGTAGGCTCAAGGCAGCCCTATGTACTGGTGTGTTTTGCATGTCCTAATAGTGAAAATGACTAATTTCATTTTTCACTATTACAATGACTATCTCTATTGCAATGACTATCTCTCCCGTAGGGTAACATCTGGATTGCCTCGAAATATATTTTAAGTGTGATTTCCCATTGGGAACATATAAAGTTTTAGAGTTTGGGGTTTCTGAACTCGTAATTTAAAAATATATATTTTGGTCAAGCTGGTTTTTAAATTGTGTGTTTGAAAATGCCACTTTTAGAAAGTGGGCATTTTCTTGATTAACCATTCTGTGACTTTTCCTGTCTGTAGAATACACATCTGGGTTGACTGACAGTTGGACTCTTGTGCATTCACTCTAGACAGTCACACAAAGGGAGCTGAGGTGTGCCTTGCATATCCTCATGAACCATCACCAGGCTAATGGGCCTTCTTGATCTAGAGTAGTGGGAACAACTGTCACAGACACCTGAATCATTATTATTATAATTATTACTATTATTTAATTGTTTGAAATGTGGATTGGGCACATCTACCCAGGAGAGTTTACAAGGGCAAGGTAGATGCAGGGGAGGGTGTCCAAGTGTAGTAGAGTTAAACAGCGAGGTCCTCAGGCTTTTATGAAAGGTCAATAATGAGTTGCAATTTCTTGTAGCTACAGGAAGAGAATTCCACAGTTTTGTACCTAGATACGCAAAAAAGTGGTCTTTCATGAGAGTTCGACGGAACCTCGGTACAGTGAACATAGCTTGGTATAAAGAGCTCAAGGAATGAGTAGGCTGGGAAGGGGCCACCAGCTCCTTCAGATATCATGGCCCTAAGCTCTGTTTAGCCTTAAACATATAGCACAATGCTTTAACCTGAAAACGCTTCGTGAACCTGAGCCAGAGCAGTTCCAGAAACTAGTGAGAGACTAGGCAGGTTTCAGTAGGTGAAAGAGCATCCTACTGGCAGCATTTTCGGACAATCTTTAGATGATGAACCAAGCTCTTATTGGCACCCAGGTACAGCAAATAATCCTGTCTGGATATGATTAAAGCCTGAATTACAGTCCTGACCAGAGATGTGCCTGTCCTCACACAAAGTTGTCTCTACCCCCTTAATTGTGTGTCTGGAGCCAGGTCAGGAAAAGCCTGGGTCTTGTGCACTACAAAGACTTTTTTTTAAAGTTTGCCTACTTCAAGGGCAGAAAGGAGTATGAGTATTGGACCTCTGACACCCCAAAATCAAAATGCTTCTGGACTGAGGACATTCTGCCAGAAGGATGAGCTAGATTCTGTAGGAGGGACTGTTACTCTGCTTTTTGCTTTGTTGTGCTGGCCTTCCTTTGCTGCATCTGTTCTTAGAGTAAAATAACTGGATTTGCTTTCTACATCCCGCTTCCAAGGTTCTCCAAGGGCTTGTTCATGCTTGCCTCCTGGTAAGAAGTCTCAGAGCCACCAGACACTTCACCTACCAGTGCCTGGGCTCTTTTGCTGAGAGCCCTGACTTGCCTAGTTGGTGTCAAATCCAGTTCCTGGGCCCTTGGAAGTGAAACCTGGTGATGTAAAGAGATAATCCACACACTGGATGCTTCCGATTCTTGTGGCCGCATCGGCCGCAGGTAGGAGCGGGGGGAGGTGGGGCTGGATGCTGCCCCCAAAACTCGTGCTGCCTGGAGCGGTCCGGCCTCACTGCCCACCCAGCTACCCCACTGTGTGGCAAATTTCGTTTAATAAAATCTCGTCCCATTCGGCATAGATTTTCTTTATTCAACCCGCTGGGGTGATATTTTTTTAGACAACATTCAGGACGTACTACATTTGTTAAGCAATCTTTTGGTAGGAATATTCTAGTACCGCATCATGATTTCTCTAAATATTATTAGAACATGTCATTAATGGTTTTCCAAATGCTCAAACTGAAAGTAATTACTGGTGTTAAAGTTCTGCCTTAAGCAACTGTAAATCTTGTGATGTAATAAGGTTCTTCTAGCTATTCAAAATATGACTTTCATAGCTTTTTCTGCTGCTGCATAGTGCCACTCAAAGAACTCATTATAATGCCATGCAGCCAAGTCCGCCAATTAACATTGCCTAGCAAGTACATTAGGTGAAAATACGAAATTCATGTAAGATTCTTTTAATTTTAACCATTACAGGAAGTTTTCTGAAACCCTGCTGCCCCCAGGTAGCATGCTCTAAGATCATTAATGAACATTTGAGATGCCATTATCAATTAGGTAAATACCCTTCACTATTATGTGAAGTCAAGTTCACCTCCAGACACCCATCTGAGGTGCAAACAATTACCTTAGGATAATGTTCTCTAGAACATTCATTAATTTTAGCATTGATTGATATGTCTAGTGAAGAGGGAATTGGTGACCAGGGTATCACGTTATAAATATGTTGTTAATTTCTCTAAGTGGACATGTGTGGTTAGTTATTGTTATTTTATAGATAGCATTATTATACATTTTCTGTGGCTGTGTGCTTCCACATATTCTGTGTAGATTTAACTTCACATTGTAGAATACTTTGTACCAGCCGCGGCCCGTGCAGGTAAGAGCGATGGGGCGGTGGGGCCAGGTGGGGGAGGATTTCGACAGACGATGAAGAGGGCAAATAAATAAATAAATAATTTTCCCTCACTGTTATTTTTTTTAAATCCTCCCGCACCCAGCCCCACCGCCCTACCGCTCTTAACTGCATGGGCCGCGGCTGTTTTTTACACAGGAATGTCAAGGGGACAGACGGATTCAAGTGTGCGTGTATTATTTCTTTCAGTGTTTGTTTCTCAGAGAAGGATAGTTAAGTTAATCCTTGGGTTCTAATTCAATCACCACTGCTTTGCCACATTTTGTGATTCTGTGCAAATCATGTTACCTCCATGTGCACCTGTTTCCCCATCTACCACAAACTGAGAGGACTGAGAAGCAAGCTAACAACCAGTGCTAAACTGTATACTAAATACTGGATATTTAAATGTTGCTAAACAGCCGCCCGAAAACTGGTTTGTTTTCATAGCGATTTAAGTCTTGGCAGCTGCCCTGGACACAAGGCATCTACTATAAAGAAGCAGGCTTCAGAAGGCTCAGCCTTTTACATGTGGAAATGCTTTGTAACTGGTGATAGAAAGTCTTCTGTATGAAATCTCCCCCCGTGGCTGTCCCAGATCTTTCCATTTCACTGAAATATGTGTTTGTGTTGCAGGATCTGAGCTGATGCCCAAAGCTCTCTCGACGAGGATCATCGGTGGCATCTGGTGGTTTTTTACTCTCATCATTATTTCTTCCTACACTGCCAACCTGGCCGCCTTCCTGACGGTGGAGCGCATGGAATCCCCCATCGAGTCAGCCGATGATCTCGCCAAGCAAACAAAGATTGAATATGGAGCGGTGCTGGATGGTGCAACTATGACTTTCTTCAAGGTGAGCACTTGTCAGTGTGGCATCTTCTTAGCTGTTGGGTGCAGTGGAAATTGTATTTTACTCCCAGAAGACCAGCATATGCACAGAATCTTTTTTTAGGGGGGCTGAAGTGAGCAAACTTAGACATGGATGTCTTGTTTCTAGTTTTCAAATTATAAATTGGTCATGTTTAGGAACTGTGCTCAGCCCTTTTAAAACCAATTAGTTGCAAATACTTTTTACACCGAAAAGTCAAGGGGACAACATAAAGCCAGACTGTGCAGAATGACCCTAGTCTGTATTCTATCCCATTGGCTTTGAGTTTCTTAGCTCTGTGAGAAATGTGTGTTTTTTAGACTGACATTTTTGAGATGAGGATACTATGGTTTCTATTCAAGTCAGGAATCCACTACATTTTTTAAACTCATCTCCAAATGGTTTGAACGTGTCATTCTAGCAAGCGCTTGCTTCCTCTTTATTAGCTGCGATGAGTTATCTTCCCCAGGGCTAGACTATACATTTTTAATATGGTTGAGTACATTTTGAAAATTCTGCAGGAGAAATTAAGCATAGTTAGGCGTAGTTGACAAACTTTTCAGCAACGAGGTAATGCTGTTTTTTACCTTCACATACCCTTGCCCCACAAAGAACTTCTAGGAGAAGATTTTTACATCAAAGGTCTTTTTCATGGAAGACATTTCACAGGAGAGTAGGATTTTAGGTTTTTTTTCTCACAAAACCTACTTGTACGGGCTATTTCATCTTTTTATAATACTTTGGCAATCCAAATTAATAACGTTTTTGGAGTCTGAGGGGCAGATTTACAAGAAAGTGACGCATCTGTACAGATGTGTCACTTTCCCTGCGCCACCCTTAGAAAACCTTGCGCCACCATAGATGCGCCATATTTACAATACGGCGCACTATGGCGCAAGGATTGACAGATGCGTCAGAAATTCTGACGCATCTGTTGGCGGAAAAGTCACGCATTGCTGGAGTCGTGTCGCAAGCACGACGCAACTCCAGCAATGTGTGTTGAGGCCTATTCCCACTACACTGCGTCACTACTTACTCCTGCTTGAAGCAGGCGTAAGATTTTGACGCAGTGGCGTCCTAAAAGTGGCGCAGTGAAATCTTGTAGATTTCACTGAGTCACTTTTACAAGGCCTTCCTGCGTGGGAACGCCCACCCTGCATACATTATACCTGACGCAGGTATAATGTGACGCAGGGCTTTACAACGTGACGCATCTCCCTAGATGCGTCACGTTGTAAATAGGCCGCATTGTTTGCGCTGCTGTTGCGTCAAAAAAGTGATGCAACTGCAGGCAAAAGTCACGCAAGGGGCTTGTAAATCTGCCCCTGAATTTTTTTAAAGATGTGCCTCGCAATGCTTCCAAAAGGTCTGCTTAGCACATTTGACACATCATGTAGGAACGATTCCAAACCGTTATAAGGAGGTTCCCTTATTCCGCAGCCATAGACACATTCAACAGCAACAAACCTGCCTTTCCAACCCTCACCAACCATCGGAGAATAACACTGTATGTTCCATAGTGGAACTCCTACAAGCAAAGCTCCACATGGACAATACAAACAAGCATTGAACACATAATGCATTGCAGCACATCACAAGTTTTGGCAAGATAAGAGCCAATTTGTGGATTTCTATTGCCAAATTGACAGTAATGCCATGGTAGGGCCCTAGTATGTATTGGCATGACAGGACACTGCAGCTAGAGGTTTAACTAATATGAGTGCAGCAGGGGCACCGGTGCTCAGGTGAGTTAGGGGCCCGCTGCACCCAAATCATGGCTCTCTCTTCCTGCCTTCATTCCAATTATGCAGAGCGACTGGGATCCTATTGCCTTTGGGAAGTATAAATGTCATGCTCTACACCTAGCTCCCTAGTAGCAGAAGGAGGATGCTGTGTGACTGGATGCAAAGCCGATTTAGAACTATTTCATCCAGCAGTGGGTGTGCGCCTTGAATGATGAGGCAAGGGCATGCGCCGATGGCGGTATCAGAACTGCCAACTGGACTTTTGCATACCTGACCTTTTTGTTTTTCGCACGTGATGGAATTTTCTCCGTTTTTTGGGAATGAGGTAAGGGATGGAGAAATATGTCAGTCTCGTTTTTTTGGGGAATTAGGTGTGGGATGGATTAATATGTCTATCCCCCATCAGTGATGAATAAAGGTCAGAGTCGCTCAGAGAAAGAAAATTTATCTGCACAGGCTACAGAGGATGCACATTTTAGAATGTGTCGGAGTACTAATTTGTCTATACAATGACATCACAAGAAGAGACATCACATGAACTTTGACACCATTTTTCACAGTATGTTCCATAGACAGGTGGGATATTACAGGAAACTACAACAGCAAGTAAAAAACTTCCTAAACAGACATGAAAAGGGCCTCTATAATGTGCAAAACCTACATTCTCACTCCTCATATGGTGTTGTCTTTATTAAATGTGGGAAACATTGATCATCCCCACTGGAAACTGACTTTAGTGGCTATAATAAACATTAATTGCCCTTGACAATCGGTTCAGTATTCACCCCATACGATATGAACACTGTTGGCTCCAGAAGGTAGTGAGCAGCCATTGGCCACAGGCAGCAACTAACATAAATTGCCACAGAGAGTATGAGCAATATTGGTCACATATATAATGCCTCATCAGACTCCTCCCTGAGGTACAGGAAGTCCAGTCTTGAGGTCATCCACAGGGCCCTTCTGGTGTGTGCTGAGGAGACCTATGCAGCAGTCTCCACACACAGATGCTGTACTCCCACTTCATCATCTCATATGGTTTTCCATCCATCTCAGCGTCAGCCCAGCATGGTCCATGAAACCAGTCACATCTATCTTTCGCCAATTGCTCTAGGTTGAGGCTACATTCACGATCACTTGCACACTTGGAAAATAAGGAAAGAGACAATTTCTGTCACCTGCAAGCATCAGCAAATACAACATATTGTTTGTGGCGTAAAACGTGGTGTGCCGTAATTTCATGTACCGTTTTTCCTGGTAGACCATGCTTTGTGTGAAAGACATCATGCAAGACTAGGGAAGGAAACTGGTTCAAAAAGAAAAGATCTCAGAAAAATATTTTCTGTGCATATCATTCTGCCACAGGAGAAACAATTGCAAAAAGTGTGCAATGCGAAATTGTAATACATTCTTGAAAATTTTGCATGTGAATTTTAGATTTTTCCCACACCTATTAACAATAGACTCCTAGAGAGGCACAGCGGCTGACCGTCTTAAAGGAGGACATAACAGAGAGACCTAAGCAGAAAAAGAGAGACAGGCAGAGATAGAGCCCAAAACAGAGGCCAACACAAATAGAGATGCTGATCAAGAGATAGCAGAGAGGGACAGATGGACTGAGGTGAGGTGCACAGGAAGGGAGACAGATTTCCAGAGTAACAATGAGGAAGAGAAAAAGAGACAGAAGAGAGACAAGCAGGAAAGGGAAAAAATGAGATTGAGAGACACAAACATCCAAGAGAGAGAGAGACAGCGGAAATGTTCTACAAAACAACCATAAAGAAAATTACTACCGAGAGAAAAAGATTAATAAATACTTCGAGAGAGAGAGAAATAAAACCAGTCAATGACAAGAAAGTAAAAGAGACAGATGAAGTGCATAACAGATATAGATTAATATAAAGTAACAAAGACAGGAAGAGTGTGTGTGGGTCATAGTGAAAAATTGAAAGGGAAAAGATAAAAAAAGAATGAGGCAGCTAGCAGTGGAGACAAAACGTTTCTCTTTGGTAAATTCCCACCCCTTGGAATACTTAATTTCCATTTGATCCAGCGAAACAACATCATTATTTAGTTTTTTTTTCTAATACATGAAAGTTCATGTCTGACTGTGCATCCTAGATATTAAGCCTTTGGTGAAGCGTGTAGGATTTGCATTATTTAGTCCCATTAAGCTCCCAAGAACAATAGACCCAGCGGAACCCTCCCCAGCTACGCGTCCATCACGAGGAAAGAGTGCGCGGTTGTGGAGCGGTGGGGGCAAGAAACCGCTCCAAGAACAAGCAGCAATTAGTTTTCAATGCAAATCCCAATCACGCGGATGAGGGCAGTGGGGAGGTCAGTGATTTGTCAGACGTGTCTTGGAAAGTATTACTGTAATGGAATCAAGTAGGTTTCAATCTGCTTAATAACTGGGACCTTTGGCCTTCCTCCGGGACTCCACTGAGACTGTCAGATGAGAGGAGATGACATGAGTAACTCGCCTAGTGTGCCAATATGGAGTGTATTAAATAAAAGGCACATAATTGCAGGCTGTGCAGGCATAATACCATGTGTCTGAGGTTTGCACCATAGCTAATGATGCTGATTGCTCCCTTACTGAGCAGAAGGAACCAAGGCGGTTGAAGCTGACTACCAGCTAATGCCAGTTTCAAGCATTAAAGGGAGCGCCTCTGGTCCCTACCACAAGTGTAGTGTGTTCTATTACAATATTGCACGTATATCAACTCCACAATATCAATTATGAGCACATCATCAAGATAAGTAAATGTGGAGTTAAGAGCAACAAATCTATAGTTCCCTATGTATGCTCACCTGGTCATTATATCGGTTCGATACTATGGAGTCGATATATGTGCAGGCCGATATTCTACGTCGCAATATTGTAACGTGCAATCCTTGAGCAGTGTAGACAATGCCTAATGGACTACTTCACTAATGATTCTTAACATTGGTTTTATAGCCAAAGATGATGGTTGGCTAGTCTCCCAACTAAGCATTACCAGGCATCAGAATGATGAAGTCTGTACATGAAGGGCTTTGGTTTATAATCTGTGGCATAACCCAAAATGGGTGTTTATATGCAACTCAACAGGCAGACGTTCAGCTATAGGGTTTGTGCTCCAGTGCTCCTTTGTCCACCAGTCTCATTGTACTGTACATTGCATGGATTGAGGCAAAACGGAGGGAGTGACCAACATGCGGCACTTGTGGGTAACAGGGCTTGCTAGATCCCAGAGAAACAAACCATTTGCAAAGAAAATGCAAATGTGCACAATGAGTTAATCTGCAAATCCTTTATATTTGCTGATTAACTCATTGTGTGCATTTGCATTTCTTGGAAGTCAGAAGCACACTGCTAGAAAGGCGTGTCTAGCTGTCTGCGTGACTTCGTAAGCCCAGCATAGGAGAGTCCCTGAATAACACTACAGGGAAACATTCTGGGACGCTTTATTTTTGCAAATGAAGAGGGTGACCCCCTTCCCCTGACTCCACGGCCCCCCTGGGGTCGAGCCCCACAGAATGAAAACCTCTACTGTAACACTAAACTGACATTTGCAAGAAATGCTCCATGACCTGAGATCTTAAATGAACTCATACAGGTTGCATTGTTTGATTCCTAGATCAGTGCTGCTTTAAGCCTCTCTCTGGATACCAGTGTAGAGTGGTCATGAGGAATGATTTACCATTTAAACAGAAACGCATGGATTCCAAGGGAGGTATAGAGGCCTCACCCCTCAGTGAAGTTGAGAAAATATTTACAGAAATTTCAAAATGTTAAGGGTTGTTGGCAGAGTTGCTCCTGTCACGTCTCTGATTAATCTTTCATTGAATGCAACAGTTTACTGCCCTAGGGTTTTTGCCATGTCTTGAGAACGCATAAAAACATGTAGTTGCATGTTTCTCCTTCAGATGCCTAGTCTCAATCTCCTCAAGGCCTGGTTGACACATTCTGCCAGGTGCAGTGATAGTTTGACTCACAGTGAATTTGGTTACCGGTTCCTTTGTGTTCCGGTCCTTCTTCATGGGCACATTCTGCTTGTATGCTTTTTAGCACCCCGGTATTTAACCTTTACTGACTGTATCTGGGCCCTCCTGGAAATATTTGGAAGAGTAAAGGAGTCCCACCCAACAGCCTCCAAAAGGAAAGGAGTGTGGCAAGTTCAAGAGTTTGGGCTAGGGGCTTGAGACTGCATGCAAAGTGATACAGCACTCCCACAGCGCAACCACCAATGTGCTTGCACCTGGATGGAGAGGCATGACACTGGAGTCCAGTTCCAACAAATAACAATATCACTAATGGGAAGTATGAAATAATCACCCCCAAACACATTAAAATTACAAACTATGCTTCTCATATGTTGCAACTGCTCTGGTGAGGGCCTTACCTAAACGTTAGGTGGAGAGAAGGGTTTGTCAGAGGTCTTGACTTAGTGGGGCAGGGGCCTGATAAAACCGGCAGGCCAAACACTCTGACCAGGATACATGGCATGTTGCTTCATAGAGGAAGCCTCTCTGACAGAGTGGGCATGGATGTGCTGGTTTTTCTAAAGGGCATCTTCAAGTCTTCTAGCAAGGGGGTCCATCTTTGCAGTGGCTCAGGCACGAGACAAAGACACACTTTTCCAGGGAAGAGAAATTACCATGCATATGTGCATTTCTTTAAATGTAAACAGTGCTGAATATCATATTTTACTTTCATTTTAATTGTTGCCTATCCTCAGTAGGCATCGAACCATGAAAACATGGGCTGACCTATTGGCATGATTTAATATCACTATTAGAACTGTTGACAGATATTTGTCATTCTCAGGGTCCCATGGTCACAGACCAGCTTTTCAGCATCACATGTGTCCTATCTACATATGTGAGCTTCCATTTGAAATGCCTGCTTTGAGACTGGTGAAGATGTTTATATGTTATGTTTATGTGCTATAAAACTAAAGGCACACTATTCAATCAATCAATCAATCAATCAATATTAACTTTATTTTGCATCAGATGTGCATAAAAGTACATAAACATCTTTGTGAACTGTTAATATATTACTAAAAAACAATATTGTATATATGACCACATTATATCAGATCAGACGTCATTTCAATAAATTATTCAAGAGCTTTTACATAACTATTTAAAAAATATAAAATATTATAATGAAGGTTATGATGGTGGTGGTGTGCTCCTGTAAGAAATGCCAACCCATACTAATTTGGCTAATTAGCGTGTAATTTACACATTTGGACATTTAAATATTGTGTAGGAGCAGTGGGAAGATGAACATATATCCCCTTTTAGGACACCCACAATGTCAATTAAATCACAGTAACTTTATATTAATAGTCTTCCTAGTTTTTAAAACAGCTTGTAAAAAGGACGCAATCATAAACCAAATAAAAGGTGTTTCTAACTGTAACAGAACTAAAATAGCCGATGAGTGATTACACAAAGTGAGTTTACGCTATAGCGGGACAATAAACTTCTTCCTCTCCCTCACTATTCACAAAGGTGCATTTATACATGAGTAAATCTACGTGTGTAAGCTTACACTAACACCTTTGGGTAAATTTACTGCTTTTGGCTATTCACCATTTACTCGTTCAAAGTTACTCAAATGTGTAGACTTACACATGCCCATCCCCTTAAACAGGTGGTGTAGTCAGTAAAACATCATATTTGACAGTAAAATTACTATTAGTAGAGATATGGGAAACACATGTGACCTCCACAATCTGGGTAGAGATTTCCCTATAGTAAAGTTTAGGCACATTTTGAATAGTTAAAATTGAAAAAACACGTTTTCTAAATATTTGTAAGTTAAATGGTAATGTAAAGTAAGTTTATACATGTATTTTAAATGTAGAATAATTTCCCAAAAATGCTAAACTGCTATTAACAACATTTTTTATTAATAATTAAAATAAGAATAGTCCATTGAATGCATTTTTTTCAAAGATTTATTGAAAACAATATCACCTTTCTTACAAAAATGTCTATATGTATGTATTATGTAATAAAATATTACTTTAAGTAAGGCATACAAATAATTTCATTTAATTGATATTTATCAATACATGTAGTTACATTTATTTTTAGATATGAAAAAGGTCATAACATTGTTTTAAAAGAAAATAATATGTATTTATAATATATATTTGTTTTAACATTATATTTAAACATTTACATTCAATGTTTTATTTCACCATTATTTCCTATGGGGTTCTATGTGAAGTCCTACTTCATTAATTTCTAAGACAGGGCATTACAGTGCCTGTAAATTGCAATGGGGGTGGACTTACCCTAGCTCTGAGCGAGATTATATTTGCAACTGTTTTGGGTCCTTGCTGGCTGTAGTATTTGTGGCAGTGCAGTTTGAGAATAGGTTGTGTACTCTTTTGTGCTTGGGTGCTTGTCCTTACCAAAATCCCTCCCTAGCTCTCCTTACTTCTCTCAAAACCCCTCCCCTTTAGTCATAAATAGTCTCCATTTTCTAGCCACTTTCTCCGCCTCTCCAAATTTACCACTAAAATGCATATCTACGTGTGCACCGATCTCTGCAGTTGGGCAGAGATCTACGCAAGTTAAAGATAGGCAAGGCTGAGGCATAAAACGCCTCATGTAGGCTAGTGAATTGCTTTTTATGTTGTGTTAGTCGTACTACTGTAGTAATACTAAACATACAAAAAATGCAGTATGTTAAAGAAGCACCAAGCTGCGCAAAATTGCTGGCTTCCCTTGACACAACCATATGCAGTAGAGTGAAGAATGTTGGGGGCTGATTACGAGTCTGACGACCGTAGGACCACCAGACTCCCGGTGGCAGTGGTCCGTCCACCGTATTATGGCTTCAAAAGTCGATATGTTAGATGAGTACTGGCTGCGCCAGGGAACAGTCATTCCCTGGCAGTGGTGGACGTGCACCACAATGTAACATACTGAGCGGGACTGTTGCAGTCCCACTCAGTATATCGCGAGTTCCGCCACCGCCAGCCATTTCGTGGAGGGAGCCCTGCCATGCAAAGGCTGGCAGTGTAGGAACAAAGGGAGCCCCACAGGGCTGCCATGCCCCCCTATGCCATGGGGATACATTCAGGGGGGCACACCATGTGCCACTCTGTCCGTATTCCCCCAAGTTCCAGCTCGGCATGGACATCACCGTCCATGCTGCGCTGGAACTTTTTTGCTGTTCTCATTGCAGTGCCTGTTTACCAGGCACCGCCATTAGAAAGGCGAAGGACTGTCCGAGTTAAACTTGTAATAAGGCATTTAGTCCTTGTGTGGCTTTGGCGCAGCTGTGTCGGCGGTGAGCTGGTGCAACTGCACCAAAGTCGTAATCTGGCCTTTGGTAATTTCATAAAGTTGACCGTTTTATTTTATACTAGGAGAAATTATCCACAGCAACAGGTTTTGTAGGAGAACAAATCTGGAAACTGTCTATTTATGTGGAATTTTTAGGCAAGTTAAACAAATCAACCTTAGGATTTTTTCACTTTTTTCCATGACCAAACTCAGCATCTGTACTGCTCGATTTTCCCGGCCTCCTTGTGTTGAAGGGTGATTAATGTGACTTCAGTCTCTTACCATCCAAGTCTAAGGGTTAGAGTAGTGAATGGAGCCTATTTACTAGGCACTTTGACATGATCCTGTGCTCTTCCCCATAGATCAGGGCTTGCACACATAGCCTAGGGGATAGATTCGTTAGTATTGGGGATAACCTGTCCTGTAGGGAGGGTATTTCATGGAGCCGTGCTGAATTCAGGCCTGGTAGGCCTTAAACGGGAGAGACTCCATCTTTCTTTCTGCTCCGGCAGCTTGGGATGCTTCTAGGTCAAATGTAATGTTTTAGTTATGAGGTGTTATTCGCTTGGAGAGAACCGGTTCAGGCCGGCCCTTATCGAAGGATTGTATTTTTCTTCATGCCGAAGACACTACATCAGGCCGGCCGGCTGGGAACGTGTCCTTGGTACGGGGAGGTACAAGAATTTGGTGGGCGGCAGGTTACGGGCCGGAATTTTCCATGAGGAAACGCACCTCTATATTAGTGAAAGTCCGAGGCAGTTACGGGGCACTTGCTTCAGTCCGTAGGCGGCATCTAGCCGTTAGCAGTAAAGCTACTACTTATTCCAGGGAAGACAGATGACAAACTTGAAGGCGGAGAGAAACCGAGAGACAGATACTCTTCTAGCAGAATAGCCAGAGAGGAGAGAGTAGCCGATGAGGAAGAGGTCCCAGTGACTCGGAGAAGGGTGAAGGGAACAGATCCTTGACTGCGGAGGTGTGACTTCCAGGCGAGCCGAGGCACAGACGAGAAGGGAACCTAGATGACCATTGAGTGCAGGCTACACACTACTAAGGTGATGTCGACCCCTTTCTTATTAGAGTGTACAACTTAATCTTTCACTTTTCTTTGCAGGTTATGTGTTATATTGTAATGTTATGTGTTTGCTTATGTAATGAGTAATAAAGTACCCAGTTTGTAGTGAACCAACATGTGCTGCGTGTTCTTGTATAAGAGGGTAGCCTATTCTTCTAGTCAGCTGTGACTTGACATGAACAGATGTTAACCCTGATCAGGTAAGTGGTAGCTGAATAAGGGAGAGAGGAGCCCCTCGAACCAGAGAACAGGCTGTGCTCGAACTAGCAATCCTTGTGTGATCTGATGAATAGTGAGACTGATTCCCTTCTTGTATGTTATGGTGATCATAGGATGAGCTTGTGCTGATACTGCCGTCTGGGTAGAGAGGTCTGGATCCGTATGGGATTGCGAGGCCGCCGATTGTGCTGATACTGCCGTCTGGGTAGAGAGTCCTGGATCCGTATGGGATCGCGAGGCCGCCACTTGTGTCTGAGGCTGCCGTCTGGGTAGGAAGTCCTGGATCCGTATGGGATCGCGAGGCCGCCACTTGTGTCTGAGGCTACCGTCTGGGTAGGAAGTCCTGGATCCGTATGGGATCGCGAGGCCGCCACTTGTGTCTGAGGCTGCCGTCTGGGTAGGAAGTCCTGGATCCGTATGGGATCGCGAGGCTGCCACTTGTGTCTGAGACTGCCGTCTGGGTAGAGAGGTCTGGATCCGTATGGGATCGCGAGGCCGCCACTTGTGATACTGTCGTATGGGCAGAGAGGTCTGGATCCGTATGGGATCGCGAGGCCGCCGATTATAAGAGGTCTTGGTATATATATATATATATATAGTAGGAATTCCCTGTCCTTAGGTGGTATATGCATGTGGTTACTTAGTGTGAATAGGCCCTAGGGAGGGGTAACATTCTGGCTGGGTTAGTGAGGCTCTGATGAGCGAATTCTATCTGATCTGAAAACCCAAGCAGAACAGCATCTTAACTTCTTGTGAGAACATTTTATTTTGTAGTAAACTTCCCCTAACTTCACTCCGGGTACCACGGGACTAAAAATTGGAATTTGCAAGTTCATGAACTGCAGCATTAAAAGTTTAAATCCATCCTTCTGGTGGCAAAAATTAAACACTTCTACAATGTTTATTTAATTTTTTAACACAAAATTGCAGCTTCAATGCCCTTAAAAAACATTTTTAAGACATCATCTCAGTTTTCCTTGAAGACAGGTGAAAGGCTAAATAGATGTGTAAGGTTTCAAATGGTTTACACAAATATCCCATCAACAACTTCTCAGCCATGTAACCTATTTCTTAACAATTAGCAAAAACAATCTGCAAAAAAACAGAAAGTGTAAATTGTCCTTTGACTTTGTTTGGGACCAAAGATCAACAGAGAGGTTATGAATTCTGGTAAAGGCATTGCTTCAAAACTCCTAGTCACTCTGACTAGTTTCAGCTCTTTCTCTGTCTTCTTTCCCACTATATCTGGACTGTCTCCTGCTGATTACACGTTTTTGAATGTCTTGAGCTACATATCCTTGTGTATGGAATGACAAAATTTTGCTGAAAATCTTCAGTCAATTCTTTTTCATCATCTTTCTTGTGCTAACCATTCAAGTGCCTCCTTATGCCGGTATTGAAATTGGGGTTTCTGCTTTACCGGCATCCTTTGCCCCATGTCTCTGGGCAACTTCTCCCTGTAGGCCCTAGATTGCTCTCCACTACTGGGGTGCTTGTGGCAGTGGGGTGAGTCACCAGTGGCTAGTGTTTTTTTGAGGGGAGGAAGTACTTATTTCCCAGGGCTCCCTTTGAGCATCTGTATTCCTCCTTTGGGTGCGTACCCCCCCTCCCTGTAACCGACCTCCAGGTGCACAACCCTCAGATTTCCAGGTGCCATTAATTTCCAGACTCTGCTTCTACTCCTAACTGTGCCTTTGGGTGCATGAATGCCTTGACTCTTGCTCGTGGTTTAAATCTACGCTATGATTGGGCAAGTGCTCCCCTCCCTGTGTCCTGAAAAAAGGGAAGCTTAGGCTTCGCTACCCCTTCTCTTTCTGCCACCATTTTTTTAATAATCCCAGTGATGTGCTTGTGATCCAACTCCATCGCTGGGCGCTTCTGCATCTTAGCCTGAATCCCTCCTTGTAGCTCAGCCAAATGTCACCACCAAAAATCGTTTGCGCTTACTGGATCTTGGCTGCGTAATGCCAGAGTTCTGGAGAGCTGTAGGGGAACTTCTTTTCAGGCTAATATCATGACTGCATCCAGCAAGTTATCTATTTTGACTAATTTCTTCTTCCTCTTTTTCTCCTCTTGCCCTGGATGAAATCAATGCCTCTTACTGAATTTCCAACAGCGTGAATATGTCTATCTACTCATTCCACCATATTCTTTCCTTCAGAGACTGGGGGACGATTGTAGCTAGACTTCTTTCCTTGGATATCATTGGGGGCTCACCTAGTGATAACCTGATGGCTGTCCATGGCCCATGATTCCAGAAAGTCTCTTCTGTTTGTGTCCCAAAACCGGGCCACTGCATTTATGCCGCTGTACTTGGCATGCTGGTGAGAAACCAGCCCACTGAATGTTAAGAGAGGGAGGCATTCCTAATGGGGGGATCCATTAGCTTGATGCCCTTTCTTGTTGGCCTACCACGCTTTTGGGCCTACATATGCTGCTCCATAAGGGGGTGGATGCCAGCGTAGCCACAATACCATCTCGGGGAGTTCCTCTAATCCTGCTAGTCTATATCCCTGCCTCCCTGCTACCCCAGGCCATGCATGATGCATGCATACTTTTGCTCTTATGCTTCTTTTGATGCTTTGTGTGGTCTACCAAGCTCTTTGCCTGCCCCACCACATACTCTACCGGAGGTTGGGTTGGCTGGGCTGCTGACCATGCCTGTTGTGCATGCCCTGCTGTGCTTCCACTACTAGCTGTTGCACCCTGTGTACTCTGCCATTCTGATCCCACTTGCTCTAACCTAGGCCATGCCAAAGGATGTGTGGTGTGGCTTACAGCTGCTTGCTGCTTGTGCGTTTGTCAACAGTGAGGTCTTCATCTTTCCCTTACAACATCTTCTTTACTTGCAGTTTTGCTTATGCACCCCTCTTTGTAGTTTGCAGCTGCTGGCTCCTGTGAGAGTCTTTCCCTAGTTCTTGGCTTGGGTGTTAAAACTCAGTTGCTGGCTGCTTGGCTCATGGCTTTCCTTTTCGGTGCACCCATGCCTTGGGTCCTGCTTTGGCGCAATTGCCTGTTGAGCTATCTCTCAACTGGTGTTGACTGAGAAATTAGTGCTGTTGATTATTCATTTCCCCATTGCAACATGTTATGTTTTTGTGTATGGTATTTTTTATGACCCCCTTAATCTGCTTTGATCAGGAGGTCGCTTTGCATGCCCTTTTTGCTGTTTGCATCTTTCTCCCATTTAATAAACCACTTGTGCTTATTATTAGTCGTTTGTTTGTCTTTCCTCCTTGTTAGATATGCTGACTCTTTCTTTCAACCTCTAGTTCCTTCACAAGCTCTCTGTAATGATTTACCCTATTTTTAATGACGAAAGCAATATATACCAGAGCCTTTCATCTAAATCTACTCTTTCCCTCACTCCACTCACATTGTATATGCTCTCTCTTACCTTTAAACCCATTTCTTAAGAGATTACATCGGGAACATCTTTTGGGCCTTAAAGCTGTATTTCTCTGTCTCTATGACCTCTGGCCATTGCTCATTTTTCAATACTTCTCTAATACTATTTGTCCTCCAAACAGCAACTCTGCAGCTTTTCTCTCTGTAACTTTACCACCCTTCTTGTCTGTGAAAAGGCCATTGTTGTCCCTCTGCAGACAAAACATATGACTTACCCCCATCTTAAGTATGTGCTGTCATTTCTCTGTGCCTCAGTTGCCAATCAAGAATTCTCCAAAAAGGAATTCACCAATCTGGCTTTCGTTCTTTATACAGTGCTGGATCTGCCCTGTTGTCTTTTCTTCATGAACTCCAACTCGTTATGGACCATGGTGGTAGAGTTGCTTTGATCCTCTTAGGCCTATTGTCTACATTCTACAGAGTCTCACATCACATTTTTTTGTCTCAACACTTTCAGACCTGAGTCACTGACTATGCTTTCTCCTGGATCATACTGTACCTTGACAATCAGTCGCAAGCAATCAAGGTTTCGTCTTTCAGTTCTTCTTTTCTACCTCTTTCTCAGTGTGTTACTGAAAATCTTAGGGCCGGATTTAGATCTCAAGTATATTCTTTTTTCTCCAATAGGTTGTTACTTCTCCATTCAGTCACCCATTTCTGATCAAGACCTGCCATTTAGGCTTAGATTGGCCCTTCTCCCTTTCGCTGAGTCGAAACGTCGGCACTCTATACAGCCTGGATTTGTTATTGATCCATAAAGGGGCAGTTATGATTTAATCAATTACCCTTTATCAATGAGATCAGATGCATGCTGGAAAATAAATATAACAAACAAGCTTCTCTAATTACAATGATATATTTAAGAGATCTATTTTCTTTCTCCATTACACTCAGAGGCACTCTTTTTGAGCACTTTTTTCTTTCTTTTTTCTCTCTGGAGCAACTAAGTGAAAATATGTATTGTTGCTGTTGGCTTTCATATCAACATTAATTCATGCTATTTCCTTGTGTGTGTGTTAAGAGTTGATATTGTTATATATGCTTTTCTGTATCTGTGGACCACTGTTGTTATGTATCACAAATTACTCACGGTTGTGATAGAGTAACCAGTCCGCCAATACCTAAATCAGGCCCTTAGTCTGATATTGGTTAATATGTATGACTCCTCTGACCCCTCTCAATGAGTCCAGGGCTTTTTCATTTAAATGCTGATTACTTATTCAACTGGATTGTTTTATACCTCAAATACATTAAAAATTGGCCTTGTTTCTCTTAGAGGTAGCAGTTCAGATGTGAAAAACTGTTCTCAGCAAATATGTCTCTATCTGGTATGATGCTTGGTCCAATAAGTCAGAAAGCTGGACTTCTGGTTTTCATAAATCATTGGCATTGTTTCCCCAGATTGCTAAAGTCTGTTCCCCATGCGGTCATGATTTGCAGTTGCTTTGTTAATTTATATCATTCTTTCCACTCTCGACCGGGCAAATTGTGGTTCAAACGATTATTCTTTCTTGATTAGGTTACTGTAATTCTCTTTAACTTGCGTTTCAGGTTTCTGCTCTAGCCAGAATTCAGATAGTGGCAGTCCAGGCTATTATATCCTTCAACTTCCTTGTCATGCCCACTTTTCTGCTCGCTGGCTTCCTGGTCTCAGTAGAATCCATTTCAAGTATGTTTGCCCGATTCATCATGGCTTGGGTCCTAATAACTTCAATTTGTGCATTACAGGAATTCTTGTGCTCTCCATTCCTCCTTTCAGAGGTTGCTCAACATTCCCATATTTTGACTTGCACATTCCGATGGTCACTCCTTTTCTTTTTGGTCTCCAAATCCTGGAGCATACTCCTACCATTGCTCTATCTGACTGATTATCATTTTGCATTTTTTAGGTCTTTAAAAACTCTCCTTTTTCCCTGCCTATGTTTAATTTGTTTCTTTGTTGCCTACCATCACCAAGATACCCTTATTGGGTAATAGTGTGCTTCAATTTTCTTTCATCATCATCATCATCCATTACTAACCATGTCACAGGACATCTGCTTTGAATAAAATGTGGATGACTTTGATTGGGACAGGAGGGCTTTTAGGTTTTCTCCCTTGCATAATGTAGTTTGAATGACCTTACAATATTTTCATGTATGGTTGCCCACCTGTACCATGATGTCTCCATTTCCTAGGTATAAACTGCTAGACTTGAAATCCTTTGCGGAGTATTCTCCCAAACATTTTGACTTCAACCCATATTTTTGCTGACGTTGTTTTTGTTGGCTAGGACTTTGTGCACTTTACCTCTGTTAACCAGTGATAAAGGGCTTGTGCTGTCTCCCTCAAACTTGATAAAATTGGCCTACCCCTAATTGAAACTTTTAATTTACTTGAAAGTCCTTAATAATTGGTACTATATCTAACCAGGGCCTGTAAGTTAAAGGCTGCTAGTGGGTTTCAGCACTCATTGTGCTGCCCACTAAAGTAGCTTGTAAAACATGTCCCTGGCCTACCATTGCAGCTTTTAACTGCCATTTTGAACTGGCAAAAAAACATTTTGCCAGGTCTAATCCTTCCTTTTTAATACTTTAAGCATGTCCGGGCAAAATTTTAATTATGTTGGCGTAATTGTAGTAATTTCTGTAATTATGCATTAATCTTGTGAGGAGAAATTACCAAAATTATGTGATTATGCCAGTTTGTGTAATTAAGGGTAATTTGTGGCAAAAATCCTACTGTAGGAGCACAGGAACAATGAGCTAAAGGAGAGTGAGCGGCTTCTGGCCACTGCTGTTCATGTCTTGTAAATGCAACCTTTGGCCCATTATGGATACCCAGGGTGCACTTTGCACCAAGAGAATAGGGCTAAATGCTGGTTTATCCTTCTCATATAATTACGCATAATTACAAGTATGTTTGCAGTAATTATGCTAGAAAGAAGAATTACACATGTTAAGCACACCCCTATTTTAGGTCGTCCCTAAGGTAGGTCCTAAAGGCTCATAGGGCAGGGTACATTATATTTAAAAAGTAGGACATGTGGGTTTAAGTTTTACATGTCGTGGCAGCGAAAAACTCCTAACGTTCTTTTCCACTGTTGTGAGGCTATCCCTCTCATAGACTAACACTGGGTTACCTTATTAGTACTATGTGATAACTTCAATTTGAGACCAGCTGGACAAATGCTGTTTCCATTCAAATTAATGGTAATTTAAAATCCTCTGTAGTGGTATTGTCGGATTTAAGTTACTATTCTACAAATGCTGATTTAGAAAGTTGGCATTTTTCTGCCTGTGTCCAGGGTCATATGACTGTAAATGGCTCTCCTGTCGAGTATTCTCTCAATACAGAACAGAAAGTAATAGATCTTTTTGACAGGGCAGTTGGCGAGGAACTGTACCCTGCCTTGATTGGAATTCAAAGAGCCCTACACAAAGGAACCTGACACCTGACCTGGCTTTACCTTTGTCACTTTAGACAGTTTGGAGCAGGGACCAGGTGCAGGGGAAGAACTGACTAGAACCAGTTTTGGGGGTAGGCCAGGTAATTCCCCCACACACAGACTGATGCCTAGTATAAAAGTGGCACCTTCCAACCTTCTCATCAGAACACTCCTGGATCTGTGGAAGATTCAGAAGAAAGACTGCCCTGCTATCTGAAGAAGGAAGATGTATTGCCTTGAGCTGTCTCCCTACAAATGACTCTAAGGGTCATTTGACTGACCTCCTGTTTGAGCTAAAAGGGCACAACAAGCTTCCAGAGGTCTCCTTGCAACTGCCTTGCTGAAAGGCACCTTCTGGACATCCCTGGTCCTGACTGAGCCCTGTTGCTGGCCTCTGCTGAAATGAGAAAGTTGTGTGCTCCTCTGGACTGCAAAGTGTCCTTTTGAAATGAGGGCCTATGTCGACCTTCAGCACAAAGCTCCAGTGAGACCGGCTCTTTGCGCAGACAGCAACAGCTGCGTCAACCAGTAGTGCATAGCTCTAGTGATGACCAGCTCTTTATACAACTACAGTGACAGTCCATGACTCAAAAACTGCTCTTCCTGCCAATGACCTCCTTGCGACCCCCACCAAAGTGAATAGCAGGTCATTGCACAGACTTGAGAAGGTAACTGTTCAGCTTTGAGAATTTGGTCCCTGTATCTGACTCGTGCTCCATGGCGGTTGGCCTGAACTTGTGACTTTACCTGGTCTAGTGCAACAAGATAACCACAAGTAGACCTTTGTGCTTTTTGGCGATATTTTCATCTAAAATTTTAAAAACTCATGAATACATTTTTACTGATTGGACTTTTGTCTATTGATACCATTTTTATTTACCACATGTTATACTATTTTCAATATTAGTTTTGGATTTTTCTTGTGTTGGGTTTTGACTTTATTACTGTTTGAGTGCTTCAGAAATACTTTACATATTGCCACTAAGTTAAGAATGATTGCTTTTGTGTCAAGCAATTAGAGCATTAAGGACAGGTTTCTTTAGGGATTTTTGTGGTTCACCCTGACTAGGAGTTTGTTTATTATTTGAGTAGAGCTCTCACCTCCTCTGAACTAATAACTAATAACCCATTTTCTTACATAAATATGTTAAGTTTTCCTGCTTGTGTTTGTTTTCACTAAAGGCCAGTGTTCTTCCTTACATCATTGTGCAGCTCACAACTGGTTGGAGAGCCTCAAAGGTTTTCTGCCACATCAGCAGAGGTGACTTACATATTATGAAGTAAATACCGGGTTTCACATCTTTAATATTACTCCTACTAAATCTATTGACAACGTTTTTTGTGTATTTATCCAGCGCAGGTATTTTGATTCTCCTTTAGGTGTTTAATGAAGCATCTTTATCAAATGATGTAACAACTTTCTGAAGGAATGTTTTGAATTCTTTTTCAGACAGCTCCATTTTGTTTTTTGGCATGGTGTACTAAAGTCAGATAAGCAGCTGGGTTAGTAGAGATCATTGGAGGCTTATCTAATTTATATTTCTCTGTATCTTTGTCCTCGAGTGGAGAATAGGAAGGAATGGGAAATAAATGATTGATGGTTCACATAGTAGCTGTCTTTAGTTCAAAGAGGGTCCACATATCCAGACATAAAATGTAGGATACCCCTAATTTGCATCAAGGGCTGGTATGTGGTGAGAGACCTGTAGGAGCTAATGTCAGAGCCTATCCTGCCTCACATCCAACCTAGGTTTGTGCTTGCATCATCTGTTCCGTCTTGCTACTAGAAGAGATATGGAAATCATCTACTACTGTTGTTTCTAGATGTTAAATGAGCTGGAGGTTTGGCAGGAGTTTTTTTAGTAGTAGTAGTTGTAGATTTTTACTTATTTCGTTCAGTCTTTACTAACTTATTGATTTGTTGATTATTTTAGTTATTATTCTATATCTTTGTACAGCCTGGAAATAGTGAATAGTTTAGCTATGAGTTACCTAGTTCTAGCAGTACAGTCAAAGATGACAGGGACATCTTATGGATGTGGGGTATTTGGGGGCCCATGTTCAGACCATCTTTGAATTTATGATCCGATCGCTGCTCTTTCATGCACTAGGTCACTCACAGTGCAGAGTCACACTAATCCAAATTCTAAATCTGTTTACATCTAATATTCAGGGATAGTGATGCGTGTTTTCAACATTGTAACACAGCAGCAGCTCACTAATATTACTGCAACCTTAGACACCCTCCCATTTCTTATATGTCAGATCTGGTTCTGATCTAAAAGAAAAGTTTTTTAGGGATGATGCATGAAAAATAAACACAACATTTCTCTGGACAATGTCTGTAATTCACTGCCACACAACAACCACATTAAAAATAAATTAAAGGAAAACTGTATTTAAGACAATCAGTTTAAGAATTATTCAAGGTCTTTAGGACAAGCCTCCCCTGCAGAACAGAGGTGGCTCTATCATGGGGCCCCCTGAAAGGTTGGGGCCCTGGTCCAGGGCCCAGTTTGCCCATACCTTAAAACATCTCTGAAAGATGACTGTTGTAGTGAGGGAGGTCTGGAAATAGGACCTAGGTGTTAGCCTGAAGTCCCTTGTCAGTATCCCTGAAATCTGCTTTGGATCTTCTGTGACTGTTAGATTGTGATATCACTAGGGAGAGCGTAGGCAAGGAATAGGATTAGAGACTATTAAACTAGGGCTGATGTCATAGCTTATTGTCCCATAGTTGTAGATGCCATTTGGCATCAAGGTGTGGTCCTGTTGGTGGCATCAGTAACTATATCCAAGACAAGAAGATGCCTATTTATTGTTAAGCATTTGGGCTTACTTTAGATTATCCTAAGGGTGGCACTGAGCCCAGAAATATCAACAGGGTCAGTGCAGAGTAGGACTGGAGCTTTGAATGTGGATCGTGGAAGCAAATGGGTCTGATGAAGAAGTCAAAGGGCACAAAAAAGCCAAGGTCACAAGCAGACAGCTGACTAAGGATGCTAGTTCTCTAGTGTCGAGGCTCAAAATGCATCAGTGGATGTTGTTCACTCAGAAATGTGGTAGGGGCGGCAGATTTCAATACTACAAATCAGTGGCAGGATGTGAAAGAAAAGATGTATAATGGCAGAGAACAGTAGGTGATTAAATTACATGAGGAAGGAAATTAGTAATTTTCTAGACTGGTATTTAGTCAACTGGGGCCCGAGGACTATGGTCAGGAGAAGGAGGAGGTACATAGTAGGAGAAATGGGCATATGTTAGCCATCAAGTTTTTATGAGGAAGAGACAAGCGTAACTGATGTATTAAACTTTAAAGTAAACTAAACAAACATTCTTGAATATCTATTCTTATAATAGGACCTTGTAACAGATAACAACCAGTTAAGGTGAACGTACCCCTGCACTGATGGGATATACAGGCTTCAAAGCATTCCACAGACCAGTGCTGGATATTGCTGGACTATTTGTCCACACTGTAGATTACCTAGGTGTTTTTAGTAACTATTTAGGGAAACCATTCAACACTAGTTCCACAGAAGAATCATAAAATGCCTTTTTGAAGGCAATGGGTGGAATTTAAATTTGGTTAAGGCAACTGAGAGTATTGCTCTGATCTTTTTGTTCACAAAAGCTTTGCTGGTGTTGATGACATGAAATGGAGCAATTTGGAAGCTGCAGAGCAGGATTTGTAGGCAAGGGCTTAACTACCATTGTTGCAGGAGGGGCAGTGGCGGGGAAGGATGTGTGTGAAGGCCCGCCTCACAACAGCTGTAACTGACATTCATTACTCAATCAAGGGGCAGTGTGCTGTATTTTCCTTAGTTCCATGCTGGCCCATTGCACACAGGTACACCACTGTTTGTGGTAATGGACAAACACAGACTTTCTACTACAGTTCAACCAGTTTCATAATCAGTGGCGGCTTGCACATATAAAAAGTGGGGTGGTGGGGTAATGGACACGGTGGTTCTTCCTTGTCACAGAAGGCACTGGGTCTACATCACAGACTCCTGGTCCAATCCCCACGCTGCTCTCGAGTGGAGCAGGAATTGGCCTGAGCAGGCTGAAAAGACGCTCTGCTCAGATCAGGGAGTCTATGGGATTTCTCCAGCCAGGCTGTCCAATACAGCCGGGTTGGAGAAACCTAAGTGTGCATGTGTGTTTGGCTGGCCAAACACACATGGGCACTTGGAGAGTGCACATAGCACTCTTCCTCCCACCTCCCATGCCCACCCTCACCCCTCCCTGCACAGGCTGGCTGATCCAGCTGCTTAAAAATAAAAATGATTATGAAGTATTGTTTTATTTTTTAGCTGCTGGCTCTAAGGAAGAGAAATCGCCCCTGTTCATAATGGCCTCAAGGATGGTAGCAACAATGTAGGCAGTTCCTACTTAGGTTGTGACATTTACAAACTCTGGAGATATTCCAGAAATTGAAAAGATATGCTGCAAGTTATATGGCTTTATTCCAATATTTGTGTATTTACAGAACTCATATGCTAATATTTATTTAGAGAAAAATAGTTGAATTCACAAAATATAATGAAGCTTACTAATACTATTACCTTGGTGCCAGAGCATTAAAGCTATAGCTGTTATGCAGTACCTTTGTAAAGACATTCCAAACTGACAAATACGTTTTTACATTACTGCTGGCTACGCTGCCTGATGCTTTAAAGTGATCATGGCTAGTACTATTTAATGTTGTACCTACTGGTGTTATCTTTTCTGATGTGGTCACTATTACAACACTAACGCTGTTAGTAGCTTGGGATAATTTTCTTTGATCATAATTAGCTCTTATTAAAGAAAAGTTTGGCGAGCCCTGCCCACGAAATATCTCACCAGTATATACCACAATATTGAGGTACAAAATATCATTCTGCAAAAATATTGTCCTGCAAAATGTTGACTACAACTATATCATGATGTTAAATATATATAGATGGGTATAGATTTACTTTTCTTAGCTCTACATCTATGTACCTTGACGATATATACATATGTCAAGATACATAGATGTTGAATAAAGAACGGTCAAGTCTTTAAGTGGGGGATGTCATGGTACTGCCATCACCCAGCAGTAATTAAAAACGTATTTTCAAACTCATCCTTAGCAGGCTCTAAATTCAATTTCTTAACTTTATGGCCAAACATAGGGGCATATTATCAAGAACCGCGTTAAAATTATCGCTGCTTTAGCGGCAGGAAACTGCCGCTAAAGCAGCGATAATGGGCTTGATAATATACCCTTGATAATTCCAATAGAAGCCCATGTTCTGGTGTGAACATGGGCTTCTATTGGAATTTTCAAGGGCATATTATCACGCTCTTTATCGCCGCTTTAGCGGCAGGAAACTGCCGCTAAAGCAGCGATAATTTTAATGCGGTTCTTGATAATATGCCCCATACTGTTTAATTTCTGATCAATGACCGCAAAAACCCTTAAAATAATCCAAGTATGTGATGCCGTTTCTGTTTAGATTTCACATGTTTATTTAACTTTAATTCCATAAGAGCATTTTCTGTTTTGAAATTTGTTTCTTTATAGTGAATACTGTAAACTGAGTTGCCTCTGTGTGCCTTGGTGAATTCAGGATTTGCCCGAGAGTTCATGATGTGACATGATTGAGAGCTTTGGAGGTGAGACTGAAAGCAGTGCGCATTTCTCACAGTTGCTGTCAGTGGTACATAAAGGTATTCAGACTACATGCTCATTCAATCCTTTTCCTCGCCAGAGTACACAGAGGGTTGGTTGGACACATATCTGCTAATTGTAATTACTGTTTTATGTGAAAAGAGTGTGCAGTAAGTATACACAGCCATTTAAATACAGCAGTGGTTGCTCCATAAGGGCGGAAGAGAGTCCCGCCGAAACTGCTGTGCAGAAAGCAGGAAATATAAAAATGCAAAGAAATGATTTTATTACCATTTTATTTTTTACTCTGCCAGCTATGCCGAGAGTGAGGGTGGGGCAGAGCCAGTGGGCCATTGCTGCTGTTTGGCAGCAGTGAGGAAAAGCCATTTCAGTCTGAAATGCGCATGCCGGTTTAGCCGGCTAGCTTGTGATGGCCAGCCCTACATGCACAAATCAAACCTCTCTAACCCAGCAGTCTTAGACAGCTGGATGGAGAGCAGGCACAATCCTTCAGTGCCTTTAGGAGTGCTGAGCCAGCCCACTCCAGCCAATCCTGGCACTTCACTCATGATGCTTAACATTGTTAAGAGCATGAGAGCAGCTTCTGGATTGGTTAAGGGAGTTGACTGCTGGACCTCGTGCTTGGAGCCAGGGACTGGAGAACATCAAGGATGTGCTGGGGTGTGCTGCAGGCTGCTAAGGTAAGTTAAACACTTTATTTTTCTTTATAAAATGTTTTTTCATTTAAATAACATAATGTAACTGGTGCTCACGTTAAACTCTATATCGGGTCAAATTTTTCTCATATAGTGCCGCACCATTTTCATGTGTCACCAACCGCCACTGAAATATTGATATTCCTAAAGGGAAACAAAATGCTATAATTGCGGGTGATGAGAGAGGGTAAGTTTGTGCGTGGGAGCATAGTGAAGGTGAGGTGACACAAAGACAGGGATTAAGAAGAAGTTGATTTTATGTGAGATGATTTCAGAAAGGCGAGGGCGAGTTTCTCGAAGGTGTGGGGTGAAAAGGACATTAGTATTTCACAGAACGAGAGATTGCAGAGGGGAGTGATGTGAAGGAAAGATGAGTGATTGAGGCGCTTTAAAGAACACTTCTGTTTCCACGGACTTTAGTAATGTTTAATTCACAAGCTCACGTATACACAATATAAACATTCAAATTAATTTTTTGACAGGGCTAACAAGCATTGGAATAGACAATAAGGGCAACCAAATGCTTGTCAAGTGGCACTCTGTGAAGTACAGGGTTCTAGTTCCTATGTTTTAGGTCACACCCTTAAATGCATAGCTCATGCCCTGTGGAAAGGATGGCTAGTTTGCTTTGTCATCTATTCCCTTGTAGGACCCCACTAGGCCCCCTCTCGCAGAACACTGTAACCAAAAAAACTATACTTCCCTTTATTTGCTTAACTTGACAATACAGCAGTATTCGTTTTTTTCTTTGAAAGGTGATATTAAAAACTCAAAATTGTAGTAGAGCAGGATATCTCATACACAACCCCATAGCATGACATCACAACCTGATTCAGTTGTAATCAATGAATTATGCATCAGGGATCTCCAATGCACCCCGGCATTATACAGAATGGCACAGTACTTAATTAAACTCCCAGACTGTGAAAGCCAAGCGGATTGATGTCTTCAGTTTAAAAGAGAAACAAATTAAATAATTGGTACAGACACTGCGGCGCGCACGCATCCTTTGACTAAGCAAAGAGCCGCTGTGCGTATATTTCTTTTTTGGTTGGGAGACAATTAATTGGAAAATTAAAATCAGGCCTTTGAGGTCTTTCTCTGGTGCAAGACTGGGAAAACAAATTAAACGAGAGAATAAACTAATCCAGCGCTTTTACTCTTACAAGGGATGCTTTATGTAAAGTTGATAAGCATTTACATATAAAGTGTTGCTGGCAGGGACATGATGAAAGGGGCGGAGCTATTTATGCTAATGCTGTATCTCTGTTATATGGGAGTGGACAAGGGAGTTTTCCATATTTAAGGCTGTGCAAAGGACTGGTTTGCAATTGAATATTCAAATTTTTCTAATTAGCCTCACCATTTCAGCCAGAAATAAAAACAGAATACAGAGCACATCAATGCGAGCCAGTTACGTGCCAGTTTTTCAAGATAAACAATTAGTATATAAATTCGCTCAATGTTCTATGTGACTTAATCGTATTTGGCTATCATGAAACTCTGGGTCAAATGTAGTTCTGATCTTTCTAGAAGTCAGTCAAACAGCAGTAGCTGGTGCAGGTAAGCGCGGTGGGACAGGCGGGTGCTGGGGGGGGGGGGGGGTGTCAACAGACAACAGAATGGGAGTTATTTATTTATTTTATTCACCCTATTCCGTCGTCTGTCGACATCCCCCCTGGGTGCTTACCTGCACCGGCCACTGGTGGTCAGACATTCTTCACATAGAATATGGCACATTAGAATGGAAGACCAATCTGAATGACAGATATGAGTTGCAAAGTCAAGGCAAGACTGCTAGTGACAAAAAATCAAATGGGGAGTGGATCACTTGACCTGAAAAACCAGGGTTTGCAATATTTGTACGATGTACCGATCAAAAAACCCTCATTCATGTTAACAGGTTGGAAAAAGCGGTATATCTTGATTCTCCGCTCTGTTGTTAACAGCGTGACAGCATCATCATCATAGTAGTGATCTAGAGATAAGTGATTGTGTTCGGTAAAGTGAAAGTGAAATGTTCTAAAAATCTCGTATAGCAAGAACGTGCATTTAATCAGACTGGATTTGAGATAAAAAGTGATAGGGGGCCCTCTTGTGACCCGAGGAAGAGCCAGCACAAGTCATGCAATACTGCCACAGAGAGCAGAGACGGCTTCCGTAACACCCGATGAAGCCCGAAAACGGGGATTGAAGGTTCTAATTGAACAAACACAGGTGGAGTAATTTATTTCCACCTTTTCACAGGAGACCCAAACAACAGAGGGCCCCCCATCACTTTTTAGGTTCTTATGTCGACCTTTTTACGGACACCCCACAGTGCATTAGACCATAATTAGTCTTCCTGTGCACACCAAGACCTTTTAATTATCTCGAATCCAGTCTGATTAAAAGCACGTTCTGGCTATACGAGATTTTTAGAACATTTCACTTTCACTTCACCAAACACAATCACTTATCTCTAGACACTCCTGAAATAACCAGTGGGTCAACCTCCGGGTGGAGGAAGCACATAACTAACCCTATGATGATGCTGTCACGCTGTTAACAACAGAGCGGAGAATCAAGATATACCGCTTTTTCCAACCTGTTAACGTGAATGAGGGTTTTTTATTGGTACATAGTACGAATATTGCAAACCCTGGTTTTTCAGGTCAAGTGATCCACTCCCCATTTGATTTTTTGATATTCGAGAAACGAAGCTGAGTGGATCACAAGCTCTTCTTTCTCCCTCCTATTTGATTATAATTAAGACTGCTAGTGAGGCAATGCAACACAATGCAGTTTGGCAAATATGTTGTCCGGATTTAGAAGTTTGGTGGATGGGTTTCTCCATTACAAACGTGGCCGATATCCCATCTGCCATACTACAAGTGCATTTGGATATAATACACTTTTACCCATTTTTGATTGAGTGATCCATCTGTCGAACTGTAAGCCATGACCAACGTTTTAATTATGCCCAAGTAGTTAGAAAAATTGAGGGAATTTTAGAATTTGCATAAAGTGTGAAGCTCCCTGAATTTTACCCTCCTAGTCTAAGTCTGATGCTCCGTTCAAACTAATGATGGATAATGCAACAGTGACTTTTTTGGCTGTACTGCACCACATTCTTCCTTCTCCAATCCAGGGAGACTTCAGAAGTACTCACAGGCAACTTCTCTCATCCTAGGAGGCTTCCTAATTTCCCCATGGACTTTCTGTCTGACAGAACTACCAGAGAGGCCCTTCTGAAGTCCCCCTGAGGGACTTGTGTAATCAGAAAATGGAGCTAAATTTACCCAAGACTAGAAGGCTGCTGATCCGGCCATAAACAACAGTGGAAATGTCTGTACTACCACTTAAAGTCATTTTTGCATTATTTTTTTTTAAACATATGCTCTAGCACCTCAGCTTTCCCCGTGTGACCCCTGGCACTGCCTTTGCGACCCATGGCGTCAAAAGTGGCAAATTCCGTGCCCTTATTAGTGTTGGGACTGCACCCTCCTTTTTTCCTGTCTATTTTTATTATACTTATAATAAATAATAAACTGTTATTTAGAATTAGTACAAGAAAAAGAGAACCAGAGAAGCTGCAACAGGACCTTCACTGGTAGCCAATATATAAGAAAGAATATGTATGCTGTGTGTTTTCATGCAGATGAGCATGTGTTTGTGTGAGAGAGAGCATGGGTGTTATGAGTGTGTCTGTATGTGTGAGCCTGTGTGTTTTTGAGTGAGAGTAAGTGACTGACAATGAGTTACAGTGATGAAAATAAGTGAGGTTGAGTGGGAATGAGAGAGTGAGCGTAAGGGTGACTTCAAGTGAGAGTAATTGAGAATGAATGAGTAAAAACTAGTGAGGGAGTGTTAGAGAGTTAGAATTATTGATCATGAGTGACAGTGAGTGAGTAGCTAAGTGACAATGAAGGATTCAGAGTGACTGAGAATATAAGAGTGAGAGTAAATGAGCCTGGGTGAGTCTGAGTGTGAATGGCTGAGAATAATGGAAATTGAGAGTAACTTCCAGAGAGTCATTGAGAATGAATGAGTGCAATAATTAAGAGGGAATGAATGAATGTGTGTGAGGAAGAATTAATGTAAGTGAGTAATCTAAGTAAGTCTGAGTGAGAATGTGTGGGTATTGTGAGTCTGCTGTTGGTCCTGTAATTCTGAAATAAATTCTTGGCTTATAGAGGCATGCGTAGCAAAATTCTGGCACTAGCACATTGGATGTGATTTTGGACATAAGGGAGGACAACCGTGGCATATGGCACTGGGCAACTATGTCAAAAAGCTGGCCTTGGCATAGTAGGGGCAATTTTTTAAATAAGGATCACCCTTGGTATATAGAGAGAACTTACAGAAAGATTATGGTATTGGCATATTGTAGGTATGTTTATTGCCTAAGAAACCACACATAGCATTTAGGGGGCGCCCATGACAATATATCGACCCTGTCACAATGGAGGTTATTTTTGACAATTAGGTGCAAATGAGCTCAGTACGTGGGAAGTGGCACACCATGAAAGAACTTGAATACTCAGTGAGTGCCCTTTCAGAGCCTAGACCGTTTGTGTAAATTTATGTGGAAATACTGCTTTCAAATACACTATATAGCTCCATTTCTTTCAAACTGTTCTCATGGGGATAACCCCAAATCTTAATTGTAGAGGTCAGGCTCATTCGCTTTGCTCACTCGCTACAGTTCGGAGCAAGTATTACTCCCACCACTTTGAAAGATCACCATCCATTGCTGCAACAACATAAAGTAAACAGTGTCTTGATGAGCACTAGTTACTTTTGCATCTCCCATTGTGGTAGGAACATAATGCTGTATGTTTTCTAAAATATATTTAGAAGTGCAATTCACATTCTACTTATTTAATAAAAAAACAAATGAACTAAAAAGGCACACACTTGTTTAAAAGTTGGTGCGATGTTCTGTTATTGTCAATATATAAAAACAATTGTTTTGAATAAACAATAATTAACATTTAACCCATAGCATTGCTCACATTCAATATCTGGTTCATAAGAATACATTAAGACATAAGTACTATTGTATTTGTGGAAATCTCTTTTTTCTTCTCCCTATAATTTAGCAATCCATTTCTCATGTGGCTTACACTAGGAGCACTATTAAATCATGACAGTTCGTGGTATAAATAATTTCGCTTTCTAGTGCTGCTCTGTGTTTTGTAATACTATATTCTTTTCAGATGAACACATAGTCTTTCTTGGAACACAAAGTGAAACAAATAACATTCCCCTGGCATATCATCCCAGCCCCCGAATATAGATGGAATCTAAAATAGGCATTTGTCTTTGTTGAGCTGTTATATTAATCTTCCAGTTCTTTTAGAATTTATGTGATGTCTCTTCCTAATCATCAACATCAAACAATTTATTTCATGTGTTCTAAAAAGTACAGCTAGGTTAAAAAAGTATATATATACAAAATGAGTGAAAATAGCAGTGAGTTTCAACATCGAACTGCAGATTTTTTTTATGGTTTAAATCTCTTTATTGATTTCAGGAAAACATTGAACAACAACCACCCTCGATTCTAGAGGCACAATACCAATGAGGCAACTGGGTGCAGATTTTTTTTAAATGGACCAACAGCAGAACAAACCAATTCATCAGCAAGCATCTGTAAAAATCACAAACCAGCACAGCCTTTTTTTAAAATTGTACTTTATCAATCAAGATACTGAAAAACCTATTGTAAAATAGTTATAATATGTTCAAAAGAGTTTGATTAGAAACACCAGCACAAGGACAATTGAAGATATTAACAGAACTATATTGCTGTAAGGGGAATCATAATAAACTGCATAAGATATCAGAAATAAATCTAAACAATAGAGCCTCTTCCCAATGTCCTGATACCCTTGTGAGGTAGGGTTCAATTCCAGTAAAGGACTGTAAAATCACATATTGTCTTACATCTGTCTTTTGTAGTTCAGTGTTTTCTCTATTAAGCCATTAACACTTTGAAGACTACTCTTTAACCCAAAGTTTACTTTTCTTCATTATGGACATTGGGTGTCCCAACAGTGGCAAGTAACCCAACTTTACTAACTTAGATTTAGCATAGGACAATTAGGGGAGAGACATCCCTTTATCACATGTTAGACAGTCCTCTATCATTAAGTGATTTAAGGTCTCATGGGGATCAAGCCAGATGGAAATCTGTAACATTAGGGGTCCCTACTTAATATAATCCTGAAAATAGCTGCAGCCAAGTTCCTCCTCACAGAGGTTATGCAAAGAGCAAGGTGTTACCGAAAGAAAGAGCCTGCGAAATGATTCTCTTCAGATTGTAGGGTTGATGAATTAACATAGACCCAAATCCCTGCCCATGTATTGTAGTGGGTAGGTATTGTTATTTATAAATGTCTAAGTTAGAGACAATGGCCTTTCTTCCCCAATTAGTGGGCAGTTATTGTAAAGTGCTTGTTGATTTAGTACATTTCTGATGCCACACAGAAGCATTAGACTTTCATGATAAAAAGGCAACAAAAACTCAAAATGCAGTTGTATAAAAACCTGTATTTTAGTAAAACATAAAATATGTGAAATATTTCACAATTCCCTTTAAAATACTGTGCCGTAACCATCATCATAATGACAACCCCCAAACCACTCTAGAGAGTTTTAACATTGTATGAGTTACTAGGATTAGGCATATTGAGGATCAATTTATGTAGAAATATTTTCTTCATAATGTGTAAAATATGCGAATTATGTGGTAGATTTCCTGTCATATTATCTTTATCCATTTTATCTTGAAACAAAGATTATTTGTGAAATCTGAAATTTCGCACATTATGCAGCAAATTGTGTAGCAAATGAAGTAAATCAATAATTATATGGAAATAGCTGTGTCCACAAAATTGCATGAGTGCTCGGCGTCTCACCCCGTCTGTCAATTCATCAACAAATTAGTCATAAAAGATAAAACTAAACATTTTCATTGCACTCAGTGCACAATATTAGCAGCAATTTGAAGAAATTAACTTTTTAAAGATAACTTCTCCAAAATAAACATGTAATATAATACACACAAAAAGGTTAACTTGTGTAATACAATCATATGTACTGCCATCGCAGGGTTCTAGTGACATTTACAAACTTCGGCTTTCTGGTTTATATGACCAGAATCCCTTGATGGCAGTATTGTGTAATATTTCACAGTTCTGAGTTTTGCATACTCTCTCTCTGAAAATCTCTTTCTCTATATCTCCCTCTCTCTGCATAACATATCACAAGAAGCGAACCAACGTGGAGAAAGTTGTCTCTTTCACTAGTAGACAGTATCTAAATCTAGTGCATCAGCTGTCTCATGCTAAGCAAGCAGGCTGTTTCTTCCTGTGTGTATGATTCATTAATAGGTATTACTAATAGAGTACAAGCCAGTCTATAAAGCACTTGACCTATTACGCTGTCAGCGTGTCGTAGGCAGATGAGATTAAAGCATGTAAATCCGGCATCCCCATTCCTGGGGCTGCAGTTCCAATCAAAGGAGTTCATTTATCTTATTAAAAATTTGGGTCGAGGCGAGGGCTAAAAATACATCTTTCACATGCAAAGCTCTAGTTAAATTGCACCTTCCCGCTGCTCCCCTGGGCCGCTTAGCACAGAAAACAGTTGCTGGTGTGGCCATTTTAGCATATAATGTTTGCAGGTGGTGGCCACCTGCAGTCATTCTTGAGGACTCATTTGTGAGGATGGGAGACTATTTTTCATTATCAAACTATGACACAATGCAATGCAGAAAGGCAGAAAAGTTAAAGAGAAGGAGTAAGAGATAGTCAGCGACAAGAGGAGTAGATAAGGATGAAGGAGTATTTTCCTGCCATAGCTCAGGCAAACAGTGTAGAGTTAAGACTGCTGGACTGGCAATTAGGGTGGTTTGGAGATTTGCAGATCAACTATCTGAAGAGACATTGGGGTTGGTGATAGGCAAGTTAGCCAATTGTAATGACAGCCAGACAAAAACGGTGGGTCCTCCTTCTTCAACCTTTTGGTGAAGGCTTCTTAATGTGGCTAGACCCGAGTCAGTGGGTAGACATTTCTGAAGGAGCTGGGTTACAGAGCATGGCTGTCATCTCTCAGATTCAGCTCCAGATTGTTATCAAGTTGAATGTTTAGCAATGAAGGGTGCTTTTAACCAGTGTGGGTGGTGTTTCGTTAAGGTAATACACAAAGACAAATACAGATTAAATAAACTAATGGGTAAGTTTTCTACTTTCCTCTTTCATCTACTGCAGAACATTTTTTAACCGATACTCACACCACATCATTTTTGCAGATACAACGTTAGTGCTCAGTCCATCCTGGAGGCAAGCGACCCCAGTATGCCTTGGTTCAGCTTTGTGAGTGAATCTATCAACCCTATTTAAATAGGAGTTTCTGACTCAGTGGTGTCTGCCTCGGAACGGGGGTGGTGAGGAGTGGGGAAATGGATAAAATAAAATAAAGAAATTTGATTACGTTTGCCACTGCGCTGCTGCCTCCTCTCCTCCATCCTCTTCATTTGCTGGTAGCACTGGAAGCACCCAGGCTCCTGTACTCTCCCAGCCAATCACAACGCTGCATAAGCAGCATCGTGATTGGTCTGAGTGGCCTGTTTGGCTGCTCAGGCAGTGCCTAGGAGCCTTAGCATGTTCTCCACGGGGCTGTGCAACACAGCCCGGTGGAGAAAATGCTAAATGAGCATGATGGTTTGGCCGGCCCAAGAGGGCTGGCGAAACAGTCATACGCATTTAGAGGAGTGCAAACCACTCCTCACTCTGCTCTGGCATCACAGAACCCACTCAACCTAGCTCTGAGTCCCGCGTAGCTGTTATTGTCATTTTATTTTTATTTTTTGCACTGCTGAAATAGCAGTGGGGTGACGCTCCTCCGTCTTAGCGGAGGAGCTGCCACTGTTCTGACTAGTGCCTGTTGGCCATCATACCCTTCAATGAAACAACACACTTGCAAAAAATATCACCAGCAAGCATACAGAACTGAAGATGGGCAGCTGTCAATGGCAGGGTTGAGTCAAACAAGATGCTCCTAGTAGCATGACAGATGAGATTAACGTTTTAGTTGTCTATGGTGTCTCTTAAACCCCAAAACTCATTGCAAGCTGAAGTATGCGGGAGAGGAACTGGGACTGAAACCTCATGGACCAATCTACACATGGCAGAGATCTGTGCATTAACCCATGATTGAAGAATGACATTTTTCACACTGTTAGAAATGGGGGTCTCTAGCTGGCAGTTGTTTGCACCCTGTCTAAGTAGGGACCCTCACTCTAGTCAGGGTAAGGGAGTCACACAGTTAAGATAACCCCTGCTCACCCACTTGGTAGCTTGGCACAAGCAGTCAGGCTTATCTCAGAGACAATGTGTAAAGTATTTGTACACACATACACAGTATCACACTGAAAACACTATAAAAGGAGTCCACACCAGTCTAGGAAAATAGCCAATATCTATCTGAATAAAACAAGACCAAATATCACTTTTAAAAGGTTAAGCAAGTACAGTACATAGAAATCAATGGATGCATTCATTTAGTGCAATGTTCCCTAGATGTGTCAAAAATCAATGATTGTGCAAGGGGCAGGGGAGGCGAGGCACCAGAAAAGCAAAGCAATGTGTCAGCTCCTTACTAAACAGGGGAGGTGATGCGTCGGTTCCTTACTGGCAGGGGAGGTGATGTGTTGGTTCCTTACTGCTAGGCAGGGGAGGTGATGTGTTGGTTCCTTACGGTAAACAACCTTTACAACGCATCTTTTACAACGCACTACCATTACAACGAAACTTTTACAACGCAAGTGGATTTACAACTCATGCCATTACAACGCAAGTCTTTACATCGACTTGCGCTAGATGGCGTGCTAACATTACAAATAGTGTAGTTTACTATCCCAACACCTTCCCTACTGTTAAGTGGACTGGAGTTGGAATAGTAAATTACACTTTTCTAATGTTAGCACGCCATCTAGCGCAAGTCGATGTAAAGACTTGCGTTGTAATGGCATAGCGTTGTAAATCCACTTGCGTTGTAAAAGTTTTGTTGTAACAGCACGCGTTGTAACAGCACGCGTTGTAACGTCATACATCCTTCCTTACAGATAGGGAAGGTGTTGTGTCATTTTTGTCATTTTCCAGACATGCGACCTCGGTTCCTTACTGCAGTGTCGATGAAAAATCGGCACCCAAGGAGGATTTTTCAAAAATCCAGATGTGCTGCGTCAATGTGATAGAGGCAAAGCAGGCGCTGCGCCGATTTAACAGCCAGGATGCAGGCACTGCGTTGATTCCACAGCCTCGAAGCAGGTGCTGCGTTTGAGTCAGAATGGGTGCCACTGACATCAGTGACATGGTGCTTGAAACTCACGCTGCAGCGATTTTTCTGATGAACTACGATTGCAAGCTGGGGCCTGCGGTGAAAGCCATGGTCAATGTGTTGAGCAGGGACCATTCTTTGGGGCAGGCAGCTGCGATGCATTGGTCTTTTACAGTGGGGCATCGAGAAAACAGACGCTGGGAGTCAATGGGTGGAATTTCGCCTTAAGATCACCAGGTTAAAATTCCAAGGGCACAGGAACTTGATTTGGCACCACTTGGTAATTCAGGACTCTCAGGAGAAGAGCCCAGGTACTGCAGGTGCAGCCTTTGATGGCCCTGAGACTTCGTAACAGGAGGCAAGCTCAACTCAGGCCCTTGGAAAACCTTGGAAGCAGACTACAGAAAGCAAAGAACAGTCTTTTCACTCCCAGGACAGAAGCAGCAAGCAGAAGGCCAGCACAACAAAACAACAATCAAAGTGGCAGTCCCTCCTACAGTATCCATCCCTTCTTCCTGGCAGAATGTCCTCAATCCAGAAGTGTTCTGATTTTGGGGTGTCAGATGTCCAATACGTATACCCCTTTCTGCCTTTGAAGTAGGAAAACTTCAAAGGAAAGTCTTTGTAGTGCATCAGACCCTGCCTTTCCTTGACATGACTCCAGACACACTACAAGGAAGTGGAGACAGGCTTGGGTAAGGACAGACAGACAGAGGCACAGAATGGTTAAGGAACAAAATGCCCACTTTCTAAAAGTCGTATTTTCAAACATGCAATTTAAAAACCAACTTCACCAAAAGGTTTGTTTTTAAATTGTGAGTTCAGAGACCCCAAACTCCAAATCTCTATCTGCTCCCAAAGGGAAATTACACATAAAAAATATTTCAAGGCAATCTTCATGCTACCCTATAGGAGAGATAGGCCTTGCAATAGTGAAAAATGAAATTAGCAATATTTTCTCTGTTAAGACATGTAAAACACAACAACACATGTTCTACCATTACAATACTCTGCACCTTACCCATGGGGCTACCGGGTGCCTACCTTAGGGGTGACTTACATGTAATAAAAGGGAAGGTTTGGGCCTGGCAAGTGGGTGCACTTGCCAGGTCGAAATGGCAGTTTAAAACTGCACACATAGACACTGCAGCGGCAGGTCTGAGACATGTTTGCAGGGCTAGTTATGTGAGTGGCGCAATCAGTGCTGCAGGCCCTCTAGTAGCATTTTATTTATAGGCCCTGGGAACACCTGATGCACTTTAATAGGAACTTACTAGTAAATCAAATATGCCAATCATAGCTTAAATAATCACCAATCCAATTTAGACAGAGAGCACATGCACTCAACACTGGTTAGCAGTGGTAAAGTGCCCAGAGTCCTAAAACCAACAAAAAAAGGTCATAAAACATAGGAGGAAGAAGGCAAAACATTTGAGGATAACCCTGCCAAAAGGGCCAGGTCCAACAATCTTTATGGCAATTAATTATATTTAGGTGGAGGTAAGGCCATTTTAACAATAGTAATATCATCAATAATAACTTGTTTCATGCAGTGCTTTATTCTGGAATTTCTTCAATTCTAAGCAATGTATTTGACAGGTATTACAATTCTACAACTATCAATCTTGTAGTAATGAAAGGCTGTGATGCTCTTGCAAGATCCAAATTTGTGACACTCAAATATCAGCAGCTTGCAGTTAACTTAATGAGCCTTCTTTCTGGCTTTCAAGATATTATGAAGAACAAGTAAGAAAGATAGTTGTTCACATTTGAGTAGTAAAACTCCCATGTTTCTACTGAAACACAATCCTGGAGTTTGAGAATAATGAATTCTTAAAAACTGATGGGCTTTTAAATTGTTGTGGCACTGATCTTGCTGGCTTATGTGTGAGACTAATGAGACAATTTATTCTCAACAACTATGCAGTTATATTCTGCCCTGGCTGAGTAGAAGATATGTTTAGTGGCTATGTAGTCTTTTGGTTCCTGTAACCTGGGGGCATATCAGCAACGAGGCGATATAAAATTATCTCCGCTTTTGCGTCTGTTTTCGGGCAAAAAGTGGCGATAATTTTATCGCCTAATAAGCAAGGTCACGCTATAGCGTGAAACCTTGCATTAGCACCCGGATTCTTAACGCCCAGTTTGCTGTCTTTTGTTATTCTGTTGACACACCCACCCTCGGCCACATCCCTTTTCCTGTCATTTGTACCGAACTGTATCCTTCACAGCATACTTTTCTGAGTACGATGAACAATGTCTCTATGGATTGCTCTACTGCTCCTTGCAGCCAGGTCTGTTATACTCCAAAATGTTCAAAATGTGGTATAACTAAGCTGCTTCTGGGTGAATTCTTGCAAAGGATCTAGTCAGTGCAAAACAAAAAAGAATTGGAGCGTAGGATGCAAAAGTGGGTGGAAACACCATAAGTGTATGTTATTCCTCAGTTTTTCTCCAATGTGAAAGAACACACCTGGGGACATATGTAAAGGACACACACACTGTTCCTTTTTTTGCAGGAGGAGGCAAGAGGGGGCCATAAAACACCATTTTCCCCCTTTCAGAGGGCACCCTAGGAGGCACACTGACTGTACTTCATCTTTTTGTGGCTCACAGACATTAAGCCTTCTGACGTCCTCTTGTCTTCTGCGCTTGCATCTGTTATATGGTGTTTCCCTCATTTGCTTACGGAAAATGTACAGTGGGCTTAGATCCTGGCCATTGCTTGCCATTGGTTGTCTTCATTATCGCTCTCATTTGCTTGATTCTAATCCGAATACTTGCCTTCCTCTTGTATTTGTACCTTCCCTGGATCATGGTCTCTTTGCCATCGCTTTTTGCTAGCTAATTTGTATCTTTTCACTGCTCACATTTAATTAGCTACTTGTTTCTTTTTAGTTAAGACTCCATTAGGAAGCATGTGTTTTCCCGATCTCTCTCTTGTGTGCTGCTGCCCCGACCAAGTATCTGTCCCCTCACCCTGTGTTTCTCTCACCCTCTTGTGTTGCTCTCTTCCTCATTTTCTTCTCCCTCGTGCTCTGTGTTTCACTCTACTTCACTCGCTATTTTCTCCCTTCCCACTTCCTGTATCTTGCCCTCTACTGACCACTTCATCCACCCACTCACTCTGCTTTGTTTCGCCCCCTTCCCGCCCTCTCCCCATTGATACCCCTGACCACTCCCTGCTGCTTCTCCCCACTCATTCCTCTGTTGTGGTGCACTTTTGTTTTACTGGCAGCTGCTGTGCTGTACAACATCTGCAAAAAAGCATTGAGGTTTTTTCCTGATACGACTAAGCATCAGCCAAAAGCGTTGGCAAAGCCAGTAGATCAGGAAGGTGACACCTATTGGTTTTGTCACCACTTAATATACCAGGCGCTATACAAGACTCATAATGCTCCCTACTGCGTCCTATGAATTTGAATTTGATCCCAGCAGTGTTCATCATAATCTTCATTTGATTTTATGGATAAAATCGTAAACGACAGGTCATTTAAAAACAACATACTGATCCCAGAAGTCACCTTAATTTGTTATAGTAGCACAACTTGTCTCTTGTGTCAGAATTGGTTACCTGGCAGATTTTTCCGGATATCCCCAACCCCCAATTTACCGGTACCAGATGCCTCAGTAACTGCAAAGGACATAAAACAATCATTATTATGAGATTTCTATTATTTTGAGATTTTGAGGAATAACATGCATGTTCTGTATTTCTGTGCTATTTCCTGTACGTTTTCCCACGGTGTGTTATCTGAGGATATCACTTACTTTCAGCAGCCGAAGACTAAAAGTAAAAGACTACGGGGTACATGCATAAACGGTTTTTGCGAGCGCAAACGGTGCGATTCTCAAAAATTGACCGTTTGCGCCCGCAAAAAGGCCTTTTGCGATGCATTAAAGTGTTAGGCACTCGCAACTTAAGAAATTGCAATTTATTGCGATTTCTTAAATTGCGATTGCATTAAATGCAATGCTAGAAGCACTTAGAAATAGCGAATTTGTTTTTTGGGGCCGCAAAATACAGAGAAATTACACTGGTTTGTATTTTGCCAAAGACCTTGAAAAATGCACTAAAGTGCATTTTTCAAGGTTTCAGGTTACACACACACATGCCCTTGGGGCATGTGTGTGAGCAACATGGATGCACATCACAATTTCAGGAGGGCAACAGGGTGTCATTTTTACACCTTTGCACCCTTGAAATTGCATGCACAATTTGCGAGTACCTATTGGTACTCGCAAATTGCACATGCAATTTCCCATTCATTCCGATGGGCCTGCAGGCCCATGGGAATGAATGGGAAGCCATTCCTTAATTGTGACTCGCTAATTTGCGAGTCGCAATTAAGGAATGTTTAGGAATCGCTATTTTAATAGCGATTCCAACATGCATAGGCTTTTGAGAGTCCTTAATTGCAATTCCTTAATAACCCCAATTAAGGACTCGCAAAAACTTTTCTTGATGTATGTGCCTGTACATCTTGTGATGCTGAGGGTACCAATACCTCCTTTTGCTGGCTCTTTAGAAATCACTCAGACATTTGAAACAAGGTCCTCCGTTTTCACATTTACTTGCTCTCTCAGTGCTATCCCTTGTGTGAAGCCTCATGGTTTTCTTTGAGCTTTCAAGCCTTATGGCCACTTGATCTTTGGCATAGCTTATTTGTAAATATTTGATGCCACTGGGCTCTCAGCATGCGATCTTGGTGCGCGACCTGTATGTACATGCTCGGTTATTGTCCCATTAGTCTGCAAACTTTGTATTTGTATCTGCGACCTTTGCGCGATGCATTCCAAGGTCACGGGTCCCAGAATCTGCAATTTCTGTTTTCCTCGGTTGTTATTCCCTTTGCTGCGACCTCAGTGTCACTTTGTTTTGTGAACCTAGTGTGGTTGTGCATTTCAATGGGATTATTCCCTTGGTTGGAGAGATCAGGCGCTCATCTCCCATCAGCGGTGTATGGGTTCATCGGCATTCTGGTGCAACTCTTTGCTCACCTCGCCGCAAGCTCTGCGGCTCAGGAATCCACAATCCTGGGGTTTATTTGTAGTCTGGTGCTGTTTCTTCCATGGGCTGCCCTCTGTGTTTCTCTGCATTCTGATACCGTTTTGTGCCCTGGTGCTGACCTACATTTTTCCTTGGTGTGCGACCTCAATCTTTACGGGGTGGCCTCGGCCTTCTCTCCTTCCGCGCCCTCGCTGTTCACTTGATTATCAATCTCTGTGTTTAATCTATATTCCGATGCCGTGTGTTAGCGCCTGCAGATAGTATTGCCTCAAGGTTCCTAATAGCTGCTTATCTCTATTCAGATTCATGCCACCTCTATCACTATCACCAGTGTGTTCTGCCAGCGGGTGTTTTTTACGTTTCCAAATGTGTCGCTAGCCATCACTCCATAACCAAACAGCTTCTCGCTTTGAGTTTTGCTTGTCTTTAATTTTTTCTTAGTTTATGCAGTTTACAGTTTGTGTGTTCTCCAACTCTTTGACATTTGTTAGCCAATATATGTTTTCATCCATCTGTGCTGTTTTCTTTATTTAAGCCTTTTGTGTTCCAGTGCTTAATTTGTGCTGGTGGTTTCCGGTGCTCAGCACCCGCACTTATTTGACAGGGCCGTTGCTATACATTTCTTTCACGTGGCAGCGATGATTAACTTAATTTTTCAAAATTTTCAAAAAGGCACCACAAGTCTAGGCAAACTGTACTTATTCCACGTTGTCTGTGCTGCTCTCATGCTCACCGATTGATCAAGGCATGCATCCCTGTATGGCACACTGTTAACTGGATTCCAACTTTTACTAAAAATAAAAGAGCCAACGGGTCTCCAAGAAGCGTCTTTATTTCTGCAGTTAACACGCCTTTCCCCTCCCTCTGACGGAAGAAGGCTGTGGTCTTCCTGTCAGTTACCTGTCACGTAGGCCTTCAGCAGCTTCCTATTGGTTACTAAAAACCAAAGGGACTGACGGGAGGAAGTTTGAATTTGCTCCATTTGTACATCATCGGATGCAGACGGAGGACAATTATACAAATGACACAATGCTTCACATCTAAAGCCCCGAGCGTGACATTTTTAAGTGGGAACCAGATTTGCAGCGAGTCGGCATTGAAACCCTGCATCTATCGGTAAGTACTTTGTGCCGGGGCTACTGTTAGAGACGAGTTTATATTGCTCAAGGGTCCTCACCAAGGTGAGGCAGCTGGGGTTTAAGGCCCTGGGCTGTGCAGTAGACAAAGTGCATGAACACTTTTAAACGCTATTATTATTTAAAAAAAGGGAGCCTGGCGATCCAAGGTAGATTAGTCAGTCATCACATGGCTTGTGAATGTACTATGTTTTTGCAGTACCGTGTACTGGGACCTGTAGAATGGAGGGCGAGGAGAATTCTTTCAGTATTCTCCAGATTTTCAGCAAACGAAACGATGCGAGACCCGGCTACTTTACTTGGCAAAGCACACCACAAGACCGTATAAACAGGAACCCATGGGTCTTGGGAGACAAAGCACACAGGTGCTGTGAGTTCTGCTTGAAAAGGCTCCCTACAACTCTTTACTCCAACAGGAAGGGGATCCTGATGGGGTTTCTTTATGGCACCTGCACCACATCTGATTATTCCACAGGTAGAGGGCCTAGCCTGCACAGTGTCTGTGGAACAATGTTGCTTATGCTGGTGGACTGATGAAGCCAGTCCAGTTCAAAAGCCTTGGTGTTGTTAAGTTCCCAGTGTGTATGTAGAGGGAAGCTGTCACTGCTGCTGCCCTTGCTAAGCTCTATCTGGGATTCCGAAAGGTGTACAATGATACAGACTATATTGTTACTAATGTGTGTCCGAGGGACTCTTTGAATTGTATTTGGCCTTGGGCATGTGGCTGGTATATGAAGCTGTTATTAGGCTTAGCATGACTGACACATGGTTGGTTGCCCCTTGGATCTGTGACTGACGTATCTCTAACATATCATGGCAGCACCCCAATTAGTGAATGCTTGGTGACTGAAATAGGCATATTTAGTTCAGTCATTTTTTTATTATGCTTATCACATTTAAGTTTGCGCTTATTTTAGTTTTTAATGTTCTTCAGTGGTGTTATTTGCTGGGTGTCATCAAAGTAAAAGGGTATATGACATCAATTCCTGTAGTGCACTGGGCCTGATGTTCTGTAATGTAATTTCTTGTAATATTGTGGGCGGGTCATAGCTCCTGGGGTATGTGATGTTGATTCTGCTGCTCCTAACATTTTGGGGAATTGATGTCCATAGATTATAGATACTGAATCAGAAGTGTATGCATTGGGGCTGTTAATCTGAGCTTTGAAGGGTGGAGGCCTGCCTACTACATAACTCAACATTGTGTAAAAATATCAGAAAAGACAGCTTCTTTGTACAAGTTCTGTACTCTAACTCGCTGTCTCCAAATTCCTGCAGCTCTTATTCTGTTTCTTACCCTGCAGGCTCACTCCTTCCAGACTACCTCTAACCAAAAACATCACCCAGTCATCACCTAGTCATGATTTAAACAGCACTGTCCAGTTTAGCTCTAGTAACAAATTAACAATATGTGCGTGCTTTCATTGCAGAAATGGTGACTGTAGTTATATTTAGGGTTGCTTGCTTTTGAAAAAGCAGCAAGGCAGGGAGAGCCAAAGTAAAGGCCCACACTGTCCTCTGGACTCTCATTTCCAGTGCTTAATTCAAGCCGGCGGTTGCAGGTGGTGGCCACCAGCACTCATTTTTGGGGACTGGGACAGATTGACAGAGAAAGGCAGAAAAGGTGTAAAGGAGGAGGAAGAGAAATACTGAAAAACAGGGACGAGTGAAGAAAGCAGGGATGAAACAGATCCTGCAAAAGTAAAATAAAGGGAAAGGGAACGTTTGCTGGTAGCTGACATAAATGCCAACCCCACGTTCGACAGCGCTGGTGACGAGCTTTTGACGAAAAACTTTGAGCCTCAGCTCTTATTATTTTACAAATTAAGCACTGTTGTGTTCCCTTAAATAATAATTTTTTGCTTGCATTAGCACGTGACCTGTCTGTTTGTTCAGTTAGTGGCTCCTTTGTTCCCTCAGTACATTTGAATGTGTTTCCTCTCTTTGTTGCATCTGTCTGGCCTTGCCATTCTCTAGCTTCCATGTTTCTTCACTATGTAAATCCTATGTTTTCTCAGCATGTCTGGGCTCTGTTTACTCTATCTTTGCTTTTGCTCGCATGTTGCCCCCGTGTTTCGAAAGTGTGGCTGCTGTGCTTCCTCGGCCCCAGGCTTGTGTATTACACACGTTGTGGCATTTCTGTTTCCTCTGTGTCTCTTTCCATGGGGCTTTGCTTTTTACGTTCCCGTGTCCACCAACCCTTCTGTGTTTCTTCAGTCTGTATCTTTTTTTATTTGTTCAGACTGTGACGTGTTTTCGCAGTCTGTGAATACTCTATATTTTCCTAGAGTGAAACTTCTTCATTTATTCAGTCTACATGGACTCTGTACCTTAGTCTCTGGTCCTTTCCTACATGTAGCCACTGTGTTACTTATCTGTGGCTGCGTCATGTTCTGGCATCTATATTTCTTAAGGTGTTTTGTTTCTCTTTCCTCAGTTTGTGTATACAGTTTTTCATTGCATCCGAGGCTGTTATGTTTCTTCTGTTTTTCCTCATTCCGTGCTGTCAGAGTTTACCCAGTCTATGTTTTTTTAGCTTCCTTGAGTCTTTATCTGCTAAAGTTTTAGAGTCTGCTGCACCAGGGGGCATATGTATCAAACGATTTTTTAATCGCAAACGCTGCGATTCGCAAAATAACAGCGTTTGCGATAAAAAAATCGGTAATCGGGATGTATGAGGCAAATTCCATCGCAAAATTAAGGAATTGCTAATTTAGCGATTTCTTAATTTTGCGTAAGCATTTAAGAAATCGCAAATTGCGATTTCTTAAATGATATGTAAAAAGCACCCAAATTGTGCGAATCATCCTTAAGAAATCGCAAATTACCACCAACTTCCAGTTGGTGGTAATTTGCGATTTCCTTTCAAAAAGCACTTATTTGAATTTTACAAAGTGCCACGTGGCGCTCATACATGCCCTTAGGGCATGTATGTGCGCCATATGCACACACATGCTAATTTCAGGGGTGCATCAGGGTGTCATCATGACACCCTTGCACCTTTGAAATTATTCTCAAATTGCGATTAGCAAATTGCGATTCGCTATTTGAGAATTACTTCCCATTCATTCCTATGGGTCTCCTGGCCCATAGAAATGAATGGGCAGGTATTCCTTAATTGCGATTTCGCAATTTGCTAATCGCAATTAAGGAATTTTAAGAAATCGCAAAAAGTTTGCAATTTTTAAATACATCCCGTTTTGCAATTCTCAAATAGCGATTCTTTAAGAATCGCTATTTGAGAATCGCAAATGGTGATGTTGATACATATGCCCCCAGGTTTTCCATATTCTGTCTCTTGTGCTTTCCCATTCTTTTTCTTGTAAGTGCCTTTGAGATGTGATTTCTTTATTTCAATTTGCTGTGCTAGAGCATCTAAACCAGAAATGTGTTCTGATAGATATGAAGGTGGCACATAAGGATGTGGATGGTTACATAACCCATTAGGTAAAGGGTTTGGGCAAGTGGAGTGGTGAGTAGGAAAGTACACGTCTTTCATATTTACCATATATTTCTGTTTGATTCCTGCTTGGAAACATTATGGTTGTAGCAAACAATAAATCAGGATGACACAATAAATACATGGAATGAGGTTGCCTTGCGTGCTGTGATCTGGGAGTGATTCCTTGAACAACTGGGTAGGTGTGGTCTTTTGAGGTCGTCATGGAGGGCATTCTGGAAAAGGGCAGAGAGGAGGGTGAAAGTGGAAAGGTTCACAAATGTGTTTGGGTGGTAATAGGATGCTGAGTTGATATGAACATCTGAAAAGAGAAGTCATTAGGGGTGGGCGATATATTCTGCTCCGCCGGTGGAATTGTTCAAATTTTGGCCACTCTGCGCTATGCTTGCAATGCAGAGTTCTGGCCAAATTCTGCCAATCGCCGCTTGTCGGAGTTTTTTCTTGTGAGCAGCTTAAAAACAGTACGTTGGTGTGCACAAGCAAGATTTGGAATCCCCACAGCATGATTTTCTGTTGCTAGGAGGGCACCCGGTCAGATATCGCCGATGCGGAGGGTCGCAGGCGCGTCGCTACCATTAGTGGTCAGAAAGTTGCTACTCAGATAAAAAATCTACTCAAGTGGCAGCAAAATCAACTTGAGAAGCTGCGCTCTCTGGCACACCACTTGGTGCCATTCGCGCTGATTTTTCAGTGCGAAACTAGGTCCAAGGGCTAAATCACAGTGCGAGCAGCGCAATGTGCCTTTTTTCAAACCATTCCTGGAATTCCATGGAAACTTACTGAGCTTTTTTTGCAACTTTGTGGAACTCCACAGAATAAAACTTAGTGAGTTCCAGTCAGGTCTAAATTTCATGTGGGCTTCATTCAAAGAGTGACCTCGTCTGAGAGTTGGAGGATTCTACATCTATTTAGCATCTATAATTCTGATCCAATTTAATTGAACAAAAAATACAGTACAGGAAGCACAGTACTACAAAAGCATATATTTCCATCATACATGTCTTGCATCCATACATATACAATAACGGTGTGAGAAACGTGAATATAGTGCAGATGACAGAGCTCACATGGTGATCCTTATTACAACATATAATACAAAAAGTCAGTGTACATTCCCCTATGGTTATATAGTTGTATTTGACAAAAGAAACACAGGAAAGTTCCAGCAAATCCTCAATCCCTTTTCTGTTAGTCAGCAAATTGTGTGCAGGGGTATGTGGACATTTTGACCCAAAGTTATTTAAGGGATCTCCTCAGGATGTTGTCATCTGAACACCACACCAGCAGATAAAAGAGACAAAGAGAGGATAAAAACCTGAATCCCAGCATTGTGACACATATTGCTAACAACAAATAGCACTACCTTTCAGGTTACTCACCACCTTTGTGTGGGTGAAGATATCAACTGTCTGTCTCCATTAGTTCTTTGACAAATACAAATTATAAATTACAGTCTACAAATGCATGCACACCAGTTCTGTGCAAAGCACCTATGGTGACCAGTGACCAGCTCTTAGAAATGGGGTCCACCATTCTCCCATTCCCAAACCTCAAGACTCCAAAATAAGTGGTCATGCATCTTATGTATTAAGTGCTCACCTGATAGTGTGAACAATCAAGTGTATACTCACATAGTGAACACCACATACAAGTGCCACCATGATTCAACATATTTGTAGTCAATTACTGCTAAATACCAGCATTGCTACTAGGAAGTTAGTGGCCATCAAGTGCATCCATTCCATATCATCCTTGGTTCTTGTCCCACGTGTAGCCAGAGATATGTGCATACATGGGATTTAGATGACTCACAGCTCTATGCTTCTGTGAGTATAATACTTTCAGTGTCATAGCCGCAATCTGACATGCCTTATTAACTCATCAATAATTCAAAGTTACTCAAAAGCAAATTGGAGAAGCTAGCTGAAACTCAATTTAGCAACAACTCAGTATTTTAAAAGTACGTGAGTCCATGAAAAATGCCCTTACCTTGTTGCAGAAGAATGCTAAACTCCTCACGGCCGCCCTCATGGCCGCAGAGGAAAATGCCAGCACTCCCCACCCCTCAGACACTGCCGCAGGGCGCCAAATGCATAGGTCTAGCTCACTTGCTCCAGTAGTCAAGGAGTGCTTTGGGAGAACCATGATTAAGCTACTCTAGTACTCAGGAATATTAATGAAAAGGACATGGATTAAAGTTCTGCTGGAGTGGAAGAGGAGGTGCATCAAGATCATGCAAATGTTAGAGGAAGAGGTGTGGCGCAGCATGACTCTGAAGCACGGGGCTCATGATTCGATCCCCGGTGCCGGCAGCAGGTTAGCCCAGCACCATGTGACTCTAGGTAATTACTCGCTTAATCTTCCAGATGGCCCCCAGTGCCTTGGGGCGCTTAGGGGGGATTCTTAGTTCGTGCTTTACAAATACCAGTTGGCCTTTTATGGTGTGAGCGATCAGGGTATCAAGAGTCATTCAACTTAATGGTCTGAAGAAGAGGGAGCCTGAATGTGTACCTCACTCTGTAGTTCGAAGCAGACAAGTTCTTAGGCTGATCTCCAGAGCCCACAAAGTACATACACATATAGGTATATACTAAAGTATATACTTTCGGGCAGATTTACAAGAAAGTGGCGCATCTGTAAAGATGCGTCACTTTCCCTGCGCCACCCTGAGAAACCCTTGCGCCACTATGGATGCGCCGTATTTACAATACGGTGCACCATGGCGCAAGGATTGACAGATGCGTCAGAAATTCTGACGCATCTGTTGATGCAAAGTCCAGCATTGCTGGAGTCATGTTGCAAGCACGACGCAACTCCAGCAATGCAGGGGAGGCCTATCCTCATTGTGCTGCGTCACTCTTTACGCCTGCTTCAAGCAGGCGTAAGAAATTGACGCAGTGGCGTCCTAGAAGTGGCGCAGTGAAATCTTGTAGATTTCACTGCGTCACTTCTAAGAGGATTTTTTGCTTTGGAACGCCCACCCTGCATACATTATACCTGACGCAGGTATAATGTGACACGGGGCTTTACAGCGTGACGCATCTCCCTAGATGCGTCACATTGTAAATGGGCCGCATTTTTACGCTGCTGCTGGGTCACAAAAAGTGACTCAACTGCGGCGCAAAAATGACTTAAGGGGCTTGTAAATCTGCCCCTAAATATATACAAGAGGTCTCGAATGCTCGACCTAAAAAGGTAGAGTGGGGGATAGAAAGACAGAAAAACTGTGACAAAGGGAGAAAGCAAGGGTGAAAAAGAATTCTCAAACAAGAGATAAAGAGAGTGAGTGCCTGATGGGGGATGTGAGAGTCATGAGGGAGAATCAAGACTATACAGACTTGCTATTCCACCCCTCCCCCCCTATATTTGTAGCACCAGACTGGGGCTTCTGAGCAAAACTTTTGGCTCAACACTTGTTCTTTTACAGCTATAGCACTGCCAAATCCACAGTATAAAACGGTTTACAACAATTACTAACAAATTGTTGGAAGTGGGGGTCCTTATCGCTTACCGCCACCACCAAATGCTGGAGGCGGGAGTACCCGACCCCTCGCTTCAACGTTAGGCTAAGTAAGGACACCGTCTGAGATAGCCCTTTCACCCCCTTAGTAGCTTGGCAGGAGCAGCCAGGCTTATCTCCAAGGCACAAGAGTACAGTATTTGCAACCACACTCACAGCAACCCAATGATGTCACCACAAATAGACTCCACATGAGTTTTGATAAAATGAGTATAATCTTTATATAAGAAATGATACGACACGACCCCACAATACAAAATCAACATATAAGAATGGGTAGTATTCTTTCCGGTGGGTTGATAGTTTCTAATCCCAAAAGGTTAGGCAAGTCGTATTGCTCGAATCACACACTTTGCAATAGGAAACAATTACTGAAATGCGTAGCGATATTCTCTTGTACTGTGCAACATAGAAACAATGCCATACGTAGCGACACAGTCATGTACTTTGCAATTGAAGGAATAATGCAATGCGTATCACCACCAGCATGCTCTGTACCAGGAAAAATCAAAGCAATGCGTCACGCTACAATCCTGTACGGTGCAATGAAGAAATAATACACTGCGCCACGTTATTATCAGATACTGTGCACTGAAATAATAATGCAATGCGCCACATTACAATAAGATAATCTGCAAGGGAAAAATAATGCAGTGCGTAGCTCACCAAGCCTGTAGTTCGTCAGGCGTCATACGACAGTTCGATAGTTCGTTAGCAGCAATAATGCAAAATGTAATATGACAGTTTTAGGTGCTCCGTTATCAGTACCCCTGTTATCGATCAAATGATGACACAGAAGTGCTGCTTCCCACTCCGGCCCCAGTACTGCCCCTCCTTGTGTCAGCATGGGCCCAGATCTGAGCCGAAGCAATGGCTCACGCAGCTGACAGAAGAGAGAGGCAGAGAGAGTGTCCTTCCGGGCCCGCACCCACCCCAGGTGGTGATCCACATTAATTGGGGGGGGGCGCGACTCCACTCTCCTCTCTGACGTCAGTGACTTGGGCCTTGATCCAGAACTCCGTCACGGGGTGCGGCGGACTCGGGCTGGCGGCTCAGCTCCTCCTGGGCTGCCGGTCCGGGCCGCTGCTGGTTTACTCCGAGGGCCCAATGACTTGGCCCTCCTTCCGGCAGTCTCAGTCAACACTGAGATCCACCCTCAGCACTGTGGAGACTTTACTTCATATTCAGTGCACACGCCTTACCCAGGCACTCCTCACCAGCTCCTCAGGTTGCACCTCGACACGCACACCGCACGTCCGAGGCTCACCTCGTCTCTGGTGCTCATGATGATCCACGCTCTTTACCAATGCCCCGCTTGCACCTCGACACGCACCCTGCGCGTCCAGGTCTCTCCTTTTCTGCAAGTGCACACGATGTCCAGGCGCTCTTCACCAACGCCCTGGCTGCACCACGTCACACACTCTGCGTGTCCGAGTCTCACATCTACTCCCAGTGCACACGATGTCCAGGTGCTCCTCACCAACGCCCTGGCTGCACACCACACGCATGCTGCGTGTCTGAGACTCACTTCTTCTTTTGGTGCACACAACAACCAGGCTCTCTTCACCAACGCCCTGGCTGCACCACGACACGCACCCAGCATATCCGAGTCTCACTTCGTCTCCCCGTGCACACAACGACCAGGCGCTCCTCACCAACACCTTGGCCAGCACCATGACACGCACCCAGAGCGTCTTAGACTCAGCTTACTCCTGCGTGCCCACGATAACAAGGCACAACTTCTGAGGGTCTCAAGCTGCAAAAGCACGCACACACCACGTTGCTTGGGACTTCTCCGGAAACTTTTATGATCCTGTATTTTGAAACAGGGAGCCAGCTCACCTCGGGCCCTTGGGGTTACAAGACACAGCACAAAGCACAGTCTTCTTCAAGCAGGGGTACCCAGCGCCTCAAAGCAGTCCCAACAGCCTCTCCCTTAGTTAGAACAGCAAACTGCAGACCAGCCCAGATCACGAAGCAAGGATTGGTCATTCCACAGCAGTCTCTTCAGTTGCTCCTTCTTTAGTAGAGGTTCCTCTTGACCACAGAATGAGTCCAAGCCTTTTCAGTCTCAATCCATATCTGTTTCATTCCAACGTTCAGGGGCTTCAGCTCTCATGGTTATACCCATTAATGTCTTTGAGGTTCGTTTGTGCTCAGGGGTCCCTGACCCCTCCCCAAATCAGTTCTGGGTAACTCCCTCCCAGTGTCACCTCTCTGCCTTTGATACTGGGGGTCTGGATCCTTAATCACTCAGTAGGAGATGGGTCAATTGGTTTATAGCACCAGCCCAGGCCTTTTCACCTCACAGGCTTCTCCTCCCCCTACTCTCCAGATGCAGGCCAGCCTGGTGCCATCTCAACCCCTCCTGGGTCAAGACCTCTCCCAGCCCCACTCACCTTTCAGTTCCAGACAGACAATCCACATTTCAGCAGAGACACACAGAAATGCCTAGAGCACAAAACTCAGCCACTTTCTAAAAGAGTGGTTTCCAAACACACAGTGACAAAACCACCTTTACAGAAAGATTTGTTAAGGCACTGTGAGTTCATACATACTAAACTTCACCTCTCCATTATAAACTGACAGGAAACTAGGCTAACAAACACAACACCCAGCCTCCCCATTCTGTCCTATGGACAGGATGGCCTTTCAGCCGTGAAAAACGAAATGGAGTGTTTTTCACTGTCAGAACAAAGCACACACCTCAGTATATGTTCTGCCTTTTACTTACACTGCACCCTGCCCAGGGGCTACCTGGGACCTATCACAGGGGTGCCCAATGTGTATGTAAAAGGAAAAGTCAGGCCTGACAAGTGGTTCCACTGTCAGGACAACTTGCTGACTTATCACTCTGCGCGCAGGCCCTACACTGCAGGCCTGAGTTCCCTTCACTGCGCGCCTTTGCATTACTAGTCCTGGCACACACAGTGCACATCACTAGATACTATACTAGTAAGGCAAACATAACAATCATGGCCAACCAATCACCATTACATTTTACATAGGGAACACTTGTACTTTGACACTGATCAGCAGTGGCAAATTAGCCAAAGCATCTAACTTGCAAAGGAGGCAGAGGCAAAAAATCAGTGGTAATCACGCCAAGATATGCTAGGTGTTGGACTTGGCCCTTTTTGGCAGGTTCACCCCTAAACTTTTTGCCTTTCTCCTAGCCTTTTCCCTGTGTAGTGGTAGTGGTTTTAGGCCTCTGGGCATGTTAGCACGGTGGTCCAGTGTAAAGTGCGTGCACTCTCTGTGTTACATTTGAAAGGTTGGCCTGCCCTCCCATAGGAATGCATGGGGGATAAGTTTGTCCATGGTAATTCCTGGTATGAGAGGAGTGCAGGGTCGAGTTTAGCATGTATGAACTCTTGAGGATAACTTCTGCGCAATGGTGTGCGCAGATTTATGGTCACTGTTGGAGAAGTGCCACTTTTAGAAGTTGGCATTTCTGTGTGCTATGTGTCCCCCTGCCTGATGTGATTTGCATGTCTGGCTTGTGATTGACAAGAGCTCAGAGGTGTGGGTGGCTCCAGGAGGGGCAGGGTGAGTCAGCACTGAGCTGAATGGGACACCTGGAGGAAGAGTGGTGGGAGGAATAGTCCCCTGTCTCTGACTGGGATGGTGCTTCCTTAGAGAATGCTGGCTCCGCCCCACTGTGGTGTGTCTGATGGCGAGCCCCCACCTGACAAAGGGCAAGCAAAGTGCTCCAAATCCCCCCCTAAACCGGTTCTGACTCGTATCCCCCACCCCTGTGCTTTCAGACAAAGAAAAATTCCTATAAATGAAGGGGCTGTGACCCCATGAAGTTGTTGTGCTGTTCCTGACTTGTAGGGGGGCCTGCTGCTGCTGGGCTCCAGGATGAACCGCCGCTAGGGACTGCCTCTCTGATGGAGGGCCCTGTGTGCTGGCCTGCCTGAGCCCAGCCTTTGCCCCCTAGATTTTTGGACTTCAGCGCCTGTGAGCGCTTTGCTTTCGTTTTGAAGAGCGCTTTATTTCTTGCTCCAGGAGGGGAGTGTGTGGGCTCGCAGCGCTGAGCTGCACTTCATCAAGAGGAAATCCCTGGCGTAGGGATTCCCCCATGCTTAGTGGCCAAGTGGGAGCCCACCCCGTGTTATTGCCGACTTTGGAAATTGATTACTACAAGCTGATGCCCACCCCGCATTGGTACTCTTTAGTGGGAGCCCATCCCACGTTATGGCCACCTCTTGAATTAATTTCTACAAGCGGGTGCCCACCCCGCATCTCTGCAGTGGAGTCACCGCCGCAGCCCAGAAGTCGAAGAGAAGTTGCCGGGCCGCTGCCAGTGCGACCCGGAAGCCAGGCGGCCTTGCCTGGTTGTGGGCGGGACCGCAAGACGACAAACCGGAAGTCCAGAGCCTCGCAGGCTCGACACAGAGTTCCCGGGTGAAGGGAGAAAAAGTCAGGTGAGGAGAGTCATCGGCGGAGCCCCCATGTCAAAGGGAGAGCCCCGCGTCCCACAGCATTCGGGTGATAGAGGCGGAGGAGCCTGAGGCACATTGTCGATGCCTGCCCCCGCTGCAGTTGAAGGGGACGCGCCGCACAGCATCCACGGAGACCGGAGGAACAAGGCCAGAGTCCAGTGAGTGGGTCCCCTTTCAAAGTGCATTTCCGGGGCCCAGAGCCTGCAGGAGTCACCCACAGAGAGCCCGGTGAGTGGGTCTCAGCTGCATGGTGGTTGGGGGGGTGTTGGGCACATTGTTGGTGCCGGCCCCCTTGGGCCAGTGCGTGGTTGATTCTAGCCAGCTGCCTTATCTGATAGCAGGCAGCTGCAACATGTAGTGTTGTCAGCTCCTCACAGTTGCACTGCCGTTGCGGGCAACTGCATCTTGTGGGCATTTATGTTTCATTCCCCGCATTCCTGGAGGAGTCCCCGCAGGGGCCCCAGGTTGATTAGGCACGTGTAGTGCCAGTGCTGTTTTATCCACCCCAGCTGCCCTGCGAGAGCACAGGTAGTTGCAATGTCATGGGGGCCCTTTTCATTCCTAAGGAGACGAGATAGGAGTGAGAGACACTCCTGCCCTGCACCCAGCGCTTTGCACACTTTTGCTGCTTTTGCAGCAAGCCAAGACTTTGCAGGACATAGGGCATTTGAGCCCCCCTGAGAGGCCAGTTGGCCTGGGGCCAGTTTCAGTGCGTTGTGCCCCCGATTGGGGCACACTGTGTTTATGCTTGCGAGGCCTATTGCCTCATATGATTATAGCAGAATGTGGTTGCATGCTAATTATGCCTAACCTAAGGTGGTTTATTCTAAAGAGATTCATACCTGATATGATTTAGGTGTCCCATGTTTTATGTTACAGGATCTAGTTCTCAGTACAGTATTTCGCCAGTAGTTACTGGTTGTGCGTTATGTATGATTTACTTGTGCATTTCTGAAGGTTCTGATTGGCCCGGCCAGGTGTAAATAATCCCCTGTAAATACTGCCTGGTGCCAGTTGGCACAGTGCGCATTGTGTGATTACTATTCTATGTGTTTATGATAATACAAAGGCCAAGCTACCAAGAGGGTGAGCAGGGGTTATCTTTGGCGTGTAACTCCCTTGCCCTGACTAGAGTGGTGGTTTCTGCCTGGCTTTGGCGCAAGCCTTAGCCAACCAGAAATCCCATTTCTAGCACTAGCTCTAACACAAATCATTACCCTAAAGGAACCTTCAAGTATTCACTGAGATGGATAGTAGTGTATGTACAATCTTGCCTAAACTACATAAAGCAGCGCTAAGGTCGGCTAGATTGGAAACCCATTAACGTCTCAGCTGGGTGCGCCAGCACACGCCATTTTGTAATTTGTACAAACCGAACAACCAGATAATGTCTGCCAGAGCTCAGCCACTGTGAATGTTCAATGCCTAGAAATTGCACCATTGTAGGTCTTTTATTTTCATAACAGCTCAGTGGAGACAGTTTTCTTACCCCAGCAGTCAGTCGAGCATTACAGAAGTGACCTAGCATTTAAAAAGTCAGCCACTTTTATCCCCTCTTTATAAAGGATGTCTCTGCAGTGCTTTCATAAAAAGAAAAAGGCCTTATTGCGTTGGAGGACTTTTTTGCAACACGAAAGAACCCTTTCTTTCAGGTAAGCTGTTTAAACCTGCCTTGTCAGATCCATGCTTGGGTTTAATTGTGGACCACTGATTTGTCTATCGTAGTGTAGTTATTCCAGTTACGTGATTCTGTGTTCCACGTCATACTACCAGCACAGCGACATTTATAGTCTAAAAAGCATAACACAATATATTTAGCTCTAGCTGAATAGTTGTATTTCAAAATATTGCATGGCATGTAATGCAATGTTTAATATTATGTGTGGTTTTTGTAAATGGTACTGCCGTTCTGTGGGTTGGTTGTAGAATTAACCCATAAAACAAAAAGAGAACGATAGAAATGATTAAATAATTCTGGGCGCATTCCACTGCTTCTGCCTGCCAATTACAACCATATGCAATTCAGTATAGGTCTTTTCCCTACTCCAGAAGTGATACCACTCATCTAAAACTGTTTGGGCATATTTTCACTGTATAGACACATAACCAATCATAATCATGTTAGTGCCTTTTTGTTGCCTCACTGGTGAGGTGGCATCAGCCTGCAAACCTCATTACCCACTCCAAACCTGACCTATTCTTGATCACTGAATATTGGGTCGATCCACGTTTCCAAGCTGTCATTGATTGGTTGCACCCTCCAGGCTATGCTATCATCAGGTCTGGACTGGCCATAGCGGGCACCAGACGTTTCCCAGTAGGCCCGGTTTTGGCCCCCCTGGGGCATGTTTTTATTACTGGGGGCCGGTAATATCGGCCCCCTGTAACAAAATCGGTCGAAACCAGCCGTCAAACAGCTCGGCTGCGTCCCCCACCACCCCCGAGGGGGCCGGCCTATCAGTGTCCCAGGGACGGTTTCAGTTCCCAGTCCGGCTCTGGCCATCAAACAGGAAGATAACCGGAACTAGGAGGCATATCTGGTGTACTTAAAAACTCCGTTAGCTGCAAGTACGTGCTCACCACCACCACCCAACTTATAAATGCCTTAGGTTCGCCCCTTTGTTTGTCTTCCTGGTGCCACATATGTTCATATCATCTATCACCCCCCAAAAGACAAATCTAACTTATTTGATAACATTTTTCACCATGTCTGCACAACGTGATGTTATTTCTTCACAATATTATCTAGGGAAAATTCAACATCTTTGGGGCAACCCAAAATGAACTGCTTACTCCTCAAGACCATTATGAATCTTCACATCCTAGTTTAACTATTTGCAGCCCTTACAACATAAAAGAGATGAGACTGGACCTCTTCATTCAACACCCAGATAGGGTCTTCTGTACCCCAACTATTGATATTAACTGGTCCAATCTCAGACGTATTCCCTTTCATCTTCAAACCCCTGTTCCCCAGACCATCATCAAACCTCAAAGCATGAAACCCTAGTTCCGACCTCAAAGCCATGTCAGGCCATCTTGTCTCAAAGCCTTTATTTCAACACAGTTCAACCTACTTAATTGTCCCTGTGACATCAACAACAATTTAGAAGTGTACATCCCCATGATCCATTTTGAAGTGGACACACTTGCTCTTCTTTGGTTGAAACTCAAGTGGAAAAAACTAAGACAGTTCTGGCTCAATAATTCTCTCTATGAACAAACATGAGAAATCCATAATTTGGAAAACACTTGGGGTATTTGTAGATCACCCTCACTGCGCACTACATTAGACATCTTTAGAAAAGCATACATTTTTTAAGATCAAACACATGCAAGATCAAATTCACGCCAAAATGTATTTCAGTTAATCTTCCATAAACCCACCCATTCTTTCTCTCCTTAGATCCCTTTAGTCTAAAAAGGCATTGACTTTGTCCACTTTTTAATGAGAGAAATCAGTGCCACAAGAAACAATTTTAATCCATGCACCAGTTTAAATAACCCTTTTATTTGTAAAACTAACAGAGTATGGACATATTTCTCCCTCATCCATACAGATGATCTTTTCCTGACAGATAAAGCTATTAACACCAAAAACTACTATCAAGGCTTGCTCCATGCAACGCTCATTCAAACTCACTGGACCTCCAGATGGGGGGGGGATACAGGGAGCATTATTCTCCAGGCTCTGTGCCTTTTCAGGGCTCCTAGAGTGCTTTATAGATTGTGAAGGAGACATGGCCAGGTTTATTAATGACTAGACAGCTAAAGATTCTTTACCACTCGATTGAGGGTGCCACTCAAGGAGGCAGTGTTTCTTTTTCCCAAGAAAACATAGATATATTTTAAACTAATAACAGCTGCTAAACATATGTGGTGCCCTTCTTTATATGTTTGGTCCAGGCCACACAAAAACGTCTGACATGTCTGCAAACACACTTTCAATTGATCTCCACACAAAACGGGGTCGCAACTCAGGAATATCTGTTAAGATTTCTACTTCTCCTGATTGGACTGCCCAAGACATTCAAAATCTCTTTCAGAACCACAGTGCGTTTAAGAAATGGGAGACACCCGTCATTGTTATATAAAACTAATAATTAAGTGAAAAATCTATATACAATACGTGTCTTATGCTGGAAGATGCTGACCCTGATGTTCCACTCCAACACCAGTCATCAGACATCACAAACCAAGTAAAACCAAAGCTTCAGAAGGAGATTCCACACTGCTGCTGCTCCCATAAACTATGTCCTGATAGCTAATGGCATTTATGGATGTTTTAAAGGGCATTATAATAAATCAATTGCCTTTCACTCTCATTGTGCACCCTTCCCTGCTGCTCAGGATGCATAACTTGTCGGGAGTGCATTTCATGAGGATGATCCCCGGTACAGTTAATGGTGGAGCACATACTGGCCCATTGAGCTAAAATCCCACAACCTCTCAAACTTGTTTTTTTATATCTTTTTGTGGAAGAAGAGAAGTTCTGATGAAGAGTTTGGATCTGATTTAGAGGGTGGTAGACAGCGTACTCCGTCACAAACCCATGGTCAACGTGCGCCATCTGAGTCAGATAGACCACCAGTTATCCGATGCTGGTTTCTGCTCTATTGAAAGAGGCACTCCGATTGGCTGATGAAGTAAGGGCTGCTGGAGTTAAGACCTCAGACTGTTCACCTATCAAGAGCGGATAATGTGATCCATTGTCCAATGCCACCAGAGAAAACCTGATGGTCACGAGTAGAAAAAAATAATAATGACCCCCTACATTCCCAGGGTCATTTTTAATATTTGCTGTTCAAAAAACAATCTCCTACTTTTTGGGGGGTGGGGGGATATTTTGTGCGTGGCTGCTCAAAAGACAGCAGCTGCACAACTTTCCCTGATTTCACCGGAGCTGCTGTGGTGGCGGATCCTATGAACGTGCATAGATCACCTCTGTGCCGGTGGTGACGTCTAAATATGGCAGTTCTCCCGCCAGGGTGTAATGTTCTCTGCCAAGCTGATGAACTCATCAAATACAATGCCTTCTAAATCCAGCCCACAGATCATATTTGCATGCTCCTAAATGGAAAATGTTAATCATGTGACTTCTAGTGACTGTCTTCCAAATTTTTGGGGGGTGCGGTTTTATATAGCGCAAACTCACCCGTAGGTATCAGAATGCTTTACATGAGCACCAGTTGCACTACAGACGGACCCACTCATTTTGTTAGGCACGGGGAGATTAAATGATTTGCCCAGAATCACAGGATGTTGAGCACCCCAGGGTCTTTCTAGGTCGACCACTTTAGCCGTTAGGCCACATCCTCTCCCCCAATGCCTCTAAGAGTGCTTTACTTCATAATGCAGGTTCCATTATCTCTTAATGCTGGTGCCGTTTCACGTTCACAAAGTGAAAGGCAGGAAGTTGAACTGCCCTTGACTTGGTTACTAATGAGCTGATGCTGTTGGCGGCCAGAGGCAAAGTCATGTATACTTAATGCACTCTCTGGTCGTGGCTGCGGAGGGTCCTCAGAGGACCAGCGCGCACCCTGGCTTGCATCATCCCATCCTTCATCCTTGTTTTACCTCCACGCTCTGGATGATGGGGAAGCGGAGCGGCCTGCGGTGCGAGAGGAGAGGTAGGGCTCAAGGGGTCGGCATGGAAACCCAGCAAAACGGGCGAGATAATGTCTTGCAAATGTTCACTTCAAATCATCAGATGGAACCAAAATAATGCTACCGCTGCATGACACTTTGACCTAATCCAGTTTGTATGACATACACGGTAATTACATCAAAGTAGTTTGTTTATTTGGAAGAAGACAGAAAATCAATCGCGCTCCACTCTCTTCTGATTGCGGAGTCTGTGCCATGGCGCTTCAGTGATGGAGAGGACGGCAGGCAGCTTGCTGCACTCCTGCTTGTACCTTTCTTTTTTAATTTTTGTTTTGAAAATTATCTTTTTCTAGTCCCTTTGCTGGTTTTGCGTTAAGAGTTTATGGAAGGTTAGGGAAGGACACGCGCCGTCAGCACAGGCACCAGGATGAGATGCCTTGAGCTCACGAGGCAGCCATTTTAAGAGTAAGGCTCTCCTTTGTGAGATCTGCATGGACTGTGGGGCCTTTCTAGAGGCATCGAGGAAAACAACAGTCATATCTAACTTGTCCCACTCAGATGTCGGTACTTTGCATACATTCCTTTATTTTGTATAGGGTTTATGCTTATGAATGCTACGTTCTGTTCAAAATCTTGACAGTCAGCTGCAGCAGTTTGTAACTTTTCTGGCAGGAAGTAGTGTAGTCACTTCTCCTAATTATTCGTTGTATCAGAATTTCCACTGTATGCCGTAGGGCCATGCCACGTAGGTTGAGCAAAGTAATTCCTTCGTCCGCATGAAAGTCATGACTTTTGCAACACTGCAATGTAGTATGCATCCTTTCTTATTCAATTAGAATGTAATGGTTCTCTGTAGGGTACACTTACACAAAACAGTGTTATATATGATGCAATTGTAAAAAAAAACTCTAGAAATTGTAAGTTTGAAAATAGTTACAAAGTTAAAAATGGACGCATGTTGTTATACGTTAATTTCGCTCGACCTGATACTGGCTTTTTAGCTTTTTCCATGGGGGCTTATTTATGTGCCGCATGAGCTGCTGGAGTGTCACTTTTTGTGTCTCTCCGCCGGCACAAATTGCAAATTCATATCAATGAGGCCACGCAAAGCCACTATGTGTGGCTTTGGATACATTCATAGATATGGAGTAAGGCAAGCAGCGTAAATCACTGCATTGTCTGACGCTGCGCTTGGGAGGCGTTCCATGGGCTTTGCTGTGGGGTTTCCCACGCAACACCCATGGATTTTGACACTGCCCCAGATTTACAAGGTCATGTAAATCCTTCCACCTCCTGAGGTAAGGCGTAACGAGGAGAGATATCGTTATTTCTCTTCATTTTTTTCCTCTTCCTATGTGTGCTACAGAAAAGAGGAAAATGCCCCTTGGGATTGTTTTTGTGCACAAAAACATTCCTCTCAACAACACAGGCTGCAGGGTGTTTGCATCGGCGCTAGCCTGCCTAAACGGCTCCGGCGTAAGGGGAAAGGACAGGAATGCACTGTATTGCATAAAAACAGTGCATGCCTGCCTTTTCACTTTGGCGTAGGGCAGCGCAGCACGGTGACTTGCTGTGCTGCCCTACTCCAAGTCCCAGTAAATGAGGGCCATGGTTTTAGCAAATGTGGGAGAAGCTCATCTGATTTCTCCAGCTGGCAATTTCCACCAGAAAATCTCATGAGACTTTGGCTGCAACAGCAAGCAAGCCTAATTCCACCTGTTTTTTCCTAGGGGGTTGGAAGCACACAATGCCCCCCTGTGCTAGAAAAAAGCTTCCACGTCCCTCCTTAACCCGCCCGAACCTCCTCCCTCACCTCCTATCCCACCCATAGGTCTGAACATTTATTTTGCCTCCTGCTCAGAGTAGGTGGTAAATTAATGCAACAAAACCCTATGGAATAGCACATTTTGTGTGGTTTTATGAACTGAAAAGTCAGTGTCACAATTCCCAATTTCATTTAGTTCAACTCGTAACTGCAAGGTAGTAAGGCGATTTTACTGGTCCAATGATGGAAAAATCGCGTGCGATTTTACTGCAAACGCTGTACTGGGGGAAATTGTAATCACAGCCTGTGAAAAGAAAAATAGTTCTGTAGGACGAGGAAAACAGCGAAGAGAAAACAAAAAACTTTACGAAGTTTGCAAGAAAGTCGCAAAAATTAATGGTATAAAAAATTGCACACACTAAATGAAACCACTAATGATGATAGTCTCTCGCAATAGCCCTATGGTATGAATGATTATTTTTAAAATGATAATTATTTGAAACCCAATGTTGCTACAGGTCAATAAATAATGATTGATAACAGAGAGCAAAATCTATTTATATTTTAATCTTCTGTGCCCGTCCCTCCCAGGCATTGCATAATGGTCACAGTTGTAGGCAGATTGACCCAGGGGATGGTCGAACTGCCCATGTACACTGTGAGAGCCCTAAAGGCAGATTGGTTACATGAATGATATGCAAAGCAGTCCGCGTGGGTTACAAGAATCACTAGTCCATGGCATTTTTTCTTTCGTTGTCTTGTTGTTTCAGGAGTTAAGGAAAGGTGGAAGCTTTCAGGACAGGGCTGTTATTCTATAGATAGGCATGTTGAGGCTTTACTTAAAAAGAAAAATGCTGATGACTGTTTCCCATATTAAAAGTGATGCACCAGGGGCTTGTAAATAAGCCCCGAAGTTGTCTTCCGAGGGCTTGATTATAAGTGCACCTTATATTCGAATCCTTATACAAAAAGACGTTTGTGCAGGGACCACCATTATAAGTGGTGCAATGTTTATCACACCCTGTTACTCCCTAATGTGATAAAGTTCACACGTTCTGTTAAACTTCGTCAGATCAAACCTGCCAGAATTCAACAGGGGAACTATCCCCTGTATTCACTGGCATATGCAGCACTGGATAATGTTTGAACACCTCAGCGTCCGATTTCAGAGGTGGAATAATTATGGATTAAACAAGACCCACTCATCACAAGGTCCTAAGATTGTTAGCAGATGTAGGTTGGTGAAACTGTGGCGGAGAACATGGCAACTTGGTGTAATACTGCAGGTTGGTAACTAGCTGCATGCTTTCCACTCTTGAAAGTATTTTAGAATTTAGATGAAGGTTCTTCTCGTAGACAAAGGTATATCTAAATTGCCGAATGAAGATTTTCTCTCAATGTGGAAGAAATTAAGAGGGTTTGTGTAGTCCATGTACCATAACAATGCGAAACCGTTGATCTATATCAACCTGTGTTGATCTTTTCCTTAAATTACCGTCTTGGGCTTTCACTGTACTTTTTACCACTGATATATTCCCTTAGAGATAAGTGGGTCACCTGCTTCTCTGTGACAACTGTTGAAATAGTATGTGCACTTGAAAGCAAAATGTTATTGGAAAATAAGAAGCATCAGAACAAAAATAGAACTACACTGGTATAATGAATATTCCTTCCAAATGAGCTGGAAAGAGGAAACAGTCTGTTCCAGTACAAGCGAATCTCAACACTGGCGCTCTGGTGATTCCTTCCAAAATTGAAGAAGGCGTAGAGCATTGTGTGTGCATATCTGCAGGAAAGGGTGTGCCGCTTTTCATAAGGCCATATTAATGAAAGGCATGGCTGCACTTTGTGCTGAATCCTAGCAAAACGATTTCATTTCCGCCTTACTCCTGCATATATTAAATTGATTGTTCATGGTGATGAGCCGCATTATCATGAGAAAAATTATGCATCTGGATGTTGGGCGAAGAAATTTATTCGTCATTCTGTCTGTTCTGTCTTCCAGAAATCTAAGATCTCTACCTTTGAGAAAATGTGGGCCTTCATGAGCAGCAAGACTTCAGCCCTCGTTAAAAATAATGAGGAAGGGATCCAGCGAGTCCTCACGGCTGATTACGCTTTGCTAATGGAGTCAACTACGACAGAATACATCACACAGAGGAACTGCAACCTGACCCAGATAGGAGGCCTAATTGATTCCAAAGGCTATGGAATTGGAACGCCCATGGGTAAGTGACAATGGGGCAATTTCCTCACAACCTCGAAAACAGGGACTCTTGCTCAATGGGAGCAAGTGAATGGCTTTCAGCAATGCTAGTCCAGACGCGTCTGATATGGTTGCCTGCTAAATGTATTATACCCATGGCACAAATCTCTGTCTGGGAAAGCAGTTCTAGTACCCACGGTAGCCCTGGTGTCAGATGCTTTAACTGATATATGATCTCTTTTGCCACTTTGCAGGTTCACCATACCGGGATCGCATCACCATAGCCATTCTCCAGCTCCAGGAGGATGACCGGCTCCACATCATCAAAGAGAAATGGTGGCGGGGAAGCGGCTGCCCAGAGGAAGAGCACAAAGAAGCCAGCGCCCTGGGCATACAGAGTATGGGGGGAATCTTCATCGTGCTCGCTGGTGGACTGGTGCTGTCTGTGGTGGTGGCGATAGGGGAGTTTGTGTACAAGCTTCGTAAAACAGCGGAGCGGGAGCAGGTAATATTTTAAGCTATGTACTTTATATTAACACTGGGGTGCTCACACTTGCAAAGTGTGTGTGCTTAATGTTTCTGTTAGGCGCAGCAGACATTTTAATACTAGCTTATCAGTTAGTAAGCATTATTCTGGTGGTAAATAAGCATTAACATGGTGGCACAGCAGAACTACGCCCTAACTGATAAGGATGACTACATGCTAAGGGGGTCTTACGTCCTGAGCTCTCATTCACCAGTGTAATAGACTGTGCGAGGCTGAAACATGGCGCCAAATGACGTGGAGCTCGATGGAAAGACAACCCTGTTCTTAACACTTGCACACCTGTCAATGCCATTGTTCTTCTTCACTGCTGCGGCCATTTTATCAAACCAAACCACTGTTGCTTGCGACCATTTTATGTTTAGTTAAAATACAATAATCATCTCTTTGTAAATGATGATGTCGGAGGTTCACCCAATTCTGTCACTTTCTCCTTGAATGTCACATTCATTTGTGAAGAGTAGATATTAGCACTTTGGTTTTTTTTTCATCGCAGTCCTTACTCTAAGGCAGTGTCTCATTACCCTGGTGACAGTCAGCATTTGTCCCAGGGCAAACAGTTTTGCCTGGGTACCCTAAGAAGCAAGTATGGATCTTTTCATTTTTAGGAACTGCCTCTCTTGGCTACAAAAACGACCTATGCCCTCCCACTTCCTGTTTTTTCTGTCTCTTCTGGAAACAAGTCACTTTGTTACCAAGCAGCTGCTGGGCTGAGAGGCTAGAGCTTCTGTTTAAGTAACATATCACAAAGAGCCTTTTCTCAATAGCTAGTTGTGAAGCTAATAGCTTGAGGCTCTCCATTTTTGATCTGCTCCTGACAAAACTTCCAAAGACACCCATTCCTTCATCACTGTTAATTTTCCTTCAGACGCTACTTCCTCATCACTAGCATCCCTCCTGAGCCACTCCTATGCCTCACCCCTGTCACACCATGTAGAGACAGTCAGTCCCTGATCACTAGCATCCCTAGCATAACTGTGCTTGATCTGGTGTGGCCCGGTTGTATATGAACCAAAGCCTAGATCTTCCATGCTATAGCAGCTGATAATCTTTTACCTCACCTCTGAGTGAGTTCCCTCGGATGACCATGGTTGGTTTTATATGTTTCTGGGTTATGAATAGTTGGGAGAGTGTTGTCATGCATTTGCCGGTGGGCCAAGGTGAGCAGTACATCATTTATTTCCTTCTTCCAAAGTAGACAGCTGTGGGAAGAGTCACTAAGCAGGCAAACTAGGAGCTTCACTGCAGTAGGATACTAGAAGATTTTCAGTAAATCAAAACACAGCTCAGTCTTCGGCTGCAAGGATGTGTGCTGTGCTGGAAAACAGCTTGGACATTAAAAAGTGTGCAGGGATTCTTACTGACATATGAGAGTGCTGCCTCTCCTCTTCTGCATTTCCAGCCCAGACAGTATTTTTCCTCCTTCCCAGTTTTACATGGTTCTGGCAAACCATCATGTTTAGAGTTATGGAAGTTGTACAGACTGTGTGCCTCACAACCGCAGTGATATAGCATTAACAACTAGCCTCTGGTCACGAATCTCACCATAATGCTTCTCTTAATATATAAGCCAAATGTACCACATCATGAAGTGGGCCTTACAAGCATGGCCTGAGTTGGCTTGTATGCCCATTAGTCTGTAACAAGCGTTTGATATGCATAGTTGGAGTTATATGTGTGTGGTTTTGAAACAATATGACCCGCAAATATTACAGTGGATACAAATATTATATTCCGCTCCCACAGTCAGGGTAAAAAGATCCCAGCATTCCTGAACCGTATACTATTACTCGGGGCACCAGATAGGGGCGCCTTCTCTCCCCCTTCTTTTTGCCCTGACAGTGGAACCTTTGGCAGTCAAACCTCAGAGGACTGGTAGTGGGGGGCTGGACGGGGGAAACCGTTGGGAGATACTACACACACCATATCTTTCTATACGGATGACATGCTATTGTTTCTGTGCTCCTTCCATATAAACCTAGCCCCGCTTGTGGATGAACTAGACTCCTTCCATGCCCTCAGGGTTAGCCTGACTAAAATATTTATTTTTGATGTGGGGCTAAGCGCCCTCCCTTGTGACCTTATGTTTAGCTTGGACTGTCTTCAATGAGCCCCATATTCTCTTATCCCATGAGTCACATTCTTCACACTCTGGTGGCCCTCCCAATGGGTAACCTCAGTGCCACAATACGTGCACTTAGGATCCAGGTGGCCTTCTGGAGCACTCATTCACTCAGGATAATGGAAGGAATAGCCCTCTCTAAGATGGTGGTCCTGCCACGTATATTATACCAGACTGGACACACCCAAACTTACCACCCGGTACTTTGACCTTGTCCTCTTATAAGCGCACTGAGCTATCACTCAGCACTGAAAATCCTTTACACATTCATCAATATTGTCCTGGCACAACAATTTCCAGCACTGGGCTCAGGTGGAGGGCACCACCATACAACAAGGAGAACAACAGGGACTCCATTGAGTCCGCATTGCAGACCTCTTGGACGTCTTACAACAGGTTTATAAACGAATTGTTCCCAACAATGATTTCCCACCTTCAAAGATTAAACACCTGTCAAAATGTACACGACAGTGCCCATCATGCTTTTGCACCTCTCTCCCCACCCCCGCGGACAACTTCTGACTAACAATGATATCACATGAAGCATCTCAACTGACGCAGCCATCTTTGCCAACCTCCTCTTTTCTCCAGCCCCGCACAGAGCTGTTAATGTTTATTGTTCACTGTTCTGCCAACGTTGACCAACCTAACTGCCAATGGTAAGGTAGCAAAGCTATTGTGTGTCTATTATCACAAAATTTAATAATGCCACACTGCCTTCTCCTATGTTAAAAAATCAAGAAAAAAAATTGAAACAATTAATTAGCCTCTTGTCACGGTGCAACACATATCAAATGCTGATGTAGGCCACAACCTCAACCCAACTTTTTAGATACTGATAGAAAAGCTAAGCTTTAAAAGCCTTCCTAAATTAAATCAATAAAAAAAATCTATAAAGGCATAGAGTTCCACAACATGAGCTTAAGTGGCAGAAGACTATGGCTGCAGTGTCTCAGGCAGCAACATCAAGGCACAAGAGGTCTGTCACAAGGCATTATGCCCCAGGTCCCGTACTTTCTAGAGCCTGACTGTTCTTCAGCAACATTAGTTGGAATGACACCCAACTGATGTTTTCCTTCAGTGAAGTGTCGGCATCCGCCTTTGACTCTTTTAGAGAGTGTCTTAAAAATATCTCCGTCTGGATGAGCAGCAATTTTTTAAAGCTCAATGCAGACAAGCCAGAGTTTCTGTTTTGTAACCAAGCAATCCCTTCCCCAGCGGCCCAGCGGTGGAATTGGGAACGGCTCCCACTCCTAAGGACTCGGTCAAGAATCTTGGTGTCCGTTGGGACAACAACTTATCCCTTTCCGCGCATATCGAGCATTTCTCGGCGGTCTGCTTTGGGAAGATGAAAACTATTAGGAAATTAATCAACTTCTTGCCAGAGACAGCGCGTAAAACTGTGGTGCATGCGTTAGTCACTTCCCATCTTGACTATGCCAATGGACTCTATTTGGGCCTGCCCTGCGGTTTGATCTACAGGCTGCAGATAGTGCAAAATGCTGCACCTAGACTGGTCCACAAGGTCCCTCTCCGCCATCATACTTCCCCCCACCTCAGGCAACTCCATTGGCTCCCTGTGGCCAAGAGAGTTGAATTTAAGGCCCTCACATCCGCCTTCCAGGCCTACCAGGGAAGAGAACCTTAGTATCTGAGGATGAGACTTTGCCCCTACCAGCAGGGCAGGTCACTGAGGTCCAAATTTAAACGCTCCCTATTCATCCCCCGTTTTCTTAAAGCGAGAATGGGGGGCAGAACTTTCGAGGTAAGAACCTCTAAATGCTGGAATGACCTGCCCCTCCAACTACGTATGATGCACTCTGAGCAAGAGTTTAGAAAGGCCTTGAAGACCTGGCTGTTTAGCCATAGAGACTAGTTCTCTGCTAGCATGGCTGCAATATTATCCACGCTAGCGCTGGGGCACCTCATGTGAGGTAGGTGCGCACTTTATAAATGTCTTTTTATTTTATTATTATTTACATATTTTTAAATGAAAATAAGCTTGTTATTTCAATAAGAATAAGACAGTTTAAGTTGTCAGACACTTAGATGTCACCAGATGTAATGTTTTCTCTCTCCCTATAATGTATTATTTTAAATACTTAGAAACCAGTACTTATTGCACCAGACAATAACAGAAGAATCATTCTGAGGTCCCTGCATTAACGTTTTTCCCCAAGCCTCATTAAAACTTCTGACTTGCCTGGGCGTAAGCATATGGTCTCCATGTTTGAGTTATAAGTAGTGCGTCTTAGTGCACCTTCAGACTCAATGGCTTAGAAAGTCCACACCAAAAATGTAACCAACTCTATGATCAAAGCCTTGCCTCTATTGGAAGTTTGTTGATCCAGGAAAGAACCGCTCTGACAAAAATTCAAAGCGTCTACGATGGTGGCCACAGTTTTATCAATAGATTAAATACAGTTCATGGGACACGCACACCTTCCAGCACCAATATAAAGGGCATTTTATTGGTAGATTTGGTGGATGCATTCTATCCCACACATTGAGGTAATTGTGACCTTATGAAGTTTGTTCATAGGAAAAAAGTTAAAAATATTTTAAAAAACACATCATTGCTGAACGCTGATGTTCAGCATAAAATATGAACCATAAATTATTCACAATAGCAGCCCACGTGGAATACATGCCCATCTCTACGGACCAACGATGACCCTGCTTAACAGTAATCAACACCTCAGCTTTACCAACATTGACCCTTTATGATCCCCAATCTCTTTCATGCAGAGGCATACTAATGCTCCCAATACTTCATCATTTTAGAGTCAGAACTATCAGGATGCTGGCTGCATACATTAAAGTATGGATGCCATGGCTATGGCTGTGGTTAGCCACTTGGACAATGTAGAAATTGAAGCGATTAGGAGAGTCAAGACCCGAGGAACCCGAAAATAATACTGAAAGTGAGGACAAGAAATAGAAGAAGAGAGATCTTTTGAAAATGGTCTAGTGTGAAGGACGGAAACCAGATGTCTGCACAGCTACCTACCTTATCTTGTATCTATGCATGCTGGATGCAAGAAGGAGGTCATCCAGAGCAGCTAAGAGTAATGACTCTGTGCAGTGATCAGGTCACGACCGGGCATCATCCAAGATACCATGCCCCTCTGAGAAAGGGATAGACCATACATGATTTGGGGACAATATGGTGCCCATAGGCATCAGTGATATTGTCCAAAAAATGGATAAAGATCAGGATGTTTAATATGAATGAGAACAGTAGCTTTCTTAAATGAAATAGAGGAGTGACCGGGCTCCAGTCAGAGAAAAAATTATAACAAGGTAAAAATAAGATGCTAGACCTGAACTAGTCTACTTAGCAAAGCAGATAGGATAGGGCTCAGATGGTGAGCAGATTTAAGGCTGCTGTATAGTCTCCTGTTAGGACTAAGTTAATTGGTGAGAATGGTCGAAGGACCAAGGATAAGAAGTTGAAGTAGGAGGATTATTATAGCCTTCTTCTGTAGAACTTCGAATATCCTATGCTTTTTTCAGGAATATAAGTGCCAAAGAGTCACAGGTTGTTTGAGAAGATGCAGAGTTACATTTTCCTACAGAGGAATTAGATATCTCTTGAATGGTATGTGTTAGACCTGGCATCTTTGGAGAGTTTTTCTCCTGGCTTTTTTGATTCTGATCTCCTGTTTTTGTCTGTGAGCTGCATTTAGTTTTTGCTGGTTTTAGAGCTCCGGGCACTTTAGCACTGCTGATCAGTGCTAAAGTGCAAGTGCTCCCTGTGTAAATTGTCATTGTGATTGGCTATCCATGATTGGCATGTTTGATTTACTGGTAAATCCCTAGTAAAGTGCACTGTGCATGTCTAGGGCCTGTAATTAAAATGCTACTAATGGGTATACAGCCACCCACATGCATAGCCTTGCAACCATGTCTCACACCTGCCACTGCAGTGTCTGTGTGGACAGTTTTAAACTGCCATGTTGACCTGACAATTGCACCCACTTTCCAGGCCCAAACCTTCTCTTTTATTACATGTAAGGCACCCCTACGTTAGGCCCAATTTAGCTCCATGGGCAGGGTGTAGTGCATTTGAAAGATAGGATATGTACTAGTGTGTTTTACATGTCCTGATAGTGAAATACTGCTAATTTTGTTTTTTCACTATAGCAAGGACTATTTCTCCCATCGGTTATCATTGCAGCTGACTTGCAACTGAGGGTGGGTGGTGAACTCTGCTCCGCCGGCAGAGTTTGCAGAGTTTTGCAACTCTGTGCTACACTTTGGAGTACGTAATTCAGCAAAAAAACTCAGTGACAACCACCGCATAGCGGAGTTCACCACCAACTAAGACAGGCAGTCTGCAAGCTGAAAGTGAAACCTGAAAGTCAATAATGGTTCTGCTGGGAAGTGAATTTGATTTATGTTTTTTTCTGGATCTGCGGACTGCACATGCTGTAATTGTGTGCGGGTGCCCGCTGTCCCCAGGTGTCTGCGAGCATTTGGCGTGCGCCTATGCTTTTAGTGGGTGGCCGCAAGGGAGTGAGCAAGTTGACTGAGAGAGCACAGGGGTGATCTTCCTGACAGAAGCAGGTTCCACTGCCCATTCACTACGCACTTCACTGCCTCCCAGTCCGTGTGTGTCCTGACTCCTTCCCCCAGATTATGCCCATGGTCCAGCGGGGCCAAAAGTGTGAATGAACAAGGTTATTCTGCATTGATTTCAGGTAAGGAAGGATTGTATTTGGAACATTTTAATATCCCCTCTGTGCATTTGTTGCCGTGGAGGGGCAAGTTACTTGAAGCCCTCATAGTGTGCATGTGGTGTGCCGCTGGCGGTGGGGCATACTGTGGCTGGCAGGCAGGGATGAACACAGGAGAAGGAAAGGGTACACAGGGATGAGTGGAAGAGCATTACCACCGTGGACAGTGGCAGCCTTCTGTCGGAGTTCTGCCAGCTGAGCTGAATAATGTATTCGGGCCTCTCACATCCCCGGGGGTGCATGATGTAACCCTGGTCCTGCACACATACGGAACAAGGAAACTCCGTTACTCCGCCCAATCACAAAACTCCGTAGCAGAGAGGCGTGTGTTACCCACTTCAAGGATTTCCCCTTAGCAACTACATGAACTCTGCCCAGGGCTGCTTGTAACCTCTTACAATTGTAACTTCCAATTGAGAAGAGATATAGATTTGGAGTTTGGGGTCCCTGAACTCACTAATTGAAAATACATCTTTTAGTGATGTTGGTTTTTACATTGCATGTTTGAAAAAATCACTTTAGGAAAGTGGGCATTTTCTTGCTTTACCTTCTGTGCCTCCATCTGCCTGTTAAATCCACGTCTGAGGAAGGGTGACAGTTGGGCTGTGTGTGCATTCACTCTTGACAGTCACACAAAGGGAGTTGAGGTGTGCCCTGCCTATCCTGATGCAAAAGACACACAATGCAAAAGACACACAATTGATGGCACATTGCCAGGCTGATGGGTCATCATGAGTGAGACTGGTGGGAGGAGTCATCACTGACACGTGAATAGGGCTGTGCCTGTCTTCACATAATACTGTCTCCTCATCCCTGTAGTGTGTCTGGAGCCAGGTCGGGGAAAGGCAGGGTCTTGTGTATGACAAAGACTTTCTTTTGATGTTTGCCTACTTCAACTGTATAAGTATTGCAGCTGTGACACCATAACTTCAGAACACTTATGAACTAAGAGGACGTTCTGCCAGGAAGAAGAGCTGGATGCGGTAGGAGGGGTACTGCCACTCTGCTAGTTGGTTTACTGTGCTGGCCTGCTGCTTGCTGCTTCTGTCCTGGAACTGTAAGGACTGGACTTTGTTTTCTACATCCTGCTTGCCAATGTTCTTAAAGTCTTGTGTGCTTACCTCCTGTTGGTAAGTCTCGGTCCATCAAAGACTTCATCTGCAGCCCCTGAACTCCTCTGCTGGGAGTTCTGACCTACCAAGTGGTGCCAGTTCCAGTTCTGGGACCTTGAAGGTGGCTTTTGCTGCAAAGAACCAAGAAAATCCATGCATCAACCTGCAGTGCCTGTTTTTCCTGACGCACGACTGCCATGCATTTGAAAAACAAACTCATGGCTGAGTTGTGGTTATAGAATCGATGCAGCACCTGCTGTGCGGTTGGAAGGTCGCCACAATCCGAGTCATGAGTACTGAGTCACCGACGTCCATGGCACCCGCTCTGACTTTGACGAAGGCCCTGCTGTGCAGCTGAAGAAATTGACGCATCATCTGCTTTGCGGCTGGCAAATCGACACAGCACCTGTTCTGCCACCGCATTGACCCAGCACGTCTGGATTTCATCCGTACCACACCAGTGCGCCAAGGTCTTCATCGCCATTGCCTGGCAGTAAGGAACCAAGGCCGTGTGTCCAGTGATCAATGGATCACCTCCCCACAGAGTAAGGAACCGACGCATCATCTCCCCTGACACTAAGGATCCAACGCATCACCTCCCCTGGGAGTAAGGAACCGATGCATCGCTTTGCTTTTCCTGTGCGTCACCTCCCCAGCATCTGTTTTCATCTTTGATTTTGAGGCATCTCAAGTACTTTGTGATAAAAGTGACACATCCATAGTTTCCTTTGGCCTAAACTTTTTTTTAACCTTTTAAAAGTGATATGTGTACTTGTGTATGTTGGAATTTTGTCATTTTGGTCTTGTTTTATTCAGCTATATATTGGTTATGTTTCTAAACAGGTTTGGTGTCCTTTTGTAGTGTTTTCACTGTGTTACTGTGTGTTGTTTTAGAAATGCTTTATGCATTGCTTCTGAGAAAAGCCTGACTGATAATGCGAAGCTCCCAACAGTGTGAGCAGGAGTTATCTTGGGTTTGTGACTCCCTTCCCCTGACTAGAATACAGGTCCCTACAGAGACAGGGTGCAAACCACTGCCAACTAGAGGCAACCATTTCTATCAGTATGAAAAATGTCTTCTTTGTTACTGTCCTCTGTGAAGCACAAAAAACGAAATGCTTTGTGATCCTTTAATAAGTTACCACCAAACAGATATTTGAAGAACTGCTGGCTGTGTGTCACCTTTATTATATTATTGTCACTTAGTTAATTTAGACAATGTGTTTGCTTAGCTAAACACCTGACCTAGAACGTATCTAGGCTTAAGACATTATACCACGTTACCTTATTATTCAAGGGTTTCAGGTACTGGTTTCATGAAAACTGATTTGATTGGTCTGGCTTGCAAAGTCCTATGTTGTCTCTCCAAGATTATGGGCAGGGAAAGCAAGGCTGAACTGCAAGGGGTTCAGGTTACACTTTGGCTCTGAAAAGCAGCAAATCCTGCAGTGGAAACAAGGAAGTGCATTTTCCGTGGTAATTGTAAGCTATACAGAACTCAAGAATTATGTTAGTTAGAAAATAAATCAGAGACGCAGGCTAGTAGCTAAATGTGTTAGGACATCTTAGGTTAATGAGTGCAAGAGCAGAGGCAACAAAAATGCATAGGTAGCACAAAGGATCAAGGCAGGCAATGGTTTACTATAGTCCTCCTGCATACTCAAATCAAAGAGAATTAGTGATTTGCAGATGGTTGGGCAAGTGTTTTGGCACAATATTGAAAAAAGTAATTGAAGAGAAAGAAAGCCATCTAGCTAAGCACAAACAAAGTAAATAAAATCCAGGAAGCAGCACGTGGACACACTAGCTGGAATTCTGAATACCAACGATATGACAAGGAAGTAGTGAGGGCCAAGCAAGGATTGACTGAGAAATTCATGCAAGAAGAAACCCACATTGACTATTTATGGAACAAAGGACTAGTACCCATTGTTGCCTGTATGTAAGGTTATGTAGGACAAAGTCAGAGGATAATTAAGTAGGCAATTGGAATTTTTGTCAATTGATAGTATAGCTTATAAAAAACAAGTGACTAGGTGGGGAATTTTAATCAAATACATGGTAAGACAAACCTTGATTTGTGGCGATATTATAGGTTTATTCATAAGATTTGAGTAACCAGTCATGTTCTTTCAATCTACAAGCAGCCTAAAGAGGCAGGCAACCGACTATCAAAGCAAATGCCAAAAGTGATCAAAATGAAAACACGCTGCTGGAAAGCTGGGTATTAAAAGTTCTCTTAATTTAACAATGAACCACCAGGCAATGACTCAGGTATCATCATGGAGTGTAAAGTGGCAAACAAACAGATTCTGATAATCTCAACTGTATTTGAAGGAATGTCAGATTTACTGATAAAGTAAGTAGTACTGTGAGGAGAAAAAAACCTAGTGCAGTAGGTGGGTCACTGTAAAAAGGTAGTTTAAATCTGATAGGCACCCTGTTTACTTGTTTACAAGTGCGACTGTTAGTGAATGATGAAGGCATCTGCATGCTAGTACAAAAAGCAAATCCCACATTTGGAGTTGAGGCAAAGTATATGTGTAGAACAGATCGGTATTAATTAAGAAAATTGTGGAATGAATTACTAGTAAGCCCAGAACACAAATGTTTATTGAATTCTCTCTTGTTTATCTTTTTCTCCACACAGCGCTCCTTTTGCAGCACCATGGCTGATGAAGTCCGGTTGTCACTGACTTGTCAGCGGAGAATCAAACACAAAACACAGCCTCCTGTTATGGTAAAGACTGATGCAGTCATTAACATGCATACATTCAATGACAGGAGGCTTCCTGGAAAGGATAACATGACTTGTAGCAATTCTGGATTAAACCCCGTATTTCCATAAAAATGTGACTCATTGACAGTGTTTAAGATGCACATTCATCTTGGAAGAGGAGAAGCCTGGTTTGGTTCAATTTGAAGAACAAGGCCTTTAATACAACACACTCATTGTGCGAATATGAGCATCTTCAGCATGGACTACACTCTGTTCTTTTATGTTTTGTTTTATTCTGTTTTCCAAGCCAAGGCATAAGTACTTTGGGCCTCTTGAAGTCCAGACATGCTTCTTCTGGAGTATGATGTTTACATTTTGAACAAAGAGTGGCAAAAGAGATTCAAGCTGACCCAAACCTCATTGGAAACCGTGGAGAAAACACCTGGTCTTCTTTGAGCATGGCAATAAAAGAAAAGTGTTTTGTTTATAGAGATGTTACATCATTGACAGTAGATGTGTGCATCAATTTGGAAGTGTCATCCACAGCACATTTATTGGAAATCTAAAAGATAAATTTGATTGTCAAGGCTGTTATTTCTTTGGAGCAGCTCACCATGACCTTTTACCTCAAACGCCGTGCTGACTCCTTGTTGTCAATAAGGATTCTGTCAGAGACAAAGTGATGACAGAGGGAAGGTAAGATATGTCTGAATCAGACAGCTGGTGAAAGTGAGACATGCAGTTGCGGAAGTGGTGCACAACATCCCCCAAAATGGAAAGATATCCGGGTTCTGGACAGACAAAGGACAAAAAGAACCACCATTTTGTCCATGACTGAAAATTCTACCAGAGTCACTTTGAAACACTGAACAAAAACTAGAATGCCCTGTGTTAAAAGTCTGTACAATGTCTATCTGCAAAGAGTTCAATTTCTCCTTAGCATTAATCGTGCACAAGAATTTCAGTCTCCTTCAGTTTCAGGAACTCAATGTCATCAACCTTGAACAACTTGTCAACTGGGAATCCTTTCCTTTGCAGTGACTGTGCCAGTGTTTTTGTTTTATTTAGTTTGGTATTTCGGCTTTGACAGATCAAAGTTTTGTAAGAACTTCCAAAGACATATCTTCTTATTTGAAGAAGTCTTTTTGTTGAAATTCCCACAAAAACATGCTTAACATGGGATAATCAGTTACTACATTGCTTGTTCAGAAGTGTACTAATTAATTACAGCTAGATTTGAAGTTGTGCCAATTTCAGCATATATTTTCTTATTACTAAAGAATGATTTATTGAGGATGATGAAAACTTAAGAGAGATGATAGTTTTCGTTTCTCTGCAAAAACTTTTACCAGTTGTTTGAAAGCGTTTAAAAGGACTCGAAATACTGTTAAAGGACTAACACTAGTCATTGATAAATTTGACATTTTATTGATCATTTTTGCTGAAATCTTGATGTTCCGCCAAACTTTACAAAGAGCAAATCTCAAGTAATAGTTGGTGCATGTTGTGGCACTGTCTAATTACATGTGAAATTAAATAATGGCATCACTACTTATCAACACACTACACTGGTTTAAGGAATTCTTCAGTGCTTTCAACAATGTTGTTCAAGGCCCATACACAGTACAATAGATCATGAAATAAAATACAGCACAATCAGTGCAAGGAGAAACAACAGAGAATGGTTACTATAAACATTGACTTTCCAGTTGTAAAGATGTAATTACTGTTTAGAAAATCACATTGTTTCCTAACTATTATTGGTAACAAGCCATACCACATTTTCGTCCTATGATTTAACTGGCCATACCCATTCTGCCATTATTCCATTTTAAAGGAATGAAAGGTATTTTAGACAAGGGACGTTAGTTCTCAGTAAACAAAGACGTTAAGGTATCATTCAATAGAACATCATAAATTAAAGACGTAGGGATGATTCCCTTTATGATGTTCATGGAAGAGCTTTGGTTATGGAGTTCTTGACTTTGTTTTTGATAATTCCACATTAGGGGATGTCAAGGGGATGATAAAGCATTAAGTTCAATTACCTGCCATGCTCAAATGATACAAAACTAGACTCATCACAATAGTCTTACTGTTGTTTATGACTGAAGACATTTTTCAAATCTATTTCATCACCCATTTTATTTCAACCACATTACTCTGTATGATTGCTCTGTTATGTATCCTCATGTACAATTATGTATGTAGCATTGTTAAAACTATATTATTATACACAGTGTTTTTGAAAGATATGTCATTAGAAGATGGTCCTATTTTTCTAATGGGCAAAGAATTATCGTAAATAACGTCTCAAGTCGCCCACAGTTTAGTAGTGTACATTTCTGCTATCTTGTATAGAGGTTTTAAGAAAGTATCAATAAGATGTATATTGGAATACCTACACATTTTGAAAATATATTGTTAGAATGCCTCGGAGACACTAACCTGAATATATGTGGGCTGAAGCCTACTGTCTGAATCATTATTGAAATGCCACATTTTTTATTGCAATTGTGAAGTTCATGGATCATGGTCTATAACTTCAACATTTTAGGACGAAACCATACAAAACAAAAATCCCTGTGCAGAGCTCAATTGGCAGCTATGATGCCATCATATTTTTCTATGTATTTTATTTCTAATAAAATTGCATGAAAGAATACTACAGTTCTTCCTCATAAATTAATTTTGTTGAATGCACCCATTTAAGTATACAATCCCTTTGCATTTTATGCTCCTCTCTTACTGAGTAAACCATGATGACCAATTCTTCCACATAACAATCCCTTTGTCACCCCTTAACTTTATTCTTAATGTATGCTAACTGCATTACAGTGATGACCCTTAAACACACCTGCAGTTATTGTACATCTTTGTTTGACATCTCTCATTGGTTGACTAATAGGGGCAAGCTTCCTTTAGTTTGTGACATTGTATCTCTCGGAAGTGCTGAAGAGAAAAAGTTGGATTCCAGTTTTGAGTACTTCCATACACACTATTTCTCCTTAAATATTAATTTGATTAGGATACCGCCTAATCCCCAATAAATGTCTCCAAGTTTGTGGAGTATGTAATTGGCCCAATGTCATTTTATTCCCTCCTTCATTACAGTGGTGAAATTGCTGCTTTAGATACTGCTATCCAGCCTATGTTCATTGCACAAGGAAATTGAATTGCATTATTCCACACACATTCTAAAAAATGGATCTTGTATCAAACTGGGCCAATTTTATAGTGCTCTTAGTTGAGCATTGAGTATATGTGCTGCACTTTTCATCAGAATGTACATGTGGGCGAACATGGATTTAGATGGTGGTGTTATATGTTAAAAGCACTCACCATTATGTGAAGCATGGGTTACCATTAAATAATTTGGTAGCGCAAAACAGTATGTCAGTTTGATGCCTTAGTGTGGGGTAATACCACCACCTTGCTTGTTCTTACTTCGGTCATGTTGTAGAAGATATTGAGGTTTTGAGAGTGTATGTGTTTGTTGTTGTTGACACAAAGGGTTTTCATATGATGACACCCCTCTGCAAGTAGAAATAAAGAAGGCTATAATAAAGTTAAAATGTAAAAAGAGAAATAATGTTATTGTAGTTGTTGACTACAAAGTATCCCATTCTGGACTTAAACAAAGCTCAAAAAGGAAAACCTAATAAAAATGTGTGTCTTGGGAGCAGGGGGAATATCTCTAAAATTGTTAAAACTGGTTTCAAGAAAGTTAGTTAAAAAATTAATTGATTCATATGTTCAATGACTCCTTCATAGGAATAGTAGCAAGAGATACATGTTCAGTATAGTACAAAACAAAGTTAACCAAACCTACATTCCATTGCTAGCTTTCTCTCCATGCATATAGAGCATTCCTTCAAAACAGATTACAGATGTTAAATCCTCTCCACAAAAAGCCCATAAATATAAAAAATGCAGTATTCTTATATCAGTTTGAAAATAAGATATGTTCGATATAACACAATGAAATATTTTACATCACGGTGATGTCGACTTATAAATTGTTGCCAACAAGTCATATATTTGTGCTTATTTTCCATTCTGAACACAAAACAGAATCCATCTGATCTCAGTTGCAATTCAAATTACTGTATTATGCGGACCAAGGTCATATTTAAACTGCAGATTAGGTCATATTTTATGAGACATGCAAATGACATTGGAATGAAAATAAGCAAACTGCAGAAATTTACCTTTTTAGCAGATTGCCTCTACCTACCTGAAGATAAGAACAGTTTGTTACCATTAGCAAATTTGAACACACATAAAAGTTTGTGGTAAATGTATTACATGCAATATGTATTCTCTTTTCTTGTTTCAAAGTCTCTTACGTCTGAGAGTTTTTTGACCAATATAAAATGAAGACATTTGCAGAAAATTTAGGTTCTTGATATAACCATGTTAAATCAACCAGCAAGAATGTACCCCTACATTTCATATCAACACTCATGAAGATTGAGTCCATGATCCTATAAATCCCTTATGCAGTATCAACTTATCTCAATAGAGGCAAAATAAAGTGAGAATACAGATACCCTTCCAAGCATCTTTTTATTGTAATTTCTTATACCATGTCTCACTTGAGTACTTGTAATGTTAAATTAAATGCATTACATGCAGTCATACAAAAAGTATTATGTATAATAATAAGGTTTTGTTCTGTGAAATAAAGCTACAATGATCCACTAGAGAGAAAGTAAACATGCATACTCAATTTAATAAAGTAATATATTTTGTCAGTTCCTATACTCAAAGAACCAATCAAGTCAAGCTATTTTTGATACAATGTGTCTGAACTTAAATTCTCTTTAATTTGTCAAACACATAGGGATCCTGTAGGCAACATTTTCAGTGTTGTGCCCAATTCTCATTCCACTTTTGTTTCAAATTTTGCCAGAATTGCTAAACAAAAACAATATTTTTCCCATAATTGGGGTAGTCTATACAATATTTATTATTTCACTGCCTGTAAACTATACAGCACCACACAATAATATACCTGATGAAAAAAACTCTAAACAAAATCTAAACATAAAAAAAATAATATCTGCTAGAATAGGACTTTGGGTTCGATTTATTTCCAAAGCTCAAAATTATTTATAAATGCATAAAACAATGTAAATGAGTCATTAAAAACATGAAAGAAGTGGCATGTTCCAAAAAGAACGTTTTCTTTATTTATGTGCAAAGAGTTTGTAAAGGCCAATCGAGCCAAAATGCACAGAGTGTGGCACACACTACAGAATTAAAGGCAATGCAAAAAACAACAATTGATTGAGAGGTGCGTGCTAAGAGAGAATTTGACTATTACTACATCATGATGTAATATTTTTATAGTGGTTGCTCTTAAGCTTTTTTTCTAAAATCGGAACACAATTGTGGCAGTCCTCATGGATATAATTCTAGATCTTGGTAGACGGCCGGTCCTCTTTTCAGGGTCTACAAAACTAGTCTTAGGCTGGGCCCTTTCAATAATGTTCTTCTATTTTTATATTCTGTTAGCAGCAATTCATCCTTGGCTGATTTGTATGAAGAGTGACATTCCCTTGTCCTACCTTCAGTTCATTTTTGTAAATGGGTGATGGATGGAACAACATTGCTACATTCAGTTTTGGTAAATAACAATTCAAATCTGTTTCTTCTCTGAAATGGAGCATTTGCAGACTTTGAGATTGCAGAAGAGACAGGGCTGAAACAGAATATTTAAAAAATGTGAAGGGGTGAAACATGTCTTGATGAGAATGTAGACCCCAAAACAGTAAGTCTAACACCTTTCAGAATCTTGAGAGCTGTTTCATACCACACATCCTACTATTGTTTCCTAACTTTGGGTAGATTAAGTTCTTTGATGGTGTGAGAATACTAGCTTTGTGCTAGTTTATATTACACAAACTTATTTGTGCATAGATCCAAAGAACTGGGCTACCCATGCCTTGTGTAATTTATTGTTTTACTTTATGCTTACATCAACCACATAGCATTCTCTCATGGTTCATGAGAAAATGCTTTACTGGAACTCTAAAACTGTATATGTGCCCCAGCCCCATCTGCTTGACAAACAGCTTTCACTTCACAATATCTAGAAACTGGATAGACATATTTTAAATCTGGCATCTTGTGAGCTTCTTGTAAGTGCATTCCTCACGTGTTCTTTCTTGCACATTTCATTCCAGACTCAGCAAACATAAAATCTGTAGTTCCTGCAAGAATTAAACATGCTACAGTTGACAAAGAACTGCGACATTACCCAAAACTAGAATCTGCACTATGTTTCGATGTGAAAACCTAACTTGCAAAATGATTTACTACCAAATAAGTCCAATGTTATCGAGATTGGTTTTGGGAAAGATCATGAGGAGAGGCACCCATTTTCTATATGAGATATATGTGGGGATATTTTTCTACATGCAATTCCCTTTATAATTAAAGTAAGAGTTGTGCATGGGTTGATACTAATTTGAATAGTGCAGTATAAAAATTGGGATGGTAATACTCAAGAATAAATAGACTGAACAAAATCCCCATTCCGCTTCCTTGGATAGCATCACCTTTACTGATAGAACAATGTATATACCTAATTAGAAAGACATCACCTCCTTAAGGGTGAAACCACACATGGTCCAAGTCAAGAGTCTTTTGTCCAGTTCTATGTAGCTGAAAGGCTTAATTTATTTTAGTTTTCTCGACTGCGATGTGAAGGTAAAGGCAAAATGTGGTTTGAAAAAAGTGGGTAGATGGGACTGGGTTATGACTGTTCAATACCCAAAAACTAGAATACTCCATTAGGTACCACAATTCCATAGAGTACCTAACATTATATCATAAACATATAATCAAAGTTACGTTTAACATTGTGGACCCCTGCCTAAGTGCAGGAGATAAATTCTTTCTTAACAATGTAGGAAAGCAGCATTAATCTCAGACAGTTGGGTAGAGAGCTCAATCATCTACATTCCAATGGTCAGGAAGGTAATTGATGCTTTAAAACAATTAATTAAAAGCCAGTGCAATAGTGAGTGTATGTCTCAGACTTACTGTTACAATGTGCTTTGAAAACCTTAAAGATGTGTTTTATGGCACCCAAACTGTAAAGGAATACAGTTAAGGAGCCAAGAAAATCCTTCTCATTTTCCTAAAAAGTATATCACCTCCACATAAATCAGCAGCAAGTGCTTCCTGCCTTTATTCTGACATAAAATGCTTTTACCAAGGAAATTAGCAAACATTTGATGTAAATATGAAGGCAAGTGTGAGTAAGGGTGTTCTTGTTCAATTAATGGGCAAATTCAACCCTTTATTAGTATTTCATTGTCAAAAGTAAATCCTCAAGAAATGAGCACTTTTAACCAGAGCTAAGAAAAAATGGTTGGGTTTTCACAAGGTCTGCATTTAAGTAAAATGCAGTGCTACATGCTTGGCCATGGCCTTGTCTTTGGTGACTTTTGTATTCTAAGGTCAGCTGAAAGCAAAAATATGTATAGCTGTGTACAATATATAATATAATGTACAACAAACTACCTGCACAGGTAAGCATCATGCTTACTTTCTATTGACACCTCACTATTTCTGGTGGCCACAATCCTTTTTCCTTGTGAATTTCTGCTTAACATATATTTATGTCAAAGCCTTTCTTATCAACATCCTCTAAACTGGGAACCTGATAGATTTCCAAACATTGCTCAATATGTTCCTATTGTAGCAGCCCTTAGCATCTACTCACCAGCATCTGGGTAATTTATGCCAAAGGTATTGATTACACATTAGATTAAATAACAAAATAGACTGGCCACTTTACCACACATCAACTACAACAAAAACATCACCAATTCAGTAGCATCACATCACTGAGCAAAAGAAGCAAGCTATTACAATACTACTGTAAGAATGCTAGCAGCTTGCTTTATATTTTAATTATGAAGATATTTTGCCTGAGTAAGAGCAAATAGACTCAATATGTGCAATATGACCTTTATAATTAACATGTGTGTTAATCAATAAATTAAGAGAAATGACATCTTGATCTGAGATATTTCATTACATTACTGAATAACCAGTAGTGTTATTTATATACTCTTAAATTTATGCCCAATAACCTATTTCCCATAACATTTGGATAAGAAGGAATTTCAGAGCAGAAGATAGGTTGCTTACCTATCGATACACATATGCACTTAAAATCAATAATATTATTCACTTTTTTCACTTTCCAACCAGCCCTTGCTGTGTCTCATTACCTTTCATTACAATGGTGTGGAATAAGCCATAATACAAGCACCCCATCTGATAGAAATAGAAGAAGTAAAGCCAAGAGTTGACGTCAAATCTCCCTCTTGAAATCATATCAGACTCTGAATTGATCAAATCTTATTCCTGGAATTTGCACAACATTTTTGGAAATTATAATCTATTATGACATTTTTGCAAATCAAAGCATGACGAAATTCCCACGTTTCTATAATCCTAATACCGAAAATGGAGTAGTACTATTCTAAAATTCCATGTGAACATATCAAAATATAGCGAGTCATGAAAAGTGTCAGGACACTTAGCAAATATATGAAGAAATATTACAATGAAACTGCAAACAATATCCTTTGAAAAATAATTCTTCATTATCTGCCTTTTGCTAACGCATATTGTAAGTACAGTGTATTTCAAAATGTTATGGTTCCAACAGTGCACAGACCACACATTGTTACACATGGCCCTCAGAATGGGAAAATTAAACCTTCTGTGTATCCTTCGCAGATAGACTCTTATAGGCATGAGGCCCAGTGTTCAGACATGGTAATAGTAGGCTACTGATCAAAGCTGTGGGTGAACTAATATATAAATATATTACACTCCTGAATTGTAGTGCTGTTTGTGAGAAAGGCTGTAGACCTCAATCCCTTTGCATTTTAAAATCGGTTTTGTACTTTAATTATCATTGAGAATTTCATTTGGGAGCTTTAAATACTTTATTCTACAAATAACAACAAATGCCAGGGCGCTTAATATAATGTTGAATACTAACAATACCTTTAGTATAATCCACAAGATCATAGCGTGATATAATGAGCCGGTGAAGGGAAATTGTATCTGTTAGCAGTCAATAAATGACGAGTTCCTTGGAATCAATAACATGTTGGACAATCTAAAATCAAAAAACATTTTTCTTGAATGCCCCTGATACTACACCTTTCAATCATATATGTTTCACAAACACTGGTCTTCTGCCAATCAGGGGCATTCCTTTGTGGACATGCAGAATTTATATAAATATAGTTTTTGTAAACATTTTGTAATGATTTTTTGTTTCATAGTAACTGTGTTACTTGCTGATCATTCTAGGCCGATGTAAATAAAGAAAGAAAAATAAACGCAAATTTTCAATTCAAATTATTTTCCTTTTTAACACACTGTGATATATCAAAGTGCACAGTTTGCTGTATGGGGTATTATGGTTTTAAAGTTTTCAATAAAATGTATTTCTAGAAGTTGATGGTTTCTGTGTTTGTTTAAAAGATTGTGTAATGGAAAAAAAATTGTTAACTCTGAAATACTACACTGTTGCATTTAAATACTTAACATTTTGTTGAGTTGTGAAAGACACCTAATTTTCTGCTGTGTTTTATTTATTAAAACAGAATTTAAGTTATTTTTAAAGACATAATATTTAAACTAATTGCCCTACGATCAACAGATTAGCATGGTTAATGAACCCTGATATTAATTTATAGTTATTACCCTTAGCTATGGGAAATAATGGCTGTTAATTACTCTAACTGAATTTTTGGTGCAGAACACCAGGTGAGCCACCATAATGAGGGCAGTATAATTGAAAAACATTATTGCCCTGCTAGTAAGGACAAAGGGCTACTAGCACCCGAGCACAGATGTGAATTCAGATCCCTTGTGATTTAGGGGTGAAATGGCTCCCCTCCTGCGCATGAAGGGCCCAGCTTCCCGTCATTCATCGTAAAACATTCTCTCTGTTTGCCTGTAATGGAACAACCTCTTCCTTGTTCTCAGTCAGCTTATGCACTCCAGTAGACACCTAACCATGTTTCGCACACTTCCACATCTCTTTATATGATCTATAGATGTCATACCAGGGAAAGATGCAGGTCAAGTACTGATCTGTGAATCTAAAAACACACACACACAGGCACATGGATCCCAAATGCAAGCAGCCATTCAAGTCAGACATGTTACTATTTCTGGCATAGAAATAGTATGATAAGCTTGCCCAGGGTGTGACAAGTGTCTCTATGGAAATCTGGTGTTTCCTCATGGCTCCTCACCCAGCCTGGTGGACAGTAAATCAATTGCTCCTGCTGCTGGGTGTGACGAATAAGGTCAAACACAAACATCCAGAAAAATGTATAATGTTTCTTTTATCTCCAATTGTGAAAGCATTCTTCTATTAACCCATTAGGGTTGTCAATATTTGCAATGCTCAAGGTTTCTGTATTGTTCCGGAGTTGCTGACATTAATGTCGTAGATAAGTTGCCCTGGACCCCAGTCCAAGGAAAGTAACTGGGCCCCTCACTAAGGTGATATCTCAGTCTGTCAGCTGCCCGTGACACTCCAACCTCCTTCGACAGAGTCTGCATCTGCAATATCAAAACTCGCTACCATTCTCATGCACACACTATTGTATTTCCACTCCCGTAACTGCCTTTCTGCAAGCAACACAATATACCCTAAAAACCATTTACAAAGGCAAAAGGCTTGGCCCTTGTAAAGTGCAATGCAACAAAGACATAACATTCATTGACAAAACACTCACACACAGTTGTCTTCACATAGGCAGATCCCTCATGCTGCACTCACCCAGATACATGCCACACTCTGCACTCACACCTGCACATATTTCAACCTGCAGATCTTTTACCCTGCACATAAAAAGACAATGTTAATACTACATTCACACAGCCATATCTCTCACAATGCACTCACACAACACGGTAGCTATCCTTCACTCACACACTAGTACACCCCTTACTAGGAAGAAGCAGAGTTTGGACAGATGGTGGCATAGGAGACACAGGTTGAGTATTTGGTTCATTGGTGCACTAATGTAATTTAAAGTTCTTGAAGTAAGCGACACTGAGGCCTGGATGTCCACTGAGGTAGTCTAATCTCTCATACGCAACCACTTGAATCAGCACTGCAGACTATGTGAGTTTGATATTTGTGGACGTTTGTGAGCAAGATACTTGGCATAAACAGTGTCCCACTTGCTTTCTAAAAAGCTTTCTTGTAATGCAAGCATATGCTCAAATAAATAAATAATGAATTAAAGAAAAACAAAAGTGAAACATATGCTATCCAAATGTGGAAGGCAGGTGCTTCAATGAAAAAAGCTACAAAGTAAAACATTTAATTGGTCTGCCATATTGAAACAATAAAACATTATATAGTATGCATAATACTGTTTCAAGATGGTGGTATGGTTTTGAAGCTTGCAGCAGTAATGCTTGGTGCTCTGAAAGTTGTGGTTCAGTAGCAATGGCAGTTGAGCTGCTGGTACTCTTGCTACCCAATGAGCACCAATCTGTATTTGCAGGTGAGCTACTGGGAATGAACTAAAGTAAATATCTCCTGAGGTCCAAGTTCTCTGGATGCAGGGTAACACAGACTAAGCAGGCACAATAACATTAGTCCAACTACCTGACATCCCAAAGGCCAGCGGTTGTCTTCAAGGCAGAGCCAAACATTTGCAACAAAGCCAATGGCAAAAGAAGGTTGAACCACTGCCAAATTGTATGTATGCTGTTCTACAGGCTGAAATAATATGTGAATGACTCTGTCTGATGAATAACTGAAATGGGCTTACTTAAAACCCATTTTCTATAAGCAAGATTATGTATTATTTTTGAGAAAACATGAGACTAGCAAGACAACTAAAACAGTCTGTAGGTCAAATCTAATACACAGAGAAATATATAGAGCATTGGGAGCAGGCGCAGTGAGGGTCCTTAGCTCACAAACAAAAGACATACAGCGCTGGTCTGGAGCACCACAATATTCCTTCAAAGACTTGGGACAAGTGAGGTACTGCAGCACCAGTTCAATTTTCTTTGAAATACAATGAAGCCAGTGTGGTAGAGCAGTGCCAGATAGTGCAAGCTACTTTCAAATACATGGAGCAAATGTAGTCCTGCAGGGCCAGTGTAAAGGTCATTCAAAGACATAAAACAATGGTGGCACTGCAGGGCCAGTGTAAGTTTCCTTCAAAGATACGGAACAAGTGTAGCACTGCAGGGACAGTCATTGTAAGCTTTCTTCAAAGAGATGGGACAAGTGTGGTATTTCAGGGCCACTGCACGGTTCCTTGGAGACATGAAAGATGAGTGGCATTGGGCAGAATATTGTTAATCTTCCTTTAGATACAACAAACCAACATCAATTCATATAAGGTACAAGTGTAAGGAACAACACTGGGGTATATGAGTTCAATCTTTACTCACACACATGGCAGGATTTCTGCACACAAAACAAGTACAGCACCAGGCAGGAGTACATGCTTCCCTCACATCCAATGAACACCGACTTAGTTGGTCAGAAACAATGCAATGTTCCCTCACATGCACAGCACATGTACAGCATCTGCAGCAGCAGTCTAAATCTGTGTGTAAACACATACACACAATATGCAGAATGTATCAGGAGTGTAAGTTCTCCTCTCACACAGCACAAGTACAAAATGGTCAACAGCAGAGCAAGTGAAGATATCCTCTCATACAAAGCAGGTTTCTCCATAGCAACAACATCCAAGCTTAATTTAAGAACAGAATTGCCAGATCAGAGTATGAGTATGATGTGGGTGGCTCACTGATGTCTTGAGACGGATGCTAGACTCTGGTTCAGCTCAAGGCTGTCTTGAGCCCACAAGCCTAGAATGAGCTGAGCTTTCTTGTGGTTGCTGCCCACTACCCACACTCTAACCTCAAGCACCAAGAATGAAAGACAAAGCATTATATTTTGATGTCAAACAGGAGTGAGAAAGAGATACCAATCCAGTAGCTCTATTACACAATGTGAGAACAGAAAATCTGGGATCAATCTTGGCTCGGCCACTTGACCAAACTTGTGTGATCCTAGGTAGTTATTTTAATATAAAGTGCCTTGTATTTTTTTTATTATTTCATATGAGAAAACCTTGAACTACGTGAGAATATGTGCTGTACGAAAATCTATCTTGTGTTTGACTTAATGGACTATAATGTTGCTCTGTGTAAGACGAGAACATAGCCCACATATATAGTGCACTTGACAGCTGGCTTGCTCTTAGTTCAATAATAGTATTGTTATTCACTGTACTAAGGTAAAACACTTGTCAACGAAATACACTTATTTTTTTTATTTTGAAGACAATTTAAAATATTTTTAAATAACAGTTGTTACATAATTTCCATGTCAAATGCTTTCATGGTCAGCTTGTCCTAGGCTCTTAGAGCCAAGATGGGATTTTAGAGCCAAGGCATTCTCTTAACTTGGCTCTCCCAAATAATATGTAGGCTCACCTACCTCTTCTACAGCATAGTTGCTTAAGTTCCCCCTCTCTCAGTATCCAGTGAGATTCTGGACCACTCCTTTGGGTCTCAGGAAACTAACTATTCCTATGTTTTGTTTTAATAGGAAATAATTGTGCATTAGGGACTCCAAGAAGTTCTTTAAAGTTTACTGTGCATTTTTGTATCATAAAATAAACAAATATTTAAATAATTAATTTCCCGGTTGCAGCGCTCTGTCCTAAATAAGTTTATGTTCTTTTACTAACTGCCACTGTTTGCCTTCCACCCATCAGGCTGAACATAGTGGTTGCTGTGACTGTTTTATCTTTAGAAGCCACCCAAAAACATGGGCATAACTTTTTCGACTTCTGCCGGAATCAAGCAGCCAGAGCTGAATGGCGCAGGCTGCATTTATGTTGGACTTGGCTCTTTTTGCAGGGTCATCCCTAAACTTTTTGCCTTTCTCCTAGTCTTTTTTCTGACATGATGTTGGTGGTATTAGGACTCTGGGCACTTTAGCACTGCTATACAGTGTAAAGTGTGTGTGCTCTCTGTGATAAATATGGTAGGATTGATCTACACCTGTTTGGCCTATTTAATTTACCTGTCAGTCCCTTGTAAAGTGGTATCTCATATACCCAGGGCTGGTAAATTAACTGCTACTGGTGGGCTTGCAGAGTTGATTGCGCCACCCACCAAAGTAGCCTTTCAAACCTATCTCAGGCCTCCGCCATTGCAGGGCCTGTGCGCGCAGTGTTACTGCCACTGTGACATGGCACCTAAAGTGTGTGCCATGTCTGTGACCCCCCTTTTACTGCATGTCCTGGTAGTGACAAACAGCCATTTTGATTTCGCACTACTGTGGGGCTGCCCTCCCATAGGAATGCATTGGGGATTCCCTGATAAGTGTTTCAGAGGTAATTCCTGATATGAGGGACGCAGTGTGGTCACGTTTGGTATATTTGGAATAGTGCTAATAAATGCTGCGCAATGGTGTGCACAGATTTATTATAACTATTTTAGAAATGCCACTTTTAGAAGCTGGCATTTCTGTGTGCTACGTGTCTGCCTGCCTGATGTGAATTGCATGTCTGGCTTGTGAGTGACAGGGGCTGGGAGGTGTGTGTGGCTTCAGGAGGGGCAGGGTGAGTCAGCGCTAGGCTGAATTGGACATCTGCATTTGGAGTAGTGGGAGGAGAAGTCCCTGAATAGGATTGTGCCTGCCCTAGTGAATACTGGCTACGCCCCCTTGTGGTGTGTCTGATGGCCAAGCCCCCATTTCCCAAAGAAGGGTGTGAGCACTGTAAATAGAGTGCTCCAGAACCAGTTCTAGCTGGTCCCTCCAAGCCCTGTGCTCTGCAGACAAAGGAAAATGTGGTATAAATGTAGGGACTGTGACCCCATGTTTCTTGTGCTGTTCCTGGACCTTTGGGGGCTTGCTGCTGCTGGGGCCCAGGAGGAACCGCCATGGGGGCTTGCCTCCCTGCTGGAGGGCCCTGTGTGCTGGCCTCCCTGGGCCCAGCTATGCCCCTTGGTCTTTAAAGGACTCATAGCGCCTTGTGAGCGCTATCTTTTTACTGCAGGCGAAGAATGAGCGTGTGTGCTCTGCAACGCTGGGCTGCCAGACCATCTAGAGGGAATCCCAGCGCGGGGATTCCCCTGCACAGCATGGGGAGCGGGTGCCCACCCCGCATTGGCTGTTTATTGAGTGGGAGCCCACCCGCAATTGCAGCCGCATTGGAGATGTTAATATTAGCGGGTGCCCACCCCACATTTGTGGCTGTCAAAAAGCGGGAGCCTACTCCGCTTTTATGCGTATTTTAATTAGCGGGAGCCCACCCCGCATTTGTGTTCCTTTAGCGGGTGCCCACCCCGCACTGTGGCGGTGAAAAGAAATCACCGCCACAGCCTGGTCCGAAACGGAGAGCTGCCGCAACGAGAGGAAGTCAGGCAGATGGCTGCCTAACTGTGGGCGGAGCCTGAGAGGAGCCCGCAGGCCAGCGCGTCTGAAGCAGGGCTGCCATGAGCTGTGAGAGCCCTGCATGCCACCCAGAGAGACCCTCGTAGGCTCCATGCCCAAGTCCCGGTCTCAGACGAGGGACTGGTCGAAGTGACGCAAGGTGTAAGCACCTGACAGAAAGCGAGGCCCTCATGAGCTGAGAGCAGCCCGTTGTTCCTGCGGATTTGGTGAAAAGACGTGGTGCCTGCTGCCAAGAGAGGAGGGAGCCGCTCCGAGGTAGGAGTCCTCGCGGCTCACTTGTGGTGATGTTTGGGGGCCCGGCGGAGGAAGAAGGCAAGCCTCCGGGAGCCAGGCAATGCCTGGTAGTGGCCAGAAGTTCCCCGAGAGAGCGGAGCCCCGACAGAGCCCCGGTGAGTGGGGGTTCTATGATATATGTCACATGGGGCAATTTTAGTTAGGAGTCCCAGTGGGGTTCTGCTTGTGCACAGTTGGTGCCAGGGCTGAGTTCTTTTTTTGGGGCCAAGTTGAGGCCCAGTGCAGATGCCCCGTTCTGAAGGGGCATGGTTCTAGGAGTCCCCGAGTTGGATTCCAAAGGCACGGTAGTGCCCGGAACTGTTTGTGCTCCACAGCTGCCCCACTTGACAGAGGGCAGCTGCAACATTGGGGGCAATCTTGGCTCCACCAAGGCACATTGTCGGTGCCTGGAGCCACGTCGGTGCTCCCTGGGGCCCGTAGTGCCAGTGCTTGTTTTGTTTCCTCAGCTGCGCCGCCATATCAGGCAGCTGCAACGTGGGGAAAAGTTTTATTTACAGAGTCCCAGAGTGGGGTTCACCAAGCATGGTAGTGCCAGCACCATTCTTTTCCTTTGGGGCCTCTTTGAGATGAAGGAGTAAGATACACTCCTGCCCTGCCCCAGCGCTTTGCACACTTTGGAGTCTGCTGCATTGGCAGCCAAGCCCTGACATTCTGGACAAAGGGCATTTAGGGCCCAGGTTAAAGGCCAGATGGCCTGGGGCCATTGTGGGTGAGATTGGTAGAGCGCCAGTCTCTACAATACTACACAATTTGTTTTATGCCCCTTGTGATTCTGATTGCATAATGTGATTTATTGGACGTGATTTATGCCCCCTGATTTATGCCTCTAATGATGTTTATGGTTATGAGGTTATTGCATACTGTGTTTATGCTGGTGAGGCCTAATGAGTAATGTGTTAAAGCTGATGAGGTTTGGCCCTAATGTGGTTATGCCTAATGTCATGCTATGATATTTTAGGAGGGTGTCTAATGCTAATATGATAATGCTTAGGTCATTATGGTACCAGTAGTTACTGGTTGTGTTTTATATTTACTTACCTGTTCTGATGGTTCTGACCATGGCCCGATTGGCCCTGTCATGTATATAATCCCTTGTGAATATTGCCAGTGCCAGTTGGCACAGTGTAAATGTGTGATTATGTTTCTAATGTGTTTATGATAATACAAAGGCTATTTTTGATATAACCTTGTGTGGAGCTTCTTTTGTAGTGTAACTAGTGTGTTGCTGCTGTGTGTGTGTGTTGTGCAAACGCTTTACACATTGCCTCTGGGATAAGCCTGAATGCTCGTGCCAAGCTACCAAGGAGGTGAGCACGCGTTATCTTCAGCGTGCAACTCCCTTGACCTGACTAGATTGGTGGTTTCTGCCTGGCTTTACAAAATATACAAAAGTGAAGATGCACAGTGCTTGTCCATTCAGTGCGCATGCAATGAGGCCTTTGCAGTGCCCCCGCTTGTGCTTCAGTAGATTCTGTTGCTCAGAGTCTGACTCCTGCAGCAGGGGGAATTGGGTGGATATAACAGCAAGCTCGCAGAGCTGTCGGAGCTTCTGTGGCTATTGCATTGTATTGTATTGCAGCATTTATATAGTGCTAACTACCCCTATGTGGGTTCCTGAAGTGCTTGCCTACTTGGGTAGCACCCTACACCACTTAGGATGTGTGGTTGGAAGAATATTGTCTTTGTTTTGACCCTATGTGGGAAGTGTTTCCATGTCATACATGATGATCACTGAGGTGCGGTCTTCATGTTATGGAATACAGCACTTATCAATATGGTGGATGATGAAGTGTGACAGGCAGACGTTCAGTTTTATGATTTTCAGTATGCTAGTAGCTTTGAACAACTCTGCGGGTACCTTTGTGGTATTTGTAATTAGATAGTCTGCTTAGTTGCTTACTGCAAAAGGTTGTCCAATCTGAGATTCTGTGTATAGTTGTGGTCTGGAGCTGGCATGGTTGATAGGAGAGAAGTGGAGAGATTTGTTGAGATAGGCATTTTTATTATCATCCCATACATGAGGATCTTTGTGAGATATAAAGAAGTGGTCAGATTGTACATATATTTGGGACCTGCAGTGGTGGTCTATATTAAAATCCTCTGATCTGTCCAGCAGTGTGTGAAAGGTCCCTTCAGTTATTCCATGTCTGTTCATTTGATGATTGTTGTTTTTTTGTCTGTACTGGACAAAACTAATAGCAGATATGCTGTTTGTGAATTATTATAGGCCATAACTGTTTTATATGCAAGCACATAACTCTACAACGCCAAGGCAAATAATAGGTCATCACTTCTTAGCTTACCTGCATATCAAAAACAGTTTGCTAGGAAATAGCCACATTTCCAACTTTCTTTTGAAGTTTATATGCTCCTAGATACTTGTAATGTTGGCATAGTAGTGAGCTCCAGAGCTTGGTGGCGGCTTGTACTGTGAAAGCAGTACCTCCTGCAGATTTCCTATGGTAAGGTGGAATGATGATAAGTGGAGCAAGCTCGGAGTGCGGTGTTTAAGATGTTCTAAATTGTCCATTACATGTCTGCCAGTTCTGTTCATTTTGCCGTGGAGTTTTCCTTCTTGCGCTGGTATATTCCAGTATGAAGACTGGCCCATCACAGAGTCGTCCAGTGATGAGCCCAGGACGTGCTGATTCATGTCCCCTGAGAGGACGAAGTTGGGGGCTGCCACCTTACTTATGTGCTTCAGAAGCTGTTCTACTAACTGTCATGAGACTTTTGCTTTGCTGTTGGAATCGATGTAGGCGTTTACAATACTGACCTCAGCCATAAAAAAAGATATGGCGGTCTTGACTGGAAGGATAGCTGCTGAGTGTAATAACCCTGCTGAGGCTGTGCAAGTTGTTGAAACATAAGTTTCCAGCCCACAAAGTAAATGACTGTGTTTTGCCCCTTTAACAGCTGTCATAAAGAAGCACATGAACCCCTGCAGATGAAACGGTTCAGCCAGCCAAGTTTCCTTTATCAGGATGATGTTGCAGAATTTTATGAAGAACCTCCAGGTCTGATGTTTTACTGGCAAGCCCATTGAAATTCAATGACCATAAACGAAGGAGGCCTTAACTGTTCTGAATGGCTGCACCGTTATATAAATCTTATCATTGGCTGCCAGCAGCAGGATGTTACGTCTGTTCAGGACGTCATAGTTTCCTCTAGATTTATACTCAGGCTTGAGCTTCCCTCATGAGCGGGACCAGTGGTGACAGAAGCCAAGGATGTAGCCCTGATATAGGGGGCCAGTGGTGCTTCCAGAAAGTTGGCCTGCGGCACCCCCAGGCACTTGTAGTACATCCCTTGTGCTCTTGGGTGATGACGTGTGTCCTGTGGTTGGATGACCAGATCTGAAGATGTATCCTCTGAATGCCCGGGTGGTAGTCTGAAGAGAGGGTAAATGCCAGTGTGATTTGAAACCATGTTTTTGTTCGGGCAGTTTCTCCTTTGTGTCCGCCTTTGCCTTGCATTTGTTTTTTGTCCCATGGCACTGTCAGGAGTCAGGCCTTCCTTAGCAATTGGTTTTGGATGATCCAATGGGTAAGAGGGGCTGTTCCCCCAAGGGGTCTGTTAAAGTTTTGCAGCAATCAGCTTATTAAGGTGGCTGTCATGAGCTGTGGCTCAAAGTAGGTAAGCTCTTGCAGAGGTGATAGGGCACGAAAAATATTGGACTATTTTTTGAGTTTGTTGAATAGGTTACCAAGCATAGTGGGGAGAGAAGACAATTTATCCACAATCTGGACACACCCACAATTTAGTTGCGCCAAAAGAGATCCGGATTGTGCCTGTTTGAGGAGTGAATTTAAGTCCCCCAACTTCTCATGAATGCCAGCTGCAAAGATTTCCAGAGAGTTAAGTAGTGTCAGTTGGATGTCCATTATGTCAGATTGGTACTGATGAGCCTCCACAGACAGCTGCATAGTGTTCAGAAGTTAGGTCCATGTGCTGTTCAAATGCGGCACGTCACTCCTGTCAAGGTTGACCCTGTCCCTAAAGTCCAGGACCTGTCTTTCAGCCGTGTTGCCCGGCTGCAGGGATAATTCCCCGTGGTCGGTCCTGCAGTTATGAAGCTAGCCTCTCCTCCCATTCTTGAGTGCCAAGGTACAAGAGCATCCCTTGCGCTACCTCCAGGTGCTCTTGTTGCTCCAAAGGTGAGAGTCTTACTTTATTGCTGATTGACAATGGGGTGAGCTGAAATGATAAAGCTTACAGACCATGGAAGCATCTAATCTGGGGTTGGATTTTCCAGTTCCCAAGTTGACCAAGTTGTCCTCCTGGACTATGATTAGGGACTCATTTAGTTGGCAATTTTGAACCTTTTCCTCATACCTTTTGGCCTCTTGTGGTTTGCGTGTAATAATATCTCTGCTTGGGCCAGCAGGAGAGTGGGGATCTGATCTCCTTATCGATGTATTGGGGATTGGGGAGTCCCCTGGCTGAGCGTGGTGCCAGCCCCTGATTTTGGGCAGTGAGTCTATCCTATAGGCCCATGGTCCCTGTCTGCTTGGGTGTGAACTGGGCTTGTCCATAGGTAGAAGGCTGACTTCTGCGGGGTGGTGAGGTGGCTGAGTGGAAGCCCCTCTTGCTTGACTGCCTGCCTCTTGCAGCTGTAGAGGTGGCTGCAGGCCCTAAAGCCCACTATTGCTTGCAAGAGAGCGGAGCCTGCATCTTTCAGAAAGCAAAAGTTTGAGTATATTTTTGGCTGGAAGGAGTGAGTGAGGCTTTTCTAAGATTCGTCCTTGTCTATACTCCTGTTCGGTGTGTCCTGTATTTCTGCCCCTATTACAATTAGTGACGACCCTGGCTGTAGTTCTAATTAAGTTTGTGCTGGATGCAACCTCCTATTGCATTTTTTCCCTTCAGGCCTTGTAGGGGGAGGCTTCCTTGTTTTCCCTGACTTGATTAGGGGTCTGTGCTAGAGCTTACAAGGTAAAGACTGTTTGTTGCGGTAGTGTTTGCTGTAGTTGTGAAATGGGAACAAGAGCCAAGGTCCTCTAGGCTCCTCCCCAAAGCCTTCCAGTGAGGTGTGCTGGCCACTCAATCAGTTGGGTGCCGTTACAGCTCCCGCGGAGGTTTGTCCTTGGTACAATGGGAGGGGGCATGAGCACACATGTCTTGAGCATGAGCATATTCCCAGCAAGGCAGAGTGAGAGGAAGAAGGCAGTGGTGGACAGTCAAGTCCTAGCTTGGCCACCTCCCCAGCCACCGAGTTCCCCCCCTAGTGGGGCCCCCATAATGGGTAACCCTTGCCGTTCAGATCAGCTCCTGCCTTGCTTCTCTCTCACTTCTATCTCACCTGGTATTTCTGCTTTCCCAGCCGGATCGGCGGCTCAGCGAAAATCGCTGCATTGACTGTTTACGGGCAGATGTGGTGGCAGTCATGCAGGCTGGCATGTGAGCTGATAAGGCCTCCTCAGTAATGCCCTGTGTCAGCATCAGGATGTTGGAGGCCACCACCTAAACCGTGCTCGAAGCTTGAAGCACCTTACACACAACACACAGAGTGTGACGACAGCCACGGTCCATGCAAGTAAGAGCAGTGGGGCCGCGTTGGCGGGGGATTTCAAGGGACAATGCAGAGGGGAAATTAAATAAATAATTAATTTTCCCTCTGCATCGTCCCTAAACCCCCCCCGCATGGCCCCACCGATGTTACCTGCACAGACCACGGCTGCGTGACACCTGTGCTATGTCTGCAGCCTTCGCCAAAACTCTGCTCCACTCTAGGCTTCCACTTCCAGGAGTACGGCAGGAAAGAGGAGGATATATAGGGCTCCAGCACAACCTGATTGTTGGGTAGGTTCTGGTGAGGGTGAGGATCAGGGCATCTTTGCGATGTCAGTTGCCAGCTCCCTGTTCCCCACAGATGACAGCTCTTAATCACCACACGGGCTGGCGTTCTCTGATCGCATTCTTTGCCTCACCCCTTCGACACTCCTCAATACTTCAAGTGTTGATGGGAGGTTCTGTGGACAATTGCAGAGAGCCATGGCTAAAGGTGGAGAAGAAGCCTTGTGGCAGCATTTTGGATGAGTTATATTATGTGTATGATAAATGTCAGTGCGCCAAGGTATAGGCTTTTAGCATAGTCAAGCTTGGAGGCTACAAGTGTGAGGTTTGCTTGCAGCTAATGCTGAAATGCTAGGTATGGTAAGGCAAGTTTTGTGACGTTGTTAACATGTGCTATCAAGGATATGTCTGATTCTATGTTCACTTCTATTTTCTGCCTTCTCTTGATGCTGTTGGAGGGGCCTCAAGTTCCTTAGGTCGTATGGAAGTAGGCTGGTACTTTTGTGATTGTGCACATGATATTAGTCATTGTGGTATTGAGCTTTAAATGATTATTCATCATCCATGTCTTTACAGTATGAAGGCAATCATCAAGATGTGAATTGTAGAGGTCTTAAGGGCTATTCATTTTTTTAAATGACTAGGGCGTCATCTGCTTATTTGTAGGTGTTAAGGTTATGTGGTTTAATCAAATTTGGTAAGGGCTAAGGTAAGTGTTGAATAATGGAGGGGATATGACACCAGGTAGCTACCTGAAAAATGTTTGCACCAGTAGTGCTGCCATCCATGTTACATCACTCAACTCATAGGGATTCAGAAAAATCCAAGTATCAAATGAGCCAAGTCCATTCAGCATCAAGTGGCAAGTGTGTAGTATGTAGCTGGTGTTGCATTTAGGAGCGCACTGTCACAAATGTATCATTAAGCATGGTGTTGTTGCGACTGTCATGTACACACCACATATATTCCATTTAAATGAGCACTAAATTTGCAAAAAAATAAAATGTTACTCGTAAAACTATATAGTGCACAAACAATGTATGGAAAATGGGTTTCAGCGAATATTTCTTATTTGCACTTCAGCAAGTAAAGTGTATTAAAATCTTTTTTCCATCACACAATAACATTGGAAACAAACACTTCATTTGTGCTTTCTTGTTAATTTATTTTGAAATATTTATAAAGTTCATTTATAGCTATTTAAATGTGCTTGTGTGTTTCCTTTCACACCAGCTAGATTCTCACATTGTTCACTTTACAAAAGCCTCCTACTTTGCAGTAAGCAAGCGAAAAGTAAACACCAGTCTTTCTGTTAAAGAATAGGCAGCAATTTGTCAGATGAAAGACTGACATTTAACCTTTATCTTTGAATGCACAGCAAATGTGCCAAGCTTCCAAACGGGCAAAAGAATGGTGATGGATCAAACTCAGATCTGCTGACTGGGTGTCAGTGTTTGATTGGTTCTGATGCTCCGTTCATCACCACCCGCTTTTGTGAAGCTTCCAAACGCCAGCATGGTTATTTAGTTGTCTTCTCTGGGCTCAAGGGGATGTTGCAGATGAACCCCCTCCTATCTCTGATCCTGGTGCTTTTCACAAGTGCCCCATTGGTAACTATACCCCTGGCTGAGATGGGAAAATAATTGAGTGAATCCCAGTCTCGAGGCCCAGATTTTTCAAACTTTCACATAATGCAGCACAGCAAGACACCTTACTGCTCTGCGTGAAAGGCAGAGGACAGAAATGCATCATATTTAACATTATATAGTCCTCTGCATGCGCTGGTGCACAATTTGCTGCCTTGCGCCAATACAAGCACCCTTGTGCCATAGTGGAAGAATGCTTGTGTAGTGCGCAGTAAAAACAATCCTCTGGGGCTTTTTACTCTGTCAACATGTGCTGCAGAATGCAGCACACATAGACAGAGGAAACACTGAGGAGAAATAAAAATATTTCTCCTTGTTACACCTCCCCTTTGAATGTGTAGCATTTTGATGCATTCTAGGAATGTGCCAAAATCCATGGGTGGATGCGTGGGAACACCCACACTCCACACATGAATGCTACCCTGGAGCAGAGTAATGCAAGACACTAACTTGGGTTGCCTTGCGTTTCTCCAGATTTACCAAGCAACACAGGGCCACTCAAGGTGGTGGCCTTGCATTGGTTGGTAAATCTGACTTTACTGTTGCATTGCCCTTGAGTTACCTTGCATGACCTGCGGGCAACACTATGATAAATCTGTCCTCAAATCCATACAACTGGAACTGTGAGTGGTGGTGATTTTGGCCCATCTGGTGACCAGGGTACACTTGTGGAACTGTTCAGGCTGAAACCCTATACTCCAGCGATTCATGAGACATGAACCTCCCTAGTAACTAAAATGGACACATTTGCCTTGGACATCAGGCTTCTCAGACCTGACCAGCATAGGGTTGTGAAAAGAGTGGGGGGGTGGACACAACAGTGTGTTCCACTGGGCTTAGCATCACTGAGCTCTAGCAGCACTTCCCAGAGTCTCACAGGAGCTGGTCCACATTTTGGAATACTATGCAGTGAATATGGAAGGGCATTCACAAAAAAGCAACATTATAATAGGGAAAAGGATGAAGGGGCAAGTGTTAAATTGTTCTTGTAAGATCGACTATGCATAATGGAGAGCTCTATGGGAGGATCCAAGTTTTTCTCCAGTGTGATCCGTTTTAAAAAGATCGAATAACGCCGTGTGACTATGACTATGAAAGACTGTTAGTGAAAGGGTGGCATCTAATTTTAGGGATTGCCTAAATCATTTGTGCTGATTGATGTGTGATGGACAACACACCCAATCAATTCTGAATGTTCAGTCTTAATGACCAGGCCTTTAGGTCAACTATTCAAGATATATTACAATGAATATTTCACATAGAAACAGGGCTTCATGGGGAACATTCAAATAAGATAAAAAATATTTTACGCAGTTCTGCAGGTGACAGGCATTGGGGAGGCAGAAGATGACAATAAAATAATTGTAAGGACATAGAACCCCACAAACCCATACCATAATGAGTCCCATGCTTTTCTCTGAGCAACTTGAAGTTCGGGCATGTATTGCACCACTCACTGGAAGATTTCTTTAATAAACGTTTTAATTGAGTTTTGAAATAGCATAACACATACAAAAATCACATCAATCGATACAACACCATCTGTAGAAATTACACAAATAAAGGTATCTTGCAAAGTTGTTGCATTCATCTCACAGTGCCTATAGTTGAACCAGTCCAGAAGAGCTTCAGTATAATTAGGACATCCAAACCATACTCGCCTCTCCCCACTAGTTGCCCCATATCTTATCGTATTTGGCAGGGCAGCTTCTGGCCTCATACACCAGCTTCTCCTGGTGGGCGCACCAGTACACTGCTTGCTGATATTGAGCGATTGTTGGAGGTGCAGCGGATTTCCAATGATTGGCTATATCTCCTTTGAATTCCATGGTGGCTGTGTCCAACAGGTTCCTGTCCGCCCAGCAACCCCAGCAGCAGTAGTGTTGGGGAGAGGTCTACGTCCCATCCCAGTACTGTTGAGAGTTCTGCAACCACTGCCTCCCAAAATGTTTGAATAACAGGGCATTGCCAGACCATGTGATAGAAGTTAGTGGAGGTTGGTTTGAGAGCATCAAGAACACCTAGAATGGGGAAGGAGGCCTGCTTTGTGCAGACTGTCTGAAGTAAGACACACGCATTTGGACCATTCGTAGCCTAGAGTAAATCGTAATGACCCAAAGAGTCTCTCCAGTCATCCTCCTCTAGGGGGCCGACCCACTCCTCCCATCTCACTCCGAGGGATCCAGTACCATCAGGAACACTGATAATAAGTGTGCAATAGATATGAGAGCTATCTCCCTTTCCCAGAGTACCTATCATAATCTTGGCCTCAAGTGGGCTAAATTCTGGGAGGGAAGTTCTTTGTGTGATGTGGGCATGTAGGGCATGACACAGTTCGAGGTATTTGGGCAATTGGGTCTCAGATAGTTTGTATGTGGATTGAAGGTCCCGAAAGGAGTGCAAATGCGTCCCTGCCCATAGAATGTATGACGGAATAACGAGTGCCTTTACCAGGCATGCCTAAACGATGCAGTTTTTTACAACGCACAAACTACTTCAATGCACATTTTCACCACAAAGCACACTACCACTCACATACATAGGGTATTATTAAAAGTGTAATTAAAAAGCATACCAATACCATGGAACACATCGGAACTCATACCGCTACAGTGCGCCATTACTTGAAATACAGAAGAGCACTTCAATTCACAAACTATAAAAAAATGAAAAGAAATTCAAAGAATGGCAACAAAAAATATACAAACAAATATGATCCAAAACATATTCTACAAATAAAGATCATAATTAAAACATGAAACAATACAACTAATATTGAAAAAAGGTATTCCTAAATACAACGTTTGCTACATAGCCTTTACATTTTACACCCTATCTTTCACCTTCCGCAAATAAAAATTGTTCTCGTTCTCAGGAAGTGAAATAAATGTTTTCTTTTTACGAACAAAATATTAAACAACATATACACAATAAAAATGGACATTCCAATACATATCTTTGTTTACATTTTCATCTACCATAACCACACCATTTCACGTCACCTACTATAGTGATTACGTTTGAGAGCACACACAAAATATTACCTTATCAAGATTTGACTACCACAAACTACACCATCTACCCATCCATGTAAGTAAAACTTTCACAATGAAATACTTATAGTTGCACTGCTTACTTATGCAACATATCTATTAATTTTTATTTTGCTAAATATACAGATTTTTACTATAAACTTTTCAAAAGTTGACCCAACAAAAACTTTGTAGGTTTGTATATTTAAAATTATTTTACATACAATCATTTTCAGCTTGATAAAACATCATCTTTCTGACTCAACTATATACTAAACTGAGGACACTTGCTAGACAGTAACTACGGGGAAAAATTAAGATTCTAAATCCACCAAGTACTTACCTCAAAGCAGGTGCTGGACAGTGACTAAAGGCCACAATTACTATTCTAACTCCACCAGGTAATTCCTTCAGGGCAGGTGCTGGACACTAGGGTGCTGATACCGATCGGGTAAAAAAAATTCCCGTACGACTCGTATCCGTATATTTTTACGTACGAATCGTACAAGTCCCGTCTCACCTGTGAAGTACGATTCGTACGTGAAAAATACATATGAATCGCTTCGGGAAAAGGTCTAGAGAAGTACCCGGACAGTTTTACGTACAAATCGTAAAACTGAAGTCCGAGCGCACAAGTACGAGCCGTACCGCCCTTCCGAATACACAAGCGTATGTAAAACGTTCCGTACGGAGCGAACTCTGTACCACTCGTATCCCAGGTAAACTTGTGCCCGGGATACAAGTCGTACAGCCCCCCCCCTCACCCCCGCATATGTCCGCACGTACCCTCATATGTCAGCACCGTACCCCCCGTATGTCAGCACCGGTACCCCCCCATGTCAGCACCGTACCCCAGCCCCGTACTTGTATGCACCGTACCCCAGCACCGTACCCCAGCCCCGTACTTGGACGCACCGTACCCCAGCACCGTACCCCAGCCCCGTACTTGGATGCACCGTACCCCAGCACCATACCCCAGCCCAGTAATTGTACGCACCGTACCCCAGCACTGTAACCCAGCCCCGTACTTGTATGCACCGTACCCCAGCATCGTACCCCAGCCCTGTACTTGGACGCACCGTACCCCAGCACCATACCCCAACCCGTACTTGGACGCACCGTACCCCAGCACCGTACCCCAGCCCTGTACTTGGACGCACCGTACCCCAGCCCCGTACACCAGGCCCGTACTTGGACACACTATACCCCAGCACCGTACCCCAGCCCCGTACTTGGATGCACCGTACCCCAGCACCATACCCCAGCTCTGTACTTGGACACACTGTACTCCAGCACCGTCCCCCAGCATCGCGTATGTACGGACCTTACAATAACTTTGCGTATGCGAGCATGGTACAACAACATCGCGTATGTACGCACCTTACATACACGAAAACGACTCGTACTGAACCAGGACACTGTAAAACAGCACAAGGAGGGTCAATTCGACTCGCACACCTGGCACATCCAAACAGGCAAACAGAGGCCCAAACTCACAACCACCTCTTATAACACACCCACAAAAATTTCAAACTCAGGCACACCCACAAATGGACCAATAAAAAGGGCCCACACACACAAACCATTCCCACACACACCTTCACATTCACACCCACACACCCACAACCATCCACACACTCACCCCACAACATGCCCACAGACAAGACTCCAAAGTTCACAAGGGAGGAGCTGGACATCCTTGTCAACGAAGTCATCAGAGTCGAGCCACAGCTCTTTGAAACATTGGTCAGACAGACCAGCATAGCCGAAAAATCACGCCTGTGGCAGAGGATCGTCGATAGGGTGAATGCTGTTGCGCCCATCAGAAGGACCAGGAATGAATGTCAAGCCAGGTGGTACGATCTGCGGAGGGCAGTCAAGCGGAAAATGAACGAGGACTACGCTCAGAGCAACATCACTGGAGGTGGGCTGCCCCGCAGACCGGTACATTACCATCCCTGGGAGGAGAAGGTGATGGCCCTGCTTCCGCCAGTGGGAGTACACGGAGTCGAAGGAGTTGCAGAGCCTGGTGAGTACGCAAACAACTTACGTAACATCGGGATATTGGAATCCACACTCCAACTACACCAAATGCACGCAACTACCCCCAAGCTCTCACCGGAGACAACCACACTCAAAAACAACGCTCATGCCACTAACATGTGTATGCCCCATTCACAAAGCAAGGCCATGCCATGTCCCAGGCTACACGAACCACAAACCCAAGACTGGATGTCCGAGATGCTGGGAGGGTGGGGCTCACAAAACACATTGTTCAACTCAGAATCAGACACCATTGCCCTCAGCCCATATGGCCCAGGTACACACCCATGCACCATGCTCAATGCAAAGGGACTGGCAAAGTACTGACAAGGTAGCTGACACTTGGCCCTGCTGTAGGCAGCACAAGGCCCTCCTGTGACCACTGTAAACTCAAACACCACAAGCTCAGATATCTAGGACAGGAACTCATACTCACTGTCATGGCAGCATGCTCCATGAGGGGACAGATACATCACCTGGGAGACCCACTGCCAAATCACACTACACCCACCAGCAGGCCCTGTCACACACACCCCTTACACAAGCACACACCCCCAGGGCAGTCAATGGATTTACCCACTCTCACAATGGACATGTGACACAACAAGATCAATCCATAGCCAAAGAAGCATCCACGCCAAAAATCTACATGTCAAACACTCAGGAGAACATATCAGTCTGTCCCCCGCAACATACCCATCCACAAGTGAACATTGAGGGGAATGCTAATCACATACAACTACCTGGAGGAACTGTGCCAACTTGAATATGTATGAAACATGGATGTCACATGAAACAGCATTAACATTGTCTCTCTCTCACACACAGGGCAACGTCATGGATCTCCCCCCAACAATGGGGGGGAAGAATCACAGTCCCAGGCTCGGGAGGAACCTGATCCCACCGGCAGCGGCGCCTCTCAACACTCTGCGGATTACCCCAACCCACCTGGACCCTCTGGTGTCCAAGCCCCTGCAGCACCTGCTTCAGGTACATCTGTGCCAACCACCACACCCATTCCTGCCACATCCCAGGAGACACCCAGGAGCCCTGCCCGCACTGAACAACTGAGCCAGTCTGACCTGGAGGGACAAGGTTCGCCGGGCACCCAGGAGGAGGCAGACAACCCCGCAACTGCCATCCCTCAGGGGTCCCATAGACCCGATGTGCCCACAACGGCAGGCCAGGCTCGTGTGGGCAGGGGTGGTGGGAGTGGAGGCAGGCGGAGGCGAGAACCTGACCAGCCAGCTGAAGGGACCGGTATGTCACACATACGCAACATCATGGACGCATACCGGCGTGACACCAGGGCCATCAGCCAGGTAGTGGAGACCCTCACAGAGATTAAGAACCAGCAGGCCGAGCAACACGCCAGTCAACAAGAACACCAAGGACTGATGGAGGCAAGACTGGCTGAGCTCCTGGCGGTGCAAACGGACATAAGCCGTTCACTCCGTCGGATCGCCGACAACATGGCCAACCCTCCCTGTGCCACCAGGCGAAGACCAACAGCAGCCACAGGGAGGGAGGAGGAGGAGGATTTGTCCGACGGAGCGTCCCAAACATCGTCAAGGCCTGCATCTGAGGGTCCCGTGAGGAAGGTGGGCCGTCCACGGAAAAGACCGTGAGAGGCAGTGGACCATCCACATCTCCCAGGTCACCTGGCCTGGCACCTGGCCTTCATGCGCGACAGCAGCACCTCATTCACTGACATTCTCTGCCACATGGACTTGCTGGTCACAGTCTGACCAATGATGACAAACACTGTGGTCTGGAGTCTGATGACTTCAAATGCAAAGGATCCCATCTCCCCCTGTGAACTTTGGATTCTAGGCACACTGTATAGCACCTATTTTTTCCCCCAAAACACGCCCCCCACCGAGAATAAAACTAAATTTCTTTAATTAGATGTTGCAGTCATTTTGCATGAGTCCAAACATACGTGTGGGGAAATGTCAAACTATGCCTGAGTGTTGAACTAACTCCAGCCAGCCATACCCTGGGATCTGAGTCCGGTACAGGACGCACATGGGTGACAATGTATCATCCAATACAGACATGGAGCACAATACTCACCTGTGATGGCCTCAAGCTGCTGAGGGGGAGCTTGCAATACTGTGCGCACAGACCAATTTGGAAGAGTATCATTAAGGCGTAGAAGTCATGGCTCATGTGGAGGTTCCTGGGGAGGGAGTCCCAGGTAGGGGTGGGCGGAATTTGCGGAATTAACCTTCGCAAATTATCGCGAGAATGTTTAAAATTATCGCAAACAAGCAGAAATATCGCGAAGATGCGGAAGTTTTTTTCCGGCATGTTCGCGAGATTTTCTGCATGGTTGCGGGTCGCCAACTTACCCATGTGGTTGCTTGCGGGCGCGGCCATCTTGTTTTGAGTTGTTCTCGCGGTGCATGATCGCGAGAAGAAAGACGTGATCGCGCGACGCATGACGTCACTGCGGGCGCGAACTGTCGCGAGACAGCGCAAATGGCTAAAAACAATACAACATCTCATGGAGAACGCGACCGGATCAAGAAAACTTGTCGGCGAACGCAGGGATTCAGGTAAGGCGATCGCGCGCGCGCGAGAATGTATCATTTTACAGCGCGAGCAAGAAACAAATTATCGCCAAGCTGCGGAAACCGGAATTTTTGACATTTTCGCGCTCTCCGCGGAACGCAAAAATGTCAAATTATCGCAATTTCCGCGAACGGAACGAAATTTTTGCCCAGGCCTAGTCCCAGGTATGTTTGGCCAGGTGGGAGAACTATGTCCTGCATGCTGGAGTTCGGTGGATGTGAAGAATGTTGGCCAGGGCAAGGTTGGATGCATGGAGTTGGCCCAACGGGGTCTTGGATGACAGACGTCCAAGGTTGGTTTGGGGTCTGGGGTTGTGGACTGCCTCTTGAGTGTGGGTGAGGAGTGTGAAGGTCATCCTGCAGCAGACAGTGATCCATTGCAGCTATCTCAGGTGGACGGTGATGTGGCTGGGGTGCGGGATGTTGAAGCTGAGGTGTGCAGACGCACCCTGGATGTGGACAACTTTTCCGGGAGTTTGGCTGTACTTGCTCCGTAGAGGGCGGGGCTGTAGTTGACACGGCTGGTGTCGTGGACCTGGGGGACGGTCTGTCATGCCTTGGAGTGGATCTATCTGTGGATCATGTGCATCATGCGGAGGGTGTTGCAGCATGAGGTACAGATGCTGGTGAGTTGCATGGCAATTGTGAGCGACGAGTCCATGATGCACACCCTCTTGTGTGAGTGGCCACTGGGTGCTGGTGCAGTGCCCTGGCGGGTGGGACACAAGGAGTTGACCCAGCTGTAAGGGAACAATCCTCAGATGATTACCTCAGTCCTGTACAAGTCCAGCCTCAGGTGGCTGATGTTCAGCCATTCATCAACGGACCTCATGCCTTCTTGAAGGTTGGAACTGGCAATGGCTGTGTCTTTGGTGAGGGTGAGGAGCAGCTGGCTGTCAATGGCATACGAGATGATGATGAGGTTGTGTGCGCATGTGATGGTGGAGAGGGGGGTCCTGGACACATTGAAGATTGACACGCTGAGAGATGAGCACTGGGCCAAATGCCAGATTACGCCACTGTACTACATGCTGAAGGCTTGAGTCCCACTCCCATGGCCTTGCTGGTGAGCTACTTGGTGATTTCATCCTGGTCCATCCCCTGGATACCAGTGTTGGAGATGTGTGAGCTGACAGTGTGTGAGCACATCGTGCATAATGCTGTGGAGAGGTCAAGGGGGTTGTCTCACCATTGTTGAGCAGGGCAAAGTTGTCGGTGTTGGTGGCAATGATGACGGTTGCAGTGGGGTGATTACTGTGGAAGACGGTCTTGAGCAGGTTGCCTGGAGCTCTTTGCGTGGAGGATGTTTATCAGTTGCTCGTTGACTGTCTTCCTGATGACATTTGCTGGCTAGGGAAGCACGGTGATGTTCCTTGAGAGCCAGCATTCCTGCCGTCCATTGTCTAAGAAGGGCCTGGGTCACTGCATGCATCTATATACCATGGAATGTGGCTAACTCCAATGATACATACATGACGTGCTGGACGTGGGCTACAAGGATGGGGAATGATGTGGTTGAGATGTTGTGTGGGAAGGGGCCTGATGGAGATCCCCAGGGGATGTTGCACATGTGCCGGGTGTTGTATCTGCTGATGATGGAAGTCCAAAACCTGAGGGTGGTTGGTCCCGCGTATAATAGTGCGTACTGGCTCTGTGTGCCAAGGCTTGTGTGTATGTCCATGAGCTTGCAGTGGTAGAAAGTTGCAAGGGATTGGCTCAGCCTTGCAAGGGTGGGGTGTCTTTTGGAAGGAGAGCTGATGTCAGTGCACTCACAATGCTGATGAGCTTCTTGATGTCGTGCGGTTTTTTGGCCTTGGCCCCAATTGTCCTTGCTGATGATATGGTGATGGCTGTGTGTGCCGTTTTCCAGGGTTGTAAGGCCACTGATGGTTATTTGTGTTGCAAGCTGTGCACAAGAGTCCTGCTAGACGTGTATGAGTCCAGTAGGTCTGCCTTGTCCCAGGTGGCTTAATTGTTGATGTGCGTCACAGGAAAGTCCGTCAACGTGGCTAGATAGTTGGATCAGTTGCTGATCAGTTGCTGATCCAGTGTGTGAGGTTGCAGGGTGTGGCGGTGGTGTTGGTTCCAGTGTTCCACACAGCATGTCTGTGTTGACTTACATCAAGCATCTTTGGGGGATTGGTAGCGGGGTGTGTGGCAGTGTGTTGCTTGTCGGAGATGTGGATGCTAATGTGGATGGACCAATGATGGACGCTGGTGTGGTTCTCATCCAGCCAGAAGTCCCTGGCCCACAGCCACATGTATCCTGTGGATGTGAGGGTGTGCGTGACGATGGACGTGTTGATGGCTTTGCGGAATTGTGGATGTAGGCCTGGAGATCTGTAGTTGAGTGTTACTCTGAGGGTTTGCAGGGATTTTGTGCTAAACCGGATTTGTGACCCTGAGTGCGTACTTGGGAATAGATATCAATTCATCCTCCGGGATTGTTAGTGCCGTCCCTGCGGATGCTCTTGTATCCGTCTGAGATGGCAATGAAGAAGTTGTGTGCTGAGGATGCTTTCATCCAGGTCACTCTCATGAAGGTGATGTGTGGGCCTGTTGTGTTGAGGAGGTAACAGAGTCCCATGGCGTGCTGGTGGACGGAGCCGGTGTGGAGTAGGAGGGACATGACCTGGTTGGTGTGACAGGGCCTGGAAGGCGGTGCAGCGCTGTGTAGGCAGTTGGAGTTGCACACTCAGCATGCAAAGGTGTTGTGTGTGCGCTTAGGGTATGCCTGAGAGCATGCTGTTGATTTTCGGTTGGACATTGCTTGGAGGGTGGCTGCAACATGAGACTGCTGTGTGATGTGGGTCATGCAAGGACATGAGGGTCGTGCAATGTGCATGTTGCATGTGCTGACGGTCCTGCCTTTGGCACCGCGTGGCCGCAACAGTGGCACAGACAAGCTGATGACAGCCTAATGAATGGGTGGAGGGAGGAAGGGAGGAGCATCTTGGAGGCGTGTGGGTTTCAGAATCCGGGAACTTGGTGGGCCCTTGCTACAGGGGCCGCAGCAGCAGGCGGCATGTACTGGAAACTAGGCCGAAAGTAGCACACAAAGACAAGGATGTCAGAAAGGACAACTGCAACAGGCGTATGTAAAGGAAGGAGTGTCAGGTTACTCATGGCTCACCCAGAGAAAATGGATGAACAATCACCAAAGATGACTGACACAGGATCAGGAAACAGAAGGCCGAGCTGCGCACAGGAGACACACCCTCAGCAGGCGTTGACGGCCCGTTGGGGGGAGCAACCTGCCCAAATACATACACAACCATGGACTTCATGCACAGTAGAGATTATAAGCCATGAAGAACTGCATGCATGTTGCCGAACTACACATAGACTCATATGCACAATCTATGACAACTATGCCAGAGATGACGCATGCAAAGTGGCAAGAGACCTGCATTGACAGAGATGAGGAACTTTGGAGGGTGAGGAACACTTTTATTACTCAGGCTCACACTAAGGGAAATGCATCAATATGAACAGACTCACACGTCATTTGACTGAACATGTGGAACATACGCTGGACACCCCCTTCACAACACGGATGTTGTAAATCCAAATGAACTGGCACACAAGTTAAGGGGATGAGCCACACACCTCCTGGTGCCTACGGAGAGGCTGCAATTCCCCATTGAGCCTGTTATGGGGATGTCCCACACTATGTCCACCCGTAGCATCCCGTATGTTTCAGAGGGAAGTTTTGCACACATTGATGCCTTCATCAGAATCCAAAAAACATTACAGATGACTGTCACGAAGGGTGACTATCAATTCATGGGAGTCATGCTACATGTTATGTGCCCCATGGTGAGTCGACATGTATGCATGGTAACACAACATGCACAGAAGCAGTCCCCACACATTCCAAACACGTACCACACCCAAAATGCCTTGCTGCAATCCTTACCCAAAATGACATTTCCCCATGTCCGTGCATGGAACGCTGATTCAACACACGTTGCAATACTCATGAGGAATAGCAGGAGGACAACGATGACACGAGCAGACAACATGCGCAAGAACCTGGGAATGACAGACACACAAGAAGTCAGCTAAAATATTTTTCTCCGCATACATGGTCATTTACTAAACAGGAACAATGTTGTCCCCATGCTAATTTAAAATAAAGTGTCTCAGCTAAAATGTGTGGAATGACATCATCACTCGAGTGACACATCAGAACACACATCTAAGTCACTTAGTATACAGTCAGCTGGACACACACATTGCAACACATGCCACCCAAGGCTACAAGCATGCACACTCAGACCCAGTGACTCACCATTATGAGAAGAAGTTGCGTATGAGCTGACTCCGGATTTCCTCCCCCTCCACCTCCTCCTCACTTGCCTCGTGTCCAAGCCCTTCATCCTCCACGGGTGGATTTTCCTGCTCATCCTGCTCCAGGATGAGTGGCACTGCCTTCTCCACTGCCATGTTGTGCAGCATGCAGCACACGAGGAAGATTTTGCAGACCTTCGCCGGTGCATATGGGAGGGACCCGCCTGTCTTGTGAAGGCACCGGTATCGGCTCTTCAGGAGGCCAAACGTCCTCTCAATCACTCTCCTGGTCTGCCCGTGTGCATTGTTGTACTGGTAATCTGCAGCTGATCTTGGGTTACGGAGAGGCGTCATCAGCCATGGCATGTTGGGATAGCACGAGTCCCCTACATGGAAACATCATGTAAATAAGTGGGTCAGGAGATGCCGTAAGAGCCAAAGATACCGCAACACACAGGACAAACAGAGTATACCCACCACCAAGACATGCTCGTTCATTGTGCAGACGCAGCATCATTTGTGGCACCCTGCTATGCCTCATGATGTAGGCATCGTGTGCTGACCCTGGAAAACGTGCACAGACATGGGAAATCAGCATGTTAGCAAGACACACCACAAGGGTATTTACAGAGTGGTAATGTTTACGGTTGCGATAGGCTACCTCCTGTGCCTGTGGTGGTACCAAAGCCACATGTGTCCCATCAATGGCCCCAATGACATGGAGCATCCCTCCCAGGGCATAGAAATCACCCTTGACACCTGTCAACTCCTCAGGAGTTGGAAAATGGATGAATTCATCAAGGTGCTCCAACATGGCTGCCAAAACACCACCCAGGACACGGCTGAACATTGTCTGTGACATGCCACCAACATCAGCTATGGTGAATTGAAACGTCCTGTGGCAAAAAAATGTAGGGCTGCCATCACCTTCATCTTGTGGGTCAGCGCAGTAGGATACCTGTGTCGCGGTTGGAGGTGTGGTGCCACCTTGGCAGTCAAGTCCTCAATCAACTGTTGAGTGAATATGTAGGGCCGGATGCAGGCACGTTCCCTCATGGCACCCAAGTCTGGCATTGGTCAGGGGACAGGCGGTGCCCTACAGAAAATTGTAATGAATAACGAAGATTGAGAGCATAACATCATCAATGTCAATGAACAGAGCACATGCTCAACTGCTACTACACATCTGTTAAATACAGAGTCTGGTCTGTGCAAGATATCCAGGACATGTATGCCAGCTTGGTGATACTCCTACGAAAAGCCAGATACACCTGTAGATTGGCAAGTCTACATGACATGCCCTGAAACGAGCTGGGGGACAGTCTGAGTGAACAGCCAGAGATATCACAGGAGTGACATACATCCACATAGCTGCATTTAAAGGATGTCATCTCATACAGACAGCTGACGGCAAGCTAGACGCACAGGTCACATAGAATGTCAAATGTACAGATCACACACATTGCGATGAAGGGGTACACGTGAAAACAGAAAACACAGACATTGAGACGACGCAGATATGCCCTCATGTCAAAATATCATGTTCGATGCATACAGACCCTGCTTACGTGGGAATCCACATGTGGCATGGTGTGCGTAGATGTGTGCCATGCCCATCTCCACACAGACACATGTTGGATGCAGCAACAGCAGATGTAGTTGACGGAACACCAACAGCAAGCTCATGGGAAGACATGACACACACATGACATAGTCACATCGGGGTATGCTGATCATGAAATGTCAGTTGTTAGTGTCCCCGTCCCTGGCATCAGGGGACAGTTGCGGGTGGGGGTGACTGTGCCATACCAGTGATGCTGTGCTTGACACATTTGTACTACAGGCACACATGTGCAAAGTGTGAAGGGGAAGTGTGCCACATAGTGCCCCATCACACATGACATGTGTACACAGGTCATCACACATCAATTGTGCAACTACATGAGGAGACATGTGCAATATCACTGCCTGACACACCTAGGCCCTGCACATGAAAGTCTGCAATGACAATGACTTGATGTACAGCCTTGTGCGAGTCGGAGACCTGCATTCCTTTCATGTGCGCCTCCTATCACCATGTAAGCGTGTGAAACGCACCGTACACATGCTCTGAGAGCGTGTGTACGGTCCGTATCACTATTGTAGTGGTGCCATAGGAGTACGCGTGGTACGGACTGTACACACGTCGTGTGTACGGTTCGTATCATTATAGTAGTGGTGCCGTAGGAGTACGCGTGGTACGGACCGTACACACTTTGTGTGTACGGTCCGTATCACTATAGTAATGGTGCCGTAGGAGTACGTGTGGTACGGACCGTACACACGTCGTGTGTACGGTCCGTATCACTATTGTAGTGGTGCCGTAGGAGTACGCGTGGTACGGGCCGTACACACATCGTGTGTACAGTCCGTATCACTATAGTAGTGGTGCCGTAGGAGTACGCGTGGTACGGACCGTACACACACACGTACTCCTACGGCACCACTACTATAGTGATACAGACCATACACACGCTCTCAGAGCGTGTGTATGGTCCGTATCACTATTGTAATGGTGCCGTAGGAGTGCGCGTGGTACGGACTGTACACACGTCGTGTGGACAGTCCGTATCACTATAGTAGTGGTGCCGTAGGAGTACGTGTGGTATGGACCGTACACACATTGTGTGTACGGTCCATATCACTATTGTAGTGGTGCCGTAGGAGTACACGTGGTACGGACCGCACACACGTTGTGTGTACAGTCTGTATCACTATTGTAGTGGTGCCGTAGGAGTACGCGTGCTACAGACCGTACACACGTCGTGTGTATGGTCCGTATCACTATAGTAGTGGTGCCGTAGGAGTACGCGTGGTACGGACCGTACACACACGCGTACTCCTACGGCACCACTACTATAGTGATACGGACCGTACACAGGCTCTCAGAGCGTGTGTACGGTCCGTACCAAAGAGGTGTCCTGGCTCCAATCACATTCAATCTCATAGATTTGTGTATTTTTCAAAACTTTTTATGAAAGGTATGCAGAGATTGTGGCAGTGGGGAACTCTGCAGACCCCTAAATTCCCATGATTCACAGGAAATGGAATGTGACACTGCCTGCAGTGTGACTCAGCTAAGGTCATATTACCTCAAAAGGAATTACTGTTGACCGTGATTGTCAGGTAGGAGTTTGAGCTATGACCTCTTTTTTCCTATGTCTCGGGGTGATTTTCTGTATATAGATTTTGTCCATGTTATATGCAATGTGTACTTTGTGCTTCCCTACCAATAAGAGACCCTCTTTTTCATCCTTAGGTATTCCCTTTCTACATTTTTCGAGGGTGCTTCGGTTGTCATGGATGTGACCTTTGGGCAGTTGGATGTTCCCCACTGGGGCCCAGATCTACTAATCCTTTGTGTTGCCCTTGTGTCGTGCAAGGAGACACAGGGCAAATCAAAGGCTTATTTGGGATTTACAAAGCCACGCAAGACTTGATTTGCATGGTCTTGTATGGCTTTGTAAAGAACTGCAATGCAATGCAGCAGCTTGTGATGTGTTGCATTACATTTCTTAGTGGTAGGTATTCCATGGGTGGAGGATGGGCGTTCCGGTTCATACACCCATGCATTTCAAGCAATTCCAGATTTACTTAGGGTTGTAAAGCTGGAACTGCATGAAATCCGTATACTTACCACAAAAAGTTGCAACAAGTAGAAATATGTTTATTTCTCCTCTTTGCTTCCTCTTTCTATGCGTGATGTATTCTGCCTCACACATAGAATGAGGAATATGACTTTTGTGCAAGGTCCTTCCTGCACAAAAACAATCCTGTCCATAACACAGGCACCCTTGCAATATGGTGCAAGGGTGCCTGTGTTGGCTCTAGGCAGCCTCACATGTGCCAAAGTAGAGAAATTGCTGAAGACTTCCATACCTTAGTTGATAGGGTGCTTTTCAGCTCTCTCCTATTCATACAACTCAGCACAGTAACTTTGCTGCTCTGCGTTGTTTTGATAAATGTGCCCCTGAATATTTTGCAAGTATGCTAGACCCAAACTTCTTTACGTCACTTTCCTCTGATTCATTTCATTGTCAGAGCTGTGTGTACATTCCCTCTTCTCTCTTGGTTTGTCATTATCCATGCCTTTATTCAGGTGTAAACCACACATCAGCATGACTGGTGACCAGCAACAGATGAACCTGGAACCTGTCTTCACTTGTCCTCTGTTGTAAGGTTTGTGTCATCATCTGTTCATTTTCAGGTAAGGAACTTGAGGCTGGATGCGATCTAGAGGTATCAATGTAGCGTCATGGTGAACAGAACACAAGCACGTTATTATTATGGCATTTGATTCACACTGAAACTCTGCACTGTTGCCACCAAGATAACGCACTTGGAGATGAACTCCTATCATCCTACCAGTGGTTCCCTCTACATCATACGTTGAAGCTCTTGCTCTTATTTCTCTTAAGCATGACGTTTGTCAAGATAAGACCTTGTCCTGCAGAGCAGGAACAATGGAGCATATTATCAACAAACGGCGTTAAAATTATCAACGCTTTAGCGGCAGAAAACTGCCGCTAAAGCGGCGTTAATGGGCTTGATAATATGCCCTTGAGAATTCCTATAGAAGCCCATGTTCTGGTGTCAACATGGGGGCAGATTTATGACGACTGGCGCATCCCTGCATATCAGCAGGGATGCGCCAGTTATTATGCGCCACAGCTACACCACCATGGATGCGCCGCATTTATAATGCGGCGCACCATGGGGCAAAAACGGCACAGATGCGTGACGCATCTGTGCCGAAAAGTGGCGCATTGCTGGAGTTGCGTCGCAAGTGCGACGCAGCTCCAGCAATGATCTGGGGGGCCCTATCTGTACAATGCTGCGTCAATCCTTACGCCTGCTTCAAGCAGGCGCAGGGTTTTGACGCAGCATGGGCCTAAAAGTGACTGAGTGAAATCTTGTAGATTTCACTCAGCCACTTTTAGGAGGCGTTCCTGCGCCGGAACGCCCCCACCTGCCCTGGAACGCCTACATGTGGCGCAGGGCTTTACAACGTGACGCATCTGGGAGATGCGTCACGTTTGTAAATGCCCCGCACCATGGCGCAGGATTTGCGCCGCTGCTGCGTCACAAAAGTGACGCAACGGCGGCGCAAAAGTGCCGCAAGTGCAACATAAATCTGCCCCTTGGTCTTTTACTGGAATTCTCTGCGGCATATTATCAAGCCCATTATCACCACTTTAGCGACAGTCTTCTGCCACTAAAGCGACGATCATTTTAACGCCGTGCTTGATAATATGCCCCAATGTCTTGTCAAAAATGGACATATTTTCTCCTGCTCTCCCAAAATCAAATGGTCATACATCTGGTCCCTAGTCACTAATAACCTCAAATGTAGGATTCACCAGTGAGAGGCTTAGAGAGGCAAAGAAGTGACAAAGCAGCACCCACTGCGTATGGTAATAGATACCTCTGTAGTCAATGAGCTATGTAACTTTGAAAAGGTTCTAAGCCAAGTTTAGCAGCTTATTCCCATTCCCGGAAGATACCAGCAATAATCTGTAATTCCTAACCAGTATCTTCCTAAAGAGGTTTAGGGGAAACTCATGGGAGCCATAGTATTCACTTTCAAAAATATTGCACACGTGGTAGATCTCTGTTATTAAATAAGTGTAATTGAACAAGTGTTCAATCTTCTTAATCTGAGCTAGAGATTTTGATATGAATATGCTACTTATTATTATATTGTAGTGCCTCCACCTAAATGGATTAGAAATAGATAATTGGTATAGTTGGTATTATGCAGCTTTGGGCAAAACAAAGTTTGTGCATGCTGCACCACAGTTTACCAGGATACATAAAGCTACCCACCTTGTCCTTTGAAAGTGTTTCAACAAAAAGTGATCTTTTTCACAGGCCTTGGCTCGAATATGCCCATAAAGGGAATGCGATTATGAAACGACTGGGTCATCATATACAAATTAATTTACATTTTAAAATAGTTTTTAGGAATAGTAAACTGTAATACTTTTTTCTATCCATTCTCCACAGTGGGACCTCCATCACTGTGCCAAAGATCTCCACCTATGTGTGAAAAGTTGCTAGTAGTAAATTTAAACTCATAAATCCTTTTATAGGAGGCTTCAACAGCTGATTTGAGGGGGCAGAGACTTTTAAGTCTATACCTAGGTGCAAATCGATATTTAGAAATGGTGAATAACGAAATAGTGCTCGACACCAACACTTAATCATCAACACTAGCACTAATGACAGTCCATCACATGATGGAGCTGTCTGTCTAATGTTAAAATGAGCACAACAGCAGTTGTTTAATAATGAAATAAACATTAAACATGACTGATATCTGCCACTCAAGCCATTGTTATAGCTTTGAGTGGCTTGGAATAATCTGTATTGTCACTCTTGTAAGAGTGTGATGGTTAGTGCAGGAAGCTTGAGTATTATGTGGTGATGTTTGTTAGGCTTCACCGTGTAATCCTCTCACAGACCCCAAAGTGTGGAAGCAAGTAGCTAATGGGCTGCTATTCCCTGCAGCTAGTCCATCCCTGAGGTGAACACATCTAGGGGTGTAGGTCACCTTTTCTACCCAGACCCACTATTTCTATTACTTTTAAAAATGGTAGAAGTCTTCCTTAGCTGTACAGACTAGGCATCCCACCCTAGGGGTGTGGCTAGTCTTCTGGAGGTGTACACCTCCTGCATACCTAATTTCCATCCTGTCTGGAAGCAAATTGGCCTTTGGCAGGGGGAGGGCTGTTTCCTCCTTTGGGAGGCAGGTTTAATGCATATCAAAGGTGGTGTGGTCTTTGAGACCCTGCCACTTCACTAGCCCTCCTGAAATGGAAGAGTTTTGACCTCCTTCCTGCTCAGGCCTTTGTTACTGACTCCAGTGTTCACTGCCTGGCAGGAGGCCAGAATCTTGTCTTGACAGCAGAATATTATACAGGAATAATGAGGCAACTGTCCATTACTTCACATTACCTTGCCCTAACCACTGACCCCTTACCAGACATCAGGTCTAAAACACAAATTGTTACTGATTCTGCTTGAGTACTTGATATCATAACCAAGAAAGAACAGCTGTAACTTGCATACGGGATACCAGCACGTATTTGTTTCTTGCTAATCTACATTTCCAATGTCTAAATTAATACATGAGGTTATTTCAGTTTTTATACCTCGCCCTTGTGTTCTCACTAATCTACATCTCTAATGTCTACATTAATTGATGATGTTATCTCAGTTGTTATACATCGCCTTTGTGTTCCCACCCTAGTGCATTACTAAAGACATTTGCTTGACTAATGTTCACAGATTTCTGCAACATATACCGTTTGTACTGTACTATTACGGTTTCACCCTCACTTCCCTCGTCCTCTCCCCCTTTATGTACTGACTAACCCTGGGCATAGTTCGCGTAGTCGCGCTACGCGAAGCTACGCAAAGATGTTCTTGCACTACGTGAGCTACGCGTAGCTACGCGAGCGTGCGTAGTTGCTTGGGGCGCCCGTTCACGATGCGTTTTTCTTGTTCGCGAGTGCGTTATGCGTGTTCGGGGGGCTGTTTGCGTCCTCGGGGGATAATATCTCGTGAACTTACCCATGCGGTCGCCTATGGGCGCGGCCATCTTGTTTTTCAATTGTCCTGCCCGTTCGCGATGCCTTATTTCCTGTTCCGAGTCGCATATAGCGTGTTCGCGATGCCATGTCATGCTCCGGAGCGCATTTTTCTTGTTCGCGACAATTATTGTGTGTTCGTGAGAAATATCGCGCAAACTTACCCACGCGGTCGCGAATGGGCGCGGCCATCTTGTTTTTCACTCTATGCTATGGTTCTGGGCCTACTTTTCTATCCTCCCTTAATCTTTGGAATCCTTAGTTTTTTACACAGTTTTTCTGACTTTTTTAATTTATCATCTATCTCTTTCTGTCCCTAAGTTTATATTTTGCATTTTATTTCTACTTTTACTGTGTTTGTTTTACTTTATATAACTTCTTTCTTTAAGCTACTACTTCTTCCCCCTAACTTTCTTTTTTCCCTTCTAACTTTTCTTTTCCGCCTCCCACCCACACCAGAACCATGGCACTGCCACTAATGGCTCAAAGGGCAAGGCTTCAGTGCCCAAGAGCTGCCTGCCTTGTGGCAGAATGCGCCCTGTAGGGGTGCAGGCCCAGCAGCTTTTTGGCGAGGCGGAGGTGGCCGCCCTTGTTCTTTTTATCCTGCGCCACCTTCCCTTGAACTTGGCAGCAGGCCCGGCTCCGGGTACCCTACCCAGGAGCGTCACCGTCGGTGGGTGAAGGTGTGCCGGCAGTGTTTCGGTTCTCAGGGGTCCGGCGCACCCATAACCAGCTGGCCCACCGGTGGTCTGACATCCTGGACCGGGAACAGGACCTGTTGGATCTGCTAGGTGTCGAGGTCATTGAGCTTGGTGAGTAACTAATATATAGTAGTATAAGTGATGTTGTGGATACATTTTTGACGCATAACAAGATTACTGCTGCTACTGTTGCTGGTAAATTACGTTTCAAAATCTTCTGTGATTGTAGGACCCAGGTGCTCGGCGCTACTCTTACTTGTTTGCAACTTTGCGCTAGCTTGGGCTGAGTTTATTTTAGAGAACTGAAGTTAGGTAATGCTATTGGTAGAGAGACTCTAGTCCTTCCATTGTCCTCCTGTGAAATAGTGGTGGATGGATACTAGGGGCCATATCAGCAACGGCCAGCGATAATTATCGCTGGCCGTGCTTAGCGATAATTTTCTTATCGCTGGCTAGCTCTGCTTTTTATCGCCCTGGTAGCGCGTTATTATCAACGCGCTGCTCCAGGGTGATAAAAATTGCAGAGATAGCGATGTTATCACCGTTTTGCAGGGAACATCGCTGGTTTTCCAGCGATATTCCCTGCAAAAGGGCGATAACCTTGCCGATACGACCCTGTGGTCGTATCAGCCTAATCCACCCCCAATGTTCGGGGTGGCTTAGTCAGGATTTTTGCAGACGTTAGTTTTTGGAGAAAACAGCAGTTTTCTCCAAAAACTAACATCTGCTAAAATGCAAGGACATCCTTGCTGATAGCGCAAAGATGTGTTATTGCTCTCCTGACATAATTATCGCTGGCTGTGCTTAGCGATAATTTTCTTATCGCTGGCTATCTCTGCTTTTCATCGCCCTGGTAGCGCGTTATCATCAACGCGCTGCTCCAGGGTGATAAAAATTCCAGCGATAGCGATGTTATCGCCGTTTTGCAGGGTACATCGCTGGTTTTCCAGCGATGTTCCCTGCAAAAGGGCGATAACCTTGCCGATACGACCCTGTGGTCGTATCAGCATAATCCACCCCCAATGTTAGGGGTGGCCTAGTCAGGATTTTTGCAGACGTTAGTTTTTGGAGAAAACAGCAGTTTTCTCCAAAAACTAACGTCTGCTAAAATGCAAGGACATCCTTGCTGATAGCGCAAAGACGTGTTATTGCTCTCCTGACATGTAGTGTATGTCAGGAACGCCCACTTTGCATCTCATTAGAGATACAAAGGTAGGCGTAGTGTAAAAGGGTGCTAACATTCGAATATGCATGTTAGCATCCTCTTGCTGATAGGGCGTTGGTTTTATCTCCGCTTTTCTGGCTTTTAAGGCCAGAAAAGCAGAGATAAAGCCCTTGATGATATGCCCCTTAGTTTAGTTAGTGCTGCTTACCCCAGTCCTCCGTAGAACCTTTTATAGTTTGTTTAGTGAGTGGTAGGCTTAGCAGGGTCAGTCAGCAGCAGAACAAGATCAGATGCAACCGACCCACAATTTGGTGTATGCACAAATTTATGCATGTGTCCTCCATCTCATCTATGCATTTTTGATGGCTAAAAAAAATGGAAATGCAGACTTAGTGAACAATTGGCCCATCTGGAATAGGTGGTCTAGGTCAGGTGGTACTTAGCCTTCGTTAGTATTTGGAATCAGAATGATTATGGAACACTGGAGTGTTCATAAATAAGTAGACGATCCGTGAATCCAGCAAGCAGCCCAGTAGTCAATCCATCTGATTAGATAGGTCAATTTTATTTCAATTGTTTCCTAAAATGTTTTTTGACTTTTTTTATATGATTGTCTCTTTCTTTATTATATCTTACATGAACATCAGCACCACCCAGGGGCAAGAAGACAGGGTCCGAGTCGGCGGGACAACAACCAGAGGACCGCTGCTCTACCGAGTCTCCTGCTTTAGGCCCCAGTAAGTCCTCGAGTGGTTAATATTAACAATAATGTTTCCCTAACTTTTACTGCATCTTTTTTTTCCGAACTATTAATTATGGTTCCACTTTCTAATTCTATTTTTTACAAAAGCTTCTTTGACCTTGACTATCTGTTTCCAAATTCTGGTTATCCCTGCCTCTAAGTTCCTTCTAACTGCCTCTGCTATGACTCTCTGTACTACTACTACTATTAGTCTGTCTATAGATGAGATTGCCCAGTTGGCCACTCTTTATTGAAGGTTTTCTTTGGAATAAAACCCAGATTGACCAATAGCTCTAGCCACTGTGTCCTATCCTTTGGGTTGTCCTCTTCTAGTCTTCTTAATCTTGAGGCTTTGACAATTCCCACCAACAAAATGCCCAACCAGATATTTGACAAGTATTTTGGATAGGATAGTACATACTACTACTGTTGTAGGGATTCTGCAGAGCCACATACAGAACTATGCACAAGAAAATAGGATGTTGGTGATGGGAGGTTGGACCTTACTCACACCTCAGTCAGAAGAACCCACAATTCCCTGACCGACTAGCTATAACGTCTCATTAGGTCCTACCCCCCACACGAAGATACACAATCATGATGAGACAACCCAGAACATAATAACACCCTTTTGCTCACTCACTTGTGTAAGTCCACCCCACCACACCAAATACCACAGAGTCTATGTGTAAGTTCAAAATGTTTATTTTCAAATAAGTAACAAGCTCTGCACGTCGTTCTATGAAATTATTACTACAGCCAGCTTCAACAGCAAAAAGCATAAGATTAAAACAGTAAACATTTACAAGTGCATGATACAAGACAAGATCTCTGTGAATTCTGAAAGACCCCTCACCGTAGAATGTAGAAATACTGGTTACAACATGCATCAGAAGCTCTACAAATCTCTAGTTTGTAGAAGGGAATCTTCCGCCTATTATGAGAAAAATGGTGCGTGTTAGATAGTATACTGCAATAATGCAAGCTTTACAAAGTGGCTTGTTTTTCAACCTCTTCACTTGTATGCAACCATCATGTGGCCTCAAAGGCGTCTACTGCACAACCAGCTGCGAGGTATAATATGCGCAAAAAGAGTAGTAGACATGATGAATCTAAAAGGGTTACATGGCTCAGGCTAGCTTTCCAAAGAGTAGAGTAGGACTAGATGACCCTAGGGACCATATAACACTACTAGTGTCTGTCTACTGACTCTACTCTAGTACCCGATTTGGACTAGTGATGATGTATGTTGTAATAACTTTTTTTTCAATCTTCCTAGTGAAAACTAATAAAATAGGGGGAGGTGTGCAGGCATCTAAAAATGTGTAGTGTTTTTTCTAGGCATACTACCAACCACCAGTGCCGGCGGGGCCAGCGGCGATAGCGATGCAGCCATTCCGGAGGGGGCGGGAGATCAGGCGGCACCTACAGGAGCTACAGGGGGGAGCCAGCAGCAGTGGTGGGCAGTGGTAAGTTATATTCATTACTTCTTCACATTACTACTAGATGGAAGTGTGTTCACTTCACTCACTGTACTGTGAGACTTATTAAGTTGTAGTGAACATTATACAATGGTTGAAGAAGACACCCTTTACTTAGCATTAGCAATGCATTAGCAATAGCATTAGCAGCGTGAGTTGAGTAACCAATGGCCTCTTCTATCTGACTCCAACTCAGCTGTGAAGATTTTATGGAGAAGCCTAAAACTCAGATCAGATGACCTTGATGGATGTGTTGAACAAAGAGGGAAAGAAGGGTGGAAGGAGGAAGAACGGGCGAGATGTAATATGACTGGCAGAGAAGGATATGCTGGAAGCATGCATAGGTGGCTGATAGGAATCAGATCAGACGCATGGGTTGTTGAAGGATGGGTGGAAGTTGAAAGAGGATGCCTGCCTGTGTGGGCGACACAGTATGGGTGGATACTAGATAGCAAGAATCATCAGCGGTGGTTGGTTCAAAATCAAAGCCAAGGCAAGCAAGGAAGGAGCGGACGCATGGGTGGTTGTTGGTGAAACCAACTAAGGTTTGTTAAGAGATATAAAAAAAGAATGATAAACATTTACTTTAATGGATGTATGTCACTGGAGAGTCTTACTTTGAAGAGAATGTAAAAGAAACTGCATCAGAGTAGCAAAGCGGAGGGGAATATAAGTAGTATTTTCAGAATACAGTTGACTCACAGTAGTTTGCAAGCACATCTTATATATATATTATCAAGCACCTTCCTCCGACTCCGAGGACCACTTCCTACCTATGTTAATGTATTTTCGATTGTGTCAGCCAGCCTGCAAAGGGTGGCCTATCTGTTGGTTGCACAATCAATGAAAACAAAGTACTCTATGCAGTAGCGGTCGGTGGTGGGAGTGTTGGCGGGCGGTGATGTGGGGAGGGGAAGGGTGGGGGGTAGTAAACTATGTATTACGGCCAAATACAAGTAAGTAAACATAAAAATAAATAAAACGATTTTCATTGTGTGCACTGCACCGCCAAATGCGATGCAGTGCGTGCAACAAAATGTGTTTTATTTATTTATATGCATTGTTTACTTACCTGTGATTGTCCGTAATCCATAGTTTACTACCCCCACCCTGCCCTTCCCCACGTCACCGCCCGGCAGCACTCCCACCACCGACCGCTACTGACCTGATGTCGTGTTCCCATCTATAATATAAGCAATGATCATTGGATCCAATAAATAATCTGCCTTTTTGTAGTACCCAGGGCGGGGTGAAAGTGAAATTGAGCAATTGCCCTCAGTGCCAGTGCCACCCGTTATACAAAAATATGATCTTCCCCACCTGCAGAGAGTAGTAGTAAATAAAACTAACGTGAGTCTGCATCATGTGACTCGTATCTGTTTCTCTTGGGTGCAAGCTTAGCTGACTGAGCTGGCATGCCGGCCACAACAAGGTTATGTAATTTCGCTAAACTAGAGACAAGAACAAGACGACTGGTGTGTACTGGAGTACACAGTGCTAGTATAATGCCTAAAACTCCCACAAATGTTAGAGTCCGAGGAAGTAGGAGGATAGTTACTTACCACAAATGTTATGTATTGTGCTTGCTAGTGATACTGTGCCACTTTGTGTTGAATAAATTTTGTGTTACTGTTTTGCTAAGAGTATTGTTTACAACAATGTTCTTTTTCTTTCTTGATATAGATCCTCCTTCCCAACCAAAACCTACGCAGAAGGAGTTGGCAGCCAGGGCCCGGCGCCTTAAACTGGAGGCCATTTGTGAGGAATACCGGCGGCTGGTGGCTCAGGCAGAGGAGGAGGCGGCTGCAGCTGCAGCCTCCTCCAATGCCCCCGGCCCCAGTCAGGCCCAGCCCCTAGTTTTACGGCACCGTGGTCAGGCAGCCGCCTGTCGCCGTGCTTCAATATCAAGCACTGCTGCCCCCCACCCTGGATGTAACTGCAGGGTATTTCGACGACAGATGCTCCTCCGGATGGCACGCTTGGAGGAGCATCTAGAGGAGCGGATGAAGATCCTGGTAGACAAACATCTGAGAGCCTGCTGAATTTAGGACCTTGTTGAATTGCCCCTTTTTTAATTCCTTTTGTTGGTGGGTGGGTTTTGGGGGTTTTTCTGGACATTTGGGACTTTTGGACATTGGTTGGGGTTAGGGAGGGGGTGGGTCAGCTCAGAGTGGGATAGTTTATTTTTGTTAAGGTAATAAATTATATATTATTTACTTAAACATACGATGTTAATGTTTTGTGGGTGGGTTACTGTGTTGCGAATTTACGTCACATGGTTGGTTTCCTTGCTGCTGCTGGCCCGCAGCCAGTGTTTGATTTAAAAGATCTGCTGATTTTGTAACACACAAACAGATAGATGTGGTACCCCTCACTGAGTTGTTTTATTGGTCCTACTAGTACTGTCAGTCTCTCCTCCTAGTCCATTATACCTCCCGCCAAACTTATCTTACCTGTGATTGACGATGATGAAGTTCGGCACAGTGATGGCTGCATGGTTAGTTTCCCAAGTGAATGGAGAAGATGCCATGGTTGTGGTGGTAGTAGTAGACACTGGCACTAGCATTTGAAAAAAAAAGAGACAGTCACTTGCCTGAGAGAGACTGTGGGAAGAGTAGTAGAACGAAGTAAAGTACAGCATAAGCAGAAGAAGATCCTTGCCCTGCCTTGAAATTCAATTAGTGTTGCTTTCACCACATCTGCCCCAGCAAGTGTGTGATCAATTGTTGGTGTACATTTAATGTAGTCACATCACACCTCAATATAAATCACACAGCCCGGGGAAAGAGGGTTAGGGATTGATGAATGGATGGGAAGGGGGGTTTGGGGAAAGGTTTGACAAAGAAAAACAGACAGTATGCATGAACACAACAAAAGTAAAACACAATCTTGGAAGACGACCATGATCCATTATCCAAGAAATCTATAAAGGGAGAAAAAGGAAATGCATGCATGATGATGAAGAGAACTTGATGGTTAATGAGTTGTACTTACTAACTACTACTACACAATTAGACAGTACAGGGCAGAAATTATTAATATGAAATTTGCCTTGCCTGTCTGCCCTCAGAGCGATCCAAATTACATGCTGTACCGGGCTTACTTTTATTTTTAAAACTAGCAAAGAAAATGAAAAAATAGTTGTAGGGATCAATTACCAAATAAACCACAACACACAGTCGTAATGATTGAAGAGAAAAAAGGAATCAAATAAATTAAAAGACGAATGATGAATGACACTAAAGTTACTGTATTATCCTGGTCCAATTGTGGAGTTGCATCATTCTCGTCATTCATCTTGGTTCTCCCTTCCATGGACACTCCGCACATCAATCTTGGGTACCTCTTCCTGCCTGAAGCGGATTATTAAGGTAAGTGTGAGTTGTTTCTCCCACTGTAGCAGAGGGTAAAGGTTGGCCTGTAAGTGGAGATGGAAAAACAAAAGGGATATTGAAAAATAACTGAATTAAAAAAAAACTCAATTACAGTGGAGTGCACGAAGAGAAGACAAGACTCTTGAGCGAACACTTTCAGACTGAGGCGGCTTGGATACATCGTGTCTACTCTACAGCATTAAGCTACAACAACAGGACAGGAGCCAGCACAGGCCCACCATGGCACAGGCCCGGCCCGGCACCCAACCTCCATTTACCTTAAATTTTGACAGAGCCAGAAAAAAGGCATATGCAGAATCCTAGCATTTTCCAAATCAAGTGACTAAATCAATGCGCCACTGTCACTCATACCACTAAACTCTACTCCAGTCCACACAACTACACAGACATGTAGCCTAGGTCTGCTGTGGTTCTTGTTGAATTGTTGTGTTTACCTTTTATATGCCAGTCCATGAAATGCGAAATGCAGTTATTCCATCAATTAGCTCCAATCCAACTGACTGACTGTGTGCAAAGATAGTATGGCCATCATCATGACCGTGTGGTACGTGTTCTCCAACACCAACTCAGTCTGTAGTGACTCTGATTAAGTTTATAATATATTCCATATTACAAAATTGCAACGGATATTGGACTGCACCTGCAGTAGTAGGAGTACAATGTGGTTATTAAACAACAAGGAAACATTGACTGTCACTTGAGTCACTTTTACTTTGTAGATAAACTAGTATAGTTTATGCACATTCACTCGTAGTCAGCATGCATCCAATGCAATGCATGCCATCATTCATAATAATCATTACCTGTCTTTGGCTGTCAGATCAGATGCCTAGCCTCCTGACAGTGATGAGTTTGGGCTCAGAAACAAAACGGAAGACAGCTGTAGTCACGTTTCACTTCTTATGGAGGGACAGTTAGAGGCAACATGTATTGTACTATTCTCCATCTCCATCCAATGTCTGGCTTGCTTGAAATGTATTTAGGAAGGGTAAGGAAGATGGAGCAGGACTCTGAGGAGTGGAATGGACAGTTATGCACAGACGTGCAACTCCAATAGGGAAATAAAAAGAAGAGACAGTGTTCATGGATTTGTTGTGATTAGATTTGAACCAGAAAAACAGATACACACACAAATAAAGGAAGGAAGAACAATTTGAATGCCTAGTTGTCAGAGAAGAGGAGCTCATCCTCAAACTCTGGTGGTTCAGACAGAAGTATGTCATGTAACCCACTACTTATGTCATCGAAGTTGCTCTCCTCTTCCTGCTGTGATTCACGTATTTTGTACTCCTGTGGTGTAAAGTGCTGATTCATTTTGATCATGGTTAACCTCTCCACGCTTTTGGGCGAGAGATTGGTCCTTTTCACAGTAACAATGGCACCAGCAGCACTGAAAACACGCTCAGAAGAGACACTTGCAACAGGGCAAGCCACATACTTTATCACCAGCCTGCTGAGCACTGGCCAGTGGCTTCTTTTCCCATACCAATACACCAATGGGCTTTGCTCCATGAAGACCTCTGTTGTGTCATCCAGATAGGCCTGGACCATCCGCTCAATGTTCAGGGGTGCTCCGATTTGCTTGGCCTCTTTTGCCTTTGCATCAGCAATGGACGTACAAAACCCTTTCCGTAGAAACCAATCACCTGCCGTTTTTTTTTAATGTGGCTGGTGATGATCCTGTTAGTGCTGTTGTTGATGTTATTGCTGGTAGTGTTGGTGACTGCTGGGAGGCAAACACACTGCTCTCAGGCTCTGAAGTAGAACTTGACTCTGGGTGCCCTGTAGTACTTTTTCTGACCTGGGGTGGTGGGCCTCTAATTAAGAGCCGTTCGTTTTCAAAGTCAGTGGCTTCCTCAGCTATCAAAGTTTTGTACTTGGCAACATCCACTTCTGAAAAATGAATTACTTCATTACTGCTCAGCAATAATTTGTAATGTGGACCCAAAATTGAGGCAGTAATGTAATGTCGATGTGACACAATGTTATTTTGAATCCTTGTATTTTCAGATGAGCGAATGGCTAAGGTGTCCGCCAAATAATATGCGTCTACTTTGTCATCCACACCTGCGCACATTTCAGACACCTCCTTCAGCTCTTGCTCTAGCATGTACAACAATGGGATAGCTTGGCCCATAGTACAGTCCTTCCTGCTGACTTCGCGTGTGAAGACCTCAAAAGGAAGTAGCATCTCTGTTAGGCATTTAACGAGGTCCCATTGGGCCAGCTCAACAGTCATGCCTTTCTCAGTAGGATCTCCTGACCTTTTCATGACATCAGCATTGAGTGGTATGTACTGCTCAAACAGACGCTCAAGCATGTAATAAGTTGAGGTCCAACGTGTTGGCACCTCCTGGATGAGTGCTTTGACTGGCATTTTATGCTCACGTTGAATGACCCTCAGCTGCTTCCGGGCTTTAAAAGAATGGTTGAAATGTGTGCATATTCTTCTACAGGTGGTCAGTAAGTTGCTGACTTTGCTTTCATTTTTCAGAAAGTCTTAAACAACAATGTTAATGCAGTGTGCCAAACACGGGACCCTGAAATAGCCACCATCTTTCATGGCCCTAACTACATTACTGCCATTGTCCGTGGCAACAAAACCAATGGTAAGCCCTCTTGGTCGCAGCCACTCAATGACCTTGCTGTTAAACTCATCCAAAATGTATGCAGCAGTATGAGATTTCTCCATAGCAAACATGGCTACAGTTGCATGTTTCCGAGTGTCATTAAAAATCTCAGCAGTGTCAACAACACCTGCAGATATCTTATCTTTAACACCCGAAAAAGAGACCCAGTGTGCAGTGATGCACATGTAATCAGTGGCTTGGTAACTGGTCCACATGTCTGTTGTCAGATGGATACTCTGAACAGCAGTCTGTTTTAAGGCTTTTCCAAGCAATTCCAGCACATTGTGATGTAGTGCAGAAACAGCAACTCTGGCGAAATAGTAGCGGCTGGGAACCTTCCATTTTGGGCAGATGGTTGTCACAAATTCCAGAAAACCCACCCCTTCAACAAAAGAAAAAGGGAGAAGGTCCAGTGCTACTATTTTAGCCAGATTCGCATTGTACAAACGTGCTATTGGGTGGTTGCGTTCGTACTGCCCCTCCGGCCTAGTAAACATGTTAAGAATGGTAGGCTGCGTGGTATTCCTTACTGTTATGCCCAGCATCGCACTTTTTTTAAAAGCAGTACTCCTTGGTGTCTCAGGTTGACTCTTACTCTTGTGCCACTGAGATGTTGCTGAGGATGTGGGTGTTACCACTGCAGTGCTGGGGACAGGGCTACTTTGTGTACCACTACCACAGAGAATGTCTCCCTCTTCTTCTTCTTCCTGTTCCACCATGAGCGGACCTTCTTCTACTCGTTTATCCCCACCAACAGCAATGGTTCCAGTTTTTATGCGACGAAGGTGCTCCTCCAACTGGATTGCGTGGTGTTTTTTCAAATGGGTCATTTGGCCTCCGGTACCATAGTTTGTACCAAGCTTACCACGACTAACAGAGGTATGACAAATGGAGCATATAGCAATGTTCTCCTCCTTTTCGCTAACCGTAAAGAAATCCCACACTGGGGAGCTTAACTTTTGTCTCCTGCTGGAGGTGCCACTTCCAATGCCGGATGAACTGGAGAGTGTGCGTTGAATTTGACTCTGTGCAGTACCACTAACTACTTCTGCTGAGGTGGTGCTTGTGCTGCCAGCCCTTTGCTAATGTATATATGGAAGCTGGAGGTCGTGCTGGTGTTACCTGTGTTGGAGGTATGCGTGCTACATCCCTTGCAGCCATTTTGGATAGGGTAAAAATGTTGGTCTCCATCTCCTCTGGGCCGGGAGTGATGTTTGTGATGACTGGCTCATCATCATCATCATCAGCATCAGCACCCTGCTCTTCTACATCAACCTCCTTAAGTGTAAGGCTTTCTGGAACCTTCCTTTTCCCATGCCTGATCTTGAGACGTGTCTCCCTCTCAGACTCAGTTTGTGGCTTCCAAGTGGCATCTACATCATCAGAAGGGGGCTTGGTGAAAAACTTGATGGACTAACCCTCCTTTTCCTTGTTGGGGATTTGGAAGACAATGGAACTTCTGAAGGAGTGGCTTCCTCTTCTTCCTCTGCATGAGGCTCAATTTCCTGAACTGCCCCTACTTCGGGAGGAACAACAACTACTATTGCGGGTGGTGGTTGCGGCTGTTGTTGTTGACCACTTATCTGCTATGTTCCCTCCTGCGTTGATTGTGTACTGCTTTGAGATAGCGATAAGTTTAGTTCAGGCTCAGCATCACTGCTTTCTACCATTACGCTGGCTACCTCTTCCACACTCATCTGCTTGAGCCTGGGTTGGTGGGTTGGGCCCACTGATGCGGAGGTGCTGCCCCCAGCTTGGCCCCTGGACACCGCTGCTGCAGGCGTCATTTTTGGTGTCCCAAAAAAGGTTTTGGGCGGCACACCAGACTTAAGTGACACTTCCTTCTTCTTCTGTTCCTTCTTCTCAATGGCAACTTTCTTGGTACTGGAGGACTTTCTTTGGGGGCATCTTCTCCAGATGTCAACAGCACTCAGTTGCACAAGTTGCAGAGATGGCTGGTCAGGTCACTCACACGTCACGTCGTGTACAGCAGCAGGACGTCGGTCTGGCACCACAATGGGCGATGATGACACACCTCCTCCTCAGTCTTTTGTGCACCTAAAAGCAAAGAAGCCAGAAGAACATCAGTCAACAGATAGTGCAATCAAACTAATATAACATATAACTTCTTAGTGTGTGGTGGGTGGTCAAAATTATTAAATTTTATTAAGTCAGTGAACAACAACAGTGTAGCCATTTATGAGACTTTGACAACAATGCCAGGGCTCCTGGTGTACTACTGTACTGTGTACACTCAGGAAGAATAAGACTAGCAAAGAGCAAAAACATAAATGTAGTGTAGCCTGTTTGCCCTAAATAAAAATGTGTGCATCACATGGGATGGATGCAGCATCAGGGAGCAACAACAACGAACACATACACATAAAAAGGCATTTATTTACAACACCCAAAAAGTGAAATATACCCCAGAAAAAAAGTAAAACCCACATTTTGCAATTCAATCCAATGCCATCCATGCCATATATGATGTTGAAATTCAACACACAACACAAAAACAGTTGTTTAACTTCCATGCACCTGTGATGATTGATGAGTACTACCCCTGGGCCTACTGGCAGACTAGGCCACAAGCTTGGAGGTCTATGGAAAAAGCACAGTGGCTGGTCCCACAAAATGGCCACCACCACATGGCCAGGCCACTCACAAAAACAAGAAAAGGTCAGGAATACAAGACAGACAATGCAGGCCTATGGCAAAAGCACAATGCCTGGCTTCACAAAATGGCTGCCACCCACATGGTCAGGCCACCCACCACAATAATAACAAAAAAGTGAATACAAAGGACAGGAACAGGAAGTTGGAGTCTCTGTGGAACTTACTTTTAATTTAAAAATAAAAAATAAAAGTGACTCCATGCTCCAAACTACAGGAAAATGACAACCTGAGGAGTTTTTTTTAGCAAAATGCACAAAATCATCGTTTTCGAGAAGGTTTAATGTTGCTCGCGAGATATTGTTTGCCAGATTGCAAATTCTGCGTGTTCGGCATCGCAAACTGTACAAAAAGTCTTTATCGCGTGCGTGAACACTCATATTGAGAGCGCGAAAAAGACAAAAACTGTAAGTTCGTGTTGTCGCGCTGTGCAGAGTTGCCAAAAGTACGCGAGCTGAATTCCTAGGGTTACCTACTGGCTGAAAGCCCTATTTATTTAACACACATCCAAAAACTGCAATTCCACCCCAAAAACCACCTTTTACAATTCAATCCAAAGCCATTTATGCCATACATGATGTTGAAATTCAACACACAACACAAAAACAGTTGCTTAACTTCCATGCACCCGTGATGATTGATTAATCAGTAGTACCTCTGGGCCTACTGGCAGACTAGGCCACAAGCTTGGAGGCCTATGGAAAAAGCACAGTGGCTGGTCCCACAAAATGGCCGCCAGCACATGGCCAGGCCACTCACAAAAACAAGAAAAGGTCAGGAATACAAGACAGACAATGCAGGCTTATGGCAAAAGCACAATGCCTGGCTTCACAAAATGGCCGCCACCCACATGGGCAGGCCACCCACCACAATAATAACAAAAAAGTGAATACAAAGGACAGGAACAGGAAGTTAGAGTCTCTGTGGAACTTACTTCCTCTTTTAAAAATGTAAAAAAATAAATAAAAGTGACTCCATGCTCCAAACTACAGGAAAATGACAACCTGAGGAGTTTTTTTTAGCAAAATGCACAAAATCATCGTTTTCGAGAAGGTTTAATGTTGCTCGCGAGATATTGTTTGCCAGATTGCAAATTCTGCGTGTTCGGCATCGCAAACTATACAAAAAGTCTTTATCGCGTGCGTGAACACTCATATTGAGAGCGCGAAAAAGACAAAAACTGTAAGTTCGTGTTGTCGCGCTGTGCAGAGTTGCCAAAAGTACGCGAGCTGAATTCCTAGGGTTACCTACTGGCTGAAAGCCCTATTTATTTAACACACATCCAAAAACTGCAATTCCACCCCAAAAACCACCTTTTACAATTCAATCCAAAGCCATCCATGCCATACATGATGTTGAAATTCAGCACACAACACAAAAACAGTTGCTTAACTTCCATGCACCCGTGATGATTGATTAATCAGTAGTACCTCTGGGCCTACTGGCAGACTAGGCCACAAGCTTGGAGGCCTATGGAAAAAGCACAGTGGCTGGTCCCACAAAATGGCCGCCAGCACATGGCCAGGCCACTCACAAAAACAAGAAAAGGTCAGGAATACAAGACAGACAATGCAGGCTTATGGCAAAAGCACAATGCCTGGCTTCACAAAATGGCCGCCACCCACATGGGCAGGCCACCCACCACAATAATAACCAAAAAGTGAATACAAAGGACAGGAACAGGAAGTTAGAGTCTCTGTGGAACTTACTTCCTCTTTTAAAAATGTAAAAAAAAAAAAAAAGTGACTCTGTGCTCCAAACTACAGCAAAATGACAACGTGAGGAGTTTTTTTAGCTAAGTGCACAAAATCATCGTTTTCAAGAAGGTTTAATGTTGCTCGCAAGATATTGTTTGCCAGATTGCAAATTCTGCGTGTTCGGCACCGCAAACTGTACAAAAAGCCATTATCGCGTGCGCGAACACGCATACTGAGAGCCTGAAAAAGACAAAAACTGTAAGTCCACGTTGTCGCGCTGTGCAGAGTTGCCAAAAGTACGCGAGCTAAATTCCTAGGGTTACCTACTGGCTGAAAAGCCCCATTTCATTAACACACACCCATAAACTGAAATTCCACTTCAAAAACCACATTTTGCAATTCAATCCAATGCCATCCATGGTGTTAAAATTCAACAGACAACACAAACAGTTTTTATGCACTCATGATTTGAGGATGACTACCTCTGAGCCTACTGGCAGACTAGGCCACAAGCTTGGAACAGAATGGCAAAAGCAAGCATACTGCCTGGATGGCTCCACAAAATGGCCGCTAGCCACCCACAACAACAAGAAATGGAAGACAGACAATGTAACCCTATGCCAAAAGCACACTGCCTGTCTTCACAAAATGGCCGCCACACACATGGCCAGGACACAACAAAAACAAGCATAAGCCAAGGGGAACAAAGAAAAGACGTGCAGGCCTATATGGAAAAAGAAGCCCACTACTAAACTACCACCACAAAATTGCCACCAGCCACATGGGCACTCACAGTCACAACAGGCCATGGAAAATAATGAACTGAAGCAGGCCTATATATGACCAGACAAAGGAGGCCTGCTAAACAACACAGCTTTAATACAAAAATGAAAATCAACAAGGCAACAAAAGGATTGGAAAGAAGTTACACATCAAGCACACACACACATCCAACAAAGATATTTAACACACACACCCAAACAGTGAAATACACCACAGCCACATTTAGCAATTCAATCCTATGCCATCCATGCCCTACATGATGTTTAAATTCAACAGACATCACAGAAACATGGACCAATGGGTACCCTACTGGCTGAAATTGCAAAGAAAAACAACTAGGCCCCTATTGAAAGTACAGGCCACCCACAACAATAATTTTTAAAAACAATGAAAATCCCAGGAAAATGTAGGTACAAACAAGCCCCAATTAAACAAACATGTACACCAATTCTCCAACTTACTTGTAAAATTAAATCTCAAATCAAAAAGTCCTCACATAAATCCAATCCAATGATATGATGCAGCAGATAGACACAAAGAGTGATCCTTCCAGCTCCAATCAAAATGAAAGTGAACAGCACATGGACAAAACACTGGGAGGAGCCTGCTGGACAGGAACAGGAAGTTGGAGACTCAGGGGCACTTCCTTCCTCTTGAAAAAAAGAGTTACAAAAAAAGGACTCCTTGCACCAAAAGTCTACAGCCAAATAACAATCTGAGGAGTTTTTCTGAGCAAAATGATCATTTTCGAGAAGGTTTTATGATGCTCGAGAGTATTCTTCGCCGGGTTGTAGTTTTTGCATGTTCGGGATCGCGATCTTACCAAGACAGCCGCCGGAAGTCAGCTCGCATGTCCGAATGACGTGTTCACGTTCGCACACTCTCGCGGGATCGGGCGGCCATATAACAAATCTTGTGGAGCACGCAAACGGAAAGAAAATCGAGTCGGCGAATGCAGAATCACGGTAAGACGTTACCGCACGCGTGAGAATACATATTGATTGCGCGAGGAAGCAAAACAACTACGCTACGCTGTAGATTGCGTAGCAATCGGCAACTTCACGCTCTACGCGAATCGCGAAGTTACCGAAACTTCGCAAACTCCGCGAGCGGAGCGTAGTTCATCTCCCAGGCTTAGTACTGACCTTCATCAGTAGACTTGCTATTTGTTTATTTTTGACACTTGCCAAGTACTGGTTAATTGCACATATACTTTTCTCTCCACTAAGTGCTTCTTTACTCTAACTCCTCCTTAAGCACTTTGTACAACTGAGGCTTTCTTTACAAAGATATAGCCACAATTCTAGGGACGGGGGCTGTCATTTACTCTAGTCCTAATTTTGGTTATAGGTTTGGAGGGGAGTTATTTGTGGATTCAGGGGCCTCCGGTGGGTGCGAGGGATATATACACAATCCTATGCAACTAGCAGCCCCTGTTCAGAAGCATTCAGGGGCATATCAGCAAGCAGGCGCTAAAACATTATCGCCGCTTTTGCGTCTGTTTTCGGACGAAAAGCGGCGATAATTTTATCGCCTTATCTGCAAGGTCACGCTATTGCGTGAAACCTTGCCTTATCTCCATTTTCCTTAACGTCCATCTTTGCATCTCTAATGAGATGCAAAGTGGGCATTCCTCCACAGGATAACGGGAAAAATGTCGCAAAGCGACATTTCTCCTATTATCAAGCCTCACGCAAAGCAGCATAGCGACAGGAAAAGTAGCGATAACCTCTGTTATCGCTACTTTCCTTACGCCTGCTTTGAAACTGACTTAGCCATGATATCCTATGGAAGGTGGGTATCATGGCTAAGTTGTGAGGCCCTATCAGCAAGCTATTGCCAAACTTTGTGGGATTATCGCTGGGTTTCCAGCGATAATCACACATTTGGCAGTTAGCGCTAGGATTTTTATCGCTTTTGAGATAAGCGTTGCTAATGGCATGCTATCTCAGCAATAAAAATCCACGCTAGCCGGCGATAATTATCCTAGCGCTAAGTGCACTTAGCGATAATTATCACCGGGTGCAGCTGATGTGCCCCTCATTTTGTCAAAGGGCACACTGTAAAGATTGTTGGGTAAAAAAATCCTCGAGGGGGCACATCAAGGATACAAAAAAAATACAACCAACTCACTAAATAGATACCATAGGGGAGAGATGTAAGGAGTAAAGCTTTTAAAAAAAAATAATTTAAACAAGCAGTGGCAAAGCTAAAAGATCTTGCCTTTTAACTGCCAATTTAGATACATTGGCTTTGGCAGTCTTTTTTGCCAATGCCGTTGAGCTTCAGTAAAATAGAAAAAACATGCTTTTTGCCGATGTGCAGAGGTGGTAACAAATTTGAATTTGCATATATAAGCATTCATCATCACACCAGTGAGATGGCAACACCGCGTAACCACACTTATCCAAACATGCATAGCCATGCATATGCATGCATGCATCATGATGCGGCAGCCATTTTGTATTTTGTTTTCACTTACCAGTCAAGATGCGGAGTGCCCAGGTGGTAGCAGAAAATGGAAGCAAATTATACATAGTATGCCAAAGCACTTTTTTTGTGGGGTGGAGCAGTATGGCAGCAAATTGCTGCTTCTGAAATCTCCCAAAAAAGAAAAAAAATGTAATAAATAGTCATGACGGGGAGAGGGTGAATCAGGCAATGGGATAAGGGGATGATAGGCCCAGGTGAGCAGTAGGAGCGGGGGAGAAAAGTCAGAGGAGGAGAGGAAATAAAAAATTAAAAAATGTATAGAAATTGATTAGGAGGAGGGGAAGCAATAAAAAAGCATGGCTGGAAAAATAGCAATGTGGAGAGCACTGGTGGTTTTGAGTGGGAAATGGCATATTTCTCTAGACTAATTCACTACTAATCCTTTTCTAGTAGCGGAGTAGTGTGCTAATTGCTGAAAAAGTGCTTCAACACCTTTTCCCTCTGCTATCCCTCCACTATCCTTTTCAATTCAAATAACTAACTAACATATCCACCACTCAAATTACTTTGATATTTCACCGGACTAATTCACCACTAATCCTTTATGGGTTCCGGACTAGCGTGCTACTCGCTGAAAAAGCGCTTTGGCACCTCTTCAGGGGTTGTAAGCGCTATATAAATGCAATTACAAATACAATACAAAGCACTTTCTCCTTGATTTAATGTTCCTTTTGGGCTCTACCCCTTCGTTTATTTCTATGGCTATTGTCCGGGACCAGCTTCCTTACCCTTACTGCCCCGTCCCCGTCAACACTGTACATCGCCCTGACGTCACCCGCTACCTAATGCTAGTTGCCTTACGTGACGGCTCCAGCTCTGGACTAATGCCGCTGTAGCTGCCGAGCCCAGAGGATCTGACCACTAGTTCCAGACCTCCTCCTCATAACAATTCTCTTTGTTTTGTACTAATTCCTTGTAAGTGCTCCATCACTGTTTGAACCTTGCTGCCTCTGCTTGAGCTTGCCCCGCCTATTACGGTTTTTGCCTCTTCTTTTCCAGTCCCTGACCCTGCCCGTCGTTTTGATACGAAGCTCTCATCCCCATTTCCTGGATTTTTTTCTTGGGACCCGGGCACCGAGCTCTGGGTGATCTGTGCCCCGTTGTTGGTACAAAGGACTGGCTTTTTACTTCTGATGAGTCAGTGTTCCTCTGATCATAATCATTAGATACCTGTAACCCTGATTGTGATTAATCACCCCTTACAACTGATACCTGTGAACAAACACGCTTCCACCGCAGATTGAACTCTAGCCTCTGGTTGCCAGTAGTATTGCTCCCATCTAACAGCGTACTTTCACCCAGATCACCTGGCTCTCCGCCTCAACCAGCCATACCCCCCAGCACACTTACAATAAGGTGCTGCTCTGTATTACCTTAACGCTTGAATGGTCCCCGGGACCTTTCCTTTATACTATCTATTTTTCTCATGCAGCACTCTCTGAAATCATTTAACCTGGTCCTGAAGATGACCTGAAATTAATACAGGTCGAAACCTCATCGACAATACAGTGTAATTTTGGGCGAAGCTTTTGTGGTCCCCTACAATCATTTACCTCATTTTGATTTCATTGTTAATGAATTGGCACCACATATAAGTCTTATGTATATATTGACTACCTTGTTGTTCCTGCACAATTTTTCACAAATTTTAGCACTTGTCACTCGCGTCCTTCATGTTGCTTGGAACGAGCACTTTTGTGCCCAAATTTGTACAGGTTATCGTTATATATACATTTAATGGGCGTTACTCTTGTCTTTATCCTACGTTTCTCTAAATACAGACCATTCCTTACATTTAGTGACACTACGATTTATGCCTCCTCGTCTCGTTCTTTCTGCAATTTATGTGCATTTTCTTTATAATTGTCTTTTAATATTGCCTGTTTAGACATTGTTGTTTGCTATATCAACTCGTAATCAGGCCCATAGTATGAAGCACAAAAAATGACAATATATTGATGACTTTCATGATCTAATTACATGTACATTCAGTGTTAATACTAATGCTAAATTTGTTGAAGGAAATTCAGCTGCAGAGGAAACACATATTAATACTATATTGCAAATTCTGAAAAGGCTGAACTAAAGGATTGAAAAGATTATGTAGAAAAACTCTGCAGTATAGGATTAAAAATTTAAATTCAGGCCCATATTCATCAAGGTTTTGCATTGGCCTTGTGAATGGTGTAAATACCTGCCTTGCATTACTCTGCGGATGAGAGGCCTGCCTTGGTTGGAGCATTGGTGTTCCCGCACATCCACCCATGCATTCTGACACATTCCCAGATTTACCTACTCTGGTAAACCTGGGAATGTGTCAGAATTATATGCCTCCTCGCCAGAAGCGCAACAAAGAGAAATATCTTTATTTCTCCTTTGTTCCTCTTTCTAAGTGTGCTGCATTGTGCAGCACACTTAAAAAGAGGATAGTTTTTGTAAAGGAAGGTGTCCCTTCCTTCATGAAAACCATCCTGCCTACAAAGCAGGCAACCTTGCACCATGATCCAAGGGTGCCTGGGTTGGAGCTAGGCAGTAGTTTGTGGGCCTGTGCAGGCAGAGAGCATGAATGCGCCGTATAATGTTAAATACAACCCATTCCTGCCATCTCCCTTCCACGCAGCGCAGCAAGGTGGCTTGCTGCGTTGCATGAAATATTGATAAATATTAACCTCAGTTTGTGAATCAGGCGCATATATGTCAGTACTACAGCAGGGTTTCTAAACTAAATTAGCTCTTTCTCTATGCCTTATACAGCATGAGACTGCACCGATGGACAGGTAGGATAATGTAAGCATCAGAAACACACTGGAAGCGTTCACCGGTACAAGCAAATCCCTTTAGATAATTCTCTGCATGTGCTTATGAATGGCTTAATGTCATTAGATTAAGGGTCTGTCAATGAACAGATAGATTTCAATGAGAGGGGTGTAATAAATAATGTCACAAGTTCCCACCAACTTTGTATCAGTTCCCCTAGAAAAGTATTATATCTGGGAGTTTCTGCTCCTAGACATATTAGGACAATGCAGACTTTCACCAAGCTTAGTTTTCCAGGCAATAATGAAAAGCATGCAGAGGTCTGCCTGCCCCTAGTTTTAATGGGAATGGTGAAACTACAGATGACACGGGAAAACTTAGTAGCTAAGTAGCTAAGTAGAAGCCTCTCAAGTTATTCTGCAGAGTGCGCTCCAGGTTCCCGATTCACGATGTGGATAGCTCATCCAGACCAGGCTGTTTTTCTTTGAAAACAAATAGTTTAGTACTTTCCCTCTTATTTTAAATCTATTACTACGAGTACCATGATTCAAAGAATATCGGGGCGTATTATCAAGAACGGCGTTAAAATTATCGCCGCTTTAGCGGCAGGAAACTGCCGCTAAAGCGGCAATAATGGGCTTGATAATATGCCCTTGAGAATTCTAATAGAAGCCCATGTTCACACCAGAACATGGGCTTCTACGGGAATTGTTAAGGGCATATTATCAAGCCCGTTGTCGCCGCTTTAGCGGCAGTTTCCTGCCTCTAAAGCGGCGATAATTTTAACACCGTTCTTGATAATATGCCCGATCATTGGTCCAAATTTTTTTCGCTCATATGGAATTGGGAAATTTACACGTTCATGTACGATGTTGGGTGTCAGGTTGTACCTTGGTAGATGTTTTGAGGTATAATGTTTGCTAAGTGAATGTATGATGGATTTGTATGCATTTGAACATGGGTGTAAGGATGTATAATTTTGGGTGTGAGTGGAAGATTGTGTGGTTGTCTGGGGTTGAATGGGTTTCTACCGGTGGAAGTCCAGATATATAATGGTAGGTGGTTGGTCATATGTGGTGAAGGGGAGACACATAAGAAGATAGGTCAATTAGCATATTATGCCACCTTTGCTGTAGGATGTTGGATTTGTGAACTTTGATTGAAGGTGTGTTTGTGCATGATGCGGTTAAGGATATTTTGTAGTGTGACTTTTTATAAAAAAGTATGTAATTTTGCAAAGACTCTACTTGGGAAGTGGGACTTAAGGCTGACTTAGTACATCAGGGTTGGGACCCAGGGTGGAGGTCATTACTTAATTTGTGAAATTCATGACTTTTAAATTTCTATGGAAAAGCCACTTTTAACCTAACATTCATCCTTAAGTCGCTTTTAACTTTCGTTTTTCTGGAACTGCATTTTGTTGCTTTTATGTCCTAGCACATGATGTTAATTCTGTGTGTGTATATATGTATGTATGTATGCATATATGTATATGTGTATATATGTATGAATATGGCATTAATATAGCACATGCCTAGCCAAAGGACAGTGTAATGCCATATAGGGTAAAAGGTAACCATGTTGTCAATGGTTAATCGGCAAGGTGGCTGGGCTCAGGGACCAGAAGTGTGTTGTTACTGCTTTGTGATGTGTTCTTTAAAGAGGTGTGTCTTTCACTCATTCCTAAATTGGAGCAGGGTTCAGGCTGGCCTGATGGATCCATTAGGTTGTACCAAACTCCAGGTGCATATACGGAAAAGGTCTGCTGCCTTGTATTACAATTGTTAGTCTCCAGAAAGATTGTGTCCTGGATGCGAGTGAGACAAGAGTCACTGAAGATTGTGAACTTGCGTGCAAGAGAAGAGGGGTGCTGCCTGGATGGCTTTATAAATGATGCAGCTGCTTTTGAAGATGGTGTGGGTCCGCATTGTTAACAATTGGAATTTTATCAGGATGGGGGTGATGTCATCAAATTTTTCATGCCCTGGGTAAGATGTGCTGAAGCGTGCAAGACGCCCATATGGGATCGATAAGAAGTCTTGAGAGGCCATTGAACAAAGTGTTACCATCATCCAGAATGCGAAAGCACAAGGGCTTGAAAAGCAGTTCTGAAGCTGCTTTTTGGGAGAAGCGTTTTCTCTTTCTTTAGAATAGAGATCTGGTATCACATTGTCTTTGCATTTTGTTTTTGCCAGCGTGCTCCTTGAAGGTGACCGTTCGTGTCCAGGTGAATCCAAGTGACTTAGCAATCAAGTGACTTAGATTCATAAATAGGTGGGGTTCAACGCTGACAAGGTTAATGTTATTGAGCCAAAATAGTACTATTTCCTGCTTGTTGCTCTTGGCAAATAAGAGGAACTATGTTGTGGCAGGGTTGAGCCTCAGGTAGGCACTAGACAGCCTGGTCTGGATGAGGTGCAGTCTTTTCTTGCGTCTTTGGATGTCTGGAATGGAAGAGATTTTCAAGTGAAGTTTCAATATCATCAACATATTGATGAATTTTTATGCTATTATCTGTGAGTAGAGATGACAGGCATGGTTTGGAAACTTGAGGTACTCCACAGCTTAGAGGGATACTTTGTGAGCAGAAGTTGCCCATGGGAAAGTGCTGGTGTCAGTTGGAAGGGTAGGAGGAGAACCAGAGAAGCACATTGCCAACGATTCCCATTTGAGACACTGTGATATGGATAAGGGTATGATGCTCAATTGTGTCAAAGGCAACATAGAGGTCCAGCAATTTCAGAAGTTGTGGAGTCAAATTCATATGTGGTTAGGAGGGTGTTGTCTATGATTTGTAGGATAGTGGCTCCATCCAACAGTGTGATCAGGAGCCAGACTAAAATTCATGCAGTATATGTTTAGAATTGATGTGATCTTGGCATTGAGCAAAGACAGCTTTTACGATTATCTTGCTTATGAGTGATGGATCAGTGCCGGAGTGGTCATCAGGGTCTAGAATAGGCTTGTTTGAAAATGAGACGATCTAACCTGACTTGAGAGTTTCTAAGAAGATGCCTTGAGTGAGGGAGGCATTGACCATGGTTAATATGGGTCAAAAGCTTCCCCAGAGAGAGCTTTGATGCAAATACATCATCTTCATAAGAAACGGCTTTGAGGGAGTTGATTATGTTAATCTGTGCGATAGGGTTTTGAAGGCTGACCATTGTGGGATACTTTGAGAAGCTTTAGGTGTATGAGGAGAATCAGAATTGGTGTTGTCAATTTGCTGTTTGATCCTCTGTATTTTGTCACTGAGGAAGAGGTTGATGGCATCACACTTGTCTCCGGAATGTTAAAAAAAATAATCAGGTAGGGTGTTGGAGCAGTGCTTGATGATCTCGAAGTGCATTTTGCTTCTGCTGCTGGCTTCATTTGTTTGTTGCGAAGTACTTTGTTTTGGCTAATGGGGGTACTAGTCTGCATGGTGCGCGGTACAAAATTCATGGTGTGCAGAGGTATTCAGTATCATGAGGTCATCACATGTTCTGATTATCTTCCATTTACTTTCCTGTCTGTGGATGCTGTATTTATTGTCAGTGAAGTATTTTGAGTATCAGGATGCTGAAGGTTTTAGCCTGCACTTGCATGTTTTAGTTCGAGCATGGAAGTCCACATTGTTTTCCAAAAAAGTGATCAAGTTATTTTGAATGGTGTTGGAGTCAGAGCTGGCAAAACAAGTTCAAGCATTTTTTTGTGAATGGAGAAGTCTCTGTAAGATCTGAAGGTTTGGCCTTTTTTTAATGGTGAACTTGGCTTGTTGGTAAGACACTGAGCAGAGAAATAGAATAAGTATTGCAGGGTGCTCCATCCAGGCCAGGGGTGTGGATGGTTTGCTTTGGATTGTTGGATTGTTGTAGGCACCTGCTCACACATGGATGCACACAATCACACACCCACTCAAATAATATATGTTACAAATAGTATCACTCATTAGTAGTACACAAAGGATGCTTATTTATCTTTTTCAGTATCTTACTATATATGTTTAATTCTCAGTTTTTTACAAAACACTCACTCACTGGATGATGTCATCAGTGATGTCATTTGAGATGTCATCAGTGATGTCACTGACCATGTCATAAGTGATGTAATATGTGAGGTCATAAGCAGTGCATTGCGGGGCATACATTATAGTTATAGTTATCTCAGGTAACTATAACTGCTGTATAGCCTGAAATAGTGTTTAACATTATGTCCATGAAGGTGTTGACCTGAGGTGGACTCAATATAGAAGAAACTTTAAACAAAACAATGAAGTCGGTTTAGATCCTAGAAGCTTAGGTTATAAAATTACATTGCTGGTTGGAGATGTTACAATGTAGAATGCAACTTCCATAGAGAAAATACATTCGAATGCAGCATAAATATATCAATTTAAATTAAAGACAAAAATCTGAACCAAGAAAAGTGGATTTCAGTGCAGAATGTAGGATTATTCCTTCAAAACTTATAAGAGACGACGGTCAGAAAAGCTAAATTCAAACACTCGCAGGATAATTTACACCAGAAAATGCACTTTATTTCCTGTGTCTTTTTCTGTGCATTTTGCTGATCTTCTCTGATTGCTCGAGCTCTTTGTGCCTGAAAGACCCATGCAGCGCCAAAGCCTTCCCTGTGCTCGCCTCAGTGGCAGAGCGGGACGGCGGGGCCTGTATTTCTGATAGGGGCAGTTAGTATTGATTTCATTTGCAGTAATCCAATTACAGGGCCATCCATTGCATTAAAAGATTAAGTCCATGGATTTTTCCATTAATCCTTTTACACTGGCGGTTCTCGGTATGTACATCAGGGCAATGAATACGGAGTGGAAGTGAAAAACCTTTTCCATCTGTTCCCACAAAGTAGAGACAGCGCGGAGCTCGGAACGGATTTCTTGACCTTTACGTTCATAAAAATGATTGGGCCGAATAACACTTTTCTAGCACCTCCTCCCTCAACGAAAACGTCTAAGCACATTCATGTTTGCGTTGAGTGGCGGAGAGACAGCAGAAGATGGAAAGCCAGAGATCACACTGTGCGTTGAGAGAAGGCAGTGGAAGATGTTTTTCTGAGGTCAATGAGAGCCAGATTGATGACAGATTAACGAGATAGCCGCGTAAAATAAATATAGACTCAATCCATTTAAAGATAAATAACGTACGTAGTACTTTTCTTGAAAATATGGCACTGTCTTATTGAGGCAGAGGTGTCCAAGAGAAGTAATAATAATAAGACAGTGAAATAGTGGTGAATTACTTCCCTGTGATAATTAAGTGACGCCTGGAGGGGAAGGAGAAGAATTTGTTTCCATTACTGGGGGTGGAAGTCACCCAGGAACCTGGGGGCATATCAGCAACAACCGGCGATAATTATCGTGAAGCGCACTTAGCGCTAGGATAAGTATCGCCGGCTAACGTGGATTTTTATCGCTGAGATAGCGTGCTATTAGCAACACTTATCTCAAAAGCGACATTTCTCCTGTCATGTCAGGTCAGGAACGCCCACTTTGCAAAGCTGTGCGTTAGGAATTCCTACGCTAACGCTAGTTTTCACGCGTTAGCGTGAGCTTGCTAATTAGGCGATCAAATTATCGCCGCTTTTCTGCCGAAAACGGCCGCAAAAGCGGCGATAATTCTATCGCCTTGCCTTGCTGATATGCCCCTTGGTTCTCCCAGAGCATGCGACAGTCCTATGCGACCATTAGCACAATGTCAAAGGGCACATATGACTTCATCAAAAATTTCGGGGCATATTATCAAGAAACGGCGTTACAATTATCGCCGCTTTAGCGGCAGAAAACTGCCGCTAAAGCGGCGATAATGGGCTGGATATTATGCCCTTCAGAATTCCCATAGAAGCCCATGTTTTGGTGTGAACATGGGCTTCTATTGGACTTCTCAAGGGCATATTATCAAGCCCATTATCGCTGCTTTAGCGGCAGTTTTCTGCCGCTAAAGCGGCGATAATTTTAACGCCATGCTTGATAATATGCCCCTTCATTTCTAAAGCACTGAATGTGCCCTGTGACTAGTAGAGAAACTCAGGGGCATATTATCAAGAAACGGCGTTAAAATTATCGTCGCTTTAGTGGCAGAAAACTGCCGCTAAAGCGGCGATAATGGGCTTTATAATATGCCCTTGAGAATTCCCATAGAAGCCCATGTTCTGGTGTCAACATGGGCTTCTATTGGAATTCTCTGCGGCATATTATCAAGCCCATTATCACCACTTTAGCGGCAGTTTTCTGCCGCTAAAGTGGCGATGATTTTAACGCCGTGCCTGATAATATGCCCCCATAATGGGCTGCGTGATTGGAGTTAACAACGACAACCGTCAGGTGATGATTTTGCAGAATTAAATTCCAATGTCAACATTTTGCAATGCTGAGAGCTATGTCATTTTATGAGGTTGTAAATTTGGGAATATATGTACGAAGTAGCCTACAAGTAGAATCTATAGCGATAAACGGTTTGTGAGGGATTTTTCTGCGCAAATATTTTTTCATGCTTTTCCACCCATCTTATTAAAAACAACTGCCAACTCTATTAAGTTGCCAAGGTGTGTGATCTAAAAGAAGAAAACAAATCGAAATATTAGGCAACTTGCACACCCTTCTGGTCCGAATACCTTGTTTTTTTATTCCTAATCACTGTTCTCAAGAAATTCATTAGTACAGTAAACTTCAGGGTTTTATGTCATATCTGTATATATATTAATATTTTTACGGAGTTTTATACAGCGCGAACTTGACCCGGTATCGGAACGCTTTACATAGCACCAGTTAGCTTACATGAGGACACACATACATATTTTATTATGCACGGGGAGATTAAGTGATTTTCCAAGAATCACAGGATGCTCAGCGTCATTGCCGAGACTCGAAGCCGGTTCCCAGGATTCGAGGTCGACTGCCCTAGCCGTTAGGCCATCTCCTGTCCCCTATGTAGCACTCGGTGTTTGCAATAGGAAAACGGATAGCACATAGTGACACAAAATGAGGCCCCTTCTCCCAGTGTTGCTGAACTTTGGTAGGAATCTACTTCCTGAAAGCAAGAATGCTCACTGCTAGTACACAAGGACCAAACCCCACTTGAGCATTCATGGTTCAAACTTTGAACATTTATCAGTTATGTAATCAATGCTTACAATTTGTCATTTTCTAGCTGCAATAATATAGCACCACCAAGGTCATCAAAGTGTGCAACGCCTGTCCAGCTCCCTTTTCTATTGCATGGGAACTCACAGATATTTCATAAAACACCAAAACCTACCTTACAAGGCTTTACTGAGGGCACCATCAATTTTGATCAAATGTCACTAGGATAACTGACCCCTGAATCAAAGTAAAATTAATAAATAAAATGGTACAATTGTCTGACACCTACTTATGCAAAATTCATTATGTTTTTTTTGATGCTCATATGTTGTATATGTAGCAAGAGCCTACACATTGCTCCCATGTGGCAAGCTTTCATTGGAAATTATGAATGATCGGGGGGGGGGGGGGTCCATGGTCTTCCCCAGAGAAATGTTTTAATCATTTTGTAGCATTTGTATATATAACTAGCAGCTCGCACACGAGTCGAATTGCATATGATTTCAAATACAAACAAGATTATATAGTGGAGAGAGTATTTTTTACTAAAATTAATCAAAATGGTGGATTTTGAAGTTGAAATCACCCATCACTTTGGCTATAAGGTGACCAGATTGCAAAGGTACCTGAAAAGCCACTTTCAAAAGATTCATCAAAACACTTTCATAATAATTCTTTCTTCAAAATCCTTCATACTCAGGTCATTATCATTATGTTTCCCTGCACTAACGTGTATGGAAGAATGCAGTCTAATCACCACCTACCTTGGGAGATACATTAAAAAGGATCCATCGACAGGCAACCTGTGCAAGAAATCCTTTAGCACACATGTGTAATGGATCACCACATGTCTGTGCTGCATGTTTGGGGTATTCGGGTGACAGGCATCAGAGGTTTACTCCAGCCACTAGGGAAGGGCTCTCATTGCCCTAGGGGGCTCATTATGATGGTGGGCGGACTTGGTCCCCACACCACCATAGCGGTGTTTGAGGCCGCCCACCAGACATGCGGCGGTCTCACCACTGCTATTAGGATGCACCCGCCAGTATGGCAGGGGCATCCTGGACCTTTAACATTGCGGGCAGTGCTGCTGGCTGCACCACCGTCCGCAATGATAAAGGTGCTTGCACCGCATTTCCCTGCACCACGCGGTGCCTGCCTCTTGGTGCATGGAAATGCAGGGGGTACCATGGGTACCCTCAGTGCAGCGACACCCCACCCCTCCACAAGGGGGGCCCGCAACATGCTCCCATTTCCCTGCTAGCCTTTCCATGGTGGCATCACCGCCATGGAAAGGCCTCCTAAAACCCACATCCTAATATGGCGGACGGGCCACCATATCAGTGGCCCTGCTCCATCTGCCAGGCAATTGGTGCTATTGCCTCCGGCGGAAAACTGGAGGACGCCTAATTTGCCAGTGGGTAAATCACCATGTGATGGCGGAAGGACTGCCATCGCCGGCCCGGCGGTGGCGGTTCTTCCGCCATCATATGAGTCCGTAGGTCCGAGTCCGTAGGTTTGATGTCACTGAAAAAGATTTAGACTTGGTTGATTGAATATGCTAATCACAGACACACAGTGCACCAGTGGACTGAGTTATATCTGGAAAGCATTGCCAATCAGTGGCCACCAAGGCGTACAGCACCACTTAACACTATAAGAAGAATATTCAGGCTTCATTCCCCCAGAAACACGCACAACAGCTTGCTCATTTCCAGAATTGATCACAGACTCATCAGCAGTGCAATTGCTGTCCCCTGTGCCCCTGGACTCAAAATCTGTCCATAGCACCCTAGGTCTTACTATACCAAGGCCCCATCGCTGAACCCTACATCTACAACAAAGGTCCGATGGAACAGAAGCACCTAAACCTACAATCTTTCTCATCAGGTCCTGTAAGCAAGGTTTTGAGAGAGTTCATCAGTACACCCTGCCCAGTTTCCTCTGATCCCCAGGTATTTTAGCAGCCATTGACACAACCCTCAGTATGTGCATTCACTGGTAACTGGTTTCTGGGGAACCCTCGAATCCTTCAGCAGTGAGCCCCCTGTTTTGTACAATGAACCGAGGTCTTCTTTGGAATTTTCATTAACAGCCTGAATGGCTTTAACCTCTTCATCAGGAAGACCACATTCTCATTTAGATATGCTACCTAGTGTATGCTTTGGTCCTAAGACTAAAATGTGCCCATCACTCCAGGGTGGACCCGACCTTTTACACAGTGAAATACAGATACATCTGCACGTCATTGACTGATCTGAGATAACGATACAAGTCTTTTTACAGGTACAGAAGTAGGAGTTTTAACTTATATGGTAGAAACAAGAGGAGACATAGATGACCCCTAGTGGACTTTGAAGGTCATAGAAATGGAGGACAAAATGTGATCACACAGTCACACCCTGCTTCCTGTCTACGGGGAAGAAGTGAAATTGCTAGTAGAAGTAGTTAACTAAGTCTGGCTTTTCCTTTACATGTGGTCAGTTGCAGGCTGCATTTTTATTATATATTCCATACTGCAATTAGTGTAATCCAATCAAAATACGTAATGGGAGATCTTCATTTGAAATCTGTCTTGCAGCATAAGACACGTCATTTTCCACTACAAAATCTGTCAGAACAGATTCTTTCCTTTTAATCTCAATATCTTTTTACCCTATATACCAATAATATACTCTACTCAGCTACTATGTGGCACTCGAGAAGAGTAACATTTTGTCATTGGGAAAGCTTTGTAAAGTCTACAAAAAAGCACTGGGCAAGAGTTGCATAGATCTGCAAACTTTGTCCACAGAAACATTTGTCAATAAAGTTTTTTGGCAACTGCACCTGAAAATGTATTTTTATGACTTTGACAGTCTTGCAGCAGGCTGCCACACCAGTGCCCTGCTGCGAGACTTCTAAACCCATAGTCACACCATCCGCCAGATTAGGACTTACATCCTGGTCTGGCAGGCGGTGATTTGGCATTCTCACAGCGGTGCCTTTCTAAGGTTCATATGTGAGCAGTGGCGGTCCCTCCATTGGGGGTGTTGGGGCGTTGCCCCCCCGCCCGCGCCCCGTGCCCGCAGCTTCCTCGGCGTCTCTGAACTTAAGTAAACTCTCAGTTTACTTACGTTCAGAGACGCTGAGGGAGAACTGTCAGTCAGTATGATGTTGGACCGCCCACCCCCTTCAGAGTCTGAAGGGGGTGGGCTGTCGGGCGTCATGTTGACTGACAGGCAGCCAGCAGCACACAAGTGCGCATGAGTGGGGACGGAGGGCGATTTTTGCACCGTGCCCAGTCATGTGCACTCGTGTTTACAAAGGCTGGCGCATGCCCATTAGGAGAGCGAGGGTTGAGCCAAGGCTCAAACCTCGGTCTCCAATGGGTAGGCGGGCGGAGCGTAAGCCGGCTCTAAGCCACCAGGGCACTGGTGTGGCAGCCTGCTGCAAGACTGTCAAAGTCATAAAAATAAATTTTTAGGTGCAGTTGCCAAAAAACTTTATTGACAAATGTTTCTGTGGACAAAGTTTGCAGATCTATGCAACTCTTGCCCAGTGCTTTTTTTGTAGACTTTACAAAGCTTTCCCAATGACAAGATGTTACTCTTCTCGAGTGCCAACATAGTAGCTGAGTGCCCTCCGCTCGCTGCCTGCTCTGCTGCCCATTTTCGCACCAGCTCACCGCCGCCGCTGCCCCGGTCACTCGCCTTCCTTTTCCCGCTTCCCAGTTCCGGTTTCCCGCCGCTGACCCCGCAGTCCCGCCTCCCCTTCCTTCCCATTGGCCACCCAGCCTCCCGCCTCCCAGCTGACCCTCCCTCCCGGCTCACTACTTATGACGCCCCCTCAGCGACCGCGCAGCGGACGCGCGCAGCGGGAGCGCCGAGTGAGCGGCGAAGGTGCGCCAAAGGTAAGCCCGTCTGCGCCCGTCCACGCCTGGCCCGCGCCCAGCGCTAGACCCCCAGACACGCCGTGGAACTCTGGAACCTCCTCGACACCGCTTCTCCAGACGTCGCCTTCCTCACGGAAACCTGGATGAACGCCTCCTCAGCCCCCGACATCGCCATAGCCATCCCGGACGGCTACAAGGTCATCAGGAAAGATCGCGTCAACCAGACCGGAGGAGGCATCGCCATCGTCCACAAAAGCACCATTCGCATCTCGACTGACTCCACCGACGCTTTCAACGCCGCCGAATACCTGCACTTCCAGATCCACGCCGACCCCAAGACTACCCTCAGAGGCACCCTCACCTACAGACCCCCGGGACCACGTGCACAGTTCTGCGAAGACATCACGGACTTCATCAGCCCCCACGCCCTCCCCTCCACCAACTACATCCTCCTCGGGGACCTCAACTTCCACCTGGAGAACAACAACGACCGCAACACCACCACCCTGCTGGCCAACCTGGCCAACCTCGGGCTCAAGCAACTGGTCAATACCCCCACCCACTACGCCGGCCACACGCTCGACCCCTTCTTCTCATCCAGCAAGCACGTAACCTTCAGCCACTCCACCGGACTTCACTGGACTGACCACAGCTGCGTCCACTTCAGCTTCAAAAAGAACACGGTCCACCACCACCCGAAGCAGGTTCCCCACAGGAACTGGAGCAAGATCACCGTCGACCAGCTCGCCACCTCCCTCAGCCAGAACCCACCTGTCAGGACAACGGACCCTAACACAGCAGCCCTCAACCTCACTCAGTGGCTGACCTCCTGTGCCGACGACCTCGCCCCACTGAAGAACCCACTCACCAGGCACAGAAGCAAGAAGGCCCCCTGTTCACCGACGAACTCAAGAACTCCAAGAAGGCCTGCCGCACCCTCGAGAAGGCCTGGTTCCTCGACAAGACCGCCGACAACATGACCGCCCTCAAACTCGCTACCCGCAGACACCACCAGCTCATCCACACCACCAAGAAGAAATCTCTGAAGGAACGACTGGACAAGAACGCCCATGACAGCAAGGAGCTCTTCAACATCGTCAAGGAGTTCTCTAACCCCAGCACCGGCAACAACGACATCACTCCCTCACAGGACCTCTGCGACTCCCTCGCCTCGTACTTCCACTGCAAGATCGCCAACATCCACAACAGCTTCGGCGTTTCACCCCCGCACCCATCGGTCGTACCTACGCACCCCGCCGCCATCCTCCAGACATTGACCAAGGTGACCCCCGAAGACACAACACGCATGATGAACACCATCCACTCCGGATCGCCGACAGACCCGTGCCCCCACCATGTCTTCAACAAGGCCGCCTCTACCATCGCACCCCACCTCCGAGACATCATCAACACCTCATTCGACACAGCCACCTTCCCGGAAAGCTGGAAGCACGCCGAGCTCAGCGCACTGCTGAAGAAACCAACAGCGGACCCGACCGACCTCAAGAACTTCCGCCCCATCTCGCTCCTTCCCTTCCCTGCCAAAGTCATCGAGAAGGTCGTCAACAAGCAACTGGCCGCCTTCCTCGAGACGAACGGATCCCTCGACCCATCACAGTCCGGATTCAGAGCCAACCACAGCACCGAGACCGCCCTCATCGCAGCCACCGACGACATCCGAGTCCTGCTCGACAACGGTGAAACAGCGGCACTCATCCTCCTAGACCTCTCCGCAGCATTTGACACTGTCTGCCACCGCACCCTAGTCCAACGCCTCAACGACACCGGCATCCAAGGGACGGCCCTGGAATGGATCATCTCATACCTCTCCGGCAGAACACAGAGAGTACGCCTCCCTCCTTTCCTCTCTGAGGCCACCGGAGTCATCTGCGGCGTCCCGCAAGGATCATCGCTCAGCCCCACTCTCTTCAACATCTACATGAAACCCCTCGCTGCCATCGCACGCCAACACAACCTCAACATCATCTCCTACGCCGATGACGCCCAGCTGATTCTCTCCCTCACCAGAGACCCCGACACCGCCAAAACCAGCCTACACGAAGGGATGAAAGACGTCGCCAAATGGATGGACATCAGCCGCCTGAAATTGAACACGGACAAGACAGAAGTCCTCATCCTGGGACCGTCGCCCTCCGCATGGGACGACTCCTGGTGGCCCCCGGCCCTAGGCACCGCACCCAAGCCTACGGACCACGCACGCAACTTGGGCGTCATCCTGGACTCCTCCCTATCTATGACCAGACAAGTCAACGCCGTATCCTCAGCCTGCTTCCACAACCTTCGCATGCTCCGTAAGATCTTCCGCTGGATCCCGACCGAGACCAGGAAGACGGTCACCCAGGCCCTCGTCACCAGCAGACTAGACTACGGAAACACCCTCTACGCCGGTACAACAGCCAAGCTTCAGAAAAGACTTCAACGTATCCAGAACGCCTCCGCCCGACTCATCCTGGACGTCCCCCGACGCAGCCACATCTCGAGCCATCTGAGAGACCTGCACTGGCTCCCCCTCAACAAGAGGATCACGTTCAGACTCCTCACCCACGCACACAAATCCCTCCATGACCTTGGCCCAAGATACCTCAACGACCGCCTCACCTTCTACACGCCCACCCGCCAGCTACAATCCGCAAACCTCGCCCTTGCCGTCGTCCCTCACATCCAGAGAACCACCGCCGGAGGAAGATCCTTCTCCTACCTGGCGGCTAAGACATGGAACTCCCTGCCCGTCCACCTGCGACTGACCCCGGACCACCTCGCCTTCAGGAGACAGCTCAAGACCTGGCTGTTCGAGCAGTAGCAGACCCCCTCCCTCATGCGCCTTGAGACCCTTCCGGGTGAGTAGTGCGCAATACAAATTTCATGATTGATTGATTGATTGATCCTGGTGCTGCTCCAGCACCAGGATTGGCTGAGAGGGGTCTTGCAATGCATGCCAGCACTAATGGGCTGTTCCAGTGAGTAGGCGCCAGAAGTAACGGAAACGGACCCGAGGCGGCGCGGACGGTGGACCCGCACCTGCTCAGGACAGGTAGGATTTAAAAAACGTCCCTACCCCCGCGCGACACCCCCCCACACACACGACACGAGCCGCGGCTGCTATTGATAATATAAACTGCCTGATTTGATAATTGAGTTAATTTACATCCGAGAAAGGGCTCTGGGAGTTCTCAGAAGCTTATATTTACATCTGTAACATTGATATTTTATCTACGTGTAATCAAATAAAAACATCATCACCTCCACAATGATTTAACTCACTTTGATTTTTCGAAGAAGTGTTATGTTTTTTTTCTTCTCTGTTTTTTTCTGATGTTCAGATGTAGTAGCATGCAATTCCAGAGTGGCAGGCATTTCCTGGATTTTCCAACTTGTAAAAACTGGCAGGAGGGCGTTCCTAATACCAGCTATATGATATTAGGATAAATATATCCAGCTTCCTGTGACCTTAAAGAACCCTGCGCTCTGCTAGTCCTTCCGTTGCTCACGTGAGGGTTTTGAGTAGTCTGGTACTTAGAGTCGTACAACATGGAGCAAGGTGGACAGATAACTCCTGAAAGGGTAATACTTTTTAAGTGCGCGCATTCATAATTTAATGTTCACCCTATTTATTTAGTCGCATGGCATGCATTTATTTCTTGCACTATTCCTGTACCGTGATTGGCATAATTAAGCGAGGGAATGAAAGGGAGCAATTATTTTACATATCACCGGTAAACAATGGCGAGGGAAGGAGAAGAGGGTTGTGGCAGACTGGTATATGTGTTTTTCAAGTTCTCGGTAATCCACTGGAGGCTGTTCTATAAATGATTATTGAAGGGATGCAAGCTAGCCTATAATTACAGGAAAGAAAGTGGCCGCTCTGGCATTTCATAACTATGTGTCGTCGAAAAAAAAAGTGCTTTGTAAGTTTGTCACCAATGATAATTTAGATAGAGGCTCCTTACTGAACATCGCAACACTTTAAAAACCTTTAGCCTTCATGCTGGATAAGAAAGGACTATTTTAATGGCGAGGTTCTTTTGTGTTCTCTTGAAAAATTCAATCAAGAAAATACGTCATTGACTATTAGTGTAGTCTACCGCCTTTATTCTAATGGGAGCGCATAGATAAATTGCATGTATCTTCAAGACTTGAACAAATCAATGCAAACATGTTAGTGATGGTGGCGGGATGGGGAGTTGTCTTGAAAAATATGCAGGATTGCTACAAAGGAGTGAGCACATTTTGTAGTTTCTCTTCACGAGAGAAAACCTGCAAAGCGATCTGGTCTACAGTATCTTTGAGGACGACATATTATTTTTGTAAAGTTTCCATATTAGTAATCGAGAGCTTTTACTATAGCTAGCAGGGGCAAAATAAGGTTGGTTTGTGCCATCAGTATGTGAAAATTGTCCCACCAGCTCCCAATTGGTTGTAAAGGACGAGATAATCTAGCTGCAATGTCACTTTACCTGCTGCACCAGGACCATGGGGTTTGCTCTATACATTGCTTTATAGACATTCTAGGTCATGTGAACTCGGTAACGCTCTTGGTATTCAGTCTTTGTTGCAACCAATTGTTGGTTTAAATGTGTCTTTGATTTTGTAAGTCATGATTATCAAATGGGCATGAATAATAAGTCACCAAACTTATTTCGGTGTTACAGGATAAGGGAAACAGCAGTATCAAATTAGAAGGGTAAAGATGAAGAACATGAAGGATTTATGTGTAAACAGAGGGCAGGAAATGTATAGAATGTGTTACCTTTCCATACTGCCATCATAGCTATGGGCAAGATTCCTTCAAACGCAGAAACACATTTAAAAGGCACCTTTCTGAGTGTATTTTTCCAGCACTAGGTCTCGGCAGTAGAAGTAATTGTTAATAAAGTGATGATATATGTCAGACTTGCGTGTCGCGGCATCTTTTTCATTCCTTTTACCGTTCCGGTTAGCAGGGAAAGTGCGTAGTTTGATGCCAATGTATCCGGCACATTTCTTACTTACATAGTGTTAACATGTGCAGAAAGTGACATAATAATGAAATACTACCCTGCATTACACTGTAAAATGTAGTCAACCCTGCTGCATAATTTGGTACTTCCTGTTGCATAATTCCAGAGGACCTGATTAAAGTGCTGCTGCTCTTCCGGTCCTTGAGAGAGGTGGAGAGAAGCAAAGGAGAGAGATGGGAGGGTAATAGGGGTCATAAGGAGGAGGCTGGGGCATTGCTGGGTGTATTGCATTAATAACCTTCCTGCTTCCTCATATTTGCTTGAAAATGCTCCATTTATCCTCTATTTTTCCAAACTTTTCTCGGGGGAGAACCCCCGAACCCCCCCGAAGGTTGTTTAGGCTCGCTCGCTACGCTCGCTCGCCTCAGTGCACAAGTGTCATAATTTAACGCTCACCCCTTTCAAATGTCACCAGCCGCCACTGTATGTGAGCCTTAGAAAGGAAGTACCGAGGGACCCCCAAAACACGTTCCATCACTGAAAGAAATGCACTGTGTTGTACATTTCTTTCCGTGCTGGAACTGGGGTTGCAGACATACAGGGGGGCACACCATGTTCCCTTGTGCATGAACCCCTATGCACAGAGGCAACAGGGGACCCTGTAGGACCCCCTTTGATTCCTCTCTGCCACACTTTTCATGGCAGTCACACCACCATGAAAAGGGTGGCGGAGAGGTAACTCATAATATGCTCGGTGGTGCCGGCTGCGGCTCTGCCAGCATATTCTGCCCAGGGACAGACCGCCGGCCCAGCCGGGTCCTTGATCCCAGTGGTGCCGGTGGTCTCGTGGCAATTCAAACGCCACACTTATAACATTGCAGGTGGTCCCACAGTGCGGCAGTCGTCAGACCTCCAAAGCGTACCACCGTTGTCGTAATAAGGCCCTTAGCAACACTTCAAAATGGTGCATAAGTTGCAAAGTTTGCAAAACTGTTGACAAAATTTACAGAGGAAAAATTTGCAACTTTGGCAAATACATTTGGCATGCCTAATTGTGAGATAATCAAAAATAACAAAACAGCATAGTTCCTAGTAGAAACTGCATCAGGAATATGAGCATGTCAAGTTGTCGGATATATATGAAATTGTTACGAGATATTAAGGAATTATTGTACATAGATATGGAAATATCCACAGGGCTCGAGGTAGAAGAATTTTAAAAAAATTCTGAATCTCTTGGATTTCCAAAACTAGAAAACCTTGGGCCATCGGAACGTCACTTTTTGTGACGTTCCGTGGCGCAGAAGCCTGCGTGATATTTATCAGGCAGCACTAAGCCACTTTTTTTGGCTTAATGTTGCCTGATAAATATCAGTCCCTTTAACGCAGTGTTTTGCGTTAAAGGGGCGTGCAATGGGTGTTGCTGGGGGCGTTCCCAGCAACATCCATGGCCTTTTGACACTGCCCCAGATTTACGAATGATCGTAAATCTGAGGCAGTGCCAAAAGCTTGAGGGGCAGATTTACAATAACTGGTGCATCCCTGCATATCAGCAGGGATGCACCAGTTATTGTGCGTTATGGCTCCGCCACCATGGATGCGCCGCATTTACAATGCGGCGCACCATGGGGCAAAAACGGACAGATGCGTGACGCATCTGCTGCCATTAAGGTGGCGCATTGCTGGAGTTGCGGCGCAAGCGCCACTCAGTTCCAGCAACACTCCGGGGTGCCCTATCTTTGAAATGCTGCGTCAATCCTTACGCCTGCTTCAAGCAGGCGCAGGGTTTTGATGCAGCATGGGCTTAAAAGTGACTGAGTGAAAACTTGTAGATTTCACTCAGCCACTTTTAGGAGGCGTTCCTGCGCCGGAACGCCTACTTCTGGCACAGGGCTTTACAACGTGACGCATCTCCCAGATGCATCACGTTGTAAATACCCCGCAGCATGGCACTGGTTTTGCGCCGCCGCTGCATCACAAAAGTGACGCAACGGCGGGGTAAAAGATGCGCAAGGGGCTTGTAAATCTGCCCCTACGCCTCGGAGGCGTAAGGGAGACGCAACGGGGAGAAATATCTTTATTTCTCCTCGTTGTTCCTTTTTCTATGTGTGCTGCATTATGCAGCACACATACAAAGAGGAAAAGCCTCTTGTGAATATTTTTGTACAGAAAGGTTTCCCTTCCTGTATAAAAATAATCATCCCCGCAACGCAGGCATTCTTGCACCATGGTGCAAAGGTGCCTGCGTTGGCGCGGGGCAGCCCATTGTGCGCCGGCGCAGGGGAAAAGGACAGGAATGCGCCGTATCTTATAGATACAGCGCATTCCTGCCCTTATCTTTTGCCGCAGGGCAGCGCAGCAGGAAGGCCTGTGGCGCTTCCTACAGCAAAACCTCATAAAGGAGGCCCCTTGTTACTATTCGGTTCTGCATCACGAAAATGGACATACTTTTTTTGTATAGTAAAAGAATATATTATTTCTTCAGGACTTTTTTTTCTGGTTAAATATCGTCCATAATCTGCAATATTGTCAACAAAGTTTCTTCTTTTGCGATATAAGGAATTTGCTAACTGTGAGAGTCACCTGTGGTTCTGTACAGTCTAAACTCGAATTCTCAAATTTGTTCCCCACAGCACCATGAATAATGAAGCAGCCATGGATTTATCTTTTCATAAAAATAAAATGTATACCCTTCCATCCTCAATTAATTCCCAGGGAAAAAAGAGAGCAAGAGGAGGAACAAAGACATGTGTGGCTTTGTAGTTGGAGTTGCCCTCCAGTCTAGATAGCTTGGAAGTCATTAATACCTGCAATTAAAGGAAATTGAAAAAAAATCTGTCCGCCCATGTCTTTGAAATTGCCATTTTTTAGAGAACTAATGAAGCCGTTTGTGATGACATGGCTATTTGTCCTAATGCTAGCTCTTCTGCTTGTCATTTTTACGAGCTGTTGGGTTTTCTATTGGAATCATGTGAATTTATAGTCTTTAATTAAGAGGGAAATGAATAAAAGTATGCATTTTATGCACGCAATCTGTAAAATTGTGAATGTATAAGTGCCTGCCAATAATGTTGCATTGTTGCATAGGAATTCCTCTTAGCTGAGCTGTGTTCCTGTTTAGGTATATGAAAAATGAATACTGTCTCAGTAGGGGTAGAAATACAATTTGGAAAAATGGACTTTGAAGTTGTTACAGGTATTTCTTTTATCAGTTGTGCCATATTTTGGCATAAACTACACTCTGTTTTTGTTGAACTGCATTAATTTAGGAAGATGGTATGTTATGTTATGTTGTCATGTTACGTCAATGATATTTGAATAGTGCATGCATGAAACTATTACTGCGCTTAGTTCATGTAAGCTATCAGTGTGAACATGGATGCAGAAGTTCTTTGCTGTCCGTGTTGTGTGTTAACAGAGACAGCCGGATTATCTACGCTCGGGTTGCTTTATGACCCCCGAAAAATCATGAATGTGTGCAGTGGAACAGGGTTAGCTCTCTGATAGTGATGGTAGAGAGTGCCACGTGACGTATTTTGACATATGCCCCTTTTCCCCACAAATCAATAGTTTTGTAAAGAAGATACACCTAGTGGCACATCAGTCTGTCACAATCATTGAACGAAGCAGAAACAGTATTTGTTCACCTCGTAACCCGCTAATACAATGTAATAGTGCTAATTTGGGGAATGTACACATTCTGGATAACAAATTGTCAACTTGACAAAATTCCATAGCTGAACAAGGGAGATTCCATGTTGGCAGTGGACTAATTCTGCAAACTCCTGTCTGTCTTTTCTACCAGATTGAACTTTACAACATTGTTTTTTTCTTTGAGGAGCAGAAACTCTCAAACAATGCTGAATTCATTTGCATATGGTACATGTAAATTACCTGCACCTTCGATAAGCGCACAAGGGGCACAAAGACAGACTAGTTTAGCAGTACGCCAGCATAAAGGCCACTCTTGCAGATCTTAAGTTGATAAATGTTGAGTGGAATATGCCAGCTTCCCAGTACTCTTTATTCAGATCACACCACATTAATGTATTTAATGCACTACCGCTATGTGTAGTGGACAGATCTAGTCCTGAGTGATGGCTGAACACTGTACATAGCATAACTAATAATATCCAGAATGTAAGGTCTTTAAAGGCTGCAGGGAGTCGACCAATCTGAGCATCACTGGCAGCTTTCGCATGGTGGCATACAATGAGAAAGCTTGTTTGTAGGGTTTCTCAGTTGCTCTCCACGTAAGTTCTCATTAGAAATACACTTGCATTCATACATTGTGGGGAGATTTACTAGTAACTCACGCAATGCAGGGCATCAACCTAAGTTGCTGTGTTGCGTTGCAAGAGAGAGAGCAGGATAGCGGGTAATCTACTAAGATATGGTGCTGCAGCTCTTTTCCCAAGCGCTGGCACATATTCTGGTTACCTAAAGTCATGCACTCACCTTTGCACAACATTGTAAATTTGACTGCATGAGTCTAGCATAAGCTTTGTATTGGAAGAGCGTAATTCCAGCAGCAAATCCTGTATTTGCACATAATTATAAATGTTTCCTGCTTTCCAGTACAGCACACATGCAAAGCTAGAAACGTTTTGGGAGGAAAAAAAATCTTCATCTGATGCTTACCTCCAGGAGGTGTATCTTTGGTCTGTTTGCCTGTGCCCCCATCACCAGAATTAGTGAGAGGATTCTGATAGCAGTTATCAAGAACATTATGAGAGAATAAAAAATTGTAGAACTTCATCGGGCAATGGTTATGAGTATAAGGGCACCCTTCATTGCTCTCTTGAGGGCATATATCTTTACCCTGTACCTGAGTCCTCCTCACAGTGCATCCTGTCTGCCAGAGCATGCCCAAAATACATTGCCAGTCCAGTGTTCAGGCACTACGGCTGCCATTAGGGGAGGGATGGGCTGTGAAGGTTGAGAAACAGGGATGACTAGCGGTGTCTTAGGTTTTCCCAACTATCAAGTGCTCTTCCCAGCTCTCCCACTTCTCTCCATTAAGCATTGTCGGGCTAAAAGTGTATTTAACTCTCCCTTTCCTTATGCCCAATGAAGGAGGTTGAAAGAACAATTGATGGACAGAATGCAGAACAATGTCATACATTCACCCCAGTACAGAGATCTGGGCCTAAATCCATCGTTTTTTTTTGCTCACCATGCCATTTCAGTTTGAAACCAGCCATATGCAAATCAGTCTTGACCCTGCACCCCATGATTAGGGGTGAATGTTTGGTTTGCTCTGCATCCTGACCATCATTCGTGTGTCTTTTGCTTTCTTGCCCTAAGTGTGCCGGAAATGCTCAGACGTGGGTCTCGGGCTTACTGTGCCACTGGATTGAAGCTAGCCTGGCTGATGAGGTGTGATGCCCCGAAACTGGTCCCAGGATGCTTGTTTCTGGTCCAGGGACGACCTGGCTTGGCAGTTCAGGCTAGTCTGTTCCCATGAGGGGCAGGGTCAAGACTGATTTTCATATGGCTGGGTCTAAACTAGGGTGGCATGGTGAGCAAAAGAATGATGGATTCAACCCAGATCTCTCGACTGGGAGTGAATGTTTGATTTGCTCTGCATTCCGTCCATCATCTGTGTGTCTTTTGCAATGAAGGAGGCTAGCATGCTTCTTATAAAAAATGCAGGGAACTCCTGGCCACTTCACATGGCTGGGTAGATGATTCTCTCTAAACCATAAAGACAGTAAAAGTCTCACTCCTGTCACAGATCTCCCGAGGCTTCGCCGGGAGCAACGCCGCATTTTAACTTTTATTCTCACCTTGTGCCACGATCCTTGGTGTCTCTTAGCTGCGCCCTGGACTACCGCGCAACGCTACTTTAGCTGCCTCCTGCATGCCCCCCAGAGCGCCGGCCGCTGATCGCCTCCTCCTGCCGGGCTGCTGCTCGGAGCAGAGACGGGCGAGTCATCCATCTTGGGCGGCTCTGGGTTAGCGGTGAAGCTTTCTGGCCCCTCCCCCCCCGACAAGTACTTCCAGGCGCCCAGTGGACATCGCGCCCAGTCTCACTCCTGTCACAGATCTCCCGAGGCTTCGCCGGGAGCAACGCCGCATTTTAACTTTTATTCTCACCTTGTGCCACGATCCTTGGTGTCTCTTAGCTGCGCCCTGGACTACCGCGCAACGCTACTTTAGCTGCTTCCTGCACGCCCCCCAGAGCGCCGGCCGCTGATCACCTCCTCCTGCCGGGCTGCTGCTCGGAGCAGAGACGGGCGAGTCATCCATATTGGGCGGCTCTGGGTTAGCGGTGAAGCGTTCTGGCCCCTCCCCCCCGACAAGTACTTCCAGGCGCCCAGTGGACATCGCCCCCAGTCTCACTCCTGTCACAGATCTCCCGAGGCTTCGCCGGGAGCAACGCCGCATTTTAACTTTTATTCTCACCTTGTGCCACGATCCTTGGTGTCTCTTAGCTGCGCCCTGGACTACCGCGCAACGTTACTTTTGCTGCTTCCTGCACGCCCCCCAGAGCGCCGGCCGCTGTTCGCCTCCTCCTGCCGGGCTGCTGCTCGGAGCAGAGACGGGCGAGTCATCCATCTTGGGCGGCTCTGGGTTAGCGGGGAAGCTTTCTGGCCCCTCCCCCCCGACAAGTACTTCCAGGCGCCCAGTGGACATCGCGCCCAGTCTCACTCCTGTCACAGATCTCCCGAGGCTTCGCCGGGAGCAACGCCGCATTTTAACTTTTATTCTCACCTTGTGCCACGATCCTTGGTGTCTCTTAGCTGCGCCCTGGACTACCGCGCAACGCTACTTTAGCTGCTTCCTGCACGCCCCCAGAGCGCCGGCCGCTGATCGCCTCCTCCTGCCGGGCTGCTGCTCGGAGCAGAGACGGGCGAGTCATCCATCTTGGGCGGCTCTGGGTTAGCGGTGAAGCTTTCTGGCCCCTCCCCCCCCCTGCCACTCCCCCTATGTGTCCCTTTATCTTGGCCAGTTGGCCCCGGCGGCGCAGCGGACGGGCGCAGCGGGCACGACGAAGGCGTGCCGAAGTTGCGCCTAAGTTAAACCCGTCTGCGCCCGTCCGCGACGGGCCGGGACCAGGGGCCACAGACCTTGCCTCTCCTCTGGTGTATACTTCGGCTTAACTGTCTGCTCATTCCACTACTCTTCCTCTCTCTCCTTCTCTACGGCTCCATCTAGACGCTTTGGGTATTTATGCCCACCCTTTTTCTTGTTCCCTCTCTGATGGTAGTACTTCCTCCCTTCCCTTGCCCTGTATTCCTCCTGCTCCCCGCTCCTCTCTTAGTCTCCCTCCAGCCTCTGCTATTCTGCTCAATACTCGCTCTGCGGCCAAAAATCAAACGGCACTTTCCACTCTTCTCCACACTGACTCTCCTGATTTCCTATTCCTCACAGAAACCTGGTTCTCCTCCGACTCTCTTACAGATCTCCTAGCTATCTTACCCGATACCTATTATGCCCTCCAAGCTGATCGCCCGGACGGTAAGGTAGGTGGGGGGGTGGCCAGGATAATTCGATCCTCTTTGAAATTTCAACTTCTCGCCCACCCTTCTATACTTAATGTGGACTTCTTGGTGGCCCGCTCCCTTAATCTTCCCTTACCCCTCACCGTTGTTCTTCTGTACCGTCCCCCTCAAGCCATGCCGCTCTTTGTGTCCACCCTGCAGGATCTCCTGGCCACCCTGGTGGTCAACAATTCTTCGCTGTTGCTACTCGGGAATTTTAATTATTGGCCAGGTGACCCCAGGGAGGACTCATCATCCAAAGATTTCACTGCCACTCTCAAGTGCCTCAATTTCTCTTCTCATGTTGCGGCCCCCACTCATATACAGGGTCATACCCTGGATCAAATTTGGTCTTCACGTTGTAACATTTCATCCACTTCTATTCTTCCCTGTGCCTGGTCTGATCACTCTAAGATCTCTTTTTCTATCCATCTGGGTTCTGCCGAGAAAGCTCCTCTTTCTAAAACCATCCTGGCACGCAGCTGGAACCAGATTGATCTTAATTCTCTTTCATCTTCTCTGGCCCCATCTGCTCCTGACTTGACTGATTTGCCCTTGGAAGATCAGGCTGATGCCATTAGTGTCTGGCTCTCCTCCTCTTGTGATCAGGCTGCCCCGCTCAAGAGGGTTAAGCTTGTCCGACCTTATGATGCCCACAAATGGTTTACCTGTGAATTAAAAACTCTTAAACTGGGTCTCAAGCGTTCGGAACGTCAGTGGAGACGGAATTACTGTCCCACTCTCCGGCTTAAATACAAAACCCTCTTGAATGAGTACAAAAGAGCTATTTTAGCGGCCAAGACCAAATATTTCACTGAGAGAGTTACCTCCTCTGCCAACAAATCGCGTGAAATTTTTTCATTAGTTCATAACCTTGCCACTTCTGACCGCACTTGCACATCCCTGGTTCCTTCCCAATCTTTATGTTCCTCACTCAATGACTACTTCATTGATAAGATCCTTACTATTAAGGCTAACATTCCTCCCGTGCCCCAACCTGAACTCTCTGCCTCTTCTTCTTCACCCTCTTCTTCTTTTAATTATTTTCAACCTATTTCTTCTCAGCTTTTCTTGGATCTGCTTGCTAAAGTCAAGTCCGGCTCTCCCGCGGACTGTGCTCCTGCTCGCATTCTTAGAACACTCTACTCCAGCTGCCCTGCCCCCCCTCTTGCTCTTCTTAATGCTTCTCTTACTCTGGCTTCTGTCCCCTCTTCATTTAAATCTGCTATCGTTCTTCCTATTCTCAAAAAACCTACCTTTGACCCCTCTCTGCTATCTAATTTCAGGCCCATTTCTCTGCTTCCCTACCTCGGGAAGATCCTTGAAAGCTATGTCACTTCTTGCTTGTCCACCTATCTCGAGGAGAATCGTCTTTTAGCCTCCCACCAGGCGGGCTTCCGCCCTGGCCACTCTACTGAGGGCGTGGTGCTGGCGGTCATGGATGAACTTAAGGGGAAAGCTGATATCAGTCTCCCCCAAGCTCTGGTCCTCCTCGATCTGTCCGCTGCGTTTGACACGGTCGATCATGCCATTCTTCTCAACCGTGTCAGCGCAGCGGGCATTCAGGGCACTGCCCTTTCTTGGATCGCGTCCTTCCTTCTAGGCAGGACGCAAGCGGTTCATCTCTCCGGATTTTCCGCTCCCCCTCGCTCGGTCACCTGTGGGGTGCCGCAGGGCTCTTCTCTTTCCCCTCTTCTTTTTAATCTTTATATCCGCCCTCTTGTTTCCTCTCTTCTCGAGCTGGGGGTTTCCGTGTATAACTACGCTGATGACCTCCAGCTTGTCTTCGATCTTTCATCCCCTCTTGTTTCCCTTCCAAAGTTTTGCTCTACTCTAGTTTTCATCTCGCAGTGGATGAGCTCCAATCATTTGAAGCTCAATCCGGATAAAACGGAGCTTGTCCTCACCGGTGGCCCTTCCAACCCCTGTTCCCCTGTTCATTGGCCTCTCTCCTTTGGTCCCCCCCCCGGTACCGGTCTCTTCTGTCCGGACCTTGGGCATTAAGATAAGCCATGACCTGTCCATGCACTCACAAATCAGTTCTGTTGTTTCTTCGTGTTTCCTTTCCTTGCGTATCATTCGTAAGATCTCTCAGTTTTTCTCGGTTGATGCGCTTAAAACTATAGTCATCGCTTTAATCATCTCCCGCCTTGACTATGGGAATGGCCTCTACGTTGGCATCCCCGCCTATGAAACCCGCCGTCTTCAGGCCATCCAAAATCAGGCGGCCCGACTTATTCTTCGCTTACCCAAATGTTCTCACATCACTCCTGCTCTTAGGTCTCTTCACTGGCTCCCTGTACATTTCAGATCTTTTTTTAAACTCGCCTGCCTGGCCTTCCTGGCTCACCATCGTTCCGCCCCACATTTCATTAATTCCCTTATCACTTCTCACGCCCCTGCTCGCACTCTTCGTTCTTCATCACTCTCTTTGCTTCACATCCCCCGCTTTCGTAAATCTCGTACCGGGGGCACCCGTTTCTCGGTTCTGGCCCCCCGGTTTTGGAACAGCCTCCCCCTTTCTATCCGTTCCATCCCCATCTACCCTCACTTCCACAAGGCCCTCAAAACTTTTCTTTTTTCTCAGGCTTTTCCTGGCTAGTCCTCCTGGGTTTTTTCTGTGAGTATAGATGAGCCCCCAGCGCCAGGAAGCCGCTTTGGCCGCAGTGCACTTTACTAAATTCCTCTTTTCATTTCATTTCATTTCATATGCCATGCCATATTCCAACACATACCATGCCCAAATATACACATTCTTCAAACTATATCTATACCGTACTGCATCTTTTGATTTACCAACTACTACTGAATATCGAGGCTATGAATATTGTGATAGAAGAAGATCAAGGACAAAATATCGAAGACTAAAATATCAAACAGTAAGTGCATAAACAGTAGGTAGCCAGTAGGTAGCTATAGTTGGTTGGAACTTTTACCATAGACAAAGTTTTTTTTTGTTGCTAATATCGTTGGCACCATATGACAACTGTTCACTAAAATTTGAAAACTAGTTCACAAGTTAGTTCAACTGCTGTCTGTAAGGTTTTGAGGTGATTTATCAAGTGGGGGTGAGAAAAAGAGGGGGTCTCACAATGCTTTTTCCCCATGCAATGTCTATAGGAATTGTGAACATTTTAGACAAAGCTACAGCCCGAATCGTTGAACTGAAAGACACCAACTTTGGCCAAAAGCAAGATCTTGGTCTCCAGATTGTAGCTTTTCTGATTTGGGATGAATCTGTTCAGTAGCTTTGGAGTTTTTAAGAGAAGAAATATATACGTATCTAGGGACGTGGATCCTTAGTGGATCTGCGGGTACCCGCGGATCGGGGCGAAAAGCAAGACCCTGATTGGCTGAACACAACGTGAAAGGAAAATTGTGGCCACTATTTAATTTTTTTTGGGCCCCGGGGAGAAAACATAAATAAAAACACACATGAGGGGTCAGGATAGTGGTATCCTGACCCCATAGGACATATGGATGGGTCTCCGAGGGACCCTTCATGGGCAAAAAATTGGCTAATTTAAATTTATTTAGTTTGATCCACAGATCTGCGGATCCACTGCGGAACACATCATAATCCCCAGTGTAAATCTGCACTGGATCTGCAGATCTGAAGCCCAATGGAAAAAAACACAAACCTCACGTACTCACACACAATACCCCTGCCGTGCACTGCCAAAGGCCATGTCTAGCGTGAGCTTGAGTGCATGCTGAGGAGTTGGCGGCCGACCCTTTCCACGCACAGCTGAAAGGCAGTGCGCAGCTGTGGTTGTATTAACGTATGGTAAACATTATAGTTAGGTTGATGTTTTACTCACACAAAACCATAGAAATTCAGCAGTTATACTTATACTTAAAGTTATACTTATCTGCTGAAGAAACTATAACTTGTGCCATTACATAACTTTAGGCTACAAGTTATAGTTTCTTAACACAAGTATAACTGTAAGTATAACTATAACTGCTGAATGTCTTTGGTTGTGTTGTGGGTAAAACCTCAGTTTTTTATGTGAATATATATACCAACGGTTACAGGGACATTATAGTTAGGAACAGGAATTTGAAAAACCTTAGACATTCACTGAAAAAAACAAAGGTTACAAGGACGTTATAGTTAGGAAATAGAGTTAAAAAAACCTTAGAAACTCACTAAAAAAAAACAAAGGTTACAGGTACGTTATAGTTAGGAAGTAGAATTAAAAACATGGAAATTCACTGAAAAAAACAAAGATTACAGGGATGTTATAGTTAGGCTCAGATTTCACTCGTACAAAACCACCGAAATTCAGCAATTATCGTTACCGTGGCCTGGCCTTTTTATTTTTATTATTTTGATAAAATAAATAAGGAGGGGCTGTGTGGCCTTCTTCCTGGGCCATTTTCAGCCAAGGTGATCCCATCACCCAGGCCAGCCTCTTTTGTGGGTGGGCTGATCCCACCCAGGGCACCAACTCACCACTGATGGGGACCCCAGGTGAGCCGCAAGGCCCTGGTGGTCTCTGCTGGCTCGCCTTCTCTTGCGGGAGCCGGCATTGCTTTTACAGAGCGAGAGCTGCTGAACTCATAGCTGCCTCTCTGTCAAAGCAATCTTGCTGTGCTTCCAGCAAGCAAGAGGATTTTTAAAACTGAAAGCGGAGCTTTGGCTATGGTCTGGCAGGAGCGGTAAAGCTCCTGCCAAGCCATATCAAACAACTATGTCCCAGGGGTGGGCACCCTATGGCATGGCAGGAGCTGGTCTTGGGGATGGAGGACCCCTGGGCCATTATTGGCTCCAGGAGGGGGGCCACATCTAAGGTCTGCCCTGGAGAGGTGGTGGTCTCCACGGCTGAGTATGGCCCAGGAGTGTAAAGCTCCCACCAAGCCATAGCAAACAACTATGCCCCAGAGGTGAGCGCACTGGGACATGGCAGGAGCTGGTCCTGGGCGATGGTGGTACCCAGGACCATTATTGGCTCCAGGAGGGGGGCCACTTCTAGGGTCTGACCTGGAGAGGTAGTGGTCCCCAGGGCTGAGAATGGCCCCTCCCATTTTTATAAATGAACATGGCTCTGGGAAAGTGGGGGTCCCTGGGGCCCAGGGGATCGCTGAGACACCCCTGCTACAATTTGTTAAGGCCCTGGGGAGGTGGTGGCCCCCAAGACTAAGGGATGGTCTGAGAGGCCCCCCATAATAATACATTAGCCCCGGGAGGTGACAGTTCCTGGGGCATGGAGGGTCACTGAGGCTTCCCCACTACAATTTTTCTATTGCCCCAGGGAGCTGGTGGTCCCTGGGACCAGGAAGATGTCCAAGAGGCCCCCTGTTTATAAAGGAATACGCCCTGGGGTGGTGATGGTCCCTGGGGCATTATTAAGCCCAGGAAGGGGCCCATCTGGCCCCACTCCCTTATTATCAGAACGCCCCTTGGACCTGGCACACCTGGAGGCTGTAACTAACAAAGCTCTGGAGTCTGCGCTTCATCTTTGTGAAGATTTTCAGTGGAATACACAGATCCCGCTGGTGTTTTTTTTTTAAAATGCTTTTTTGGACCCGCAGGGTTCCTGTGGGACCCCCCCCTCCCCGGATGTCTAGGGGGTCATGGTATTTCTACACTGCCCCTTTTCTTTTTTTAAATGTTTTTCCTGGGACTCAGCTCAAGCCGAGTTCCAAGATGGCCGCCAATGCTTCCTGGTTTGAAGTGTTGGCGGCCAATCATCTCTCAGCATGATATCGGGAGGGGTCACTGAAAAAAAACAAAGGTTACCAGGGCATTATAGTTAGGAATTTACATAAAAAAACAAAACTTTCAAGGACGTCATAGTTAGCTAAGGAAATTGAAAAAAACAAAGGCTAAAGGGACATTATAGTAAGGTTCAGATTTCACTTGTACAAAACCAGTGAAATTCAGCAGTTATAGTTACCTGAGCTAACTATAACTTACGCCCTGCAATGCAATGCTTATGAACTCACATATTACATCACTCATGACAAGGTCAGTGACATCACTCATGACATCACTTATGACATCTCAAATGACATCACTGGTGGCATCACTGATGGCATCATCCACAGAACCACTGACACGCCCACTCACACACCCATACAACCATTCATACACTCACTCACTCACTCATCCATAGAGCCACTCACATACCCATTCATTCACTGTGAGGCTGGAAGGCCTACGGGTAGCCATCGCGCTCTATAAATATCATTTCAATTCAATTCAATTCAATTCAATTCACTCGCACAGCCACTCCGTTATCCATACTCCTACTCATGCAACCATTGACTCACCCAGTCACTCACACAGCCACTCACGCACCCATACAGACTCCAACAGAGCCACTCACTCACCATACAACCACTCAAGCACCAACTCACATGACCACTGTTATACCCATTTACACATTCATAAAAGCACACACACGACCACTCAATCATCAATAGAGCCACTCACACAGAAACTCATTCTTTAAAACAGCCACTCACACACTCATCCAGTTAACCAAACACCCACTCAAACGGCCACTCAGTCACCCATAGAGCCACTTACAAACCCAGTCACTCACCCGTAAAGCCACTCAGTCACCCATACAGCCACTCACACATCCACTCACCCACCCATACAGCCACTCACACACCCACTTACTCACCCTGCAGCTACTCACAAAGTGACTTTTTCACCCATACAGCCACTCATATGCCCACTCACAAACCCATATAGCCACTCAAACACAAATTTTAAGAACATTTCCAAATTCATCCATTTGTTATAATCAACAGTTTTATAGAATGAGAAGAATTACATTTATTCAAGTGTATTTTCCCATTTCTCCAAGTTGATACATAATTAGATATTTGTGCATCACACAATGTTCAGTAGCAAAAAATTTTTTTCATTGTGTTGTCCACTATGCCTTTTTCCACAATGTACATTAATCACAGTCAAGCTTATGTGGGCTAACTCTATTGCACCACCATCTAGTCAATATGTATGGACAGCCATCATGACCACCTCAAAGTTAAAGGAATCCCTGCCATGTGACCATGTGATATCTCCTAGATGGTCTCACCTTGATTGCTTTACATTGTTGAGCCCATGTGGACATTTCCCCCAGAATTAACTGACCTCCAGTATTCACATCAATTTGACATATCAATTTCTATTGTCCAGGTGACTTATTCCATGGACTCACTATGCACAAATTTGTCCTCTTCTAATCAATTCAAATATGATTCAAAACTAATGGCGAACATTTAAAAACAACCCTCAAATCTCTACTCAAGAACAGTCCACATCTTTCTTAATTCTCCCTGACTACGTGATTACACCATAAGTATTAAAAAATAGAGAGTACATTTGTTACAAAAATGTGTATAGTTCTTCCCCGGGTTCAACCCATTGGGTGATTTAGTATCTAATTTGACAATGTATCTTTGCCTAAGAGCTCACTCCCGATTGACTCCTCTCAGGCTTTTTGGAATGGCATCAATAACTGAGGCATTTTATGTCATTGTCATGACATTCCAGTATGTGGCGAGCTACTGGATATGTTTGAACTTTCTTGTTGATTGCCTTCCTGTGTTGCATCACTTGCACATGGACTTGCAGTATAATACTCCCTATGTACCTGAGTCCACAAATAAAGTTTAAACATATATGGGAAACTCCGTTTTGCAATTGAAGCTCCTTCTGGAGCTTCAATGAAAGGTGAACAGTACTCAGTTGTATTTATGTCTATACGACATGCCTTGCAACTACTGCATTTGCAGAAACATTTCATGTGTTATAACCAATTAATCTGCTCAATCACTTCCGGACTGCATCTGACTAGTGCATTTCTCATGGAAAATGCTCTTCTATAGGATATTGCTGGTGACTTGTCTATTACGGTCCTGAGCACAGCATCTTCCCTTACTAGATGGCAATGATTTTTAAGAATAGTCCTGATTTCTCTTTTGTATATGTTATTCAGAGTTAATAATCTAATCTTCTGTTCGTCATCACCCTTTTTATTGTGATTAAACAGGATAGATTCTCTGCTTTTCGCATTCACTTTGCCCACTGCTTTATCTAGGTTTTCTCTACTGTATCCTCTCTCCAATAATCTATGTACAGTTTCTTCCTGACACTTTTTCAATTCATTCGGGTCACTGCAATTCCTTTTCACTCTGAGAATTTCTCCATATGCAATGCTACACTTGAGATGTTTTGGGTTGGAACTCCTGGCGTAGAGTATAAAGTTCTCTGTGGTTTCTTTCTGATATAATTTGGTCTCTATTTTGCCTGCCTTTATCTATACCAACAGATCTAGAAAATTCCCTTACCTCTCACTGATGTGTGCTGTAAAGTGTGGGTGGAAATGTTCGCAATTTATCTGGGACACAAATGCTTTAGCACCTCATATGAGCCCTTCCAGACAATGAAAATATCATCAATGAAATGCAGCCAATTTATCTCATGTTCATTCCATACATCTCCATGTTCATTGGTGAGCACTTGCTCCTCCCACCAGCCCATGTGCAAACACGCAAAGCTGATGGGCGAAGCAGGTGCCCATTGCTGTACCACAAACTTGCCTGTAAACGTCTTTGTTAAAGAGGAAAAGATTGTTCTCCAGGAACCATTGACTCATGCTGATTAACATTTTAGTATGATTGTGCATTCTAAGTGGTCTGCTTCTAAGAATGTGTTTGCTAGCACATAATCCATCACTATGATTAATGCTAGTATACAAGGATGTTACATCCTGTGAGATAAAAAGAAAGTCATCTTGCCAGGCAATATCATAATTTCCTTTTCAGAAAATCTCCTGTATCTTTTTATAAAGGATTGCAAGTTCTTGACATGTTCCTGCAAGAAAAAATCTATATATCTCAAAGTATTTTCAAGTAGACTGTCATTTGCAGGGATTATTGGTCTTCCTGCTGGCTACTGTTCTTATGAATTTTATGAATGAAATATAAAATTGCCATTTTAGGATGTTCATTCTTGATGTACAGATATTCTTCCTGGCTCAATAATCCCCTGCTTTTCCATTCTAACAGCTGAGTTAAATAATTACTTTTCACCTCACGTACTTGCCACCAACTGCTTTTAATGTGGCACTCAGTGTTACTCAACTGCCCATTAGGCCTCCGCTTTGTACATTTCAAATGGCCAAAGTACTCTGCCACTGCCCTTGTCTGAACTGAGGATAACCACCTCTTTATGTTGTTGCAATTTCTGTATTAATTTGTGATAATCTTGTTCCTTAAAGTTGCACTTCATGTTCCTCTCTGGTACCTTGGTATTGAGCTTTTTAAGATCCTCAATGACTCAATCATTGAATGCATAATCTCCGTCTCTAGCTGACATTGGTATTAAGGCTGACACAGGTTTAAAATGTGTATTCGCATCTCCTTATAAATCGTGACCCATAGAGTCAATGACCCCTTGGTTGCGAATAGGCTCAGCCAGGTCGATTCCTTCACTTTCCAATTCCTTAAGTTCTTGAATCAACCTTAAGTCTTCAATGAAATGATTGTCATGTTCACATACAAAATCTGATGTATTTGCTGCTCCTCATTAGTTTTTTGTTTGGTGGTATTTGGCCAATTTACTTTTTCCAATGAACTTATATAAGTTCACCCTAGTTTTGGTATCATTAAAAGAACTCTCAGAGCAGAGTGACAGTCCCAGTGACAACATTTGTTATTTCGCTTTACTTAGTGCTACTCCTGAGAGGTTGGCTATTGTATTGGATGGTCCCATGTTCATTTGTGTTTCCATTTTTGTTTGAATCTTGCTCCTTCTACTGCATTTTGTCCTTTCTCTCGGTCTTTGGTTCCACCTCCGTTAAGCTTGTACTTCTGTCGGCTTGACCTTAGGGTGTTGCGTCTGTTCACTCTGGGATAATCCATTTCCTCAATTATGTATGTCTAGTTAGGGCCACTCGTTGCCCCAGCGCCCAATGTTCCACTTTCTGAGTCTGCTTTCTTTCTTGCAGTGCTCTATTTCCATCCCTCAACCTTTGTTTCCACAATGCATCAGAGTGCTGCGGCATACAGAAATATTTGCCCCGTGTCACACTGTAATTTAGACACTTTTCTATTTTTGATGGCATCCTAATGTTTGCTTAAGAATTTTACAATCTCTTCACGTTGTTTTTCTACCATATCCTGTTCTAGATGTTTGTCTATTTCCAGATTAAGTTGATCAATCTGAGTCTGCAGAGCTCTCCTGTCTTGTTCAGCATATTTGACAAAAATTCTCACCAGTCAGGCCACTGGCGTAGCTAGGGGGGGGCGGTGGGGGCGGTCCGCCCCAGGCGGCACTATGTGGGGGCGGCGGCCGTGCGGCTCTCGTGGCCCATGGCGGAGGCCTTTCTAATTTATTTGGACACTCGCTGACACTACTGTCAGTTACTACAGTAGTGTCCGTGTATTCAAATAAATTAGAAAAGCCGCCGCCATGGGCAGCCAGTGCCGCGCGTGTGAACAGCAAGCACACTTAGGCGTGTGAACAGCAAGCACACTTAGAACACTTAGGACCTACGTAACCCGGTTGGCCAGCCCTCGCGCTGAAACGTAGCGCAGCACGGCAGTAGTGATGCGTCACGCGCACGCACTCGCCTCTCGTGAGCGCGGCCCTCAGCACGACTATTATCACCGGAGGCGGGCGGCAAACTCAAATTGCCGGCCCGCTGTTTTTCGTGGCCTGAACCTGCCTGCAGCCAGCCTTGCTTGCACCTTTGCAGCCTGGAGCACCTGAATTGTCACAGTGACAGCGCACAGCAGCGGCCTAATTAAGCCTGCAGCCACTGCCTTGAGAGAGGCAATTCTTGGAGCGCCACCGCCACACTCCGACCTCCGGACTCTGCCTAAGTAAGTGCCACCAGCCTGTTGAGAGTGGGGTAAAAAATCTGGATTAGTGCTCTGGGAAGGTGGAGGGAAATTATCCTGCCTCAAGAGGGAAACTTGCACAGAGGGCGGAGAGGGGTGTGTGTGTGTGGGGGGGGGGGGGGGGGGGGGTGTCTAGGATGGTTCGGTCCTGGGTGAGGGGCAGACGCCTACAGGCGGGACAGTCAGCGAGGCAGACACCCACACTAGGGGAAAGTCGGGGTACCTGCACAAGCAGTGCTTTAAATGAGCAAGTGAGTACCTGCACTTCTCGGCAGAGGTGCAGTAGTAATTAGAGATTACCGACACTTCTCAGTAGTCAGTACCATACAGCTACTCTGAGTCCGCGAGGGCCTATTCTTCTGTATTCCAGTTTCAAGCATTAAGCCAAAGTGCTGTTCAACTGGTTTTTAGTTTAGTGTACTCAATCAGGTATAATGTGCGCAGTTGGCTACAGCTCCAGTTTTGTAATTTACCACCAGCATATTGATTAAGGGTACGCTGGGTGGTCACACAATTTTACCCGAAGCAGAACTTGAGTCAATATTTTATAGCTGCAGGATCGGACTGGCCTATAGGCAGGGCCACTGAAATTGTGTGGCAGGAGAGGGACGAATTATGCAGCAAGGTTGAGTAAATTCTGCGGCAAGACCAATTATGAAGCTTTATGCGGCACATTTTGTAACAGTATTACTTCATTAGTTTTTTAAATTGGTAACACTGTCTAGGCATTGGCTGCATCACATTAGTACCAGTTTAGTACAGAAATATAGCAATAAGCAATAGGAAGGCGGCCAGTCCTGCTTTGTAAAGTGCCTTTCACTACGCTGCAACATTTTTAGTAGCTTTTGAATCATTTAAGCAAGAAACAGATTCTGTTAAAATCTGCAGATTATGCGGAAGATGATGGACTGTGTGGCAAACATGGCAAATCTAAAATTATGGAAAAGTTTCTGCGGCCGCACAATAGCATAATTCCAGTGTCCCTGCCTTTAGGGCAATCTGGCAGTGCCCAATGGTCTGGTCTGATTGGTCAGTGTGTGGGCTGGCTTTTTGTTTGTGTCCTGTTTTATTGTCTTGTGGGTCGGTTTTTACTGTTGATTTCCCTGACAGTACCATAAACATGGTCTTCAGAAAACACAAATAGTTGCAGTCTACTATATCTTGCAAAACACACAGCGTGTTTTTACAACTTTAAAAGTGTCCCAATTTGCATACATGAGACTTTTTTAGCTTTCTGATTCACTATTGGGGCAACTTTTTATTTTTATTTTCAGGCCTGGGTCTATTTTCCTCCCAGTGCAACACTGCAGAGCTGCATTGATAAACAGTGTTAGTGAAAAACAAATTTGAGGCGAATTTCAACCTGCACCTTGTTTTAAAAGGGGACCCCTGAGGTGCAGGCTTGCTGTACTTTGGGGTGCCGCTGTGAATGTTAAATTAGCATTGTCGATTTCATTGAACAATTTTAGTGCCTGCCGCTCCGAGTGCACTACGAGAAATAACGACTGGTGGAGAGATCTGGGAAGGCAAGCTGAGGGGACGGAAGGGGACGGTGGTAGGTGGTGGGGGTGCAGAACGCGCCTGTGAGTCGATGTAGCACTGAGAACGGCATAGCAATAAGGCAGTCATGGCTTTGGCAGCAGGGAGGTATCTGGGCAAGTACACAGTTGCAAGATTAAACGTTTTCCGGGACAGAAACATGCACAGAGGGGAAAAACGACACATTTTTGGAGTATCGAACGCTGCATCAAAGGGAGAGCGGAACATAGGGGCATATTTACAAGCCCTTATCGCCCAGGAACGTCACTTTTTCTGACATTCCGGTGGCGATAAACCCTTCGTCTTATTTACGAGGCAGCATTAAACCACTGAACTTGGCTTAAAGCCACCTAGTAAATTAGACCCCATTTCACACTGCATTGTGCAGCACAAATAGAAACAGCAAAACACCATGAATCATTTAAAGAAAATGACAATTTGCAACTTCTATGTGTGCTGCATAATGAAGTTACAAATCACGATTTGTTTATGTGCAGGAAGGGACACCTTCCTGCACATAAACAGACATTCCCACCAAGGTAGACACCCTTGCACTATGGTTCAAGGTTGCCTGCGTTGGCGCTAGGCAGCTAGATTTAGCACCAGCGCCAGGGGAAACACAGGGGTGCACCGCATTCTTGTGAATACGGTGCATCCCTGCATTTTTAAAATGGCGCAGCGAGGCATTAGCAATGTTTGTTTAATGCCACATTTCGGCATGTAAATTTGCCCCTTAGTACCATGTTCGTAAGATATGGCGCTGCTTCTCTCCACTGCTGCTGGCGCATCTAAGTTCCCTTCCTTTCTGGTGCTTTGCAGCTGTTAGAGTTTCTCTTTGCTCAAATGGGAGTAATTTCTGATATTTATATGTTTCCCTTGTCTTCTTTGCTTGATTTTGCTCGGGAGAAAGTGTCACTCTTAGTCATTGAAATGTCACTCATAATTACACTAAAATTATGAAAATGACACACATAGCAATCTGAAATCTTGGCAGTTATGAGTTGAGTCTGGGGCAGTGGCAGTGCTGGGCGATAGACTGCAGCAGAACCAACCCCTTCGGTAGAGACCCTGCCACCACTGTGGCGTACTGGAGCCTGAGGAAGGTAAGAGCTAAACATTTGTCACAAGGGGAGGAAAGGATCTTTGGTGAGTGGCAGGGCAGTGGGCACAAGTCCTATAAAAAGAAGTGGGGGGGACTAACCAAGTTAGGCAGTTAGCAAATGACATAATGACACGTGCCATCCCTAGCTGCCAAGGTTTCAGATTGCTATGTGTGACATGTTCATAATTTCAGTGTGTTTATGAGTGACATTTGACACTTTCTTCCGAGCAAAAATCAAGCAATGAAGATGAGGAAACATAAATATCAGAAATTTGACCCATTTGAGCAACGAAAAACTCTTAGAAGATCTAAAACTGCTGCAAATGCCTGCTGCAGCTGACTATAATTAAAATGACAGCTATGGACCTCTAGAAAGCAGGTCACATGGCTTTGCTAAAAATTAACACCGAAAAGAGCAAGGCCCTGCGGTTAGGCTGTAGAACCACTGGAGCGAAGCTGTGCAATAAGAGCCACTGACAATACAAGACAACAGTTTAGTAGAGAACACAGATCTTTACTGGACCCCACTAATGTAGAAGGGGTATTGCTGGGTGCATATGAGGCATTCAGAGTTGTAGTGGCATGAGCATCACCAGAGCCTGCCTTGATGTCCTGGCATAAATATTTCTAGTGTCGCAAAGCGAGTGACAAGTTACACACCAAGTATAAATACACCAGACGCCACTTCAAGCAAAGATTGAAATTTGTTTTTGGCTCCCATGGCTCATTAGCAGCTTGGTCTTCAGTTGGGTATTCAGTCCACCCTGCATTGCTGTTTAAAGCCTGCAGCACAGCAGGTGTCGAAAGACCCCTAAATCCAACACCCCACCTTCAGATCCAGATTCACACAGGTAAGTGCAAAAGTAGTCTGTCTCGAGTGACAGTCACAACGCACACTGATGAGAGTACTTGTCTGTGAACATGTGGCTGTTTGGAGAGAGCTCAAATAATAAACCAGGAGAGAAGAATCACTAAACTCCATGCTGCTGTCTCTGTCCCACATGGGACCTGGGCCCAGACTATATCAGGGCGTGAGAGGCCCTAACTCAAATCTCAATTGCCTCAGGCCTATACCATAAATTCATTAGTCAGCTGACTCACGGACTCCGGCCACCACAGTGAGCATGTGCATGATACCATGATTGCTGGGCAAGCCTCAGGAAAGCCTGTGAGAGACCCATAGCAGTCACAGTCAGGCAGGATGATAAATATGTTTGAAAGTATTTTAAAAAAATCACACCAGTATATTTAAGCGAGTGGCCCCGGGGTGCTGTGCGCAGCCTCTACAACTGCAAGTTCAGATAGTTAACACTTACTTGCACTAGTTATTAGACCAAGGTAAAACTAGCATTCCAATGATACATGTGAGAAGCATTTATGGCCAAAATTTGACAGTAGGGTGAGATTCAAAATTCGAGTCCGAGACTTAACCTCACACAATCACAGGGCTACGTATGCCAGGGGCGGCAATCTGAGGGATAGCCCCGGGCGCCACAAGCTCTAGCTACGCCTCTGAGTCAGGCCAACGCTTCCATGTTGCTTTCTGCCCATTCTTTGAGCATCAGAGGATTTGAATTCTCAAGGCTCTGCGCAATTAAAATCCTTAGGTGTATATATATATACTGATGCATTTTGGGACTCGTATGTCCGACAGACTACGAGTGGCGAGCGACCACTTGGTTGGGGGCGGAGCGAGTTCCCGCCAATGGGAAAGAGGCAGGACTGTTCAAATTTCAGGTGCGACAAGCCTCCTGAACATTCAAGGCATCTGACGAACGCTAACCAAGCCGAAATGCATTATGCCGTTCATCTAATAAAGAAGTTTCCCTTTACCTACCGAGGCCTCTGCTCTTTCTTCGGAGGAGTTCCTGTTGATATATATATATATATATATATATATATATATTCACTTAAAAAACCATAGGTTTCACACATGTTATAGTTAGCTGGACATTTCACTCGTAAAAAACCATTGAAATTCCCCCGTTATAGTTAGTTCAGATAACTATAACTCGCACGCCCGCAATCCACTGCTCATGACGTCACATATTACATCACTCATGACATGGTCAGTGGCATCACTCATGACATCAATGATGACATCATCCTTGTGATAGAGTGGCGGTCGCGCGAGTTATTGTTATCTGAACTAACTATAACAGGGGAATTTCAATGGTTTTTTACGAGTGAAATGTAAATGTAAATGTTGTAGACTTGTAAAGCGCACAGCTACCCCAGCAACGGGGTGTCCCGGCGCTGTAGACCGCTGGGGAACCCGTCCTGGCTATCCCTGTGAGATGGTCCCTTTCTGGGTATCTCCAAGGTGAAACCAGGCATCCCCGGCGTCTGTGTGGGGCCGTTGTAGAGATGAGGCAAGCTTAATGCCCAGAGTTGCCGAGTGTGTTCCTGGTTAGAGTAGGTACCGAGGCGAGAATTATTATTAATTGATCTGAGGAGGGCGGCCACGCAGCCCCCCTCTGAAAAAAAAAGCAATGGCCAGGCTCCGGGGGATGGGGTCCCCGGGGCCAATAGAAGCCTTAGGAGGGGGGCCACGCAGCCCCCCTCCATAATAAAAAAAAAAAACATATTTGGCCATGCCCCGGGGGATGGGGTCCCCGGGGCCGGAATTGGCCACGAGAGGGGGGCCTACGCGACCCCCTTCCCGTTAAAATGTATTACTTTTTTTTTTAATGGGGATCCGGCCCTGGGGGATGGGGTCCGCAGGGCCCCAAAAAAGTAAAAAGAAGGGGAGCGACACAGCCCCCCTTCCAAATAAAAACAAACACCCAGCTCTGTGGTGCTTACTGGAGGTACCTCGTGTTCTAGTTGGCCCCCAGGGACCCTCAGGATTGAAGAGGAATTAATTCCCCAACTTAAAACGCGCCACAGGGCGTGTTTGCACATATGTCACCTCAGGCCCCGCCCCCTCCCTTCACCACTGTGCAAACGCGCCCCCTGGGGCGTTGTAAGTTGAAGAATTAATTCCCCTTGAATACTGAGGGTCCCTGGGGGCCAACTAGCCCACCAGGTACCTCCAGTATGTGCCTTCCACTACCACTACCACTACCACATCATACAGACGGCCTGCTCACAACTACAGCTAGACTGCCACCTTCATTGGCGTAAGCAATAACTGGACAGTGCTCAGAGGTGTTGCTGACAGGGAGAGTGCAAACTCCAAGCCGCTAACTTGCAAGCAGTACCTCGCGGCAGCTTTATGGAGGGGCAAGTTACTATGCCACTTAGGAAACTTCCCCGGAGAAAGGGTACCACTCTTCGAGCTGTTTCCCCCCGGGGGGGCTCTACAACAGTCACCGTCACTGCAAGACAAAGTTTTATACCCAGGTGGCAAACTGTCACAAGCACGGATTAGTGTGTTTTTTAGTAAGCCAGCTCCTCAAACTGGCTTTGCCCCTTCCATGACATCGCAGTGCGATGCGGAAGCCCAGGACCACGATCAGCGTTCCTCCCACAGCCCCGGTTATATTAAAAATCACTTTCTAAGAGTCCTCGCTTCTGCTCACCTGAGGCTCAGGTTCCACCTGAGAATCACCAGCCGTACAGGCTTTTCCAGGAGGATGTCATCATGACCCAGGACACATTTATGGACTTACTAAGAGTTCACCCGATCGGAGCTGGAAACCTTTCTGCACCAGACCCTGGCTCAGACTTTACAAAAACTATTGTAACAACCACTGCAGCCAAATGACAAGTTCAAGCTCAAATCCATGATGGCACCTTGTCCGTCCCTTTAAATCTTCAAGAAAGCAGCAGAGACCCGGCAGCAGCTCATTCATTATCTAAGTCTGCTCTTCGCTGCAGCCCGGGTGCACATCAAATTGAGCCCAGTGACTCCTCATTTTTAAAGAAGAGCCCAAAGTATGAAAGTTCCTTGTTATCATGTTCTGGTGCTTCCGGGGTTACCTCTTCTGATCTTACATCAGTCAAGTTCGCCTTAATACCAGGCAAAGGGGGTTCGGAAGCAACTGTTACAAGGTGGGCACAAGAATGCCTAAGGGATTCAATTTTTGGGGAAGCCAGCCTCTTTGAAGACTGGGGCATAGAGCTTTGGGTCCCCCTACAACAAAAATATCCCCACGTTCTTCTTCAGGATGATCCAGTGAGGCCGTACATCAGCGTACTGAAGGGAACTCGGGGTGCAACCCATGTTTGGCTGCCAGACGCTTCAAAAGCTGATAACCTCATAAACATTTCATGTAATAACAATCAATGCCTGATGAGCTGTAAATCCAGTCTCCCCGTCTCCCACAGTACCCACAGCCGCTATGGGTACTCCCATCGAGAGCCTCAACCGTATACTCCCAGCAGTACTCCTCCTAACAGGGAAGCCAAATGGTCAGACTTCAAACTGACCATTTCTTCTTGGAACGCGGCTGGGTTAAAGTCAACCCTTTCATCCAAATCAGCAGTGGAATATCTGAACAAAAGTGACATAATTTGTTTTCAAGAGACTTGGGGGCATATCAGCAACAACCGTCGATAATTATCGCTAAGCGCACTTAGCGCTAGGATAATTATTGCCGGCTAACGTGGATTTTTATCGCTGAGATAGCATGCTATTAGCAACGCTTATCTCAAAAGCGATAAAAATCCTACCGCTAACTGCCAAACGTGAGATTATCGCTGGAAACCCAGCGATAATTTCATGAAGTGTGGCGTTAGCTTGATGATAGGGCCTCACATACTTAGCCATGATATCCACCTTCCATAGGATATCATGGCTAAGTCAGTCCTGAAGCAGGCCTAAGGAAAGTAGCGATAACAGGGATTATCGGCACTTTTCTTGCCGCTATGCTTCATAGCGTGGGGCTTGATGATAGGAGAAATGTCGCTTAGTGACATTCCTCCAGTCATGTCAGGTCAGGAACGCCCACTTTGTATCTCATTAGAGATGCAAAGCTGGGCGTTAAGAATACGGGCGCTAATGCAAGGTTTCACGCAATAGCGTGACCTTGCTAATTAGGCAATAAAATTATCGCTGCTTTTCGCCCGAAAAAACGGACGCAAAAGCGGCGATCATTTTATATTGACTCATTGCTGATATGCCCCCAGGTGTCTATCTCCATCTGCTCTCCACGGCTATTATGAACTCTTTCAATCAGCCTCCCAGCCCATTTCCTATGGAATACCTTCTGGGGGCCTCTCCATTTTCAGCAAACACAGGCGCAAGATCGCAGCTATTCCCATCTATTGGAACTTAACGGCAGGGCAAATTGTATTAATTACCGGTCTTTCAACTTCAAGCAGGGCCTTTTCTTTGCTTTTAATTAACTGTTACCACAACATAGCTAAAACATCCAAATCAATGGCGACAGTCCTATTGGTCAAACATCTGGAAGAACTTTTATTGGTATTCGCTTTTGCAGAAGTACTGTTAGAAGGCGATTTTAACATCAGAGACCTGGTTTCCAACACCCATTCAGTCACTAAAGCTAAAGAGCAAGATGTCATGACTACTTTTTTAACCAATTACTACTTACGTTCTGCGAAGCAAATCGCATTGGAACATGATCCTGGTGCCCATCTGTCTCCAACATTTAAGAATCTTTCGACCATTGACTATATTTTTCTATCTCCATTTCTGGCAAGCAAATTAATCATGATGGAAATCCCCACTCGTACCGAGAGCCACCATAACCCTTTGACTGTAACAATGGACCTGCAAAGTGCCTGCGGCTGCCGAAATAACTGAGGTGGGGCATTCAATGCACGTCGAATTCCACACTCTAGTCAGACAAATTAAATGGGACGCTTTGGGTGCTGATAAGGAGGGCACTTGGCTCATGGGAACAATCTAGCCATCCTGAGTCAACAAGCTGTGCAAAAAAATCATCTCTCCCTCTATTGCTGCTTTATAGACTACAGCGCTGCCTTTGACAAAGTTTCACACAACACCTTATGGAGGATATTGGACAAGTGGGGGATCCCTCAGAGTCTGCTAGGAGCCCTCATCTCCTTGCATAAGAACACATGGGTACGAGTCAGAACTGGCCCAACGACAATCTCTGCGAAAATTCCAACCTCAGACGGCCTAAAGCAAGGATGCGTTCTCGCCCCCCTCTTGTTCAACCTTTATACCGCCGATCTGGGAAAATTCCTGAAGGACCTATTTTCCATAGGAAATCCGCAACATTCTATTTGGAATAACTTTGGCGCCCATTGACGAATCTTCACGAAATTTTCAAAACTTTTGGCCAGCTCCCGTCTGCTCCTATCCTGAAAGTCTCGGGATGATTCGTGTAGCGGGGGTTGAGAAACAAGGGGGGCCCCAAAACGTGTTTTCCCCATGCAATTTCTCATAGGACATTTAGCCACAGCTACAGCCCGAACAGCTGAACAGAATTTCACAAAATTTGGCAGAAAGGTAGACCTTGGTTCAGAGTCGTGCCTTTTGCTTAAATGGTATAAATTCATTCAGTAGTTCCTGAGAAAATCAAAATCATATCTATATCTGGGTGTAGCCTAACCACACATCTCATCGTGAGATCTGATTGGCTGTCAGTACTTCATCCAAGAAGTGTTGGCAGCCATCTTGGGACCAATATACATGATAGCACCTCATTAAAAAGCATTGCAGTTAATAGAAGGTTTTAAGACTTTAGTTACATTATACATTATTTGTTGATGGTATTGTGGTGTGTTCTAAGGTGATTTTACCATGTGAAAAAGCCTTCTGCTGTGATATCATGAATCATGTTTGAGAGAAAACTATTTTCTCATGCTTTTCCCACAGAGGTTTGGAAGTTGATCTATAAGCGAAACTGAGAGCATATTTTCTGTAACTTCACATTATCTTTCTCAGTCATGTGAGAATGAAGTCTGACATTCTCAGTAAAACATGTACATCCAACAAGGGCAGAGACTGTCAGTTGATTCCTTTGTGTTCTACTGCAGCTTCTCAGAGTGTTCTAAAGAACAACTAGAGCGCTAACAGTCCTACTTATGACAAACGTATTGCACACCTGAAGCCATCTTGATTGGAATAAAGTGGTAACACTTAAAACATTTAATTTGCAAAGGAACAAAATGAGGGGGTTCATTTTGCCATAGAAATTATGATTAGTGCTACAGAGAGAAAAATTAGGACACATTTTGACTTCTCAAATCCTCTTCTATTTCATAAAAAAATTCTGACATGCAGACTGAAACATGCATTTTCAATACCAGCAGCAGACTTCCCTGGTGAGCAGTAGCCTTACTACAGTGATCTATTGAGCAACTAGAGTGCTAACATTCAGAATTTATGGCAAATGTGCGACACATCTGAATGCCTTCTTGATGGAACCAAAGTAAAAAACTGAAAGTATTTCCTACTGAGGAGTAAATGAGGAAATTAGGAAACTTCATAACAAATAAGTCTCCCAAGATGGCCACCAGAGACAGAAGAGCCCAAATGTAGCCCAAATATCACCCAGATGTAGCCCAAGTATAGCCCAATGACAAAATGTCCCAGAGTGTTCTTAAGAACACCTAGAGCGCTTACTGTCTTACTTATGACAAAAGTATGGCACACCTGAAGCCATCTTGATTGGAATAAACGGGTAATACTTAAAACATTTAATGTAAAAAGGAACACAATGAGGAGGTTCATTTTACCATAGAAATTATGATTAGTACTGAAGAAAGAAAAATTAGGGAACATTTTGAGTGACTTCTCAAATCCTCTTCTATTTAATTTAAAAATTCTGACATGCAGACTGAAACATGCACTTTTAATACCAGCAGCAGACTTCCGTGGTGAGCAGTAGCTTTACTAAAGTGATCTGATGAGCAACTAGAGTGCTAACATTCAGAATTTATGGCAAATGTGTGACATATCTGAATACCTTCTTGATGGAATCAAAGTAAAAAACTGAAAGCATTTCCTACTGAGGAGACTGCAGTAAATGAGGAAATTAGGAAACTTCATAACAAATAAATCTCCCAAGATGGCCATCAGAGACAAAAGAGCCTAAATGCAGCACAAATATCACCCAGATGTGGCCCACATGAAGCCCAATGAAGGAAGTGTGCAAAACACTTATTTTTTGTGTTTTTGCAGTTTTATATAGTGCAGACCTGTCAGGTATTGGAGTGCTTTACATGAGCATTGGTTACATTACACAAGATCAAATTCATTTTGGTTGTAGACATGGGGAGATTAAGTGATTTGACCAGAATCACAGAATGTTGAGCTGAAGCAGAAACTCCAACCTGGTTCCCCAGTTGCAAAGTCTGCAGCTCTGGAAGTAACACCACATCCTCTCCCCTAAGTGCAACATTTATTCAAGTGGTCAACTGGATAAAAAACATAAAGATAACAAATAATTTAAAAGTGCTTTGTCGCTATTTGAAAACTCAGAAAATATGTCCTGATTTTAGTTTTTTAGAGCACTAACCATAATTTTGATGCAAATAAGACCCTCCCATATATGTAATTTCTAAAGTAAATGCTCTAGGTATTACAGTTTTGATTACATCAAGATGATGTCGGGCGTTCCACACTTTTGTAATAAATATAGAATGTTAGCAATCTAGTTGTTCATTAGGATTCTGTTGAGAGGCAGAGGCCAGGGGCACGGACTCTGAAAATTGAAGGCAGGTAGGAGGGTGCAGAGGCAACAATTTGACCACACTGGGCAGGCAGGAAGGGCAGTGGCAGCACAACAGAATATGGAGGGCAGTGGAAAGGGGGGCAGGGGCAACAAACCAACAATACAGGACTGGCAAGAGAGGCTGTGGCAATATAATAGACCATTGTGGGCAGAAGGAAGAGGCAATGGTAGTACAACCATACTTGCCAACAGACCCGATTCAGCCAGGAAACGTCCAATGTTTTTAAGCTCAAATGGGCTTTATTTGATCTGTCTCCTGTCTGCAATCTCCTCTTTTTCAATGTAACTCAAAGGGGAAAATCAATACCCCATTTTTTTTTCCAAAATCTCCCTCTTGCCAAGTTCAAAATGTTCGCAAGTATGGTACATTGGATCATGGAAGGCAGGAAGAATTGGGGTAGGGACATGGACTCGGATAACAGAGGACAGGAGGGACATGGAGAGGTGCACCAAACTGACCCTACAAGGCAGGCATCAGTGTTTGCAGCAGCGCAATACACAACACAGGGCATGGGGGACGGGAGTGCAGCGCAGCAATCCATAGAAAGCAATAGGGAGGGGACAGGACCATGTACATGGACAACAGAGAACAGAGGGGAAAGAGGCAATGGTAGCTAGCTGACCATAATGGACAGACAGGAGAGAAAGCTGCAGCATAACAGACCATAAAGGGCAGGAGGGATGGATCAGGGGCATTACAATGGAACAGACAAGCCAGGAGGGAGGGAATAGGGTCTGCACATGGAAACAGAGGGCTGGGGCAAGGGGCAGGGCAGGAGCAGCAAGATGACCATGGAGGTCAGGCAGGATGGGCACTATAAACAAGACACACCATGGAGAGCAACAGTGAGACTATGATGGCATACACACAGACCATGGAGGGAAGGTGGGAGGGGGACTGGGGCAGCTAGCTGACCACACATGGAAGGTGGGAGGGGCCGTGGCAGCACAGAAGACCATGCATGGCAAGCGGGAGGGTTAGTGGCAGCACATTGGCTATGATGGGCAAGAAGGAGGTTGCAGGGGCATGCACAAAGGACCATGGAGGATAGAAAGGAGGGTCAGGACCTGGGCACAGACAAGAGAGTTCAGGGGAAGGTGCCTCACAACAGACCGCGCGGGGCAGGCAGGAGGAGCAGTTGCAGCACAACAGACCAGGGAGGGCAGAAGGGTGTGGCAGTAAAATGGACCATGGAGGACAGGAGGAAGGGATAGGGGCATGGCATGTGGACAGGCAGGGTGGAGGTGGCAGGGACAGGTTACAGTCATCTGACAATGCTAGGCAGGTGGGAGGGGAGTGGCAGCTCAACAGAATACTCAGAGTAGATAGGAGTGGCAGGTCCATGGAACATGGTGGGCAAAAAGGATGGAGCAGGTGCATGCACAAATACATCAGAGGGCAGGGGGAAGGAGTATAGGGGCAGCAAGCTAAGCACAGAGTCTAAGCAGGAGGTCAATGATAGGGCATAGAATTGGGCAATGGAGGGCAGGAGGAGTGGACTGGTACATCATGCTAAATGGAGGGCTGTGGCAGCACAACAGACCATGCATGACAGGAGGGAGGAGACTAGTCCTTGGATTCAGATAACAGAGGATAGGGAGGAGGTGGATGGGGCAGCAAGCTAACTATGCAGAGAAGGTGGGTATTAGGAACTTTATTGTTTTTAAAATGTGTGTCTGTGCGAACTACTTAAAATATGAACAAGTATGCAGCATAATCTCACTTTTATTCAGGAAGAAGAGGACGTTTGTGACTGCCTCCGGTCTCACTTGGCAGAAACACCCCCTGATCCTCCACCCCCATCGCAAAATGTAATGTCTGTGAAAAGGGTAGGTGAACGCAGTGTTACATAGAACATAGTCCTGAGAGCACGATTGAAAATGAAAACTAGATATAGTGTATGGTATAAACTATGCACCAAAAAGTGTGATATAAGATGAACCGGGGCATGAAATATAATATGCAATACATTGTGCGCAATGACAGATTCATTGGAGAGCGCGAGATAGCACAGGCACTAGCGTGTGCTATGCGAAATGCGCTTTGAGTGTAATATGCACAGGGCAGTGTTGTGTAACCTAACTAGTCTCTAAAGTTTTAATATACAATATGTGCTGGGGAGTGTAACGTTGCATATGCACTGTGACAAAGATATGGATCCCAGATTGTAATATGTATGGCATAGCGCTGTGCGTTATAACATAGGCATTGAGGAAGGCACGTTAGATGGGGCAATATAACCCATGCGAAGGCAAGTGTGGCATGACATATTCACGGGGTGGTGTTACAGTGCACATGGGCTAGAGAGTGTCATAGCATACACACTAGCTGGTGGAATACAACACAGAGGTGTGTGGCACTCGGCGGGCACTGGTGGGTGTAACACAGCATTGGGCTCAGCCAGGAGCGCGCTGTGACTTTCAAGTGAGGTTTGTCTCCTTTCCAGAGAGTAAAATAAAAAGTATTACACATCCGGCGGTGGATGTGTGTTTTATTAACCGTGAGGGGGGTTTCTTGCATAGTATTGGGCGAATTTTTGTTGAATCCCGTTTGAATGGCTTGGTGTGTGTCTGTATTAAACGTGTCCGTCAAGAGCTGCCCATGTTTGTATAAATAAACTACAAGGGTGTCTACTTGGAGAGTACCCACAGGCGGGGGCGCCGGGATTAGGCACGGTAGGGCGTCAGACACATCAGAGCTTCACTAGCGATGTAAATACATTCCACATGGATTGATTGTATGCAGAGTCGCCTTTTAATGAATATCACGCAAATCGTCATGGTGATAGGTACATACGGTTTGTCCAGCATGTCCTAGGTGTTTCTATAAATATATATATTTTTTAAATAATAAAAAACAAAGGCCGGCCCCGGGGGATGGGGTCCCCGGGGCCATAAGTGGCCTGAGGAGGGGGGCAACGCAGCCTCCCTCCTGATGAATGTTTTTTAAAAAACGCCATGCCCCGGGGGTTGGGGTCCCCGGGGCTGATTAAGGCCTTGGGAGGGGGGCCATGCAGCCCCCTTCCAATCTTTTTTTTCACAAAAAAAAATTAGGGGGCAGGCCCTGGGGAATGGGGTACCCAGGGCCAATAAATTTGAAAAAGAAGGGGGGCCACACAGCCCTCCTTCTTAAAAAAATAAAATAAAAAAAAGACCGGCATCGTGCCGGAGGCCACGCCCCCTCCTTGCAGCACTCTGCAAACGTGCCCCCTGGCCAGCTGTAAGTTGGGGAATTAATTCCCCTTCAATACTGAGGGTCCCTGAGGGCCAACTAGCCCAACATGTATCTCCAGTATGCGCCAGGGATCTGTGTTGCAGACAGGTGTTCTGAGGCCACGCCCCTTTTTACACCTCTCTGCAACGCAGCTCTGTGGCGCTTACTTGAGGTACCTGGTGGGCTAATTTGACCCTGGGGACCCTTCGGATTCAAGGGGACTTAATCTCTCAAGTTAGAACAGCCACAGGGCGCGTTTACACAGTGGTGAAGGGAGGGCACGGGGCCTGAGGTGACGTGTGCAAACATGCCCTGTGGCGCGTTTTAAGTTGGGGAAATAATTCCCTTTCAATCCTGAGGGACCCTGGGGACCAACTATCCCACCAGGTGCTTCCAGTAAGCGCCACTGCTCTGCGTTGCAGAGAGGTGGTGAAGGCCGTGCCCCTTTTTACACCTCTCTGCAATGGTGCTTACTGGACTTACCTGGTGGGCTATTTTGCCCCTAGGAACCCTCAGGATTCAAGGGGACTTAATCTCCCAACTTAAAACGGCCACAGGGCGTGTTTACACAGTGGGGAAGGGAGGGGACGGGGCCTGAGGTGACGTGTGGCGCGTTTTAAGTTGGGGAAATAATTCACCTTCAATCCTGAGGGACCAACTAGCCTACCAGGTGCTTCCAGTAAGCGCCACTGCGCTGCATTGCAGAGAGGTGGTCTAGGCCGTGCCCCTTTTTATATCTCTCTGCAACGCAGCTCTGTGGCGCTTACTGGAGTACCTAGTGGTATAGGTGGACCCTAGGGACCCTCAGTATTCAAGGGGACTTAATCTCCCAACTTAAAACAGCCACAGTTTTAAGAGATAGTTTTAATCCCCCTGCCCTATTATATACTAGGGGCTTACAGAGGAGGTCATGCTAATCACAGGGGAACCCCAACGCATAGTGTTCCCTAGTGTATGTAGGTGTTTTCACTGTATTCTGAGTGTCTTTTAAGCACTGGCTCTAGGACTGGTTAGTCAGACTCAGTTACCACCAATATCCGTCTGAAAAAGTTGAGGGTACAGGACGATTTTGCAACAAGGCTTCTTTCTGCTCTTCTGTTTGTTCTTTCTGCACGTTATCCTTCTTCCTGCACTTTTCTCCGTCTTTGAGGACTTCTGTTGCTTCTTTCTGCATTTCTTTTTTTTCTTCTGTGCATTTTTTCTTCTTTCTTCACATGTCCTATATCTGTAGGCATAGTTAGAAATTAGCATTTAAAAATCCTTTGAAATTCACTGAAAAAAACATAGGTTTCAGGCACGTTATAGTTAGGAATTAGCATTTAAAAAACCTTAGAAATTCACTCAAAAAACCATAGGTTTCAGGGGCGTTATAGTTAGCACAAGGATGATGTCATCAGTGATGTCATGAGTGATGTCATTTGAGATGTCATCAGTGATGTCATCAGTGATGTCACTGACCATGTCATGAGTGATGTAATATGTGACGTCATCAGCAGTGCATTGCTGGTGCGCGAGTTATAGTTAGCTGAACTAACTATAACGGGGGAATTTCAATGGTTTTGTACAAGTGAAAAGTCCAGCTAACTATAACGCCCCTGAAACCTATGGTTTTTCCGTGAATATATATATATATCACCAATTCCTCCGTTTGTAGCCACTTCCCTTCCACGAGAAAGAAACGAAGAGCGAACCACAGGTATGGTGCTATAATCCAAATGTATTCTGCCATCACAAACACCATGACCGCCATGACACGTTTCGGTCTCTCAAGACCTTGATCACATGACGCGCCTTAGGAGAATTCTGTTACATTTAAAGTGTCAATGCTTACACACGCAAGCTCAACCAGTTGCAATAGTTATCAAGGAAATACTTATATGGAAAATACAATGTTTGTGCAAATTCTGCAAGTATAAAAACAAGAATCAGCATAATACATTACCTTTAAAGACAATAAATAAATATATAAATATAAAAATAACATATAATATATGTAATAACATCATCTTGTAAAATACATCTTTGTGTTACACATCGCAAATAAAGCCTGAATGTTATTCTATGTCAGTTTAATACATTTATAAAGCAGGGTAAAAAACCCTTGCTAAAATTCATCCTTTTGTCTTCTCACTTATAGTATGGTTTAAAACTTTATTTAAAACAACATACTGAAAAAATATCTATAATGCATCCTATTATATCGGATGTTAATCTATGCTGAAATTCATTCGACAATGTCTAATGTTGATAGGGGATACTATAACTTGCAAGATGTCTAACTCTAAATTGAAAAGTGTCTAAAGTGCAAATGTGCCATCGAAATGAATGTGCTATAAAAACAATATATATGTGTGTGTTAAAACTGAGATGTTAAAGTGAATCTTTACTAAAAATATAATGGCATAATGCCATTGCAGCTAATAGCAGATCTTAAAGAGAGAAAGTCAGAATGTCGCTAATGCTTAATAAGGTGATGGGAGTACCTATGCTGTAAGTTTGTTGACTACAAACATGTGTAAAAGGCTTCACTGAAATTGTGACCATTCGGTCTTTGTATCCAACCGAATATTATATTTGGTCTCTAACTGTCGAGGTTTAGCCTCTCGGCTGCCCCTCTTCTTGAACTAGGAATTGCGTCAATCAAGAAGTATTTCAGGTTGTCTAGATTGTTACAATGAGTCTCCCTGAAGTAACGAGCAACAGGGTACGTCGCATCCAAGTTGGTCATTGTCCTCATGTGTTGCAATATTCACTTGTGGGCCTGCAACTTGGTACTGCCCACATATTGCAACCCACAAGAGCAACCCTTGCTAAAATTCATCCTTTTGTCTTCTCACTTATAGTAGGGTTTAAAACTTTATTTAAAACAACATACTGAAAAAATATCTATAATGCATCCTATTATATCGGATGTTAATCTATGCTGAAATTCATTCGACAATGTCTAATGTTGATAGGGGATACTATAACTTGCAAGATGTCTAACTCTAAATTGAAAAGTGTCTAAAGTGCAAATGTGCCATCGAAATGAATGTGCTATAAAAACAATATATATGTGTGTGTTAAAACTGAGATGTTAAAGTGAATCTTTACTAAAAATATAATGGCATAATGCCATTGCAGCTAATAGCAGATCTTAAAGAGAGAAAGTCAGAATGTCGCTAATGCTTAATAAGGTGATGGGAGTACCTATGCTTTAAGTTTGTTGACTACAAACATGTGTAAAAGTCTTCACTGAAATTGTGACCATTCGGTCTTTGTATCCAACCGAATATTATATTTGGTCTCTAACTGTCGAGGTTTAGCCTCTCGGCTGCCCCTCTTCTTGAACTAGGAATTGCGTCAATCAAGAAGTATTTCAGGTTGTCTAGATTGTTACAATGAGTCTCCCTGAAGTAACGAGCAACAGGGTACGTCGCATCCAAGTTGGTCATTGTCCTCATGTGTTGCAAAATTCACTTGTGGGCCTGCAACTTGGTACTGCCCACATATTGCAACCCACAAGAGCACTCCAACATGTATATCATGAACTCGGTGCAACATGTAAAAAATTGGTTGATTTTGATTGGCTCAGTTTTAAAAGGGACATTATAGACAGTTTTGTTGACCCCATATCTGCATGCTATGCAGTTATTGCATTTACAGAAACCACTACATTTAGTTAGCCAATTGATAGTTGGTCTAATTTCAGGGCTACTTTTGACAAGGGCATCTCTCATGGATCCTCCTTTTCTAAACGTAATGTTAGGGTATGTGGGAAGATCTTTGCCTATTGTGGAGTCACTGCGTACTACTATCCAACTTTTGTTAATTATCTTGCGTGATGCTTTATGTTTGCTTGTTGAATGTTAGTATAAGTCTTGTCTCCTGATTCTGTATGTTTGTTGTCTTGACTACTACAGGGATGCTTTTAGATATGAATGCCTGCCTGTCCTGATTGTTGGCGTTTTTGATGGCAGTGTCAATGGTCTTCTCACTGTAACCTCTGGCTAAAAAACATTTTTTACTCTGTTTTTGTGCATTCAAGTCTACATCCATGCTGCCAATGCGTCTTATTCTCAACATCTCTCTGTATGGTATACTGTGAAAGAGATGTTGAGATTGATTGCTAGTAGCATGTAATACACTATTGCCTGCGGTGTCTTTGTGGTGTAGCTTGGTTTCAATTTGTTGGCTATGTATAAAGACCTCTACATCTAAGAAGTTAACCGAATGATGGCTAATTGTGGCTGTGAAATGTAAGTTTAAATTGTTAACATTAATACCCTTTACGAACTCACATGCCATTGTTTCTGTGCCCTGCCAGATAATAAATAAATCATCTATGTACCTTAGCCAGGCTACCACGATTGTCCATTGTTTCACTAAAGTTTGTTCTCAATATCTTTTCCTCCCTCCAACCCATGTGGAGGCAAGAGTCGCTGGGAGAAAAACAAGCCCCCATAGCAACTCCTCTTGTTTGTTGGTACGTTTGATTTTCAAACAAAAAAATAGTTGTTGTCAAAGCAAAAGCTTATCATATTGATTAACATTCGGTTATGATGAATCAAATTCAAAGGTCGTTTTTCCAGATAATATTCAATTGCTTTTATGCCATCTTTGTGATGAATACTGGTATACAGTGAAGTCACATCTAAAGATATAAGGAGATAGTCTGGACACCTTTTGTATTTGGACAACTGTTTTAAGAAACCTCCAGTATCCTGTATGTGTGAGTGTAGTTCACTGACAAATTCTTTCAGAAAGAAGTCTATATATTTTGAGGTGTTTTCCAAAAGACTTCCTCGTGCAGATATCGGTGGTTTAGTCAAATGTTTATGTATTTTAGGGATGAAGTATATGGACGGGATGGTGGGGTGATCATTTTTTAAGAACTTAAATTTGTCCATGCTGAGGAGTCCCACACTGTGCCATGCCAGAAGCTTAGAATAAAATTCTTTCTACAATGCTTTTGCTGTTTGAATGTTACTCTTTTTGTAATAGTTTGTATTGTTCAGTTGATCTGTTGCCTCGCTCATGTATTCAGCTCTAGGCTAAAATACGACATTTCCTCCCTTATCCGAATTTCGAATAATTACTTGATCATTTTGTTGTAATTTACTGATTAGTTTGTTGTATGTTTTTTGTTGATGGTCATATTTTTTACTTACTCGGGCAGTTCGATAATGTAGTTGTTTTATGTCCATGGTGAACACATCAATACCATCTCTTGGCATGATCGGTTGATCGGTTGAAACAAAGATTTAGCCTTGAAGTTCGTTTGTATTGTGCCGTATGCGATATTGTGAGGACTGCCCATATTCTTATTTCTTTCTGCATTTTTATATTCTAGTTGTTGTAGATCAATAAGGAGTTCTGTGTCCGATGCTGTAGGTACAGTTGTTGAGTCATCATTTGTCAATTCCATAATGTTCATGTCACTTCAATTTTTTTGACTTGATGAATTTGTTTGATGGAATTTCCGCAGTTTCAGTTTACGGATAAACTTAAACACATCGATGCGTGTCTGTACGTAGTCAAAATTGCTCTCAGGACAGTATGAGAGTCCGAGTGAGAGCAAATAAATTTCCGCTTCAACAACAGTGACAAGTGACAAATTAATCACAATTTTATTGCTTGGCTCTACAATGTCAGTTGTGTTTTCAATTTCTTGTTGTTTCATTGCTTGTAAGTTTTCCCTCCTCTTGTGGAGTATGTGCCTTTCCCTCCGGTTGCGGTTGCGTCTTTGTTTGCTTGAGGGGTTTGTTTCCTTGGATGAAGGGTTTGTCACCTGTTGTGTCTGAGACAGTTTACTTTCTTCTGCTGGGGAAAACTTTTGAAACCCCAACTGCGATGTCATTCTCGCTTGTTCGTTGTCAGACTAATTTTCAACAGCCGAACTATTATTATATATATATATATATATATATATACAATCAATCAGAGTTGCCCCCAAAGGACGAACCATCACACAGGTAGGTTTAGTTCTCCGTTTATTCAGGAAGCTGCAGTAAAGTCAGCAGGATGTCACGCTGCGGTGAAGTCTGACGCGTTTCGTGCAAGGATGCACTTCATCAAAGGCAAAGTTCATACAGCAATGCAACGCATGTCGGGTGCTATTTTAAACTCTTGGTACCCGCCCAGTGGCTGCTGGCAAAGCCTGCTGGTACCTGTAGTGCTCATAAGTATTGCTTCAGTAAGGTGCCTTGCGCTGCATACCATGTGAACAATGAAAAAACCCCAGTGTGTATGCGTGAAAAGACCGCTGTACAAAGCTGCTTTGTATAACCTCCAAAACGACCTCCTGTCCCACTGCTGATTTGTCGTTTGGCATCATCAAGGGCCGCTTCCATGCGGCGGAGCTCTGTCCACGTCTGGGCCAGCCGTACAAATACAATCAATCAGAATTGCTCCCAAAGGACGAGCCATCACACAGGTAGGTTTAGTTCTCTGTTTATTCAGCAAGCTGCTGCAAAGTCAGCAGGATGTCACGCTGCGGTGAAGACTGACGCGTTTCGTGCAAGGATGCACTTCATCAAAGGCCAAGTTCATACAGCAATGTAAAGCATGTCGGGCGCTATTTTAAACTCTTGGTACCCGCCCAGTGGCTGCTGGCAAAGCCTGCTGGTACCTGTAGTGCTCATAAGTATTCCTTCAGTAAGGTGCCTTGCGCTGCATACCATGTGAACAATGAAAAAACCCCTGTGGGTATGCGTGAACATACCGCTGTACAAAGCTGCTTTGTATAACCTCCAAAACGACCTCCTGTCCCACTGCTGATTTGCCGTTTGGCATCTTCAAGTGCCGCTTCCATGCGACGGAGCTCCGTCCACGGCTGGGCCAGCCGTACAAATACAATCAATCACAGTTGCCCCCAAAGGACGAGCCATCACACAGGTAGGTTTAGTTCTCCGTTTATTCAGGAAGTTGCAGCAAAGTCAGCAGGATGTCACGCTGCGGTGAAGACTGACGCGTTTCGTGCAAGGATGCACTTCATCAAAGGCAAAGTTCATACAGCAATGCAAAACATGTGGAGCGCTATTTTAAACTCTTGGTACCGCCCAGTGGCTGCTGGCAAAGCCTGCTGGTACCTGTAGTGCTCATAAGTATTCCTTCAGTAAGGTGCCTTGCGCTGCATACCATGTGAACAATGAAAAAACTCCAGTGGGTATGCGTAATTGTAATTGTAATTGTTTATTTGTACATGATTAATTAAAATCTTTACAAAATATCATAAAACATCGTATTTGAAAAGTCATTAATACATACCTAAAAAAAAAAAAAGAAGAAAGAGAAATTTATTTAAGATCAATTAAAAAAGTTTTTTAATTATCATCAAGTACTCTTAAGTAGGGGTGGGCGGAATTTGCGGAATTAACCTTCGCAAATTATCGCGAGAATGTTTAAAATTATCGCAAACAAGCAGAAATATCGCGAAGATGCGGAAGTTTTTTTCCGGCATGTTCGCGCGATTTTCTGCATGGTTGCGGGTCGCCAACTTACCCATGTGGCTGCTTGCGGGCGCGGCCATCTTGTTTTGAGTTGTTCTCGCGGTGCATGATCGCGAGAAGAAAGACGTGATCGCGCGACGCATGACGTCACTGCGGGCGCGAACTGTCGCGAGACAGCGCAAATGGCTAAAAACAATACAACATCTCATGGAGAACGCGACCGGATCAAGAAAACTTGTCGGCGAACGCAGGGATTCAGGTAAGGCGATCGCGCGCGCGCGAGAATGTATCATTTTACAGCGCGAGCAAGAAACAAATTATCGCCAAGCTGCGGAAACCGGAATTTTTGACATTTTCGCGCTCTCCGCGGAACGCAAAAATGTCAAATTATCGCAATTTCCGCGAACGGAACGAAATTTTTGCCCAGGCCTACTCTTAAGTCTTTTTCGCATTAAATCAAAAGACTTTACAACCTGGCAGTTCAGTTTGGTATATTTCGGGTTAAAACACAGTTTTACAGCTTGTCTACAAGTCTGCGTGCCATACTGCTTAAAGGATGGACATAGTAGGTTATGCCTTAAGTCATTTAGTTTAGGGCAAATGCAGATCACATGAACAATGTCCTCCTTGCCGGTGTTGCACAGTCGGCACTGCTCTGAGAAGTTATTCCTCTCCCAAGGTGGCAAATGTGGTAGTATAGGGATTACTCCAAAGCGTAGTTTCAGAAACCTTTCTTTGATTTTTATTTTCATGCCAGTACTAAGGTATGCTTGTGGTTGAACTGGCCCGTAATCACCCAGCATTATCCAGCCATGCGCTCTTTTCGATAAATCATTTGTGTCTTCAATTGCTGAGATGATGCGCGCCAATTTTTTTGCGATTTATTTGAAGGACAGGTGGTCTGTTGGAGTTTCCCAAAAGTCGATCAGGCCCAAAACTTGAAGTGATTCGAGTAAGTAGTCTCTGGCCAAAGATTTTTGATGTCGAAGTAGCTCCCCCCATATGTTGGAGCTTAAGGTACCAGTCTCTGCAGAGCGAATCTTGTGCCAGGTCCTTACATACGCACACCGCCTTCCTATTATCTGTTTAATTATGGCAAATTCCAGCCGAATCTGAGCAGGAGAGACATATTTTGGGAGATTAAAAATGGCCCTGTATGATTTGGCCATAACTATGTCCAGTAGGACAGCGTCCTTCCCATGTAGGGATTCGCTCCCATATGTGAGGGTCGGCTGTAATTTTGCACGTAGAATTTGAAGGAGAGGTTTAAGTGTAAAGTCGGGAAGTTTTGCCTTTAGTGATTTAATGGCCAGATGGATCATAATCGCCTTCCCTCGTAGGGATTCGAGTTGTGGCTTTGACGTGTTTTTTGCGTCCAGGATTGCTCCCAGATATTTATAAGTGGTTACCAAATCCATTTTCTCTCCGTTCAGATACCAACGAATTTCCCTTTTTTTTCTATAGTTCACAGCCATAGCCTTGGTCTTCTTAAAGTTTATTTGAAGGGCGTTTCTTTCGGAAAAGGTATATACAACGTTCAGAAGATGTTGAAGGCCCATTGGGGTTCGACTTATTAACACTATAATAAGTTGGAAAGGGTGATTGAACCCAGTTTGGGCGCGTGGTTGGAACATTTGTCAAGTTCCCCCGGTAGGTCAGCTAGAAAGAGATTGAATAAGAAGGCAGCCAGTACACACCCTTGTTTTAGTCCTTTCGTTGTCTTGATAGGTTTCGAAAGGTGTGTTCCTGTTCCAAGTTTGATTTTGATCCAAGTGTTGGAATGAAGTAGTATTAGAACGTCTAAGAGATGTTTCGGTATTTCCCAGTGGCTTAATTTCTGCCAAAGTTTGTTGCGATCTATGTGATCGAATGCGGCAGTGTAATCAATGAACGTGAGATATAAGGGTGACTTGGTCTCTTTGGCTTGTCCCATCGGCAGGGACAATGCCATGATGTTGGTTGTAGTCTCTTGGCCTCTGCAGAATCCTGTTTGAGTAATTGGGATAATAGATTTTTCAGCTGCCCATGTTGTTAACTCTTCCAAAATTATGCCTGCAAAATATTTAGCTTCTACATCTAGCAATGCAATGAGCCGGTAGTTATTAGGATGCTTCTTGCTACCGTGCTTGTAAATCGGGCTAATTACTGACCCGTGCCAGGACTCAGGAAGTGTCCGGGTGAAAATTAGACTATTGAATAAGGATGCCAATGATTTGCTCCAAAATTCCACGTCTTCCTTGTACAACATGGGTGGAATGCCATTTGGGCCCGGTGCTCCCGCAGGACGCCCTCTTGTTATTTGTCGTTTAACGTCGGCTGGGATAATTAAATTTTGCCATTGTTCGACACATGTCGAAACTTCTGCCGCTGGTACTAGTTTATCATGTTTAGGTGAGATCGTAGACCCATTCTCACGCTCTTCCTGGGTCCTTATGGGTGTACGACTAGTTTCTTTGCCTTCAGTTTTAGGCCATATAATTTCTGAACGAGGTTTATGTGTTACAGCGCCCTTAATGGTGTCCTCATTGCTAAAATGCCTTGACAGATATTTTGTCCAAACCTCCTCTGGTATGTGGGAGTTTTGGCCCCGATGGTCTGGGTTGTTTATTTTTTTGACCATTTGCCAGAACTTCGAACTATTTTTCTGCTGCCCTTCGTAATGGAGCTTTGCCCATAGTTCTTCATTCTGTTCCTTCCTTTTTTCCCATTTCATCCGTTTTAGGTGTTTTTTTGCTGTCTGTAGGACTGTACGCAAGCTGCAATTTGTTTGATCCTTTCGCAGCAGCCTTAATGTTTGATTTATTAGCCGTTTTTTAGTCTTCATTTCCAGGGTTACTAGATATTTATTTGGGACTCCCTTCCCCTGACGTAACAGGTGTGGCGGGTTTTTTTTATCAATTTCTCGCTAATTTTTGTAATGAAGCTTTGCCAGTTTTCCGACGCTTTACATGAGGGATTGACTATTTGAGTAAAAAATGTTTTAGCTGTCGTACTTACTGACCCGATGTTATCAATGTTGCATCGTAGCTGTCGTAGGTTAGACGTGACTTCCGAGCGGGGGCCTTTATATGGTTCTTTTTCCGGTTGTAAATTAACTCTTATTGTGGCCTCTAAGGGTAGATGGTCACTATGATCACTCGTCCCTATTCTGAACGTTTTAGTCCAGCTGAACATGTTTAAAGATATAAACATGTAATCAAGATGGGAAGTTTGTTTATTAGAGTGAAAGGTTGCAACTGGTGGGTCGTCTTCGACGTAACGCCCATTCAAGGCCCTTAGATTAAGATGTTCTAAATTTTGAAGTACATTTTTTGAGTTTTTAGTTAATTTGCTATTTTTTATCGAGCATTGTGTGGGTACGCCCCATGCCACATTGAAATCTAGAGTAAGGTCGTCATCTTGGTCCTCGCTGATGAGAAGCATATTAAAGTCCCCCGCCATGATGATTAAATCGGAGTCCTGTTCTTCCCTTATCTTCTCCAAGGCTGCTTCCAGATCTTTTGCAGCCTTTTGCTTTTGTTTTGGATGTATATATGTGTTAATTATAATTACTTCTTGAGGCAGGTTCTGTAACCAAAGTGAAATCTTTACCACCTGTATTGCACTCGGGGGGGGGGGGGTAAGTGAGAGTCTATTTCTTTCATTTCACCTATTGTTTGTATGGAGGCAAAAAGCATCAGTCCACCTGACCTCCGTCCAAAGATGGCGTTTTTATTAGCCGGGATACAACATGATGCAAACCCTAACAGTTCAAATGCTTTTTCTTCCCAGGTTTCTTGAAGCAATAGGAGATCAAACCTATTCAGATATTGAAGAAATTCCGGGTCATTGCTTTTGCTGGCTAAGCCATTGATGTTCCATGATCAGATTCTAATTTCCCTGATCTTGGATTAGCTATTTCTTGCCCTTTTTGTCAAGTTGCGCCAGTCGTTGTGCTAATTGTGCGTTGGATTGACTTCCAATTAGGGTTACGGTCTTGAGAAAAGTAAGTACTATGGTTTTGATTTTGTCCTATTTGTAATTTTCTGTTGTCTTTGGGGAATGCCCTCGGGGAGTTACTCCTGGGTATGCGTGAAAATACCGCTGTACAAAGCTGTTTTATGTAACCTCCAAAACGATCTCCTGTCCCACTGCTGATTTGCCGTTTGGCATCTTCAAGGGCCGCTTCCATGCGGCAGAGCTCCGTCCACGGCTTCAGGAACCTGTAGTCAGTCAGTACTCTATAATTCCTGCATAGGAATCAGATATCCAAGCACCCACAATTGCTCTAGCACAATGTACATTTCCAGAAAGATTACTGCCACAATAGCGGCCTTGAACATGAACTGAAAAATTGCATTTCTTCCAGAGAAAAAGCAAAAAACATAAGGTATCCGTTCAAGTTTAATAGTAAAGATGAGGTGGTTGAGCACATTTAAAATCGGTCCTTTTTCGTGCCTCATATTGTATACCTCATGAAGCTTTAAGCTGTAAATAACGCACTCCAAAAATAGATTTCATGTGCACAAAGAGTGCAACAACATCGTAAATCAAACCTGCAGTAAAACTAATACTAAAATTAAAAAATATTGCTAAAATTCTTTCGCAACATCATTCACTCTGTCGTACTTCAGATAAGGGGAGGGGATTCAGCTGTGGGAAAGATAGTAGCTGATTCAACTTATGCATTTTCACTTTAGTGTTTTAGAAGTATTGGTCGCCTGGTTGGAAAACTTTCGTTATGATTGAACTGCAAGTCAAATATCATAAAGCAAATATTAGAAATGCTGTTTCAAAAATGTGCAGATACAAGTTACTAGTGAGCATCTAAATGCCAACTTCGTGACTAGAAGATGGAATGCGTCAGATTTTTTCAAAGACCATTGGAGTTTCATCTTGAAAAGTTACACGTTATAAAGGCCAACTGTAATGCACTGAACTGGCAAACTTTAACGGCGTTAAAAATATTGCTACTTTAGCGGCAGAAAACTGCCGCTAAAAGGGGCGATAATGGGCTTGATAATATGCCCTTGAGAATTCCCATAGAAGCCCATGTTCTGGTCTCAACATGGGCTTCTATTGGAATTCTCTGCGGCATATTATCAAGCCCATTATCGCCACTTTAGAGGCAGTTTTCTGCCGCTAAAGCGGCGATAATTTTAACGCCGTGCTTGATAATATGCCCCAATGTTCTTTTTTGCTACTCTGTTTCTGTCGTTCTTGTTACATACCGTCAATAGCCTTACGTCAGATGGAAAACATATACTAATGGAGGCCTTTTAGCAATCTGCGCTTTGCAGTGTAGTTTATACTGTACCTTACAATTGTGTAGTGAATATGGCCAGAAATGCAACGCCCTGTTTTCTAAAACGCCATGATTGTCTGATGATGTTGTACATGACATGGTGGATCCACTTGACAGTAAACAGGTGGAAAATGGCTACCTCAATGCTGTTTAGCACTTGTGCTACTTTGGGAGCCCGTTTATCTGTTTCTCGTATAGACGAACCAGAGTTACACCAGCACCTGGTACCTGTGATGCCTATTTATTAACAGCAAGCTCTTGTGATATGTTGTCTGGTGCTTTCATAGTGCACAACTGCCTCTGCTTTCCTACTGATTTAACGTGAGCCTGCACATTTGATTTCAGGAATTTGTGGTTATGGAAGTGTTGCATGGGGTCCTAGCACGTTATCAGCTTGTCTCACAGCACTGCTCATGTGTGTGCTCATATTCAAAGCATATATGAGAGAGACAAATCATGCTTCATGCAGATTAGTTTATTTTACCTGCAAATTGTAGAGTTCTTGTCTTCAGGATGCGTTATTCTGTTTCACATAGTGCTCCATAGTTTAATGGTTGATGGGTGAGTTCTGATAAAATTGTCAACAAAAATGTCTATTTAAATGTGAAGGCACAGAAAGAGTGTCACCTGCGTTTACACGGGATCTCAACATGTTCATCTCACTTATCTTTAGTCTGCCTCCAGGCAAATTCCCATGAAATACTATAGCCTTATAGCCCGCCATAGCGGGCTATTAAAGGCCCGCTCCAGCGTTGAAGGCCCGAGCTGAAGACGAGGGACTTTAACAAGGGAGCAGGATTTTAATAGCCGGTATAGCCCAGCTACGAAGGGCTATAAGTGTATTAGAACATTCTGCCACTAGAGGGCAGAATGTTCCAACAAATAAAACAAAGGCCGCTTGGAGTTCGAGGGGTTTAAATTCCCTCTGGCTCCGAGAGGACTTTGAAAACAACATTGGAATGTTGCTTTGCTGGCCTTTATCGCCCGTAGAAGCAGGCAGCACTCCATTGTCATCAATGGAGCTCCCAACATTCCAATGTTCTAATAAGCATTAGTGCCCTCAATAAATAGGATTTTCAAAAGGCTTTATCCTATAGAGAAACTGTTTTTTTGTTAAATTCAGGGCCTATCGTTTAGAATTTGCTGTTATCAGGTGCAGAAGAGCAACTGATTTAATTAAAGTGAACCAAACTACAAAAGTAAGGGCATATTTACCAGAATGGTGGTGCAGGGCAGTGCAGCGAGTCACCCTGCTGTGCTGCCTTTGTCTCAGGTAAAAGGCAGGAATTCACAGTATTTATCCACTATGGTGCATTTGTGTCCTTTCCCCCTGCACTGGTGCCATTTTGGCAGCCTAGCGTCAAAGGAGCCACTCTTGCACCATGGCGCAAGGGTGCCTGAGTTACAGGCAGGATGGTTTTGCACAGGAAGGGGCACCTTCCTGCACAAAATCAAGCCATAGAGTCGTTCTCCTCTTTCTATGTGTGCATAATTCAGCACACATAGAAAGAGGTAACAACAAGGACAAATAAACATGGTTCACCTCCCCTGAGGAGGCATGAGATTTTGATGCATTCCCAGGTTTACAAGTCCTTGTCAATCTGGGAATGCATCTAAAACCATGGGACTTGTTTGGGAACATCCACCACAATGCCCATGGAATGCCTGCCTTGCCTAGAGTAAGGCAACAAAGCGGTTTACGCTGTGTTGCATTACTCCATATTTGTGAAGCCATTCAAAGCCAAGCAAAGTGGCTTTGCATGGTTTCATAAATGTGACTTGGGGCTTTGTGTCCTGCATGTACCACATTGCTAAGTGCAAGCATGTCACAAGGCCTTCGTAAATATGCCCCATACTGTCCAAGTGAGAGGAAGTCATCCTTCCATTCCCTTAAATATACTGTAGCTCATGCTTGCACACCTCTGTCTTCTATGATTCAGATTTTGATTGTATACTCTTGCTTGTTTGTGACCAAAATATCTTCCAGGATTCTTCTGTCACAACCATGGCAGCTGGTCTGTTTATTATCAGTAGCTTTCAGACTTGTAGGCCCCGATTTACTAAAGTTTTGTGCTAGTGCAAAGTGATGCAAGTTGGCATAAAACAATGCAAAGTCCCACAAGAGTGTTTACTATCTAGCACAAAAGGTGTATTACGCTGGAAAGGTGCCTTTGTCTCACCTCAAAAACTCATTTGTAATGCTTTGTCTTGCTTAGCACCAATGGAACTTTACTGTGCATTACTGATTCGATTCAGCACAAATACTCACATACATTGACGCAAAGCCTAATCTACTAAGATAGCCAGGAGAGGGTTAATTAAAAAATTAACACCTCTTTGAAGCAGGAGTTAAAACATGGAATGGTGTTTATTACTTAAAAATAGCAATGCACTGTGTGTATGCTGCAGTGCCAAGCACACATCCAATGTACAGGAACCTTCTCAGGTTGTCTAGGCAAAGACGTTTGTAATGGAAGGGTATGCTTCAAGGACGCATCCTATGCTAGACCTTGTGCAGTATAGTGCGAAGCAGTGTATCTCAAAAGATCACCTGTTTGTGCACCAGCGGAGGGGATGACAGCAGCAGCAAGCCAATCTTAGTAGGTATGGCTCTTGTACTTGTTTGCCCCTAGTGTAAAACAGCACAAAAAATCTGTTTTTTAGCTGCATGTCATAGAAAATGAGTAAATCTGGCCTGTAGTTATTACTTCTTTGTACTGCATGGCTCTAAACGAGAATGCATAAGCTTAATTTGGATAGAATGTGAACGCATAGAAGTGGGCAGTACTGAGTTTCACTCTGTGACCTGAATTTGACCTTATGAATATTTCTATTTGCCTTAATTCACACTATCTGGGGGCAACTCTGATTGATTGCATTTGTACGGCTGGCCCAGCCGTGGACGGAGCTCCACCGCATGGAAGTGGCCCTTGAAGATGCCAAAAGGCAAATCAGCAGTGGGACAGGAGGTCGTTTTGGAGGTTATACAAAGCAGCTTTGAACAGCGGTATTTTCACGCATACCCACTGGGGTTTTTTCATTGTTCACATGGTATGCAGCGCAAGGCACCTTACTGAAGGAATACTTATGAGCACTACAGGTACCAGCAGGCTTTGCCATCAGCCACTGGGTGGGTACCAAGGGGCATATTTATGAGCCCCTTGCGCCACTTTTGCGTCACTTTTCCCATGTGAAAAGTGACGCAAAAGTGGCGCAAGGGGCTCATAAATCTGCCCCCAAGAGTTTAAAATAGCGCCCAACATGCTTTGCATTGCTGTATGAACTTTCCCTTTGATGAATGCATCTTTGCACGAAACGCGTCAGGCTTCACCGCAGCGTGACATCCTGCTGACTTTGCTGCAGCTTCCTGAATAAACGGAGAACTAAACCTACCTGTGTGATGGCTCGTCCTTTGTGGGCAACTCTGATTGATTGTATTTGTACGGCTGGCCCAGCCGTGGACGGAGCTCCGCCGCATGGAAGTGGCCCTTGAAGATGCCAAACGGCAAATCAGCAGTGGGACAGGAGGTCGTTTTGGAGGTTATACAAAGCAGCTTTGAACAGCGGTATTTTCACGCATACCCAGTGGGGTTTTTTCATTGTTCACATGGTATGCAGCGCAAGGCACCTTACTGAAGGAATACTTATGAGCACTACAGGTACCAGCAGGCTTTGCCAGCAGCCACTGGGCGGGTACCAAGGGTTTACAATAGCACCCGACATGCTTTGCATTGCTGTATGAACTTTGCCTTTGATGAAGTGCATCTTTACACGAAACGCTTCAGGCTTCACCGCAGCATGACATCCTGCTGACTTTCCTGCAGCTTCCTGAATAAACGGAGGACAAAACCTACCTGTGTGATGGCTCGTCCTTTGGGGGCAACTCTGATTTATTGTATATATATACATCCTGTCATGATCGTGCAGTGAGTTAATGGCCGCTCCGGAGTCAAAGATATCAAACAAGAGCAGCGGTAATAATGCACTCAATTGACTGTTTTAAACGAAATACCATTTGACATCTTGCTTATGCAAAAAAGATGGAATTATTGCCAGTATTGTTCAAATATGCACAATGCACCTTGGGAGAAGTAGTTCATGACTTTAGTCACGTGGTGCACCGAAATAAATAACGCTCGAGCGCACCTGGGCGCTTGTGTCCCAGTTTGTGAGCAAGGCAGGAGACGAAACGTTAAACGCATGGTACAAGCGCTTTTGAGACTTTGGAAATAAAGCCATTGCAACCGTATTGGGCCTCACCTTGTTTGTTTTTGCCAGGAAGGTGGTGATGGGTTGCTCTGTACCCATTTTTGTGAGGCCACCCTGAAGGGCCAGAAGCTCCAGTAACAGGGGAACGCTTGTAGCTTCTTTGGTATATATATATATATATCTATATATATATAGATTCAGTGAAAAAACCATAGGTTTCACACACGTTATAGTTAGGAATTAGCATTTAAAAAACCTTAGAAATTCAGTAAAAAAACCATAGGTTTCACACATGTTATAGTTAGCTGGACATTTTACTCGTAAAAAACCAATGAAATTCCCCCGTTATAGTTAGTTCAGCTAACTATAACTCGCGCGCCCGCAATGCACTGCTGATGACGTCACATATTACATCACTCATGACATGGTCAGTGACATCACTCATGACATCACTGATGACATCTCAAATGACATCACTGATGACATCACTGATGACATCATCCAGTGAATGTGTGTTTTTCTGAAAATTAAATATGTTTTATATATGTATATCTCAAGGTTGATGGAAGAATAAATGGGTATATTACTGTCTAAATGGATGATTTCTTTTTGAAAAATTGATTGTGTAACTGACTGATTAAGTGTATCATAGTGAATACATGGCTTAGTGAGTAATGTTTAAATATGTAAATATCTGTATCATTTTTTCACTTTGTGTATAAGTGGCTGCATGGGTTGGTGAGTAGCTACATGGGTGTCTATATAGGTTATTAGTTGGTTTTTTGAGTATTAGTCTGAGTGTCTGCATGGTTCGGTGGGGGGTATGACGTAGTGCATAGGTGCATGAATGAGTGACTCACTGTTTGTATGTGTTGAACAGAGCATGTGTGCAGGACTGCATGGGTGGATGAGTGTGTGTATGGGTGTGTTAGTGAGTGAATGACTGTCTCAATAGTGTCTTTATGAGTAACTACATATGTTTAAAACTAGTATATGTGACTATTGGTTTATATATGTGAGTATATGTGAGAGTGAGAGATTGAAAGAGTTCCTGTATGAATAAGTATGTATTTCTATAAGTGATTGTTTAAAAGACTAAGTATGTGTAAGTTTCCGTAGAAGTAAGTGTGGTGGTGTGTGTATAACTGTATATGCAAGTAAATGTATGTTTGATTCTTTATTAGCATGAGTGACTATGTGTGTGAGTAGCTCTATGGATGAGTGGCATTGTGTAACAGGATGTATAGGTGTATGAGTACATATGATAAGTGAGTACATGTATGAGTGACTGTATAGGACTGTTGGTGAATGAGTGGATGTGTATGTGGATCTTAGAATTACTGAAGAGGTTGTTGTAACTGTTATTGGTATGTCCATTGTTTTTAAAATTTTAGTCTCTATTTTTGAATGTGTGTATCAAAGGTTATATTAGGGGAAGAGGAGGTCTGCCACTCTATCACAAGGATGATGTCATCAGTGATGTCATCAGTGATGTCATTTGAGATGTCATCAGTGATGTCATGAGTGATGTCACTGACCATGTCATGAGTGATGTAATATGTGACGTCATCAGCAGTGCATTGCGGGCGCGCGAGTTATAGTTAGCTGAACTAACTATAACGGGGGAATTTCATTGGTTTTTTACGAGTAAAATGTCCAGCTAACTATAACATGTGTGAAACCTATGGTTTTTTCACTGAATTTCTAAGGTTTTTTAAATGCTAATTCCTAACTATAACGTGTGTGAAACCTATGGTTTTTTCACTGAATTTCTAAGGTTTTTTAAATGCTAATTCCTAACTATAACGTGTGTGAAACCCATGGTTTTTTCAGTGAATTTGCAAGGTTTTTTAAATGCTAATTTTTTTTTTTCTTCTATTTTTTTTAAACATATATTTTTTTTAATTTTCTTACCTTTTATAAAGACTATGGTTAAATTTTTAAAATTCTTTAATATGTTTTTTTTAAATATATTTTTTAAAATAAACATGTAAAATTTATTTGCAGTACATTTTTTCTATTTTTTTTATTATTTTTTTAGTACGCGTACCGTAAGCTTACGGTAAGCGTACGGTTTATGCAACGCCCGTAATTTTTCTACGCTGCTTGCGTATAGTTACGCAATTTGCGTAGCCGCGCGTACTCCGCGTGGGACGCGTGCGCGCGTACGCTACACGCGCACGTTACGCGGAAGTGTCGGGTAGTGACTGTTATGCGCATGCGCGCAAGCGCGTGTCTTTTTTACGCGCATGCGCACTTTTGCCGTAAGCGTACCGTAAGCGTACCGTAAGCGTACGGTAGGTCATGTGATCATGAAACACAACTTTTGATTGGTTGAAACTACTTTCAGTTCTAGAACTCTCCTACACCACACCCATTCCTCTCATTTCTGCTTGTGATCCCTTAGGAGAAGGAGCTGGGTTGTCTTTGTGATACGATGGCAGAACAGCAGAGCTCTTCTGAGAGTGAGGCTAGCACTAGCAGCACTACCTTGAGGCAGAGAGCGAGGAAACAAAAGCCCTCTTATGTATGGGATTATTTTACTTTTCCTGAAGGCCAGCAAAAGGTAAATGCACCTTTAGTAACTTGTAAGCTGTGTAAGCGTGTACTTTCAAGAGGTAATCCTGACAAGAAGTATTCCTTTGGGAATCATACCATGAAGAGACACCTCAAGGATGTACACAGAAGGACACATGCTCGACTTTTTGGAGGTAACTCTTCAGAAAGTCAACCAAGCACATCCACAGCAGCTCAGCCTGGACCATCATCTGCAGGGCTGACTCCTTCTTCTGCAGGTCAGGTGAGCCCTTCATCTGTGGGGGGAGCATCTCCTTTTGCTGGCCCTCTGGAAATTAACCCTCAATTTCTGAGGGTTGATATTCGATGCGCCTCTTGTCATGATCTAATTTGTCATAGGGAGACCAGTGTTTCCCTAGTGAACCTCAAAATAGATCAGCACACTTGTCGCTTTGACTAATTTTCCCATTCTTTCTTTCCTCTGTCCCTGCATGAACACAACGGCTCTTTTAAGAGCCAACCTTATCTTTCATCTTTTTTTTACATATGTTTTTTAAAAACTTTTTTTTTTTTTTTTTTTTTACAGTACGCGTACGGTACGCGTAATTTTTTTTTTTTTTTAAAAAAAACACTAAAAATCAATTATCACATTACAAGGTCCTTGAGAGACTACAATTATTATTATTGACTTACCATACCCACTCAAAAAAATATTTATTCATTTGTTTTAAAAAAAAATTGCTTTAAAAATGGTTCTAGTTTTCGAAATTTTTCTATATCAATCTGAAAAAAAAGAAAAAAGTATTAATATTTTTAAAACATTTTATAATACAGTACACATATTTATATATTTTTCAAAAAATATTTTTGCCTTATTTTTGCTGTTTTCAGAATATATTGCATTTCACTATAAATTGTGAAAGCAATTGCATTCATCATTTTACAGCGGGCAAAAAAAAATAACAATCTCAAAGATTGTATTAAAAAAGCCCAGAATCTCTTTTTACTTAAACTTAACATTATAGAAATGCATAATATTCTAAAAAAATATCATCTAATACCAATACTTATTTCTTTAAAATACCGTCTGATATGTTTGTTTCAGAAGTATAATCACAATATTATATCTCAAATTACTCCACAATACATCTGATTCCATTTCCTTTAGGCCAAATAGTAATTTTAAAATTTTTTTGGGAATAAATTTCCAACGGTAATCCAATAAAATTCTAAAGTTTAATTTGTCCAGATCTCACCGATTCTCTGTAACATTTTGGTTCACGAAAAATTTTTGAATAATTTATTAAGTCCACAATAGAATTGGTTACTTTTCCGCATGGCCAAATAGTAATTTTTAAAATCATTTTTGAAAAAATTTCCAATGGCACTCCAATAACATTCCAAAATTTAAATTGTACAGATGTTACCGATTATCTCTAAATTATTGGTTTTTGAAAGTTTCATTAAAAATTAAAAAAGTCCACATTACAATTGGTTATCTTTCCATTAGGCCAAATGATAATTTAAAAAATCTTTTTTTTACAAAATTCCAATGGTAATCCAGTAAAATGGTAAAATTATTTTGTCCAGATCTTGCCAAATCTCTCTAAAATTTAGGTTTCAGGAAGATTAGATAGGAATTTGCTAAATCAAAAGGCAAACGTTGTTTGAAAATCAATTGGGAATCATTACACAGTGTCCAGCCTTTTTCACATTTAAGATAAACTGTGTAATGTCCAGAAGTAACAGTAGGTCCATCATGGAAAATTATTGCAAAAGTTACAAAAGTTTTTCCTGAAATTGATAATTGCTGTCCTGTAAACTTCTTTATTAAAGTATCCAATTTTGAACCATCAGCTCTACATCGTTGCATCATTAAAATTACATACTGTCCGTATTCCTTTAAAATTAATGTTGAAAACATGTCAGATTTACACTCACCGCATTTCATGCTATGATTAGCATCTTTAACTAATTTTGCAAAAGTGACTGTTTTACTCTCTGGCAATGTCAAATAAATAAACCTTTCATTATCAACATTAGAGCCACATATATTATAACAGTTTTCACAACTATGTTCCCATTTATAAGAGAGACCAAATAAATTTTCAATGGGAACCCCTTCTTCTTCCAGTACCTGAAGAAAATACATCAAAAATTCGTGTGCATCTTGCTGTTCATTTTGAGAAAACTGTGTTCGTCCTGAACATATATCTAAAAGTTTTCTAATTTCAGTAGCACTTTCTATTTGAGTTTTATCTTTACTCAGCTTTTGAAAAAGGAGACTCAGCTCAGAACAGAATCTTTTTCCCTGATTTACTATTATCTGCTCTTGCAAACTTTCCAGATAAAATGCAACATTCAGCACTACATTTGCGTAGCAGTTGACACCAGAGCTATTTTCAAAATGACATCCTACAACCTGTTCTTCATTTTCCTTTTTCTTTTTGCTTGCAATTACATCACTCCTCTTTTTTTTCCTCTTCTCTACATCTTCATTACAGATATTCTCATTTTTTCTTTTACGAGAAACTACACGTTTCTCCAACACAGGATACTGACCTAAATGAGGAGCATAGCTTCTTCTTAATCTATTATACTCCTTTACACAGTTTGTATCAGCACTAACTTTTGAATCATCAAAGTCTATCATGAATAAACCTGATAATGTTTTCACTCGTGACAAAGCAACATATGCCATACCTTCTTTGAACACAGTTGAACCAATGTTCACAAATGCACAATCTACAGTCAATCCTTGAGACTTGTGAATAGTTACAGCATATGCTAGAGAAAACGGAAACTGCTTCCTACGTACATATAAGTCTTTCACAAGCATGAAACGAACTGTACAACGACAAATATCTTTGACTTCTTCTATCTGTTCAAATTTTATTTTTAAACATTCAATTCCATCTTTTTTCTGATAATTAATAAAACCCACAACTCTTCCCATAGCTCCATTAACTAAACCTTTTTCAACATCCAAATTTCTTCTTAAAAATACTCTACAGTTCATGCAAACATATAGATTTTTTTCTAATTCAGCTGTTTTGGAGATGTTCTTCTCTAGTGAGTCCAATTTATTTTTCAGTTTGCCTGTTACTGTGACAGTAATTCTTCCATCCTCAATTTTGTCCACTGCTTCCAATTTCCTGATCTCTTCCTTTTCCAATTTCAAAAGCTCCTCATTGAATATTGAGCATTCACGTAGAGTTGGCATTAAGCAGATGACACTTTTGTTTTCTGCAATATTCTTGTATATTTTCTCTGCAACTATTTCTTCCTTTGGAAATAAATTATGTAGCAGCCGACTCTGTAATGCTTTTTTGCCAACTTCTGTGAGTAGTCCAATTCTGATATCTTTCAGAATACTTCCATATTCTTCATCGCTTGCTTGCCTCATATTAGTAGTAAGTTCCTTGTACTCAAAGAAGGACCAAATATTTGTATTTCCGATGCTTCCTAATGACTTCTTCGTGTCTTCATGTGTGACAGTATTAAACACTGGTTGTCCTTTAACTGGAGTAAGTTGCAAAAGATCTCCAAAAACTATGACGTGTTTTCCACCAAATAACATGTCATAGTCTGTCTTCAAAATTTGCTGCATTCTTAAATGCACAAAAGCAAGCATTAAATTTGATACCATGCTCACCTCATCAATAATGAGAACTTGCATCTTCTTCAATATTCTTGAAACTTCCAAGGATGCTTCTCCAGTTAGCTTGTTGTATTGTATTTTGTTCTCATGCTCCACTGGTAACATTAGCAAACGATGTAAAGTGATTCCTTTTATGTTATATGCTGCTAACCCAGTTGGAGCAGTAACCACACAAGACAAAGTAGAATCTGTTTTTTGCTGTAGGTAGCTTCTGATGACTTTTATAAGGAAACTTTTTCCAGTTCCAGCTTGTCCGCTTACATACATCCTGATTGGATGAAATGATGTGCATGAGCACTCTTTTTTTTCATGTAGAAATCCGTGATCAATTTTGTTTTTGATCTCTTCATAAATTTGTTGCTGCTCTTGATTCAGTTGTCTTTCCAAATTTTCTAAGTCTATAAATTCTTCTTGAGCTTGATTCATAGCCGTTTCCACTTCATTCATGGCTATTGATGCTTCATTTTCAACGATTGGTTGTCCTAGGGGATCTTGACTGAGTGTTCCTGAACTTTGGCTGTCCTGAGAACTGTCTCTAGCTATTTCTGCTGCAATTGTAGTTTCCTGTTCAATTTCTTCATTTAACATTTGCAGATAAGTTGAGAATGTACTGCATTGTATGCTGTCTTTGCAAGCATTAAAAGAATCTTCATAGCTTTGAAATTCTCCCAGTAGTTCATCCTCTGTACGCCATGGTTTAAACAACTGTAAAAGAGCCAAGTAGTAAAATTCCTTCTTGTCAGTAGTGTCGCAACTCAGCTTCCTGTGATTTATCAAACTTCCTTTTGTTTGCTTCACCAAACATCCTTCTTCACCAACGACTTTATATTTTCCATTGTTGATGTCTTCTGCGGCTTTCCGTGAATAAATGTAGTTCTGCAGCACTTCATAGAGACACATGTTCTCCAGATGTTGACTTCTCTTGGGATAATAAGTGTCCAACATGTTTGATTTCAAAATATCTGTACTTTCCGGGTCATTCTCGGCCAAATATTCAATTTCTCCTACAGATTTCAGTACCCGATTTCTCATTGCTGCAAGGCCTAAACTTGCCCAAATTATTCTTCTTGACTTTGAGTAGAGACTTGCAGAAGATAACCTATCTGAACATTCGTAGGATCCAATTTCTCGATGCAATAACATCTTCAAACTGAAACTGTACAGCTTCTTACTGACAGTCTTCTCGTGAGAAATCTCTTCCCACATTTCCTTCAATTCTGTTTTTTCTGATTTCGTAATGTAAGACGTTACATATCGAGCAACAGCAATGGAATTGTCAGCTACATACTGTATATCCATGTTAGCGTTCCACATGGATAAAATCACTGGGTTGTAGTCATTTATATTTTTTGATTCTTCTTTTCTTTTAAGGTTGTAGGTATTCTTAGGTGATTTTCTTGTGATAGTATGTCTCACAGCTGACATAAAACTGTTAACTCTTCCATTTGAAAGAACAGGTCTAGGAAATCCAAATCGACATTTAGTGTAGTATTTTTCTTTGCTCTTGTATTTCCGTCGACAGTATTTTCCACACCGATGACTTTGGAAACGTAAAACTTGCTCCTTTAACTTTTTCTCTTCTGTGCTTTTTGGTATAGCACATGTTGCATATTCTTCAATGTAAGATAACACTGCTTCATCAGTATCTGTTCCAAACTTTGGGGCATCCTTGATCCACAACAGCATATGAATATGAGGAGCACCTCTTGCCTGGTACTCTTTTCTCCAAAAGAAATCCACTACTTCTCCAAGAGGTGGATTTTTTTTATTGCAGATGAAGGACATCATAGCCTCAAATCTATGATTGAAATATCTGCAAACATTAACCGGATCCAATGAGCACAGTTCTCCTGCTGTCTTGTATTCGATGTTTTTAATGTTTGAATTTGCCTCTCATAGAAAATCCAGTAAATCATCCCAAGCGTACTCGGCACAGCTTAGGGTAAGGAACCATGTTGGAGTTCCTAAATTCCGTAACATGCATTTTAATTCACCATGGCGTCGGTACCAATATTCATTTGTCCCACGCTGACAAGCCATCAGATAGATCAGTTGTGTTTCCAAATGATCATCTCGGTGCTGCACTTTCTCCATAAAATCCTTAGCAGACACATTTTGTAAATGTACTCCACTTTTTAAAATGTGATTTACTGCATAAGACAGTGCAGACAAGTCGCTTTCAAATAAAAGATGGAACAAATAAGGAATACTTTGTCGAAATCTGGGATCTTCAGCATATAGTCTTGTAGTCCGATACTCAGAAGCAGGAATCTGTTCTGGAGGTTCATCGTATCGTCCTCCTTTTCCTTTAGGAAACAGCTGGGGAAAACATCGAGCTTCCAAGCTCTCCTCCCATACACTCACGGGAGTCCCTTTTGCTTTCTTCATCTGAAAGAGATCAATATTGTCTCCCATAACTTCTTTTGAATGAAGAGGATGTATGCTAAAATGTTCATAAATTTCTTCTTCCTTTGACTTGTCCACTTTTTCAATTTGTCCAGTTGGTGTTTCTGTGTCTTCTTGTAAATCTTCTTCTTCTTCTTCTTCTATATAAATTGATTCATACCATTTGTTATTCCTTTTCAAATACAAATTTGCTCTTTGTACTTTCCGTACATCTACCAGCTCCTGCCAAATCTTCTTATTCTTTGTAGGTACACCATTAACCAGAATAACTAATGGTTCAGTTTCCAAAGTATCCGCATCAATAGTTTCCATATTTTTTTTCAAATCCAAGGGCAAATACACCACTCTACCTTTTAAACCTCTCAGTAAATCAGAAGGAGGTAATTTACCAGTTTTGGGCTCCATACGTACTATGGTCTGGAACGGATGAACACATTGAATAAGTATAGACTCATAAGTATTTAATTCAGAAAGTTCAGCAGGAATAGCATCCAATTCTAAATTATTATGTACAGCTCTGGTCGGCATTCTATTTTCTTCTAACTTGTTGTAACAGTATTTACAAATACGCTGAACTTCACCCAATTCAAAACAATTTTCAAGAAATATATATGTGGCAAAATCCTTCCACTTATAATTATCTTCATTTTCACTCTTTCTGTACAGATCAACATACCTGGTTTGTTTTCTATAATGAGTTCTGCGGCAACAAATACAAGTAATATTTGGTCTTTCATTAGAGATTTTTTCAAATTTTGTTATGTGATCATTAAATGTCTTACGTACAAATGGTTGTACATTCTCTTCCACTTCTTCCTCATTTAGTGTGTCCTTCTCTGCACTGTTTTGTTCAGGACCAAAGTAACAAAACTGAATTTCATCAACAACCTTCTCTACATCTGATACCGTTCCTCGGAACAGAGCCCTATTCAATTCATCTAACTTTATTGCTGGACTTTTAGCAAAATACAACCGTCTCACAAACTTTCTCATTTCAGTATGATGAACAGCCAGCATCCTAAAATGATGGAAAACACTATTGCACACTTTTCTAGATAGACAAGCCAGAGAATGACCCTGCAAACCAGTATTCTCTCTCACTCTGCATGGATCCAGACTTTGAAGCACCTTAATCTTCTGTTTTATACTTTTTTTACTATATTCTCTTAGAAACTCTCGAAATTTGTCAATAGATTCCTGACGCACAGTGCAAATACTACTACAATTCCAAGTGTACACTGGGGCTTTAGGACGTCTCCCCATTGCCTCATCTGCCATCACTTGTACCTCATCTCTTGGAACCATTATCTCCTTCTCCATTATGCAACCATTTTTTACTTCGTATGAACGACCTCTGGTGTCAACTGCATGCAGCAAACTATTACTTTGAAAATAGCTTTCTTCATTAAAAAAAGGTTCACTACTTGAACTATGCATCCACTTGCCTAATAACACTTTACAAAAGTTTGTTCTGTTCACTACTCTTTTCCTTTTGCTATGTGATTTCAGTACATTAACCATTTTGTCTAATGTACGCATCCTATTCAAAATTAATATGAATAGTTTCCTTTTTAATTCTAATGCCTTTGCTGCAATGGCTTCTATTTCTTTTTTTCTTTTATAAAACTTTGTCTTTTTCTTATATTTCTTCACATCCTTCATCAAATTAGACATAACTCTTCTCTGAAACATTTTTCTACGTATCTCTTTAAACGCTGTTTTTCTATTTATATAAATCTTTTCAGTTGCTGAAGGTATATTTGCATTAACTAAATTGTCAATTTTTTCCTCTCCTTTTTTTTTAAAAACATCCTTTCGAGTACAGACATTTTGTACATTTTTCATTCTTTTGAATATATTTTTAAGAAATTGTTTTTTGTGCTTACCAGAAGATTTTTTCTTTTTCCCAACATCAGCATCTTCTACTAACTTTGGTCCTCTAGTTGTCTTCAAATATAGGTTTTTTTTTAGCGTTTTTTGAACTCTGGATTTTGTAGGCATCTTAAATTTTGTTCACTGCTCTTCAGCAATACCTGAAAAAAACTTAAAAAAAAATTCCTTTATTTTATTTAAATATATTACTACATTTCTTTTCACAATAGTCACAAAACGAAATTTCTTTGCCAGTTTGAATGCACACTTACTGCTCTTTTTTTTTGGCAAGTGAAAATCACTTTTACAGACTGACACATTATGAAACCACTTTTCAGATTTTTTAAAAAGCCCATGTCCAGACTGCTACACTCCAGCAAGGGCAACAAGCCTTAGTGATGCTGAATGTATTTGCATTACAGACTGAAACCTCAAAACCCCACTCGCTTCTAAATACTGTGCATGATTATACATGGAAAGGAGCTGGGTGTGTGCTAAGAGTCTGCTTCTGCACCAAAAAAATCGCTCCCCCTTTTTCCTACTAATGCAACTGTGAAATCACCAGAGCAAAACGCAATAAATCTCTGCCTGTAATTCCTATTTCCACACAGAGTCATGTTTTCACATGAGTCCCAAAACGAAATTTCTTTGCCAATTTGAATGCACACTTACTGCTCTTTTTTTTTCGCAAGTTAAAATCACTTTTACAGACTGACACATTATGAAACCACTTTTCAGTTTTTTTAAAAAGCCCATGTCCAGACTGCTTTTTCAGACCACCACCATGTGTATCCTCGGTGACTACCTACACTCCAGCAAGGGCAACCAGCCTTAGTGATGCTGAATGTATTTGCATTACAGACTGAAACCTGAAAACCCCACTCGCTTCTAAATACTGTGCATGATTATACATGGAAAGGAGCTGGGTGTGTGCTAAGAGTCTGCTTCTTCCCCCAAAAAATCGCTCCCCCTTTTTCCTACTAATGCAACTGTGAAATCACCAGAGCAAAACGCAATAAATCTCTGCCTGTAATTCCTATTTCCACACAGAGTCATGTTTTCACATGAGTCCCAAAACGAAATTTCTTTGCCAATTTGAATGCACACTTACTGCTCTTTTTTTTCCGCAAGTTAAAATCACTTTTACAGACTAACACATTATGAAACCACTTTTCAGTTTTTTTAAAAAGCCCATGACCAGACTGCTTTTTCAGACCACCACCATGTGTATCCTCAGTGACTGCCTACACTCCTTCAAGGGCAACCAGCCTTAGTGATGCTGAATGTATTTGCATTACAGACTGAAACCTGAAAACCCCACTCGCTTGTAAATACTGTGCATGATTATACATGGCAAGCAGCTGGGTGTGTGCTAAGAGTCTGCTTCTGCACCAAAAAATCGCTCCCCCTTTTTCCTACTAATGCAACTGTGAAATCACCAGAGCAAAACGCAATAAATCTCTGCCTGTAATTCCTATTTGCACACAGAGTCATGTTTTCACATTAGTCCCAAAACGAAATTTCTTTGCCAATTTGAATGCACACTTACTACTCTTTTTTTTGGCAAGTGAAAATCACTTTTACAGACTGACACATTATGAAACCACTTTTCAGTTTTTTTAAAAAGCCCATGTCCAGACTGCTTTTTCAGACCACCACCATGTGTAACCTGGGTGGCTGCCTACATTCCAGCAAGGGCAACCAGCCTTAGTGATGCTGAATGTATTTGCATTACAGACTGAAACCTGAAAACCCCACTCGCTTGTAAATACTGTGCATGATTATACATGGCAAGCAGCTGGGTGTGTGCTAAGAGTCTGCTTCTGCACCAAAAAATCGCTCCCCCTTTTTCCTACTAATGCAACTGTGAAATCACCAGAGCAATACGCAATAAATCTCTGCCTGTAATTCCTATTTCCACACAGAGTCATGTTTTCACATTAGTCCCAAAACGACATTTCTTTGCCAATTTGAAAGCACACTTACTGCTCTTTTTTTTTGGCAAGTGAAAATCACTTTTACAGACTGACACATTATGAATCCACTTTTCAGATTTTTTTAAATGCACATGTCCAAACTGCTTTTTCAGACCACCACCATGTGTAACCTGGGTGGCTGCCTACATTCCAGCAAGGGCAACCAGCCTTAGTGATGCTGAATGTATTTGCATTTCAGACTGAAACCTGAAAACCCCACTCGCTTGTAAATACTGTGCATGATTATACATGGCAAGCAGCTGGGTGTGTGCTAAGAGTCTGCTTCTTCCCCCAAAAAATCGCTCCCCCTTTTTCCTACTAATGCAACTGTGAAATCACCAGAGAAAAACGCAATAAATCTCTGCCTGTAATTCCTATTTCCACACAGAGTCATGTTTTCACATTAGTCCCAAAACGAAATTTCTTTGCCAATTTGAAAGCACACTTACTGCTCTTTTTTTTTGGCAAGTGAAAATCACTTTTACAGACTGACACATTATGAATCCACTTTTTTTATTTTTTTAAATGCACATGTCCAAACTGCTTTTTCAGACCACCACCATGTGTAACCTGGGTGGCTGCCTACATTCCAGCAAGGGCAACCAGCCTTAGTGATGCTGAATGTATTTGCATTACAGACTGAAACCTGAAAACCCCACTCGCTTGTAAATACTGTGCATGATTATACATGGCAAGCAGCTGGGTGTGTGCTAAGAGTCTGCTTCTGCACCAAAAAATCGCTCCCCCTTTTTCCTACTAATGCAACTGTGAAATCACCAGAGCAAAACGCAATAAATCTCTGCCTGTAATTCCTATTTCCACACAGAGTCATGTTTTCACATTAGTCCCAAAACGAAATTTCTTTGCCAATTTGAATGCACACTTACTGCTCTTTTTTTTTGGCAAGTTAAAATCACTTTTACAGACTGACACATTATGAAACCACTTTTCAGTTTTTTTAAAAAGCCCATGTCCAAACTGCTTTTTCAGACCACCACCATGTGTAACCTGGGTGGCTGCCTACATTCCAGCAAGGGCAACCAGCCTTAGTGATGCTGAATGTATTTGCATTACAGACTGAAACCTGAAAACCCCACTCGCTTGTAAATACTGTGCATGATTATACATGGCAAGCAGCTGGGTGTGTGCTAAGAGTCTGCTTCTTCCCCCAAAAAATCGCTCCCCCTTTTTCCTACTAATGCAACTGTGAAATTACCAGAGAAAAACGCAATAAATCTCTGCCTGTAATTCCTATTTCCACACAGAGTCATGTTTTCACATTAGTCCCAAAACGAAATTTCTTTGCCAATTTGAAAGCACACTTACTGCTCTTTATTTTTGGCAAGTGAAAATCACTTTTACAGACTGACACATTATGAATCCACTTTTTTGATTTTTTTAAATGCACATGTCCAAACTGCTTTTTCAGACCACCACCATGTGTAACCTGGGTGGCTGCCTACATTCCAGCAAGGGCAACCAGCCTTAGTGATGCTGAATGTATTTGCATTACAGACTGAAACCTGAAAACCCCACTCGCTTGTAAATACTGTGCATGATTATACATGGCAAGCAGCTGGGTGTGTGCTAAGAGTCTGCTTCTGCACCAAAAAATCGCTCCCCCTTTTTCCTACTAATGCAACTGTGAAATCACCAGAGCAAAACGCAATAAATCTCTGCCTGTAATTCCTATTTCCACACAGAGTCATGTTTTCACATTAGTCCCAAAACGAAATTTCTTTGCCAATTTGAATGCACACTTACTGCTCTTTTTTTTTGGCAAGTGAAAATCACTTTTACAGACTGACACATTATGAAACCACTTTTCAGTTTTTTTAAAAAGCCCATGTCCAAACTGCTTTTTCAGACCACCACCATGTGTAACCTGGGTGGCTGCCTACATTCCAGCAAGGGCAACAAGCCTTAGTGATGCTGAATGTATTTGCATTACTGAGTCCAACCTCAAACCCTTAAACTATTCTTTTTTTTTCCAGTACACCTTAATTTATCGTGAAAACATAGTCCATATTATTTTACATGTTCCTCACATTTAAATTTCTCCCAAAACAGAAAATGATAAACGCAACTTCAACAAAAGGATTTCCATTTCTATTATTCATTTCTTAATTTACCATATACATCTCCTCTCAAACTCTAACCTCACCTTTAAAATTAGTTAGTTGTGAAAGAAATGTGGCACTCAAACAGCAGATTAGCAGAGCCAGGATCTCAGAGCTGTACACCTCTCTCCTCTCAGCAGAACCAGATAATGGCAAACTTTCCCTCTATTTTTCCACACATATACATGTAAGTTTCAAATCTCAGTGCTTCCCCCTTTTTTTCAAATGTAATCACACATTTCTATTGGTTGAAAACCAACCCTTTTCCAAAAGTATCCTGCCCCCAACTTGACTTCTGCCTAGTACCCTTCCCCCAACTTGACTTCTGCCTGCTACCATAGCAACAGCTCATGGAACACTGCTGTGTGGAGTTAGGTCAGAAGTTCGCCACACAATGTTTCAATTCCACAGAGCAAGAGTGCTTGACTTTTCAAACCTAACAGCAAATCCATAGTACTGTTCTTTGGTAACACATTTTTTTGTACCAATACAAAACATGCTTCTATTAATTTACACATACAGCCTAGTTTTTATTCTAGAATGGTATGAAACAGCCAATCAGTTCTTTTTGTTTTGAAAAAAATATGTATGCCTCCATTGCAAAACTGTCTTTCTTTTCATATTGCCATTCTACTGAAAGACACCTCCTGAGTGCATCCAGTTCTCCTTTGAAGATGTTCACAGTGTGGATTGTAGGGCACAGCTATGTCTTCTGGAGTGAAAAGTTTGCAGAGAAAACAGGTATGGTGAGAGACCTTGCTTTGCCAAATGTAGACATTAAATGGATTGGTCAGAGAGGGTTAAAGTGGCACCAATTGATGCCATTGGTGAAATCCTTCATGCAAATCCAACACCCTGACCTCATAATAGTGCACTGTGGTGGCAATGACCTAGGCACTTTGACTGGGGTAGGTCTGGAAATGCTTATGAAGGACACCTTTGCACAACTGTTTTCACTTTTCCCTAAAACTGCCTTTGTGTTTTCCAACATATGCCAAAGGCAAAAATGGAACTGGTCCAATCATTTCTGTCCGCAGATTGACAAAGCAAGAAAGCACGTCAACAAATCTGTTTCTGCTTTCCTCCGTGACTATGGTATGGGTGCCATTTACCACAACAACTTGCGTTATGACATGCAAGACATTTATAGAGGAGATGGTGTGCACTTCAATGATGAAGGGAACAGAGTCTTCCTCTTGAACCTTAGACTCTGCATCGGTACTTACTTGTAGGTACCACTAAAAAAATGACTTCATAAACACAACGGCTCTTTTTAGAGCTCCCTAATATCTAAACTCTTAAATCTGCATTTCATTTCTTTTTTAATTTATTTTTTCTTCCGTACGCTTACCGTAAGCTTACCGTACGCGTACCCCGTGATTTTTTTAAAAATCAATAAATGTTTTCTTTGAACTTTACAGTCCTTCTTTGACCCCCTCACAAATGTAAGGGGGTCTGTAACTCTCCTCCTTGCCCCCTTTTCTTGTTTTCACTCTTTTTTTTTCTGAGTGAAACACACAAAATGGCGGCCGCCGCTTCCTGGTTTCGGCCGATTCGAATGTTTACTAAGATCGAACAGCCAATCAGAATCGCGCTCGCGCACGCCACCGTACGCGTACGGTAAGCTTACGGTACGCGTACCGTAAGCTGGCTCAGATATATATATTGATTTAAAGGCTATTTTCTCAGAATCTACTGAACAGATTTACACCAAACCTACAAAAGGCACTTCCTTGACCTAGGGACTACCTCTCTACCAAATTTCTAGTAATTCTGTTCAGCCGTTCGGGCTGTAGCCCTGTCTAAAGGTCCTATGGAAAAATGCATGGGAAAAACGCGTTTTGGGACCCCCCTTTTATCTCAGCCCCCGCTTGACGAATCCCCCCGAGACTTTCAGGGTAGGAGCGGAGCGTAGCGCCCCACCTATTTTGAGAAATTCGCGAGGATTCATCGACCGGCGCCAAAGTTATTCAAAATAGAATGTTGCGGATTTCCTATGGAAAAGGGGTCCTAACTATAACTACCTACTGGCGACCGCCAGTAGGTAATATATATATATATATATATATACATGCAGTCAAGGTGCATATATGTGGACTTAGGAATATAAAAGCTATACCTAGTGACCTTTTGATACTTTATCAATATTTGCATACCTCAATATTATAGTTTCAATATTTAGGGGGCATACCCACCCTTTGGGTCCCTAAATGTTAATGTAATTGAACACAAATCAGAGCACTCACAAAGTACCAAAATATTTTGTGCCTCTTTCCCACTTAAAGAACCTGAAAATATGTCCGAAAATAGCAAGACTGAGAAATATGGTGGTTGCCAAGAATTTATTTTCAGGAGTTACATTTCAAAAAACAAGTGACATACGTTCCAATGAGAGAAAAAACATGACTGGGTGATTCTGGAAATTTGCATTGTGGCTAATCAATGCTCAGAAATGTGCTGATTGGAGCTTCCCTTTTAACCATCTTTTAGGCCCCTCTTTATTAAATCACTTGTCATTTTGTTAAATAGTTTTTCGTGATTTGTAACAGTATGCATGATTAAAGTTACAGTGAGCATAGGAATCCTGGATATTAGTCCTGTTGCAGTTGGTGCTGATTGATACCTGCTTAACCTTTAACCACTGTTGCTAGCTGTGCCTGGCAAGAATAGTTAGTATGTTTGTCATATTTGGAGAGTCTGTTAGCATTGAGTTGGGGTTTATCCATACTGGTGCATTTGAGTTGGTTTTAAATAGATGAAGTAATGTGAAAATCCTGTTTAATGAGGTGAAGACATTTAGGAGGGAGCTAAGGTAAAGAAAACTCAAGGTGTCCAATAAAAGATGGTTCCCCTTCCCCTCTTCCTGTCAGGATAGAAACTGAGAAAGTAAAAACAGGTGCATGTTACCTACATTACACTGCAGATAATATGAGAACACATGGAGTTATTTACCTCGAGGATTGCAGAACACATCCTTTGCTGGGAAACAATATTAAGTCCTAAGGGCTCCATTCAGTCAGCACTTGGTAATTTTGTGTATTGGTGAATTTAATTGCTTTCATTCAAGTTCATACTGAGACCTACTCTACTGTGCACCTTTATTGTTTTTCCCCAGCAACCACCTCATATTCCTCCCATGTTTGTGCTTGAGACATATTATGACAATTTCTTTGCCTCTTGACAAACAGAGAACATGTGAATGCACTTCCTAGTTGGGAATTCATCTGTGTTCTCTAAAAGGCTATATCACCAATTCCTGAATTTGTAATCGCCTGCCTTTACCTTTATATAGCTCACCTCCTTTGATGGCCAGCATCCGATTTCCCTAGAGTTATGGGGCTCCGGGGAAGGAATCATTCTTTAAGGTCAAGGAATATCTAAATATGTAAGTAGTGTATCGATGCAGAGTAAGGCAAGGCATACACTCAGGAAATAACAGACAAAGCAGGAAAAAGGATGGGACCAGGATAGAGAGGGCAAGGCAACCCTAAGAGTAAATGGAACCAATAATGGAAAAACACACTAGGTCACCACTAAGGTTGTACACAGATAAGACTCAGAAAATCCGACAGCAATTGGAAAAGTCATCGTCTCTGTGCAGTTTATTACCACAGATAGTCACCCTGCAAACCCTAAAAAACAGGAGGCAACAGGTGTGATTCTCTATCTGGACCCTAGGGCACAAACAAGGATTGTATTTACATACAAGAGACAAGTCCATATGTTTCCAGCTGGAGGAATAGTGCAGATTCTTAAGAAAATAGAAATGTCACTTTGTCACAGTTAAGGAACTTAACACTACGTGTAACAAATAACAAAGCATGAGGCAGGAACTGTCTAGAAGAACCCGGAAGCCAACCCATGTACAAAAGGAAATCACTTATACACAGGTGAGGAAAAAATAGTGACCCATTCAGACACCAGGAGTCCACAAGTACCATTAGGCAAGATGCAGAGAGAATACTGCTGCACATAAATAAGCACAGATAGGGAGGCACAACTGGAATGTTAGCATAGGACTAGCAAGACAAAAGGGCAATACAAGAGAAAGAAGTCAAGGAAAAACTTGACAACAAACAAGGCAGGACAAGCACCAGGATTAAAGGAACTATAGCAAGCATGAGCCTGGAATGTCATGGAAACTAGAGAATGCAAGAGAAACAGAGAAAGGACAAAAAAAGGAGCAGAATCTAGGAGATTAGGGATAAAACTCAAGAGGTATGACAATCAAAAGGAATACGCAAAAGGAAATAATAGCATGAATAGAAGGAACAAACTATAAACAATCAGAAAAAGCACAGTCTAGGTACTACACCAGACTGTGAAAAAAAGACAGGAAAGGGAGTAAGCAAAATACAAAGCAAGGCTGGGAGGAAACCTGTAGAAAGCTACACAGGAGCAAGATGCACGCTTTCACTAATGCAAGGCAGAAAGAGTTCAGGAAAATAGGCAACAGAAAACAAGAGTTCTGATACACAGAGGTTTAAATATTTATGTACAAACACAGTGGTGGCTCCTTCACTAAGGAGGAGGAGCGTTGCTGCACTGCTCGTTGAGCAGTGGAAAATAAAAATTAAATGATAATAATAATAAGTTATTATCATTTTTTTTCCTTCGTGAATCTGGGCAGAGCGGGGCAGGAGCGGTTTGCACTCACTTCCTACATGTGAATGACGCTTTGACCGGGCCTCTAGGGCCAGCCAGTCATGCTTAGTTGGCATGTTCTCCATTGGGCTGTGTTGCACAGTCACGTGAAGTACATGCCTACCCTCTTCAGGCACTGCCTGAGTGGCCAAACATGCCGCTCAGACCAATCACGACGTTGTTCCTGCAGAGTCATGATTGGCTGGCAGAGTCGTAAGCATGGGTGCTTCCGGTGCAGGCTACAGGCAGCACCCGGGAAGAAGTCAAGAAGACAAAGAAAAGACACGCGGTGGATGTGGCAACATAGCAGGTAAAACATTTTTTTTTTATCCTGATCACCCCACCCCACCACCCCTGCCACCACTGTATAAACATTCCAGGCAGCAGCAAAGCCTGGGCAGAGTTGTGTGAGTGAGCTGAAAAAGACTGGTCACAGGTGTGTGCAATTCATATCTCTCCCAAGCTTTAGAAGAGAGAGTCCATTGCTGAGGAATAGCAGGACTAGCTCTAAGGAATGCACTGAACAGTGGATGCTGAGTCTTAGTGAATACTTGACAGTGCATTATGGAACGTATAGTCAATGAAAGCAAATGTAGGTTTTTTAATGTGTCCAAGACTGAAAGGGGAAGCAGGTCAGAGGTCATACAGGAACTTTGAATACGATTTAGTGGTGATTTCCAGGTTACAGTTCATTCATGTACAGTGACCCCAGAGACAGAACAATGGCATCAGAACACCTACCCGTTCTCCTATTTCCTTGGGGTCCTTGACACACAGTACTGTTTATATCAGTTGTGGTATGGGAGCAGCAGGGAGGCAAGGAGTCAGCAGTTTGGTTTGTTTCCCACTTGATTTGCCTGTTTGTCAACACCTCCTCTCTCTTTCTCTCGCTCTCTCACACTCAAACTCAAGGAACACACAAGCAATACAAGAATTGCTTTTCTTTCTCTCTCATGCCCTTTCTCCATTTCATTCCCTATCTACCACATTTTCTCTTTTTCTCCCTCCACCTCTTACTACCTCCTCTGCCTCTCTTATTTTCTTTTTCACTTTCTGTTTCCTTTTCTGTTCTGTTTCCCCTTTCTGTTTCCCTTTTGCCTTTTCTTTTTCATTTTCCTTTGATTTCCCCACCCTTTTCTTTCATTGTTTTTTGTTTGTTTGTTTCTTTTTTTCTCTTTCTTTCTCTCTTTCATTCTCACTGTCCCTTTCTAGCTAAGAAGCCAGGGCTCTCTTAATGTGAGACATTTCACAGCAGAGTTTAAGATTAACGAAAACAAGTCTTTCACATAGATAATCAACTCTGAACATTATTGACAAGTGTCAAAGTAATGAACTGAAAGCAGATAAGGTGCTATATGCATTAATGAAATAACACCCCCCCCCCCAAATAAAACAGCAACTCACTACCACTGACTGCAAGGATCGAGTAATTCAACAACATTTTAACCACTATGTACATCAGTCCAACAGCAGATAGTGTGAATTAAGGCAAATAGAAATATTCATAAGGTCAAATTCAGGTCACAGAGTGAAACTCAGTGCTGCCCACTTCTATGCGTCCACATTCCATCCAAATTAAGCTTATGCATTCTTGTTTAGAGCCATGCAGTACAAAGAAGAAATAACTACAGGCCAGATTTACAAATTTTCTATGACATGCAGCTCAAAAAACAGATTTCTTGTGCTGTTTTACACTAGGGGCAAACAAGTACAAGAGCCATACCTACTAAGATTGGCTTGCTGCTGCTGTCATCCCCTCCGCTGGTGCACAAACAGGTGATCTTTTGAGATACACTGCTTCGCACTATACTGCACAAGGTCTAGCATAGGATGCGTCCTTGAAGCATACCCTTCCATTAAAAACGTCTTTGCCTAGACAACCTGAGAAGGTTCCTGTACATTGGATGTGTGCTTGGCACTGCAGCATACACACAGTGCATTGCTATTTTTAAGTAATAAACACCATTCCATGTTTTAACTCCTGCTTCAAAGAGGTGTTAATTTTTTAATTAACCCTCTCCTGGCTATCTTAGTAGATTAAGCTTTGCGTCAATGCATGTGAGTATTTGTGCTGAATCGAATCAGTAATGCACAGTAAATTTCCATTGGTGCTAAGCTAGACAAAGCATTACAAATGAGTTTTTGAGGTGAGACAAAGGCACCTTTCCAGCGTAATACACCTTTTGTGCTAGATAGTAAACACTCTTGTGGGACTTTGCATTGTTTTATGCCAACTTGCGTCACTTTGCACTAGCACAAAACTTTAGTAAATCGGGGCCTACAAGTCTGAATGCTACTGATAATAAACAGATCAGCTGCCATGCTTGTGATAGAAGAATCCTGGAAGATATTTTGGTCACAAACAAGCAAGAGTTTACAATCAACATCTGAATCATAGAAGACAGAGGTGTGCAAGCATGAGCTACAGTATATTTAAGGGGATGGAAGGATGACTTCCTCTCACTTGGACAGTATGGGGCATATTTGTGAAGGCCTTGTGACATGCTTGCACTTAGCAATGTGGTACGTGCAGGACACAAAGCCCCAAGTCACATTTATGAAACCATGCAAAGCCACGTTGCATGGCTTTGAATGGCTAAAACAAATGGAGTAATGCAACACAGCGTAAACCGCTGTGTTGCCTTACTCTGGGCAAGGCAGGCATTACATGGGCATTGTGGTGGATGTTCCCAAACAAGTCCCATGGTTTTAGATGCATTCCCAGATTGACAAGGACTTGTAAACCTGGGAATGCATCAAAATCTCATGCATCCTCAGGGGAGGTGAAACGAGGAGAACCATGTTTATTTGTCCTTGTTGTTACCTCTTTCTATGTGTGCTGAATTCTGCAGCACACATAGAAAGAGGAGAATGATTCTATGGCTTGATTTTGTGCAGGAAGGTGCCCCTTCCTTTGCAAAACCATCCTGCCTGTAACTCAGGCCCCCTTGCACCATGGTGCAAGAGTGCCTGCTTTGACGCTAGGCTGCCAAAATGGCACCAGTGCAGGGGGAAAGGACACAAATGCACCATAGTGGATAAATACTGTGAATTCCTGCCCTTTACCTGAGACACAGGCAGCACAGCAAGGTGACTCGCTGCACTGCTGTGCACCACCATTCTGGTAAATATGCCCTTACTTTTGTAGTTTGGTTCACTTTAATTAAATCAGTTGCTCTACTGCGCCTGATAACAAAAAATTCTAAAACATAGGCCCTGAATTAAAAAAAAAACAGTTTCTCTATAGGATAAAGCCTTTTGAAAATCCTATTTATTGAGGGCACTAATGCTTATTAGAACATTGGAATGTTGGGAGCTCCATTGATGACAATGGAGTGCTCCCTGCTTCTACGGGCCGGTAAAAGCCCGCAAAGCAACATTCCAATATTATTTTCAAAGGCCTCTCGGAGCCAGAAGGAATGTAAACCCCTCGAACTCCAAGAGGCCTTTGTTTTATTTGTTGGAACATTCTGCCGTCTAGTGGCAGAATGTTCTAATAGACCTATAGCCCTTCGTAGCTGGGCTATACCGGCTATTAAAGTCCCGCTCCCTTGTTAAAGTCCCTCGTCTTCGGCTTGGGCCTTCAACGCTGGGGCGGGCCTTTAATAGCCAGTATAGCCCGCTATGGCGGGCTATAAGGCTATAGTATTTCATGGGAATTTGCCTGGAGGCAGACTAAAGATAAGTGAGATGAACATGTTGGGATTCCATGTAAACGCAGGTGACACTCTTTCTGTGCCTTCACATTTAAATATACATTTTTGTTGACCATTTTCTCAGAATTCACCCATCAACCATGAAACTATGGAGCATTATGTGAAATAGAATAACACATCCTGCAGACAAGAACTCTACAATTTGCAGGTAAAATCAACTAATCTGCATGAATCATAATCTGTCGCTCTCATATATGCTTTGAATATGAGCAGACACACGAGCAGTGCTGTGAGACAAGCTGATAACGTGCTAAGACCCCATGCAACTCTTCCATAACCAGAAATTCCTGCAATCAAACGTGCAGGTCCACGTGGAATCAGTAGGAAAGCAGAGGCAGTTGTGCACTATGAAAGCGCCAGACAACATATCAAAAGAGCTCGCTGTTAATACATAAGCATCATAGGTACCGGTTGCTGGCGAGAAACCAAATGCTCTGTCAATATATATCTATGGTGTAATTCTGGTTCGGTCTATACGAGAAACAGATAAACGGGCACCAAAAATTGCACCAGCGCTAAACAGCATTGAGGAAGCCATTTTCCACCTGTTTACTGCCAAGTGGATCCACCATGTCGTAGCAAAAAAGAACAAAGGCGCATATTATCAAGAAACAGCGATAAAATTATCGGCGCTTTAGCGGCAGAAAACTGCCGCTAAAGCGGCGATAATTGGCTTGATAATATGCCCTTGTGAATTCCATTAGAAGCCCATGTTCTGTTGTAAACATAAGCTTCTATTGTAATTCTCACGGGCATATCATCAAGCCCATTATCGCCGCTTTAGAGGCAGTTTTCTACCTCTAAAACGGCAATAATTGTAACGCTGTGCTTGATAATATGCCCCAGAGGGGCATATTATCAAGACGGGCGATAAAAGCCCGACAGGTTAGATCTCCTTCAAATCTAACATGGGCTTCAATTGGAATTCCATAGAGCATATTATCAAGCCGATTATCGCCGTTTTAGAAAACTAAAACGGCGATAATTGGCTTGATAATATGCCGCAGAGAATTTCAATAGAAGCCCATATTCACACCAGAACATGGGCTTCTATGGGAATTCTCAAGGGCATATTATCAAGCCCATTATCGCCGCTTTGGCGGCAGTTTTCTGCCGCTAAAGCAGCGATAATTTTAATGCCGTTTCTTGATAATATGCCCCATAGTTCGCCAGTTCAGTGGATTACAGTTGGCCTTTTTAACGTGTAAATTTTCAAAATGAAATTCCAATGGTCTTTGAAAAAATCTGACGCATTCCATCTTCTAGTCACGAAGTTGGCATTTGGATGCTCACCAGTAACTTGCATCTGCACATTTTTGAAACAGCATTTCTAATATTTGCTTTATAATATTTGACTTGCAGTTCAATCATAACGAAAGTTTTCCAACCAGGCGACCAATACTTCTAAAACACTAAAGTGAAAATGCATGAGTTGAATCAGCTACTATCTTTCCCACAGCTGAATCCCCTCCCCTTATCTGAAGTACGACAGAGTGAATGATGTTGCAAAAGAATTTTAGTAATATTTTTTAATTTTAGTGTTAGTTTCCCGCAGGTTTGATTTACGATGTTGTTGCATTTTTTGCGCACATGAAACTTATTTTTAAAGTGCGTTATTTACGGCTTAAAGCTTCATGAGGTATACAATCTGAGGCACGAATAAGGGGACTGGTTGAAATGTGCTCAACCACCTCATCTTTACTATTAAACTTGAACGGATACCTTATGTTTTTTGCTTTTTCTCTGGAAGAAATGCAATTTTTCAGTTAATATTTTAGGCCGTTATTGTGGCAGTAATCTTTCTAGAAATGTACATTGTGCTGGTGCAATTGTGGGTGCTTGGATATTTGATTCATATGCAGGAATTATAGAATACTCACTGACCACAGGTTCGGTACCAGATGGCTATAAGACAACAATAATGTCGTCTGCCACACTCAGCCACCACTAACCTGTAGATCCCAACATTAACCATTGAAATCCTGAGCCATAGGGTGTGAGTCTTCATGCCTCTGGTGTCTCTCAGCGATGATAAAAAGATTGAACACTGTGCTGAAGTTGCTCCATTTTGCACTTTGCAGTTTATGAGTTATTTTTCTTAACCTTATATTTATTTTGGGATTTTAGGCCGTGTTTTTCACCATTACTCGAGCCTCTCTCCTAGTGCCAGATGAAATCAAATTATTTTGGAAAGTGAATAAAAGCAAGCAGTGTTATTCTTCTATATTTAATTCTTTATTTCCTGAGCTGTGAGAAACGCATAAGTGGCCCCACTGTAAAATGTTACTGCCTGGCAAAATCAGTTTATTTTTAACACATAATGCTGCAAAAGTTTTACTTATGCAACTTTTTACATTGCCTGTCATTCAAAGGGAGGGTTTCACTGCAGAGAATCCTCAATGCTAAATTATATTACTTACTTTTCTCGCTTTTCGTATGGAATCCGTTCGCCAATTACGTCACTTCTTCATAACCTTTTACGTCATTCTTCACAAGATACAATTAAACCAAGAATGGTTTAATTTTTTGTGCAATACAATTACATTTTTTCACTAGAGTGATATGGGATTTTTATGAGACCCTCTACAGTGCTCTGCTTCCATCTAGCTAGGATTCAGCTACAGAAATGCTATATTACTCTGGCTGCAGTAGAGCAAGTGTAGCTATGGTTAGGTCAGAATTTCCACAGGAAAGGCATTTTTTTGTTTCTTTAATAAATTTGTTACTGGTCAATGAATCAGGACAAAGTTTTCCCAAAAAGGAGGCATCCATTTTGGGAACTTCATGGCCAGTTTAATGCATATTTGTCGAACGGGGTTAATAGGAAAGGAGGGGCACCTGCAGAGGGTTAGATGTAGGGCCTGGCTGGTGGCCAGGCCTTGGAGTCAACCCCACCCTGCGCAGGGCTACTGTGCCGTTGGGAGCAGGGAACTCTTTGATTTTCTATTTCATCGAGAAAATAAAAACAAATATGTAAATGAAAGTGAAGTTATGGTTAGCTTTGGTTACAATATCGCAACATATGTTTTTTAAAAAATTAAGAAATTTACCCAAAATCTACGTTTAAAGGGCAGTTCTGGTTCTGAATTAAATGGAATAAACACTGAAATTCACAAGTAATGAATAGGAGCACAGGCAATAACTTGTACAATTGTCATCAAAACTATAACTTGCACATAATACACAATGCTCATGGCCTCCCCCTTAATGAAACAGATGTCATTACAAACCATTTTAAAGATGAAATTACATTTCACGTTATCCTTAACACTTTCACAGAGATAACCTTGAATGTAGTATCATTGAATGGTTTGATTATGCATTCTTCTTCAATTGCATGTTGGTGTTCGGTGGGGATATTTATTGGTATAAATATTTTGAGGTCATGAGGTTTGCAGTTGGTGTGCAAAATCTGGGGCATTTGGGTTGTTTTGTTTAATCTTAAATTGCTAGGGATGGTGAACTTGTTCAAGAGGACGATGCACTAGGTCACTTTGACCCAGAGCTCTGAGCGGATCACCACACCGATGAGGATCCGGACAATAGGCTCTGAAGAACACACAAAAGGAGAGGGGGATGGAGTGTGTCCTAGTGCTACACTTGAGGCTGCTGAGGCTGTGGTGAGTCTTTTCTGAGGCAGAAAGACCACGCCACCAGGTTGGCGCGGCATTGGAGGCTGCGGACATGAGGATTGCTGGCCCTTCATAGACGCTGGCTGCCATAAAAAGGGGTGATGGTCTTCCTCGCTGATAGTCCAGAAGAAGCTTCCTCCCCCCACTGTTACTAAGGAAGCTGCAGCGATGATGAGGAGCCAGAATTTTTGGAGACGCCACGACGTGTTGAAAGAGAGGCCTGCTTGGTGGACTCCTTCACCCAATCCTTGAAGGCTTTGAGACTGCGCCGCAAATTAGGTCCAGCAGTGGAGGTGGCTGACAGGAGGTGTGCTGAGCCTTCAAAGATGCTGACTACCATGAGGAGGGGTGACACCATAATTCCTCACTGATATGCTGTCAGAGTCAAGGGCACCCCCCTATGAATCTGGCATTGCTGGAGATGCCGGGGCAATTTGCAAGAGGGGCCTGCTCAGCAGGCTCCTTCACACAATACTAAGTGATGCCGGGGCCGCAAAGGGCCCAACCGGAGACCACATTGTGAAAACGAGAGGTGTGCCACGAGGTGCGCTCGAGGTTGGAGGCAGCTTGCAAAGGGCACATTGGGCCAATATCAGAGGTTACAGTCGCAAAAGGTAATCACAATTGTCACTCCTACAGTGGAGAGGAAGACAACATCGGCCTCTCCACTGTAAAATCTGGAAGAGCTGATGCACACAGTGGTGGCTGGTGAAGCTAAAAAATGGTGAGCGTAACATGACATTTTATTCTATAAATAATAAAATGGATTGAATAGGCTGCAGAATCCTTACAAGATTTACAAGAGATCTTGTTTGCTAATACAGCAGGCATTTAATTTGCATGTTCGGCAGACAACAAATGGCCCTGTACATGTCAAACTGAGTGAGAGTTGCCACATAATACTGTCTCCTCTTTGCCTGGCATCTGACCGGCCTACATGTCTTTGTTTCACAAATGAGGAGGAGGTGAGATTAAATTTGATAGCGGACTGATTCTTTTTCTTTGTCTCTTCTCACTCTCTCTGTTTCTTAAAGTAACTTTCTTTCCATTTTCATTATATTCATCATAACGTCTATAAACCTCTGGCCTAGGAGCATCATGAAATGTCAAAATGTCTGTACCGGTGACATGAAGGTGCCTCTCCAAACAAGCATTGCAATAGCCAATAGATCTCTCCTTTGGGATTTCATAAGCATTTAGCTATGCAGCACAATATCCTCGGTGCAACAACATTAACTGTTGCATGGCTAAACACTTATAAGGTCCCAAAGGCGATGCCTATTGGCTATGCCAATGCTTGTGTGGATGCTTGGCTTTTGCCAGTAGCACTGTGAATTCTGGGACCTGTGTTTTTATAATTTTGCATGCTAAAAATAGGCCAGTAGGTCAACATACCTTCAGATGTTGGTAATCATGACCAGTTGAATATGCTATACATGCAGTGCTGCCCTTGGCAACTATGTTTGCAATGCGAAGTGGGAAGAACCATGTTTTACAGTGCGATTTGTATATTAGAGAGATAAACAATCATGTAATTGGAGGGACATGGAATGTATTGTAACAAGGTGTACAATTCAATGTGTGGTTTGCACAAAATCATTTGCAACCTTGGCGTTCCCTCGTACTCTTTGTCATGTACCTGGGCACTTCCGGGTTGGGGTGAATAACAGTTACTCTGCAGAAGAGGGGGGGATGTTCAAATACTTTTCAAGTTGGACAGTGACCTATTGAATTAGTGGGTGCAAGAATACACCACTAATTCAGTTCTATTTATTGCCTTTGACTGATTCTGCACATTTAATTCTGTCAAAGCCTTGGCTGCTATTTTGGCAAATCGAGACTTTATCCATGTTTCAGGGCATTAATGTGCAACCATGCATTGTGTGGGCATTTTCCTGCTATTCAGCGTTTGCCCTTAAGATAAGGACATTGAAGTGAGAAATGTGTCCCAGTTGCCCGTGTAGTCACTGTTCTGATGCATCGCCTACAGAAGAGCAGCCTAAATTTAATAAGAGGTATATTCAACCACCTGAGATTCAAGAAACCTGTAGAGACTGAAATAACCTTACAGGGATGCTTCCGGGGTACAGGAATAAGGGCTCCGCCCTTTAAAGAAAACTCACTTTTCACCTCATACATGCCGACTTTAGGAACAATAGGAGAGAGATTAAGAAGTCACTTCCCTCATTACCTTGCTTTAGATTGAGATTGATGGATGTTTTAAGGAGAAGAAAGCTATAATTTCTAGCTTAAAAAATCGGGAGTCTTCCACTTAAATGAGAGTGTGAGCATATGTGCCACCTCCCCTCTTTCAACACCAAACTCTAATTAGTTATTCTCACACGCATTGGAAGTGATCCTAGAGAAACAGCGATCAGCAGAACTTTTTCGTACGTATGCATAATAGAATCAGTGTATCCAGCACTTTCACTTCACACCATGAGGGGGAGTGCATGTTGTCTGTACAAGATACAAATTCAGAGGGCTCGGCATGATTCCAAAAAAAGAAAAAAATGTTTGGAAAACAAAGCATAGACAGGGTAAAATACTTTGGCGCAGTGGCTGGAAGCAAGAGAAGCATTAATTGTTTCCTTGTAATTGTAGTTGGACAGTTCAGGCAGCAGGGGAGGGGGCTGTGAGGGGGGGAGGGCACAGCACTTGAGCCCAATAAGGTCTCTATTCATGTCTGCATGCCAGATCCGGGTGTTGCCAGGGTAGTTTCAGGCGGATTGGTGGGAGAGCAGCATGGCGGCCCTGACACTGCCCCAGTTCAGCGCCATTCAAAGGAGACGGGCAGAGCAAACGATAGAAAAAACAAGTCGGAAGTGGTGCGTGTGCGCGTATCCCTGACACTGCCCCAGTCAGCACCATTCAAAGGAGACGGGCAGAGCAACCAATAGAAAAAACAAGGGGCATATTATCAAAGGACGGCGTTAAAATTATCGCCGCTTTAGCTGCAGGAAACTGCCGCTAAAAGTGGCGATAATGGGCTTGATAACATGCAGCAGAGAATTCCAATAGAAGTCCATGTTCTGGTGTGAACATGGGCTTCTATTGGAATTCTCTGCAGCATATTATCAAGCCCATTATCGCCATTTTAGCTGCAGTTTCCTGCTGCTAAAGCGGCGATAATTTTAACACCGTCCTTGATAATATGCCCCCAAGTCGGGAGTGGTGCGTGAGTGCGCGCGCATCCCTGACACTGCCCCAGTTCAGCGCCATTCAAAGGAGATGGGCAGAGCAAATGATAGAAAAAACAAGTCGGGAGTGGTGCGTGTGCGCGCCTCCGTGCGCATTTTTCACTTTTCAAGCACTGCACTTGTGCTTCTGGCGCGGCGCTGCTCGCTCCCGCAAGGTGTATGGCGCCACAAGCACGAGTGCAGTGCTTGAAAAAGTGAAGAGCGATGGCTAAAGGCCCTCCTATGCAGCGCATGCGCGCTGCGTACGCGAGACATAAAAACCCTGCATAGTTAAATTGAGCGGATGTGTTTTTCAAATGTAAACGTAACCTTTCAGAAAGCCACTGTCTGTCTTATATAGGGGCATATCAGCAACAACCGGCGATAATTATCGCTAAGCGCACTTAGCGCTAGGATAATTATCGCCGGCTAGCATGGATATTTATCGCTGAGATAGCGTGCTATTAGCAACGCTTATCTCAAAAGCGATAAAAATCCTAGCGCTAACTGCCAAACGTGTGATTATCGCTGAAAAACCCAGCAATAATCCCGCGAAGTTTGGCGATATCTTGCTGATAGGGACTCACATACTTATCCATGATATCCACCTTCCATATGATATCATGGCTAAGTCAGTTTCAAAGCAGGCATAAGGAAAGTAGCGATAACAGAGGTTATTGCTACTTTTATTATCGCTATGCTGCTTTGCATGAGGCTTGATAATAGGAGAAATGTCGCTTACCGACATTTCTCCCGTTATCCTGGGGAGGAACGCCCACTTTGCATCTCATTAGAGATGCAAAGATGGGCGTGAGGAATTAAGGCGCTAAGGCAAGGTTTCAAGCGATAGCGTGACCTTGCTAATATAGCGATAAAATTATTGCCGCTTTTCGTCTGAAAACGGCCGCAAAAGCGGCGATAATTTTCTATCGCCGCCTTATAGATATGCCCCATAGTTCCTGGGGAAAAATCACCAAAGACGAAGTGCAGACCCGTAAACGTAAATGAGATAATTCAAAAGCAAAGTTTTGGAGAAAAAAATTATTTGCTCCAGCAGTATATGTTTGCAAGTATCCATCGAATTGTAGCATAACTCATGATAACAGTTAAAATACCACATACTTTTCTATAGGAACTTTTGCCAAACTTATTATTTGAAACATCCTACCGTGGGAAGCAGTGGCTCCATCTGTGCTCTGTAGTCATTTAGCTCTACCCTGCAGGCTACTGGGATGGCCCAAAGCTGGTTCCCGTATGCGAGTTTCAGCACTAGGAATTTCTCGGTGATGGCCTCTTTAGCACACTTCATGAAGGGCCATTGGGGCAGATTTACAAGCCCCTTGCGAGACATTTACGCCGCCGTTGCGTCACTTCTGTGACGCAGCGGCGGCGTAAACCATGCGCCATGTTGCACCCTATTTACAACGTGACGCATCTAGGGAGATGCATCACGTTGTAAAGCCCGGCGCTACATTAAACCTGCGTCAGGTTTAATGTATGCAGGGTGGGCGTTCCGTCGTAAAAAGCCTTGGCAAAGTGACGCAGTGAAATCTACAAGATTTCACTGATTCACTTTTCCGACGCTACTGCGTCAAAACCCTGCGCCTGCTTGAAGCAGGCGTAAGGCATGACGCAGCATGTTCGGTATGGGCAGCCCCTGAGCATTGCTGGAGTTGCGGCGTGCTTGCGACACGACTCGAGCAATGCGCCGCCCTTATGCCATCAGATGCATCACGCATCTGTTTATCCTTGCGCCATGATGCGCTGCATTGTAAATTCAGCGCATCTGTGGTGACGCAAGGGTAAACTTGCGTGATGCATCTTTCCTGGAGCATCCCTGCTGATTTGCAGGGATGCGCCAGGAAACATAAATCTGCCCCATTATTTTTATATCATATTAGGCCCACTTCCAACTGGCCACAAGGCGATGGGTGATTGCCACCGCATTGTCCACTGTCCAGGGCAGGAGTTTGCAAACACACCTTTTTTTATGAAGGATTTTAAACCACCGAGCCCTCCAGTTCTGTAACATGAAAACTAATGACGAAATGTGCAGTGCTGGGGAGATCATGGAAGAAAGACGCTGACAGGATAGAGCAGCTGAACACTGATTTCTGGTACAGAAATGGAAAATGTGCCACTGTTAAATGCTAAAGTTTGTGGGCTGTTTGCTAAGCATACAGTAGACTGTAAACACTCATTAACATTTAATCACCCCCCAAAGATCTACCTATTGTATTTTGTTTGCTTTTGATACATGCAAAATTGCCACCATTGCCTCATGTAACGTAACGTTTGTTTTAGTACTTTGAGTGTCTGCCATTTATTGCAGTTTTTTACCTCTACGTGTGCTTTGTATGCTTTTGTAACCAGCACACGTCACTTTTTTCTTCTGTAACGTATCGTCAGCTGCCTCTTGTATTCTGTTTGCTCTTGATACTTGCACAATTGTCACAATTGCCTCATGTAACGTAACGTTTGCTTTTGTAACATACTCACTTGTAATTTTTCTCCTCATGTATCATCACTGTTCCTATTGTGAAGCGCTCTGACACCTTCGGGTAAAGTCCGCGCTATATAAAAACGCATTAAATAAAATAAAAAAATAAAAAATAAACATTCAGCTCTGCCTTGGATGCAAGTCCAGCCAAGCATGTTATGTTTTTTGCAGCGATGACAAACTGTCCATTTTTGAAGAGGTTTGATGTGTAATAATGTCACCCACCAACTAAACCAATCCTGATGCTGCTTTCATGTTGTTTGTATTAGTGGACAGCATGATAGCAGGACACGGATAGGATAGGTCATGGAGACATTACACTCACATAGGGACCAGGAGGCTGGGTCTGTCTTCCCTCGGCTCACTTTTAAATGATAAGTTGAGAAGAGCTGAAGTATGCATGTCACGTTGGCTGTGGAATATGAAATGGACAAAGTGACATGCGCACTTCATTTTCACTGCGATTGGCAGGGTGGCTGCCAATCATTATGCTTGGACTAACACACAGTATATTATCGGACATCACTGTGGTGATAGAGATCACTGCCGGGCCTTAATTAAATTCACTTTAAAACAGGTAAAAATCCATATATTTTATATGCAATGGATCTCCTATGGACACAACACCCCTGGAAGCACATTAACCCTAAGAACTGCAAAGGTTGCATTTACGGATGTCTGATGGGTGTAAACTGTAGACACTGACTGGCTGTTGATGCATGAAGATCTCTGAAAAACAGGGGGACTGAAACATTGCATGAGTAAATGAGGCACCCTGGAAGTTAAAAAGTGGACCAAGTGGTAGCACATATAAGACATACACTGAAGCACCCTGCGGGTTGCAGATGGGTGTGGGATCCCTGCTCCTGAAGTGGATAGCAGAATATGGCCACTCATAAAATACATCTCAGGTGGGGGCCTAGCGTCTAAGAGCAGTGATGAGCACACAAAATGAAATTGTAATTAGACGTCCCCTCTGGAAGACCCAGGCAGAGGCCGACCATGCAGAGTTTAAAATCCCTTAGGGCTGTGTGAGCTGGGTTGATGCTTTTTGGTTGATCACTTTGTAAGCAATGTTGGGACCTAAAAATACAGCAGTAATCACCATACAGGATGAACATATCAGACTGGAATTACATCCGATTTGCGTAAGATGGGAGTGAAAGCTTTAACCCCTGCTCAAGAACAGTGTCACAGGTGTATAGGAGACATTTGAAGGACTAGAGGGTCAGAATGGTGAAGCCTAAGAGTTCCAGGCCTGTTGTGTTCAAGGAAGCACCAGAACTAATGACACCATCCGCTGACCGGATGGACCCATTGTGCAAGTGGGCTCAACCTTGGAGGAGAATACAGGCAAAGTTGAACAAGTCCTGAAGGGTATTTTAGAATCAAAGAGTGCTCTTGAAGCAAAGATAGATGCAACAGCCATTGACATTGACCTTTTAAGGGCAGAACATAGGTGGTAACCGGACGAGGTAGAGAGCAATTAATCAGTCTTCAGGTCTTTGCATCCCTCAGTGAAGAAGCAGCAAGTTGAAGTGACAATGTTAAGCAATGAGGCACAGATCTTATAAGTCAGAGCTGAAGTCACTGAAGAGCATTCCAGGTGGAACAAACTTAGAATTATCAAAATGCCAGAAACTTCAGAAGGCGCATACATGGAGCTGTTCTTGGAAAAATGGTTATTGGACATGGTGCTGGGGGTCAAGACACTGAGGAACATATTTAGAAGGAGGTAGCTTGGCAGCAGTCTTAATTTTTTTACGCTGCAGCTGCTTTTTTTGCGCTTTATATTTACAAAACGGCACTAGAGGCCTTTAGTGTCACTTTTTCAACTCCAGTGCCTTTTTTCCTTAGTGCCAGATCCTGTTGCAGCAGTTATCGCTAATGATATGCAAGGTAGGCATTCCCCTGAAAAGCCTCAGAAAACTGGTGCAGCCATATTTACAATGATTTTGGAACATGGCGTTACTTTGGCAAAAGAGGCGCAGAGAGAGCAGGTGTAAAAATGATGCATGCCCACTAATGTAAAAGCAGAACATACTCAAATCACTCTGGCAAGCTCAATGGCACCATGGGCCTACTCGTACTGCAGATAAGAGCACCAAGGAGACCACCACCATCATCACTACCAACTCCATCACCACCACCTTCACCACAGAGGCAGCGCAGGAGACAGGAGCGGACAGATCTACAGAGGATTACCCTCATTGACCTCAGGAAGGAGGAGGAGATCATTGCCCATCACAGGCTCAGGAGGGAGTCCATTGTCTGCCTCCTGCACCACATTGCACCCAGGCTTCAGACAAGATCACAGTAGTGCACCAGCATTCCTCCGCAGGCCAAGCTACTGACTGTTCCACACATGCTGGCATCTGGAACTTTCCAACCCACCTCATCCAGAGTAGCAAGAGTATCCCAGGCATCCTTCTCAACATTTCTCCCCTACGTCCTGAATGCGATCATTAGCCTCACATCCCAGTACCTCTTCTTCCCCAACACAACGCAGGACCAACAGCAAAACAAGCAAGGCTTTTATGCCGTTGTAGAATTTTCACATGTGTTGTGGGCAATGGACTGCACCCATGTGCAACTTGTGCCTCTAGTGGCTACATCACACCTGTACCGAATAGGAAGCACACACATTCCTTGAACTTGCAGACAATCATGGACCATCTGGGCCTCTTCATCAATGTCCTCGCAAAATACCCGGGCAGTGCTCATGATTCCTTCATTTTCCAGCAGTCCATTATCAATGAGTGCTTCCAGAATGGGATATATGGGAATGGCCTACTGGTTGGTAAGTACTTCTCAAGCACATGACAGTCAAATATGTTTGAATATGTTGCCATATTAGTCTTGGGCTGAATGAGACAGTGCATACATAGTTTGTGTGGACCTACATATTTTTGCCATACTACTTGGCATATGAACAACACAATCCTACAAGTCATACATATAGAGACCGCTTACGCCAAAGTTGGACTCACGTACAAATGAACTGCGCTAAGGGAGGATCAGTGGTCATGATGATGTGGCAGAGCAGCTCTCCAGCTCATATCATTGAGGGAATGCAAAGTCTATCTGCATGCCATTGCTTTTCCTCATATGTATGCAGTAAAGCAAGTCGCAGGAAATTGCAGCATTCATTCACCCTATGTTAAGGGTGTGTACCATGGGCCATGTGGTGGCTTTTCCCATGCAACACTGATGAAGATCTGACACATTTCCAAACATCCAATGTTCAGGGACCCTGGGACAGTGTGCAAATAATGTGCCACCAAAGTGGAGGTGAAATGAGGATACATAATTACGTATCCAATTACAATGTGTCCAGCATTCCTAAGGACACATAGGAAGAGGAAATAGCATAGATTGTTTGCGTTTAGTACATAAATGTGTCTCTTAAAACAGTATGATATTTGAGGACATTAAGCTGACACACATGCACCATGGTGCAAGGGGAATGTTGCCACTAGTCACTACCATGTGATGGTGCATATGCAGACAAACCATTGATGTGCTGTATGTTAGGAATATGGCACATTCCTCCCCTTCACTTTAGATGCAGGTCAGCGCAGCCAGATGGCATCCAGTGCTGCCCAGTGGCAACAACTGCTAAATTAAGCCCTGTGTGTGCATTCAATAGTGTTAAAGAGCCTCACTAATGCAACATCTTGTGAAATGATGCGTCCAAACACCGTGTTGAAGGAAGGGATTCCCTGTCTCTATAATGTGTGTCCACAGGTAAATCCCATGGTCATGAGGCATGTGATGTATCCCAGACCTGTGAAACTGAGAAATATAGTCATATGTTATCCTTCATGTCTACCGAGCTAAATCATATTCACACATCACATCCTATGTGCACACGGTTTTGTAGTGCACAAGCAACTCTATCAGTCCTCCAAGGCTCCAGACTGTGCAGCAAGGTGCAGCCTCAACCACGAACTACATCTTCCATGACAGGAAACAACACGGTCATCTTGGGAGTAATGTTCCTGTCTGGGAGCCATGCTGCACATTTTCTGCAAGTGCAGGCACCAAACCCTGGACACAGAATCATGTGGGGAATATATCCTACACTGTTCACAAGCAGTGTGGCACTGTAGTATGGTTAGTCTACCAGTTGCACTGTACAGCACAAGATTCACACATATCTCAAACCCTTTGTGTGATGTCAGCATGGTGGACACTGTGGTTTCCAGGCAGTTTGGTGGCAGGTATGTCGCATGACAGTGTCCCGAGGACCTCACAAGTGTCCCACAGTCTGTCTGAGACCCTCCAACTTACCTAATGAGTATTACACTGCTCACCTTGGGGTGGAATTGTTGGTCTGAAACCCTCCAGGTGCAGTATCATTAACTTTGAATGGCCATCCTTTATTAGAAAGGGGGTCTCATGCCCCTGATTGGGGCAACAAGTCACTATATTTCTGGTCCTGACGAAGTGCCGCCCGACTCTTGGGCTCTCAAGGCACAAAAAATGTTGACCTCCCTTTGTAAATAGCTATCTTGGTACATTGAGACCACACAATAGCACCACTGTTTTTACTTAGTCCTGGTACCATTTTCTTATAAAACAAATTGTTATTAGGATACCAGAGCCTATTTTAGACACCCTTCACTTTTCCACTTATCTCTTGTAAAGCGCTGTTACATGCATTCACCTAAACGGAGTTTTGGATCAAAAGATCTCCAACAAAGAGCCCCTAGGGCCGTCAGGCATTGTAGCACCGGCCAGATGAGGAGCACCCAATGATGAAGCATGACACCCTAACAGGTGTGTGAGGGCATTAAGATCTGAACTTCAGGTCTCCCCACGACAGTAGCAACAGCCACGTGGTTTCACCCTTTGTGACCACCTGGCCAATGAGGAACTACCCCAAACTTGATCATTATTGAGTTTATCTTTGGGAGGAGCATGGGTGTAGGACCTCTGTAAAACATTGAGCTCTTCCTTCCCTTCTTTGATTTATAGGACACTGTGCACTGCCATGTGTACACTATAATGTCCCACATTGACATCAACTCACTATCGTTCCCATGGCAGTACACATTGAACAACATTGTCTCCAACTCTCACTGCCAAATATGCGCAACTGAAGTATGCCACATCACGCGCTCCAGCTACTGGTTGTAAAATCAGACATGTATCATTTCAGGAATGGCAATAGTAGTCAACAACAGATACAATAGATGATTGCAAGAAATGTCTACTCAATGGCTAATGGGCTCTCTTAACTGGTGACAAATCATCACCTGCATTACCTTGGCACTTACATGTATGGCAAATAGTAAGTGAATCACAGAGGACAACACGCCTGTATGTGTAGTACAGTGTAGTCATTTCTAATTCCTACTTGTGCATATGCCACACAATGTCATAGCACATCTCTTACAGTAGGCAAGGTTATGAGTCATTCAGGACACATAACAGAATGTACATGAATGTGGGGCCATCCCTGTCATGACTTATAATTAACCCCGGGCAGGTAACTCCGCTCCGCCAGGGGAGTATGGAGATTTTTGCCTACTCTGCGCTCCGCTGCGAGCGCGGAGTTTAGGCAAAACTCCCTTCTGTGGTGGAGTGGAGTTATCCGCTCCCTCCATCCTCCCAAATGAATTAAAAATTTAAAAAGAAGGCACTTACTGGTGTGGCTGCCTCGTCGTCTGCCGGAAGGAGAGAGGAGGCAGCCATACAGGTAAGTGCTTCGTTTTTCAATTCTTAATTAATTTGGGAGGGGAGGGAGCGGAGTGAAGTACCACAGAGTCTTTTTCAAACATTGAACTCCGCATAGAGGTACTACGCCAGCTCCGACTGCCCTTACTTATAACTAATTGTACCCCTCCTGCCTTTGCAGCTGACCAAGGATGTGCTCTGCAGCCATGAGAAATGACTCCTCTGAAAAACAAATACCCAGACGAATCGCCAGCGGACATACAGTCATGCGCTGAGCAGGACTTGGTAGATAGTCAAGCGGACATTCGGTGTACTAAATTCCCGCTTCATGAGCCTAGACATGTATGGGGGCAGATTGCTGTACACACCACCAGTGGTGTGCAAAACTATTCTTGTTTGATGCATTTTGCATAGTATTTGTGTAGGAAAAATTGTACTAAGAGCATGATGAGGAAGATGAGGAGTCACATCGAACAGTTCTATCAGTAGCTGCACTACATCAGAGGGACCATATTATTAAGAATTTCTTCATTGATGTATGAGTGCTTAAACAAGGTCACAAAATTATGACACATGTAACTGTACGTATATGTAAATTAATGTATGAACACTACCACAGTGCATGCATTTTCATTCCATATTCACAGTAAACATCAAATCATTCACCTCACACCTGCTAATTGCCACACAGAAAATGTATGTAGCTATGTGTAACAAACAGCATTGAACAACTTCTAGTACAAATAATTTAGTGTGCATGCCAACTACTTATAGCAAACAGTACTCTATTGCCAGCCACACTTACCATGGTATCATAATGTAGATAGTGTGCTATGACTGTGTGTGTGTGTCTCTCCTACAGCTATCCATTTGTACTGCCTCATGCTTGTGGATGATAGTAGAGTCCACTCATAGTATGATGAATGGGACACAGTTCCAAACCTACAGTCTACAAATGCTACATCAATAACTGTATCCCCACATAAAAACCATTAGGAAATATGATATCACACATACAAATGCTGAATACTATACTTTGCCAGTGCAACAGTGTCTACCTAGTGAGCATGTACCCTCACTTGCACCACTAGGATAAGATGCCAATAGGACAAGCAGTGATGTAGTCTACCATGTTGGTGTATTGTACTCAGATACAAACAATGGCTAAACTACTCTCAGTAGAGTCTTAGCAAAAATGTGAAAACAAAACACCCAGATTCAGAAAATTTAACAATTGAAAATCAGAACTCACATAAAGCAAGGTCATTGCAGCCAAGGTGCCATGCACTAATACATCTCAAGCTGTGGTGTTCCAATGAAAATTGCAGTGGAACTTCATGTCTGAATGCATAGCCATCAACAAACTTCTAGTTGCCACACAACCTAGAAGCATATTGTGATGGCTCCCAATGGCAAACATATATATAATTGCACTACACCTGACTAGTTGTGGCTAGACAAAGTGACCTTGCGATCCACGAGTCATAGGCAACTCGTGGTGGTAAGGACAATGTGCAGTTGCAATATGCATGGCACACACATATACTTCTAGACACTTTCTCTCAACACTTCCCTGTACCCTGTACATAAACCTTTCATGGAATTGTTCAATATGGCCAATGTAAGCAAGAACATGCAGAACACATGGAAATAGAAGCGCCAAGGTTACATCATTAGATACACCTGTGTTCTGCCTCTACTGGGGATGTCTGTCAAGTTTGGACTATGTCTGGTCCATGTGAGTCTCATCACCTGTCTCAGTGTCAAACTACATGAGTGTTGCATGTGAAAACCCACTGCTATGCACAAGCAACACTGCCTTGATGCAGTGCATAGTTATGCGTGATTTACACAGCCTTACTGTCAGCAATATGTGGGAGGTGACAACAAGGCATGCATGGTGATCTAGCATAGCACCATCAGCGTAAGTGAGAATCATGTTGCCCACAAATGCTGTCACTGTTACTTTCCTGTGGGGTATGACCCTTGAATATGAATGGCCTATACTCAATCAATCATATGGCAACATGTATACATCCCCTTCCGGGTGGGTGCTGCAAATCGCAGCCTTGCCTGCAAGGGAAAGTGTAACCCTCCCAAGTTTCCCCACAGCCTGCTGTCTCCACTGTGGGACACAGTGCTGATTGGCAGTAGGATGCATTGTCATAGATGTGGGTGCACTGACTCCATGGCAGGGGTAGTTTGTAGCCCCCTTCGGGGAACCTAAAGCAATGCCAATGGGTGCTAATACTAATTTAGAACACAGGGCACCTTTTGTAAGTTATGCCTTTGCGCTACCAGAGGGATTGGACCCTATGTGTATTATGATCTCTGAACAGCATGAACTTACACATATGTAGTCTGTCAACACACATACTAAACACATACAAAGACAGTAAGCAGGTCAACCCCGCTATTCACACCCAACACAGCAAGCCATGTAAATGATTACATGCATTGCACTTCCAAATACACTAAAAAGCACACATGTGGCTATTGCATCAAAATAAGACGCATGAGCTTAAAGCATGAATTCTACAGACACTATCTCAGCCGAAAATGAGGCTTTCCAGCCAATACGTCTGAATGACCGCATTGTGCCTTGTCAGGCCTTGCGTGATTTCGACGCATTGATGAAAGTGTAAAGGAAATGACAGATAGGCTGAAAATGTGATGCATCTGCCCAGGAAGTGATGTTATGGATAAACGGAAGTGAGGTCATGGATCCTGCATGCTGTAAACCAGGAAGTTTGATGTTACTTTTATTTTCACTTACAGTCACAGTTTTACTGTCTGAGTTTGGGAGTTGTTGTGTTTTGGCTGTGCTGGAGAATGTTTTGGTGTGTTTGGAGCTTGCTAGTCATGTCTGCTGTCCCTATTGTGTACCTCGAGCCCTTTTTGTGCTGTTTTGTTGTCTATTATTGTGTATTGTCCCGTGTGCTGTCAGGTGTTTGTATTCTGGGGTATTACTGTCATAGGGGTAGTTGTGGGTTTTTGGGCTGTCCTGTTTTGTTTGAGTGTTTATATTTGGGTTCTGATCATGCCTGGGAAGGGTAGGGCTTGCCCCATGAGTGAACAGGAGTTTGGGAGCTTCCTGTGGCTGGTTACCCATTAGCTGCCCAACATGGTAGCCAGTGTGGGACGTGTGCTCCAGGCCTACCCCCTGAAGGTGCATAAGCAACATTGGGAGAGGGTACACCAACAGATGCTGAGGCTGTTTGGAATTGACTAGGACATCCATCAGCTCAAAGATCGCTGGGTGGATGTAGTTGTCAGGGAGTATGACCTCCTCAACTACATTAGCATCAAAGTTGGTGGACCAGTTGGTAAGTACATTATGTAACCATCGATTAATTGTGGTAACATTAAGCATGTCTCACATTACTTTTTGCTCAAAATAGCCATGCCCTCATGCAAATGAGAGCAATGCCGTGGAAATAGCGCTGGCACGATCTGTGCATCAGTGCTATCTGTGACACTGAGAGGGCCACACTAGTGTTAGAGTCCCTGTAGGTGATGCAGATGAGTCCCCGGGAAGAACTGAGCTGATGCACATGCCCATAGCCTATCCAGACAACTCATATGATGACAAACCAGGTAGTGCAGAAAGGCTCCAGAGGTGGTTCTTTCACAACAAGAATTTGTCGGTACAGTTGTGATGGGCCATTACAGAACATACGTTACACATAAAGGGGCTTATTTACAAGCCCCCTGTGCCACTGGGATGTCAATTTTTCCATTTTCAAAAGTGATGCACGGGAGGCACAAGGGCCTTGTGAATAAGCCCCATAGTGATATGCCGTTGATCCTCCTTGGTATACCTCCTCTGGGTAGTCATGCCTTAATGAGGCCTGCCATGGCTTGCACAGCTTAGCTAACCTGTGAATGTGGCAAAATACATATCACTGGTATTGAACAGCATTTCCTATGTAAAAGGTATGGCTCCTTGATGTCCCCTATGGCTATGCTGTGCTTTGCACTGGATTGCCTGACTCCATACCTAGGAATGCATAGAAAATCCTGCATGCTGACTTAGCATGTCCTCATGAAGGTGTTTTTGAGGCCAGAGCCACTTGAGCTGTCCTTCCATGTGAAACGTTCTTTATACATGCCTCTTGTATGCGAGGCCCATTGTCTTTCAGAGGGGAGCCCACTCAAGTGGCACTGAATCCAAGGTATGCCAGCCTGAATATGACACCTCTCAACATATCTCATTCATATTATTGTTCAATTTTCCAATAATAAACTTAGGGATGCATGGAACATGTCTAAACAATATCTGGTATTCTGCAGCACTTACAGGTACGGAACTCACCTAACGTAAGGCACTAATACGCATAATGTATGATGTATGTAGCACACTCATTTCCCGGTGGCAGAATTAGGAGGGCATGGGTATTGCTATACCTTTCTGAATAGGGAATATGAGTTATGAAGTTTGCAGATATTCATCAAAGTAAGCTACCATAGTGAATTTTAGTAGTGATGAGGTTGAAGAACTGGTTCCGCAAAATTGGCCAACAGGTGCATGCTTTGGCTCATCATATGTATGTACACTTCAGCCTGTCTTACCAATGTGTATCATTCAGGCATGTCAACTGTGTCATTTGATTACTTACAACCTGAAGGGTTACATAGCCAATAGCTATGCATATGTACTGTGCTTCTGTTGCATATAATATATGTGTTCTAAGTTACCTGATGTGTTTGACATGTTATGGCTTGTAGGTGGAACACCAGCATATACAGTTTGTGAGGTGGATGGTTTTAAGGACCCCAACTTCACCAGTGAGTGCCTTCACCAATGCCAATGATTGAGTGTCATGTTAGATTCTGTGTGCATTTCCAGATTCAATGTACATCCCTATCACAAATCAACTTTTGTATAATGATAGATTAGGAAAAGTGAGTTTAATTGCTGCATGTGTATCAGTCTCTGACTAATGTCAAAGAAAATACATTGCAAATCTGGGCTGGACCACATGAAAGAAGCTTAACAAGGGAACCATGATCACACTGGCAGACTATGTGAAAATATATGGTAGTGTATATACATCTGAACATGGCCGTGGATGTGGACAATTGGGAATGCATGTCAGATGCACTTGCTCTGAGATTGGGAGTATGTAATGAGTGGTGGCATGATAAACGACTCACATTAGTTCAGATAGGAGAGGTTTCATATGCCTCTGTGTGATGTGAGGTACTTATCCAGTGTCCATTGTTACATTTCATACCTGCCAAGTGTTCAACATAGTTAGGAATCTGTCATGTTAAGGGTCCTTTCCATATCAGTTACACTACTTTGTGAGACAATACATGCACTTTGCAGACTTTGCACATCTATTGTGATTAATGCATATGGCAGAAAGAGCATTGCAGGATACAGATGGCACACTAATGTTCAGTGAAGATGATGTGTGTACCATACCATGGATAAACAACAACATTGTTCCTAAGCATACTATGTACTGACATGGTCATACTTAGATGTGCCAAGGTGTTACAATTGCATTGAGCAACAACTGCCTTGCCTTCGTAATTTGGCCTTAGTAAATCTGATATGATAGAGAATAGGCATGTGTATACTTACTTTAAGCTGCAAGATGAATTTAGGCTGTAGAGGCTGCTACCTTTGATGTTGTGAAAATAATATTGTTTCATGATGTTTGTACCTGTTCCTAGTCACCCTTTGACATGACAGTTTTCCTTTTTGACTAAACTGACAACATGCCTCTAGAGCAGTTGAGGAAGCACAACCTCAGGAAGGAGCACTACTTCCACCTTCAACGAGTTACTGAGTCTCACAGGGTGGTGAGGAAGAGACAAGAGGTGGAGAAGGCTCTAGGAAAGTAGAAAGTCATTCCCATGGGACCACCAGCATTGGACAAGAAAATCAAAGGAAAAGATAGAAGGTTACCTCCAAGGCACCGGTATTCAGCACCTCCACCAGCTAACTATCACAACCACCTGTCCCCACACATCAGGCCACAGGAGGGAATAGCTCATTTGAGCTTGAAATTAAGAAGGACCTTTTGGACCTAAAGTTGCTGGTAGCTGTGCTTGAGCACAAGATGGGCCTGGCAATTACACTGCTTCAGGTAGTGAAGGAGGCAGTGGCAAGACCATAGCCATGTTATCCACAGGGAGCCTTTCTGCCCTTCCCCCGTACATACTTTTAATGTTGGTCTTAATGGATTTATAGATTAGTTTAGGTTAGATAGCGTAGGTATGGTGTAGGGGTAGTGGTTTTAGGAGTTTTGTAGTGGTGCGAATTTTAGGGGTATGGGTGATTTGTTATTTTGTGGGGTGGTGGTTGATGTCTGTTATATGTGTCATAAAAATACTAAATTAAAAATCATATATGTATATATATATATATATATATATATCCTCCACAAAGGTTCCTTTTTGCCGGTTGTTCTCAGCGCTCTTCGTGGGTGCGTTGCCCCGCGGTTGAACCATACCGCTATTAATTTGCACAAAAATCCTCCTGGAATGGAGGAAAAACGGGCCGCACTCCCAAAGTATCAGTTGCAAACGTTTATTTCTTTACATCAGGGCCGTAGCAGAGCTAGATCTACGCGTTTCAATGCCGCCTGGCACCTTGCTCACGATCAGATCAGTGATGTCATGAGTGATGTCACTGACCATGTCATGAGTGATGTAATATGTGACGTCATCAGCAGTGCATTGCGGGCGCGCGAGTTATAGTTAGCTGAACTAACTATAACGGGGGAATTTCAATGGTTTTGTACAAGTGAAAAGTCCAGCTAACTATAACACCCCTGAAACCTATGGTTTTTTCAGTGAAATTCTGAGGTTTTTTAAATGCTAATTCCTAACTATAACGTGCCTGAAACCTATGGTTTTTTCTGTGAATTTCAAAGGTTTTTTAAATGCTAATTTCTAACTATGCCTACAGAGATAGGACATGTGAAGAAAGAAGAAAAAATGGACAGAAAGAAAAAAAAGAAGTGCAGAAAGAAGCAACAGAAGTCCTCAAAGACGAAGAAAAGTGCAGGAAGAAGGATAACGTGCAGAAAGAACAAAAAGAAGAGCAGAAAGAAGCCTTGTTGCAAAATCATCCTGTACCCTCAACTTTTTCAGACGGATACTGGTGGTAACTGAGTCTGACTAACCAGTCCTAGAGCCAGTGCAATGTTAAAAGACACTTAGAATACAGTGAAAAAACCTACATACACTAGGGAACATTATGCGTTGGGGTCCCCCTGTGATTAGCATGACCTCCTCTGTAAGCCCCTAGTATATAATAGGGCAGGGGGATTAAAACTACCTCTTAAAACAGGCCACAGGGCGTTTTCGCACACGTTAACTCAGGCCCCGTCCCCTCCCTTCACCACTGTGTAAACACGCCCTGTGTCCGTTTTTAGTTGGGAGATTAAGTTCAATTGAATCCTGAGGGTCCCTAGGGTCCAACTAGCCCACTAGGTACCTCCAGTAAGTGCCACAGAGCTGCGTTGCAGAGAGGTGTAAAAAGTGGCACGGCCTGGACCACCTCTCTGCAATGCAGCTCAGTGGCGCTTACTGGAAGCACTTGGTGGGCTAGTTAGCCCCCAGGTGCCCTCAGTATTGAAGGGAAATTATATCCTCAATTTAAAACGTGCCATAGTGCGTGTTTGCACACGTCACCTCAGGCCCCGTCCCCTCCCTTCACCACTGTGTAAACGCGCCCTGTGGCTGTTCTAAGTTGAGAGATTAAGTCCCCTTGAATCCTAAGGGTCCCTAGGGTCAAACTAGACCACTAGGTACCTCCAGTAAGCGCCACAGAGCTGCGTTGCAGAGAGGTGTAAAAAGGGGCTTGGCCTCAGAACACCTGTCTGCAGCGCAGCTCCCTGGCGCATACTGGAGATGCCCGTTGGGCTAGTTGGCCCTCAGGGACCCTCAGTATTGAAGAGGAATTAATTCCCCAACGTACAACTCGCCAGGGGGTGCGTTTGCAGAGTGCTGCAAGGAGGGGGCGTGGCCTCCGGCACGATGCCAGTCTTTTATTTATTTTAATTTTTTAAGAAGGGGGGCTGTGTGGTTCCCCTTCTTATTCTAATTTGTTGGCCCTGATGACCCCATCCCCCAGGGCCTGTCATCTAATTATATTTTTTTGACCCCAATCCCCAGGGCTGGCCACTGTTTTTTATTATTTTAAAAAAATATATATTTATAGACACACCTAGGACATGCTGGACAAACCGTACGTACCTATCACCATGACGATTTGCGTGATATTCATTAAAAGGCGACTATGCATACAATGAATCCACGTGGAATGTATTTACACCACTAGTGAAGCTCTGACATGTCTGATGCCCTACCGTGCCTAATCCCGGTAGACACCCTTGTCGTTTATTTATACAAACATGGGTAGCTATTGACGGGCACATTTAATACACATGCACACCAAGCCATTCAAAGGGGATTCGACAAAAACTTCGACCAAAACTATGCAAGAAACCCCCCTCACGGTTAATAAAACACACATCCACTGCCAGATGTGTAATACTTTTTATTTTACTCTCTGGAAAGGGGACGAACATCACTTGAGAGTCACAGCGCGCTCCTGGCAGAGCCCAATGCTGTGTTACACCCACCATTGCCTGCTGAGTGCCACACACCTCTGTGTTGTATTCCACTAGCTAGTGCAAATGCTATGACACTCTCTAGCCCATGTGCACTGTAACACCACCCCGTGAATATGTCATGCCACACTTGTCTTCGCACGGGTTATATTGCCCCGTCTAACGTGCCTTCCTCGATGCCTATGTTATAACGCACAGTGCTATGCCATACATATTACAATCTGGGATCCATATCTTTGTCACAGTGCATATGCAACGTTACACTCCCCAGCACATATTTTATATTACAACTTTAGAGACTAGTTAGGTTACACAACACTGCCCTGTGCATATTACACTCCAAGGCGCATATCACATAGCACGCGCTAGAGCCTGTGCTATCTCGCCCTCTCCAATGAATCTGTCATTGCGCACAATGTATTGCATATTATATTTCACGCCCGGTTCATCTTATATCACACTTTTTGGTGCATAGTTTATACCATACACTATATCTAGTTTTCATTTTCAATCGTGCTCTCAGGACTATGTTCTATATAACACTGTGTTCACCTACCCTTTTCACGGGCATTACATTTTGCGATAGGGGGTGGAGGGTCAGGGGGTGTTTCTGCCAAGTGAGCCCGGAGTCACAGACACAAACATCCTCTTCTTCCTGAATAAAAGTGAGATTATGCTGCATACTTGTTCATATTTTAAGTAGTTTGCACAGACACACGTTTTAAAAACAATAAAGTTCCTAATACCCGCCTTCTCTGAACAGTTAGCTTGCTGCCCCATCCCCCTCCTCCCTATCCTCTGTTGTGTGAATCCATGGACTAGCCTCCTCCCTCCTGCCATGCATGGTCTGATGTGCTGCCACTGCCCTCAATTTAGTATGATGTACCAGTCCACTCCTCCTGCCCTCCATTGCCCAATTCTATGCCCCATCATTGACCTCCTGCTTAAACTCTGTGCTTAGCTTGCTGCCCCTATTCTCCTTCCCCCTGCCCTCCGATGTCTTTGTGCATGCCCCTGTTCCATCCTTTTTGCCCACCATGTTCCATGGACCTGCCACTCCTATCTACTCCGAGTGTTCTGTTGAGCTGCCACTCCCCTCCCACCTGCCTAGCATTGTCAGATGACTGTAACCTGTCCCTGTTACCTCCACCCTGCCAGTCCACATGCCATACCCCTATCCTCTTCCTCCTGTCCTACATGGTCCATTGTACTGCCACACCCTTCTGCCCTCCCTGGTCTGTTGTGCTGCAACTGCTCATCCTGCCTGCCCCGTGCGGTCTGTTGTGAGGCCCCTTCCCCTGAACTTTCTTGTCTGTGCACAGGTCCTGACCCTCCCTTCTATCCTCCATTGTCCTTTGTGCATGCCCCTGCACCCTCCTTCTTGCCCATCATAGCCATTGTGCTGCCACTAACCCTCCCACTTGCCATGCATGGTCTTCTGTGCTGCCATGGCCCCTTCCACCTTCCCTGTGTGGTCAGTTAGCTGCCCCTGACCCCCTCCCACCTTCCCTCCATTGTCTGTGTGAATGCCATCACAGTCTCACTGTTGCTCTTCATGGTGTGTCTGGCTTCTAGTGCCCATCCTGCCTGACCTCCATGGCTATCTTGCTGCTCCTGCCCTGCCCCCTTGCCCCCAGCCCTCTGCTTACATGTGCAGACCCCTACTCCCTCCCTCCTGGCTTGTCTGTTCCATTGTAATGCCCCTGATCCGTCCCTCCTGCCCTTTATGGTCTGTTATGCTGCAGCTTTCTCTCCTGGCTGTCCATTATGGTCAGCTAGCTACCATTGCCTCTTGCCCCTCTGTTCTCTGTTGTCCATGTGCATGGTCCTGTCCCCTCCCTCTTGCTTTCTATGGATTGTTGTGCTGCACTCCTGTCCCGCATGCCCTGTGTGGTGTATTGTGCTGCTGCAAACCCTGATGCCTGCCCTGCAGGGTCAGTTTGGTGCACCTCTCCATGTCCCTCCTGTCATCTGTTATCCAAGTCCATGTCCCTACCCCATTTCCTTCCATGATCCAATGTACCATACTTGCGAACATTTTGAACTTGGTAAGAGGGAGATTTTGAAAAAAAACTGGGGTATTGATTTTCCCCTTTGAGTTACATTGAAAAAGAGGAGATTGTAGACAGGAAACAGATCAAATAAAGCCCATTTGAGCTTAAAAACATTGGACGTTTCCTGGCTGAATCGGGTCTGTTGGCATGTATGGTTGTACTACCATTGCCTCTTCCTTCTGCCCACAATGGTCTATTACATTGCCACAGCCTCTCTTGCAAGTCCTGTATTGTTGGTTTGTTGCCCCTGCCACCCTTTCCACTGCCCTCCATAGTCTGTTGTGCTGCCACGGCCCTTCCTGCCTGCTCAGTGTGGTTAAATTGTTGCCTTTGCACCCTCCTACCTGCCTTCAATTTTCAGAGTCCGTGCCCCTGACCTCTGCCTCTCAACAGTATCCTAATGAACAACTAGATTGCTAACATTCTATATTTATTACAAAAGTGTGGAACGCCTGACGTCATCTTGATGTAATCAAAACTGTAATACCTAGAGCATTTCCTTTAGAAATTACATATATGAGAGGGTCTTATTGGCATCAAAATTATGGTTAGTGCTCTAAAAGACTAAAATAAGGACATATTTTCTGAGTTTTCAAATAGCGACAAAGCACTTTTAAATTATTTGTTATCTTTATGTTTTTTTATCCAGTTGACCACTTGATTAAATGTTGCACTTAGGGGAGAGGATGTGGTGTTACTTCCAGAACTGCAGACTTTGCAACTGGGGAACCAGGTTGGAGTTTCTGCTTCAGCTCGACATTCTGTGATTCTGATCAAATCACTTAGTCTCCCCATGTCTACAACCAAAATGAATTTGTTTTTGTGTGATGTAACCAATGCTCATGTAAAGCACTCCAATACCTGACAAGTCTGCACTATATCACACTGCAAAAACACAAAATAATAAGTGTTTTGCACACTTCTGTCATTGGGCTATATTTGGGCTACATCTGGGTGATTTTGGGCTACATTTGGGCTCTTTTGTCTCCGGTGGCCATCTTGGGAGATTTATTTGTTATGAAGTTTCCTAATTTCCTCATGTACTGCAGCCTCCTCAGTAGGAAATGCTTTCAGTTTTTTACTTTGATTCCATCATGAAGGTATTCAAATATGTCACACATTTGCCATAAATTCTGAATGTTAGCCCTCTAGTTGCTCATTAGATCACTGTAGTAAAACTACTGTTCACCATGGAAGTCTGCTCCTGGTATTAAAAGTGCATGTTTCAGTCTGCATGTCAGAATTTTTTAATGAAATAGAAGAGGATTTGAGAAGTCACTCAAAATGTGCCCTCATTTTCTTTCTTCAGCATTAATCATAATTTCTATGGCAAAATGAACCCCCTCATTGTGTTCCTTTTTAAATTAAATGTTTTTAAGTGTTACCAGTTTATTCCAATCAAGATGGCTTCAGGTGTGCCATACTTTTGTCATAATGAAGACAATAAGCGCTCTAGTTGTTTTTAAGAACATTCTGGGACATTCTGTCATTGGGCTATACTTGGGCTACATCTGGGTGATATTTGGGCTACATTTGGGCTCTTTTGTCTCTGGTGGCCATCTTGGGAGACTTATTTGTTATGAAGTTTCCTAATTTCCTCATTTACTGCAGTCTCCTCAGTAGGAAATACTTTCAGTTTTTTACTTTGATTCCATCAAGAAGGCATTCAGATGTGTCACACATTTGCCATAAATTCAGAATGTTAGCACTCTTTTTACTCATTAGATCACTGTAGTAAAGCTACTGCTCACCAGGGAAAACTGCTGCTGGTATTGAAAGTGCATGTTTCAGTCTGCATGTCAGAATTTTTTAATGAAATAGAAGAGGATTTGAGAAGTCACTCAAAATGTGCCCTAATTTTTCTTTCTGCAGCACTTTTTATGGAAAAATGAACCCCCTCATTTTGTTCCTTTTTAAATTAAATGTTTTAAGAGTTACCACTTTAATCCAAGCAAGATGGTTTCAGGTGTGCCATACGTTTATCATAAGTAGGACTGTTAGCGCTCTAGTTGTTCTTTTGAACACTCTGGGAAGCTGCAGTAGAACACAAAGGAATCAACTGACAGTCTCTGCCCTTGTTGGATGTACATGTTTACTGAGAATGTCAGACTTCATTCTCACATGACCGAGAAAGATAATGTGAATTTACAGAAAATAAGCTCTCAGTTTAGCTTATAGATCACCTTCCAAACCTATGTGGGAAAAGCATGAGAAAATATTTTTCTCTCAATCATGATATCCCAGCAGAAGGCTTTTTCACATGGTGAAATCACCTTAGAACATACCACAATTCCTAAAATGAGTATGGTACCATCAACAAATGATTTATAATGTAACTATAGTCTTAAAACCTTCTATTAACTGCAATGCTTTTTAATGAGGTGCTATCATGTATATTGGTCCCAAGATGGCTGCCAACACTTCTTGGATGAAGTGCTGACAGCCAATCAGATCTCAGGATGAGATGTGTGGTTAGGCTCCGCCCACATATATATATGATTTTGCTTTAAATTTTCTCAGGAACTACTGAACAGATTGACACCAGACCTGCAAAAGGCACTTCCCTGACCTCAGGACTACCTCTCTTCCAAATTTCAAGTAATTCTGTTCAGCCGTTCGGGCTGTACCTTGGACTAAAGGTTCCTATGGAAAATTGCATGGGGAAAACGTGTTTTGGGACCCCCCGTTTTTCTCAGCCCCCGCTTGACAAATCCCCCCAAGACTTTCAGGGTAGGAGCGGAGCGGAGCGCCCCACCTATTTTGAAAATTTCGCAAGGATTCGTCAACCGGCGCCAAAGTTATTCCAAATAGAATGTTGCGGATTTCCTATGGAAACACGGTCCTAACTATAACTATCTACTGGCGACCGCCAGTAGATAATATATATATTGTGAGAAGTTGGCCTGGCATATGCTGTCCACAAGTTTTAGGGGACACCTTGCACCAGTCCAATTCGACTCTTATGGTGATAGGTTAAAGACAACCTTTAAAGAAAGCTATCCTAGTGTGGAGAGCAGCCTTCAGGCTAAGTCTTGAAGGAGTGTTAAGCTTATTTTTTTTACCATAGATAACCTCTTCAATAACCAAATGAAAGAGTAGTCCACACAGGTATATATATATAAAATATATGTATTTATTCTAAGAATAATCCCACTAGTCTCTTTATGAGGCTGGAGGTAAAGATACAATTCAAACAAGCATTGATAGTTACAATAAATAGCACTGGAATCATAGGGCCCCAGGGGGGGGACCAAACCATATATAAAAAAAGTGGTATAAGAACCACGACAATTCTACAGACAACGCCTAGGGCATTTAGGGTCGCTGGCCCCTTGTGAAACCACCCAAGGTAGTGAGGAAGGGGACCCACGGGAGACGCGTGCAGTGGCAGAAGCTACTGTCAGGATCTCTATTAAAGCCCATGGAGTCCTACATTTAGAGCATTTCATCAACCTAATTGTGCCAGACATTCTAAAAAAAAAGTAGTAGTCACAAGCATATTCATCTTCTGTCACAGAATTTGCACCAATTTCAGTCATTTGTTCACAGAATTTGCACTCATTTCAGTTATCCGTTCAAAGCCAAGACGAAGCTGAGGATCATTCAGTGTGCTAACAGAGTCAGTATAAAATCCTTCATACAGGAGGTAACAACATTCACTAGTTATACATAACTGGCATAAGTTTACCTTGCACCACTATACTATGGCGCACTGCTTATGACTGCACATATTACATCACTGATGACATCTGGAATCTACGCAGATACACTTAAATCAGTTAAGTATAATTGGTGAATTTCAGTGTTTTTGTTTTTATTTTAAAATGGTTGTTCTATTATTATTAGAACACCTACATATAACTTTTGTTTCGTTTGCTGAATTGCTATGAATTTCTTAAGGTAAGTTAAAATCTTCCTACCTTACTACATATAAGGCCCCTTTAACCTTTGTTTATTTTTAGTGAATTTCTATGCTTTTTAACATAAAGTAATACCCCCGAGTACAGCCTACACGTCCAACCGCGAACCCACGACAATGCAGTGGACACATTGTATTGTAAAAATACTTAAATGGCCCGGTATGCACAGCACCAGTAGTCAATCAAGGAGCAGGCCACCAATATTTTGGGCCTGTGCTGAAGCACTGCTCATAGATGCCAAAGACTAATTAACCTTCAGTTCAGCCATAGACTTTGTAATGTGCAATAGCATTTTTTAATCTACAATGAAAGTCTCTATTTCATAAAAATAGCAATCCTCTCGATAGATAATGGTTCCGTTGATGCTGAGACTAATTTTAAAAGTTGTTTGACTGCTGTTCTTGGGTGGATGAGGAATAATCAGTTAAAATGTAATACAAACAAAACCGAAATTCTCCCAATAGGGAAAAATGTTTTCTTCCAGCCTTCTAAATGGTGGCCTGAAGGTGCGACCCCCCCGCCAGATGTGGTAGAAGTTGCCAAGAACCTGGGGGTTCAATTTGATACCTCACTTTCCTTTTTACCCCAAGCCAAGGCAGTGGCAGGAACCTGCTTTGGACTGATTAAATCTAGGGGTGGCCGGAATTTGCGAAAGCGACTTTCGCAAATTATCGCGAAAATGTTTAAAATCTCCGCAAACACGCGGAAATATCGCGAAGATGCGGAAGTTTTTTTCCCGCCCGTTCGCGGTATTTTCTGCGTGTTCGCGGCTCGCCAACGTATCCATGCGGTTGCTTGCGGGCACGGCCATCTTGTTTTCACTCTTCTCGCGGTGCATGATCGCGAGAAAAAAGACGTGATCGCGCGACGCATGACGTTACTGCGGGCGCGAACTGTCGCGAGACAGCGCAAATGGCTACCAACAATCCAACATCTCGTGGAGAACGCGACCGGATCGGGAAAGCTTGTCGGCGAACGCGGGGATTCAGGTAAGGCGATCGCCCGAGAATGTATTATTTTACAGCGCGAGCAAGAACCAAATTATCGCTAAGCTGCGGAATGCGGAAATTTTGACATTTTCGCGCTCTCCGCGGAACGCGAAAATGTCAAATTATCGCAATTTCCGCGAGCGGAACGGAAATTTAGCCCAGGCCTAATTAAATCCTTAACATTTTTTTTTTAATTCCTCCCTTTGGCAGCAAGGAAATCAGTGGCTGTGGCCTTGATACTTTCGCGCCTAGATTATTGTAATGGTCTCCTGGTAGGAGTTAATAAAGCCATCTTAAAGAAACTACAGGTCGTGCAGCATGCAGCAGCACGGCTAGTGCTTAAACTTCCAAGACGATCTTCAGCCTCTGCTGCTTTAAATAGTTTGCACTGGCTTCTGGTGCATAAGAGAATTCTTTTTAAGATTCTTCTGATTACTTTTAGAGCTAAGCTTAAGGTGGGAGCCAAATACCTGATGGCACGTTTTGTCCCATACACTACAATAAGACCCCTTAGGTCTTCTTCAGCAAATTTGCTTAAACTACCCAATTTTAGATACCAATTGAAAGGAGGTAAGACTGTGGCTTATCTGGGTGCCAAAGCCTGGAATCTGCTCCCCTCCTATCTTAGGCTATGCAATGCTGAATCTGTTTTTAGGAAGGCTTTGAAGACCTGGGTCTTCAGTACCACTGATGAATTCTGTCTAGCTTTGATTTAATTTCATATAGGGCTCATACTCACCGCCAATCCAGTGCCAGGATACTCCTCACGGAGTAACAGTTGCGCTCTTCAAGTACCATTTCAATTCAATTAAATTCAATTCAATGTTTATCATCCCTAACTATTGTTTTATTTCCATGCTGGGCTGTTAGTAAAGATTCATAGGACTGCACTGCTTATATGTATTGTACATCACTATCATGGGAAAGAGAGGCACCTAGGTAAAAGAGCACCACGCTTGGAGCACTAAACTTGCACCACTGAATGACAAAAGATGATGATTCATGTGGTGGCTGGGAGGGTCTTATAGGTAAAGTAAATGTGATTTTAATGTTTGGGTCATCATTCTAGATCAGTACTTTCATGTCCCACTGAGATTGTTCCTTAGCTTGATTGTCTTTTTGTTAACTTAAGTACATCATCTTTAGGTTCTTCTGAGACCACTCAGTTTACCTAGATTCGAATACAACTCAATTTTTGTTCATTTTCTTGTTCAACAAGATGATCCATTTTTGGACGAAATAAAATCTGCCATTACTGTTGACAACATTCAGAAGAAATAAAAATGACTACCTACTACTCTGGAAAACAAGAGTCCTCAAAGAGGCCTACCTATGTGAACTGGAAATGTGTTGATTATAATAATGCAGACAAGTCCCTCAAGTGGCAAACTCTAATTAAGTATGCATCACACGATGGGCACAGCTACATATTTTGATTGTTAGGTGATCAGCTGGTTAGATGTAGCTAGTTGTATGGTTGTCTTGTCTCTGAATCATTGATATGACATTTAAGTTAATCGTATGCCACTAAGCCAGCCTATGTTCCACTCTCTGACTCTTCATTCACATTCCTACCTTGACTCACCAATATTGTAATTTTCTTTTTGCATTTCACAGGCCTTCTCTTCTGTTTAGAACTTTCATGGCTCTCCTGATCAGCAGATCAGGCCTGCATCCAAGAAGAACAATGCCAGAAGAATACCGATGCACCATCCATTTATATACACTTTCTTTTTTGTTTATTATGAATATGTATTAAACTGTGTGGGTCTTCTCTATTTTTCATTTTTCCTGCCTTGGTCACAATTATGTAACTTTGGAGTCTGTGGGCTGATAAAGAGATAGACTGCTGAATTTTGCTAACTTAACTGTCATTTTCTTTCCACATCACTCTCTAACCAGATTTTTGTGCTCAGAATCCCTCGCAAAATTCAAACTAAAATAAAACATATTTTTCCTACATATCTTTGATGAAAAGTTCTGGAATATGTGTGGAGACACAAACTTCCTTCCACCCAGCATTCCCCCAAGTATCCAGATAAAAAATGGTACCTCAGTAGTGTGGGTAGACCCACTGCCCGTGACAGGAAACTACCCAAAACGCAACATAGATACATTATATTTTTCCACTCAAAACAGACCCTTTTTTTGCAACGTTGAATAGCCTTAGGTCAATGGGCATCTAGGGAAACCTAGAACACGTAATCATTTTTTAAATCTAGACACCAATGGGAATCCAGGATGTGGTGAATTGTTTGCTCTCACCATGTTTTTGTCCCCAGAATCCCTTGCAAACCTTAAACATTGACTTAAAAACATATTTTCCTCATATTGCTGTGATGGGAAGTTCTGTAATCTGCAGGGAGCCACAAGATTGCTTCCACCCAGCATTCCCCCAAGTCTGCTGCTAAAAATAGTATAGTACCTAAATGTGTTTGGTTGGCCTAGTGCCAGTGACAGAAAAAGTTCCAAAACACAGCATGGGTGGTAGGAGTTTTTTGGTTTCCTGTAGATTCTGGAAGTTTCCATCACAGAAATCCCTGAAGTTTCCGTCACAGAAACAAAATGAAAATGTTTAAGTCCAGGCATAGTTTGAGGTTTGCAGGGCATTGTGGGCAAGAAAGCCTCATAGGATTCATTCAAAGCACACTACAAAAGTGTCTGTGGTTGGTAGGTTTTATGAGGTGTTGGCCAAGTACAGCATCAAATCCTGCAGCTACCCCCATCGCTAATCTCTCCACATAGCACTTTAGGGACTTTTGTGTCAAGGACTCTTGGCCCACTCACACATTGTTATCGGGAGACTTGGGGGAATGCTTGCTTGTAGGGAATTTATAGATCTCCGCAGATTACAGAAGTTTACCTCACAGACATGTGAGGAAAGTGAGTGCTTTTAGTCAAAGTTTGCTGTTTGCAGCACATTGGGGGTAAGGAAATGTAGTGCACAAAACACACCACCGTGGACTCCCCGGGGTGTCTAGCTTTGAGAACTGTCTTGGCCTGGTAGGTTTTCCAAGGTGGTAGCCTACACAGGCCCAAAAAGTACAACCATTCACAATTGCAAGTGCGGCGATATTAGGAGTTAGCCACACTCTCCTGGTCTATCTTTCGAAACAACACCTAAAGAAATCAAATGTCCTTTTGCTTGCCGATGGGATTTCTTAGTTCGCAGGGGAGTGGAAAGACTGAGGAGCTTATTTATGAGAGCCCTGTATCACTTTTGCACCACAGAATGTGGTACATATGTGATGCAGGGCTCTCATTTTGGTTTATGAAGCCACGCAAAGCCACCCTGCGTGGCTTTGAGGGAAAACAGCCTTTATACCGCAGCTCAAACTATGCTGTACCTTCACAGTGTGGTCCGAACCACAGATGCACCCTTACAACACATTCCTTTATCACACAAGTCGTTAGTACAACTTGCATTAAGGAAAGCGTTGTTGGATTGATGTTGGACGTTAAGTGTAACGCTTTCCCTACTGTTGCACAGACTGGAGTTGAAATAGTAAATTATACTATTCCAATTCCAACGCTTTCCCAAAGGCAAGTTGTTGTTAGGACTTGTGTGGTAACGGAATGTGTTGTAAAGACGCATTTGTTGTTCGGACCTCATTATTGTGACAGGCGCGATTAACACCTGTGTGGTGGCGACATCCAACCAGCTTTGAGTTGCCTCATAAATCGTGAGTAAGATAACGCAGCAAAAATTGCTACATCGCCTTAGTCTGCGCCAGGGAGGCATTCCATGGCCATTGCGGTGGGTCTCCCACTCAACACCCATGGAATTTGATGCTGTCCCAGATTTATAAAGTGATGTAAACCTGGGGAAGTACCAATCCATACGCCTCCTGAGGTGAAGCATAACAAGGAGAAATATATTTATTTCTCCTAGTTTTTTCCTCTTTCTATGTGTGCTGCATTCTGCAGCACCCATAGATGAGGAAAACACCTCTTAGGATTGATTTCCTGCACAAAAACAATCCTGTGTGCAATGGAGGCACCCTTGCACCATAGTGCAAGGGTGCCAACGTAGGGCGCTATGCTGAGGAATGACATCAGCTTAGGGAGAAAGCACAGGAATGTACCGTACTGCTTAAATACAGTGAATTCCTGCCCTTTCACTTTGGCATATGGCAGAGCAGCAAGGTGCCTTGCTGCACTGCTGTATGCCAAAATCCCATAAATAAGCACCTGAGAGTTTAAGGGTGAGGGCTGTGTGGATGTTAGGATGGGCCACACTTGCCGCATTGCTTTATTGAAAAATATATATTCCTGCCATACAGAGGAATTTCTGGCCCTCAGGGGTGCATTGGGCAAAACTCCTGTCTGCCCGGGGGGGAGGGGAAAAAAGTATGGTTTGCCCCTTTTGGGGTGCAACACCACCACCACATTCTATTGCCCCAAAGGCAAAATCCCTGGTGTTAGGTGCACTTTCTATCCCCTGGGGTGCAAAACTTGGGGAACCTCTCTAATAGGGATAAGCCTCCTATCTGCACCCAGGGGGCAGAAAGACACTATTGCCCCTTCTTCGATGCTGATAGGCTGTACCCTTCTTTTTTTTTGTTTTGGTGCCATTTTGAATTTTATGGTGTAGTGGACTTTCTGTTCCCCTGGGGAGGAGGGGCAGATTGGGGATGAGTTCCTCCTATCCACAGAGAGTCCAAAAGTCTTTGGGGATGTGGGTGGAAGAGAGCACAGGCCCATGCCCGGGGGGATCACCCTCCTAAAAAAGGACACATAAATACAGTCCCTGTTGTCTAGTGCACTTTCCGCCATCTAGGGGGGACTGGGGTAATTGCCCAGTCATCTACCAAGGGCAGTAAACCAACTGTGCCCTTTTGGGGTGAGACTTGGCCATGCCCATGGTGGCCAGTCTCTACCCCATGTTATATTTTCCCTGGTGTCTAGTGGGCTTCCCAAGTCCCACAGGGGGCAGATTGAGATAATCCCCCTTTAGCATCCAGGGGGTGGAAAGACTGTCATCACATTTTTTAGGGGGTGGAGACATAGACATGGCCATGGTGGGCAGCCCTCACCCATATGTTTATTTTTATAATACGCCCTGGTGCCTAGTGCTATTTCCCCTCCCCGGTGCAGATTGAGGGTAATCACCCCCAACCAACCCCAGAGGTGGCAAAAGACTAAGTTCCTTTGGGGGGAAGGGGTATTGCTATGCTCATGGTGGACAGCCACTGACCCTTTTTTGTTCTTTTTTGTATATGGCTGCTCCCTGGTGTCTAGTGCAGTTCAGGAGTGATCACCTCAATCCCCCCCCCCCCGGGGAACAGAAAGACTGTTGAGGCCTGTTTGGCTGCAGGGGCATGGCCAGGCCCATGGTGAACTGGCCATGCCAGCATATTCATTTATTGGCATATTTATTTATTGTATTTACACAGGTGTCTAGTGGGATTTCCCCCCTTTACAATGATACCTCATCCAAGACTATCAGTGCTCAGGAAACTGGTTATGATATGCCACCCGAGCACTGATGCAGTGTAAGTGAAATGAGCCCTTTGGCTCATTTTACTTTCACTTTTGGCTGTCATTAAAAACAAACAAAAAAGTTCAGGCTGCTTGGGAAGCCTTTCCCGAGCAGCCTGAGAGAAAATCAAAAAAAAGGAAATCCTTGTGTGCAAAACACCAGACAGTCATTCATAGCCCTCCCCAGTGTCAGCCAATGGCTGACAGACGCACAGGAGAGGAAGTGTGGCCGTAGGCCATTGGCTGATGGACATACCAAAGGAGGGAAGAGAGGATGAGACAGACACATAGGCATGTGGATAATTTAAAAAGGATTGGTATCCAACATTGGAAGCAGTGAAGGAATATTTTAACAAATACAGCAGTTGTTATTGAGACAGTAAAGTGATCTACTAGTCTTCCTAGCTGTTGCTTCAACACCCTAAACAGGATGGTCTTTGCCCTCTTCTTCAGCCTGGAGTACTTGATGGTCAAGACAAAAACATAGCACAGTTATTTAGAATAGCAGTACCAACTATAGTATTTGCACAAATTAAAAAAGAATACCCAGCAAATGTGAGATTATTGGTAGACAAATTGTCACTTTGAAAGATTTGGTTGACATTTTAAAAATCAAGTCGTTAGGAATTCAATGCTTTAAAACACAATTTAATAATAGAGGAAATGGTTAGGAAAGGTTCAGAAAACAAGTGATTGAAGGTGGGGAAGGGAATGGAAAGGAGATATTTAAAAGATGGGTGAGTTAAAGGTTTATGCCACAGTAACAAAAAAAGGAGGAAAGAAAGATACTGACAGGAGGAAGTCAGCTGCAGAAACATTGGAAATATAAAAGAAAACAAAAGGATATATGTGGGGTTAATTGACATTAAAGTAGATAAAGGTAAGTTGGGATAAATGAAAAATACACAAGGTCATAATGCATAGTAGGTGAAAATTGATAAAAGTAGGAAATAGTAAAATTACTTACCACCATCATCAGGAATGGCTAGTGTGGAGACTGTCTAGATTTGGATGTAATTTAAATAGCAATAGCGTAATTTGACAATTTCACGACAGTTCTGTTATGCCTGCTGCACAAAATGTCTCAAATTATGCTATTATACCACTTCCCATAATTATGCACCATTTGTGGTAAATGCGTTATTCACAGTAAATATTACAGCAAATGCATGTGAACAACAAAATGCAATAGGCTGTTGTCACAGTTTGTGGTTTAAATGCATCCTCATGCCAAGGACGTGCGATGCTTTTCGCAATAAAGTAAAGAGCAAAATGGAGTATCTGCATTATGCGTAAATTCATATACTTTTGCAAAACGTTTGCATATTCACATTGAAGCAAATTATGCAAATTTTGAACCACCGTAAGGCTCTCTCAACACCGTCATTCGCCTGTCCTTCTTGGGCTGTGGAGGTCCCCTTTACTACCAATGGTGATCTATCGATGTCCTGAAAGAACGAACGTTAAAGAAGGCAATCATTAGTCGTACTCTGTGAAAAGGCATTTTACAGACAAACAAATCTACTGCCTTGCTAACCAATCCTTCAATCTCCATTCTAAAAGTAGTTCGCTGGCCGATAAGTTGTTCTTACAAATGATATTGCTTCTCCCCTTACTTCATGCATTTATTTGATTTTCGTCACTCAGACAACTTTAGGCAAAGTTGTTTAATGCACCTCACAGAGATGGAGACTGTACTAATGGAAGAAGAGTCACGGATGTTTGGCAACACCCTTGACATTACTCTAAACATACCTGGCTCACCTTGGAAGGGAATCTGGGCAGTATGGGTCACTTGATGTTCACAGCTGAGTAGTTATAGTTAGGTCAGAGTTTCAAAACATTTTTTACTTTGCTAATAACTTTGTCGCCATTTGATCAAACGTCTGGTAACTTTTTCAAAAAGTTAATTCACTTCAGCTCCTTCCTGAAACGTTTTGGAGTGATCTGTCAAGCGGAGGCAGAGAAAAAGAACGGGGGTCTGAAAATTGTATTTTCTCAATTCCCATAGTAAGGTTTGGGAAGCAATACAGAAAGAAATGGCTGAAAAGAATTACACCAAATATGGCAGAAAGTTAAAACCTTACTTATAAAAGTGTTAGGCAATCAGGCTTTAAATTAAAGTGACATTATCACGGTTGGTCCACAGGAATCCCACTGTACCATAATTTTGAAAAATTGAGTGATCTGATTGGCTGGGTGATTTTTTTCCTCTGTCAGCCCTTTTGGTCACATGGACCTGGTACCGTGGGACCAAGTGATCTGATTGGCTGGTTTTAACATGAAGAAAAAAAGATTCGACTGCATTACCGGAGTTGAGACTTAGTCCCCTTTTTCTCCACCAAATGGTTAGAAAACATATTAGGGGGCAGGGTAGTCACCCCTGGCACTTCTGTGCGGGTCCTAGAAGGGCTAGAATAATTTATTTAGTTCTGTGGGTCCTGTGGGCTGGAGCAGGACTCAATGTGGCCATCTCATGGGAGCTGTGGTACCATGAAACCACACAAGCTTTAACAAGACAAGCTTGCATGGTCTTGTGGTATTATAGGTGGCCCTTCTGCTGTGGTACCTTGGAAATACTGCGGTACAATGGAAAAAATAAAAACAAAAAAACAAGGACATTGTGTGGTGGGCTCCGGGGAGAATTGGCATCCAGTGGGGGATTGGGACAAGGGCCTGACGCAGGCCAGGCCCTGCAGCCAACTCCACCCAGTGCACGATTGAAGGTTGACTGCCTGTGGGGGTTGGCTGCTGCCCCTGCAGCCAGCCCAACACTGTGCATGTTAAAAAGCTATATTCGGTTGGGGAATTGAGTGAACATGATGAAAAATCACAGAAATTTGCTAAAAGAAATGTACATTTAAAGTGATGTTAAAGTTAGTTATGATAATAAGAGCTTACTTTATATTAAAAGAAACTCATAAATTAACTGAAAAAGCAAAGGTTAAAGTGAGAGTATAGTTAGGTAAGGTGCTAAGATTTTGGATTTTATTTTAAAAAACTATAAATTTGAGCAAAATAAGAAAGGTTAAAGTGACATTACAGATAGGTGTTGTAATAATATAAAACCTGACATTAAAAAAAACACTGAAGTTCACCAGCTACAGTTTATTGAGCTAACTATAACTTGCACCCTCACCATGCATTGCTTATAACCTCTCATATTACTTCACTCAACATGTTAACTGACATCATTAAGGACACCAGGTTCACTGTTTTTTTATGTTTTTAAATTTTCAGTGAATTTGAGAGAGTTTTTTTTTATTTTCCTTTGCAACAAAACCACAAATACAGTGGACACCGGCACTCTGATATTAAGAATAAATGTATTTATTTGAGTGGTATCAAAGTGTTACAGCTCTAAAATGAGCCCTTGCCATGGTGAACTTGTTGCCCCTCACATAAATAAATATACTTTTTGCATGAGAGGCCTCGTGTGGTCCACCATCTTTGTTGCAAAGCAGCAGGCAAATAAGTGAATAAATACATAAATAACTAAATAACTAAATATTTAAATTACTAAATAAATATGGCAAGAGCTACAGATAGAGATATATATTGAGCCAATAAGAAGTTTGTTTCTCATGTCAATTTTGCTGTACTGTGGTCAGAACCTCGAATATGACCAATGCACAGTAGTAAAAAAATATTCGAGCAGGGTCAAAATGTTGTGTTTCCTATTTTAGCTCTGTACGGAAATTTTGCTTGCACTTACAGGAAAAACATACTGGACGGATGTGGGCCACTCTTTCAAAACATGGAACTTTACTCCAAAAGCATATTTGCCTTAGTTTGGAGAAAATCCTTTCAATAGTTTTGGAGGCATAAACAATGCACCACTATGCGACATATTTACAACGTGACGTATCTAGTGAGATGCATCACGTTGTAAAGCCCTGCGCTACATTATACCTCCGTCAGGTATAATGTATGCAGGGTGGCGTTCCGTCGCTAGGAAGCCTCGTAAAAGCGACGCAGAGAAATCTACAAGAAATCTACATCTGCTTCAGGCAGGCGTAAGGAGTGATGCAGCACAATAAGTATAGGCCGCCCCTGAGCATTGCTGGAGTTGCGTCGCGCTTGCGACACGACTCCAGCAATGCGCTGCCCTTAAGACAAAAGATGCGACACGCATCTGTCTATCCTTGCGCCACAGTGTGCCGCATTGTAAATGCGACGTATCCGTGATGGCGCAAGGGTATTTTTACATGTCGCATCTTTACTGGCGCATCCCTGCTAATATGCAGAGATGCGCCAGTCCTTGTAAATCTGCCCAACAATTTGTCTTAAATAAGCAAAACAACCAGGTTTCAGTTTTGGGGATTTTGTGTTTTATATAGAGCAAACTTGGCACAGTAGACTTTTCCCAGCGTCTGAAAGTTGGTCACTTTAGTCAGTGGAGAGAAGGAGGGTTTTTTAGGATTGGGAACCAATTCTCGGGGATGAGATAATGTTCTTTGAGAAAGTAAAGAGAACATACAGCAACCCTGAAACAGAACGATACCACTATTATTATTTGACGCACTGGGCGACCAAGGTGACAGTGAGGAAGGGGCGTATTAGAGAAGTATGTTTCAAGCATCCACTCTATCCTAAATGCCCCCCAGTTGGCCTTAAATTGCCTCACCAGAAACAATGGGAAACTGAGATGTGCTTTTTATTGGATCAGAAAGAGTGGAATGAGATTCATAAGGGTAAACAAGTATTCTAAACATGTCCAAGCGAGAAGCACTCTATAAACTGCTCTACCAATGGCATTCTTCTCCAAACAGATTGCAAAGATAGAACCTTCTAGGGACTGGAAATGCTGCTGGAGATGTGGCGAATGAGGAACCCTGCTTCATGTAGTGTGGACGTTGCCTCAGCTCAGGTCGGAGGTCTCAAATGTTATACAGTGAGCTATGGGGGGTTGAGTTAGGCAACTGTCGGGAGATCATTTTACCAAGTCGCCTTTCACAGGGCCTTTATCCTTTACACTCAGTTATGGTGAAATCTATAACTCATTATTTTCTAGAAAATAAACAGGGAATTGTTTCACTGTGAGGGTGAAAGCAAATAACCATTCCTGATCTTTGGATTCAAGGGCAATGGATGCTCATGGATCATGTAAAGTTGGAGGATCGCTGGCAAGTACAGAGAGGGTTTAAGCTCTGCAGTCCCAATCAAGAATGTCTAAGTGAGGACTTCCGAGGGCTCACATGCCCGGCCAGGCCAAGGATAAGGAGACACTTAGCGGAAGAATCATTGTAGGTACCTCCACTAGAAACCCGCCGAGTAAAATCAGATGGAAAAAATGTGCTAAGCTTCAATATATGGTTTTGTACAGGTGTGTGTGGAGGAGGGTAAAACACTTCAAGGCGGGTTGTGGGACATAGTTAACAATGGGAATGCTGCTGATAATGTTTTGCAAAACCTCAATAAAAAAAGAATAAAAAAAGATTGAAGCCTACACACAAAGGGCTTGATTACCAGTTTGGCGGTGCGGGAGCGGACTGGCCCGCCGGCGGCCTGTTCGGCCAAACCTGTGTGTGCTCTGCATGCTACATTACAAGTTTCTTCGCGTCTGGCTTTTTTGGGCGGTCCCACAGTGGCGCCTCTGAAAATGGGCACCGCAATGGGAACACCAAAAACAGTTCCTGCATGGCATGGACTGTAAGTTCCATGCCGTGCAGAAACTGGGTTGCATGCACACGGAGGGCACATGTTGTGCCCCCCCCGCAAGCATCATGGGCAACAGGAGTCCCTGTAGGGCCCCCCTTGTTTCAGGATTGCCAGCCTTTTCATGGAGTAAAGACCTCCATGACACCAATGGTGGTACTGAAACTCGTAATATGCATGGGGATGCCGCAGCGGCACCACCAGCATATTGCTGAGCCCCTGACCGCCATGCCACCACCGGGGAATGGCGGTTCAATGGCAGTTGCGGCGGTGCAATGGTGGTTCGGCCACCAAAGTTGTAATTGGGTGGTTGGACTGCTGGTGCGGTGGTGACTGGTCTGCCAACGCTGTGCCCCCACGAGTCTGGCGGTCCTCGGACCACCAGGCTCTTAATTAGGCCCAAAGTAGAAATTCACTGAAAAAACACATATAAAAACAGAGTTATGATTCTAGTTCAAATGCGCAAAAAACACTGAGATTTGCCTGTTTGGTTAGCAATGGACAAAACCCACTCCATATCTCACACTGCTAGTCATGCTGAATAAACCAATTTTCTAACAGCACAGGAACAAAAGAAAGACGACCTAGAGAGAAACATTGCAGGTAGCTCAAGCATTTTGAACGTTGCTAACCATTTAGAAAAAGCCCCAAGATGTCAAAATCATGAGGGATAACAAAAAGACAATGCTGAAGGGGAAAACGTTTTACAGGGTTCAGGTAAGTACGAGTGTAATTGTTCCATTACAGCTCAGAACACAATAAGATTACATGGGCTATGACTATATTGCATTTAGAAATAATGCCCAGCAACAAAGTCCAAGTCAAAAAATCGAATGCAACTATATTATCGATGCAAACATGCAGAGTTAAGAAAAGTAAGTCTACAATTCCCTAGATATTACCTTGGAAATGTAGTGCTTATCAATTTTGAAGATACAATTTTTGGCAGTTAAATATGTTGACAGCACTTTTGGGGCATTCATCCATTGAGTTAGAGTTCAATTAAGGCAAATGGTAGAAATAGGCATTAAATAGGCTAAAATGAGAATTACAAATAATGTAGAAATAATGTTACGGGTATAGAAAAAGTTGAACGAAAGGTTAGAGATAGAGTTAGGCTGGGAGACAAGAATAGCATAAAGTTTTAGGGTAAGGTAAGAGCTGAAAATGAGATAGGAGACTTCTCCTCCTGTAAAAAAAATGCCACACAAAAGATAAAAACTGTGCATAACCTTGTATTTCTCTGAAAAAACTTTGGCATTAAATTTGTGCTTTAAATACTGTACCAAGGTGGGAACCAGCAAGATGACGGTATATAGTATGGAAAATCTGCAACGGTTCAGCAATGTGTATTTTACATAACAGACATTTGATTAATTTCAGATTATTTAAATACTTTATTTTGGTTGGAAGACATAAAAGCAACTCAAGATAGAAAACACATTATGATATTAATCAAGTAAATACAAGCTAACATTTTTAGGTAAGACAACCATAATTTTAAAATGTGCAATTAAATCAAATCTGTGTGCAAAGTCGATTTGGGGAATAAAACACAATTTTAAAAGCAGAGCAACATAAAAATATTATTTTGTTGAAAGGTTAAAAATTTTACCAGATTGTATTTGCTTGTCAGCTGGAGAAAAATATACATTAACAGCTGTAGTTAATTCGTATATTTAAGTTTTCGCATCTGACATTTGCATGAGTATCCTGACACCAGTAGGCCAGATCACTTCTAGGAATTTCGCTATAGAAAGGACCACACAAGACCCAGTGTCTGACCTACAGAAAAGCAAGGCATGTTTATAAAAGCGAATTCCATGGTATCTACACAGTGGTACCATTCAGCGTCTCCATTGTCTAATGAATGCTGGGCAGAAAAAGAGCAGGTTTGGCATCTGTCGCCAGGTCTGCTCCGCAGGCTGCGCAAGCTGCACTACTCTCTGTCTGAAACCTCCATTTACAGGTCAAAGATGCGAGTGGCAGAGTATCCAGCCTGAATTTTATATACAAGGATCTGGTAAATGGTGGATTGATCTCATCCAAATAGGTTTCAAACCTTGGCTCACATTTGAGGTACAACAAGAACTCAGATAAACTACAACTACTAGAGGATGTCGATCCACTCATACGCCCAAAAACATCTTTGACTTATTTATACAGAAGCGGAGATGCACTCTGGGCAGTGCCAAAGATCAGAAGCCCAAACATGGAAAGGGATTGCTTAACATAGCTTAGCCACTGCAAAGTATTAACACACCTAGGGGAGAGAAGAATATCCTTTAACACATTCCTAAAACTTTCCAGCTCCGAGACCAGCCATAATCTCAGCCAGTATAAAATTGGCTTTTAATCTCACTATGACATCGATTAGGCAAACATTCAAGTCCACTCTAAAAAAAAACGAGTGCGTACCTTGGAGGAGTTTAAGCACTGTACTCAGAAACCTATTTTCAGCTATTTCCAATGATTTGACATTGCTGTAGCCCCGCCATATGTAGCTGCAGCCGCAGCTTGGGCTCTCCAGATTTCCAGTAATGGAGACACAGACTGGAAAGATGTATTTTTAGCTAAATTCAGTGTGGCAGCAGCCAGAGGATTATGAAGTAGCCCTCTCTTGACAGCCTGACTGTTCCATGAGCTGGCACTGGATAGACGTATACCCAGGTAGTCTGACACTCTCTTTAAATCAGCTTCCCCTTTTCTAACTATTCCTCTGAATTGTTTGTGGGGATGGATAGCCATAAATGTTGTTTTGCTAGCAATCATGGCTAGCCCATTGGTAGCTTTCTAATAGTATTTCCAGGCCTTTGGGGGTTTTTAACGCCAAAAGAGTATCATCTGCAAATAACAGTGCTGGGGCCTTGATGCCATCCGGGACCGGTGAATCATTTACACATCCCATTAGAAATTCGAAACACACCTGTTAATGAAGAGTAGAGAAAGTGTTGAGGTAAGAACACATCCTTCCTTACATGCTTATCTCCTGGAATTCTGTCTGTTAATTTGACCTTAGGACCCCATCTTACTTGGGCATAATAAGATGCTGCTGTACCGCCATGCATAGTAGGAGTTTCCTCACCAGCACAGTTTTCATGGCAGTGAGGCTGCCACTAAAACTGTGGCAGTGAGGAAACACACCTGTTGCCTCAGGGCCAAGGGGTGCCTGCAGGGGAGCACATGTTGTGACCCCCTTGTATGCAGTCACCCCTTTCCAGCATGGCATGGACTTTGCAGTCCATGCCATGCAGGAACGGGCTTTAGCATTTCCATTATGGTGCCTATTTAATAGGCACCGCCATGGGAATGCCAAAGGACCGCAAGATTGCTCATAATCTGGCGGGCACCCGGTGGTCGAGTTTGGAGGTCCTGGAACGGGGCATTGGTGTTGGCGTGGCTGCCTGATCCAGAACCGCCACACTCGTAATCAGGCCCTTAGTGGCCAACAATATAGAAGGAAAACAAGTCTGAAAGTTTACCTGTCTTTATCTGATCTATTTTGCAACAGATTATTGTGAGGGACCCATGGGTTTCTCTCCACAGCATTGCTGTCCATGTACCGTCCAACATCCCCCTGATTCCTAATAGTGGTCCACTTTGGCCAGTTGTTAGGCTATAAACATATTAAAGTGACAAAATCAGTCTTTAAATGGGTTTTCGATGGGAAAACATATCTTTAGTGCAACATGCTCTCACTCGGACAATATATTACAAAGAAATATGCTCAAATGAGTATGCAGTTTAGGCCCTGATTACAAGTTTTGACACACTTCTCATAGGGTAACACCACATGGAATCCCAAAATCACTGGATGCTGTACATTTAGAGTGCCTCATTTTAGGGATAGCACAGTGAAAAAAAGAAGAAATCATGGCTTTCCTCAGAACTAATAGGCGTTATTTATTGCACCTGTCAAATAAAGTACCCCTGGGTATTGTTATCAATTTCTGCATCATTTTCCTGTCATTCCCCAGACAAATTCTTCTTTCACTATGGGCCTAGGGAACACCTCAAAGATTCAAGATTACCACCCAATTTGTAAACCTAATTCTCTTGTAACTCCACTACTAGTTGAATCAGGGTATCTCCATTTATCATAATGAGAGCCTACAGGTCATTGTACTTCTTGGCATGAGAAACATTCTCAACTGAATTTGCCCAGGCAGCAGAGCTGGACTGGGGAACCAAGAGCAGCCCTGCAAAAAATCAGCCCCACTCCTTTGGCCTCCTCTAACTCTTTCTTTCCATCCATCCATTCTATCTCTCCTTCTGTCCTTTTTTCCCTTCTCCCTTTCTGTTTGCTTTCCCTCTAACTCCCTTTCTCTTGAAGCCTCCCCCTGCCTCCTGCAATTAATCATGAGAAATAAATGACAGCTCAGGCGTTTCCCTGGGCTTTCAAAAAGGACCCCAAGACCTGTCCAGTCCTGCCAGACAAAGAGACATAGTCACACACATTATAGATGTAACTTCCTCAAAGTTCGTCCTCCCAGCTCACGTTCTCATTTATCAGTAGCTTCTGGGCCAGGGGATGCTATTTGTTTAGAAAAAATCAACTTGATGGAAACAGTTCTGCCCAAATGTACTTGTACAATTAAGTTAAATTTTTTGCAAGCTTCTACATTTGAGGATCACTGTTCCCCGAGAAAGATCACCGATGAAATATCTAGGAAGAAGTAAATGTGTGACATTTCTGATAAACCACTGCTACGGTGAATGGGCACACCCCTACTGTTGTCCATAAATAAACCATTCTTACGATTATAAAACTAATTAGACATGTATTACCTACTCTGTGAGCAATGCATATTTAATAGAAAAAACTTTCCGTTTCTTTCTGAACTTTGATTCATTTAATTTCTTTCTGCTGTCTTTGGATCCAGATTCTATCTAAATGCATTCCCATAAGAAACAATCAATTACTCATTACTCCTGTTACATTTCTGGTGTGTTATGTTGTATATTACATTAAATACTGGTCCGTAACATTTTGAGATGTCTGCTCAAGTGGTAACTGACCTTACAACAGTTCATGCTGACAGTATACTGATAATGAGAGAACGGATGGATGGATGAGTGAGTGGAAGGATGGATGGATGAGGGTAAATAGATGGATGTATGGGTGGAAGGGTAGATGGATGGGTAAGAGGGTGGATGATCAGTGAAAGGATGAATGGATGAGTGAAAGGATGGAAGATGGGTGAGTGAATGGGTGGTTGGATGAGAGAAATGACGGATGGATTGATAAATTGATAAGTGAAAGGGTGAATGAATGGATGGATGGATGAGTGAAAGGGTGGATGCAAGGATGGACGAGCGAGTGAAAGGGAGGGTTGATGGACAAAGGGATGAATAGATGAGTGAAAGTGTGGATGGATGAGAGATAGGATGGATGGATGAGTGAAGGGATGGATGAGTGATAGGGTCAATGGATGGATTCATGAATGGATGAGTAAATGAATGAGTGGGTGGATGAAGGGTGGCTGGGAGGATGGGTGTCTAAGTGAAAGGGAATATAGAGAGAAAGGGAGGATGGATGGATGGATGGATGGATGGATGGATGGATGGATGGATGGATGGATGGATGGATGAATAGATGGATGGATGAGTGAAAGCATGAATGAATGATTGGTAGAATGAATGGGTGAATGGGTGCATAGATAAGTGAAAGGAAGAATGTAAAGATGGATGAGTGAAAGAATGCATACATGAGTGAAAGGGAGGGTGGAGAGCTGGACGAAAGGATGGATGAGTGAAATGTTGAATGGGTGGACGGATGAGTGACTTGGTGGAAGAGTGAGTAAGTTAAATGATGGCTGGATGGGTGAAAGGGTAAATGGTTGGATGGATGAGTGAGTGGATGGATAGGTGGAAGAGTGGATGGATGAGTGAGTGAAAGGGAGGGTAGATGGACAAAATGATGGATAGATGAGTGAAAGGTTGGAATGAAATGTTGGATGGAAGCATAGATGATGGCTAGGTTTGCAAATGGTTGAAAAGGTTTGGATATGGATGGGCACACAGATGGAAGGACAGAATGAATGGTGAAAGACTGAATGATGTATGAAAGAATTAATAGATGACAGAAGGTACATTTCAAATGGTGGATATCAGGTGTTTTAGGGAAAGATGAATGGCTAGATCCAAGGACAAGAGTGCTCTTCTGGGGAGGGTTGTGATGACTTACTTTGTTTTCTTGGTGCAATAACAGCTTTAGTTCAAAGTGGGAGGTATTTACATTTTCTGGGTACATCCTTGCCTACGTGTTACTATTCTGTATTTGCTGTGTGCTTATGGGTGGGATCTATACATCATGCATATGACATTTTGAGTGACACCCAACTGCTACGTGAATGTTACACTAGTAATTGTAAATGTTTGATTGTTTTGTTTTAGGTGTAAGGTTTTAGGGAGAGCCTCAAAGTGCCATGAGCAGTGCTTGAGATGTATATTGTGTTTGCAGCAATAGACAAAGCGTCAACAATAAACTATGTAATAGTGTATCGACAGTGCCTTCCATTAAGAAAGCTGCAGGCAAAAGCAACTTTGTGACTTCTATCAGCTTGTGCAACTCTGTATCTGAATGAAACAACGGCGGACCTCCGATGCCGCACCTCACACCAATTCCAAGATTTATATTTTGCCGTGCAACAAACCCCAGCACCAGCCGTTAGATGGCGCCACTGTGCTCCAGATCAAAGAGAGATTATGATACAAAGGGCGTGCCCAGCTGAAGAAGTCCAGTTGGCAAATTTGTATAGTATAATATCTTCTTTTTATTATCAAGTGCTTCAAAATTTCATAGATGGTAAAAACATCCAGACAACGCGTTTCATTCCCTCATCGGGAACTTCAACAGGGCTTTGTATATATAGTAACAGCCTCTGTTAATTATCCAAAAATTCAAGGCGTAGAGTGTATTGCACTATCGCCTATTTTATCCTCTACCGTAGGTTCGTACAGTGACGGCCTGTGTAGGGCGTTTTACCGGGGCGGTGACGTGGCGCAGAGGAGGGGCAGGGTGGGGAGTTGCAAAATGCGGCAAACGGCCGATTTCAGGTAAGTTACGAAAAAAATTAATAAAACGTATTTCGTTGCGCGCGCTGCATCGCATTTGGCCATGCAGCGCGCGCAACGAAATTTGTTTTATTAATTTTTTTAGTAACTTACCTGAACTCGGCCGTATGCCGTATTTTGCAACCCTCCACCCTGCCCCTCCTCTGTGCCACGTCACCGCCCCGGTAAAACGCCCTACAGGGGCCGTCACTGGGTTCGTAACTAGCTGTCCGTGATCATCTTCGTCAGTGACGAAGATGATCACGGACAGCTAGTTACGAACCTACGGTAGAGGATAAAATAGGCGATCTATTGGGGGTTTAACTTCACCCAACTCATAACGCAAGCCATACACTGAAAAAATACAAACTTACAAAACACCCAAACGCTCAAAATATTTACTATGAATAAATGTCACCCTATAAATAGTTCGACTTGCACCGTAACTCGTTAATAAATGCATGTACTCGAATAGATCAGACGTCACAGAGATTAATTAATTAACCTGTGCGACTATAGGTCGGAATTGAATTTGAATGGATGTAGGAATGTAAATTAGATCTAAATCGCTTTAAAGAAATATATATGCACGGTGGGCAGTAATTTTTTGTTTAGTTCTTTTCAGGTTATGTTTTCCCACGGAACTGAGCTCGTGTTGTCTGGCTCCAAGAAGCGATATAGGCTTGTCTCCTGCGTTCCTATTGTAAACGGGACGGCACAGTACCGCACTGACACTCCCCAGAGCTTCCCTCGAGTGCTACATTCATTTTCAATTAGGTTTCTTCCTCAAGAGACACATTAAAGAAACCCCCAGTGAGACATTAAGCGCAAAACAGACCTAGATTTAAGGCAAAGGAAAAGCGCGAGGCTACTGCGTACATTATCTTGTCAATTACCCGCCTGGTAAAACATTCCAGAAATACACATCGTATATTGAGGTTTTTTTTTTTGCACAAGGACAATTAAAGCAAGAAACGATTCATATTTTTGACAATTTACAAACCCTAATTACAAATGATAGAAACATAACTTGAAAAATGTGCAAAAATTAAAATATTCAAAATATTTTGGTTCCTTGGGTAATTAAAACAGGCCTGGGTGAATTTCCAGCTACATCGGCATAATCTTCTGTACATTCAGGAGTTTTGCGTTATGCTTATTACATGAAAGTCCTTAATTTATGCTATTAAGCACATCTCGTAAATACGTTTGCAGCAAAAAAAGTAACGTGAGACCATGTAACAACGTGAACGACCAGGAAGGAGCTCAGTTTCATCCTGCAAGAAGATGGGGATGGAGAGAGTGTTTGGCGAATGTGCTTCTCTATTTGTGATCAGTACACGGAAGCACATTCTGCTCGGCAGTAGGACAGCCCAGTGTCTTAGTGAGCCAGCCACTGCAGGAACCTGTGGAGCAGAAAACAAATCCATACACATCCATGAGTTGATGAAAAGGGAACTAAAAGGAAGCTACCCTCTAAGGAATCCCTTGTTATGGGAGAATACAGGATGTCAGGTTGGCTGATGAGTGGACATGGAACTAATAGGTGATATGATGCTCCTCGCCGGTGTGAAGGTTCTAACAGAGCATTAATATCTCGTATCTTAGACACTGTCAAAAAGTAAGGGGCTTGTTTATGAGAAGCTTGCGCCGCTGGATCTGATGGGAACGGCTGCCGCACGGACATGATTTATTTTCGCTAAGCAAGCTTGAATTGTTAGGCTTCTTCTTGAGGCTCCAACCGGCTGGTGGAGGACTTCCTTGTCCAAAACGTGACACATTACCTTAAAACGAATCTCTGATTCCATTCTATGAGTCGTCTGCTTTTTGGCTGTCCACCCATCCTCCCATCGTCCTGAAGAAGACCCGCCCTGACGCATTCTAACTATTGCGCAACTTTCATGGTCGAAACGTCGACATGCCATATATGTCCGCACAGCCCTTATGATGACGATTTAATTTATTTTTGGATCTTGCAGCTTATGTGCAGAAAGAGTTAGGACGAAACCTTTGCCTAAAATACCCCCCCCCCCTCATGTAGTTCACATGTATTTGTGTTGTATATAGTGTACTGTACTGTTTATATCACTTACTCACTACATGTCACTTTGTTCACTATAGTCCCTCATTGTTTTCCTGACACAATTGAATGTGCATCTGTGACAGCCTTATGTATTTAAAACTTATTCAGAATATACTATTGATTATCATATTCTACTGTTTGTATTTTTCTCTGTGTGTGAAGTAATTTCCTTTGGGACTCATTGTCCTATGTTCTTCTAAAAATGTAATTTACCTTTGTATTTACAAACAAAGCTCTAAGCAATTGCACACATCCCGACAGAACCATTTGTTTTTTGTCTAACATTAATACCCAGGTTCTGAGGGACACCGGGTCGCCCCATTATTATTAATATTGCGCCGCTGGAGCGTCACTCTTTTTGATGCTCTGCCAGTGCAACCCTCTCAATCTTATCTATGAGGCAACGCAAAGCCATTCTGCATGGCTTTGTGTGGCCTCATAGATATGGCGTAAGACAAAGCAGTGCAGGTCGCTGCATTGCCTTACTCTGTGTCAAGGAGAAGTTCCATGGGCATTGCAGTGGGTTATCCCATGCAACACCCATAGATTTTGATGCTGAATTTACTTAATCACATAAACCTAAGGCAACACCAAAATATTACAGTTCCACCGACCAGGCTTAACATAATTTTATTTCTCCTTGTTTTTCTTCTTTTCAGCACACATGGAGAGTGGAGAACACCTCTTAATATTGTTTTTGTGCAGGAAGGTGTCCTTCCTGCACAAAAGCAATCCGGTCTGCAACGGAGCCACCCTTGCACCATGGTGCCTACGTTGACGCTAGGTGGCCAGAAGGACAAGTATGAACTGTATTTAAAAAATACAGTGCATTCCTGCCCTTTCACATTGGTGTAGGGCAGCACAGCAAGAAGACTTGCAGCGCTGCCCTACGTCAATTCCTCATAAATGAGACTCTTTGTGTATTATTGATAGCTAGATTGTTAATAAGCCACTGTCTTATGCTAGTGTCATACGCGGATGACACCCAGTTAGTGGTGTCAGTAACGCAAAGCGTGCACATGACAGCAGAACTGTTCCGCAACTGCCTTACAGCATTGATGGCCTGGATAAACACTCTGGGGCATATTTTCAACAAACAGCGTTAAAATTATCGCCGCTGTAGTGGCAGAAAACTGCAGCTAAAGCGGCGATAAAGGGCTTGATAATATGCCCTTGAGAATTCCCATTGAAGCCCATGTTCTGGTGTCAACATGGGCTTCTATTGGAATTCTCAAGGGCATATTATCAAGCCCATTATCGCTGTTTTAGTGTCAGTTTTCTGCCGCAAAAGCGGCGATAATTTTAACGCAGTGCTTGATAATATGCCCCCAATTTCCTAAAGCTTAATACCGAAAAAAACGAGATGGTAGGGTTCAGTCAGAAACCATCGGTTTGGAGGCAACTGTGGTGGCCCCCTGAAGCAGGAACTTGTCCTGCTCTGGTGTCCAAGGCTAGGAATCTAGGCTTCTTGATCGATAAAGATCTAACGATCTCCCCAAAGATAAACCAAGTGTCCTCAGCTTGTTTTTTTACGCTGAAAGTCCTTCCTTTCACCCCTTTTCTCCTTCGGGAGAACGGTGGTTGTGGCTCTAGTTCTGTCGAGAGTAGACTATTGCAACGCTCTATACCTGGGAGCAGGCGCAAGACAGTTTTCTAAACTTCAGTCACTCCAAAATGCAGCGCTGGTTTTGCTTGATCTACCCAAACACCATCCTACGTCTGCCAGCATAAAGCAGCTTCACTGGCTTCCAGTATGAAGGCGAGTGGATTTTAAGGCTCTTTGCCTAGTTCACAAAACTCTATGTGGAGGAGGTGCGGTGGATTTACAATCACTATTTCCCCGATATGTGCCATTACGCTGCCTAAGGTCCACTTATACTGAACTGGTACACCTCCCCAAGGTAAGAAGAGTTAGATGGGGAGGAATGGGCTTCTCCTTCCAAGCAGCGAAACTGTGGAATTCCCTCCCTGTACAGCTTCGACTACAGCCCAGTAGGACGCTCTTCAGGAAAAACATAAAAACATGGCTTTTCACTCAACTCTAAAACTGTCAGCTGTTTCCGGTTTGCACATACCCCAGCGCCAAGACGCCTTGGCAATAGTGCGCTTTATAAATAGTCAGTCAGTCATGAAGCCCTGATAATGTGATATATTGTAAAATTTACAATCGAAAAATAAATTTTGGCCAAATGATGTATCAGATAAATTTTTTATCTAGTGGACAACATTATTATTTATATTATGACCATCTGACCTTAAGAATCAGTCCTCAAGAATTTGAATTTAAAAGTGTTTGAGGTGAGATACTATTTATTTGAGGTTTTTGGGGGTTAGACCAAGACTATTCCCCTCACGTTGTGTTACAATTGCTAGGTAATAAAGAAGCAATTCCCACCCTGAAATCACTGATACCACGACCATCAGTAACTCCAGAGTGGCAGAAAGACTCCTGTTGACGAGATAATGGGGGAATAACATAAGTGAAGAGTTGTTTGCACAACTATTCATAGGTTTTTCTCATTTATATTTTTCTCACTGCTTTAAGCAGGGTTAGTGTCCCGGTGAAATAATCCAATAATGGTGTTTTCATGAATCGTACAATCGTGATGGTGCCAGTAAACCATTTTACTGGTCCCATCGAGAATATATCTAGATTACAGGGGAAAGCTAAATGAAATGTAGCCCTTTTTTCCTCACAGCAGAGCATGTCACAAGTTTGAATCCGGCCAAGTTTGATTCATTTATCTGAAGACTATAAATGTTTTTTTTTTGCCAATTTCAGAACAATTTGGTTGCCTGAGGTAATAGGAGATTCCTGAAACCACTGGATTCTTCCTCTTGTTTCCTTTTCTACATGAAATAAAGGTTTCTATGACATAATATCAATATAAAAAATATTGCATTATGAAAGTTTGGCAGCTAAAATACTGAGGTCATAAATAACGAGTTTAAATACTTTCATTACAAAACAAAAACAATATTCTAATTTTCCTTACAAAATATTGAGGTCCTAAATATCAAGATTACATAGGTAGGTATGTGTATTAAAAAATATTATTTGAAAAAGAAATTGCACACACATGCATGCGCACACACACACATACATCAAATTAACTATATGTAAATGCATATTGCTCAATTAATTTTCAAAATAAAATAAAAATATAACATTTTAATAAAATATATTGTAAAATAAAATCACAAAAAGTTGTAAAAACACAAAAATGATGAAACAATAACAATTAAAATTAAAATATATCCTAAATTAAAAAGTATTCATATAAAAATATATATTCACCATAAAGCAAAACATATCTCAATTATATATCCAAAGTAAAAGTCATAAACAATGTGAATTAAATATCAAACAATTACAATCCATTAAAATAAACATTAAACTTAGAATTTAAATAAAATAAAATTAAATATCCAAAAGGTGTAAAAAAAAATTAACATTTGGAGGAATACAATTTACTACACCCACATCAATCTACACAACAGTAGGAAAAGGGTTACACTTTGGAAGGATAAAATGCATCACTCCACACCAACCTAAGCATGGCAGGGAAAGCTTAGGATCCTGTAGGAGTACAATTTACTATTCCCATTTCAAGCTGGTCAACAGAAAGGAAAGTGTCGGATTTAAAGATAGATGGATAGATAGATAGATAGATAGATAGATAGATAGATAGATAGATAGATAGATAGATAGATAGATAGATAGATAGATAGATAGATAGATAGATAGATAGATAGATAGATAGATAGATAGATAGATAGATAGATAGATAGATAGATAGATAGATAGATAGAAAGTGGGTTATATTTTATATTTCCACTCCAACATAAACACCATTAGTAAAGATGCTGGACTTTGTAGGGTCAGATTTACTTTCCCCATGCCAACCTAATCTACAAAATGTTAGACTTTGGAGGGGTCACATTTACTGTTCCCACTCCAACCTAAGAAACTGTAAGGAAAGTGCTGGACTTTGGAGGTTTGAGATAACTATTTTCATTCCCGTATGGACAATGTTGGACTTTGGAGGGTTCAGCTTTACTATTGCCACTTCAACCTAAGCAACAGGAGGGAAAGCATTTGAATTTGGGAGGGGTCAGATTTATTATTCTGCAAGAGCCAAATTGACACATTTTGCACAACTTAAATTTAATTCTGCTTGCAGATAAATAGAACATGTTTCACCAATAACTTGACACGCTAGTTCAATATTTATACCTGTTCATCAGATAATAGTGTACATAACAATGGAAACATCTGGGAATTATGGGCAATTTTGTAGTAGTATTTTAAGGAACGTTTTACTTTAAGAAACTCCTCAGAATTACATTACCAATCAATCCATGTGTTTATGTTATTACATCAGCCATTTTGCAAAAAAAGGTATTTAAACTCTGTTCTGTAAATGTGCCTCATTCCTGCTCCTCTTCTACTCGTTCAATAATTTGTAGCCTACAGTCATTCCTATGAAGCAGGCATTATGGTCCTATTTAATACTTTCATCTCTACATAGATATAGTTAAAAGACAACTAGAAAACAGCAAGGCAACCAAAAATAACATTAGATTAAATTTCAATTCAGTTTCTCTGCCACCATCAACAGAGTCATTTGCAGCCTGTTAAAGGTCAAGATGTTAAATGTTTGCAAGTATTAACAGAAATCGCCCTATTCACATTTTCAGTCTTTGATCTTAACATATGCCTTAGCATATGCCTATGACTTGTGTGCCAGGACTGGTTTTTTGACTAGTAAAGCTCATTAGTATGGGGTGAAGCCACACCATGTTACATGTTCTTAGTAATATAATGTGCACTTGCAACATTGGGCAAGGAAACCGATGTACAATATAATGTAACCTTTAGGATTGCATTTAACTTCATCACAGAGGAGAGTCGGAGGGGCTGGAGATGTTAATTGGACCATTCCTCCCGATTAAGTGGGCACATCACCTGCATGTTTGTAACCCCTCCCCATTCAAACGTGAGATGCAGTTGGCATTGTTAGTATAGTGCAGAAGTAATATGTGCACTTGTATGCAGGTTTGCAGAGACATGTTGTTGTTTAAGGCCACCAGCATGTGAAGCTACCTACACATTCTGTGCCTCTAAATTCCTCTCACACCACATGCAAAATTTGCTTTGGCGTAACATTGTTTTTGTGCCTGGTGCACAACAATCTTTGTGCGTGTGATCCATGGTAGATTACCAAAATGTATACGTTGCCAGCTCCTTTAAATCCTATAATTATGAAACTTGTTGTGAGTGCATGATCTGTAAACCCATCTCCAACCGTAGCCAAATCAATGCACAGTGTATTGGCACAAGCTGATGAAACTCTGAACTGCTGTTTTTATTGGTCCTGTCTTGAAATGTAATTACATGTATTTGTAGTATGGGGCTTGAAATCTGCATAACCAAATAACGTTTGATACTTACGTTTACCTTGGCAAGTAAGAGCAGAATGAATGGTGTTCTTTCATCCAACTAGGTGTGCACCTCCCACTTGACTAAAAGGGCTTCAACCACTCACTTCATAGGGGAATAGATACATGTGCATTTATAGTGCTATGAGGTCCAGTCTTTGACTGAAAGTACTGTGATCATGTAAGAAATAATTATAAAATGACATTACACACACTATACAATAGACTGCTCTAAAATGTACAAAGAGAAGTCAGGTGGAGCGGAATTTTCTCATCGAATTGTGCTCTACCTGAGTTGTTGGTTTTGGCTTGTTGAGCCATGGTGTTGTTGTAGACATTCCACAATGGTATTCGGAAGTTGAGTTTGTGTCTTTATCCAGAGCGGTGAGGACTGCCGACCCAAGTGTCTTCGAAGCAGTCCATCATTCCTTTGGTAAAAATAGGATTCCATTAGAATGTATGTGTTATCTTTTGGATGAAGTGGTTATAGTGCTTCACCACAAATCTAGACTCATTGCTAGAAACATACACCTTGAGGTGCTGTCAGATAAAGACACTGCCATACTCATGGAAACTTTAGGCTTGCTGGGACTAACACAGATGGTACACAACCCACTCATGAGGCAGGGCAAACACTTGATGGTATATTTCCCTCAGTACCAGGGATGGCAGTGAAGGATATCTACCCTCTCGTCTGGTCAGATCACTCTCTAATTATATTTGAGTATCCATTTCAAACAACACTTGAAGCTTGGGTTGCTAATACACAGAAAAATACTTACAAAGCATGGAATAAGATAGACAAAAACATGCTTGAACTCCAACTGGAACAGACACGGCCGATCCTGAGCACACAGGTGGATCAGGCTGCTGAGGAATATACAGACTGGCTTAATGATGCCTTTAGAGCTACAGTGCCGGTCTGTAAAAGCTCTGGGAATCGCACGCAACCATCAGCCCCCTGGTTTACTGAAGCTTTGCGACAAGAGAAACAAAAATGCCGCAGACTGGAAAGGCGTTGGAGAATGAAATGTGAGGCAGAAGAAAAAAACAACTGTAAATATGCACTAGCTACTACAAATCCACGGATAAAAGGCCATTTTTCACCCGACAGATTGAGCAAGCCAAAAACTCAACAAAAGAGCTATTTGGGGTGGTAAAGAAGCTTACAGCCACACCTAACAGAACAACTCCAGGGAGCAGTCAACTCCTATGTGATAATATTGCCAGTGCATTTAGAAATAAAGTTAATGATATATATAAGATCTTGTCTGCCATTCCCAATAAGCCAGTCAAAGAGCCCCTTATTACTGAGACTATAGAGAATGATTTTCTGTTTTTCGCACAGGTGTCTAGTGAACTTGTGGGAAAACTTATACAGGATATCAAATCAGGATCTCCGCTGGACCCTTGCCCCCCTGCAGTTTTAAAAAACATCGCAAGAGAGATAAGCCCTATACTGACAAACATATTTAATAGTATGTTTTCATCAGGCACTTTCACAGCGATTTGGAAAGATGCAGCTATTCTCCCTTTATTGAAAAAAGTAAATGTGGACACGTCAATAAATAGTAACTATCGTCTGATTGCTAGGCTGCCTTTCCCTGCAAAAATGGTGGAAAAAATAATGAACAACCAACTAACACAATGCATTCAAGAAAATGAATTACTTGATCCCTCCCAATTTGGTTTCCGCTCAGGGCACAGCACGGAGACAGCACTTATCAATGCCACCGAGGGGATCAGAGCAGTGATGGATAAAGGGGGTGCAGCTGTTCTGATCCTCCTTGATTTGCCCGCGGCCTTTGACACCGTACACCATGATACACTGCTAAAGTGTCTGAAAAGAATAGCGGTCAAGGACCTAGCACTATCTTTAATATCATCATTCCTGAAGAATAGAAAACAGACGGTGGCCCTGGATCAGTTTCAAGCAACTCCCTACATACTTCCATGCGGGGCCCCTCAGGGTTCATCGCTGAGTCCATCCTTATTTAATGTCTACGTGTCAGAATTGGCTCCTTTAATACAACAGTTTGGTTTCAATCTGACATCATACGATGACGACACTCAGATTGTGATCGTGGAGTACAAAAATCAAACATCCCCTGCAATGCAGTTTAAAAAATCCATGAGGGAAATTAGCTACTGGATGGGAAGGCATTGCCTCAAGCTGAATTCGGATAAAACCGTAGTGGGGATTCTTGGTAACCTTCAATCTAAATGGGATGGATTATGGTGGACAGCTAAAATCGGACAGCCTCCGAAGCCAGTAGAGAAGGCCATTGTCAGCAAACTCACCTACTCCCAACAAACCAATGCCACAGTCTCAGCCTCATTCTACTTGATAAAGGATCATAAGAAAGTAATTCCCTATATCCCCCCAGATCTCAGGAGAACGATGGTAACTACTTTAGTGTTATAAAAACTGGACTATTGTAATGGCCTTTACCTTGGGTTACAGATACAACATCTAAAAAAACTCTAAATGGTGCAGAATGCCATGGCCAGGCTTTTACTGAATGTACCCAAGTATCAATCAGTCAAAGAGGAGATCCAGAAACTTCAATGGGTGCCAGTGGCACAACATATTAAGTTTAAGGCACTTTGCCTAGCTTATTAAGCATTGAATAATATTGGACCTGCATCTATGAAAAGCCTCTTTTCCTGGTACCACCCAGGTAGACAGTTAAGGTCTTCTAATGCCAAGTTATAGTTGGTACCAAGGACTCGAACCTTGAGCTGGGGAGGTCGAAGTATAGGTACTGTACAGCCAAATTATGGAATACACTCCTGGTATGCCAACTCTCTCATCTCTTTTAGAAAAGAACTGAAAACTTGGTTATTTTTAAACTAATTCTACTTCTCCCCCATTTCCCTCAGGGTTTACAGTTCGGTTTAAGCACCAAGACACCTTAGGGTATTCGCATGCTTTAGAAATCATATTAACATAACATAAAATAACATAACATAGTAGCCTTGTATGGCTCTATGTGAGTATATAATTATTGTGTGTATCATTGGCTGTTCATAGTCTATTATAATTTTGTGTGGTAAATAGTTGTTATTTTTTATTAGGGATGGGCGTAACGTGCCTAATTTTGCATAGCGTCATCAGGCAGAATTATTTACAAATTCAGTGAGACTACACTTGAATTATACAAGAAGAGTAATTCTGCAGGTAAAATTCACCCTTGTGTCCAAAATGGATGTGAGGATGCCAACACACCCATTCATGTCCTGCTGCATTTAGAAACAGTGCTAAATGCAGCTGGACATGAAAAGCAAATATGAGTTCACACTCACTAAATATGCTCTTGCAGTAGGATTTCCCCCCAAATTACTCTCAATTGAACCAGCAGGAGTAATCACGTAATTATAGGTTATTTTGTGTCAACCTGCAACACGGAATTAACAAACTTACTTTGATTACTCCAGCACAATCAAAAATCGGTTTTTAGCTTGATGTGGTTTAAAAGTTCATAGTAAGCTGCATTTTGTTTGTTAGGCAGCTGTGCACAAGAGAGGAGTATATTAGTTTTATGATAGTCACCATTTCTGCTTGTATGGTGGAGGGTACATTTTAAAAGTTTGATACATCATCCACGTTTCACATTTGCTTAGTATTAGGAGGTTATTTACAGTTGCAAATAATATTAGTATTCTCTCACTATTGTGGTTGTCGTATAGGAGGAAAGGTTCTTCAATATGTGTGGTAATTAGATGGTCTTTAATCTGTATGTCTTGGTATATTCTAAGGCCTGCAGGTGTTTGACTTAGGACTTTTTTAGTACATGATATTAGTTATTTAAAAGTAGGAGTTCCAGGTGGCTGACCTGTAGTGTGGTTAGGTGCTTTGTGGAGAATCCCTTCTAAAGGTTTAGTAGTTGAAGCTGGGGAACTAGTGCTTGCCCCTCTTAAATCTTAAAGGGTGTGCCTTACTTATTTCTCTGCTATATTTAGTGGGTGGAACACTAATTACAGTATTATTTTTCTTTCTATGGCTCCCATAACAAGCATTTGCTTAATATTAAGAACATTTCCAATTCATGTTATTTGTGAGTCTTGGTGCTTGTGCTTTCCTGGCTGAATATATGTATGCCATGTAAAAAGCATGTGCACTGTGAAGTGATATATGTTGCTTTTTCTGCCAATTTGTCTGAAATAGTATAATTTTAAAATCAAGTATTGTGTTAAAAGAGTTTATTTTGTATGCTAGTAAAATCTAAACATTCTTTAGAAAGGTTTACATTTAATACTTACATATGTTTTGTTGCTTTCAGTTGCACTTAATTTACTTCCATTTCTTTTTGATTTTGCTGAAATTTTAGTCAGGTGCGCCATTCTATGTGGCAGGTGTGAAAATGCCTGTTTTAGTGACACATTAAAAACAGAGGTTTGGTTCCTTTTGTAGCATTGATGGGTTTAGTTTTAAGTTCAACTATAGGAGTTGTATTAGATATATACCTGACTTTATTGTACTTACTTTGAAAGTGCCTTTGTCTTGGTTTACAAGTGAGGAGTTGGATTTTACGGTGTGCAGTGCTTCATATTTACCCAAATGCTTCTTTAATATCCTAGGATTTATATACATAATAAAAGAGAACATTTAGTAATTTTATTTATAGATTTACATTTTAAAATGATGTCAGGTTGCACTGTAGTTCATTTAATGTCTAAACCTACTTGCGAAGATGCCAGGTTATTTTCTTGAAGTCTTCCATCTTGATTTTGTTTGTGTGTTATTTTTATGTTACAGTTGTTCAGTTTTTCCTATTGAATACTTTTTTTATAGTGTTCACCTAATCATGTTTATATTTGCATTAGATAGTTTGGTTGATGGTAAATTTTATTTGGTAGTGTGCAGTTTGAATTGTTTTTAAGTTATTACATTTTTTGACGGACACAAATTAGTGTTTATGTTATACTTTTAAATATGTACATTATTATCATTAATATTAAATGATTGTGTTTTCTGATATTTATTTTCCTGTAATAAAGATATTTCTTCATCATTTATGGATCACTCAATGCCTGAAAGGATATTGGTTTGACTTATACTGGGTGCTCACTTGTGTCTGGACAAAACTTTACCTAAATGAAGAGCTCTAATTAGAGCGAAACACTGTGTCATGGGTTGCTTTTACTCATTTCAGGTTGGCTTGGTTGGTATTTTACCAATTCAAAGCTGTAATACTGTAACTGGAGTGGTAAATGGCTTTTGTCATTTTACAGCTCGGCAGGGACAGCACTGTGCTAGTCTTAAGCTTAAAGACTTTGCTGTAGAAATGGCAAAAGACTTTGTCCCTTTCTATCTTGGCGTGGATGGCACTGTACTAATCCTATGCTTAAAGACTTTGATAGAAAAGCAGACATTTGAAGTGAGCAGATCTATAGTATCTCTGGTGTTGAGAGTGCTCCATACAGGAGCTGCTTTCTACCTAAACTTGAGAAATACCCAGAGTTCTCTACTTTTTTGCATAATGTACGCTTCACTCTATGCCTTAAAGGATATTGTTTCAATATATATATATATATATATATTCACTTAAAAAACCATAGGTTTCACACATGTTATAGTTAGCTGGGCATTTTCCTCATAAAAAAACCAATGAAATTCCCCTGTTATAGTTAGTGCAGGCAACTATAACTCACGCGACCGTAATCCGCTGATGATGACGTCAGATATTACATCACTGTATTTACACATTTATATAGCCATGTCTTCTTCCTTTTTTTTTTAGCTATACATATATTTATTTTTTTTTTTTCAGAAAGACACATATGTCATCAGTGATGTAATATCTGACGTCATCATCAGCGGATTACGGTCGCGTGAGTTATAGTTGCCTGCACTAACTATAACAGGGGAATTTCATTGGTTTTTTACGAGGAAAATGCCCAGCTAACTATAACATGTGTGAAACCTATGGTTTTTTAAGTGAATTTGCAAGGTTTTTTAAATGCTAATTCCTAACTATAACGTGTGTGAAACCTATGGTTTTTTCAGTGAATTTGTACGTTTTTTTAAATGCTAAGTTACTTTACGCCGTTCGTGCCGTGCACGCACGGTGCACTTTGCACGCACGGTGCACTTTGCGCGCACGGTGCACTTCGCGCACCGTGCACGCACGGTGGGCACGCGGTGCGCGCGCCCCGCGCGCCCACGTTACGCGTTATAGGCCACTGTCCGCACTACCGTGCGCACCGTCCGCACACGGAGTATACATGATGCACATTATTTTTAAGGGTTTTGGCATTAATTTGTTGGCTTATATATGCCATGCACTCAAGCTGCGCTACGCGCAGTTTACGCACACGGGGTGAATGATATTTCAATTTATTTTTGGGGGTTTTTTTGGGTGCGTGCACACTGCGCGAACCTAGTAGATATTTTTTTAATTTCAATAGTGCGCGCACCCTACGCACACTCGGCGATTTTACGAAAAAAATTAAAATGTTTTAATTACTCTTGGGGGACCGCATGGGACCTGTTGACCCCTGCTAGGGGGTCAGGAACTGTCCAGCCTGCCCCCTTTACATGTTTTTCTCCTTTCTGTTTCACCCCCCTCTCAATGCGAGAGACAAAATGGCGGACGACACTTCATGGTTTCGACCGATTCGAATGTTTACTAAGATGTAACAACCAATCAGAAGTGCGCTCGCGGACTGCCGAGTGCGCGCACCCAGCGCGCACCGAGCGCGCGTACAGATATATATATTGATTTAAATGCTATTTTCTCAGAAAATACTAAACAGATTTACACCAAACCTGCAAAAGGCACCAAACGGACCTTATGGCTACCTCTCTGCCAAATTTCACGTAATTCTGTTCAGCCGTTCGGGCTGTAGCTGCGACTAAAGTCCCTATGGGAAAATGCATGGGGAAAACGTGTTTTGGGACCCCCCCTTTTTCTCGGCCCCCGCTTGACGAATCCCCCCGAGACTTTCAGGGTAGGAGCTGAGCGGAGCGCCCCATTAGTTTTGAAAATTTCGCGACGATTCGTCAACCGGCGCCAAAGTTATTCAAAATAGAATTTTGAGATTTATATTATCTACTGGCGGTCGCCAGTAGATAGTTATAGTTAGGACCGTGTTTACATAGGAAATCTCAAAATTCTATTTTGAATAACTTTGGCGCCGGTTGACGAATCTTCGCGAAATTTTCAAAACTAATGGGGCGCTCCGCTCAGCTCCTACCCTGAAAGTCTCGGGGGGATTCGTCAAGCGGGGGCGAGCAAAAAGGGGGGTCCCAAAACGCGTTTTCCCCATGCATTTTCCCATAGGACCTTTAGTCGAAGGTACAGCCCGAACGGCTGAACAGAATTACTTGAAATTTGGCAGAGAGGTAGTCCTCAGGTCAGGGATGTGCCTTTTGCATATATGGAGTCAATCTGTTCAGTAGTTCCTGAGAAAATTGCAGTTAAAAGCACATACATATCTATAGCCGCGCACCGTGCGCGCACCTTAACGTGCGCAAGCGTAATTCTGATTGGTTGTTACATGTCAGTCAACGTTTGAATCGGTCGAAATCAGGAAGTGTCAGCCGCCATTTTGTTTGTTTTCAGTGCGAGAGTGGAAAAGGAAGGTGGCGAACGTGAAAAGGGGGCAGGGTATAGAGTTCCTGACCCCCTAGCCTTTGTCAGGGGGTCCCTGAAGGACCCCGAAGGCAGAAAAAAACATTTAAATTTTTTTTTTTAAATCGCGGGTGTGCGCACGGTGAAAAACCATAAAAAAAATTTAAAAAAATTTTAATACGAAGTTTATTGTAAAATAAATATATAAAAAAAATAATATTACATACATAACTTAGCATTTTAAAAAACGTACAAATTCACTTAAAAAACCATAGGTTTCACACATGTTATAGTTAGGTGGTTCCCGGCCCGGGGGCCCACTGGGGTGTTATGGAAATTTTAACAGATGCGGATTCAACGGAACCCACTGGGGTATTATGTGGCTCTGGTATTGAAGGACTACAGGTACCAGCATGCAGAGAGTGAGCCCAGGTGTGGGTAAATCAAAGTAAGCGCATGCGTTATAAGTACCTGTGAGAGCAATGACTATTGACTGCAATCTGCCTCTGATGAAGGAGCGCTTTTGCTCTGAAACGCGTAAGGGAAGATGTTTAACTTAGGACCTGGCACTCTGACTACCATTAAAATAGGATTTAATTCACCCGGCTGTGAGTGTCTTCTCGCCTCAGGGCAACAGTTTGAATAGATTTACATGCGGCAGCCTGGCCGCAGAGAAGACGCCACCACAGCATTACAACGTGGGGCCCCCGACTTTTGAAGTGTTCGAGTTGGAATGGGGCACAGTGTTGAAGGACTACAGGTACCAGCATGCAGAGAGTGAGCCCAGGTGTGGGTAAATCAAAGTAAGCGCATGCGTTATAAGTACCTGTGAGAGCAATGACTGTTGACTGCAATCTGCCTCTGATGAAGGAGCGCTTTTGCTCTGAAACACGTAGGGGAAGATGTTTTACTTAGGACCTGGCACGCTGACTACCATCAAAATAGGATTTAATTCACCCGGCTGTGAGTGTCTTCTCGCCTCAGGGAAACTGTTTGAATGGATATATATATATATATATATATATATATATATATATATATATATATATATATATATATTATCTACTGGCGGTCGCCAGTAGATAGTTATAGTTACAACCTAGTTTCCATAGGAAATCTCAAAATTCTATATTGAATAACTTTGGCGCCGGTTGACGAATCCTCGCGAAATTTTCAAAACTAATGGGGCGCTCCGCTCAGCTCCTACCCTGAAAGTCTCGGGGTGATTCGTCAAGCAGGGGCCGAGAAAAAAGGGGGGTCCCAAAACGCGTTTTCCCCATGCATTTTTCCATAGGACCTTTAGACACAGCTACAGCCCGAAGAGCTGAACAGAATTACTTGAAATTTGGCAGAGAGGTAGCCATATGGTCAAGGAAGTGCCTTTTGCAGGTCTGGTGTAAATCTTTTCAGTATTTCCTGAGAAAATAGCATTTAAAAGCATATATATATGTGGGCGGAGCCTAACCACACATCTCATCCTGAGATCTGATTGGCTGTCAGCACTTCATCCAAGAAGTTTTGGCAGCCATCTTGGGACCAATATACATGATAGCACCTCATTAAAAAGCATTGCAGTTAATAGAAGGTTTTAAGACTTTAGTTACATTATAAATCATTTGTTGATGGTACCATACTCATTTTAGGAATTGTGGTATGTTTTAAGGTGATTTCACCATGTGAAAAAGCCTTCTGCTGGGATATCATGATTGAGAGAAAAATATTTTCTCATGCTTTTACCACAGAGGTTTGGAAGGTGATCTATAAGCTAAACTGAGAGCTTATTTTCTGTAAATTCACATTATCTTTCTCAGTCATGTGAGAATGAAGTCTGACATTCTCAGTAAAACATGTACATCCAACAAGGGCAGAGACTGTCAGTTGATTCCTTTGTGTTCTACTGCAGCTTCCCAGAGTGTTCCAAAGAACTACTAGAGCGCTAACAGTCCTACTTATGATAAACGTATGGCACACCTGAAGCCATATTGCTTGGATTAAAGTGGTAACTCTTAAAACATTTAATTTAAAAAGGAACAAAATGAGGGGGTTCATTTTTCCATAAAAAGTATGATTAGTGCTGCAAAAAGAAAAATTAGGGCACATTTTGAGTGACTTCTCAAATCCTCTTCTATTTCATTAAAACAATCTGACATGCACACTGAAACATGCACTTTCAATACCAGAAGCAGTTTTCCCTGGTGAGCAGTAGCTTTACTACAGTGATCTAATGAGCAAAAAGAGTGCTAACATTCAGAATTTATGGCAAATGTGTGACACATCTGAATGCCTTCTTGATGGAATCAAAGTAAAAAACTGAAAGTATTTCCTACTGAGGAGACTGCAGTAAATGAGGAAATTAGGAAACTTCATAACAAATAAGTCTCCCAAGATGGCCACCAGAGACAAAAGAGCCCAAATGTAGCCCAAATATCACCCAGATGTAGCCCAAGTATAGCCCAATGACAGAATGTCCCAGAATGTTCTTAAAAACAACTAGAGCGCTTACTGTCTTCATTATGACAAAAGTATGGCACACCTGAAGCCATCTTGCTTGGAATAAACTGTTAACACTTAAAACATTTAATTTAAAAAGGAACACAATGAGGGGGTTCATTTTGCCATAGAAATTATGATTAATGCTGAAGAAAGAAAATGAGGGCACATTTTGAGTGACTTCTCAAATCCTCTTCTATTTCATTAAAAAATTCTGACATGCAGACTGAAACATGCACTTTCAATACCAGCAGCAGTATTCCCTGGTGAGCAGTAGCTTTACTACAGTGATCTAATGAGCAAAAAGAGTGCTAACATTCTGCATTTATGGCAAATGTGTGACACATCTGAATACCTTCATGATGGAATCAAAGTAAAAAACTGAAAGCATTTCCTACTGAGGAGACTGCAGTACATGAGGAAATTAGGAAACTTCATAACAAATAAATCTCCCAAGATGGCCACCGGAGACAAAAGAGCCCAAATGTAGCCCAAAATCACCCAGATGTAGCCCAAATATAGCCCAATGACAGAAGTGTGCAAAACACTTATTATTTTGTGTTTTTGCAGTGTTATATAGTGCAGACTTGTCAGGTATTGGAGTGCTTTACATGAGCATTGGTTACATCACACAAGAACAAATTCATTTTGGTTGTAGACATGGGGAGACTAAGTGATTTGACCAGAATCACAGAATGTCGAGCTGAAGCAGAAACTTCAACCTGGTTCCCCAGTTGCAAAGTCTGCAGTTCTGGAAGTAACACCACATCCTCTCCCCTAAGTGCAACATTTAATCAAGTGGTCAACTGGATAAAAAAACATAAAGATAACAAATAATTTAAAAGTGCTTTGTCGCTATTTGAAAACTCAGAAAATATGTCCTTATTTTAGTCTTTTAGAGCACTAACCATAATTTTGATGCCAATAAGACCCTCTCATATATGTAATTTCTAAAGGAAATGCTCTAGGTATTACAGTTTTGATTACATCAAGATGATGTCAGGCGTTCCACACTTTTGTAATAAATATAGAATGTTAGCAATCTAGTTGTTCATTAGGATACTGTTGAGAGGCAGAGGCCAGGGGCACGGACTCTGAAAATTGAAGGCAGGTAGGAGGGTGCAAAGGCAACAATTTAACCACACTGAGCAGGCAGGAAGGGCCGTGGAAGCACAACAGACTATGGAGGGCAGTGGAAAGGGGGCAGGGGCAACAAACCAACAATACAGGACTTGCAAGAGAGGCTGTGGCAATGTAATAGACCATTGTGGGCAGAAGGAAGAGGCAATGGTAGTACAACCATACATGCCAACAGACCCGATTCAGCCAGGAAACGTCCAATGTTTTTAAGCTCAAATGGGCTTTATTTGATCTGTCTCCTGTCTACAATCTCCTCTTTTTCAATGTAACTCAAAGGGGAAAATCAATACCCCAGTTGTTTTTCAAAATCTCCCTCTTACCAAGTTCAAAATGTTCGCAAGTATGGTACATTGGATCATGGAAGGAAATGGGGTAGGGACATGGACTTGGATAACAGAGGACAGGAGGGACGTGGAGAGGTGCACCAAACTGACCCTGCAGGGCAGGCATCAGGGTTTGCAGCAGCACAATACACCACACAGGGCATGCAGGGCGGGAGTGCAGCACAACAATCCATAGAAAGCAAGAGGGAGGGGACAGGCCCATGCACATGGACAACAGAGAACAGAGGGGCAAGAGGCAATGGTAGCTAGCTGACCATAATGGACAGACAGGAGAGAAAGCTGCAGCAAAACAGACCATAAAGGGCAGGAGGGACGGATCAGGGGCATTACAATGGAACAGACAAGCCAGGAGGGAGGGAGTAGGGGTCTGCACATGTAAACAAAGGGCTGGCGGCAAGGGGGCAGGGCAGGAGCAGCAAGATAGCCATGGAGGTCAGGCAGGATGGGCACTAGAAGCAAGACACACCATGAAGAGCAACAGTGAGACTGTGATGGCATACACACAGACCATGGAGGGAAGGTGGGAGGGGGTCAGGGGCAGCTAACTGACCACACAGGGAAGGTGGGAGGGGCCATGGCAGCACAGAAGACCATGCATGGCAAGTGGGAGGGTTAGTGGCAGCACAATGGCTATGATGGGCAAGAACGAGGGTGCAGGGGCATGCACAAAGGATGATGGAGGATAGAAGGGAGGGTCAGGACCTGTGCACAGACAAGAAAGTTCAGGGGAAGGGGTCTCACAACAGACCACACGGGGCAGGCAGGAGGAGCAGTTGCAGCACAACAGACCAGGGAGGGCAGAAGGGTGTGGAAGTACAATGGACCATGTAGGACAGGAGGAAGAGGATAGGGGCATGGCATGTGGACAGGCAGGGTGGAGGTGGCAGGGACAGGTTACAGTCATCTGACAATGCTAGGCAGGTGGGAGGGGAGTGGCAGCTCAACAGAACACTCAGAGTAGATAGGAGTGGCAGGTCCATGGAACATGGTGGGCAAAAAGGATGGAGCAGGGGCATGCACAAAGACATCGGAGGGCAGGGGGAAGGAGAATAGGGGCAGCAAGCTAAGCACAGAGTTTAAGCAGGAGGTCAATGATGGGGCATAGAATTGGGCAATGGAGGGCAGGAGGAGTGGACTGGTACATCATACTAAATTGAGGGCAGTGGCAGCACATCAGACCATGCATGGCAGGAGGGAGGAGGCTAGTCCATGGATTCACACAACAGAGGATAGGGAGGAGGGGGATGGGGCAGCAAGCTAACTGTTCAGAGAAGGTGGGTATTAGGAACTTTATTGTTTTTAAAACATTGTGTCTGTGCGAACTACTTAAAATATGAACAAGTATGCAGCATAATCTCACTTTTATTCAGGAAGAAGAGGACGTTTGTGACTGTGACTCCGGGCTCACTTGGCAGAAACACCCCCTGACCCTCCACCCCCTATCGCAAAATGTAATGCCCGTGAAAAGGGTAGGTGAACACAGTGTTATATAGAACATAGTCCTGAGAGCACGATTGAAAATGAAATCTAGATATAGTGTATGGTATAAACTATGCACCAAAAAGTGTGATATAAGATGAACCAGGCGTGAAATATAATATGCAATACATTGTGCGCAATGACATATTCATTGGAGAGCGCGAGATAGCACAGGCACTAGCGCGTGCTATGCGATATGCACCTTGGAGTGTAATATGCACAGGGCAGTGTTGTGTAACCTAAATAGTCTCTAAAGTTGTAATATAAAATATGTGCTGGGGAGTGTAACGTTGCATATGCACTGTGACAAAGATATGGATCCCAGATTGTAATATGTATGGCAGAGCACTGTGCATTATAACATAGGCATCGAGGAAGGCACGTTAGCTGGGGCAATATAACCCGTGCGAAGACAAGTGTGGCATGACATATTCACGGGGTGGTGTTACAGTGCACATGGGCTAGAGAGTGTCATAGCATATGCACTAGCTAGTGGAATACAACACAGAGGTGTGTGGCACTCGGCAGGCAATGGTGGGTGTAACACAGCATTGGGCTCTGTCGTGAGCGCTGTGTCACTCTCAAGTGATGTTCGTCCCCTTTCCAGAGAGTAAAATAAAAAGTATTACACATCCGGCAGTGGATGTGTGTTTTATTAACCATGAGGGGGGTTTCTTTCATAGTTTTGGTCGAATTTTTGTCGAATCCCCTTTGAATGGCTTGGTGTGCATGTGTATTAAATGTGCCCGTCAATAGCTACCCATGTTTGTATAAATAAACGACAAGGGTGTCTACCGGGATTAGGCACGGTAGGGCATCAGACATGTCAGAGCTTCACTAGTGGTGTAAATACATTCCACGTGGATTCATTGTATGCATAGTCGCCTTTTAATGAATATCACGCAAATCGTCATGGTGATAGGTACGTACGGTTTGGCCAGCATGTCCTAGGTGTGTCTATAAATATATATTTTATAAAAATAATAAAAAACAGTGGCCGGCCCTGGGGATTGGGGTCAAAAAAATATAATTAGGAGACAGGCCCTGGGGGATGGGGTCATCAGGGCCAATAAATTAGAATAAGAAGGGGAACCACACAGCCCCCCTTCATAAAAAATTTAAATAAATAAAAGACTGGCATCATGCCGGAGGCCATGCCCCCTCCGTGCAGCACTCTGCAAACGCGCCCCCAACAGGCATCTCCAGTATGCGCCAGGGAGCTGCGCTGCAGACAGGTGTTCTGAGGCCAAGCCCCTTTTTACACCTCTCTGCAACGCAGCTCTGTGGCACTTACTGGAGGTACCTTGTGGTCTAGTTTGACCCTAGGGACCCTTAGGATTCAAGGGGACTTAATCTCTCAACTTAGAACAGCCACAGGGCGCGTTTACACCGTGGTGAAGGGAGGGGACGGGGCCTGAGGTGACGTGTGCAAACACGCACTATGGCACGTTTTAAATTGGGGATATAATTTCCCTTCAATACTGAGGACCCCTGGGGGCTAACTAGCCAACCAAGTGCTTCCAGTAAGCGCCACTGAGCTGCATTGCAGAGAGGTGGTCCAGGCCGTGCCACTTTTTACACCTCTCTGCAACGCAGCTCTGTGGCACTTACTGGAGGTACCTAGTGGGCTAGTTGGACCCTAGGGACCCTCAGGATTCAAATGAACTTAATCTCCCAACTAAAAACGGACACAGGGCGTGTTTACACAGTGGTGAAGGGAGGGGACGGGGCCTGAGTTAACGTGTGCAAAAACGCCCTGTGGCCTGTTTTAAGAGGTAGTTTTAATCCCCCTGCCCTATTATATACTAGGGGCTTACAGAGGAGGTCATGCTAATCACAGGGGGACCCCAACGCATAATGTTCCCTAGTGTATGTAGGTGTTTTCACTGTATTCTAAGTGTCTTTTAACATAGCACTGGCTCTAGGACTGGTTAGTCAGACTCAGTTACCACCAGTATCCGTCTGAAAAAGTTGAGGGTACAGGATGATTTTGCAACAAGGCTTCTTTCTGCTCTTCTTTTTGTTCTTTCTGCACGTTATCCTTCTTCCTGCACTTTTCTTCGTCTTTGAGGACTTCTGTTGCTTCTTTCTGCACTTCTTTTGTTTCTTTCTGTGCATTTTTTCTTCTTTCTTCACATGTCCTATCTCTGTAGGCATAGTTAGAAATTAGCATTTAAAAAACCTTTGAAATTCACAGAAAAAACCATAGGTTTTAGGCACGTTATAGTTAGGAATTAGCATTTAAAAAACCTCAGAAATTCACTGAAAAATCCATAGGTTTCAGGGGTGTTATAGTTAGCTGGACTTTTCACTTGTACAAAACCATTGAAATTCCCCCGTTATAGTTAGTTCAGCTAACTATAACTCGCGCGCCCGCAATGCACTGCTGATGACGTCACATATTACATCACTCATGACATGGTCAGTGACATCACTCATGACATCACTGATGGCATCTCAAATGACATCACTGATGACATCACTGATGACATCATCCTTGTGATAGAGTGGCAGACCTCCTCTCACCCTAATATAACCTTTGATACACACATTCAAAAATAGAGACTAAAATTTTCAAAACAATGGACATACCAATACCAGTTACAACAACCTCTTCAGTAATTCTAAGATCCACATACACATCCACTCATTCACCAACAGTCCTATACAGTCACTCATACATGTACTCACTCATCATATGTACTCATACACCTATACATCCTGTTACACAATGCCACTCATCCATAGAGTTACTCACACACATAGTCACTCATGCTAATAAAGAATCAAACATACATTTACTTGCATATACAGTTATACACACACCACCACACTTACTTCTACGGAAACTTACACATACTTAGTCTTTTAAACAATCACTTATAGAAACACATACTTATTCATACAGGAACTCTTTCAATCTCTCACTCTCACATATACTCACATATATACACCAATAGTCACATATACTAGTTTAAAACATATGTAGTTACTCATAAAGACACTATTGAGACAGTCATTCACTCACTAACACACCCATACACACACTCATCCACCCATACAGTCCTGCACACATGCTGTGTTCAACACATACAAACAGTGAGTCACTCATTCATGCACCTATGCACTACGTAATACCCCCCACCGAACCATGCAGACACTCAGACTGATACTCAAAAAACCAACTAATAACCTATATAGACACCCATGTAGCTACTCACCAACCCATGCAGCCACTTATACACAAAGTGAGAGACTGATACAGATATTTACATATTTAAACATTACTCACTAAGCCATGTATTCACTATGATACACTTAATCAGTCAGTTACACAATCAATTTTTCAAAAACAAATCATCCATTTAGATACTTATATACCCATTTATTCTTCCATCGACCTTGAGATATACATATTCAAAACATATTTAATTTTCAGAAAAACACACATTCACTGGATGATGTCATCAGTGATGTCATCGGTGATGTCATTTGAGATGTCATCAGTGATGTCATGAGTGATGTCACTGACCATGTCATGAGTGATGTAATATGTGACGTCATCAGCAGTGCATTGCGGGCGCGCGAGTTATAGTTAGCTGAACTAACTATAACGGGGGAATTTCAATGGTTTTGTACAAGTGAAAAGTCCAGCTAACTATAACACCCCTGAAACCTATGGTTTTTTCAGTGAATTTCTGAGGTTTTTTAAATGCTAATTCCTAACTATAACGTGCCTAAAACCTATGGTTTTTTCTGTGATATATAGATAGATAGATAGATAGATAGATAGATAGATAGATAGATAGATAGATAGATAGATAGATAGATAGATAGATAGATAGATAGATAGACAGACAGACAGACAGACAGACAGATAGATAGATAGATAGATAGATAGATAGATAGATAGATAGATAGATAGATAGATAGATAGATAGACAGACAGACAGACAGACAGACAGACAGACAGACAGACAGACAGACAGACAGACAGACAGACAGACAGACAGACAGACAGACAGACAGATAGATAGATAGATAGATAGATAGATAGATAGATAGATAGATAGATAGATAGATAGATAGATAGATAGATAGATAGATAGATAGATAGATAGATAGATAGATAGATAGATAGATAGATAGATAGATAGATAGATAAAAACACCCCTCCGGTATGAAAAGGTAAGAGGCCACTTCAGGGAAGACTTGGAAACCTTTTATTCAGACAGCGTTTGGCATGATGCATTTTGGCATTAGTAGCCTTCGTCAGATGCCACTGCTACCAGGATGTAGATCACTCTCGACTTTAAGTATCCTGCAGGACCCCCGCTGGAGGGAGTATAGTAACCCCAAGTCACGTGGTCACACCACCACTGCGGCCCAAACTTCCCTACAATTCCCATAAGGCATTGTTTGCTGGTGGATGTTGCATGGGGAAGGAATTATTCAGGATAAAGGCGCGGTAAATTCAAATGAAAAATCCTGGTGAAAATTGAAGTCCTCAGGTTTCCTTGAGTCCCTTTTAACGTTCTAGCCACTTGTGCAAATGTTAGCTGGGCCGCGAGTCAAACTAACAGTGTATTTGACTCCCTGTGAAGTCACGAGCTGCACCTGGCAGCAATCCCTCACTTGACACACACTCGAGGCGGGCAAGAGTTGTTCCAATACCTTGGTCCAAAAACTAGCTGCAACAGCTGGTGCTGGCACTACTCCCACAACTTTGGAGAACGGGGCCTCTTTCACACCACTGACAGGCACGCAAATTCCATAGAAAAACACCCTTCCAGTATGAAAAGGTGAGAGGCCACTTCGGGGAAGACTTGGAAACCTTTTATTCAGACAGCGTTTGGCATGATGCATTTCGGCATTAGTAGCCTTTATCAGATGCCACTGCTACCAGGATGTAGATCACCCACGCCTTTAAGTATCCTGCAGGACCCCCATTGAAGGGATTATTGTAACCCCAAGTCACATGGTAGCACTGCCACTACGGCCCAAAGTTCACTACAATTCCCATAAGGCATTGTTCGCAGGTGGATGTTGCATGGGGAAGGAATTATTCAGGGCAAATGCGCAGTAAATTCAAATGAAAAATCCAGCTGAAAATTGAAGTCCTCGGGTTTCCTTGAGTCCCCTTTAACATTCTAGCCCCTTGTGCAAATGTTAGCCGGGCCGCAAGTTAAACTAACAGTGTATATATTTTTTTTGTGTGTGTATTTTTAGAAATTAATGTATGGTGAATAGATACGGGTATATATGTGAATAATTTTATGATTATTGTTTTATCGTATTATTCAGATTTTGTAGTTTGTTTATTTACTGTTAATTTTGCCATTTATTTAATTTATAAAAATGGAGTGCATGATGTAAAACAATATTTGTTTCCTTATTTTTGTTGATATTATTGTACTTGATACTATGAGCTTCAATATTTTTAATATAGTGTATTTATTCAAATAGTAGACAATATTTTGTGTTACAATATTTGTGTGTTCAATATTGAACACATAAATATTGTAAGGAAATTTCTCTTTTTGTATGATCACCCCCAAGTTTTTCAGCTGATGCTGCTGGTTTTTCAACTCTGTGAGAGCATTTAGGCCTGCTAAGCAGATCTCGGTGCCCTGACCCTAAAGTGTATGTCAAATTAGCTGTACCCAATTTGAAATGGCTAGCTTACATGAAAATCCCTAGTATATGGTACACTGGTACCCAGGGCATGTAAGTTAGAGAGGTACACTAGGGCTTGCAGCACTGGTTGTGTCACCCTAAAGGTCCTTCACATAAAACAAGTCCCCCAGTCTGTATTAGCAGACTGTTAGAGCAGTTGTGCATGGCTAGCCTGACACTGCCATTGGAGCGATGGCAAAGCCATTACTTCCCCTGTACATATGGGTAGGTCACCACTCTGGCAGGCCTACTAAGTATTAAGGCAGGGTGCAACATATTATATGGGGAGGACATGTGTTTTACATGTCCTGAAAGTTAACACACAAAGCTACAGTTATCGGTGAGGAAAGGGCTTTGTTGCCCAATTGGCAAGTACAGGATTACAATCTGACATCCTCAGTTGTGCTAACTCCTTAACAGTGTGACTAAAGTGGGTATTCTGAGGTATCAAACGATTTATTACGTTCAGCCTGACTTGTATCTCAAATCAAAATTAATGTAACTTGTTGCAGTGTGCACCTTTGCAAAGCTGTCACTTTGTTGCCTTTAAAACTAATTTTTTTATTGAGAGTTCAATACATAATTCAACATACATATACAGCATAAAGTGCTTACGGTGCTTAATTTCAGTTTTATTTGGGGTGGCATATTCCCTCAAGCATAATCCATTCTTAGATCACATAAATAACAAAATATCAGAATTCATAAACAAAATACATAAAACCAGAAATAGCCAAATAGAACCACGCTTTGCACAATTTCCCTTTAACATTTCATTTTAAACAAATTACAGATTAATTTCTTATGAACTTCCAGCGATCCTCAAATTTGACCAGAGACCCTAATCTTAAAGCATAGCGTCTCTCCAGCTCTCTGATTTTATGAAGTTTATCCCTCCAGGCTTGGAATGTGGGTGCGATATTACTTCGCCAATTTTGTAGAATTAAAGATCTTGTCACCAGGGCTGGTATAAATGCCCACTCCTCTTGCATGTTCTCCATTGTTATGCTAGGAGAGCATCCCAGAACTGCAATATATTTGTCAATAGTTAATGCTTGACCTGTAGTCGTTCTGAGATATTTCTCAATTTCTTCACATAGTTGCTTTATCTTTGTGCAATCCCAAACAATATGAGACCAAGTACCTCCTCCATCCTCAGAGCAGTGAAAACACCTATCCTAAATCTGGGGGTATATATTATGGAGAAATGAAGGGGACCTATATATTAACCATTTTGTGTAAAATTGCATTTTTCTAAAATTGGCGCTTCTTAATGTTGTTACATTAAGCTTGTTCACTCTATTCCACACCGCTCTAGGGATCTGGAAACCTTCCTTCTTCTGCCATTTATCTCGGGCTTTTTCGTTGACAGCAGAAAATTTATTTTCATTAAAAACTTTCACCCAACTGCTTACTGACCGCTTATCTGTTTTTTCTTGCATTGCATTGCTTAGTTTTGATCTTACTCTTTGCGATCTATGGCTTAACATTTTCTAAAAGGTGCTTGATTTGAATAAATGACCACTTAAGCATATCCCTTGAATGAAGCATCCCAATCTCTATCTCTGGCCACTTTTTCAAAGAGTCTGAGTTGAGAAAGTCTCTCACTTGCCTGTACCCATTCTCCTCAACAAACTGACCTCCCCAGTGTATAAGTCAGCCAATTTTGCGGAGCCATTTATCTGTGGGATACCATAAAACTTCAACAGTTGTTTTTTTGGTTTTAAAAGCCACTGGAGAACGTTATATTGCACTTTCATCGGGTTCTTTGCTATCCTCATCGGATCTGTTATTTTATATCCATTTAATATTTGTTTCATAAAAAAAATATACATATCTATAGAGTTAAGCTGGGTATAAAATCTGTGGTTATTGTTTGCAAAATTTGCATAATAATACTCCCTTAGGTTTGGGAGAGATAACCCTCCCTCCTCAATCGGGTAGTTTAAAGTGGCTAGTGCTAGTCTTGGTACCTTGTTTGCCCACAAGAAGGATGTGAATTGGCTATTTAATTCTCTAAAAAAAGATGTTTGTAGTGCACATGGAACTGTTGCAAATAAAAAATTAAATAGTGGTAGGATTGTCATTCACAAAAGTGCCACCCGACCTATTATAGATATTGGGAGTTGACTCCATTTTACTAGTAAACGTTTTACTTTTTATACCAAGGGAACACAGTTTAATATGTATAACTCCTCTACTCTTTCTGAAACCTGTATCCCCAGATATCTCTTGGGCCGTGGGTTATGTATTAGCCGAAAACTTGGTACTTGTGTCGCAACTGAACAGTTACATAGCAAAACTTCTGTCTTGCTCCTATTTATTTTATATCCACCTATTGCCTAAAATTCTGAAAAAATCCCTAGTACCTCCTTCTGAATGCTCTCCTCGGGTTTTAAAAATAAAACAATGTAATCTGCATATAGTTTTAAATTGGTAATGCCCTGTAGCGGGGCAGTTTGTAATGCTTTTTGCCTGATGGCTATTGCCAGAGGTTCTATAAATAAGGCAAATAGAATTGGAGAGAGGGGGGACCCTTGCCTTGTACCCCTACTGATTCTACAGGTGCCCGCATTTCTAGAATTAATGATTATTTGTGCTTGCGAGCCCTTATATAAACTTCTTACTATTTGTATAAAACCTTCTGCAAAACCAAATCTAGCAAGAATTTAATAAAAGACACTCCCAGGACAACAGTTCAAAAGCCTTCTCAGCATCTAAAACCCACACCTGTTCCTCTATATTATTCTTATTAAAATAGTCTAAAGCTTCTATTAAACATTTTGTGTTTGCTGCGAGTTGTCTACCAGCAACAAAGCCACATTGGTCTGTGTGGATCAATGATTCCTCAATTGTATTGAGCCTGTTGGTGAGAAGCTTTGTGAAAATGTTGTAATCCGCGTTAAGGCTTATTGGCCTATAGGAGTTGGTGTTTTCCCTGTTCTTATCTTTCTTCAGAATACTAACTTCCACCGCTGTGTGGAAGGAGGTCGGAGGTAAACCCCTTTTAGTATGTGGTTAGCTAACTTAAGAAGTTGTGCACTTAATATTGGGGCAAACTTTTAATTTAGTTCTACTGACAGTCCATCCTCCCCAGTCGCTTTACAATTAATCATAGTGCTCATTGCTATTTCTATTTCTTCAATAGTGAATTCTGCAGTTATTATTTATCTATGTCATCTGCTCAAGAATGGAATTGGTAGTTTGTCTAGAAAGGCCTTTAAAACTCTTGTTCATTTCTGGGCACACAATGAGTCTGTTCCATGAGACAGCTGTCTGCCCTCCTAGAGAGATCTGCCAATGACTCTCAGGAAGGAGAACTATCCGGAATTGCAGGCCAAGGAAGTATTACCTCCCTCCTGCAGGAAGCCACTTGGGTGTTATCCCCAAATGGCAGGCTTCAAAGGAGAAGCCACCTTTCAAGGGTGGATGTGTAACACTAGGTAGTAGGACTCACCAATTGTTTAGGCAGACAGGCTGGAACAGAGAGCAGAGAGGTGACACCAGATGCCATAGTTCAAGAGCTGATAACACTCAATGGTTTGGAAAGGTATATGAGGCACTAAATAAGTGCTACGGTGAAGTATATTTTTAATTAGCAACATGAATGATTTTCTGCAATCTTACACTTGCCACAAGGTACTTGTTCTTAGCCGCTTATTAAAAAATCACCAAACACATTCTACCCTGAGGGCATTTTCAGAGCATAAAGAGGGCACTCCTGGCACCCAGGCCTCATATCTGTACTGAATGAAAGAAGGATAGAAGGAAGACTGCCCTGCTGCAGCAAGGGACCAGCAAGGAGAGGCTGCACCAACACGCACTGCTCCTTCTGAAGGAAGGGACTGTGCCAAGTTGTCTCCAGAACCCAGCAAAAGCCAAGAGACTCCAAGGGCCAGCTGATTGTCCTCCTGTTCACAGCACAGGGTCACAACATCTGAAGAAGAATGCTGGAGCAAATTGGTAGCCCAATGTATTCAGTGATTAGCACCACTACCAACAGTACAAGGGACTAAGACCCAATGCACGGAGTTGCACCCAAGTTTGCTGAGCCCATGAGTGCTGTCAGAGGGTTGCTGGGGCCCTCAGATGGTGAATTATTGACCCAATAATGATTGGCCAATGACTTCAACACAGGGTGACTGTTATACTAGTGGGGACTGGACTTTGGTCGTACTGGAGAGGACTTGGTGGGACATCAACCCTGCAGCCAGGGCCCCCCCACACCATCTTCGTGGACTGAGGAATCCCTGCAGGAAGACCACCTTTAACCCCTGTTGCATCCACAGCATCCCTGAAGCATCTTAAGCATCCTTCATCTCTTGCAGCAGGAGCACTTCCTTTGGAAAAACCTGTATTGGATAGAATGGCCTGGAACTGACTGAGGATTGCTTCACCTGTTGATGTATATGTTCCTGGGAACCTGGTTGGTCCCTTTGATTGGCTCCCAACTGGTGTTAGTGCCTAAAGTAACTCCAAGTAACCACATTACACATAGCCCAACTTTTTGCTGAAAACGTTTCTATGTGTCAAATTCATGATTTGCCAGTGCTTTTTTGCGGTTAACTGGATTGTCTTGATGTATTCGTTCTTGTAAAATCTTTATCTTTGGAAATCCCAGTGGATCTTTTTTGTTTTAGTGTCTAAATGTATATAAAAATACAGTCTATTTTTTTCAATTGGTGCTAGATATTTTTTGCGTTCTGTTGATTTCTTTTACAATTGTTTTGGTGCTGTCTAAATGATTTACCCTTGTTCCTCTGTGTAAGCCCTGGTGCTCAGTGCCACAGCTACCCAGGGTTGGCCTGAGGGTTTGACAGACAAAACCTACTGGACCTAATGGGAATTAGTAAGTGTATTACACAGTGAGGTCACACAAACACACCTGATTTCATCACATATATTGCTAAATGTACATGCTTTTGAGAGCGATCTTTTTCTCGTACATATTTGTGTTATTTTTGGCTAAGTATAGGATGACAATAGTTTTGTAATCAATATTATTTGATGATATTTTGCTGAGCTGATATGGTGTTCTACTATATTTTATCATGCAACTGCTCGTGGTTATATTGAATGATGTCAGACAAGATACAGTGATTACCACCTACCTCTTCCTGCTGTTGCAGTTGCATCGTCCTTATAACTACCAATGAGGATATTTAATACAAACCTTCTTTCTATTCTGTGCCACTTGAAAGCTTTTGTTGCCAATGCGACTATCATTTCTAGATTAAACTTATGTCTAGGCTTGCTACATTGGCCTTCCAAAGTTAGCTATTTACAAGCTTTAAGGAGTTCAGAATATTGGATTGTGACTTGTCATGAAATTCAGGAAAGTTTGTGGATTTTGTGCAAACTGCACTGTTTGCGTGTTTATAGAAGGATCCATTACCCAGTGCTCTACTTTGTCCACCAAGGCTGTTAAGAAAGAGATCTCATGCTGCCTATATAAATGTTTCCAAGATTCTTCTCTTGTGCTATCAGTCCCCCGATTTAGAAAGGCTCTTAAGAGGAGGAATTTTTCGGAAGCGGGTAGGGTCTCCTTCTCTTTTGTTGCTTCCTCGATTTGGAAGGCATTTCATCTTGGCCTTCCCAGAATACAGAACTATTCTATGTTTATGTCTTTAAATGCATCTATTTATTGATTATTTTCATTCTATTCTGATGTTGTTAGTCAGTTTAGCACCAAGATGCCTTAGGGCATTCATTAAACTTTATAAATAACAACTCCATTCAAATCATATATTGCATGTATAGTTTTTTTAATATGTGTAGTGGGTGCCCTCAGACACTACATGCACGGAAGGTGGCAATTTTAGAAGAAATCGAGCAGAAAGGATGGATTGTGTCCTTTGGTGAAAGAGCATTGCCATCTAAGTGATAACTCAGCTGTCTGGCACCTGACATAGCTATGTGACGCCTGAAAATATTACTTAAGCCTAACTTGTGTCATACTCCTTCCACCTAAAGCAAAACACTCTATAACCAGGGTTTTCAGAGCATATTATAAGATAGATCTAGAATTTACTTTGACATATCACTTGTGTGTTTTTTCTCTGAGCTGGTGTCTACGTGGAGTCAGTACGCAAGCACTGCTCTTGTGTAGGCATTGCATTTCGAGTGCAGTTTGCCAGCGAAATGTTTGAGATCCTATTCTTCTGTCAAACAAAGCCTGGGTTTGCCAAAAGCAGCGTAACTCAGATATTGTATTTAATAACTAAGTTAGCAATGTAGAAGCATTGCAGGATGAAAAGACTACTTTGTGCAGTGTACTTGTTACAGTGTTACAATGACGAACAGTAACTATGTTGGCTGCCTGGCGTCTCTTTTGTACTCCATTAAATGTTGTCTCTTTCTCTAACCGGACCAGGCTAATTGCTGTAATTACTATAGACGTTTATGAACAGCTATTATACAGAATATGATATTTTTTCTCAAATTAATTTTTGGGGAAATTAATAACAAATGTTGCATTTTATAATTGCAATGCTCCCTTACAAATGTAATAACAAAAGTAATACTTTAGTGAATATGTTACTTTATGTTCTTGGGGAGTTTCAGAGCAAAACCGAAAGCATGTGATTTTTACCATAACATAGGCTATCAAGATACAATTTGCTTCTGTTATAGTTACCTCTTTGACAATGAGCTGCATGTTCTGTGAGGTTGGAAGTTTTAATGATACTTGTATTCTTAGCATGTTAAAAAATCATTCATTGAAAAGGTATCTCAGTGAGTGGCAACTACCTTTTTTTGGCTGTTCTTTAGACTTGGTGGCCTGAGTTAATGCAGTCATCTAACATGGGAAATGGTCAGTCTGGAGTGCTAACAAGGACAATCTTACCTTTAATTAGGTTAGCACAGAATGAAATCTGGCAGAGAAATTAACAGGAAGTAATATTGCTAACTTATTGGTACTGGCATATTTAAACTCCGGAGGAATAAAGGATGTATTAGAGAATAATCCTGTGGCTTGCCAGTCACACATCCAGAAATCAAATGCATGAACCCACTAAAGCTCAATTTTCGGAGATCTATATGGCTATTCAGCTTCAAACAAGCATAGGTTTCAACTTCCCAACTGGCAAACTGAAAACGTATCTTTGGTCAAGTGTCAGGAAGGGGCACCTTTCTGAAGATGAAATGAAAAATATTTCATGAATTCACTGTCATTTCATAAAAGAAAGTTTCAGAGAGTTGGTAAAAATAAAAATATTGAAATAGCTTCATGAAAACTGATTTTAAAGTGCTTTGTACCGAAAGCTATACAAACTGTCGAATGACTCCTTCCCCTATATAAAATTCACTAAAACATTTGTTTTTGTAATCATATCAGGGTTGACCTATATGTTTAGAATGTATAATTTATCACAATTATTTTGCATTGGCTTTATGGATAGCTATGCCCAATTGTTCAAAGTGTTAGTTTCACCTCCATTGGTTGACCTATTAGCTCCTCTTCTCAACAACACCCACACCTAAAGTTCGGGTCTAGTTGCATCCCTGCATCCAACATCAGACTTTTGGGTGTATATAGAGTTTGTTGCACAGGACATCCACGAAAATCCAGCGGATATCATGCTAATCTCCTTTTAGAATGTATGAATGTCTGTGCACTCATAAAAGTGCACCAGATCAGTCCCCAAACTCAGGACAATAATCCAGATCCTATAAGTAGCTCTCATGAAGGGACACCCAGAGAGAACTGAAATAGCAATGTAAGTGTTTGATAAATGTTCCTATTTTCCTATGCTGTATCGGGAAAAAGAGAGATTGCTGCAGATAATGTTTGTGGTAATATCAGGCATATCAACAGAACCACTAAGAGGCCCACACAGAGCAACAAAAACAGCCCATGCACTGATGTACGAGTCGAGCCATTCAGGCAATGCAGACTGCCCTACAGGCCAGCCCAACCCTACCTATGGCTGATGTTTGGATGTTTCAGAAACCTTATAAGTTAGATATTTATATGAACTGCAGTAGGGAGGGCATTAATGCATGTGGTCCAGCTTAATTGATTGAGCAGGCACATTTTTAAGTCTTTAAAATAAGTCATTCAAAGAAAGAGTTTTGCTATTGTTGTTGTTGGCCATAACACAGTAGCCAGCTGTTCATCTTCAGTTAAATCTCATTCTAATGCCAAGGGCCAGATTTGAAATTTAAGACCAAAAAAATTTAAACAGCCATAACTCAAAGGTGATGAGTGGAACTATTGCCACTGTCAATGTCACTGGTCCACCAGCCAGTCCATTGATTTTTTTCCACAATGTCACACCAGAGATGGACCAGTTGTCAGCAAGCCAGACAATTTATAAGAACAGTTTGTCCTAAACTGCCTGATTATGTCCTCTTTGGAGTTGAACTCAAGCAACTCCAAGCCAGTTTTGACCTTGTTGGTCTTCGAAAGTAAGGTTCAGAATGAGACCTGTGACACAGTGTGAAACGGGCCCATGCCCTTACGTACATTGCATTTAGACCATCTCAATGAACCACAGATGCGAGGGATGGAATGTAAAAGACTCAGTAAGTCTCAGCAAGTTTTGTAAATATCTACATGATCTGCAAGGGTTTCTTTCCAGTTTCAATAGATCTAGTTTCATGTTTTTTCGGTGTTCGAAGACTCAATGAGGGTTTATTTCAATTTTCAGCATACCAAATAACAGGCATTGACGTTTCCACATCCCCATTAATGATATTGCAAGTTCCCCTTGGCCAGTTAGCAGGTATGGCTGGTTTCACATGCTCTATAGTTATGCTGTCTGGTTTTAGGTTTAAACCTATAATAACTGATAAAGCCCCACCGGCAGTGAAATAGCCCTTACCAGAGTACACATATAAACACTGAGAAAAAACCTGCACAAACACAAACTAAATGCCATTCAAAGAAAGGAAAAGGAGAGTGAAAGAGTCATTTTTATTTCTTCCCGAAGGGGCCAATACAATGTAATTATGTTATATAAGTAGGGCTCCCGGTTTTCCGTATTTACGGATTTATACATACAAATACAGACGGAAATCGATATTTCCTTTTTCTGTATTTATATTTATAAAATTAAAATACGAGTAAATGTTGCCGCGCTAGTCTCCCGCCTCCCGATTCCTGCAAGCAAAAACCCGATGCCTCTGGGTTTCAGCTGACAGGGCAGTATTGTGTAACGTGCTAATTCTTCCAGCAATAGTCGGAGTGGCGATGCAGGGGCTCTAGAAGGGGTGAACAACCAACAACCAACAAAGCCCCATTAACAAGCGAATGGTCTTTTAAAGACCCGTGAAGTGCTCGGGGCGGCTGTGTGTAAGCTGTTTCAGCCCGGGCTGCCACAAACGTGGGGGGGGGAGGTACGCACTGCCAGCAACCTGCCAGGCCAGTGCACAACTCTTGCATCACCCTCTCTCTGCCATTGCGCGCCATGCTTTTGAAAGGTAAGAATACAAAGTGCATTTGCGTTTCAAATGTCCAGTCCTGCCCCTCCCGCCCCCTTTGCATAGGCTCTTCTCCTTTCCTTCTGGGCATGGGCGTAGGAAGTGTGGGGGACGCGGGGGATATATCCCCCCCAGATTTTGGAGTGGGGGGGACACGGGGGACAAGGGTGGGGGGGACGAGGGGACAAAGGAATTTCCCCTCTCCCTTCTGTTATCGCAGGGCCATTAGCACGAGAAAGCGCTACCTAATGGCCCTGCACTTGACCTGCCTGGAGTCAGAGGCCACCCGCCCTCTGCCTTTTGTTATGCTGCAGGAAGGCTCAGCCGTTCTGGGAAGGGCAGAGAACGGAGAAAATAAACGCTGTCTCTTTTCCTTCATGGCAAGGACCGTGTCCACTACTCCTGATCTGCCTCTGGCGGCTGCCCTCCTCTCTTTATTCCTCCATCTCTTTCTGTCTCTGTCTCGCTCCTGCTTACGTGCTGATTTCAAGAGGCAGCTCTTAAGGTACTCTCTCTTGCCTCTCCTTTTCTTTATTTGTTCCCCAGTGAAATTGATCCAAAAAAGGCTGAACACTTTGGCTGTAAATGTCCTCATTTTCTAACCGTTTTCTATTGAAAAGAAAAACCTCGGAATGGAGAGAAAAAATAGTTAAATACCTAAATAAAGCAATACAGAGTGGACAGCAGACAGGTCAGACTGTTATTTACACCCACACACATTAGCGCCACTTTACAGAGTTTGCCAGTGAAAGCGCTACTTTCTTTTTATCTTCTTTCTTTGAACAACAATGTTTTCCCAGGGTGGGTAAGTGCGCCATTCCTAAAGGGACTGCAATACCTGGTTGATGGGTAGAGTGGAAACGTTTAATATGATCGTTTTCAACTTTTTAATTATTTTAGCTTATAAAATGCGGCTCTGTGTTTGGGGATGTGGTCTTTTTTAAACCAAACTGCATACATTTTGAAAGGATATAAGCAATGGACATTGAAAGAGGTCCCTTCCTGGTCCTGTAGCCATGTCTTGAACTTTTCAGGCAAAATCACTTACTGATTTCTGAATAATGAGTTTAAAACCGTTAAGGTAACCATGTTTTTTTCTGATTACAGTTCACATGCTTTGCTTATTCTTGCATTCCCTATGAGTGTTTGCTTTTTCCAGGGTGTTATTCATTTTTTTTCAGACAGCATTTTACTGTTGTCTAGTGCATAATTTGAATTTAGTCGCAGCACAATTGAGTTGTGCTGAAGGCAGTGCGAGTTTCTCTCTGTGGGGCAGTATGGTGTAAATAAATGTGGAAAAATACTAGCTGTAGCGTCGCCTTTTGCTTGTGGCAAAAATAAATATGGATAAATACAGAAAAAAAGCCCAAAAAATAAATATGGATAAATACAGACGGAAATGGCAAAAAAATAAATACCATAAAACCGGGAGCCCTATATATAAGGTAGCAGTAAGAAAGACTGGGCTACGATTATTCTGCTTGAGTTTTGTTGTTTAGGGATGTCACTAAAATATTGTTTTTTCTTCCTTTTTTCAGTTTTGTGATCTCTGGTCTAAAGATACAGGGGTTAGAAGCATGTTTTAGGTGTTCTGTATTTATTTTATAAACTGTAGAGAATCAGGAAATATCAAAATCATATTTGATTTTTTAGCTACTTTTGACTCTTTCACTGATAGGAAAAATCTAGGTTTTCAAAAAAATCTTTCCCAATATGTACTATCACATTTACCCAAAGAAAATGGGTAAAACCCCTTGATACATCAGCCCCCTTTTCTAGTGAGTCAGTATTGATATTAGATAAATTGCCAAACACCCCAGGCTTTAAACATTCAATGCAAGGTGTAGTGACAGGTATATGTGAAGAATGCAGATACAAAGCATCTGGGATACTGGTGATAACATGACACCAGACTTTTGGAAAACATGAAACACAGTTTTATTTATTTATTTTCATTTGAAGAGTTTTATATAGCGCTGGTTAGACCCGGAGGCATCAGAACACTTTACATGGGGATCAGTGAGATACAAGTTACATATTACATCAGTTACAAGAGAATATTAAAACATGGGAAAAGATAAACAGTGTTACACAGCAAAACGTGTGTTACTAGAGCATAGAATAACAACACATAGAAAAAAATGTTACACAGTCACATTAGTAAATAGGGCATAGCATAACAGAGACAAATGTCCTTTGGGGCATAGAAGGTAAGGGGGAAAGAAAAAAGGATAAGGGATGCAGCTTGGGTCAGGCAGACCAGCAAGGAGAGAGCAACTGGGATAGGAGGCAGCCACAGGATCAAGGAGGGAGGAGGGCAGGGGATCGCTGATCACAATCGGGGCTGAGATTGTCTCCGTTGTCGGCAGATCATCGGTAATTCATCAGAAGGCGGGAAGAAAGGAGGCACAGTGAAGAGATGAGGAGAACTGTGTCCAAATTCCGGCTGAGTAGGTGACAGCCAAGAGGGTGAACCCGATCTGATCTCCTCTATAGCTGTCTAGGCAGCTCCACCGGGCATAAGCCATGTTCTTTGGTCTCATACATACATGGAAAAGTGTTTATATTGTTACATTGTTAGATTATTTTTATGAGATGAGGCTTTCTTTTTGCCTGTTATTTTGCAACTCACTTTGTGCTTAGGAGTTCGTGTAAAATTTCTAATTCTGTGCTTCGTTCTATTGCTACCTGTGATTAGCATTTTGGGATCACTCTTTGTGCTTCTGGCTGCCAGAGCAGGGTGCCTTGAGATTGTCATTTTTGTGCCCGTGAGTCTTCCAAGCAGGGCAGGTCTCTAGGACAGTCTGTAGATCCATGACTCAGCCTCCGCCCGAGTCAGGGAAAAAAATGATCGAGTAGAGGGGGCCTCACTCGGCCAGACAAGAGGGAGACAGTAGCCTTACCTCACGGCTGTGCCATTGAGAGGCGCACTCAGCTGGAGGATCCTCAGCAGAGCACGGCGGCAGCCAGAGAGACCAGATAAGGCTGCGGGCTGCGTTGAGGCAAGGTGCAGACCCATGGTCCAGAGATCAGGCTGCAGCTCCAACAAGTGTCACTTGGAATGCTGTAGTGGACATAATAAAAAAAACTAGAGTCTGAAAACACCCTTGTCTACCTAGAGTTCAGCATAATTGGTGTAGACGTGAAACATCTCCTTGAGAGTAGGCTGGGCGACACTTTTAGTGACTTTGGTACTGCAACATTTTCCATGTTAGAGTGCTTGGCACTTGGTAAGCAAAGAAATGCTGAGAAGCAATTCAGGAAACATGGCATTTGAAGTCAATGAAGCCTCACTGTGGTACTCTGCACAAGTTTCAGATCCCTTCTTTAAAGGGAAATTTTCTCTGAGGTTTCATAAGTGCTGCCTCATTTTTGACCGCTTCAATAACTCAGAGGGCACATGCGCCCAGTTCAACGCATATGTTGCAGAACCTGTCACAGAGAAGCACAATCTTCAGGTGCACCAGTACTGGCATGGAAAGCTATGTCTGTGGCCAGAGTTAGCAAATTGTTTACTGGCTATTTTGGTGTTGACTATCCCAAGTGCCAATGAGGGTGTTTTCACAGATAAAAGTTTACGTAGGAAGGAAAGAGCAAGCGTGAATGACCAAAGACTCCCTGAAGAGGTATTGTATTGTATACTATGATAAGTTTGATTTGGTAAAATGTATTTGGACCTCATATACACTGCCTATATACCATGCACTATCAGTGCAGAAAGCAAGCAATAAAAAAAGCAAAATGTTCCATAAAAACCTGAAAAACACTGTTGCTGTTGTTTTTAATGGCACGAAAATGTGTAACCACTGATAACCACTATTTTTTTAAGGTACTGAAATCACTTGAAAACACTGAAAAAAAACACCAGAATTTACCAAAAATAGAAACTGAAAACAGGAGAGCCTATCTATAGTTGATAGTGAGAGGCTGCAAGTTCAGTTGGTTTCAATGTACAGCAACAGATATTGTCAAATTTCACAAGTTCAGTAATGTGTATTGATTATTAAACAAGCAAACCCCTCTTATCTGAGCAGAAAGCGGCGGAGGGAGTCTTGCACCTACCCAGGTGGGCAGAGGGGTGAACAAATGGCTTTCTCCTTCCTCCATCATAAAGTTTACCGACAGGTCTGTTGTTCGGACCACCACAAGGACCTCCAGACCCATATTCGATCAGTGATCATACATTCCCATTCTCAGCTAAAAAAACTGCACACCCTGGAAAGTGCCTGGCCGGTCTGGTGAATACCCTGACGTGTGTGCTTATGGCAATTCCACATTGGAAGTTTGCACATCCACTGTCCAATGCTTGAAGGTATTAGTAGACTGGTGATTAGGTGAGCTACTGCTCCACCTTTAGGCAGACACACATAATGACTCTGGATTTGACTACACTTATATTGGATTCACCCAGCAACGTCTTAAGATCACCCACCCAAACATACAGTATTGGCATCACTGGACAACCTTGATTCCACGAGCCCATGGCAAACACCCAGACCACCTCAATGACATGGAAAGGGCTTGGACGAAGAGTGGAACCCCATTGATGGTGAAGGGGTTGCTCCTGGGTTTCCATAGTAACGCACTGTATTCTATATTAGCAAGCCATTCAATAGATTTTCACACACAACTATAGAAGTATTTTCCTTAGTAAATATCCACCTAGCATAAACATATTCGTAACCGATCTGAACACACAAATATCTGACCTACAATTAAACTACTTTTCATTATACCTACAAAACCAGACCTATCGGCTTGTATAACGCTGTTTAAATGTAACCCTTGAAAAATGGCACATACAATAGCAATCTTCTAAGCTTTAATTGTCTCTGCCTTGAGAGGAACAATACCATATTGTATAATTTATAAGTGCGCATTACCCAAGTTTTCACATGAAATCATGTTTATTTTGGATTTATTTTAGTTTATGAGGGTGTTTCTGCCACTAGCGAGATGGGATTATTACCTGTTGACTCTGTCTAATTTGTGTAGATGAGAGGGGGTTCTGGAATTTATATGACTTTGTCCTTTTTTAATGTTTTTGTGTTTGCACCCGATAGGGTCTGGCTGCTCCTCAAGGAGTGCGTTTCTAGACAGAAGAAACCTCTCTGGTTAAATCGATGGCAGAGTGAGCAGCGAGGGAGCTGGAACAACGCTTCCTTTGCATATATGTATGAGAAACCTACTTGGAAATCAAGGCACAGAATCCGCATTAATACTAATATTATTAGCATAACCTCTCTGATACAAATGGATGAAATGACCTAGTTTATTCCTCTAACGATGGTAAGTGATAGAAAGTTATGAATATTCTGCTCGCTGCTCGAATATTTGAAACTTCCGATCCTCTGAATGCAGATGTGGCATTTTGCTTCAAAAGTCCCTATTATATGCACATTTTTATTCACAGGCTTGTCCTCGGGTGCTGTCTGATTCTTTTCCCTTTTTTTACCTGGATAGGAAGGTTATTATTATTATTTTTTTACAATAGCCATATCCCTCATCACATGCCAGTACTCCTCAAAGGTCCATTACTTGGGTATCCGAGGGCACGAGTGCTCCACCTTTGAGCCAGTTAGCCAAATAACCATGATCTTTAAACGTTATTTTTACTATTTTTAAAAAAAAAACGTTAATTGATCATTTGAGGCATAAAAATAAAAGCTATTAATACTAGCATTAAATAATGGCTGAACTTCAGAAGGCCCTCCTCTTCGAGATGACCATTGATGACCAATGTGTTTGCCATGTAAAGTTCATGGGGGCATATTATCAAGAAACAGCGTTAAAATTATCGCCGCTTCAGCGGCAGAAAACTTGAGAATTCCCATAGAACCCATGTTCTGGTGTCAACATGGGCTTCTATTTGCATTCTCGGCGGCATATTATCAAGCCCATTATCGCCGCTTTAGCGGCAGTTTTCTGCCGCTAAAGTGGCGATAATTTTAACGCCATGCTTGATAATATGCCCCTCGGTTTCTTCTATTGGTTGACATGCATAAAGTTTGTTTAACTAGCCTAGACTCCTAATTCTGAAGTCTTCCTTTTTGACACAGAGACCGTGACGTATGCACTTGATTATGTGAATATTAATGCAGGTAAATAGAGCAACAATTATATGACAGTCCCAGATGTGATTGAATTGGTATTAAAGCACTTTCATTCTTAAGTCAGATGAAGGGAATGCAGTACGTGTAGGTCTTCCTTACAAGTGACTTTATGTGGTGCTGTGGGTGTTTCAGGCATCCGCTGCATACAACCTCAGAACACTCTCCTCATTCACAATTAATGGAGCAACAAATGCTCCCCTCAGCTCTCTCTCCTTACCTTCGGTAGACGTCCCTCGCTGCGCCCTGGATCTGTGGCAAATGGGAGTAGATTTGCACCCATTGTATCTCATAGAACTGGGAAGCCATGCAGAATCGGACATCATGTTGCTGGGTTAGCATGTTATTCTCCATTCTGGGGGAAATAATTTATCATCCCAGGCTTCAGGTGTGGGGATACTGTCTGGAATCAGAGAAACCGGCTCATCTGTATCCTCATACATAAATCTGAGGAACTCAGAATGAGGGACCTGGTATCTGGTGATCTTTTGTGCCTATTTTGCATCCGTTACCCTAAGGAATCGCTTCTCCCTTTGCAGATAGTCATGTATCCTCTCCTCTGAAAAATCTTCCAGGTAATGTTTGAAAAAGAAGTGTAGCCTTTGTATGGTGACATCTGGGCATTCCAGGCAATAGCAGCTAAAATCTTTCAGGGTTGTTTACGGTAATAATCCTTGTCTGCCCATTGTGTGCTTCTAGTAAAGCAGTAACATTGGTAGAGTGGGGTTCTTCCTTTTTCTAGCGTGGTGAACCAACATATTTTGACTTTCTGCACAGGAGCTGTGAGGGACATTTTGTTTCAGATTGTCAGCAGTTCTTGTGTTTGAGTCCGGGCTTCACTTGGCTCTGCAGGCTGTTCTGTCTTTCTACAGTCTACACTGGAATCTTAATGCATCTTGCCTTGAGAGCCTATGGAACATTTTCAGCAGCATTTGTTCCTACTAAAGAATTATTTTCCACATTAGTTCTCAATTGTGATCATAGTATCATATTTAGTATCTCAGTCACAGCTATCCACTTTTAGTAAGATCACAGTCTTGCTTATGTTACCATTCTCTCCGGTGTAGTACAAATACTTCATCTCTCCCTTGTGCATCACACCTCATTTATATATACATTTCACACCAAAATGTCCTTAGGTGCTCTTTTGCCATGGAGACAAATGCAGAAGGCTCCGACTTTAGATTATTGGCCCACCACTCCCTATTGCTAGCCTTACTCCCACCTTTGAAAAATTGAACCCTCATCCTGACCACCTCCCTATCCCAAACATTCACCACGCCCTCCCTGCATTATTAACTCTCAAATTAGCAAATAAACATCAATAATACCATTACCTTCAATTACATCCTCACAAAAACTCAATTTTCTCAAGCACCAAATCTCAACTTAAATGCATGTTTTACAACATAGGACTGGAGTCAAGTGCAGCCAAAACCCTAAAACTCAAGGAAACATTGGACTGAAAATTTGTAACAACCCGTAACCTCAAAGCATCTGAGTGACTTGAATGTCTGAGGTTTTAATCTCAATTGAGGAAATGGCAGGTGCAAATCATACATCATTCTAGAAACCTTCATCCGTCTACACAACCACCTTCAACTCTATGCCAATTCTACACACAACACAGGCAGAATTCTTGACCTTGATGATACTGCCACTAATAATGATGTCCCTCCTATTGAAATTGACTAGTTCAACGACATTTCCATTCCCTTTGACATCATTTTGCCCACATCACCTAAGCTCAACAAGCTGTCTACCAAAATAAAAATTGATACAGAAGCAGACAAAAAAAAGCCACATTACATTATAGAAGACTTTCCAAATCCTAATCGGGGTAATTTCTCAGTTGACATAAATACTACTGTCTCAAGTTACAGTAATATCATCCAATTGACCATTGACCGAGATGCCTCTCTCAAGTTAAAAATAAATCACAAAGTAGCTCAAGTCGGCCATGTTTATTTGTTACCTTTGCAACCAAAGAAGTGTGATACAAATGGCCTAAAACCAATTCTGTCATACTGATCAACAAACTAAAAAGCCCAAAAAGTGTAAAAATTATCCATCCGCTCAAATAGAGGAGAGCTTATCCAAAGAACACATTTTTACCTTCCCCATCACAACCTGATCACTCACATTTTCAAATTTCCTCTACAGCAATGCACTTAAGGAAAACAGCCTATCTTCAATAATTTGATAACGCATAAATATCTTTAAGAATTCATCACTTGCATTTCTGTCATGGTGAGGCCAATCAGGACAATATAAGGTCCAACACTTCTGTAAGTGTCTCTTTAGGCCACCAACATACCCATATCAAGGGGACTCTTTCTCTGCCAAGAGTGTAAATAATATCACTTATATCATAGTGTAATTGAATCTGATGCGTCAATTCCTGTCCCAGGGTCACAGACTTTCTCTCTCCTTATGTTCCTAAGATGCCCATTTTTTCTATCCTCAGAGACCTTAACTCTTTCCACAGTAACCACTTGGCTTATTTATTACATGAAAGCACTTGGGAAGCAGATTTACTACGATTTTGAGTTGAGGTTGCATCACTTTTAAGGCGCAGCCCCAACGCAAAGCCATTTTTGGTATTTACTAAGCCATGCAAAGTCACTTTGCATGGCTTTGCGTGGTTTAGGAAATACAAAGTAAACCAAGGCAGTGTGTAGCGCTGCCTTGTGTTACCTTGTGTTGGGAAGGAATTCCATGGGTAGAGCATGGGCGTTCATATGCATCCACCTATTGTTTTTGGCACATTTCCAGATTTACAAAGACTTGGAAACCTGTGAATGCATCAAATCTTACACCTTCCCCCGTGAGGTGTAACAAGGAGAAATGTCTTTATTTCTCCTTGTTATTTCCACACATGGAAAGAGGAAAATGCCCCTAAGGATTGTTTTTGTGCAGTCCCTTCCAGCACAAAAACAATTCTGCCTGTAAGGCAGACACCCTTGCACTACGGTGCCTGCTTTGGGCCTAGTCAGCACACAGTATGCCAGCACAAGGAGAGAGCAGAAATGATCCATATATATGTAAATATGACACATTTCTGCCCTCTATGTTTCACTCAATGCAGGGAAGCAAATTGTCTTGTTGCGTTGCATTGCATGAAAGAATAGTCAGTCAGTCAGTCAAACATACTTAATTTCGCATTATTTCAACGCATAAAAAGTACAGACAGGAAACAAGTTTAACAGCCATTACCTCAATAAGATCTTTATAAAACGTACACCATAGAAAATAAGTCCATAAATTCATAACTTCATCAGTGTCAGATAAAATAATCCATTAAAAATGCAATAAAAAAAAGTTAAACGTCTTCTGCAAGCCACTGCCCACAAACAGGAAGCAAGAGAGTAACACACATAGGGATCTCGGAGCTGTTGTAATAGTGCAGTGCAGGCTTATATTGAGTGAAATTATATTTCAATAACATGAGGACTAACAAAGCTTTCCTTTGGGGAACATAGAGTGTGCACAGAAAGAGAATATATAGCATTGTTTGAGGTGCTCTCCCATTACATGGGCATGGAGGTAAATCATTCATCGAATACGTTTTAGCTAGGAAACCGAGCATTAACAGAATTTAGTTCATCCTAAATCTGATCAAAATATACCTATGTTTGGGTTCTGTACAAATGAGAGATATGAATGTAATATAACTTTGGTCATGGGAAGAAAGCTATATGCAGTTATATATGATTTCTGTTTGTTTCTTTCCCACCTATCATTTGCAGCTTTTTCAGAGAAGATCTTTTTTAGTTTTGCCTTTGGAAATGAGGTGCACCTCTTTGGGAACTCATATAGATATTGGGGACTAAAGTCAGGCATAGTGTTCTTAACATAGTTTAATAACGGGATCCTTTTGTTGTAATCCAGTTTTAATCAATCCCTAAGGATCGCCTGGTTAAGTTGTAAGCATTGACTTGACCAAATAGGGAGCCATAGCCGGACAGGGGCCCGTATAATTACGTCTTTGAGATAGGGTAAACCAGTTCTGCGTTTGATAAATAATTTTTACAAGTGCGTAGAAGCGAAAACAATTTCTTACAAAAGGTGTCCTCAACAAGTTTGAGCGGGGCTGGGTCTACCGTACGCCAAATCGCTGCCCCATAGGTAGCACTTGTCAGCATTTTCTGTGAATAATTGTGTGATATTTGTGGCAGAGGCTTGGAACCCACTTTTATAGAAAGATCAGTCAAAGCCCTAATCCCATTTTCCAAAAGAGCCTTTCTACTTAGAAGCATCTTTCTCCAAGATAGCTTACTATCAAATGTTACTCTCACTTAGGAGAATGAATCAACCACCTCCAGCTTCTGGTCCTCTATATGAAAACTAAAAGATTTTAGGATGAGCTCTGGTAATTAAAACAAAAGATTTCAAAACATTTATACTCAGGTCTAGATTAGACATATAACTCAGATAAACCTGTATAAGTTTCTGTAGCACCATCAGGGTTTTGGCCAGTAAGACTGTGTCATCCTCATATAGAAGTATGGGTAAAGGGGTTGATTCTACATAGGGATTGTCTAGGCCAGGGGTCTTCAAACTGTGGGGCGCGACCCCCATGGGGGCCATGGAGCGACGCAAAGGGGGTCGCGCATTCCCAGTCACACTTCTGAGGCCCAAGGGCTTCAGCCCCCCCTCTTCCCCCGTCCTGTGTGTCAGCCCGGGCTGCTGCAGTGCAACTCGAGCTGTTGGAGACTCAGCTGGGCAGTGTCTGGAGTCTTATCTCCGGCACGCCCGTCCGAGTTTTTCACAGGTCTTTAAAGACCATTTGCATCTTTAGATGCCTTTGTAAACTGGTTACAGAGGCTTAGTGTTTTTTCCTGGTTCCAGTACCCCCTGCGTCCCCACTCTGACTATTCCTTACATTTGTATTTTACATTTACTGCAGAAGTGTGAGAATGCATTTCATGAAAAGGAATATAAAGTAGGGTTGCCAAAAAAAAAATGCCTGCCATGTTTAAAGAGCCTGCAAAGGCCTCCTCTTCACGCTAAATAGACTTATAAATAAAAAATAATGTATTCATTTATTTTGTCACTTTTCTGTCTTTGTTCTCTTTAATTATCAGTCATGGATCATTGAGGCAGCCCTAGAACACAATTAAAAGTGCTTTCTATTTATATTTGCTGTTCAATGCACAGATAAGTGCTTAAAATACAGCTTTAGGTGACTGCTTATTTTTTTACCGGCTGGGCCATCAAAATAATCTGCTGGCAACCCTAACCATAGGACTGGAAGTTTGTTGCAGGATCAGCACATTATTTATTTCCTCCACCCTCGATCCCCGATTAATGCCATAATAGCAATAGTTTAACTTAGATCTTAAACCCTACGCCGCCATCAATAACATGCTGAGTTACTTCAAGTGTCTCGGAATGCACCCTGTATTCAGACAGTTCACTCCTCATTCTCACCCTTCACTTTCACGTTCACCCTGCACTCTCAGCGATCACAATGCACTCACACTGATCACCATGCACTGACACCATTCACCCGCTCTCCCTGCACTCACAGTGATCACTCTGCACTCACAATGCACTTGCGCTGTTCACCCTATACCTCACCCTGCAGTCACACAAGCACACTACTCACCCTGCACTCATGTGATACTTCACTCACCTGTCCCCCCTCACTGCTCAATATGCAACTCACTCAAACAAGCCCATCAGTAATCATATATTCATTCTTTTCAGAAAAGCGCTGAAGACATGGCTCTTTAGTCTTGACTAGGCCAGGCTCCAGTGCTAAACCTCCCTGCACGCAATGCTTGCTGCTAGAGCGCCGGGACACCTCTGTTGCTGAGGTAGCTGTTTGCGCTATCAAGCTCCAGTATTATTATTCGTCCCATTCTGAACTTGCATCTCTCACACTGTTGCATCGTTCACCATGCACTCACATGGGCACTCTTGTCACCCACACAGTGCAGAGGGTTAATGTGCCTGCTACAAAGAATATGTACCATACAGATTACAGGAATGAGTGTGAGTAAGTAAACTGTGAGTAGCGCTATAAAAAAATGAAATGTATGTCAGAAAGGTGCTATAGAGAGATGAGGTGCATTGTCTGTAAGTGGCAGTGAGGGAATTCATGGAAAAGAAGGAAACGGGGGTGGGGCACCAAAAAAGACTATTGACCCGTGTGCAACCAGTGTTAGGGCCAGCCCTGGCTGGGGAGTATTAGCCCACCCCCCAAAGTTCTGGTCTAGTGGCTCCCCTGCTTCTGCCTATTATTATTATTTACATTTGTAGTGCGCTACTGTTACCAAAAGGTGTCCTGAGGCTAATAACCATCTGCTGCCTGAAGGCAAATGAGAAACACACAGAAGGAGAAGGAGAACCTGCCAAATGGGGTAACCTACAGAGCATAGAGAAAGGTTTTTATATCTTCCTAAAGGATAATAGATTCTTGGTGGAGCGAAACAAAGGAAGGTGCAAGTTCCATAACTGCACGGCCTACACCAAAACAGCGAGACAGACAGCTCATCCCTTCTTCAATTAGGGAACAATAAGCAGAGTGGCAAAGGCCGAGAGGAGCATACGGGTCCGACCCGTATGCTTTGGTGAGGAGCGATGAGAGGATGGGAGAGGACAGCAAGGTAGTGAGAGAATTTGATTGAAGAGGTCAGGGATGAGGAAAAATGTGAATTTCCGAAGAGAAGTGTGGACACGCAAGAAGTGAGTGTGAACCAAACGTGAGGGCTTCTGTTAGGAGAAAGGGGAGATGTGAAAGATGAATGGGGGACTGGAGAGGTTTAAGATACAATAGACAAAAATTTGAATGGAGAGATGAGGTGAATGAGAAGTGATGAGGGGCACGGGAGGTGAGTGGCCAGAGAGGCCATGAGATAAATGCAAGAGACTGTTAGAGATGAGGACAGTGAAAAGACAGAATGGCAAGAGGTGATTAAAGGTGAAGTGAGAGGTTGAATGGGGAGAGTTCAGAAATTGTAAAAAGGGGTGAAAGAAAATGGCCTTCAAAGTGAGAGAGGGATCTGGGGTTGGGAGAGGAGAGAGGGATGGAAGGGAGGGGATGAGAGGAAAGTGGCATGTGTAAACTGCTTAACTCTGCAGAAGACCGCCAGGGTTTTAAGGGACCTCTGCTGCTCCCGGCCAGGGCCAGGTGAGCTTCTAATGTGGCAGCATGTATTCCTGCGGAGTGGAAGGCCCTTCACAAAGGTTGACTAGAAATCTTTCTGATGTTAATTGCTGTATTTTGGTTATAAACAGGTACAGATGGGGTAAAATCTTTCCTCAGTGTTACTGTGTTTAAAAAATTAATTTCAAAATAATGAAGCAATGCTATCCCAAAATACGAAGCATCACATAACATCATTTACATTTTCTTCCCACACAATTTAGTCAAGCCTGTCACGTAATTTGGTCCTCACCTGCCTCATAATTCCAGTAGCCTTGCCTACAGGTTTAGAAATTTTTGTTAGGAGGGGGTCCTTACACCTCAAAATGTTGACAGGGGGGTCTCGGCATCGAAAAGTTTGAAGACCTCTGGTCTAGGCCAAAGCTAAATCAATTCCTTCTACCTGGAAAATTAGATCTGATGCTCGTTGAGCCTCTGTACATAGACCAGAGTTCCTATTTACAATATGGATTTTAAATATATTCTTGAAGTGGGATACCCAGACTTCTTCATCAATGTGTGCATCTAGAGTCGGAGACCCCTCCTGTTTAAATGGGAGGCCTTCAACACTCTCCAGAACTGATGCGAGTCCTTTCTTAGGAGAGCCAATCTCAGAGTTTCCCACACCTTGGCATTTAGTTCTCTTAATGATCTCTCTCTGGCTCTCTTATAACTTGCACGCAGGGAACGCGCACAGTCCTCATCCCTCGGGGTTGCTCGTAAGGCATTATGTAATCTGGTGGCAGCTATCAAGTAGTTGGGATCAAACCACGAGGTTTGTGTCCTAGCTTCCTTCTTAGAATAGCGTGTTAGATTGCTATTAATCCCTCCCATGATTTTCTCAAAAGCTGTTAAGATCTGATCAGGAGGAGCTCCTACATCAAAGCAGTTCATAAACTCTGAATATTTCCCAACCGGTATGGTATAGAAGAAATCGCATCCCTCCACCTTATCTCCTTTTAAGATCTATTCATTATTTCTTGCCAGAATTGGCGTTGGTACTAAATCTAACTTACTGCAGAGTTAAGTCCCGCCAAATGTTACCGGCCAGATTGGCATGGTCACTAAAAACAGTGAACGCCACACGTTTGTTATTAAGCCTATCACTTAAGGATTCTGAAGCAATTATAAAATCAATAGTAAAGCCTAAGTGAGGGCATCCGAATGTCTTATCCAGGGTTCCTGTGGTGTCATTTATACTATTTTCAACCCCCATGCCCCAGACAGCTAAGATCCTATTCAATGCCTCCCCATAAGTGGAGTGGTAAAACCGTACAACTTGGTCACCACAACCGTCTATAACCCCACAGGCTACACTATCCATTCGATGGCACACCCTAATATTACAATCACCCACTCAATAAATCCTTAGCGTTTTCAAGTGGATGACAAAAACTTCCTCAATTACTTTCTCCAGCTCTTTCTCCAGCTCTTCCACAACAGTTTCCTTTATCCCCTCGAATGTGTTATTATAGAAATTAATTATCAACGGATCCCATTCCTCTTGTCCTTCTATAATTAAATAATGAAAATATAGAGACCCATGAAAGAACTTTAAAAATTCTTACACAGAGAGTATTTGCCACAAGCCTAACTACCCCCCTTCCCCCTTTGCCCTGCCTGCTTTAGCTGTTACTCCAGAACTCTGGAATGTTCTAAAGCCGTCCATTATTATATTACTCGTCTCCCAGGTTTCTTGCAAGCAGGCTATATCATATTTATTTATTTTGTTTTGCCACTATATATCATCCTGTCTCTTGCTAAAACCTGCAATATTCCAGGTTATCATTTTAATTTCCTTCGGACCTTCCCTCTTACTCACAAGGTTGAAGGCTTTAATCTCATTACCTCCCACATCGGCCACCTCCTGAAGTCAATCACACTCTTCCAAACTTTCTAGAGGGGTAAATCTATTGCTGGCACTTAACGCAGTGGGGGCTCTTCTTGATACTGGGTCACGTTGGGCTGATATTACTTCATCTGCTACTCAGGACCAATACCAACCCGATAGACCACATGAGGCATGCAAAAGTAGCTCAGTGAGAGAGCAAATATCTGTGTACTGCTTGATGGTGCCATTGGTAGACGTAAATCCCTCACCAGCAACCTTAGCATTAAAATTTAGCACAATACAATCCCCCATAATTGATTTGCTCAATAGACCCACCCAAGAAACTCTCCTGCCCATGATCATGTGCCTGTGTATGAATGTACCCATTCTACCGAATTGTGTCACCCAATGTAATGATTTCCCCATAAGCTGCTCTGTGGATTCATACTGCATCGTTCTTAGTACCAGCACATTTACCAGGTTGAGTACTAGCAGACTAGCTTCGGGTAGGAGAGCGAGGGTTGTTGACTTGCTCGATTCCCCCTCAGCTCTTTGCTTGGTATTTCCCCATTTCCCATCCCCAGGGGCACCATTGATAGTCCACGCTGTATAGTAATCTCACTTCTTGGGTTACACTATGAACCCGGTTTCTTGAAATGCTACAAGGGGCTGGTGCAAGTCAGGATATTATATGATGACGGCCGTCCTCTGCAATTTGCCTTTGGCGTGTTGAAGCTGTATCTATACCAAGAGGCAATTGCTGGTTAGGTGCGTATGTTTGATGGGCCTGGGGGTCAGGCGTACCCCCCTCAAGATTGCCTTCTCCTCTTCCCTTCCCTCCTGAACTGGGCACTGAGTCTGCGAATGTGATTTGAAACCCCAGTTACATCAATTTCGGAGTAATAGGCCCAGTGTTTGAACATTCTTTGCCCTTCTCCATTAATTCAGTTAGGTGCTGTGCAATCCCTTCTAGGCGTGCTATCACAGGCTGAATCGCCTTTGGTACAGCCTGTTTGATCCTTTTACATAAATCATCGAATATTCCGTACGGGTACCCAGAGCGTTGGCCTGAATCAGCTGCATTACAAACCGTTTTTTTAGGCCTAGGTGAAATCTGCTATCTCACTCCACCCCTCTTTCGTTTAACAGGAGGTTTTTTTAGGAGGTGATACTGGTGTTTGGGGTCCCTGGGGATTCTTGGCGAGATTGTGAAGGCCCAGGTGCTCAGGAGCCCGGAGTTGCATTGGTGGTAAGGCAAACCCTACTAGAAACACCCCAGACAGTCTCTCCAAGGGATAGTCTACGTTCTGTAAGTTCTATTTCTTTGGTCAGTACATTTGCAGCCCTTACCAAAAAGGAGTCCAACGTTGTGATAGTTTCTGCTCCAGGTTCTGGTTGATTGGTCTTTTTTTCCCCCATGGCAATCCACACGTTAGGTCTTAAAACACGATGTTAGGGGGTGGACTGCCTCAGCCTCTGCCGGGCACTAATGGGCACAGATGGGCCTGCCCTTGGCCCGAGCTTCGCCTGCGCCTTGGGACCATGCTCCGCTTAACCCCTTCAGTGCCCATGACGAGCTGGACTCGTCATGGGCTGCGGTGGCGCTGTGCCCATGACGAGTCCAGCTCGTCATGAACTCCGCCCGCTAATGCAAGGCGCGGCACTGGGCGGGGAAAGGGGCGGGCATGCAAGGGGTTAAAAGCACAAAGGGGGCGTGGCCCAACTCCGGGGCTGTGATGCTGTCTCCTTTTTGGGGGAGAGAGTGTCCAAAACAAGGGTCACTCTCCACCTCTCTCTGTAGTGTTTGATGAGGTCTCCTCAAAATGACAGCAGAAGCAATAGCAAGTGTAAAACCAGCAAGCACAGCCCCCGATATGCGGGACTGCAGTGTGCCTGAAGTAGCATCAGTGAAATCAGCCTCAGATGTTTGGCAAGGGGAATTGTAGGACATGCAGTTCCAAGTGGCAGCTGTAGCCTCCGGGCAGCTCTCCCCAGGTGGTGCTTGTGTCCTTGTTCACAACGGGCCAATGCTATTCAATATTATCTCAGTCTGGTAGTCAGGCGCGCAACACCCATTGGACTCAAAGGGCTTTAGCCCCCCCCCCCCCCCCCGTCGTGTGTGGCAGCCCGGGATGAGACAGCTTCCCGGGCACACACACAGCCGCACCCGAGCACTTCACAGGTCTTTAAAAGACCATTTGCATGTTAATGAGGCCTTGCTGCTGTTTCACCCCTTCTAAGATCCCCTGCAGCTCCAGTCTGCCTATTGCTTACAGATTCAGCACCCCCCCCCGAAAAGATTCAGCCCCCCCCGAAATGTTTTTCTTTCCCCCCGCCCCCCAAACCCCCCCCCCCCCCCCCCCCCCCGAAATGTGGCTCTAGTTGCGCCTCTGCTGGTAGTTATCATATATGAATCCTGTTCCACTTGAATAAAATTGGCATCTTCCTGTATACAAAGGCCTGGGTTCCTGCTGTGAGTCAGAGAGGGCTGTTACCGGGAGAACTACCTTGCCTTCCGCGGAAGAAGAGGATCCGACCGGCAGAGCATCGACCGACTGCTGGTCACTGCTGGTCACACAGGGGATCGCACCGAGACGGCCTACAGATCTCACCCTGGCCAGCTGAGGCTGGAGATTGGCGCCAAAGGCGGACTGGGCGGATTGTATCCGGTAGCGCGGAGGCCGGAGATCAGCCGGGACAGACACTGCAGCCCGCGAGGAGTCCTAGCGTCGCCGAATTGCTATTATGAAAGAAAAGTACATCTGTCCTCTGTTTTTTTACAAATAGTTACTTTCCCCACTCATATAACCGTTATTTCCTGGATCCGTTATTATGCTAGCTTGACTGCTTTTACATCACTTCCCCTTGCCTGGTCTATCATGGCATGCCTTGTTATATGTTTCGAATCAATGACAGAGCTGCCTTGACACCCGCGCATCATTGCAGCAGCTCCAACACTGGTTGACATTAAATAGCAACATCCTTTCAAATGTGCTTAATCCTCATCCTGCAATATGTATTGCGCTCTCGGACTCCAATAAAACTATTAACACTTGGATTACAGAGACTCTGGATTAAATGTTGGCCCTCAAGGACCTTGAAGCAAATTCGCTGCTCCTTGGTACACCGAAGCCAAACGCTACTGACAAATGTTTAAATGTCCCAGTGTAGAGAAATATGATTCAGAATCCAAAGAACAATACAAATGTGTTTTAAAAGGTTGTTGGTGGCAGGCCATAAAAAACAGAAAAGTCTACGACACTACATCCATTGGAGCTAAGAACTCTAAAACACTCTTTGTATTACCGAAGGCTTAATGAATTCTGCCTAATGCAGAAACCTGATTCAAAATTCTCGTGGAGGCTCTGTATAAAATCTATATACTTTTCTAGGACTGGTGTTAGCCAAGAGCTTTCGATTTTACACAAAAATATGTTAAATATACTTGCATATAGGGGCTTTCAGCCACCTTTCTTCATCCATTGGTCTGTTATTGTGTTATTCACATTTTGCTTCCACTCACTACAGCATATAGCATGATAAAATGGGTCAACCTACTTAACCGCTGCGTAACTTCACATTGCGTAACTACATTTGGCTCTCTCACAAAGAGCACATCTGCACACAAGCTAGTTCGTTTCAATGCCAGTGTTTTTATTTTAATTTTATAATCACTTTGGTGTTGCATTGGTGTTTAGAGCCTGATGTGATAGCAGAATGCTTCTGATGCACATTCCATCTTTATCGGATCTCATCTCCCACCAATGCTGTTGTAAATTCCTTCTGAAGTGTTTTGCTTTTCTAACTGTGACTTTTCTGACTGTGTTCTTTTTAAACTGTTCTGTAATAATTTTAACTCCTTTTACTTTCTCTTTCTATCCTTTTTTCCTTCCTTTTTCCTTTCCTAATTTATCTCCTTCCTTCATTCGTTCTGTCTTTCCTTAATTGTTTCTTTCTTTATTTTGCCTTCTTTTTTCCTTCGTTTTCTTTCTTTCTCTTTCCTTCTTTTTTCTAGCCTTTTTTCATTCTCTCTTTTTGTCTTGCTCTCTCTTTCTTTCTTTCTCTCCTTCCTTTTCTTTCTCTCTCTCTTTCTTTATCTTTGTCTTTTTCTTTTTATTGCCTTTTTCTTTTTCTTTCTCTTTGTTCTTTTCTTTTCATTTCCCTTACTTTTTCTTCTTTTTTCTTTCCTTCTTTCTCTCCTTCTTTCCTTCTCTTCTTTCTCTCATTCTTCTTTTTGCTCTCCTTCTTTCTCTTTCCATCATTCTTTTCCTTGACCTCTTTTAATATTGCCTTCTTTCATTCCTTCTTTCCTTCTCTCTGTCCTCTCTCTTTTTTTCCTTCTCTTTTCTTTTCTCTTTCCTTCTTGGTTGTTTCGTCTCTTTCCTTTTCTCTTTCCTTCTTTCTTTCCTTCTCTCTATCTTTCCTTCTCTCCTTTTCTCTCTCTCTCTCTTTCTCTCACTATCTTCCTTTCTTTCTCCCTCTCTTGCATCCTCTCTCTCTTTCTTTCTCTCTCCCTTTTTCTTGTTTTCTTTGTCTTTCCTACCTTCTTTCTTTCATTCTGAAAAGCAAGAGGCTTGCAGCCACTGTCAGACTGACTGACTTTTTATGTATGTGTTAGTCAATACCTTTTGATTGTACTAAACGTATGTGTATAAGATGGTTACATAGAGGAGTTTCAGGTAGACTTCATCCATTAGTACGTGGTTGGTGTGTTTCACATCATTTTTGTTCCATCAACTCCAGCATGCATTGAGGGGCAATGTATCAGCCCACTTCAGCCACTTAGTGACTTCACAATGAGTTGCAGCATGCCACCCTTTCACAAGGAACACATTTACACACAAGGCAGTTCTCTACAGTGCCCAGCAGTACTATAGTAATGTGTAATGTTTAGACACAAAAAAACTTGTGCCTGAAGCAATTTTTTATTTTTATTTTATTGATGAGGGCCCAGCATATTTCCAAACATAATGTGTTGCAAAGACCATGTGAAAACAACAACTGCCAGAAAGCTGGCGGTCAACAACAGACATACTGGCTTTGCCAATGTTTGTTTTGTAAAAACAATTGGCAACATTCAAGCAGATTTTAGTGTATAGCTTTCTCCATAGTGAATTCCCTGCTTGAATACAGATTCCTGCCCTCGACCTTGATACTTTTAACCAATTTTGTGTAGCTGACAGAAGCTGGGATATTATCAGCATTAGCCTCCGTTAAATCTGGTCCCCTTCGGACCCATGCCATCCTAACACAATTGCTTCTGTAGTGAACCCAGTAGGCACTATCCTCAAAGAAATCTGCAATCTTTCACTCACAACGGTGTTGGTGCCAATGTTATAAATGAGGTAGCTAGTTGGCAGTGCTTTGCACCCTGTCCAAGTAGGGGCCCGTACTCTAGTCAGGGTAAGTGTAGTACATACTAATTTTACCTGTGCTCACCCTCAGGTAGCTTGGCACAGAGCAGTCAGGCTAAACTAAAGAGGTAATGTGCAAAGTATTTGTACACACACACAGTAACAGTGAAAACTCAACAAAAGTACTCTACATAGTTTAGAAAATTAGCCAACATTGTTCTGAGTAAAACAAGACCAGAACAGCAAAAATCCAACATACACAAATCAACATACAAATCTTTCAATATTAAATGCAATAATAGTGCTTAGAAAACAATAGCTCCAACTGGGGCAATCTGGCCACGCTTGACTGGGACAAATCCACAAGTTCAGCCATACAGTGATGGAGCGTGAACTGGTTACAGGAGTCGTATGGACCAGTACTGTACCTTGGATGTGTCACAAAGTCCAAGATGGTGTGTTGCGCAGCGGAGGTGAGGCATCGTGAAGGCAGGTAATGCGTCAGTTCCTTACTGCTATGCAGGTCATTGGCACGTTGGTACTCGGGGACAATGCGTTGCGTAATGGAGGTGAGGCGTCACTGTAGCAAAGTGACGAGTTGGTTGTGGGGCACAGGGAACATGATGCGTCTGTTGCAGGTGCGAGACCTCGGGTCCTGAAGGCAACACGGTGTTGATGATGCATCGATGTCACAGCACATGTGTCAATTCCACATCATCTATGTTGAATCACCAGGCTGCAGGCACTGCGTTGGAGTCAGCACAGTGTGTCCTGGGCTTCAGTGAAACGTGCTCAAGACTCACACAGCAGCGGTACTTAGGAGGCACTCAAGCACTGTCCGGCTTGCGTTGTAAGTCGTGGTCATTGTGGCATTTACTCAGCACTTGGGGACCACATCTACGCTGCAGGCAGAGGAGATGCAGGATTTCTCAGGGATGCGCCGGTTCCGAAGTGATGTTTGGTGCCGATGCACAGATTTCTTGGTTGTAGCACTAGAATCACCTCCAAGGATCCAGGGCTGAGTTTAGCACCGCTTGGAAGGTCAGGACTCACGCCAGAGGATCCAAGGTGCTGGCAACAAGATTCAGGTGAAGTCTTTGATGGCCCTGAGACTTCCAACAGGAGGCAAGCTCAACTTAAGCCATTTGAGAAACTTTAGAAAGCAGGATGCAGAGAGCGAAGTCCAGTCCTCTCACTCCCAGGCAAGAAGCAGCAGAGCACAGGCCAACACAGCAAAGCAAGCAGCAAAGTGGGAGTCCCTCCTGGCTGTCCAACAGCTCTTCTTTCCGGCAGAATGTCCTCAGTCCAGAAGTACTGTTTCTGTTATCGTGCCAGAGGTCCAGTACTTATACCCATTTTGAACTTTGAAGTAGGAAGACTTCAAAGAAAGGCCTTTTTAGTGCACAAGACCCTGCTCTTCCTGGCCCTGGCTCCAGACACACTACAGGGGAGTATGCAGTTCTTTGTGCAGGACATGCACAGCCCTGCTCAGGTGTGTCAACTCCTCCCACCACTCTAGCTCAGGAAGACACATCAGCCTGGTGATGGACCATCAGGATATGCAGGACACACTTCAGCTCCCTTTGCGTGTGACTGTCTAGAGTGAATTCACAAAGCCCAACTGTCATCCAGCCCAGACGTGTATTCTAGGGACAGGTGGAGGCACCAAATGGTGAAAGTAAGAAAATACCAACTTTCTAAAAGTGGCATTTTCAGACGTTCAATTTAAAAAACAACTTCGCAAAAACATGTGTTTTTAAATTGTGAGTCCAGAGACACAAAATCCAATTGTCGACCAGCTCCCAATTGCAATATACCCTTGTAAAATGCTACAGGACAGCTTCAGTCCTAACCTATGGGAGAGATAGGCCTTATTAGTGAAAAGCGAATCTAGCGGCTATCACTACCAGGACATGTAAAACTTAAGAGCAAAATGTCCCCCCTTTTAAATACACAGCACCCGGCTTCTGGAGCTACCTAGGGCCTACATTAGAGGTGCCTTATATATAGTAAAAGGGAAGTTTTAGGCCCGGCAAGTAGATTTACTTGCTAGGTCACAAGGCAGTTAAAGACTGCCCATCAAAGCTCTACAGTGGCAGACCTGAGACATGTTTGGATGGCTCCTCATTTGGGTGGCACAATCAGTGCTGCAGGCCCACTAGTAGCATATGGTTTCACAGGCCCTGAGCACATGCAGTGCACTGTACTAAGGACTTACTCGTAAATCAAATATGCCATCCATGGAGAAACCAAATGCCATTACATTTTAAACACAGAGCAGATGCACTTTTGCATTGGTCAGCAGTGGTAAAGTGCCCAAAGTCCAAACACCAGCAAAAACGAAGTCCAGCACACAATCAAAAACAGGAGGCCAGAAGCAAAAAGACAGGGGAAACCACACCAAAAGATACCAGGTATAACAGTACCTATTACCTGAAAATTTGCACAGTTCATTCTGCTGTTGAAAAACTCACTGCTGACCCTTACATCATGAGCAACTACGTCCTATCTCTTTACTTTCATTTCTTACAAAAGTAAGACTAGGTGAAATTTAAATTATACCAGAATAATGTATATAATTTTGGGAGTTTTGTATTACCTTTGCTATGCAAAATTCTCCATTATGCCACATCACATACATAAGTGACATTCAGTAGATGTCCTCCTAGACACATCTGACCACTCCTGCTGTGGAGCCCTTAATCCTTCTATATCCTGTGCCCATAATCAGCTAATGTGCCCTAATTGAGTAGTGGGGACACCTCTTGATGGCTGCCAAACTGTGGGGCCCGACTGAGCTGAATCCCTGCCACTGAAGGGGGCATGTCTGTGGGGTCCGGCATGGCTGAGGACAAAAGGGAAGCTGGGCGGAGGCCTAACATGAGGTCATACAGGCAGTTATATGTGCCGGCGGCGGAGATGCTCCCGAACCGCTGAGGCCAGTGGCTTTGTGACTTGGGCGTTTCTGCACTGGCAGAGTGGACGAGCTGGCAGGCCTGGAATATCAAGGCGACAACTGAGGCCCACTTTGCGGCGGCTGCTCTGCGCCAGAGCAGAAAGAAGGGCCATACAGTGGTGCAGCACTCGGGGGCTGGTGTGGTGAGCAACCCCCTATTTTCATCTACACCCGCACTGGCATAAGGAGTGAGACCTTGCAGCAGCCCTGACCCAGTGATGGTGGGCAAGTACAGGCGGTGAAGATGCCTGGCCGGCCAGCAGCCCTAAGGAAGCACAGAAGTTGGTGCTGGTGAAGTGGCTGTGCTTTGAGGGGTCGGCCAGTGCCCTTGAAGCTACGTGGGTGATGGTGGCAAGGCTCGGGGCAACAGACAGGCGACTGCCAAAGTTGTTGGGGCAGGTGGTGGCACCCTGTTGTGTGGTGCAGGGAACTCATCGACCCCAAGCACTCCCAGCTATGCATGAGAGGAATGCAGGCAACATGGAGCAAAGCCAATATTAGCCAGGGGCTGGGATGGGCTCCTGAAAGAGGGGCAGTGAGCCCCAGACAAAATATTGCCAGACTATATTTCCTGACTGGGCGCTGTGCTGTGGGGGGCTGCCCAAATGAGCGGGTGCACAGACACCTATTAAGTGCAGCCCTTGAGGTGGCGAGGAGCTGTGAGCTGAGATAAGGAGCACAGGCCCTGGTCTGACCAGCTGGGTCCTGGGAGGGCCCTGAACCAATTGCTGGAGCCCAGGGGGATGGAGAGTCCGATTGTGAACAGAAGAAGCTCCTGGAACATCACGTAGTGTGCGCTTCATAGAGCATGCCCCCGGGGAAGGGGGCAACTTGGAAGCCCTGGGCCTGGCGCTGACACCTTAGGAGAAGAAACAATGGCCTCCTGAGTCACAGTGGACTAGGGATGCCTGTTGGTGCTAGACACCCTTGATAGACGCTGATATGGAGAAAGACCAGAGGGCAAACCCAGTGCAGGCAAATAAAATAGACCAGTAGATGGTCTTGAGGCCAGAGGCAGTCCACGCAGACCATGACCGCGAACAACATGCAGGAACTCCTGACAAAGCGCCCACTGCTGCAGAACTCCCTGTGGCAATACAGGGCTCCCGAGTTGCACTGGAGAGGAAAATGGACTCAATGGCTATCAAGATTAACCACCTGCGATTGGATCTACGGAAGGTCGCGGACCGTACAGTGGTAGTTGAAGATGTTGCGGACACACTGAAAAAGGAAGTTGAGTCACTGAGAGCCATGGTAGAGGGATTGAAATGCAGTGCCACACATGCAGAAGAGCGCCTGGAGGATGCCGAGGGCTGATCACTGTGAAACAATATACACCTGTGAAACAATATACACCTGGTTGTCTTACCAGAACACATATAGGGCCCCTCACAGAGTTCTTTCAGGAGAAGTGGATCACAAAAACCCTCATGTCTCCATGACTATCTAATTTATTTACAGTGGGAAGGGCACATAGAGCGCTGGCGCGATGCCACACCTAGGAGCGACCTCCCCCTGGGCTATTATAATTCGTCTTTTTAACTACAGCAATGCCATCCTTTAGCATGTGCGCTGACACAGCCCCTCCAGATATGTAGATAAGCAAATATTCATCTATCCTGATTACACTTGCAGGGTCCATAACTTGTGCAATAACTTCCTATTCATAAAGAAGAAATTGAGAGACCGCAACATCAACTATAGCCTATTGTTCCTCGCCAAATTGCACATACCTTGGGGTGGCAAAGCTTTGCTGACACTACTGGAAGTAAAAAGACTCTGGCCCGGTGCAGTGATCTTGCCGTAACAGGAGGACACTGCTGGGGAACATTGAGAAATCAGGGGCTCCCGCTGGAGACTGCATTCTTCTGTGTTTGGATGGCACTCTGAGATGGAAGAAATTGTTGGACACTGAGTGACAGTACGGATGGCTAGGCTATGCAGGTTCTAGAAGGAGGCCAGGCACTGTGCTGGGGGCATAGATAAGGATGCCCACCCCCTGGTTGGTGGAATCAGTAGAGAACCAACGCCCAGAAGGTTGAGGCGACCTGGGGTGGTCGGGAGAAGTATAGTGGCCGGATCATAAATTGTAATGTTAGACCACTGCACACAACACTGTGTTTTATTTTTGCTGCCTAATGAAAGTTTATTTGATGCTCTACGGGGGTTGGCGGGGGGCTCATGAATGCTTGATAGCAAATGCATGATGGGTATGTCACTTTACTGCTTCATGGTGGCGGGATGGTGGAGGGCCTGTTCTCTTGCGGTCCGCTGAGTACCCTCTTTGGTCTCACGGCTCGGGAGGGACACAGCTCCTCGGCCTTTATTACACCCAAGAACTGTTCTAGTTGAAGAGTGGGAGAGGGTGGAGGGATCTGAGGTGGTGACCGGTACCCTTCTGGTCATTAGTTGAGCTGGAAGGAGTTCTGTTTATTCTGCCTGGGGATGTGGGTCTGGGGGAGTTGGGGAAATGTTGACTGTGTTTGATGTTGATGTTATTTTAAGGGAAAGTGCTCTCTATGCTTGTGGAACTTATGATTAAGTGTAGCCTGGGCGGAGTTGGTGGAGTGCCACTATGCGGAGTTCCGCGGAGTTGGAAAAACTCCGCTGCGCTCCCCTCCACACTCCCTAATTTAAAAGCAATTTAAAAAATCACTTACCTGCTGTGGCGTCTCTGGGCTGCCCTCGTCCTCGCAAACCCCTACGTTGTACATCTTGCAAGAACTGCACATGCGTGCACAGGAGGACATGTGCAGTCCTCCAAAGAGTTACATTGTAGGGGTTTGCTTGAATGAGGATGGCGAGAATGAGGAGGAGAGCGAGACCACGCCGAGGACGAGGGCAGCCCAGAGACGCCACAGCAGGTAAGTGCTTTCTTTTTTACTGCTTTGGGCAGGGGCCAGCTAACACCACTCTGCTGCGGATTCATACTTTTGCCTGAACTCTGCGTTCTCAATGGAGCACGGAGTTGGCAAAACTCTGCAAACTTCACTGGCGGAGCGGAGTTCTCTGCTGGGGGTTATGATATACCATTAGGGATGCAACAGCTCGGTGGGATGGCCCAAGGCTTAGTGTCCAGGGTCATGCAGGGTTCAGGGAGCAAATATAAGTTCCTCACGTAGAACGTCATACAAATGGACAGGCTCGAGAAGCACCATAGAATGCACACTTACCTAAACACTATTGGATATCAATTACATTCCTCTAGGAAATACATTTATGGGATGACTGTATAGCCACACTGCTACATAAATGAAAGGGGCATGTTTATGCCATTTCTTATTCTGGTTTTGCATGAGGAACCCTTACAATTTTGCCTGTTGCCCCGTGAAGTCCCTTTCCAAACCCTGCATCTGTGTACAGACCTGGAAGGGAGGTAGGTCATCGTGCATGGTACTCTAAATGCCCATGAACTCTGCCTGGCTAATGTTTATGTACGCAATATAGATGACTGGGCCTTTTTTGTAGAGGTACTGGTGGCGGCATAAGGATTTCTGCCCATGGACATGATTGTGGGTGGGGATTGCAACTGCATGTTAAATGGAGAAATGGACAGGGGCCCTGCGTCAGGGTACTAATCCCAATATGACCGACGGCCAAAAGCAAATGATAAAGGGAGTGAGGCTGATAGACATTTGGAGAGTCCAGCATCCCCAGACATGTTACATACTCCTATCGCACACCGGTGGGGGACATGCATAGTAGGCTGGTTAACTTCCTAACGTAGATAGATGTGACAACGAGGGTGACGGACATGATCTATTTCGTAAGGTACATCTCGGACCACTGGCCCCTGCTTCTGACCTACTCTATGGTCAGACATGTACCCCATTTCCCATTGTGGCTAATGAAGGTGGAGGCCCTCACTGACCCGGTCTATAAGGGAACAATTGTGGATGCCCTGACTGATTATTTCCCTCATAATTTGGAGAGTACCCAGCAGAGAGCAATGAAGTGGGACGTAATGAAGGTGGTGCTCAGGGGAGTGGGTCTGGCATCTACCACAGGTAGTTGTCAAATGCTGGAGAGAGTCTTTACATCGCAGGAGGAACAGCTAGCAAATCTGGAGAGAGCACTTCCTCAGGATCAGGCTGTCCGCTATGCTATGCTATGTGGATTTCTAAAGTGCATGGCTACCCGTAGGCTTTCCCAGTGCTGGCTACGACATAGCGTTGCTTTGGGATAAGTAGAGAAACACAGCGGGCTAATAATTATGGATATCGCCATGCTTTTAGCCTTTTTTCTGAACTATGATTAGTTGTTTAGGCATCTTAATGTTATGGGGAGTGTGTTCCAAAGTTTGAGGATGAGATGTGAAAAGGACCTACCGCCCTACCTGGCCTTGTGAATTCTAGGTGCCTTCAAGAATCGACCCACAGAAGATCTTAAAGTCCTACTGGGGGAGTAGGGGGTCAAGAGTGCCCATATCATAGTGGATCCTTTGATGTTAAGCCCTATATGTGTCAGACAGAGTATTTTACATTTTACCCTTGCCTCACTAGGGAGCCAGTGCAGGGAAGCAAGAGCACTGTTTGCTGAGACAAATTTTGGGACCTTGTATAGGATCCTTGCTGCTGCAATGTGGATAACCTGGAGTCTTTTGATAGCATATTTCAGGGAGTCTTTGTGCAGAGAGTTCCCGTAGTCCGACAGGAAGAGAACAAGGGACTGGACCATGATTCTTCTGGACACACTCGGGATAATGTCTAGTGTTCTGAAGGTGCCAATACAAGTCGACACAAGTTTTTTGGCTTGAGTGTTCATGGCAGGGGACTTGCTCAGCCCCATCCCAAAGATTTTGATAGGGAAGGAGGGGATGGGTGGATTGTAGAACATGCGGGCCAGCCTATAGGTGGTTGGGGGTTAGGCCTGTTCCCAGTATCATCAGCTTAGTTTTCTCCATGTTCAGTTTTAAGCAGCAGTTTGCCATTCACTTGGATACTTTTTCCAAGCAGGGAGACAGCTGTCGGGACTGGAGGCATTTTCCAGGAGCAAGGGAGACAACCAATTGTGTATTAACGGCCCAAACTCCTGAAAAATATTTACCAATGGGTACATGTGCAGGTTAAAAAGCGTGTGGCTGCGGGCTGAAACCTGCGGGACCCTTCACTTCAAGGGAAGGACGTCAGAGTAGTATGAATTCTCACAAATGTAGAAAGGTCTGTCCTTCAAAATGGAGGTGAGACAATTAAGAGAAGAGCTCTTTATTCCGGATTCACCCATTCTATATGCAACTGTCTCATGGTCAACCATGTCGAATGCTGCACTTAGGCCCAGTAGGATAATAGCAGCTGTTCCTCCCTGGTCCAGCAGCATTTTTAAATCCTATGTTACTGTGAGGAGGGCAGTTTCTGTACTGTGTTGTGCATGGAACCCCATTTGGGAGTGTGCAATGGATGATTTACTTTAAGAACGTAGACATTGTTTACTTCACATGTTTCCCTACCTCCTTGCCTATGACTAGGAGCAGGTAGATTTGCCTATAGTTCCTTGGACATATTGGATCAAGATTGTTTTTTTCAGCAAGGCTATGACCACCGCATGTTACCACTTAGATGGAACTATTCCAGTGGACATGGACAAGTTAAGGAGGTCAAGCGGGGAACCTGATTTGACCTTGATGAGAAGAGCAGTAAGTTCTTCCTCTGTGTTGGGGAAGAAAGGCAGGACAATGTGGGATGTGTTGGGCACACACTTTTCTGATGTGAGGGCACTTAAAATTCTGACAGATAGATATCGGCTATTTTGTTCTGAAAGAAAGCTGCCAATTCATTGCAGAGCCCTACTGATGGGGCAGAGAGAGTGTTTCCGGTTTTTGAGTGGTCAGGGATTTCACAATTTTGAAAAGTTCACTAGGGGCGTTTGATGCCTGGCTTATTTTGGTTGCGTAGTAGGACACTTGGGCTTTTTTAATTTCTATATGATATTCATAATTGCAGTCTGATGGGCCATTTTGAGGTGATACTCATAGTTTTTTTCTCCATTTCCTTTCAAGTTTATGACATTCTTTTTACAAGGAAACAAGATGGGAGGTAAACTAGGGGGCATTTTTTTCTTTTTCACCTCTTTTGGTCTTTGTTATTTGGATATTTTCATCCAGAGACTGTATGATACATTCTTCAAATTCCATGTTGGCAGAATCAGGATTTTCTCCTATTATAGGTTTGGTTGAGTCTAGGGATGAAGTCCATTTCACTATATTCAGCTTAGACCATCTACAGTCAATTCTTGGAATGTATTTATTCCCAGTCATGGGCGCAAACTTATCAAGCATGAAAGGTATTAAAAAATTATCTGTCCAGAGCATAGGATGGGGACTTTTTACAATGATTTTGTGGTCATTGCTAAAAACCGGATCATGGAGGTGTCCTTTGATGTGTGTAGGGCCTCCAACTCTTTGCATGAGTTGAATAGCTTCCATGTCATGTATTATCCCTGCTGCAAGTGGGTTATTCATCTCATCAAAATGTATATTGAGCTCACCCGGAAGGGCAATATTTACATTTTCGAACACCAGGCTAGCCGAAATGTCTGGAAGGGCTTGGTGTGGGGGGAACCAAAAAAACAGATCTACTCCTTGTGTGAAAGGCTGGAAAAGCATGTGAGACTCTCTTACAGATGCTGGCTGCACATAGAGGGGGACAGGGCAGGCTGGTTAATTACCAGGATGATTAAACAGGAGCAACACGCTGAACCCATACTTGCTATTTGGGATCATATGGGAAGGGAGCGGCACGCACAACAGGCCATTACTGAAGGAGCACCTCCAGAGGGTCTATACATCACCCTGTGATGTCCTGGACCATTTGGTGATGACCTACCTGGACTTGCTGCTGATGACACAGTTAGAGGGAAATTAATGGGTGCACCAAGAGGACCCCTTAACCACACAAGAGGTATTACTGGCTACAGACTACCTCAAGGCTAAGGTTCCGGAAGAAGACGGTTTGCCCGCCGAGCTCTACAGGTCATTCTCCCAGACTATGGCCAATAAATGGCTACTCATGTATCAGGAAGCCCTGGAGAAAGGAGTACTCCCTGCATCCACGAGAGCGGCCCTGGTTGTGTTGATACCCAAACCGGGGAAGGTCCCGCTAGACACAGCCTCTTGCAGCCCCCTGTCTTTATTATATATAGATCAAATGTTTCTTGGGCAAATCTTGGCAAAGCATTTGTATCTTTACCTCCTGAAACTGGTCCATCCAAACCAATTGGGGTTTATTCCCTGCAGAAACACCCTTTGCAATTTGTAGCGGCTGTCACAAGTGCTTCATGCCCCCTTGCCTAGACTTGGAGCATTATGACCTTGCCTTCCTAGACATAAAGAAGGTATTTTATTCTGCGAGCTGGGAATATATATGTAATGTGTTGGACAGAGTAAGGATAGGTCCCAGGTTCATTGCCTGGATAAAGTTGCTGTACACTAGGTCATTGGAGTGGGTGCGACAAGGGCACCTTGTGTTGGATGCCTTCCAGATATAACGGGATAGCTGACAGGGGTTTACCAATTCCCCGTGCTGTTCACCCTGGCGATGGAGCCAGTGGCCAGTGTTAGGTGTTACATGGCTGGGGAGTACAGGTGGGACAGACCACCCATGTTGTGTCGTTATATGCGGATGATGCCATGGTCTACTAGCAGCAGCTGGCCATTTCGGCTCTGATCCTCTTGAATGTGCTAAGGGAATTTGGGGAGCTCTCTGGACTGCATGTGAATCAATCAAAGTCTGCACTATTCCCTATAGGACAACTGAAAGGGACGGAGGTCGCTTGGCTCCTGGAGTTGGGTCTGCCCTGGAAAATAGACAGTGTCTGATACCTCGGCACATACATATCACAAACCTAGAGCGAGTGATTGCAAATCTCCACCACTCCATTACATTTTGGAATACTCTGAAGTTCTCCCTGATGGGGAAGATAGCCCTAATTAAAATGGTAGCGCTGCCCCACTGTCTTTATATATTGCAAGCCACTATGTATGAGATTCCCAAGGGTATCTTTCAGTAGCTGGAACATCTCCTGGTGGAAGGATTGTAGGTGGAGAAAAGGTGTAGGGTAGGCCTTGCCAGGCTGAAGTTGGAATGGCATAAAGGAGGGATGGAGGTGCCGGATCTCAAAAGGTACTACCTTGCATCGCAACTGCAGCATGCTGTTCATTGGTTTGATGAAGAACCCCACTGGGCGAAGTCCCTGCTGGCTGGCACATATGTGGGCACTGACTTGGGGGCCCTATTGTTGCGTGCCAACAGTACACCTGGGACACTGCCACATGTAATCAGATTATTGTGCAGGCTCTGGGTACGAGCAGTGCTTCATAGAGCACCCTATGCACACGACCTGGAGATATGGATATTTCGACCTTTCGCACAAATAACACAGAGCATCGCCATAGACCACTGGTGTGAGGGGGCTGCATCACCCTAGATTATTTATACTGGGGAGGCCATTTTATTACCCTGCAGGAAGCCATGCAGTTGTTTGGCCTGAACAGGGGGCAATTCCTTTAATACACCAAAATAGCTGCCACACGCAGGAGATAAAGCCAGTGTTCCCTGATGCCCCCGCACCTACACAGATGTTAGTGACACTGCTGTCATTTGTGGGAGGTCGGAGACTTATCACACACATATACCAGGCTCTACAGTTAGATAAACCAACATCTCTCCTTAAGACCGAGGAGATATGGCAACAGGTTAGTGAGTACCCAATCACAACTGAAGAGTGGCCCAGGGTACATGGGGGTGTGGGAGGTCTCTGTCAATGCAAGATTTAGACTTATACAATATAATATAGTTACCTCTACCCCAAACACCTACATGCGATCTAATCTCTAGGAATCTGGGGTGTGTACGCTGTGGAAGCACACCGGCGGCCATCTTTCATGTGGTGTGAAGCTGCCCTCAGGTTGCGCACTATTGGGATGAGGTCCTAGGCCACCTGCATAGCACCACGGGTTGGGTGATCCCTAGGGAGCTGAAACAATGTCTATTGGAATCAGTGCCTGAAAAGATAAAACAGGAAACTTAGCAGTAAATTGCACTACTTGGACTGACATTGGCCATGCGACGCATAGTCATTAGGTGGCTGAGCCCGAGACCCCCGACTACAGACTGGCTAAGGGATTTGACGGAATGAGATACACATGAAAAAGGTGAGGCGTGACGACAGGCTGGTGGAGGACTTGCTTGCGTGGGGTTCCATGATCCACGACCTGACTGGGAGCAGCACTGCTGCCTCCTCAACTGCGACAGACTTGCGCAATTGGGGGGGAAATCCCAAAGCAACATCTCATGGGCGCTGTGGGGCGCATAGGGGTGGCCATATATATGGCCACTGACACTGGAATGTGCATGATGGCTGGGTGAAGAAATGCTGTGGCTATTCTATAACACTGTGAGTCTTCCGGACCCTGACAATAGGAAATGGGCAGAGAACAGAGGAGGTTGTGTGGAGGTGGGGGGAATAAAAACTGTTCATTTGTTGCTTTATATTCTTTGTCCCACTTGGACTCAAGGTCATGTTGTACTATATAAGGTTGGGGTGGGCACCCCTATTGCTCATACAACGTAGATGGCTTTAATGTGTGGTGATGAGACATTGGATGACGTCATGATGCAAAATAATACTGAGCACTGATTGGAAATGTGTATTACGGAAATACCAATAAAAGTATATATTAACGACAAGTAAGTGCCATTAATGGTAAAATCTTGTTGCGAGCACGCATCGATTACAAAAATGGCCAGAATATGAGCAGCGTTTGCTCTTGCCACTTATATTTTACATACTTTTTTATGGGAAAATGCAGGCTTACATCAAAAATAGATGCAAGAACGAATTTTGTATTTAAAAAGAGTGCAAAATGACAGATTTGCATTTTTTGTGTAATTACTCATAATTTTCCAGAGATTTTACATAATTATACAAAAGTAAATTATGCAAATTTTGCAAACCCCTACTCAAATGTACTAAAAAAATCAGTAAACAAACAAACAATTGTCTCGAAGTCAATAAACGTCTGGATCATGCTCAGCCTGTTTCTTGACACTACAGAGTAACAGCTCTCCTTATGGCCACTGATAACATCAGGGTGATCTTAGACCAGGGCAGCTCAACTACCCTGATCTTACTGAGCTGCATTCAACACAATTCCACACACAATCTTGGTATCGTGACTCCTTGATCTTGGAATTAGCTAGCAAGCACTTAAGTGGCTTTGTTCATTTTTGACAGTTAGAACCCAATCAGTTTTTTATGCCACCTTTTCACCCCAACTCTACATCCTTAACTTGTGGGGTACCTCAGGGCTTCTCCATGAGTTTAACACATATGTCACCCCCTTGGGGACCTCATTTATGAAAAGTGTTGCATCGCTGTGTAAAAACAGCGATGCAACACTTTTCAGTATGCCCTCCTGGAGACAACATGAATGAGCTGTACTTCCTGTACATCGCTCCATGTCAAAAGGATTCACAGATACGTCAGTACACCTGACGTTTCTGTAGGTGCAAAATTGACTAACTGGAGTGTGTATGAAAGCAGACACAACTACATCAACGCGTCTTGTCATATGGGGCAAGCCCCATGTGAAATGACCTGTGCCAGTCTTACGCCTGCTATGTGGCAGGTGTAAGGATTTGACGCAGTAGCGTCCTAGAAGTGGCGTAGTGAAATTTGATAGATTTAACTGCACCACTTCTAAAACCCTTTTTTGCGTGGGAACAGCCACCCTGTATACATTACACCTGACACAGGTATAATGTAGCTCAGGGGTTTACACAGTAATGCATCTGCTTGTATGCGTCACTTTGTAAATATGTTGCAGTGTGGTGCATATTTTACACCGCCGGTGCATCACAAAAAGTGATGCACTGGTGGCACAAAGGGCTCATAAATAAGCCCCTATGGCTTTGAAACTGTCATATGCAGAGAACGGATGTATGACATTACAACGCGTGTCATTACAACGCGTGCAGTTACATCGCATGCGTTACAATGCATGCGATGTTACAACGCTATGCCATTACAACGCAAGTCTTTACATCGACTTACACTAGATGGCGTGCTAACATTAGAAAAGTGTAATTTACTATTCCAACTCCAGTCCACGTAACAGTAGGGAAGGTGTTGGGATAGTAAACTACACTATTTGTAATGTTAGCACGCCATCTAGCGCAAGTCGATGTAAAGACTTGCGTTGTAATAGCATTGCGTTGTAACATCGCATGTGTTGTAACGCATGCGATGTAAAAGCTGCGCGTGGTAAAAACCGCGTTGTAATGGCTGTTCCCCGCAGAGAACGCACAGATTATCATAACATCATTTGAAAATCTTTATGCCATGTTTTCAATCTGCATGTCTGCAGTATCCAATTAGATAAGGGAGAATTGCTGAAAAGTCTGACCTAACTATAACTACACTGGTACAATGACGAGGCGGAAACCATTCAAGGTGAAATTTACAGCAAGGGTATTTCAAAGCTACATAAGTGGCTGAATGAATTCAGCCTAAGCTCTTTTAGTTTAATATTTCCAAGCATTTATATATGAGGTGTTATTGTTCATTCCTCAGAGAGAGGAAGAAAGAAGCACTGTTTGTCTTTCGTAGTTTTAATTTATATTACATTTGGTTATATACACAGGGCAGTTACTAATATAACAATTGACGAACGCACTCAAATAAAACTATACTCCAGCCTAAACAACTGAACAAAAATAAAAATTATTAGGCAAAAGACAACTTGAGCTAACGCTTGAGTCAGTAGAGAATAGCCACTTTTCCGCTCATTTTGCCCACAGGACCAAACCTGGAAATGTATAAGTATTAATCATAAGTCTGATAGAGGCAATTTCTCAGTGGAATGCTGCTGTGTCATGTCTTACACGCATGTGTGCATCCTGTTTGAGCCTGCAGAGACGTTTTTTCATCTGTGCATGTGCATGAAACAGCCCTCGCAGGATGCTCTTTGGAAAGGGACTCCGCTCAGGGTTAGATCAATGCCATGGCCAGAGGGGAGAGAGGAATTATAAATAATTGCATCCCAAGGCACATTCACCAAAGGAATATCATAGCCTGGCCTGCTTCCATCTGGGACAGCTCCCAGGGCAGGGAAACTAGAACAAGGATGTTTCATGATGTTTCTGTTTTTGAGTTAGGAAGTCATCTACATCACCACCGACATGTTTCATGCAAGATCGAAACTTGCCTATTTTACATAGCCACAATCTTTAGAGAATTGTGTGAGGGAAGCCGTCGTTCAAGAACTGATAAGACTCCATGGTTTGTAAAGGGGTATGAGGCGCTAAATAAACGCTACACTGCCATACATTTTTAAGTAGCAGTATGAAGGATTTTTTTTTTTGCAATCTTGCCCTTGCAACAAGCCGCTTGTTTTTAGCCGCTTATTAAAAAATCAACCGTATTTTAGTATCTTAGCAACGAAAAAGGCTTCACGTGGCTTCACGTGCTTTCTGTGAATTCACTTTTCTTCATGACTGCAAACACCTTACTGCTGAAACAATGCATCATTTCATTCATGAGGTACTCGACCTTAATTTCCTCCAAGATACAGCCATGCCTATTTGAATATGCAAATCATGCTACCTTTGATGCTTGTTGCGATTTCACCTGCAGCCAGACTAACACAAACAAACTTGTAAAAGCAGTGACTCGTGGGGGTCGTGGTGTGGTTCACAGCTTAGAAGACATAAGAGCATCGCACAAGTCACCAAGATGTTTCCTGCCCAAATTGAAGAATGAGGCCATAGAAAGGTATTGGAAGTTCTTCCGGGTGATCTGAGGTTGAAAGTAAAGTTCGCCTCATCAGTGTGAGGCAGAATTGCAGGAGAACCATTAGAAATTAAAGCAAAGGCCTGCAGCGCAGGCCCTTAGTATAATAAATAGACCTTTTGTTACAACAAATTGCAGATTTTATGAAGAGTATACCAATTCAGGTAGGAGTTCCTAAAAAACAGAAATGAACAAACCTCGAAAGAATACAGAAGCAGGTGACTAGACTCTGATTGAACCTGGGGAAGTCCGACCATATTACCGCAGCTCTTAAGGAACTTCGGGGCATATCAGCAACAACCGGCGATAATTATCGCTAAGCGCATTTAGCGCTAGGATAATTATCGCCGGCTAACGTGGATATTTATTGCTGAGATAGCGTGCTATTAGCAACGCTTATCTCAAAAGCGATAAAAATCCTAGCGCTAACTGCCTAACGTGAGATTATCACTGGAAACCCAGTGATAATCTCACGAAGTGTGGCGTTAGCTTGTTGATAGGGCCTCACAAACGTAGCTATGATATCCACCTTCCATAGGATATCATGGCTAAGTCAGTCCTGAAGCAGGCGTAAGGAAAGTAGCGATAACAGGGGTTATCGGTACTTTTCTTGCCGCTATGCTTCATAGCGTGGGGCTTGATGATAGGAGAAATGTCGCTTAGCGACATTTCTCCAGTCATGTCAGGTCAGGAACGCCCACTTTGCATCTCATTAGAGATGCAAAGCTGGGCGTTAAGAATTCGTGCGCTAATGCAAGGTTTCACGCGTTAGCGTGACCTTGCTAATTAGACGATAAAATTATCGCCGCTTTTCGGCCAAAAACGGTCACAAAAGCGGCGATAATTTTGTATCGCCGCCTTGTAGATATGCCCCTTCACTGGCTGTAGATTCAGTGAAGGCCTTCCTTAAACCCCCACAGTAGGTTTGGTCCAATTTACACTTAATAATACCTAATAGGGCATAAGAGTAAAAATCTGTCCGTTTTACCACCCATATTGCGCTCCATTCTATCATCAGGAAACTGCTGTTAGTAAAATTGTGTGCAAAATCATTGCAATTGAGCATTGTGCTCAACTTACAATGCATTTAGCATTAATACAATGCTCAACAAGTTTTTGCAAGCAGTATCACGGCTGCACCCAAGTCTAAATGAACTTTCTCATGAATAGGGCCTAGCTAAATATTGCAAATGGTCATCATTTGAAATCCTGGCTGAAACATCCGGTCTAGCTATGCCAGACTAATCACCCAATCGACTTCCAGTGTAAGAAGTATGACAAATAAAACGTAACTGTGAACCTTACCACGCAATCATTTTGAAACAGTACCCTTATTAGCACCACTCATGAAAGCCTCACCATTTTCCATCTTCAACTGGTTAGGATACTTGATACAGTCCTGAGGTGGCCTCATTGATTTTGTGCTCTTCAGAGCTGGAGAGTTTAGGTGGTGGTAGGTTGCCCTACCCTCATTGGTGCAGGTGCTGCTAATAATGTGTGCTCCCTTGGACAGGCATTGGAGGGAAACACTTACTCAGAGCTCTATTGGGAGTGATTCACCCGTTAAGCGTAGCACTAGTGGGGACGTTGCCTGCTCAGTTCCAGTTGTGGCAACCACAATAAAGAGGTGGTGAGGCAGGTGGAGGCGGTGTGAGGGAGTGCGGGAGGGGGAGCACGCAGAAGGGGTTGTTATGATAAAAAATAAATGTAATAGAAAAAATTACCTGAAGCTGCCTCAAGCATCCCATGTCGCACTCGGCATAGTCCTTCCTGGTCCCAGCAAGCACTGGGGAAATGTCATGGACTCTCTGCAATCCCCGCGCTACTCTCATGTGAGAGTAGCCTGGGGATTGGTCTGAGCAAGAAGGAAAGAAGCCCTGCTCAGACCAGGGAATCTGTGGGGTTTCACCAGCCCGGCTGCTCAATGCAGCCAGGCTGGACAACCCTAAGTGCGCATGTGTGTTTTGTTCGACCTGAGACAGCTGGCCAAAACACATATGCGCACTTAAGGAGTGCACATAGCACTCCTCCTCCTAATGCCCCGCCCCTCCCTTCGCAAGCTGGCTCAGAGCCAGAAAATTAAAAATAAAACAATGACATTGTTTTACTTTTCATTTACTGGCTCTGAGCCAGGCAGTGGGGCGATGCACCTCCGCCATTGCGGAGGAGCTGCCACTGCTCAGTTCACTAAGGCTGGGGACACCCATTCTATGCACAGCAGAAATACCGTCTTAATCTTCATTCAGCTGTTGGCTGCATAGAAACTATCCACCCCAGCACTCCATATCTATTATTTTCATGGCATGGCAACAGAAGTCTTCTTGAAGGCCCCTTTACCACATCTAGGACTTTATAATACTTGGCTTAACTTACCCCCAGCCATACATTATAACACTATTGGAGTTCCATGACATTCTAGAGGAGCAAGGCTGAGTTCCTTTGTAAGGTCATGAATCCAGGTAGACATGCAACATTCTTTTAACGTGTGCCCAGTGGCATTTAATTCCTTTTAATACAATGGTCACATTATTACCTTTACCATAAACCACATTATTGGTGTCAATTTAATGTAAGTTAAAGTAAAAAATGCTGCAGCTCAGAATGTGTAGAAACATGCTTGGGGATTCTTTTCTCCCTGGGATGACAAATGGCATGCAATATCTAATTTTCTCTTTTCCACTGATCACTGTTCATTTAAAAAAATAAAACATATGGGAAGAGTAAAATGCCAGCTTCAGTTATTGTTGTTTAACCATCAGCTGTAATTATGCTCTGTGACCTGTCTCCCACCTTGGCTACTGGCTCTGGCAGGAGGCCTTATGAGGTCAGATTTCAACTGTCAGAAATAGTTCAAATGTAGCAGGTATGTCATTTTGTTATTACAGGTGACTATAGACATCACAATGTGAAGATATTATATGAGATAAAGAATGCCCTGTCATATATTATAAGGATATTGCAAGTCACTGAGGAGTTCCACAAGGGTGGAGATTGAAAACTGAGTTCCTTTAGAAGATCTTGGATTGCTGAGGTTTATTTTACACAGTTCTTCCGATTGCAGTCCAAGTGTTCTTCTCTACCTGGTATACAAAGCTCAATGTGCCTTCTTAGAAGGCATTCTGAATGTTAAATCTCAATGTGATGACACTGTATTTCTCAGAACCTGGATATATTACATTACATAATCAGGACGGTTTTGTGGGAGAGGTTTTCGATCATCCTTATACAACAGGTAAGCGTTTTTGTAATCACAAAGCGTGACTCAATCATGTAAATACAAAGCAAACCCAAAAACAAAAACAGAAGACTATCAATTATATACAGCCTACCGAGCACCATTCTATTCTTAGTATCTGCACAGTTTCGAAGAGGCTGCTTTGTGTGTTTTTCCCCATTTTACTCACGTACCGTTTTTGTTATGAAAGGCTGGCTTTGAGGTTGAAATGGTGAGGTGTTTATAAAACTTGGTCCTGTCCTGATGGAACACATGACTACGACCAAGGGATGCCACAAGACCATAAAAAGAATCCCTTCAATTTCAGCTTTGATTCTCTTCAAGACCACAGTTTCAACACAGAGAACAGGCACTGCCAATTGCTGATGGGTCCTCCAAATTCACCCTCAAGACTTAATTAGAAGCTGGATTTGATAAACAGTGTTAGACCTGTCAGCCTTAGGGTGGTTTCCCCCAAACGTTTTGCCTTACTCTTCCATTTTTGCTGATCTCATTTATGTTGGCCTTTGGACGCTGTGCACTTTACCACTGCTAACCACTGGTAAAGTGCATTTGTTCACTCTATAAAACATAGTGGCATTCATTTACACTTAATTGGCACCTTTAATGTACTTATAAGTCCCTAGTAAAGTTATACTACCTGTACCTAGGGCCTGTAAATTAAATACAACTAGTGGGCCTGCAGTACTAATTGTACCACTCCCTTAAGTAGACTGTCAAAAATGTCTCAGATCTGTCATTGCAGCCTGTGGGTGCAGTTTTAAACTGCCATTTCGACCTGGTAAAAATAAACACTTGTTTTCATTTACCAAACAAGTGCATTTCAAATTAGGCATTACTGGAGCTCAGAATCAACATAATCTTCAATCGAATTTGATTTTCTCCCTGAGCTCAGTAGGGACACTGTTTGGTTTTGGCCCCTGTAATAAGGATCTATAAAATACTACAGAACAATGAAGTTCCTTGGTGCAAGAGTAAAAATCAGAACCTGGCCTTGAGAAATATTTGCATCAAATTGTGGTAAATATTTAAATTACCTGTACTATTTTTTATGCGGTAAAGTCTAGTAAGAATAACTCAGTCAAAATAAGAGGCAGAATCCGTGGTATTAGAGGTTCTAAAAAGGACTTTATTCCTTACAAAGGAATTATAGTTCGAACCAGGCAATCTTATTCCATCACCACGAAGGTTCAGGAAGGGATAGGCAATACATTATTGGCAAGTAACAATATATATATAAAAAGCATTGCATTAAGACAGATGCAGGAGGCGTAACAGCTGATAATACAGATAAGAATACACATACGTAATGAAAATAGGCGTAAATACAGGCGTATACTAGAAACGTCATTTAAAATGATGTCACAAGTGGGTGGATCCATAAGAGAATCCTGCAGTGTCAGCAGAAATATTTGGCAGAGATGCGCGCGCAGCCGCATGACGTGTGATTGACGTACAACTAGAGGGTGAAGGGAACTTGACATTTGGCCCTACATGTGGAGACAGAAGTCTGGGGTGTCAGGACAACCTAGTCCTAAATCATATCTGATATCTTGTGTTTAAGGAACTATATTATCTGGAAGGAAAGGTCTTCTCGGACAGATCCTATTCTATACTGACTGTTAGTGCGTGTACAAGCGTCTATGTGTCTACATGCGATGCGAGGGGGCAGGAATCTTCCATAGTAACAGGGGCTATGAATTTCTTGCAAAAAGACAGCGAGGCCGGGCCCTTTGCTCGGTAGCTGGAAGGATGTTTACCTAAACTACTAGACAGGAATGCTTTGGATGAGGAGCGGAGCAGATAACTTGAAGGCTGAATACAGTTTTTGGCAGGCAACAGGCCGCGTCAGGCACCGTTAGCCGCGCAGGGAGTAAGACAAAGTTCATGGACACGGATGCAGGGCCAAGCTGGAGCATTTCAGAGGCAGAAGCAGAAAAAGGCTTGATGGCAGAATTCAGGGCCTACTCGCCTGAACTACAAAACTAGAAAAGTGAACCACATAAAGTCGGTGGCCTTTCATACTTAGGAATGGAATATTCGACCCATTCATGGCGGATCTGAAAGAGGGCATGTTGACGTTGGACGCACATGTATTTGCGTCTTCATAGCTGGAACTGGAGGGAACATACATGTACTTATAGCATGTACATGGAGCCGTTGGGGTCTAAGATAGGGGACACAATTGACCATAAAAATTCATATTTCCACATTCCCTCCTTGTCCCCTACGGACCCTCATGAAATATCCATCTTCATCAATCCATCAATCTGTTCATATAGCATCATTTGTTCTTCTTTCTTCTTCCGGGATCTCGAATGAATATTTGAAGGTGGGATACACGATGTGGCATATAGACCACAAATCGCTGGCCCACATTGTAGACACAAGCAGCAACTGAATAGTATGAGAAAGCCAATACCTAGGAAGGATAGGATCCTCCATCCCCAGGCTGATAACACGCTCCAGAACCACCCGGACCAAGTCCAGGTGCCTGGATTCTGGTGTATCTGGCTTACGATCTTATGAAGTCGAGTTATGGCTTTATATACTGACGGCGCGTTTTCTGGTATGAAAACACAGCAACTTGATCCGATGACCCTACAAGCTCCGCCCCTATCGGCCAGAATGACGTCAAGGACAAGACGATTTTGGAGAACAACAATCCGCATCGCAGACTGCTCCTCTGTTAAGTTGCCCAAGGCGGAAGTAGTTTCATTCACTACTGCTTCAAGGGTTCTAGTTAATCTACGTATCAGCTTACTATTAGTGACTGTACCTATGTAGGGAAAGAAACCTTTATTGAAATCTGTGTATTTCTCCCATGCTGTTTCAGTGTAGTCGACAATCGGGAGATCTCTCTGCTGTCTATTGTGTACTAGATGGGTGTTCCTATGATAATCAGGCGGGGCTAGGAAAACAGGTGGCAGAAGGAATGCAATGTAACAGGTACCATCCCAATCTAGGGGTAGGCGTATGTATGCGGTGTGACCACAGATGAAGTAGGAGTGACGAGAAGCTCTAAATGTAGACTCGCCTTTATCACTGAATTCTATTACAGTGGTACATTTACTATGGCCCATGTGTATTGAACCATTCTTTCTTACACATAATTCGCCTCTAACTGGAAATACTGACATAGTGGGCAAGACTGATGTGGCTTCGGATTCAACATTCAGGATCATGAGATTAAGTGTAAAGTTACCTAATCCATATACTTCATTTTCTAGATCAGTTCCTGTTCTTTTGGGAAGTCCCTCCTTGTTAGGGTAGCAGACTTTAAGTAAAACTAGGTTCAGGTTTCCCCATACCCAATTGTCTTGATAAACTACTGTATTTGAATCTAGGGAATTAATCAAACTAAACCATGCTCCACAGGAGCCATTGTGTGTGAATGGATACGGAAAGAGGGGCAGAACTCCCTTGTATTTCTGATAGGGAGGAAGTCGGCCACATATCCAACAATTTGTAGCATTGCTGATCTGATGAGAATGATGTAACATACTAATGAAGGTGTTGTTGCGCAGCGCAAATCTATAGGACAACTCATGCGGGGGTAATTCGCTAAAAGAATGTTCGGCAGTAGCATTGAAAGCACGCTTGGAAATAGGGTAATACATGTGTAATAATATACTGGAAATAATAATCAGAAGACTTAGAAAAAACATAATTAATAATGTCACTATGCAGTGACTACGAAGTGATTTACAGTACGCATGTTTCTGTCTATTTCTCTCTCTATTTCGGTCTAGAGGATACATGTCAGAGACAAATTCAACCGATTCACCTTGGAGAGGACTTAAACAATCAAATTGTCTGACTTGCTAGACCTTAGTTTCAGTTTATAGTTTTCACTCTTGGTTTTTTCAACCAGGGGTAGTTTTGAATCAGTCTGTGAGGGAATGCAGGGCTGAGGGTTCACGTCGGACGGTAGTCCATAAAATTTTTTGATGTGGCTCGAGTGCAACCACCCTTTACGTCCCTCAATCTTCACGGCTGTCCTTGTGGTCAATAAGACGAGCTTCGGCGACTGCCACCGAGGCTCCAGCTGGCTCCTCCTGTCAAAATTCCTCACAAACACGAGGTCCCCCGGGACCACGTCGTGGGGCTTCACCTCAGTGTTGTCGGGAAAAGCTGCAGCTACCTGTGAACGACAAGATTGTAGTGCAGACATCAAGGAAGCCAGGCAATCTGTCAGCATATTACAGTCAACATCAGTGATTTTACGAGGTATAGGCGTCCCCCACATATTTGGTGGTCTGCCGAAGATCACCTCATACGGGGATAGCCCTGTTCGAGAATGTGCTACCATTCTCATGTAAAAGAGCGCAACTGGTAAGGCTACTATCCAGTCGACACCTTTTTCTCTACATACTTTGGACAGTCTAATTTTCAGAGTTTGATTATGTCGTTCCACTAGACCTGCTGCCTCGGGATGTCGGACACAGTGGAATTTCCATTGGTAGCCTAACAGAAGTGAAACATGTTTCATTAGCTCGGATGAGAACGGCTGGCCATTATCTGAGTACACGATACGGGGCAAACCATACCGTGGGAAGAATTCTCGAACTAACTGTTTGGCAGTAGTCGGGGCAGTGTAATCTGAGACGGGATACGCCTCTGTCCACCGGGAAAGAGCGCATACAACTACGAGGACATATTTGAATCCTCGACAACGTTCCATCTGGATATAATCCATCTGGAGGACTTCAAAAGGGTGATCGGGGGGTTGAAATCCACCCTGGTCTACAGGTACGCCTTTTCCTGGATTGAACTGACAACAAATCATACAGGTACGTACTTTCTGTTTAGCTGCTGCTCGCAAGTGTTTATTGAACCAAATGTGTTGAATACTGTCTAGCATAGCTTTCTCTCCTAGGTGCGCTGGACTATGTATTGTGTTAATGATGACCTGAACCATTGAGTCGGGGAGAAACCATATAGATTTTCCCTTCGTCATCCATCCTTGATCCGTTTGGATCCCTCCTAATTCAGTCCATCTCTTTATTTCTTCTGGTGTAGCATGTGTCTGTATGTCAATTACATCAAGGGTGGGATCCTTAACTGTCATGCAGTGTGTTGGTGTCGGAACTATTGTCTTTGTCGTGTCAGTTGGATGAGTCTGATTCTGAGCAGTCTGTTTAGCTGTTCTGTCAGCTAGGTCGTTACCCTGAGAAATAATGTCCGTCACTTTCGTATGGGCTTTGCACTTCATGATAGATATTGAAGTAGGCAGATGTATTGCATCTAACAGAGCTTGAATAAGGGGACCGTGCTGGATGTGGGCACCGTGAGAAGTTAAATAACCTCTCTCTCGCCAAAGTACGCCGAAGTCATGGACGACTCCGAATGCATAACGTGAATCTGTGTATATGTTGACTTTCTTATTTTTGGCTTGAATACAGGCTTGTGTCAGAACGATGAGCTCTGCTGCTTGAGCTGACAAGGTATCGATACAATTTGTTTCAATAATTTCAGTATCTGTTGTGACTGCATAAGCGGCCACTAACTCTCCTGTATTTGTTCTCATGCATGAACCATCTACATATAATGTCAGGTCTGGATCTGATAATGGAATATCTGTCAAGTCTTGTCTGGGTTTCGTCGTAATAGTAATAACTTCAATGCAATCATGTGCCAATGGGTCTGTTCCATTTAATGGCAAAAGTGTGGCAGGATTTAATGTACTACAACGTCTGATTTCTATGTGTGGCTGGAATAATGTTAATTCATAACCCGTCAGTCTTGCTATAGTCAAGTGTTGTGTTTGGGTCCGGTTCAGGAGAACCTCTACTGCGTGTGGTACTTGTACTGTCAATTGATGTCCTAACACTATGGCGTCGCTTTGTCTGATTGCTAAAGCTGTTGCTGCGACTGATTTCAGGCACGCAGGAAGAGCCTGAGCTACGGGATCTAACGTACTAGAAAAATAAGCACATGGCTTGTGTGATCCTGCTTGTTCCTGCGTGAGTACTGACAAAGCAGTACCTTCACGTTCTGTAACAAAAAGTGTAAAACGTTTGCTGTAACATGGCGTTGCTAAAACAGGTGCTTGGCATAAAGCTTTCTTTAAGTTTTCAAAAGCTTGTGTATGTTCCTGAGTCCAAGGGAGGACAGTCGATGTCGCTGCCTCCTGTGTTGTCAACTGAATGAGTGGTTTAGCTAAAAATGCATATTGGGGGATCCACTGCCTACAGTACGAAGTGAGGCCTATGAAGGCCCGTACCTCCTTTTGTGTCTTGGGTGGTGGCATGTTTACAATTAACTGGATGCGATCAGGTGTGAGCTGTCTCCCCCATTTGGACAGCAAGTGCCCTAGGTACACAACTTGCTGGACACAGAATTGTAGTTTCGAAGGGGACACTTTGTGCCCCTTGTCGGCTAAGAAATGTAAAACCGTCAGTGATGCTTTTTCACATTCAGGTTCGCATCTTGCGGTGATCAGCAGATCATCGACGTATTGAAGCAGGGCGGTGTTAGCTGGCATGTGAATACTGTCAAGTTCTCTTTTCAGTGCTTGGCTATAGATGCTGGGGCTTTCTGTGAATCCTTGAGGTGCGCGTGTGAATTTAAAACTTCGTCCATTTAAACTGAATCCGAACAAATATTGGCTTTCCGGATCGATTGGGACGCTAAAGAAAGCGTTCTTGAGATCAATTACAGTAAAGAACGTTGCTTCTGAATCTATGGCCGTTAATAACGAAGAGATATCTGGGACCACGGGGTATTGTGGTACAATGCATTTATTTAATTCTCGCAGATCAATAACTAATCGATATACTGGTGGTGCTTTTGGATCAGTTCGTTTAAGAATCGGAATTATCGGGGAATTACATACATTGGAGTCGGTTTCTACAACCACTCCTTGTGCGATGAGCTCGTCAATGATTTGCAGTAAAGCCACAACAGCATCTGGCGGTAATTTGTATTGTCGCATTCGTGGTAGTACCACTCCTGTTTTGAGTGTGACTCGATATGGTGTAATGTGCATACAACCTACATCAGTGGGGCCTTGTGCCCATAAATGTGCAGGTAGATTCTGTAACCGATGATCCATGTCTCTAGACACGTAGTGACCCTTAAAGTCACGCAAAAAGAGTCGCACTCCTTCCGGAGAACAACATATTACAGCTCCTAGAGCCTTCAATGTTTTTATACCTAACAAGTTTTCTGGACATGATTTCGTAAGCAATAGATCTGTAGTCCGTGTTAATGGACCGACTGTAAATGCAAGTTGTTGCGATACTTCGTTAATAGTAGGCTTTCCTGAAAAACCAAGGGAAATATTTTGTGAGCCTGAGAGGGGTGCCCCTGGGACTTCGCTGTGACTGATAGTGGTTCTGCTTGCCCCTGTATCGAGTAGAAACTTTCTGTCTTTCCCTAATACTTGACTCTGTACGTAAGGACCCTCTTGATCTACGGGAACCTCGATAAGGGGTAGGCCAACTTCCCTCTCTAGGCTATTTCATGTGTAGCGTTGATACTCTGGATAGTCATTTTGTGCATACTGGTACATTTGTTGTGTCGTGTTTTGTATTGCAGCAATAGGCTGTGGCTGTTGTTGTGGTTCGGTCTGTTGTGCAGCTGGCAAAGGCTGTATATTCCGAGGTACTTGTTGTTGGATCTGATCCTGTCTAGGCGGACGCGGTCTCTCTTTTGTTATACCCGTAGAGATATTATGTTTCAAAACTGCGCAATCGTGTATATAATGACCTGGCTGTTTACAATAGTTGCATGTCCCTCTAACAGGACCTACTGAATCATTGGACTGTGTCATACCCTTTTTATGACCGTCAGCTGGAACTGACTGAGCAACAAGCATTTTCATTTTCGTGTCTTTCATACGTTTTTGTTCATGTTCTTGTTCTTCTCTAATTCTATTGTGATGATATTGTAACATTTGTAACATCTGTGACGGTGTGTTACCTTGCCAAGTACTCTCGAATTTTAATACTCTACTCTTAACTTGGGGCAGGGAATTTTCAACTAATTTTGTCACAAACAGATGTGGATACGACTCACTACTTGCTTTTATGCCACTATTAATACCAAAACATTTTTCAAATCGGGAATAGAAATCACTAGTGTCTTCATCTTGTTTTTGTTTACAGGCTGAGATTGCACCCCAGTCTTCCTTTTTTGTAGTTAATAAACGTGGTAGTACCTGCACTAATAATCCTGGTAATGCTGTAGTCTTTTCCCCAAGCCCTGAACCTGCAGCTCGGGCCTTTTCTTCGTTTTCTAATGCTGTCCAATCTATCTTTTGGTCTCCCACCTCCCATTCCTTTTCTTTGAGTTTCTCGTAAATACCGGCGGGTAATAGGACTTTTAATATTTTCATAATGTCAGGGTAAGTATACTCTCCCATGAGTAACATGTCTTTTATCTCACGGTGGAAACCTGCTGGGTCTTTGTCATGGCTAGGTACTACTTTCTTCATTTCTAATAATTCAATTTTAGTTATGGGCGCGTACACAAACACGCGTTTAAAATTATTGTCCTCACCTCTTATTGGGTGCACTTCGCGTAAGGGATTCTGTCTGTCTATGTGATACGTTTTTCTTTCCAACTTGGGGGGAACTGAAACATGTTCTGGGCATACGAAGACAATGTACTGATGTCGATATTCTAGAATTTCTTTAATTAAATCAGTACCTGAACCTCTCCATTTATTCGTGAGTAATTCTATCAGTATATCAGGTAGGGGACCAGGATCGGAGTGTTGGCTTCTATATAATATAAGGAGGTGTTGTATCATGTATATACCAGCTAAACGCTGTTCGTCTGGGGTAAGATTCAAAAACGTGTGTGCCAACGCATCATCACTGTATTTTTCAGAACTGTCAGCCCATTGCACCGCTGACCTGGCTAATTCTTGTTCATCCATAGAATCGAGCATATGATACCCCCTTCGGTCTCGGAGTAATTTATCAGCAGCCTGGAATAAGTGTTCAGGGGACTTAGTATTTAACATAGGGGCTTGAAAATGTCTGTTATATTCTGGACGTATCGGACGTGTCGGGTCATTAAAGTATCTGGTATTGTTACAAGGTCTTCCCCTACCTACATAGGCTACCGTTTCTAATTGTCCTGTGGGCATTTCTGATTCTTCCTCCTCCTCTCCCTCTGATTCAGTTTTGTCTGCCTCCATTCTGGCTTTATGTGTTCGTTCTACTTCTTTGCGGATCTTTCGGCACATAGCTGCTATACATGTCAGTTTATCATGTTTTCCCTCGGATATATTCTGACCCCATCGGGTAAGTACTTGCATTTCATCCTGGTCTACCTCGGACCTATCTCTGTCTCTGATCAAGCAGTTTATGAAGAAACGTAACAGTTGTCTCTGTATATCCGCTTTCTGGTATTCCATGGCTTCGTCAATACTTTCAGGGCCTTGCCCTGTTTGGACAAAGCGATATATATTGTCTAAATGTTTAATCATTCCTGGTAGCGTCGTTAAATATAGTGAAGCTCGTCGTATACGTAGTGATGATAGCAGCATTCTATCATTTTTACCGGGCACTGGATCATATCTACAATCTACAAGATGTTCCTTAAACATGTCGGACGTTGCTATTTGGGGTGTCCGTTGGTTTGCTAAATCTCTAAGAGACGATTTACTTCGTGATGGTGGCGTGGCAAAAATTGCTGTCGCACCTTCTGAGGTGCTAGGCACAAAAGGATTTGTGGGGTGTAAGGTAGAGACTGTGGATGCAGGAAAAGCGGTGGAAACAGATGGACCTGTGGGATTGTGCGGAGGAGTTTGTTGTTGCGGATGTGGGGGCGGATGATCTCGGCGTTGAGCACCATCGACAAGTGGCGTGTGTGGTGGACCATTAACATATTCCGGAGCTACATCGTCTAAATAGGAGGAAAGGAAAATATCTTTTGCGGTCTTGGGATGTGCTTTAATCGGGAGTAATGGGGTTGGCAAATCTTTCGGTATTTCCGGGGTGGCCTTAGGTAAACCTTCGGCCAGAAGAGGATACATACCATTCATAAGAGTGTTTCGTTGTCTGTCTACTTGTTCTGTTTTTACTCGGATACCTTCCTCAACTAATACATTTTCTCGGACTCTATTTGAGTTCTCCCTACTTTTCTCTTCCAGTCTGAGCGCTTTCTCTGTGCGCCTATGCGATTCTTTACGCCATAACTCAATAGCATCTTTCTGCGACTGTCTGGCTTTCTTTTTCCATAATTCTTCTTCTACTCTCATGATGCAATCTGCATCCCACGTCCCAGCTGCGGGCCACCTCTGACTTTCTGCTAGATCCTTGGTGTAGTCCACCCATAAGTCAAGATATAATACGGCATCTAGGCCATGTTTATGATACATAAAATACCCTGGAGTGTCCCTAGGTGGAATGGGAACAGCTTCTTCGAGTACTCCTTTTCTAGTTTTGATCTGTCTTAATTTTGAAAAGAACGGCATCTTTAAACCTTGCTACTTGATTCTTACTTGAACCGAACTTGAACACAATGAATACAATAAACACAATAATAAAACACTCATTCATATCACAATTTTTGAACACCGTAAAACATTTAACATTTAACATTTAACTTTTAACGAACAATGATAATTAGAAGAAAACTAGTTACTGACATAATACTAATACTAGATAATATTGAATTATATACATGAACATACTGGATATACTGCTAAACAGTACAGCTACACTGCTAAAACAGTGCAGACCGGATCTGTGTACCCAAACCCGTCAGGACCGGCACGAATTAATGTGCACGTCTAACTGCCTCCCCAGCAACGGTACTCACCTGGTAGCACGGAACGGAAGGCCTCGGAACTGAACTGAACTGGACCGGACTGGACTCGGAACTTCGGAAACTGGTGGGCCTCTGTATACCTCGGATCTTGCTCTCTCAGCTAGGCTCTGGTCGGGATACTTCGCACTTCTCACCGCCTCGTCTGGGTGTTGATCGCAGCCCCAGTCACCCCCGCTTGGCCGGAGGGAGATACAGGAAATCCTGCGGGTACGCGTTTTTGTCCGTCCAGCTGTGGCAGGAGACCGGGCCTGCAACGCACCTCCGGCGCGTGAGATGAGAAAGTGTCCCTGTTCGGGCGCCAATTTATGTGGTAAATATTTAAATTACCTGTACTATTTTTTATGCGGTAAAGTCTAGTAAGAATAACTCAGTCAAAATAAGAGGCAGAATCCGTGGTATTAGAGGTTCTAAAAAGGACTTTATTCCTTACAAAGGAATTATAGTTCGAACCAGGCAATCTTATTCCATCACCACGAAGGTTCAGGAAGGGATAGGCAATACATTATTGGCAAGTAACAATATATATATAAAAAGCATTGCATTAAGACAGATGCAGGAGGCGTAACAGCTGATAATACAGATAAGAATACACATACGTAATGAAAATAGGCGTATACTAGAAACGTCATTTAAAATGATGTCACAAGTGGGTGGATCCATAAGAGAATCCTGCAGTGTCAGCAGAAATATTTGGCAGAGATGCACGCGCAGCCGCATGACGTGTGATTGACGTGCAACTAGAGGGTGAAGGGAACTTGACATTTGGCCCTACATGTGGAGACAGAAGTCTGGGGTGTCAGGACAACCTAGTCCTAAATCATATCTGATATCTTGTGTTTAAGGAACTATATTATCTGGAAGGAAAGGTCTTCTCGGACAGATCCTATTCTATACTGACTGTTAGTGCGTGTACAAGCGTCTATGTGTCTACATGCGATGCGAGGGGGCAGGAATCTTCCATAGTAACAGGGGCTATGAATTTCTTGCAAAAAGACAGCGAGGCCGGGCCCTTTGCTCGGTAGCTGGAAGGATGTTTACCTAAACTACTAGACAGGAATGCATTGGATGAGGAGCGGAGCAGATAACTTGAAGGCTGAATACAGTTTTTGGCAGGCAACAGGCCGCGTCAGGCACCGTTAGCCGCGCAGGGAGTAAGACAAAGTTCATGGACACGGATGCAGGGCCAAGCTGGAGCATTTCAGAGGCAGAAGCAGAAAAAGGCTTGATGGCAGAATTCAGGGCCTACTCGCCTGAACTACAAAACTAGAAAAGTGAACCACATAAAGTCGGTGGCCTTTCATACTTAGGAATGGAATATTCGACCCATTCATGGCGGATCTGAAAGAGGGCATGTTGACGTTGGACGCACATGTATTTGCGTCTTCATAGCTGGAACTGGAGGGAACATACATGTACTTATAGCATGTACATGGAGCCGTTGGGGTCTAAGATAGGGGACACAATTGACCATAAAAATTCATATTTCCACAAAATGTTGTTATGATTTTATGTATGTTTTAATCGATCATATTCTCATATTGGTGTCATACTGATTCACCCCTCCCCAAAGAAATTGTTTTTTTATGTTTGTGGATTGTGATTGCTCTGTGGAATGAAAAATATTTAAATGTCTGTATTTTTCTAAATAAGATTGTCAAACAAAAAATGGCTTTTTGATAAAAACGAGTAAATAAATGCTGATCATAAGAATTGAGTTATATGATCACAGATTTGAATGAATGTGTGAAGTCATATCAGTATTGTCCAAACCATTTGGTGCCTGCAGCCTGTATCCTAGGTCACATTACTGAGGGTAGTTGGCAGTTGGTCTTAGTGCATTACTCACAGACAGTGAGACAAAAGTGAAACAGGTGTTGGCAGGATGGGACATCTCTGACTTCATGAGGAGGAGGAGCAGTCCCCCACGACACTTGCACATCACAAAAGCTCTTCCCAGCACACTCACAAAGCGTTTGACACTTGTTTTGAGTGTCCCCAGACAAGCTGGGGCCAGGGCAGGGAGGCAGGAAATTCCAAACTCCTCTGGGGTGGAATCTTCCAGAACCTCCTTCTACTTCAAAGCTGGCACCAAGTATAAATATTGGACCCTCGGACCCAACTCTTCCTTATACTTCTGGATCTGTGGAAGACTCCAAAGGTCTGATGTGCTGCTGTGCTGCAAGAAGGACTGCTAATCTGCTGCCCTGTCACTCTGCTGAGTGCTACCTGAGTGAAAAGAACTGGACCTGCATCTTGAACCCAGGACCACCATGGGTACTTCAAGAGCTAGTTGGCTGGGCTCCTGGTCAGAGTCTTTGGGACAGAAATGGCTCCAACCACCTTGTACCCACCACCTGAACTATTCCTGCTGTGGGTCTTGCCCCCAAGTGGTGGCCCTCCATTCCTGAACCTATGAAAGTCAGCCTGAAGGAGCACTGCCAGCCCTGTTGTGGTCTTTTGGGCAAAATCGACACAGCGTGACACGTCTTCTCATAGCATCACATCGGAACCACCTCTGCATGGTGAGACCCCAATGCAGGACTTCGCATCGCTGCCTGTAGCTCATTGGAACTGCCGCTGCGATATGAATCCCCATGGCAGAATTAAACATTTTAAGCTTCCGTCAACGGCATCCTTGACGAAAATGAAGGACCTGGCATCTCAAGACTGGTTGACGGCTCCATTGGAACCAGCACTGTTCAATGTATCCTCAATGCAGAACCTTGCATTGTTTCCCAGAACTGCCGCAGCATGATGCATCCTTGACGTGGGATCTCGCCTCGGTCCACAACAAGGATTTAAGGTACTTTGCTCATCTGGCCTAATTTGGTCCACACATCGGTCCCTTGGTCCATCGCTGTCGGTCTGAACTTGTGAGTTTGTCCAGGTCCTGTGCGACCAGATAACCACTGTTGGAGCTGTGGGCTTCTAGGTACTATCTTTACTTTTCTTTAAATTTGCATATTTTCAGTACTACTGATTGGATTTTTCTTGCTTTGGTCTAAAAAATGTATTACATTTTACTCTATTTTTCTAAATTTGTGTGGGATTTTTCTTGTGCTGTATTTTCACTTTATCATTGTTTGAAGTGCTGCACAAAACTTTACTCATTGCCTCTAAGTTAAGCCTGACTGCTTTGTGCCAAGCTCCCAGAGGGTTAAGCACACGTTACTTTGGGGTTGCTTGTGACTTCACCCTAACAGAAATTGAGGTTGCTGCTTGAGAATAGTTTCACCCCCTTCAGCCAGTAACTCAATTGCAAACAAGCAGCATTAACATTATTATGCTATAAAGGGACTGTGATACATAATTGACAGCATACAAACTGTCCAGAAGGCAATATGTCAACTCATAACAAAATATCATTGTTCCAATAGTAGTTGGAACAAATTAATGACATTGCCAGCACTACTTAACTGGATATTTGTACAAGCTTGAAAAATAGCTCTGCAAGTTAAATGTTGGCACCTTTTGTGGCCTTCCCAATTGGGTTTAAATACCATCCTTTATAGGTAAGTAAGATCGTATTGTTATGGCTGATCAGTAACAGGGCCAACAAAGAGCAGTTAATTGCTAGTCGGTTGATAATACACTACAGTAAGCACATGTTGCTTTAGAAACTGGTGATAATGGAGATTTGATATTTATTTATGTGAACATCTTCCATTGAGCACACATGCTTCAGGCTTTGGAGCTCTGTACAATAGCTACCTATATAAGGACTCATTTTACAATGATACTAAGGCATGCAAAACAATGACATGCTTTTTGGCCATGAGGCTAGAATGATGGATTTGGCTTCACTCCTGATTTCACTTTTAGAACTTTTATGAGGATGCATCAAGGTTTTTGACAGAAAGGGCTTACTGTGAAACTATCTTTCTTTCAGGCAGTGCTATAGAAGGTCTTTGTTCTGTAAATGTTGCCAAATGTATGGGCCACGGGCTCACTGTGCCATTAGGCTGGGGCTGCACCTCACTAATGAGGCTATGATGGCCTGAAGGGAGTCTGGTGTTGTTGCTATTCCCGTCTGGAGGAGGCTGGTCCTATCAGTTTGGACTGGCCTGTCTCTAGTATGTCAATAACAGTCTGATTTACATGTGGGGTTTCCCTGTCTGAGGAATAGCAGAGTAGGCAGAAAAAAAGAATGGACTGAAATGCATCCAGATTATTTAACAGTGGCTGGGATAGTTTTAATAACTCCACCCATCACTTTTTTGTTTTTCTAAGAAAGATGCCTCATGTACAACATGTATGTCAAAGGCCGGCTTTAGCTCTGGTGAGGCCCTTGCAGCAAACGTTGTTGCTTCTACCCCAATGACCAGCTTCTTCATAGACTCCTTCACTACCACCCTTCAATTGTGCTCCTTGTCTCTTCGTAGCCTAACAATTACATTAATTCATTTTCTTACATGGTGCTGTTCATCCCAGTTTAGTGTCAGAGTTCTTTACGTCACAGACACATATTATGTAAAAACATTGAATCATGCAAGTGTGCAAATTAATTTATAAGACAATGAGGGCTACAAAGTGTAGGAGTCACATATTATTCATGCATATGTTAAGAGTACTTGGTCTAGAGAAACACAAAGTCGGGATTCAAAATGTAATGTGGTTGTCTGCACATATAAGAATGTACTTCCACCCAAAAGAACCCTTTTAGCAACCTTAGAAGAACAAAAGATTTGTAAAAAAAAAACCAACAAGGCTCCAAACCTATGCTTTGTAGTTTCCATGGGTATCTTAGATACCAGTATATAGTTCACAGTGATATATGATAAGGATTGCAGCTTTGAATTGCAAGTAAGAAAAGGATTTCTGTGACAAAACCAGTAGCCCACTTTGCTATCTACATAAAACAGAAATCTGTGATCTGCCTGTTACAAGCTGTGCTTTGCACCATGCACATTAACTCTCTGCGGTCATGATAAGTCAAAACAGCAAATAATCAAAACTCAGATCTTTCCAGCAAATACATTTATCACTAGAGTTATGTTGATATTTAGGTTGTTGCCTGAAAATTGCTGACCACAAAAAGAACTCTGTAACAGGTGTTTTTAAGGCTGTAAGGTATTTTTAAAATGTCGCTCCCATCCAGCTTGGCGACTGATGCTGCCACACTGGTCACACCAATATACAGCCAGCACTGGATGTACTCTCAATGCCATTGGACTAAAGCTACACAAAAGTGATCATCCCAAATAGGCTGAAAGCGTCTGAGGTTGCTTGTGATCCCATCTGCTATTGCTTGACCTGCCAGTTCTGGTTGGATTTATCTTACTGCAGTAGCAACGGACAGGAAACAGCTGATCTCTGTCTAGAGCAGCATTTTGAGCAAAGGTCATAGAACGGAATGTGACGCAACTCAATGAACTACCAATTTTGGAGATTTATTCAAACATTATACCCATCGCCTTTTTAGTTTTTTCAACATATCCAATGGACAACTACTAACTCCGTTAAATGTCTAAGACCACAAAGAAAACTATTTTCCTTGAAATGTTTTAGGTTTTAAGTAGCTTGGATTTATCTGTATGCATTTGTTGACACCTCTGTCATAAGCATAAATTCTGAATTTGGCAAAACCCTCAAGTCTATCTAAAAGGCAGAATAGAATGTAAATCAGCAACTTAATCTCTCTTGTCTCAAAGATACATTCACAAGTATCACTCTACTTTGTATGACTGTTAAAAATGGGGGTTCTGGTTGGCAGTGGTATGCACCTAAGCCAGGCAGAAACCACCACTCTAGTCAGAGTAAGCGAGTTACACACCCAAGATAACCGCTGTTCACCCCCTTGGTAGCTTGACACGAGCAGTCAGGCTTATCCCAGAGGCAATGTGTGAAGCGTTTGTGCAACACACACACACACACCAGTGACACAATAAATACACCACAAAAGAGACTCTGCACAGTATTCTGTAAAAATACATATCTGTATTGCATATAAACGTAGACCAAAATAACACAAACCAATAATCACTTTTGCCAACTAGGCAATTGTCATAATATCACAGTTAGTGCAATAAGATAAAGTCTATATGTTGAACACATCATGAAACATCATTACTGTGCACATAAATGCAATCCTGAAATAATATTTGTTGTCTGGTCAGCGCAAGAATAAAAACAACATGTATTGGTACATTCAGGGGAGGTATTGGCCCAAAAACACATGAATTCCCTAAAACATTACCAGTGACTATTTGGCAAGTTAAGCAGAGAAATACTTAATTACAACACCTATTACATCACGCAATACAGATAAGGGGGTAGCAGAGAAATATGTGCATCTCAGCAGACAAGCCGGGATACAAGACTATCTGCTCCTCTATTAGAGGAAATAGGGCCCCTGTTACACCAAGGTGAGCCCCAGAGCACTGTGTTCCTATTCCAGGGAATACTGTTACTCCTTTGAGAAACCCCCACAGTGCCTTCCTGAATGCGAGAATGGATTCCTCAAGGGTCGGGACCTCCATCAAGGTGCTTCAAGCAAATACATACAAGGTATGACCACACCAACAAGGGGGGAGAGGAGGCCTACCTCGGACACTCATGTGCAAAGTAGTGACATGCAGTTGCCAGCGTGAGTATGGACAGTTGCTGAAATTAGCCCTCAAAGAACAGAGCTGCCACAAGAAGCGCATGACTGCTTCCCTGGTACCAGACGTTTCTTCGGTGGTTAGGATTTACCTGCGGCCTTCGGGTGCATTATAGTGTGGCCCAAGTAATGCGCCATCAACAGACTGTGTGGGGAGACACTGCTGTTGCACCTCATCTGGTGGTCAGATGTGCAACTTTCCTCCCACACTGGTCAGAACCTCCAGCGCTGCTCGAGAAAGCAGCGGTGCTGCGGCATTGCTGCTCCAGCACTGAGTCGGTTGGTGGCCACTTCCCTGTACTCGGCAGCGCTGATCTTCTGGTGGGGAAAAGTGAAGGATGGCAGGGGTCTCCTCATCCTGAAGGATTACAGCCTCAAGGGCCACCACACGCAACATGTGCTGAAGGCAAAAAGGAGTATAAGTGCAGCGATCCCCATCCACATCTGGACCTGGGTTTACCGGGTACAGAGAGACAACACAATTGAGCTTCCAACAGTGCTCACCACGTCCTGGCAATAGAAATAATGTGGCATGTTTGAGAGCACTCAAGCCCAGCTCTTGCTGTAGTTCACACCACTTCCAGACTCACAGACCATAAGAGTCTCACGGCAGAGGCGAACACATGCAATTCTTGATGACCCTAGAGTTGCAAACAAACACGGGACAATACCAAGATGCCCTGGGAGATCACTGGGGGCACACAAGCAGGAAAGTAGACAGCAGGCAAGTGCACAGGGTTCTTGAGCACAGTTTGCAGTCCATCTAGTAGACCAGCCAGCCACAGCTCGGCATTGCAAGCAAGTCAGTTCCTTTCTGGCAAGGTGCAGTTTTGTAGAGCCAGCAGCGTCTGGTTACAAGTCCCAGGCAGTGTCTCAAATCATGGGGTCAGTGCCCCTGTACTTATACTCAAAATGTTTTTGATGTGGAGGTAACTTTAAAAGAACTTTTAGAAGTGCACAACACCCACATTCAATCCCAGATCTGGCTCCAGACATCAGTAGGGGGTAAACAAGCCCTATGTGTGAGGCAGGACACAACCAATACAAATGTAAAGTGTCAACACCTCTCTCTCTCATAGGAGAACCGTTCAGAATGCAGATGCATCCCTGTTACACCCAACCCTTCCTGTGTGATGGCCATCTGGAAAGTATGCACAAGCCCAGCTGTCACTCTTCCCTAGACATGGATTGGAATCAGGCTGCACAGCACAAAGAGTCATAACCACATAGAAATGCCCACTCTCCAAAAGTGGCATTTCTAAAATAGTAATGAAAAATTCCCCTTCACCAATAAGCAGGATTTATCAAGACTATTCCAAACGTACAAAACATGGCAATGCTACTATTTCAGAAAAGAAATTACCACTGAAAAACCTATCAGTGGAATTCCCATTGCAAACCTATGAGTAGAGCAGGTTACACAGCAGTGAAAAACTGATTAGGTTGTTTGTCACTACCAGAACATGCCACACAATGAAGGCACATGTCCTACCTTTTACCTACACAGCACCTTGCCCCTAAGGCTACCTAGGCGTATCTTTGGGGTGTAGAAAAATGGGAGTTTCAGGCTTGGCAAGTAACTTTAAATGTCAGCGTGGCAGTTAACTGCGCATGCAGACCCTGTAGTGGCAGAGGCCTGTGACAGGTTTGAAAGGCTACTTCTGTGGGTGGTGCAAGCAATGCTGCAGGCCCACCAGTGGCATTTAATTTACAGGCCCTGGGCTTATGGGATACCACTGTACAAGGAACTTACATGTAAATGAAATATGCAAACCAGGTGTAAACCAATCATACCATGTTTAAAAGAGAGAGCACATGCACTTTAGCACTCACCAGCAGTAGTAAAGTGCCCAGAGTCCTAAAGCCAACAAAAACTGGTCCGAAGAAATTCAGTAGGAAGTCAAAAAGTTTTGGAATAACTCCGTAAAAAGGGCCCAGTCCAGAGCACTTGCTGCGCTGCCCTAGGTCAAGTCCCCTTAAATGAGACCCTTATTGTGGCACAGTAATTTCACACAGGATGGCTAAACCTAAATTATACGATATCTCCTGATGAGGACATTTTTACAGTTTTCTGTGAAGTATGCCAGGCCCACCTGTAATAACAATGTTAGGGCCAGATGTACGACCATTGAGATTCGTGACTCGCAAATTGCGAGTCGCAAATCACAATGTACAACAGTGTCTCAGACACTGTTTGCGATTCCCAATGGGGTCGCAAATGGCATGCTTCATGAATATTAATAAGGCACTAGCAATTTGCGACCCCTTTGGGAATGGCTGGCGCTCCCATGTATGGTGGGCTGCTGTGCTCCTATACCCTTTTGTATACCTCACTAGGGAATCAAGGAATAAAATTGTCATGAAAATAGCTCTTAGTCAGTTTTAACACTATTTGTCTGCACCTTTGTATTGTACCCCTCCCTATTGCTCTGCCTCTAGCGTTGGTCTGCGCAGAGGCGTTCAATAGCAGCCCTCTGATGAAACATGCCACAACTTGTGGGTGAGGGCAGTTTTTACAAAGTGACTGTGCTCCTAACTTTACTTCGTACACTCGTAAAACTTTGCGACTGGTATTCACCTTACTTCCTTTTGTGTATATATATCCTCTTGGAGGAGGAAGAGGTAAGGTTTAGTCCTTCTCCTACTTTTCTTGTGTATAGTGCTCAGCAGACCTCCATGTCTGAGACTGCCTTTTAATAAAGCAGTTTTTAAAAAAAAATGCAGCCCGTGTTTCTTAAAGGAAAACGGGCTGCATTCAAAAAAAGAAAAATGAAACTTTTTTGGTTCATTTTTTAAGGGCAGGTAGTGGTCCCTGGTACCACAGCCTGCCCATAAAAAATATTGTCCCTGCCATTCACAAAGGGGAATGTGTCCCCTGGGGACCCCTTCCTGTTTGCAATTGCTCTACCACCCTTCTGAGAAGCGTGATAAAGTGCGACTGTTTTGTGACAGCAATTGCGATTGCAAAACAGTCTAATATAGGGTTCAGACTCACTATTAGGAAGGGACGCCCTTGGAACGCCCTTTCCTAATAGCGAGTCGATATTCCTATTTAGCAAGCCGCAAATCATTTGCGACTCTCTAAATTGGGTTAGTACATGGGCCATTTGTTTTTTGCATGCGCAAACGGGTCGCAAACCCGTTTGCGCAAGCAAAAAAATGTCATACATCCGGCCCTTAATGTTAACACCACATGTCGCTGAAATATTTGTAAGCAAAGGCAATTGTCCCATTCTGGCAGATTTAAAAAGCTAATTGCTGCTCAGCAGACTAATGCATCCACTGCAGGGTCCTGTGTTTGACCCCATGGTCACAGGTTCAAATCCTGGCAGGTCCACTCAGACTTTCATCCATCTGTGGTTGATAAAATGAGTACTATTGAGTTGGGTAACAATAAAAATCTGTTATTCTGCACCTTGGGTGATAAGGGCCCTTTACAAATACAGGTGCTAAGCTACTCAGATCATTAGGCTAAAGAAAATGGCTCCCTGTTTAATTGAACTCTCACACACAACCACCATCTACATTTGGCACTAATTGCTCAATGTGTATTTAAAATCTTTACAAACTATCCTTTGCTTACTGTGGATGTACAAGATTAATGGTTTAAAGCGACTGAAGAGGTGCTGCCCCGTTACTGCTTTCACTAGTGGAAGTGTGGTACACATGAGGGGAAGGGTGGGGCACAAGCGCGAGGCGCTGCTTTTGTTACGGGGGCTGACATTGCAGTGCCCCTGCAGAGCCACCCCTAGTAACAAAACCGGCCGCCACCCTTCCAGCCTCCAGGGAAACGCCCGAGGCCCCTTAGCAACAACCTGGCACTGGTCGTACAATGAATATATAGGGCCTGGTTTACAAAGGTAAACTCACAATTTGGGGGAAGTTTACGACTGTATGCTACCCACAAAGGAATTTATGAGTAGTATGGTGCGCAGACTCCGCACTCCTAAAGATACTACTTAAAAATCCCTTTCCGAAGCGCATACAATCTTGAATTTGCACGAAAGTGTAAGTTTATCTGTGCGAATCAGGAACTAAGCTTAGAAGCATGTCACTTGAGTGCCATCAATCTAATAGGATGTACTGCACCATGCGCTTCATCACGCATATTAAAGCTTTTAATCTATGGAACACTAAAATGAAAACAATACAATCGTAAGGAAATAAAAAAGATAAAAAGACCTGCATTTATTTAGCCTGCAGTTGTACCTTACGCGGCCCTCCCACAACAGTAAAATGGAATCGAGTATCTCTTATTTTGCTTTATAATTTCTCGATTTCAAGCTGATTCCAGTGATCACGTTTTGGAAATCGTTGTTACAATTTATTATTGTAGCCAATCTTGGAGAAAAGAAATATGATGAGGGCATTCAAACTATGACTCCCTTTCTCTGATACCAGAGGCATGGCCAGCTGTCTGCCCCCGCCGCCTCTCCAATCCGCCCCCGGGCCCTTCCCCTCTCTCGCTGCGACGTGATATGATTCATCTGAAGTGCTATCAATGAGTTCCCGGGATTGTCCACTGTGTGCCCGCCAAAAAACGCTGTAGATAATTTGGCACATTAGAGCTGCCACAAAATAGCACTTTATTTTCAATGGCTCAATATTTCCCTTTTAATTACACGCTGAATCCTATTATTAGCGTGCAGAATTAAGCTTTTCCTTTTAGCGAAAATGACGAGAGAGGCCTCCAGTGGATGGTTCATCGTCCTGGATAAAGTAGTCTCGTTAACAACAGTTTGGTCATTATTTATTTCATTGGGGTGTACCCCTCCGCCCCCCCTCACATCCGTGACCTAGTCTGGATAGAAGGCGAGTGAGAGAATTTCACGAGCCTTTGTGTAAATGTGGACACTGTAGAACACAGTAGCCTGTTGCTGAGTTTTGCAAACCCTAATTATGCGGTGAAGTGACAGTGCTAACACAGTACTCAGTGGGGCAGATTTATCAACTTTTACACGGGTGCAAATCACCAAAATTGATAACAAGCATTTGGAAAGCAATAGGTCTCGCATTTGCGAGAGTTAGAATGATAATGGGGCACATGTATCAAGCCCGCATTTTGCGATTTCTAAATAGCGAATTTTACCGATTTGCTATTTAGAAATCGCAAAATGCAATGCATGTAGGATTCGAACAAAAAAAAATGCGATTGCTTAAAATTCCTTAATTGCGACTCTCAAATTGCGAGTCGCAATTTAGGAATTGATTCCCATTCATTCCTAGAGGCCCATAGGAATCAATGGAAATTGCATGCGCAATTTGCGAGTACTCCATGGGTACTCGCAAATTGCGCATGCAATTTCAAGGGTGCAAGAGTTCCAAAAGAATACCCCGTTGCACCCCTGAAATTCCACTTTTTCCACATGTTGCGCACACACATGCCCCAAGGGCATGCATGTTTGTAAAATGTGACTTTAGTGCATTTTTCAAAGCAATCGAAAATTCCCATCAACTATAGTTTGATGGTAATTTGCAATTCCTAATAGCAAAATCGCTATAATTTTTTGCCTAATGCATTGCATTTCAGGAATCACAATTTGTGATTCCTTAAATGCAATCGCAATTTAAGTAATCGCAATTTTATCAATTCCTTAAGTTGCGATTTTTGCATTTGGGATGATGCATCCCAAATGCAAAAATACTTGTCGCAAAGGGACAGATTCTGCAAATCTTCCCGTTTGCGACCAGGTTTGGTTTGATGCATGGGGCATAATCTGGCACATGCATCAACAAAGACTTTTGCGATTCCTTAATTGCGATTTTTAAGGAATCGCAATTAAGGAATTGCAAAAGCCTATGCATGTAGGAATCGCTATAAAAATAGCGATTCCTACAAATTCCTTAATTGCGACTCGCAAATTGCGAGTCGCAATTAAGGAATGCTGTCCCATTCATTCCTATGGGCCTCCAGGCCCATATGAATGAAATGGAGATTGCATGAGCAATTTGCGAGTACCAGTAGGTACTCGCAAATTGCTCATGCAATTTCAAGGGTGCAAGGGTGTCAAAATGACACCCTATTGCACCCCTGAAATTGATCTGTGCACATATGTTGCACACACACATGCTCTAAGGCAGAGTTCTTCAATCTGTGGGGCGCGCCCCCCCAGGGGGGCGCGACACCATGTCAGGGGGGGCACGCACTCCTCTAAAATCTTACCTTTCTTCGTCTCACTATCACGCCTCGCAATTCTTCACCCATTTCAAATGGGGTTTCTTTTTCTTGTAGAACTCCGGTACCAGGGGGGGGGGGGAGGGAGGGTAAATTGAGGAGGAACTACTGCCCCTGCTTTTGTTATGTTAAGAGCAGACACATTAACCGTCCCAGGAGGGGGTTAATTCATATAGCTGAAATGCTTCAGCTGCAGTAAGAGGCAGGAAGTCGCTCTCCTCTGCTAAAACCGGAAGCAGAGGAATAGACAGCCCTGTTCTTTTGCGTTCGATTTCACAGCAGAGGCTCCTTGCCTCCAGCTGCAGCTGAAGCATTTCAGCTCTAGGAATTATGACAGTGCTTAATTTGTAAAATAATAAGTGCCCTGCTAAACATTTCTCAGAAGAACGTGGTCAGTGCTTTCAAAGGTCGAGGTGGTGAATACTGAGGCTGCGTTGTCTTGATTTCACCTCATGCCTCTAGCATTCACCGCCAGAACTGCCTGCCCCTTTACCTCACACTTTCACATTCATTTTCCTCCTTTTTTAGGTCTCGCCTGACCCAACGCATGCGCTGGTCTAGCGAGACTTATTGAGAGGGCTCCAAAAAGTGCTACTAGGCCAGCCTAGAGCTACAGTGCATGTGCGCGGGCGCGCGCGCCGCACTTTACCGCGAATACTCTCACTTTTGCGGCCGCATGGGCCGCTTTGATGTTTGACCGTGATCGATCGCGATCACTTTCACTTTCGCGGCCGCTTTGCATAGCCAATAGGTCTCGCTTTTGGGACCTTATAAGTATTTAGTTATGCAACTGTTGCATGGCTAAACACTTATAAGATCCCAAATGCGAGACCTATTGGCTATGCCAATGCTTGTCTCCCTTTGTCACTATCTTTCTGTTTTTCTCTTCCTCCTTTTCCCTTTTTGAATTTTCTCTCTTACTTGGGATCAAATTATATGTTAAGAAAACATAAATGCTAGTACCTAAAATGTGTGTTGGTGGGTCCTACCGGCAAACACTGGCTTGAAATAAAGACTGTAATACTTTAAATGGGACAGAACTGGTAATTCGCTATAAAACCTTATATATTCAAGTGCGAAGTGCCTGCCCTGTTCAGAAGCAAGCAATACTCTTAATGAACCGATTTTCAATATATCAGGTACTGTTGAGCAGAAGTACATTCCTCTACGTGGGAACAGATACTTCAAACATGACTACTTTTAGTGCCATAGCACTGACAGCAGCAATATATGCAACGAAGAGTATGTCACTTCCCAGCAGAACAGCAATCTTCTTTCTTGTACTTTTGGGGGGCCGTACATAAGCACCTGGTGTATGTTTCTATCCTCATCTGTTTTTAACCCACACCAGTGCTTATTCATGTATAAATTAGTAGTGTAAATCAGGTGTCAAATGTGAGGATCGCTGATGATGGCGAGCATGAGAGAGAAAGGGAAAGAGCAACTAAGTGAGATAGAACAGAAAAGAGAGGAACGGAATACGAGGCAGAGTGTGATAGAGATCAAATGAAGGAGAGCTTCAGAGAGAGAGATGGCTCTGTTTTCCTATGCAGTGTGAAATGACAAAACGCGCTGTAGCAACCGCTATGTAAAAGCAAAATAACAACAATGCACTCTCTAATTTCATGCCCTGGAGGTACTAATTCAATAATTAACATTTGCATTGTTAGTATGCTGAGTTATGTAGAGTAGTTATTTAATAATATTTATTAACCACCCAGAGGCACTTTAGGTTGTGCCACGCAACATACAGAGGCCCATAGTAACATCGTGACTATAGAACACAAAAGGTCTGGACTAGATATCCAGAGTTGTGTGTCTTAGCTGTCACGCACTTGGAGGTGTTAGGAATTACAAATACTCTGTTATGCAGGCATGAATCTTGGCTCACGCTCTCACAGCCTCAACACTCACCGGACTCGAGAGAGGTCAAGGTCATGCAAAATTCTTAACATGTACCTGCCACCACAAAGTCTGCCAGACAACATTGATCTGAAGTAAAATAGGTAACAACATTAATTTATTATTAGTTCTATTTTTTTTTAAAACATAAGCCCGACGTGTACTCAACCCCCACTGCTTCAGGCAAGCAACTTATCATACCACTAAGGAATTCTCAATTAGGTGTTCATTCAGCGCCCTCTCTGTGGACTTTCACCTTTGTCTTCGGATCCATAACTGGTTGGTGGACAATTATCCCATTATAATGTTGCCTAAAATGTTTGTTAATGATTTCTAGAGAAGAATTCTATGTCAGGACAGGAGGCTCCGATTATGCTTTCTCATTTCTTTACTAGAAATGCTCAGCAGCCAATAAAAACACAGTATATGCAAAGAAAAACTACAATACCCATAAACACCAGGGTATGACGTGCATAACCATAGAGACCACAGTATAAAAGGTCATATAGCAAGTACAACATCCTCTTTCTTTGCTGTTCCGCAGCCAGTTAAGTGTTTCCTTCATATTTCTAACGTATTTCGCTGTCGCTATTGTGCATGCCTTGCTATTGTAGCGTATTGCTTCCAATGTTTAACTGCTTTGCAGCGCTCATTTTGCTGGTATCACGTTTCCATGGTTACTGTATATCTGCTTTCGGTCCACTCGCCGCACTCGTAACAAGGTGCGGGGAGCGTGTGGTCACCTTCCCGGGGACGGGCGCTTCGCGCCCGCTTCTCAGTATTGTGGAGAGGGAGACAGGGGCTAGGAGGCTCGCGCTAGCGCTGCGAGTGCTCCGAATTTGCATACCGGGCGGTCGTTACCGCGCATGCGCGGCGGCCATGATTGTTGACACGAATCAGGTGTTTCTCACCTGTCAGAACGGTCGCTTCGCGCCGAGAGCCCACAGCCTGTGTATTTGCCCCTCCTTACGCCCATTTGGAATTTAAATCGTTTGGGCTGCATAATTGTGCATAGGCATTGCCTAGAGTGCTAGTTTTTTCTGTCAGCAAGCCCTCCCTCCACATTTTGAACTTATTTTTATTCAGTGTTCAGATTTGCTAATCTACACTGTTGGCTTGCTGTGGGTTTTTTTCACTCCCCCTGCATTGTGCCTTTGGCCATTATTGATTGTCGTCATTCCTGTGGGCATTGACTCTGGTTACACTTTGTGTCAGGATGGAGGAATATTGTGAGGATGACTTTTATTATGAGGAGGATCCTTCTGGCTCTTTGGAGCATGATTTGGTGGAGGCGCTGGATCAAGGGGTGCAACACTCTGTGAATAAAGCGCTTGTTCGCGCTATTAATCACTTGAAGCGTCATTTATCTCTTTACGAACAGCAACAGGGTTGGTTACCGGATGCGCATGCGTCTAAGTCCCCTGTCAATCCTCATAGGTCTGATTTTCAGAGGTTGGCTAAATCGCTGTCTTCGGACACGGCTACTACTAAGGGGTCGGCTGGGACCTCGTTTTCATCCCTCCATGATCCTGATGCTGACGATGCGCATTCCTCCTCTTCTGAATTTGAACCACCTCCACGGAAAAAGACTCGTAAGCAGCATTTCGTGGACGCCCCTTCTAATCCTCCCATTCTAACTTTTGAACCTTCTGAAATTGTGCATCCCCACTCTTCTTCTTGGTTGCCTTCTCCAGCGGTGGCGGATTATGTGCAATGTCATATTCGCCAGCCTTTTGATAGGGATGTCCGGGCCCGCCTGAGATCCGAGTGTCCACGTCCAGATTTGGCGGACCATTTGGCCGAGACCCCGGAGGTTGACCCTACCATGGTCACCTACCTTAAAAAGTACGCTAGAGATCCCAAAAAAGGTCTTGACAGGTCTTGGCGTTCCTGCCAGGATAAATTATTGGATTTATTGGGCCCGCTCACCAAAATTTTGGATTTGGGTGTTCTTGCTAAGGAGTCTTCAGCTCTTGTAAACCCAGATGAACTCATTGAATGGTCTCAGAGGGCCATTTGTCAATTGGGCAATGCCAATTGTGCGCTGTCATGTGAACGACGCCGCTCCATTCTTCTTCGCCTGGATCCCAGGCTGGCGGAGCTCTCCTCTTCAGAAGCCGGACCCTTGGCTCAGGGGCTTCTATTTGGTCAGCAATTCCTGAAAGAGCTTTCCAGTTTTGTGGCCACTTTCAGTGGCCTTGACAAGGCCCAAGCCTCGCTGCGGCGGGCGTTTCGGCCGGTTTTTGCAAAGGCCGGACGTCTTAGGGGACGTTCGTTCGGCCGAGGATCTCAGCAGAATTCCCAGCGAGGATTCCAGTCCCACAGTGGAGGTGGTCAGGATTCCGGCTTTACCACCCGTTCCAACTTCTATCCCTCCCGTAAAGGGAGGGGACAGTTCCAGAAAGGTCGCTTCGGAGGACAACAAGGGGGTCATCACGACTCCAACAATTCAGTTGAGGTTGATTCCTTTTTCCGAAGTGGTTTTGGGGGGAAGGCTCCAATTCTTTCTCCACAATTGACAGTTAATCTCCAACGATGCTTGGGTGCTCGATACTGTTCAGGGTTACAAGATAGAATTTTATCAGCCCACGCCTCGATCCCTCCTTCCAACCCCGTTGATCTTCTCTCTTCAGGATCGGGAGATCATTTCATCAGAAATAGACTCCCTTCTTGCAAAAGGGGCTATTCTTCGAACTACCCGTCATCCAAGAGGGTTTGTGAGTACGGTGTTTCTGGTTCAGAAACGACGGGGCGGATCTCGCTTGGTCCTCAATTTAAAAGAGTTCAACCGGGGAGTGGTTTACCGCCATTTCAAGATGGAAGGGATCCATCTTTTGCGAGATCTTCTCTGAGCGGGAGATTGGATGGTTCGTCTAGATCTCAAAGATGCCTATTTGTCAATCCCAATCTTCGGGCCACATCGGCGGTTTCTCCAGTTCCAATGGCAAGGGGACTGGTTCGAATACCAAGTCCACCCGTTCGGCCTCTCGTCGGCGCCCTTGTACTTCACGAAGCTTCTGAAGCCAGTGGTGGAACACTTACGCGCTCGGGGTCTCCGCATGATTATTTATTTGGACGACATTCTGATCATGGCAGATTGTCCTCACAAATTGATCTTGCATCTCGAATGGACGATCAACCTTTTACAATCCCTGGGATTTCTTGTGAACCCGCAGAAATCTGTTCTCATCCCATCTCAGGTGATGGACTTTCTAGGCTTCCAGGTCAATTCTCTGACCTGTCAGCTTCTTTTACCCAATCAGAAGATTCGCTACATCAAACAGGAGTTGGTTTCGATTATCTCCAAACGGATTGTATCATTGAGATCTATAGATTGTGTAGTCGGTCTTTTGGCGTCTTCAATTCAGACGATCTTTCCGGGTCCTCTGCATTACAGGGCATTACAACGGTTGAAGATCCGTCATCTCCAGCGGGGCCTTCGCTATTCAGATCAGATTCCTCTTTCGGAGGAGGCGAGGTGTGAGATGCAGTGGTGGCTGGACCACATGGAGGCCTGGAATGGGCGAGCCCTGTTTGGTTCTTCCCCGGAGATGGTGATAGAGTCCGATGCCAGCCTGTGGGGCTGGGGAGCCCGGTGCGGTCCAATTTCAACGGGGGGTCGTTGGTCCCTTCAGGAGTTGTCTCTCCACATCAATTGTCTGGAACTCCTGGCGGGGTCCTTTGCGATCCGTTGCTTCACGCCTCTTCGGTCCAATTGTTGCATTCTTCTCCGCATGGACAATGTGTCCGCGGTTCGCTATGTCAACAAGTTGGGCGGCATGAGATCCAAGATATTAGCAGAGATTGCCAAAGATTTTTGGCACTTTTGTCCGCGGAAGAAGATCACTGTTATTGCCGAGTATCTTCCCGGCCGCAACAATCAGATTGCGGACTGGCATTCGCGTCACCTTCGGGATTTCAGCGATTGGAGGCTTCATCCTCGCATCTTCCGCTCCCTCCATCGGTTTTGGGGGCAGTGTCACATCGACCTGTTTGCCTCTCGCCTCAACACGCAGCTTCCCCGGTTCTTCAGCTGGAGACTGGATCCGGAAGCCCTGGCCACGGACGCTTTTCTCCAGACCTGGCCTCCCCTTCTGTGCTACGCCTTTCCTCCGTTCTGATGATTCCGAGAGTCCTGGCTCGCACAAAGTGTTATCAGTCAGAGCTGATTCTGATTGCTCCTCTGTGGAGGGCTCAGGCTTGGTTCCCAGGTTTCCTGGAAATGTGTTGTGCGGTACCGATCCTTCTTCCCCAGAAGTGGAATCTTTTGCTGGACCCTCTCGGCAATCCGCATCCCCTGATCCAGTCAGGCTCTCTCCGTCTTCTGGCTTGGCGCCTTTCGGGGACCGTTGGTCGGTCCCAGGCCTTTCACGAGACGCTTGCAAATTTATCAGTGGCTCTTGGGCACCCAACACTCACAAACGCTACTCAGTTCTTGGAGACGATGGTGTGATTGGTGTATTCAACGGGAAGCTGATCCCGCTACAGCGGATGTCTCTCTAATTATTAACTTTTTAGCGTCTCTTGATTCTTCAGGTTTAGCTTATCGGACGGCTAATAATTTCCGTTCTGCCATTTCGGCAGGCCATAGTCCTCTTGATGGTAAACCCGTGGGTGAACACCCTTTGATTACTAAATTGCACAAGGGTATACGTCTGGCGACCCCCCCTTGTCCTAAATACACGTCTTTATGGGATGTATCCATTGTCTTGAAGTTTTTGGACGCCTGGCCTTCCAACTCTTTGCTTTCCCGCAAACAATTGTCAGCCAAACTGACCATGTTGTTATGCCTAGTTTCTTGCAGACGGGTGTCTGATGTTCGTGCATTAGACTTGGCTGGTCGTAGTTTTGCCCCTGAGGGTGTCACTTTTCGTCTTTCTCGACGTACCAAAACAAATACTTCGTTGATTTCCTATCCTTCTTTTCCTCACCATCCCAACCTTTGTGTGGTCCAATGTGTCAAGGATTACGAGGTATGTACTGCTCCTTTACGTTCAGATATGCAGGGTCAACTGTTGATTGCTTTGCAGAAGCCCTTTCGCCCTGTTACCCCGGCTACTTTAGCTCGTTGGGTTCGCTGGCTTATGTCTGAGGCCGGCATTGATGTGTCCATTTTTGGTGCTCATTCGGCACGGGGAGCTATGGCTTCTAAAGCTTTTTCGATGGGTGTTACTTTGTCTGACATTATGAAGGCCGCAGATTGGTCTTCTGATTCCATGTTTAAATCTTTCTATTACAAACCTATTGATCATGTGGCTTCAGTAGTGGTGGATAAGCTTTGAACAAGCATAATCGGAGCCTCCTGTCCTGACATAGAATTCAAAATTTGCGAACATACGTGACAAGAATTTTCAATTCTATTAAGGACAAGGAGGCGAGGATTATCCCACCCATTGTTTTTTCTGATGTATTTTATTTGCATTTATAGTGATGTTTTGCATATGCATTATATTTCTGATAATTCATTGTTCTCTGATATCTTCCCCCCCATTTTGTATTTAATTATATATTGGATGTTTTTTACGGCAGTCTGTCTCTTTTCAGGTTCTGACCCGAAGTGACGATGTTACTGCTTCATCTGGTTTTTCTTCTGCATCCGATGGCCTTCTGTTCCCAGGGTCCTGTGGCCTTCCAGTGCTGCGTTTTTCCTTATGGACTTCTGGCGTTGCTGATGGTTGTTCATCCTGATGGTCATCGTGATTCTTGAACTGTTTCCTTTTATTTGAACTGCTCTCCTCACCAAAGAAAGAGGATGTTGTACTTGCTATATGACCTTTTATACTGTGGTCTTTATGGTTATGCACGTCAAACCCTGGTGTTTATGGGTATTGTAGTTTTTCTTTGCATATACTGTGTTTTTATTGGCTGCTGAGCATTTCTAGTAAAGAAATGAGAAAGCATAATCCTCACCTCCTTGTCCTTAATAGAATTGAAAATTCTTGTCACGTATGTTCGCAAATTTTGAATTGTTTCTCGTGTATGAGCTCTGAGCTAGGGAGTGCTCTAAAAATCCGTCAACACTGTCTCCCTTACAGTTACTTAGTTGGCTGAAAATGTCTGCAGAATATTCAGCTTTGAGAAAAACTGCTATCAAAACTCTCTTGCCTTTCAGCTCATCCTATTTATGTGAGATTGGGTTCTCAGCACTTGCGATAATAAAGACTAAGTAACATTCAAGACTGGATGTGGAGCACAACCTGAGGATGGCAGTAGCAAAAATCCATCCACAGATTGACCATCTCTGTGGCGAAAAACAGGCACACCCGTCACATTTATGTTGGTGGTGCTATTATCAATCTATGCCATGTGCAAAGCAAAGCATCCTAGTAAAAATAATTTGCGCACATTTTATCTTGGAAAATTATGTTTTGAGTTGTGTAATAAGCTTCTGTCATTTCACCACACCCACTCACAAACCTGCTGTTTACTAAACACTCTTATTGTGGAACATTATTTGCCGGATATGGCCCGGGATATGCGTGTGGCGGTTGATTATGTAGTGTACCAGATTCCAGAAATTTCTGTCAGGTGGTGGGGGGGCCCAACATCTGAAAAAGTTCAGCTGGGGGGGCTCAACTTCCAAAAGTTTGAAGAACTCTGCTCTAAGGGCATGTGTGTGCGCAACATGAAACTTTGAAAAATGCACAAAAGTGAATTTTTCAAAGGTTTTGCAAATTACCATGAAGTTCAACTTCATGGTAATTTGCTCCCCCTATTAGCGAAATCGCTAATTGTTTCACTTTCATGCATTGCATTTAAGGAATCTCAATTTGGGATTCCTTAAATGCAATCGCAATTTAAGGAATCGCAATTTAGAGATTCCTTAAACTGCGATTTTTGCATTTGGGATGATGCATCTCAAATGCAAAAATACCGGTTGCAAAGGGGCAGATTCTGAGAATCTGCCCGTTTGCGACCGGTTTTTACATTGATGCATGTGCCTGAATGTCTTTTATCTCTGTGTTTTGGTTTGGAGTGGAGTAGATGTATGTTGTTTGGAGTGGAATTATGTGGGTTGAATTGGAATTGTTAGTTGTGGAATTGTGTGGGGAGGAACTGTGTGGTGTGTAGTGTATTTGTGTAGTGGAATTATGTGACATTTTGAACAGATAGGGGTGAGAGCTGCACAGAATAGATCGAAAGGAAGACAGAGAGGGATAGGTAGTTTGTGCAGGAAGTGGTGAATGAACAGAAAGAGTGTGCGAGTAAGCGAGAAATAAGAGGAGAGCAGGCAACAGATGCACAAAGAGGGAGTGCCTCTGTGTGCAGAAGACATTAAGAAGAGGAGGAGAGCATGGGTTGGAGGGACTGAAGTTTTGAAAAGACACAGGAAAGAAATTGTGCTTGAAGACCTGAAGTGAACTAATATGAGAGTGGTGGGAAGAGTAAGAGAAGGAGCGAAAGAGAGTATGAGAGAGAGAGAGAGAGAGAGAGAGAGAGAGAGAGAGAGAGAGAGGGATGAGTAGGAGGGGCAACCAGTGGATGGGAGGGGCGAGAGGTGGACTTGTGCCTGGAGAAAGGTGGGGCAGGAAGGTAGCATGTGTGAGAAGGCAGTATAGAGAAGAGACACTGAGTCTGAGGGAAGGATGAGAGGGGATAATGGAATTGCTAGATGAGAGGGGGTAGTGGCAGTGTGGGGGAGAGTGGAGAGGGTCTGTGGAAAAAGAGTCTACATTGGATATGCTTGGGCACGTCAGAGGCACAGCGCGTGAGCGCAAGGCAAATCCACTCACCACAGCTGCAGTGGTGCAGCCCAGCTCCTGCTGCTGTGGCTGTCACACAGGGAACAGTGGAGCAAGAGGACCAGTCTGAGTGAGTGAGAAAAACGCAGAAGGGGTTCGGTTTTGGAAACGCAAAGAATAGAGCGCTCACTAAAGTCAGCCCTAGTGACGCACTTAGGAGACAACAGGGAGTGCTTCTGTGTGGGTGAGAGTGGGAAGACAGGAACGATGAAAAGAGCGAAGGCGGTTATGAGAACCCGTTAAAGATGCAATGCCAGTAATGTCATTGTGGGGCCCAGACAGGAGCGCAACGCCCATTGGGCTCAAAGGGCTTAAGCCCCCCCTCCCTTTGTGTGTGTCAGCCCGGGCTGAGACACTTCCTGGGCACACACAGCCACACCCAAGTACTTCACAGGTCTTTAAAAGACCATTTACTAGCTAATGAGGCTTTGTTGTGTTTTCACCCCTTCTTAGTGCCCCGGCATCGCCACTCTGCGTATTGCTGGAAGAATTAGCCCCTCCCCCCTCTCCCAACACCTGTAAAGATGCTGCTTTACCTAACAGAGCAGACTACTCCCTTTAAATTATGTCACAAGCAAAGATGCCAACAAGCAATAAAAAGGCACCAGAGATAAACAGAGTAACTGCTTAGTACACTTTTCACTTTTAGACCCATCAGGCAATGAAATGGAGCTTCACTGATGAGATTAGTTAGCAAATGCGAATTCTGATGCAGGGAGTTAAAGGCAAAATTGCCAGGCTATGGGGCATATCAGCAACAACCGGTGATAATTATCGTTAAGCACACTTAGCGCTAGGATAATTATCGCCGGCTAGCGTGGATGTTTATCGCTGAGATAGGGTGCTATTAGCAACGTTTATCTCAAAAGCGATAAAAATCCTCACGCTAACTGCCTAACGTGAGATTATCGCTGGAAACCCAGCGATAATCTCCCGCAATGTGGCGTTATCTTGATGATAGGGACTCACAAACTTAGCCATGATATCCACCTTCCATAGGATATCATGGCTAAATCAGTCCTGAAGCAGGCGTAAGGAAAGTAGCGATAACAGGGGTTATCGCTACTTTTCTTGCCGCTATGCTTCATAGCGTGGGGCTTGATGATAGGAGAAATGTCGCTTAGCGACATTTCTCCTGTCAAGTCAGGACAGGAACGCCCACTTTGCATCTCATTAGAGATGCAAAGCTGGGCGTTAGGAATTCCTACGCTAACGCAAGTTTTCACACGCTAGCGTGACCTTGCTAATTAGGCGATACAATTATCTCCGCTTTTCAGCCGAAAACAGCCGCAAAATCGGCGATAATTTTCTATCGCCGCCTTGTAAATATGCCCCTAAATTGTTTGCTCATACTAGTTTGGGTATAGATAACATATGTTCTGCCTTCACTAGCCAGACAGAAACTAGGCTGTGCTGCTGTCTGGTGAGTTAGCAGACACGAGAACGGTGCTACTCATTCTGACATATACAGCTCTGTGAGACGTGCTGTGTCTGAGGTACTTGGTAACATGGGGAGGCAGTGCTGCTTTGAAAAGATGTGATTATTTTATTCCAAACGCAGAGTGTTTTCTGACATAGGCAGAGCTGATAAACCAAGAGCATTATCTTTTTTTTGTTGTTTTTTAATGTTATTTGTGTTTTGTTAGGGCTCAAAACAAATGAAACGAGGAACTTAAAAAAAAAAACACATCCCCAAAAAACTGCTTCTCTATTACATAAAATGAACATCCACATACCGGCTGGAAAAAGAGAAATACAACTGTGCACACAAACTGCTGGTAATGGCAAATGTACACGCTAGCAGGATTTGTAGCCATGTTCCATGTACTGGATATGGCCATGATTACAACTGCAAGATAAGGGGGAATACAGCCAAAACTGTACTAAAAAGTGAGATGCATACATCAGTACACAAAACTCTGATACCTGTATAAAAAAATATTTCAAATCCTGCAGAAATGTGCAGAGTGGATAAGGGTCAGAAATAATACAGTAAGTCATTGATTTTTCCCTATTTGTGTCATTATCCTCCGGAAAAAGTAAACAAACAGACATATTACGTTAATCATAGTTTTGAAAATAAGCAAATATAAAAAGACATGTGATTAACATAAAAAATAGAATTGACTGATATAAAACAAGTATACGGAAGCTCTTTTTAGGATAAGCTTACAAAGATGTTATCAATTTAAATACACACTGCGCCAAGCATACAAGACAATGGGCACTGCCAGCTGCTCTAGCGCTACTTGTCAGCAGTGCTTTAAACCGAGAGTCCAAGTCATTTACAAGAGTTAGCAACAAATAGAAATTATTCCAGGCACCTGCCTCACATTTTGTTTGTTGCTTTAATGCACTTTTAGGCGTATGTGATAAAAGAATAAAAAATAAAAGCTGCGGACCAGTTTAGTAAAGGTCTGACTCTGACCTCGTACTTAGGGTCTTCAGACCAGCAGTCCAGTTGCAAGGAAAATTATAGTCCTCTGAAGTCAAAGCATAGGTGTGACTTCCCTAATGGCATCGGAGCAGTGACGTATGCAAAGCTAGAATACAGACCAGGTGGCTGAAGTCAGTTTTATGCACCAAACACTGTTCAATTGCAAGGGCGGCACGCTAGAGCCCACGTTCAAAGCACCCGCCATGCAACCTAGAATAAATCCGGTTCCATTCGAGATGAGCATGCACATTTTATAGAGTGGATGAGTTATTTTTTGAGTTGTAGAGCTGAAGTGGTCAGCATGCTGATGCCTGATCAAGAATAACAAGAGCACTTTGCTGTGAACAGCTGTGTTCAAAGCACCCGTCATACAACCTAGAAAAAACTATTGCATGAGAGCACATATGCGTAAACAGCCACATTCAAAGCACCCATGGTGGAACCTAGAAAAAATTATTGCATGAGCACACAGAAGTGCGTTGTAGTCATAAACAAATAAGCACAACTGCAAACCTTTCATCAAGCTGGCGCATGAAGTAAACACAAACACTTCTCACTACAATACAAAAACACGAGCAGATGCAGGCAAAAAAAAAAATAGAGTGCTTGCAAAGTATCATAAATAATACAAAGAGTAATAGCACATGTAACAGGGGCAACCTCATGGGAGGTTACAAAAGACCAAACAGAGGGGCTACTACACGTACTCACCAAACAAAAGCCGGCATTTATGAAGGACAGTAAGAGGAACCAATGAAAAAGATGGGCAGGGCTTGAAGCTAACAGTGTCGATACAGTATGTCTTAAAGCAACAGCGTGCATGCCCTGCCTAGGTGAGTCCTAATCTTCACAAAGTTTTCATTTGGAATTCACTTTTGAACAGGAAAGTTCCTTAAATGTAACCCAAAGCTGTGCTAATTTGCTTAAAGGGGGAATATCATGGATGATACATGGGTGATCCCATGCATCCGCAATGACTGTTGATGCAAAGTCCTATCTACTAAACTTTGTAGATTGGGTTTTGCGGTAAAACATTACATAGATATTTTCTCCAATCTCCTCTAACTTTTCACGTGTACTGTAATGTACAGTACACTAACAAGTAGTTTAAATGTAAGTCTCAGTTTAGTGCTGTGTCTGAAAAGGTACCCTTCAAGTCGAAAGGTAAAGCTAGATTTATGTAGATACCTTTGCACTATGCGCTACGCAGCCAGAAAGCACACCAACAGTTGAGACCATAACAGCAGCGACTGTCATGCTCTCTCTCTTACTTTGGTTGCTGCACTGTGCTTTATGATATAATAATAAATTAGCCGTTATGTGTGGGATAAACTTTGCCTGCAGTTTTGTCAAATTCTTGCATTTTGATTAATTTTAATTCCGTATTTAATTGTTTCATGAGTCTTTTTTCTTTGGCAAGCAAAAAGTAAACCACTAGGTGCTTTTCAATTGTATTGCTTAAATACTGCGGCCGTTATTTAGGGGGATTTTGCTTAGAGCAGCTCAGCAAGCAGCTTGCTGAACTACCCTGCACCAAAGTGAACGGGCAGGACTGCACCATATTTATGCAATACAGTTCATTCCTGTCCTTTCCCCCTGCACTGGTGCCTTTTCGACAGCCTAGCGCCTATGCAAGCATCCTTGCACCATAGTGCAAAGGTGGCTGTGTTGTTGGCAGGATTGTTTTTGAGCAGGAAGGGGTACCTTCCTGCCCTGAAACAATTCTGAGAGGCATTTTTCTCTTTCTATGTGTGCTGCATAATGCAGCACACATAGAAAGAGGAAAAAACTAGGAGTAATATAGGTATTTCTCTTTGTTACAACTCACCTTGTGAGGCATAAGGTTTTGGCGCTTTCCCAGGTTTATATGATATCGTGAATCTGGGGAAGTGTAAAAGTCCATGGGTTTTGCATGGAAAAACCCACTGCAACACCCATGTGATGCTTCCCAAGCGCAGAGTAAGGCAAAGCAGCGATTTGCACTGTCTTGTCTTACTTCATATCTATGAGGCCATTCAGAATCATGCATAGTGGCTTTGCATGGCCTCATAGATATGGTTTTGTGATTTGTGCCACCAGAGCATCACAAAAAGTGACGCTCCTGCGGTGCAAGGGGCTCATAAATATGCCCCTTCCTTTGTCATTTTTTGTAAACTACATGTTGCATGCCTTGATGCTCTTAGAAATTTGAAAGATGAGGGTGCCTCAGCAAAGGGAGTAAGGGTTCTTTGCCCAGGATTAGCTTATGTGGTGTAGAGGGAAGCTGGGATTTGAACCCTGTTCTGCATATTTCTTGGCCTGAAACCTAATCTTTTGTTGTCATCCTTTGGTTAAACACTGGGCAGACAAGTGTTTCATTTAGTTTCTTATTGTGTTTTTTGATGATATAAGCAACATTTGGGTAATTTTTTAGCATCCAGAATATAGTGTACAGACTGCTTACATGTAATCAGGGGAACTCTGTTTTGTGTTTTACATATTCAGAGGTACATTTGTAATACAGTACCAAGAATGATTCATGGGGATTCAGCACTAAGGAAAGCAATTTCAGATTTTTTGTGTGCTTCTATTAAGAACTTCTAAAAGTAAATATATTAATGGGTTCCCTGACCAAATACCCCAGGGACTTCTGATAAGCCACCACTTCAAGAAGCAGTTTGGTTTTGACATAGATTCAGGCTCACAAGCTCGTAGCTATCGAATGATCTATAAGGCCAAAATCATTGAGCTGAAATAAGGACTTCCCCTAGAAGCGGAAGCGCAGTCTGTTTCAATAGGCGGAGAACACTCAATTAGAGGGCACAGTTCCAAAAAGTGCCTTCCACCCGCTCTGGTTCTGCGGATGCATGGGGATCAGCCAAGGCGAGGTCAGCGGAGCAGAGGTTCCTTTTGGGTAGATGGAAGGAGACTCTTTCGTTGAGGTATTTGGGTCCGATGTTGTGGAGGGATTTGTAGTTATTGGTGAGTAGTTTGAAGGTTACTCTTTTCTCGGCTGGGAGCCAGTGGAGGTCTCGCAGGTGGTGGGTGATGTGCACATGCAGTGGGATGTCGAGGACGAGTTTGGCTGCGGTGTTCTGGATTGTCTGGAGTTTGCGTATCAGGGATTTGTTGATTCCAGCAGAGAGGGCGTTTCCGTAGTCCAGTCTGCTTGTTATGAGTACGTGGGTGACAGTCTGGCTTCGGTAGGGATCCGCTTGAAGGTCTTGTGGAGGGTATTTAAGTAGGTGGAGGTGACGGCATTTATCTGTCGGGTCATGGTGAGGGTGAAGTTGAATATGATGCTGAGGTTCTGGGCATGGTCAGTGGGGGTGTGGGGGTGTGGGGGTGCAGAGGGCAGAGGGCCACCAGGAGTTGTCACACGCAGCCAGAGAGGGTCCTAGGGCTTGGACTTCTGTTTTCTCCGAGTTTATATGCTGATGACACACTGTTATTGCTGTTCTGTGCACTGTACCTAACTTCCCTTTGTTTTAAGAAACAATACAAACAAATAACTGTTCAGCACCCTTGAAATCATATTACTGTTGACACCATTTTTAATTCTCTGTAGAGTTATGAAAGATGTCTTGGTTGTAGATAGCAACTTCTGTTTTCTACAGGGGGCTCAAATCATACCATTTTAGAACACACACATATGTCCACATATGTCCACAACTTTCCCTGCAATGGTAGTCTGGTAACCACAACCACAGCAATTGCTTATACCTCTGAAACTGTTTTCCCTACTATAAAGCTACAGCTACGTACATTACTTATACCTCCTGCACCACCACTTTTACAACTACCAACGCAAACACTACTAGAGCTGGCAGTGCAATGCCCACCGCCAGCACCGGGCATCTAGAATGAGCAACACCAAAACCACAACCACTAATACCACATCTGCCACCATCACCACTTCCCCACTATTACCATCACCACCACAACCCTACAACCACTACCTTTATTTCTATGCAAAGTATTACTACTGTCAGCCTCTAGCAAATATTCTGTTTTCTACTTTTTGAAACATCTATAACCCAGCTATCCTTCTCCTTTTAAAACCTCAGGTCCTTCTCCACACATCTCACCACAGCTTTCACTTTGATGCCAAAAACAACCCCCCCCCCCACTTCCACGGTGCATACCCAGACAATGCTTGGATTGCTGTTTAATTTGAATCGTTTAGAGGATAAGTAGTTGAAAATTGCCCTTCTCCTTTCCTGCTGTACAGTGATCCAGGCTCCTCGTGTAGAGTTGGTGCTATAATGCTTACATTTGATTGCTGAAGTTCATACAACAATGCTGTACACACTATGGAGCTTATCCTGTTGAGTTGTGAAAGGGAAATTGGAACTGGAATGGCCCATATCATAGCTTGTATTGTGAGCTACTTCTGAATTTCAAAAGTAATCTTCTGATTGTGGGATCATTGCATTTCTATTGACATATCTACTAAAGTGCCCACTTTCAGTATTTAACATTTGTTCCTGGTCTCCTGCTTAAGAATTTATAGCTTAAAATGTGATTAGTACTTACTGTTTTGCCCAGTCAAGCAAAATGGGGCGAGACAAATATACATTATTGAAGGTGTAATTGTGTAAACAAAAGTGCTCGCTTTCTCAAATATGTCTATTGTATCTCCTTACTACAAAGAAATATTAATACATGTTTTTCAACCATTGTTTAATACAAACTTGATTTAACAGTTGGTGTGAATTTGGATTATGATTTCCTTTTAAGGACTGCAATTTGTTTTATTTGAGTGAACTTGTTTAGGGGTGACTTGAAGTTGTCAAAATGAAAAAAACAACACAGACGCCAAAGCAGTTCTTTACTGACTGTCGCGACAGGGTTAAAGACCGCTCTTATCCACTGGCAAGCTGCTGGTCTCCCTCAAACTGCTTTACGGGCAGCTATTTTTTTACACAGTTTTCACAATACTTTATTACAAAGAGTAAATAATAATTGGCTTGTAGGTTATAGATTGAAAACGGAAAAGCACTCAGAGGTATGTGACCACATAACCCCAAACAATACCCTAATTCTCTTCACATTCTTTACTGCACTTCCAGCAATGCTTAACAAATCATTTTTCTGCTCGTGAATGCATATGTATTCGCGTTAAATGTCATTTAAATAGAGTGTGTGCTTTTATCATTGTGTACCTAAGACCTCCGTGTGTTCTAAGCTAATTTAATTTTCCTGCGCCTATTGTCTAGTCGAGTTGCAATCTGTTTGGAAGCATGGAGTGCGTGCCAGTGATCTTGTGTGTTAAACCCATAAATTTCTTCATCCTTACTAAACAGGAGTTGGCCTTTAACTGAAACCCCTTCAAGTTACTTATCACATTGTGTCAACAGGTGAAAAATTCTCCTTAATCGTGTCAGTGCAGGACTTGGGCCTAAACTGGATTTTAACTGTGGACATCTGTGTGTGTGTTCTACTCATGTTTGTTGAGATATGTTCTTGTGTTTTACATTTTCTATGTGTTTTATATTTTCTGTGGTGTGTTCATATTTTACATGTCCTACAACAAACAATATAGCGTATTACTATTTCATGCCATTTATATGGACTGTACCATATTTTCTCCAGTTCGCAAGATTTAATCTTTACTAATATCAGATAATGACCCCTTATAGTTGCCACCCAGACACTGAAGTTCTATACTGCCCTTGGATATGTTTGACCAGATGGGATATCTCTATATTATCCTCTCCCTTTAAGGAATCTGCTCACAATGATGTTAGGGATGTTTAGAACATTAGAATGTTTAAAGCTTCATTGAAGACAATGGAGTAGCTCCAGGCTTATAATGGCTGGTATAAGCCCGGAGCTCCCACATTCCAATGTTTGTCTTTATGTTTCTCCCTTTTTAATTTAGAACATTCTACCGTCAGTGGGTGGAGTGTTCTAATAATCTTTTATCCCTTCTGCCTCAGGCTATACCGGTTTTCAAAGTCCCTCGCCCTCATTTTACGCCCTCACCTGCAGCTCAGGCCTATAACTCGGGTTCAGGTTGAAGAACCAGGACCTTATGGGCCTGGCAGCGCAGGGCACGCCTTAATCTTCTGAGTTCACCTGCTTTGTTGAACAGAGACACAGGACATTCTGTTGAGCGTAGAAGATCAGGTTTATTAGCTGCAGCTAAGTACAGTTGTCCCAGAAGTACACTCAGTATGTTCTTAGGAGACTGCCACTTTACTCCGTGGCGCACAATCTTTTATAGCGCATAGATTCACCAAGAACACTCCCAATGCATACATGGTTATCCAATGAGAAGAGTTTGAAAACAAGATATAACCAATGAGAAAAGTTTGAAAACAAGATATCAAGTAACCCAAATAAACCTCTCTTCCAACTGTTTTTGTCACCCCTCCCCACAAGTTAATCAGTGGTAGTGTCTACAACTCAACTTGCAGGTGGCAGAACATATTTGTATGCTTTGGAGGACAGTTGTGAAATGAGAGAATACAAGTAGAGAATAGCGAAGGCCAGAAGATAAGATAAAATCAGGAAAGAATGGTGTGAACCGACAGACAGTTGAGACAGGGTTTATTCAAACCAGACGAGGATTAGTGGACTCAGCCAGTCCCTGACATCAGTCTCGTAAACAGAGGCAGAAGGTTATTTGACACGTCGCAGTACAAAGGGCAAAAACACTCGGTTTACCAAGCTGCCTGAGTGAGGGCACCAAAATGGCGATCAGAATACAAAATGGAGTTAAAACTGAATTACCTCAGACCCTCCTTTTGCCATTACTCAGGCAAATCCTAATTCATTGCTAGGTGAGCATTTTCCATTCTACACATTTCATTTAAGCAGGTATATGTAAGCTATCAACAGGGATACAAAGAGGACATATTCGAGTCATAATTAACATTCAGATAGCAGAAGAAAGTAATGACCATTATTACAAACAAGATTATTATTTTTTCACAACCCTAGGCAAAAGCAAATCCTAAAATTATTTAGCGAACCTTTTCAGGACTCTTATGCATTTCAGTGACTATTGTATACTCAGGTGAAACAGTGGCGATCCTTATCAATGCTCTCAGGTGAAATGGGGATACTCTTCAACAGAGGATAGACCTCATTCTGCTTTTACTAAACAGAATACTACTCTAAAACAATGCCAGCAAAACAATAAGAATCAGTCTCCTAACACCCATTCTATGCAATTGCACGGGAACCACTTGTGCAACCATAACTATGCCAAAGTCCGTTCTAAGAATCTCTGGTAGGCTTCTATCATCCATCAATTCTGCTTCTGTTGTTTTCTTCCGCATTGGGCTGCTTCATTCAGGCCTTTCATGAAAATAGTGCTTCTCAGTATCCGTTGGAGTACCCTCCTGGCAAACACTCACAGCTTACTCGAATGTCTCAATGTCTCAAGGCAGTGCACTAATATATTTCCTCTGCGGCAGGCACTACAGATATTGTGCTCTTCGTTGGTCATGGGCACAGATCATCTCGTGCAGACTCAAGTACTATTAATCAGAAAGAGCAACAGACTTTCACGCTCAGCAACACTTTCAGGCTCCAACACTCGCTATTCAGTGTCAGAGGATGTTTGGGCTGCTCTTTCATTTAACTTTCCTTTCATCATGTAGTGCCTTAGATCCTCCGGTGCGCTGCCCTTCCGTTGGAGCAAAGAAAAGAGAGGGGGGTGGCAAAAACTCAGGCTAAGGGGCTCAAGGGACTGCACACTGTCAGAGGTTACCAGCACATGACAGGTAGAAAACTGAAGCCTCAAACCAGCTCTGCCATCAACAACAGGGATCCTTCTCTTTCGCTCTTTTACACTGAAACTCTGGTTTTGTGATGTCCAACGCCGTCTGATGGAGCAAGTACGATACTTTGGAGATACCATTGATGGCGCGCTGGTGATCGCTGTCCAGCCTTGCTACTTTCTGGGTGCTGGGACTGTAGGGCCAAGACGTCCGTCTTTCATCTGTAGCTGTCACTGATGGGAATTAGGCTTAAATCAGTGTTCTGCAGGTTATTATGACTTAATTCCCGCAGAATCTAGTGATGTAGGAAATGTGACACAGTTGTTAGTTTCTCTCAGTTTAGTATAAAAACAGTTCATTGTATTTAACAATGGGACTGCAAGCAGGTGGCCTACAATTTGCAAGGGAGTGACCATATGCCATAGGACAACTCTGGTCTAGAATACACTGTCATTCTCAAAGGCAGTACTTCTAGTCTCTTCAATTTGGGTACCCTTCATTATCCTCTGCCATCTGAGGGTAGATAATTACATGGGAATTCTATCACATGGTGGCATTGCCTAATGGGGTAAACATTATTATTTTCTTTTTTTTATTATTATTATTTTTTTATTATTATTTTTTTTCAATGATTACGTCTAGGTGTTCCTAAATTCCTTATCTAGAACACCTCAAAAGAGAAATCACATGATACAGATTATCAGGGACATGTAGATACCTCCCTTTAATAACTGTGCATCAGGTGCACTATGCAATACACAGGCTAATCAAATGTGGAAACAAAAGACAAGAACTAGAGAGTCCTGGTATTTCTATGATTTAGAACACATCTGATCCCACCGAAAATTAAAGAAGCAGGAACAAAAGGGTAAAAAACCAAATTAAAATAGTCATTGAAAATTTGTCATGTTCAAAAAAATAAATGTGAGGTATCTCCTATTGAGGTGGAAAACTTGTCTTACTATAGTATTGAGTCAGTTAACCAGTCCATCACTACCCTGACAGTCAGACTGGAAAACATCGAAGTAGGCCTAAAGAAAATTCTTAAAAACCAGTCTGGTCATACAAAAAGGTAATTATACATAATATGGGGGTCCCTGGTACATTACTACAGTCTGGAAATGTGAACCTGAACAATACACCAAGAATAATAAAAGGGCTGACTGGTGAAAGGAATTCGAAAAAGAGAAATGGGACTAGGACATAGCTAAAATCCCCAATAACTAGGCACAATGCAACATCAATCAGGGGAGAAGCGGCAAAAGAAAAATCTATAGGAAGAACGAAAAATTACTTAGGTGATAGTCAAGTTTGTGACACAATACCAAGAGTATGGGTGATACACAAAAGTCAAAATAGTTCACACATTTTAACTCTACCGCTGGCTCCTACACCATATACGGTAATCTCATCTAATGTTCCAGTTCCTCACAACACCATGTCATGTACTTTATGCACTATGAACCTGAAGCACAAAACCCAATATTCGGGCCTGCTTAATTTGTCAGGCTTAAAATGAAAATTACACTTTTTTACTTTCCTAACCCTCCGTTTGACAGCTGGTCACCAGTTAGTGGTGACCGGCTGTCAAATATAACTTACTATGTTGCTTCTGACACACAGGACCAGCAGGAACAATTCATAGAAGGACAAAATGCAAAAACATGGAAAACACACAAACATTTTGTTTTGTTTTCAAAGAAGTCATACAAAAAAAATCATCTTGTTTCAACCTACTGCTGATACTTCACATAACACACAAAATATCAATTGTAACCAACCATCTTAAATTAAGGCAACTACATGGACAGTATTTTCAAAAGCCAAAATATGAATGTATCACCCTTTTTGAGGCCCTGCTTTGAGCGAGGCCGTGCAGGAATGCACTTCTCGACCTTGCACAGTCCTCCAAGAGCTAAGAATAACACTTCAGCAGAACTTTCTGGGCTGCTATCCAGCCTCTGCCAGCATTCCTGGTCCCTGCCACTGTTCAAGGCTCCTATAGTGTGCAAGCATTAATGTCTTCTTGTCAGAGAAGCTTTTCCAAGCAATGGTTTCTCCATCTGTTTACACTCACTCCTAACTCCCAACTTACTGACCTCGAGGTCAAAATCTGCCTCGCGTTCTGCGCTCCTCAGCCCTGTCTCTCTCCTCACCCTGAAGCTTGTCACAGACAAAAAACCTTCCTAACTCTTGCTAACCTGCAATAATTAACCCTTTTGAAAAACATATGTTATATATATTACTTCTTTTAGGGGCTACAATTTATTTCTATTCGTAAATTATTAAAACATTTACTGTGAATAACTCACAGAACATAATAACATAACATACTAGCTTTAGAACAAATGTTTGTTACTACCCTATGCAACGGTACTTAGTTCATCAACCTTAAAAGGATGAACGTCTCAGTAGGTCTAGCTAGAGTTATAACCTTCAATCTTGATATTAAACCCAAACCTCTGCACTGGGCACATTGGCTCACTGAGACATTAAAAGCAACCCCAAATGGGAACAACCTGCAAATTTGTATTATACCTAAATATATGCATTTACTGAAGCCTAAGGCACTTTAAAGCTATTGTAAAGGGCAAGAATGCTGTTAAATAGTCTATTTTACCCAATTTTTACTTTGATATTTGGGGCACTTAAAGATAAATATCCTATAATTGTGCTACATATTAATCATCCTCAGAATGTTCTTTACAGATTGCAGATATTGGATATTAGACATATCTCTTGCAAATCCTTTAAAAAAATGAGGTTTTTTTTAAGCCTGCGCCAAGTGATATTCCATATACAAATGTCCTCACTATGCAGTACAACACAACTTAAATTAAATTATAATGCTAGGAGGTCACAGTATGAGTATTAAGCTTTATAGATAGTAAAAAAAATGAATTTAGAAGCACCTATTTTTAATAATTATTTTTCATAATTAATAATTATTTTTGATAAACCCAATCATTTTTTATAATTTCACATATAAATGCAAGCTGCATCCCTTGCCTATCATTTTAGATGTTTATTTATAAGCCTAAGCACAGAAGCCTAACTTAAAACATGACAAAAAAAAATTCTTCGCCACTTTTTTTTTTTTTTTTAAACAGAACAATTGTTTTAACATTAGAACCAAAAATATTCTTATAAAAATGATTAAAGAGAGGAAACCCTTAATTGAAATGTCTTCCTGTAATACAAAATAATGAACCTTAGTTTTGGAACCTTTTTAAAACAACATTTTGAAATGCAAAGTTTCACCCGTGTTTAACTGAGGGCGAAGTCCTGGCTGAGTAAACATTCCTGTCTATTAGAGCTGCTTGCTTAGCGACAATAAAAGCTTATCTCTCAGTGTTGTAACATGAGCACGGTGGCAGTTCTTTTTCAAACTAAGACATATCAATGCGTGTTGCGTTTGAGTTCAGCAAAAATTTACTTCAGCTGAAGTGTTTGCCTTTTAATATCTAATACAATGTATGTAAGTAAAAAATACTATAAGTTTATTTTTCTACAAAACACACAATTTCGTTTTTGAGGCCATTGTATTCCTAGTGAATGTAAATTTTAATTTTTTTTTTAAGCATTTAACAGTTTGTACATGTGCATAGTTGCTTACTCTATAAATTATATAGCAACATATAGCTATTTAGCATATCACATGGTTCATTTCTGGATTATTATTTAATTTCTACTTAATATTAATTAACTGACATTTTGCTTAACAGACTGAAAACATCAAGAAATTTCCATTTCATGATTATCTCATTATCTTTAAACTGCTGGGCAGCCTGTTTAATCGTCATACTTTGTGTTTTCTTATCTCGTTTTGCCTGTTTAATTTCTCTCTGTTTGGCTTCCTTACGCCAGAGGTGGAAAGAGTCAAACATTGCCGGCCGGGCTTTTCTTTTAAACAAAATTGCTTCCAAATTATCTAATATGTCAGACTCAAAGCTACCATTCTGTGGCCACTGTAGAACACCATCGTTCTTTGTGTATCGGATCCATGCCTCATTAAAGGCAATGGGGCCAACACCATGTTTAGAATAAAGCTCATAAGTGGGAGTTTCAACCGGAGGAATTGGACAAGAGTCCTCCAGCCGGGAATCCATATCACAACCAAAACAACAAAACTTTCTAAACTTACTCAGACCAGGCATCGTTATTTCACTGGACTGTTCACAAACATCAAGGGGTTAAATCAAATAATATAGCACAAACGTACTCACCCCTCGGCTTAGGCTTTTGCAATAGCCGAATCAAAGACCCAAATCAAAACAAAAATAGTGGGAGCTACCCACCAATACTTAACTGAGTGTCTTCTTACGCCAACAGAGGCCTGTCTAACGTCTCGCGATACCATACATCACCAAAAGGGGCCAAAGCAAGGTGGCAGTCAGGGCAGCAGTCGTCAGCAGCCGTCAGGAAGGAGAAACCGCGCTGAAAAAGACCTTCGGACCACTTCGACATACAGGGGACGCTTGACATGGTTCGCGATTCCTCCAGAATTTTCTTGCGGGGTTCCTCACGACCCTCAGGCAAGAACTGCTACCTCTGAAGCCGCCTCACAGAGGGCACCAATTGAAGAACCAGGGCCTTATGGGCCTGGCGGCGCAGGGCACGCCTTAATCTTCTGAGTTCACCTGCTTTGTTGAACAGAGACACAGGAGATTCTGTTGAGCGTAGAAGATCAGGTTTATTAGCTGCAGCTAAGTACAGTTGTCCCAGAAGTACACTAAGTATGTTCTTAGGAGACTGCCACTTTACTCCGTGGCGCACAATCTTTTATAGCGCATAGATTCACCAAGAACACTCCCAATGCATACATGGTTATCCAATGAGAAGAGTTTGTAAACAAGATATAACCAATGAGAAAAGTTTGAAAACAAGATATCAAGTAACCCAAATAAACCTCTCTTCCAACTGTTTTTGTCACCCCTCCCCACAAGTTAATCAGTGGTAGTGTCTACAACTCAACTTGCAGTTGGCAGAACATATTTGTATGCTTTGGAGGACAGTTGTGAAATGAGAGAATACAAGTAGAGAATAGCGAAGGCCAGAAGATAAGATAAAGTCAGGAAAGAATGGTGTGAACCGACAGACAGTTGACACAGGGTTTAGTCAAACCAGACGAGGATTAGTGGACTCAGCCAGTCCCTGACATCAGTCTCATAAACAGAGGCAGAAGGTTATTTGACACGTCGCAGTACAAAGGGCAAAAACTCTTGGTTTACCAAGCTGCCTGAGTGAGGGCAACAAAATGGCGACAGAATACAAAATGGAGTTAAAACTGAATTACCTCAAGGTTCTTCAACAACCAGTATAGCTCTTGGCAGTGGGCTATAAGGCTATGTTACATTATTTCTCTGCTTAAGGGGGATGGATTTGGTCCAGTAATTGCTAGTAGCAATCACATTTACAGGCCTGGTTTTCCAAAAATAAACATAAATATTTTCGATAGGGGTGTCTATGTTCAATCTGAGATAGATTTCACTCTGATGTGCTGTTTGGCCAATGTGAAATCCAAGTTTCTGGTTTGACTCTTGCTGATCACCATACTGTGCTTAGCAAAGACACAATCTGTTAATATTGTGTACATTCTCTGTTAGAATACCATGAGAAGGTTTATCCGGTTTTACAATCCACATCTCAAAAGGATAAAGGAAATATAAACGCATGCCAGAGAAGAGTTACTTAGATGTTTTAAGGTGCTGTGTATCAGGGTCAATCCGGACCACTCTTGGTAGATTTCTTTAGGTACTCAAGCAGTGCATATATACTAACATACCTGTTAGAACAGGGTCAACAGGCAGGTAGATGGCGTCCCATGCACACTACTTAGATTTCCAGACGAGTGTAACATTCACAGTTTTGCCTAAGTAAGCACAGAACATGAAATTAGGACTAGTATTTTGTAAGGCTAGTTGAGTGTCACGATCCACTATGGCTCCTGTAGGCTTGAGTGAAGCACAAGGGTTCCACCTCCAGACGTCCCTGACTCTGGATTACATAAACACAGAGTACTAGGGCAATCAGGCGAGGGAAAGGAATTTAGGGTGGGGAAAGCGGGGATTGGGATTCCTGCAACATAAAGAAAAAAGAACATAGAGAAAAGACAACAATGCCAAACCTACTCTCGTTTAGGTCTCACTAATATTCCTAGCAAATGTGTCTCGTCATTCACGCCGCTGAACAAGCAGCCATGCCCTATAATGTAGCGTTAGCCTGAAAGGAGGACACACACCCTCCAACACCAACAGAACGGATTTGACCATTCGCACTCACACCTCCCCCTTCTCCTCCCAAGGAACAAAGGCACCTATGGGCGATTTGTGGAGTTCAAACACTGCAGTCAAGAAGGGTGCCCCTTGGACCACCAGTACCACTACCCTAACATTAGCACCATGATAGCGGTTGTCGTTCCAATCCTTTTTAGAAAACCAAGAGAGTTTTAGTAAACAGATGACATGCAAAGCTTCAGAACACCAGGCGTTTTGTTCCTCTTGCAACGTTAATTAGTCCCGCACAGGGCAGCCCCTCCCCTGTTCCTTTGATACCTGAAATGCTGAGAGGGCTGTGGGTCCTACAGAGAGCCCCAAATACACTGCCTCTCAGTCCGCGAGGCGATGGGCGCTCCTCTGCTCCTGAAAGTTCTACGAACGTAGGACGCGGCAACGCTTACGTCAGCGTCCCGCGGTGGAGTTCCCTAGACACGGAACCGAAGTATCCAAAAGCCGTGCACTTCACGGCGGCTTCATGCGACGACGGTGTAAGCGCTCACAGCAGTCTCGGTGACGCTTGCACTAGCGTCTTGTCGTTCTTCTTGTGGCGCCTACCGCAGCACCAGCTACAATAGTCAGTATTACGCGCACCGATTGGTTCCTGTTCCGCGTATTTACCGGCAGCGGCCATGCCTTCTTGCAGCCGGGATTTCTGGGTGATGTAGTCCGGGTCCGGCTGTATCCCCGGTAGGCGCTTTTGATCAGCGCCTGACAGTATGCCCCCCTCCCGCGCACCTCCTAGAACCAGGCTTGTCTGGGAATCGGGCGTGAAACAAGCGCACTGTAGCAGGGGCGTGCACGTCCGAAGACGGGACCCAGGAATCTTCCTCGGCCGAGTACCCTTTCCACGCAAGGAGGTACCACAGACGGTCCTTTCGATATCGTGAATCCAACACCTTCCGCACTTCGTACTCCAGATGGCCGTCTCTGCATACCGGCGGGACCGCCACCCTCCGAGCCCCGGCCGCCGGTTTCAGAAAACTGCAGTGGAACACCGGATGGATGTGCAGAGAGGCGGGCAAGGCCAACCGATACACCACAGACCCCACGCGGCGCAGCACGGTATACGGACCGATGAATCTAGGATGAAAGACGCTGCGCAACTTGAAGCGGAGGTACTTCGTGGACAACCAAACCCAGTGGCCCGGTAGATACGAGGGTCCATCCTGGCGGTGACGGTCCACCCACGCCTTGTAGAGGCTCTTGGCCCGCACTAGGTTCTTCTGTACTCGTGCGTGTATCGACCCCAGGACCTTCAACTGGGCGGCTATCGCAGGCTGATCTTGTATCTCATCGGGGAAAGATAATGGAAGCACCTTGGCATGGAATCCGTTATTGGCCCGAAAGGGAGATTCCTTGATGGAGCTGTGCCACGCGTTGTTATAGGACAGTTCGGCCAAACATAGGAGCGACACCCACGAAGTGCTTGCTTCTTTAGAGTAGCACCGGAGATATGCTTTGAGCGTTTGATTAAGCCGTTCGGTCTGGCCGTCCGTCTGCGGGTGGAAGCTGGTGGACGTGGCCACCTCCACTTGCAAGGCTTTTCACCATGTTTTCCAGAACCGCGCAATAAACTGCGGGCCTCTGTCAGACACGATCACGCCTGGAAATCCATGCAGCCGCACCACGTGAGACAGCAACAGCTGAGCGGTCTGGCTTGCCGAGGGTAGGTTTTTGCATGGGACAAAATGACCCATTTTGGTGAGGCTGTCTATTACAACCATGATCGCATTGCATCCCTGGTCCAGCGGCAGTCCCACCACGAAGTCAATGCTTATGTTTTTCCAGGGCCCTGCGGGAGTAGGCATAGTGATCAACTTTCCTTTAGCTTTCGAGCGGTCTCCCTTGGCCCGGGCGCAAACGTCACATTGTTGTATCCATAGACGGACGTCCTTGTTCATGTGTTCCCACCAAAAGTGACGTTGTAAGAGTTGAAGGGTTTTTGTGCATCCGGGGTTACCTGCTATCAGCGAATCATGGCACCACACGAACGCCTGACGCTGAAGAGCCAACGAAGGCACAAACAACCGGTCTCGGAAAAATGGCAATCCCCCTTTAATATGTCGATGCGCCTCCTGTTCCGCCCATTGAAGCCATTGAACCATAGTGCGATGCGCTCTTACAGAGTTCAGAAACGTGTCTGCCGTGACTACACATACCACCTTTTCCGGGGGGATGATGGCCTCGGTGACTTCTAGGCGAGACTCCTGTCCTCCATCTTGTCGGGATAGTGAATCTGCTTTCTTATTTTCCGAGCCTGGTCGGAAAGTGATAATGAAGTCATAGCCAGCAAAAAACAGCATCCATCGCATCTGCCGTTGCGTGAGATGCCTGCCTGTTTTTAGGTATTGCAAATTCCTGTGGTCGTTATACACCATAACCGGATGTTTAGCCCCTCACAGATAGTGCCTCCATTCCTGAAACACCTTTCTTGTGTACAGCAATTCTTTTTCCATGATTGTATAGTTTGTTTCCGCCGGTGTCAACTTCCTGGACAGAAAGGCTATGGGATGCAATTGTCCCGACAGTACCTCACGTTGCGGCAGAACGGCCCCCACGGCTATGTCTGAAGCATCCGTCTCTACTATAAATGGTGCTTCTGATTGTGGATGTTGTAGGATTGGGGCTGTGGTGAACGCCTTTTTTGGATCGCAGAACGCCTGCATGGCCTCTGGGGTTCAACAAAACTGATGTCCTCTGCGTAGCAAACGGGTGAGAGGAGAGACGAGCTGCGAAAAGTGAGAGATAAATCTTCTCTAGTAATTAGAGAATCCCAGAAAACATTGTACGTCTCTCACTGTCTTTGGGATAGGCCACTCTTGCACAGCCGCCACTTTTTGCTCTGCCATGCTCAGCCCTGAAAGACATAGAACCACTCCCAGGAATTCCACCCTCTCTACGTGAAATTCGCATTTGTTCAACTTGCAAAACAAATTGTTCTCTCTCAGTTTGTTTAAAATTTGTGACACGTGCGTGATGTGTGCTCCAGGATCCGTGGAATATATCAGTATGTCGTCTATGTACACTACTGTTGTCTTATCTATATATTCCTTGAGGACATCATCGAGGAAGTATTGGAAAGCCGCCGGGGCGTTGCACAGCCAAAACGGCATCACCAAATACTCAAAAAGACCATAGCGCGTCTTGAACACCGTCTTCCACTCATCTCCCTCTCTTATCCGGACCAGATGATAAGCCCCCCTCAAGTCCAATCTAGTGTATATGGTTGCCTCCTTCACCTGATCCAGTAGGACAGGGATGAGCGGAAGAGGGTATCGGTTGCGGACCGTATTTTTATTCAATACGCGATAATCGATGCATGTCCTTAATTCGCCATTAGCCTTCTTGATAAAGAAAAGGGGCAAAGCGGCAGGGGAACGGGAAGGCCTAATAAACCCTATGTCCACGTAATGCTCCAGATAGTGTCGCAAATGTTCCATCTCAGGTTCTGATAGGGCATATACTTTACATGAAGGCATGATCGCCCCAGGTATTAAGTCTATCTGGCAGTCATAGACGCGGTGCGGTGGCAGGTTTTCCTCCTTTATCTCGCTAAACACTTCCCTATAACTGTCATACGCAGCTGGAAGGATCGTCTCTTTCTCTGCTGCGGTAAGGAGGTGGTAACCCTGAGTGAGGGCCAGCAGGTGTGGTCGGTGAGCGCTAGCGCACTCCTCTATACATTGCTTGGTTTCAAATTCCACCGTCTTTCGCTTCCAATCAATCGTGGGATTATGGTTTCTCAACCAAGGCATTCCTAGTATTAACTCGTACTGTGGAGCCTCAATGATGTTTAGGGCTAACTCTTCTACATGATCCCAGATAGGCCCTTGTTTGGTCAGGGTCAAAGTTTCGGTGACTTCAGTGATGGGCCCTGATTTAAGAGGCTTCCCATCTACTGCCAATACGGTTTCCGGGCTTGCTCTTGGGATGTGCCTCAACCCCAGTCTCTGCACCAACCCGCTATCAACAAAATTCCCTGTGGCGCCAGAGTCAACCATCACTCCTACCTCATGGTCTTGATTTCCCACCGTCAGTAGCAGGGTTAACATAATAAGAGATTCGGAGGCGACCGACTCAATTACAGCCAAAGAAGGCAGCTGTAAGACTCGAGGTTCGGGTACTTCGGCCCCCTCTTCGGAGGTCGATTTGTCTGGAAGGGAGGACAGTAACGTGGCTACCGCCACTTTCTTCATAACAGAATACCCACTTTTCTTGGGTTTTACGGGACAATCACGAACATAATGGCCTTTCTTACTGCAATACATGCATAAGCCTGCTATACTGCGGTTCTCTCTTTCGGCCCTAGACAATGGTGACCTGATCGCACCCACCTCCATGGGTTCTGCTTGGGACTCAGGGGAGGACCCTGCGGTTCTGGTTCCCCTCTCTGACTTATCGACATGAGCGTAAACCCTCTCTCCCTTCCGCTCAGCCAATCTATGATCTAGCCGTAATGTTAGATTCATCAAGTCTGTGTATGTGGCGGGTTGGGGATCGATTTGGGCCAGCACGTCCTTCACGTCGTCTCTTCAGCCCTGGTAATAGAGGGACATTCTTTTTTCCTCTGGCCACGCTGTCTCTGCTATGAGACGGTTGAACTGGGTCAGATACGTCACTAAGTCCTGTTTGCCCTGCCTGAGTTCCAACAATTCTCGGTCTGCCGAGAAGGTGGTGGCTCTACGATCAAACACCCGCTCAAACTCTCTACGAAAGGTTTTCCAATCAGACGGCAGGGGATCGTCGTATTTGACCAAGGGTACCGCCCAATTGGCAGCGTCCCCCGTCATATACGAAATTGCAAAAGCCACCCGCGAATGATTAGAGGGAAAGGACGTGGGTTTGCACGAAAAGTGCAAAGCGATTTGTGTCAAGAACGTTTGAATCTTGTGCGGGTCTCCCGAAAATCTCTCTGGGCTAGCCAGGGATATGGGCGGAGACACGTTCACCTGTATAGGTGACGATGACTGCGTGGCGTCAAACGGATTCCGACTCTCTCGATCCACCCTCTCCTTCAGGGCAGCAGTCTCTGTCTTTGAGGCTGCCAATTCCTGCTGCACCAACAGGAGGGCCTGCAACACGTCATCTAATGATGCCATGGTTGTGCTTTACTCAAACCCCAAGGAGTGATTTCTTGGGCGTGTAATTCTGTCACGATCCACTACGGCTCCTGTAGGCTTGAGTGAAGCACAAGGGTTCCACTTCCAGACGTCCCCGACTCTGGATTACATAAACACAGAATACTAGGGCAATCAGGTGAGGGAAAGGAATTTAGGGTGGGGACAGCGGGGATTGGGATTCCTGCAACATAATGAAAAAAGAACATAGAGAAAAGACAACGATGCCAAACCTACTCTCGTTTAGGTCTCACTAATATTCCTAGCAAATGTGTCTCGTCATTCACGCCACTGAACAAGCAGCCATGCCCTATAATGTAGCGTTACCCTAAAAGGAGGACACACACCCTCCAACACCAACAGAACGGATTTGACCATTCGCACTCACACCTCCCCCTTCTCCTCCCAAGGAACACAGGCACCTATGTGTGATTCGTGGAGTTCAAACACTGCAGTCAAGAAGGGTGCCCCTTGGACCACCAGTCCCACTACCCTAACATTAGCACCATGACAGCGGTTGTCGTTCCAATCCTTTTTAGAAAAGCGAGAGAGTTTTAGTAAACAGATGACACGCAAAGCTTCAGAACACCAGGTGTTTTGTTCCTCTTGCAACGTTAATTAGTCCCGCACAGGGCAGCCCCTCCCCTGTTCCTTTGATACCTGAAATGCTGAGAGGGCTGTGGGTCCTACAGAGAGCCCCAAATACACTGCCTCTCAGTCCACGAGGCGATGGGCGCTCCTCTGCTCCTGAAAGTTCTACGAACGTAGGACGCGGCAACACTTACGTATCCATAAGCCGTGCACTTCACGGCGGCTTCATGCGACGACGGTGTAAGCGCTCACAGCAGTCTCGGTGACGCTTGCACTAGCGTCTCGTCGTTCTTCTTGTGGCGTCTTCTGCAGCACCAGCTACAATAGTCAGTATTACGCGTACCGATTGGTTCCTGTTCCGCGTATTTACTGGCAGCGGCCACGCCTTCTTGCAGAGGAGATTTCTGGGTGATGTAGTCCGGGTCCGGCTGTATCCTCGGTCGACGCTTTTGATCAGCGCCTGACATTTAGTGCAGCATGTATCAAAAGAAATGTGGCAACTGTGAATGTACAAAAGGATATAAACTCAGGCATTGTGTGAATTCCCATATTATTAAATCCTGGCTAATAATAATTGCACTGATAGGTTTGACAATAAAAAGTATACTGTGGCGAAGCAATCTAATCTATATCTTGCTTTTATGGCTTGTCCACGGCGTTCTACTATGTAAACAGGGATAAGTTATGGCAAATTTTTATTGAAATGGGGATGGACCCAATACTGGTGCCGACTTTAATATCATTACACCATGAGACAAAAACATGTGTTAGGTTTGGGACTGGTAGGGAAGTATCTAATCATTTTTTAATATTGGACAGGGTGTGCATCAAAGGTGTGTGCTTGCTCATTTGCTATTTGATTTATATATAAATAATCTCAGTTTGGATCTTATAAATAGCACCACGATGTCCCCATGGTAAATGGTGCACTCATTCCTGTACTTTCATATCTGGATAATGCTGTATTAATGACCTGCACCCCGAAAACCTTATGTATATCAGTTAATTCCTTTGTGGCTTTTTTGGAGAAATTTAATCTAAAGACTAATTTCTCAAAATCGCTTACTATGTTGCTGCTGGCATTCTGCGGGGTCACAGAACTATGCCTGGGATCATGGGACCTTAGTCAGTAGGGAATGAGTCATCCTACCACCTGAGCACCCATGAACCCAGAGGTGTCTAGCTATAGTGTCTCACTTGCCCTCCTACTCTCTTAAAGAGGGACAAGTGATTAGACACCAAAGAGTGAAACACTCCTGACCATCTCAGGAATCACAGTTACAGGACACACCTTTTCGTTCACACACTCGTACTGGTCCAAAACAAGTTCTGTTAAGACACAAGGAAAGTTTAAAATGTTTATTTAAACTATTGTGCTCTAATATGCAGTATACGTGCCACAACAGGTAAGAAAATACCTAGCACAAATATGGTCAGCATATCTAGTAGTACTGAAATCAAAAATAGAGCTGTCATTTTCTACGACAGTGTGTCCTAACTTCCTCTTCTACACAAGCTAAATGAATATATATATATATATATATATATATATATATATATATATATATATATATATATATATATATATATATACATATATATTCACAGAAAAAACCATAGGTTTCAGGGGTGTTATAGTTAGCTGCCCACTTCACTCGTACAAAACCATAGAAATTCCTCCGTTATAGTTAGTTCTTCTAACTATAACTCCCGCACCCGCAATGCACTGCTGATGATGTCACATATTGCATTATTCATGACATGGTCAGTGACATCACTGATGACATCACTGATGACATCTCAAATGACATCACTGATGACATCACAGATGACATCATCCACTGAATGTGGTTTAGTTTGAAATTTAAATATGTATTATATATATACACCAATCTGTATTTAAGATTGAGTGGATATATAACTGTCTGGATGGAGGATTTAGTAGCTGTCTGACTGTCTTTTTAAGTGAGTAATTAAAAGTGTCTCACTTAATACATGGATTAGTAACGAAACTATGTGAATGTGTGCAGCACTGTCTCTGTTGTTGTATAACATTCTGCCTCAGTTGGTCACTAACCACATGAGTATGTATATTAGTTATTGATTAGTTGGGTGAATATTTGTATGGGACACTGAGTTTGTGTGTGGTTGGATGGGGTGTGTGTAACTCTATGCATAGATGTGTGAATGGTTGATTGACTAGGCGTATGGGTTTAAGAGTGCATGTGGAAACAGTTGTTTGGGTGACTGAGTGTATTTATTTGTGTGTTGGTGAGAGAATATATGTTTAGTTGTACATCTTCAACAAAGTAAAAAAATAAAAGGCATTGTATGTGAGAGTTGGTGTATATAAATAAGTTTGTGTAAGAGTCAGTGATTGTGAGAGTAAATATATGAATGAGTGTATAATTGTAATGGTGCTTTTTTAGCATATTAACGATGAGTTACTATGTGTTTGAATAAATGAGGTGTCGTTGGATAATTGTGTAAGTGAGTAAAATTAAGTGCGATACATTTTTTTCATGAGTGAGTAGGATGACTGCATAACCGACTAAGATGACTGCTGATGTGTCAATGTCTATATATGTGTATAAGTGCATTTGATAGTGTTCTATTAATTAATGACTGCATGTATAGATGATTCTGTTGTTGAATGGGTAGTTGTGTGTGTAGACTTAGGAATCAGTGAGTGGGTATGTCGTAACTGGTATTGGTGTGTCAATGGTTTCAAATATGGTACTCTGTATTTTACAGTGAGTGATGAAAGGTTATAATAGTGTATGATGTGGTGTATCGGATTGTCAAGTGGATGATGTCATCAGTGATGTCATTTGAGATGTCATCAGTGATGTCATCAGTGATGTCACTGACCATGTCATGAATGATGCAATATGTGACATCATCAGCAGTGCATTGCGGGCGCGTGAGTTATAGTTAGCAGAACTAACACCCCTGAAACCTATGGTTTTTTCTGTGAATTTCTAAGGTTTTTTAAATGCTAATTTCTAACTATAACGTCTCTGAAACCTATGTTTTTTTTCAGTGAATTTCAAAGGTTTTTTAAATGCTAACTTTTAAGTGTGATAGTAGTTATATCTATTTTTTTGTACTGATTTTCTAGTTTTTTAACTGTTTATTTATAAATATTTTATACATTAAATAACATATATTTTTCTGAAAATTGCAAAAAAACATTTTTTAATTAAAACTGAAATATTGATTAATTTTCTTGTTTTCATTTTTTTATTTTAATATATTTATATCATTTTCTTTAAAAAAAATGCAATTTTTTTCGCAGTCGCGCACTCAAAGTGTACACATCACGGTGGGTGCGCGCATTCTAGCTGCCATTTTAGAAAAGTCATGAAGGATCCGCGTATGGTGTGCGACGGCTGCGTGTTTTTCAGTTACATCATATACATTTAATATCACCTGATATGCGCGATTGGTATGCGACCAGTCTGCGACTCCTGCTCCCGCGCATTCGCGACACATGCGCATTACGGTACAAGATGTTTGCGCGCTTGCGGGTCCCGCGTGACATCATATACGTGCTGGGGCGCGCTGGGTGCGCGACTCCCGCAAAAAAATGTATGTTCCAAAATGATATGTATGTGTCTTTAATATACATATTAAGGCAAGAGATTATGTAAGATATTCATCAAAATAATATATTTGTACTTATAAGAAACTTATATTATTTTTAAATATATTTTCGCGAAGTTGGGTGCGTGCGTCGTGAGTGCAGAAAACCAGGTCAGCAGAGCTGCTGTAGAGCCAGAGGACCAGGTCAGCAGAGCTGCTCTAGAGCCTAAGAACTAGGTCAGCAGAGCTGCTCTAGAGTCAGAGAACCAGGTCAGCAGTGCTGCTGTAGAGCCAGAGAAACCAGGTCAGCAGAGCTGCTTTAGAGGGAGAGAACCAGGTCAGCAGAGCTGCTTTAGAGCCAGAGAACCAGGCCAGCAGAGCTGCTTTAGAGCCAGAGAACCAGGTTAGCAGAGCTGCTTTAGAGCCAGAGAACCAGGTCAGCAGAGCTGCTTTAGAGCCAGAGAACCAGGTCAGTAGAGCCTAAGAACCAGGTCAACAGAGCTGCTCTAGAGCCAGAGAACCAGGTCAGCAGAGCTGCTGTAGAGCCAGAGAAACCAGGTCAGTAGAGCTTCTTTAGAGGGAGAGAACCAGGTCAGTAGAGCCTAAGAACCAGGTCAACAGAGCTGCTCTAGAGCCAGAGAACCAGGTCAGCAGAGCTGCTTTAGAGCCAGAGAACCAGGTCAGTAGAGCCTAAGAACCAGGTCAACAGAGCTGCTCTAGAGCCAGAGAACCAGGTCAGCAGAGCTGCTGTAGAGCCAGAGAAACCAGGTCAGTAGAGCTTCTTTAGAGGGAAAGAACCAGGTCAGCAGAGCTTCTATAGAGCCAGAGAACCATGTCAGCAGAACTGCTTCAGAGCCATAGAACTGGGTCAACGGAGCTGCTTTAGAGCCAGAGAACCAGGTCTGCAGAGCTGTTGTAGAGCCAGAGAACTAGATCAGCAGAGCTGCTATGTAGCATAAGAACTAGGTCAGCAGAGCTGCTCTAGAGCCAGAGAACCAGGTCAGCAGACCTGTTGTAGAGCCAGAGAAACCAGGTCAGCAGAGCTGCTTTAGAGAGAGAGAACCATGTCAGCAGAGCTGCTTTAGAGCCAGAGAACCAGGTCAGCAGAGCTGCTCTAGCTGACACTGACTGACTGACACTGACTGACTGACACTGACTGACACTGATTGACACTGACTGACACTGACTGACTGACACTGATTGACTGACACTGACTGACTGACACTGATTGACTGACACTGACTGACACTGATTGACCGACACTGACAGACTGACTGACACTGACTGACTGACATTGACTGACACTGACATTGACTGACTACTCTACTACTGACTCTCTACTACTCTCTCTCTACTACTCTCTCTCTACTACTCACTCTCTACTACTCTCTACTACTCACTCTCTACTACTCTACTACTCTACTACTCACTCGCTACTACTCTCTACTACTCACTCTCTACTACTCACAATATACTACTCACGCTCTACTACTCTCTACTACTCACTCTCTACTACTCTCTACTATTCACTCTCTACTGCTCACTCTCTACTACTCACTCTACTACTTTCTACAACTCTCTACCACTCACTCTCTACTACTCTACTACTCACTCTCTACCACTCTCTACTACTCACTCGCTACTACTCTCTACTACTCACTCTCTACTACACTCTCTACTACTCTCTCTCTACTACTCTCTACTACTACTCTATACTATTCACTCTCTACTACTCACTCTCTACTACTCTCTACTACTCACTCTACTACTCTCTGCTGCTCTCTAGCACTCACTCTCTACTACTCTCTCTCTACTACTCACTCTCTACTACTCTCTCTCTACTACTCTCTACTACTCACTCTCTACTACTCTCTACTACTCACTCTCTACTACTCACTCTCTACTACTCTCTACTACTCTCTCTGCTACTCACTCTCTACTACTCTCTCTCTAATACTCTCTCTCTACTACTCACTCTCTACTATTCACTCTCTACTACTCACTCTCTACTACTCACTCTCTACTACTCACTCTCCACTACTCACTCTCTACTACTCGCTCTCTACTACTCTCTACTACTCACTCTCTACTACTCACTCTCTACTACTCTCTCTGCTACTCACTCTCTACTACTCACTCTCTACTACTCTACTACTCTCTACTACTCGCTCTACTACTCACTCTCTACTATTCTCTACTTCTCACTCTACTACTCTCTCCTACTCTCTACCACTCACTCTCTACTACTCTACTACTCACTCTCTACTACTCTCTCTCTCTACTCACTCTCTACTACTCACTCTCTACTACTCTATACTACTCACTCTGTACTACTCTCTACTACTCACTCTGTACTACTCACTCTCTACTACTCTCTACTGCTCACTCTCCACTACTGATTCTCTACTACTCACTCTCAACTACTCTCTACTACTCACTCTACTACTCACTCTCTACTACTCTACTACTCTCTCTACTTCTCACTCTCTACTACTTTCTCTACTACTCACTTTCTACTACTCACTCTCTACTACAAACTCTCTACTACTTGCTCTCTGCTACTCGCTCTCTACTACTCTCTAGTACTCACACTTATACTCACTCTCTACTACTCTCTACTACTCACTCTCTACTACTCCACTACTCTCTACTACTCACTTTCTACTACTCACGCTCTACTACTCTACTACTCTCTACTACTCTCTCTCTACTACTCACTCTCTACTACTCACTCTCTACTACTCTCTACTACTCACTCTCTACTACTCTCTACTACTCACTCTCTACTACTCTCTCTACCACTCTCTACTACTCACTCTCTACTACTCTCTACTACTCACTCTCTACTACTCTCTCTCTACTACTCTCTACTACTCACTCTGCTACTCACTCTCTACTACTCTCTACTACTCACTCTCTACTACTCACTTTCTACTACTCTCTACTACTCACTCTCTACTACTCTCTACTACATTCTACTACTCACTCTACTACTCACTCTCTACTACTCTCTACTACTCACTCTCTACTACTCACTCTCTACTATTCACTCTCTACTACTCACTCTACTACTCTCTACTACTCACTCTCTGATACTTTCTCTACTACTCTCTACTACTCTCTACTACTCACTCTCTACTCTCTATTACTCGCTCTCTACTCTCTACCTCTCTACCTCTCTCTCTACTACTCTCTACCTCTCTACCTCTACCTCTCTACCTCTAAACCTCTACCTATACACCTCTACCTCTCTACCTCTCTGTACATGCACACATATGCACATATATATGCATATATAAGCATATGCATTTATATATGTATGTGTATATATATATATATACACATGAAAAGAAACAACGGAAAGAGGCCCACTGCTGGAAAGGTTGCATTTATTCTTAGCACCAAGCGCACAGAAGCTTCCGTCTCCTTACGCGTTTCAGCGAACACAGTCGCCTTGCTCACAGGTGGAAGCAATGAAAATTGCAAAGTGCAAACGTGCGTTTAAAAAGTCAGTGTGTCACATGACCAGTCATTTTGAACTTCATTTCCCATAATGCAGGTAAGTTATTTTTAAATACAATTAAGGAAGTCCTTGTCTCGTTATTACCTGCACGATGCTGGTGTGGAAAAATACTGATGCAACTGGCCTTGTAAATATGGATTTCATGCAAGTGCTCACATTTTTTTAAAACATGCTTTGAAAAATGTCCATCTCCAGCACGATCAGAAAGGCATTCAACCCTTCTGAATCCCTTCCATGTACTCTCCGGATTCGCTGAGTAGCACATCCTTTAGTAAGTCCTGAGAGGGCAAGTGGGTCATGCTCCTCAATCAATATTCCCAAACATCCTCCGAGTACCGGAGCCCCCGACCCTTCAGGGCGGCCTCTTTGTGAAATGAGCACGGAGCAGCCCATCAAATCCATGAAAAGAAACAACGGAAAGAGGCCCACTGCTGGAAAGGTTGCATTTATTCTTAGCACCAAGCGCACAGAAGCTTCCGTCTCCTTACGCGTTTCAGCGAACACAGTCGCCTTGCTCACAGGTGGAAGCAATGAAAATTGCAAAGTGCAAACGTGCGTTTAAAAAGTCAGTGTGTCACATGACCAGTCATTTTGAACTTCATTTCCCATAATGCAGGTAAGTTATTTTTAAATACAATTAAGGAAGTCCTTGTCTCGTTATTACCTGCACGATGCTGGTGTGGAAAAATACTGATGCAACTGGCCTTGTAAATATGGATTTCATGCAAGTGCTCACATTTTTTTAAAACATGCTTTGAAAAATGTCCATCTCCAGCACGATCAGAAAGGCATTCAACCCTTCTGAATCCCTTCCATGTACTCTCCGGATTCGCTGAGTAGCACATCCTTTAGTAAGTCCTGAGAGGGCAAGTGGGTCATGCTCCTCAATCAATATTCCCAAACATCCTCCGAGTACCGGAGCCCCCGACCCTTCAGGGCGGCCTCTTTGTGAAATGAGCACGGAGCAGCCCATCAAATCCATGAAAAGAAACAACGGAAAGAGGCCCACTGCTGGAAAGGTTGCATTTATTCTTAGCACCAAGCGCACAGAAGCTTCCGTCTCCTTACGCGTTTCAGCGAACACAGTCGCCTTGCTCACAGGTGGAAGCAATGAAAATTGCAAAGTGCAAACGTGCGTTTAAAAAGTCAGTGTGTCACATGACCAGTCATTTTGAACTTCATTTCCCATAATGCAGGTAAGTTATTTTTAAATACAATTAAGGAAGTCCTTGTCTCGTTATTACCTGCACGATGCTGGTGTGGAAAAATACTGATGCAACTGGCCTTGTAAATATGGATTTCATGCAAGTGCTCACATTTTTTTAAAACATGCTTTGAAAAATGTCCATCTCCAGCACGATCAGAAAGGCATTCAACCCTTCTGAATCCCTTCCATGTACTCTCCGGATTCGCTGAGTAGCACATCCTTTAGTAAGTCCTGAGAGGGCAAGTGGGTCATGCTCCTCAATCAATATTCCCAAACATCCTCCGAGTACCGGAGCCCCCGACCCTTCAGGGCGGCCTCTTTGTGAAATGAGCACGGAGCAGCCCATCAAATCCATGAAAAGAAACAACGGAAAGAGGCCCACTGCTGGAAAGGTTGCATTTATTCTTAGCACCAAGCGCACAGAAGCTTCCGTCTCCTTACGCGTTTCAGCGAACACAGTCGCCTTGCTCACAGGTGGAAGCAATGAAAATTGCAAAGTGCAAACGTGCGTTTAAAAAGTCAGTGTGTCACATGACCAGTCATTTTGAACTTCATTTCCCATAATGCAGGTAAGTTATTTTTAAATACAATTAAGGAAGTCCTTGTCTCGTTATTACCTGCACGATGCTGGTGTGGAAAAATACTGATGCAACTGGCCTTGTAAATATGGATTTCATGCAAGTGCTCACATTTTTTTAAAACATGCTTTGAAAAATGTCCATCTCCAGCACGATCAGAAAGGCATTCAACCCTTCTGAATCCCTTCCATGTACTCTCCGGATTCGCTGAGTAGCACATCCTTTAGTAAGTCCTGAGAGGGCAAGTGGGTCATGCTCCTCAATCAATATTCCCAAACATCCTCCGAGTACCGGAGCCCCCGACCCTTCAGGGCGGCCTCTTTGTGAAATGAGCACGGAGCAGCCCATCAAATCCATGAAAAGAAACAACGGAAAGAGGCCCACTGCTGGAAAGGTTGCATTTATTCTTAGCACCAAGCGCACAGAAGCTTCCGTCTCCTTACGCGTTTCAGCGAACACAGTCACCTTGCTCACAGGTGGAAGCAATGAAAATTGCAAAGTGCAAACGTGCGTTTAAAAAGTCAGTGTGTCACATGACCAGTCATTTTGAACTTCATTTCCCATAATGCAGGTAAGTTATTTTTAAATACAATTAAGGAAGTCCTTGTCTCGTTATTACCTGCACGATGCTGGTGTGGAAAAATACTGATGCAACTGGCCTTGTAAATATGGATTTCATGCAAGTGCTCACATTTTTTTAAAACATGCTTTGAAAAATGTCCATCTCCAGTACGATCAGAAAGGCATTCAACCCTTCTGAATCCCTTCCATGTACTCTCCGGATTCGCTGAGTAGCACATCCTTTAGTAAGTCCTGAGAGGGCAAGTGGGTCATGCTCCTCAATCAATATTCCCAAACATCCTCCGAGTACCGGAGCCCCCGACCCTTCAGGGCGGCCTCTTTGTGAAATGAGCACGGAGCAGCCCATCAAATCCATGAAAAGAAACAACGGAAAGAGGCCCACTGCTGGAAAGGTTGCATTTATTCTTAGCACCAAGCGCACAGAAGCTTCCGTCTCCTTACGCGTTTCAGCGAACACAGTCGCCTTGCTCACAGGTGGAAGCAATGAAAATTGCAAAGTGCAAACGTGCGTTTAAAAAGTCAGTGTGTCACATGACCAGTCATTTTGAACTTCATTTCCCATAATGCAGGTAAGTTATTTTTAAATACAATTAAGGAAGTCCTTGTCTCGTTATTACCTGCACGATGCTGGTGTGGAAAAATACTGATGCAACTGGCCTTGTAAATATGGATTTCATGCAAGTGCTCACATTTTTTTAAAACATGCTTTGAAAAATGTCCATCTCCAGCACGATCAGAAAGGCATTCAACCCTTCTGAATCCCTTCCATGTACTCTCCGGATTCGCTGAGTAGCACATCCTTTAGTAAGTTCTGAGAGGGCAAGTGGGTCATGCTCCTCAATCAATATTCCCAAACATCCTCCGAGTACCGGAGCCCCCGACCCTTCAGGGCGGCCTCTTTGTGAAATGAGCACGGAGCAGCCCATCAAATCCATGAAAAGAAACAACGGAAAGAGGCCCACTGCTGGAAAGGTTGCATTTATTCTTAGCACCAAGCGCACAGAAGCTTCCGTCTCCTGTGCTTCTGTGCGCTTGGTGCTAAGAATAAATGCAACCTTTCCAGCAGTGGGCCTCTTTCCGTTGTTTCTTTTCATGGATTTGATGGGCTGCTCCGTGCTCATTTCACAAAGAGGCCGCCCTGAAGGGTCGGGGGCTCCGGTACTCGGAGGATGTTTGGGAATATTGATTGAGGAGCATGACCCACTTGCCCTCTCAGGACTTACTAAAGGATGTGCTACTCAGCGAATCCGGAGAGTACATGGAAGGGATTCAGAAGGGTTGAATGCCTTTCTGATCGTGCTGAAGATGGACATTTTTCAAAGCATGTTTTAAAAAAATGTGAGCACTTGCATGAAATCCATATTTACAAGGCCAGTTGCATCAGTATTTTTCCACACCAGCATCGTGCAGGTAATAACGAGACAAGGACTTCCTTAATTGTATTTAAAAATAACTTACCTGCATTATGGGAAATGAAGTTCAAAATGACTGGTCATGTGACACACTGACTTTTTAAACGCACGTTTGCACTTTGCAATTTTAATTGCTTCCACCTGTGAGCAAGGCGACTGTGTTCGCTGAAACGCGTAAGGAGACGGAAGCTTCTGTGCGCTTGGTGCTAAGAATAAATGCAACCTTTCCAGCAGTGGGCCTCTTTCCGTTGTTTCTTTTCATGGATTTGATGGGCTGCTCCGTGCTCATTTCACAAAGAGGCCGCCCTGAAGGGTCGGGGGCTCCGGTACTCGGAAGATGTTTGGGAATATTGATTGAGGAGCATGACCCACTTGCCCTCTCAGGACTTACTAAAGGATGTGCTACTCAGCGAATCCGGAGAGTACATGGAAGGGATTCAGAAGGGTTGAATGCCTTTCTGATCGTGCTGGAGATGGACATTTTTCAAAGCATGTTTTAAAAAAATGTGAGCACTTGCATGAAATCCATATTTACAAGGCCAGTTGCATCAGTATTTTTCCACACCAGCATCGTGCAGGTAATAACGAGACAAGGACTTCCTTAATTGTATTTAAAAATAACTTACCTGCATTATGGGAAATGAAGTTCAAAATGACTGGTCATGTGACACACTGACTTTTTAAACGCACGTTTGCACTTTGCAATTTTCATTGCTTCCACCTGTGAGCAAGGCGACTGTGTTCGCTGAAACGCGTAAGGAGACGGAAGCTTCTGTGCGCTTGGTGCTAAGAATAAATGCAACCTTTCCAGCAGTGGGCCTCTTTCCGTTGTTTCTTTTCATGGATTTGATGGGCTGCTCCGTGCTCATTTCACAAAGAGGCCACCCTGAAGGGTCGGGGGCTCCGGTACTCGGAGGATGTTTGGGAATATTGATTGAGGAGCATGACCCACTTGCCCTCTCAGGACTTACTAAAGGATGTGCTACTCAGCGAATCCGGAGAGTACATGGAAGGGATTCAGAAGGGTTGAATGCCTTTCTGATCGTGCTGGAGATGGACATTTTTCAAAGCATGTTTTAAAAAAATGTGAGCACTTGCATGAAATCCATATTTACAAGGCCAGTTGCATCAGTATTTTTCCACACCAGCATCGTGCAGGTAATAACGAGACAAGGACTTCCTTAATTGTATTTAAAAATAACTTACCTGCATTATGGGAAATGAAGTTCAAAATGACTGGTCATGTGACACACTGACTTTTTAAACGCACGTTTGCACTTTGCAATTTTCATTGCTTCCACCTGTGAGCAAGGCGACTGTGTTCGCTGAAACGCGTAAGGAGACGGAAGCTTCTGTGCGCTTGGTGCTAAGAATAAATGCAACCTTTCCAGCAGTGGGCCTCTTTCCGTTGTTTCTTTTCATGGATTTGATGGGCTGCTCCGTGCTCATTTCACAAAGAGGCCGCCCTGAAGGGTCGGGGGCTCCGGTACTCGGAGGATGTTTGGGAATATTGATTGAGGAGCATGACCCACTTGCCCTCTCAGGACTTACTAAAGGATGTGCTACTCAGCGAATCCGGAGAGTACATGGAAGGGATTCAGAAGGGTTGAATGCCTTTCTGATCGTGCTGGAGATGGACATTTTTCAAAGCATGTTTTAAAAAAATGTGAGCACTTGCATGAAATCCATATTTACAAGGCCAGTTGCATCAGTATTTTTCCACACCAGCATCGTGCAGGTAATAACGAGACAAGGACTTCCTTAATTGTATTTAAAAATAACTTACCTGCATTATGGGAAATAAGGTTCAAAATGACTGGTCATGTGACACACTGACTTTTTAAACGCACGTTTGCACTTTGCAATTTTCATTGCTTCCACCTGTGAGCAAGGCGACTGTGTTCGCTGAAACGCGTAAGGAGACGGAAGCTTCTGTGCGCTTGGTGCTAAGAATAAATGCAACCTTTCCAGCAGTGGGCCTCTTTCCGTTGTTTCTTTTCATGGATTTGATGGGCTGCTCCGTGCTCATTTCACAAAGAGGCCGCCCTGAAGGGTCGGGGGCTCCGGTACTCGGAGGATGTTTGGGAATATTGATTGAGGAGCATGACCCACTTGCCCTCTCAGGACTTACTAAAGGATGTGCTACTCAGCGAATCCGGAGAGTACATGGAAGGGATTCAGAAGGGTTGAATGCCTTTCTGATCGTGCTGGAGATGGACATTTTTCAAAGCATGTTTTAAAAAAATGTGAGCACTTGCATGAAATCCATATTTACAAGGCCAGTTGCATCAGTATTTTTCCACACCAGCATCGTGCAGGTAATAACGAGACAAGGACTTCCTTAATTGTATTTAAAAATAACTTACCTGCATTATGGGAAATGAAGTTCAAAATGACTGGTCATGTGACACACTGACTTTTTAAACGCACGTTTGCACTTTGCAATTTTCATTGCTTCCACCTGTGAGCAAGGCGACTGTGTTCGCTGAAACGCGTAAGGAGACGGAAGCTTCTGTGCGCTTGGTGCTAAGAATAAATGCAACCTTTCCAGCAGTGGGCCTCTTTCCGTTGTTTCTTTTCATGGATTTGATGGGCTGCTCCGTGCTCATTTCACAAAGAGGCCGCCCTGAAGGGTCGGGGGCTCCGGTACTCGGAGGATGTTTGGGAATATTGATTGAGGAGCATGACCCACTTGCCCTCTCAGGACTTACTAAAGGATGTGCTACTCAGCGAATCCGGAGAGTACATGGAAGGGATTCAGAAGGGTTGAATGCCTTTCTGATCGTGCTGGAGATGGACATTTTTCAAAGCATGTTTTAAAAAAATGTGAGCACTTGCATGAAATCCATATTTACAAGGCCAGTTGCATCAGTATTTTTCCACACCAGCATCGTGCAGGTAATAACGAGACAAGGACTTCCTTAATTGTATTTAAAAATAACTTACCTGCATTATGGGAAATGAAGTTCAAAATGACTGGTCATGTGACACACTGACTTTTTAAACGCACGTTTGCACTTTGCAATTTTCATTGCTTCCACCTGTGAGCAAGGCGACTGTGTTCGCTGAAACGCGTAAGGAGACGGAAGCTTCTGTGCGCTTGGTGCTAAGAATAAATGCAACCTTTCCAGCAGTGGGCCTCTTTCCGTTGTTTCTTTTCATGGATTTGATGGGCTGCTCCGTGCTCATTTCACAAAGAGGCCGCCCTGAAGGGTCGGGGGCTCCGGTACTCGGAGGATGTTTGGGAATATATATATACATATATAAACATATAATCTGCATATCTATATAAATATAAATTCATGCAAACATATACATATACATATATGCATACATATGCATGGTATGTATATGAAATTTTGAAAAACACTAATAAAAGCAAAGCTAAAAAGCCACCTAATTATAAACAGAATTGCTTTAACTTAAACGAGGGCGAGACCTATTGCATTTTCAATGCTTGTTTACTTTGGTTCCATCAAGAAGGCATTCAGATGTGACACATTTGCCATAAATTCTGAATGGTAGCACTCTAGTTCCTCATTAGATTACTGTACCAAAGCTACTGCTCACCATGGAAGTCTGCTGCTGTTATTCAAAGTGCATGTTTCAGTCTGCATGTCAGAACTTTTTAATGAAATAGAAGAGGATTTGAGAAGTCAAAATGTGCCCTAAGTTTTCTTTCTGCAGCACTAATCATAATTTCTATGGCAAAATGAACCCCCTCATTGTGTTCCTTTGCAAATTAAATGTTTTAAATGTTACCACTTTATTCCAATCAAGATGGCTTCAGGTGTGCCATACCTTTGTCATAAGTAAGACTGTTAGTGCTCTAGTTGTTCTTTAAAACACTCTGGGATTTCTGTCATTGGGCTATACTTGGGCTACATCTCGGTGATATTTGTGCTACATTTGGGCTCTTTTGTCTCTGGTGGCCATCTTGGGAACCTTGTTATGAAGATTCCTAATTTCCTCATTTACTGCAGTCTCCTCAGTAGGCATACTGTCAGTTTTTTACTTTGATTCAATGAAGAAGGCATTCAGATGTGTCACACATTTGCCATAAATTCAGAATGTTAGCACTCTAGTCGCTCATTAGATCACTGTAGTAAAGCTACTGCTCACCAGGGAAGTGTGGTAAATAATTTAATTACCGGTACTTAATTTGATGCGGAAAATCTATAACAATAGCTCAGTAAAATAAGAGGCAGAATCCGTGGTATTAGAGGTTCGGAACGGGCTTTATTCCAAAATCAATTCGAATTGAGGACTCCATATTCCATCACCACGAAGGTTCAGGAAGTGAAGGGACAACTTTATTGACAAGTAATCATTTTTATACAATAGGCATTACAGTGAAACAGATGCAGGAGGCGTAGCAATTGATAACTAAGATAAAAACATACATGCGTAGTTAAAGTGGGTGTAACTGGGCGTAACTTAAAGAACGTCATCAGGTATGATGTCACAATAGGGTGGTTCCATGAAAGAATTTCGCAATGTCAGCAGAAATACTTGGCAGAGATGCGCGCGCAGCAGCATGACGCGTGATTGACGTGCAACTAGGGGGTGAAGGGGACTTGACATTTAGCTCTACATGTGGAGACAGAAGTCTGGGGTTATGTCAACCTAATCCCAAATCATATCTAACATCCTATGTTTAAAGAACTATGTTATCCAAAAAGAGAGGTCTCTTAGGATAGAATCTTATTCTATACTGACTATACTGACTGTTAGTGCGTGTACAAGCGTCTAAGTGTCTACACTAGATGCGAGGGCAGAAATCTTCCATAGTAACAGGGCTATGAATTACTTGCATAAAGACAGAGAAGCCGGGCCTTTCGCTCGGTAGCTGGAAGAATGTTTACTTAAACTACTAGACAGGAATGCATTGGATAGGGAGCGGAGCAGATAATTTCGAAGGTGAAATACAGTTTTTGGCAGGCAACAGGCTGGAGTCAGGCACCGTTAGCCGCGCAGGGAGTAGGACAAAGTTCATGGATACAGATGCAAGCTCAAACTGGAGCTTTCAGAGGGAGAAGGCAAGAAAAGGCTTGATGGCAGAATCAGGGCCTACTCGCCTGGACTGTAAAATGGCATAAATGAACCATATAAAGCCGGTGGCCTTTCATACTTAGGAATGGAATATCCGACCCATTCATGGCGGATCTGAAAGAGGACATGTTGACGATGGACGCACATGTGTTTGCGTCTTCATAACTGGAGCTAGAGGAAACATACATGTACTTATGGTTTATACATGAAACCGTTGGGGTCCAAGATAGGGGACATAACTGACCATAAAAATCCATATTTCCACATTCCCTCCTTGTCCCCTACTTGCCCTTAAGAGATATCAATCTTCATCAATCCGTTGATCTGTTCATATAGCATCATTTGTTCTTCTTTCTTCTTCCGGGATGAATGAAATCTTGGTGGTGGAATACACGATGTGGCACACAGACCACAGATCGCTGGTCCACATTGTAGGCATAAACAGCAACTGAATAGTATGAGAAAGCCAATACCTAGGAAGGATAGGACCCTCCATCCAAAGGTAGATAATACACTCCAAAACCAACCGGACCAAGTCCAGGTGCCTGGATTCTGGTGTATCTGGCTTACAATCTTATGAAGGTGAGTTATGGCTTTATATACAGATGGCGAATTTTCTGGTATGAAAATGCAACAGCTTGATCCGATGACCCTACAAGCTCCGCCCCTATCGGCCAGGATGACGTCAAGGACAAGACGATTTTGAAGCACAACAATCCGCATAGCAGACTCCTCTTCTGTTAAATTGCCTAAGGCGGAAATAGTTTCGTTCACTACTGCTTCAAGGGTTCTGGTTAATCTACGTATCAGCTTACTATTGGTAACTGTACCTATATAGGGAAAGAGACCTTTATTGAAATCTGTGTATTTTTCCCATGCTGTCTCAGTATAGTCGACTATTGGGAGATCTCTCCGTTCTCTATTGTGTACTAAATGAGTATTTCTGTGATAATCAGGAGGAGCTAGGAAAACAGGTGGCAAAAGGAATCCGATGTAGCAGGTACCATCCCAATCTAGAGGCAGACGTATATATGCAGTCTGACCACATATGAAGTAGGAATGGCGAGAAGCTCTGAATGTAGACTTGCCTTGATCACTGAATTCTATTACAGTGGTGCATCTACTATGGCCCATATGTATGGAACCATTCTTTCTTACACATAATTCACCTTTAACTGGAAATACTGACATAGCGGGCAAAATTGGTGCAGCTTCGGATTCAATATTCAGGATCATGATATTGAGCGTGAAATTCCCTAATCCATATACTTCATTTTCTAGATCAGTTCCTGTTCTTTTGGGAAGTCCCTTCTTGTCAGGGTAGCAGACTTTGAGTAAAACTAAGTTCAGGTTTCCCCATACCCAGTTGTCTTTATCAACTGCAGAATTCGAATCTAGGGAATTAATTAGACTAAACCATGCTCCACAGGAGCCATTGTGTGTGAACGGGTATGGAAAGAGAGGCAGAATTCCCTTATAGTTCTGATAGGGAGGGAGTCGGCCACATATCCAACAATTTGTAGCATTGCTAACCTGATGGGAATGATGTAACATACTAATAAAAGTGTTATTGCGCAGCGCAAATCTATAGGACAACTCATGCGGGGGTAATTCACTAAAAGAATGTTCAGCAGTAACATTGTAAACTTGTTTAGAAATAGGATAATATATGTGCAACAATATACTTGCAGCTACTATTAAAAGACATAAGAAAAACAAAATTAATAACGTCACTGTGCAATGACTACGCAGTGATTTATAGTACGCATGTTGTTTCATTCGCTTCCTTCGGTGTCTCTCTCTATTCAGGTCTAGGGTATTCATGTCAGGGACAAATTCGACCGATTCACCTTGGAGAGGACTTAAACAATCAAATTGTCCGACTTCTTAGACCTTAGTTTTAGTCTGTATTGTTCCTTGTCATTCAGTTCAACCAAAGGAAGCTTTGAGTCAATCGGTGAAGACACGCAAGGTGTGTCATTTACATCTGACGGTAGTCCATGAAATTTCTTGATATGACTTGAATGTATCCAGCCTTTTCGACCTTCGATCTTCACGGCTGTCCTCGTGGTTAACAGGACGAGTTGAGGCGATTTCCACCTAGGATCCAGCTGAGACTTCCGGTCAAAGTTCCTCACTAACACCAAGTCCCCTGGAATTACGTCATGGGGTTTCACCTCGGTGTTGTCGGGAAAGGCTGCAGCTACCTGTGAACGACAAGATTGTAGTGCAGACATCAAGGAAGCCAAGTAATCTGTCAGCATGTTACAGTCAACATCAGTTATTTTGCGTGGTATAGGCGTCCCCCACATATTTGGTGGTCTACCAAAGACCACCTCATAAGGGGATAGCCCTGTTCGAGAGTGCGCTACCATTCTCATGTAAAAGAGTGCAACTGGTAAGGCTACTACCCAGTCGACACCTTTCTCTCTACATATTTTGGACAATCTAATTTTCAGAGTTTGATTATGTCGTTCCACGAGACCTGCTGCCTCTGGGTGTCGGACACAGTGAAATTTCCACTGATAGCCTAACAAAAGTGAAACGTGTTTCATTAGTTCGGATGAGAACGGCTGGCCGTTATCTGAGTAGACAGCACGTGGTAAACCGTACCGTGGGAAGAATTCTCGAACCAACTGTTTGGCAGTAGTCGGGGCAGTGTAATCTGAAACCGGGTATGCCTCTGTCCAACGGGAAAGAGCACAGACAACTACGAGAACATATTTGAATCCTCAACATCGTTCCATCTGGATATAATCCATCTGGAGGACTTCAAAAGAGTGATCAGGAGGCTGAAATCCACCCTGTTCTACGGGAATGCTTTTACCTGGGTTAAACTGACAACAGATCATACAGGTACGAACTTTTTGTTTAGCTGCTGCTCGTAAATGTTTGTTGAACCAAATGTGTTGAATGCTGTCTAGCATAGCTTTTTCTCCTAGGTGTGCTGGACTATGTACAGTGTTAATGATAACTTGGACCATTGAATCAGGAAGGAACCACACAGATTTTTCCCTTCGTCATCCATCCTTGATCCGTTTGGATCCCTCCTAATTCAGTCCATTTCTTTATTTCATCCGGTGTAGCATGTGTCTGTATGTCAATTACGTCAAGAGCGGGATCCTTAACCGTCATGCAATGTGCTGGTGTCGGGACTATTGTCTTTGTCATGTCAGATATTTGAGTTTGAGCAGTCTGTTTAGCTGTTCTGTCAGCTAGGTCATTGCCTTGGGAAATGATATCAGTAACTTTCGTATGAGTTTTACATTTCATAATTGATATCGCAGTGGGTAGATGTATTGCATCTAATAAGGCATGAATGAGGGGTCCGTGCTGAATGTGGGCACCGTGAGAAGTTAAATAACCTCTCTCTTGCCACAGCACGCCGAAGTCATGTACAACTCCGAATGCATAACGTGAATCAGTATATATGTTGACTTTTTTATTCGTAGCTTGAATACAGGCTTGTGTCAGAGCGACGAGCTCTGCTGCTTGAGCGGACAAGGTATTTATGCGATTTGTTTCAATGATTTCAGTGTCTGTTGTGACTGCGTAAGCGGCCACTAGCTCTCCTGTACTTGTTCTCATACATGAACCATCTACATACAACGTCAGGTCTGGGTCTAACAATGGGACGTCTGTCAAGTCTTGTCTAGGTTTCGTCGTGATAGTGATAACTTCAATACAATCATGTGCAAGTGGGTCTGTTCCGTTTACTGGTAACAGTGTGGCAGGATTCAATGTACTGCAACGTCTGATTTCTATATGTGGCTGAAACAATGTTAATTCGTAACCAGTGAGTCGTGCTATAGTCAAGTGTTGTGTTTGTGTGCGGTTCAAGAGAACCTCTACTGCATGTGGTACTTGTACTGTCAATTGGTGTCCTAACACTATGGCATCGCTTTGTCGTATTGCTAAAGCTGTCGCTGCCACTGATTTCAGGCACGCAGGCAGAGCCTGAGCTACGGGATCTAATATACTAGAAAAATAAGCACACGGTTTGTATGATCCTGCTTGTTCCTGTGTGAGTACTGACAAGGCAGTACCTTCGCGTTCTGTAACAAAGAGTGTAAAATGTTTATTGTAACATGGTGTTGCTAAAACAGGCGCTTGACATAAGGCTTTCTTTAGGCTTTCAAAAGCTTGTGTATGTTCCTGAGTCCAAGGGAGAACAGTCGATGTGGCTGCCTCCTGTGTTGTCAACTGAATGAGTGGTTTTGCTAGAAATGCATACTGCGGGATCCACTGCCTACAATATGAAGTGAGGCCTATGAAAGCTCGCACCTCCTTTTGTGTCTTGGGTATTGGCATGTTAGCAATTAACTGGATGCGATCTGGTGTAAGCTGCCTTCCCTCCTTGGACAGCGAGTGACCAAGGTAAACAACTCGCTGGACACAGAATTGCAGCTTAGAAGGGGACACCTTGTGCCCCTTTTCGGCCAAAAATTGTAAAACCGTCAGTGAGGCTTTTTCACATTCAGGTTCGCTTCTAGCGGTGATCAGCAGATCATTGACATATTGAAGCAGAGCAGTGTTGACTGGCATGTGGATACTGTCAAGTTCTCGTTTTAGTGCTTGGCTATAGATGCTGGGGCTTTCTGTGAATCCTTGAGGTGCGCGTGTGAATTTAAAGCTTCGTCCATTTAAACTAAATCCGAATAAGTATTGGCTTTCCGGATCTATTGGGACGCTGAAAAAGGCATTCTTGAGATCAATTACAGTGAAGAATGTTGCTTCGGAATCAATGGCTGTCAGTAATGAAGAAATGTCTGGGACTACGGGGTATTGTGGTACAATACATTTATTTAATTCACGCAGATCAATAACCAGTCGATATACTGGCGGGGCTTTTCGATCAGTTCGTTTAAGAATCGGAATTATCGGTGAATTACATACATTGGAGTCTGTTTCCACAACCACTCCTTGGGTAATAAGCTCGTCAATGATTTGCATTAAAGCCACTACAGCATCGGACGGTAACTTGTATTGTCGCATTCGTGGTAGTACCACTCCTGCCTTTAGTGTGACTCGATATGGTGTGATGTTCATGCAACCAACATCTGTAGGGCCTTGTGCCCATAAATGTGTGGGTAAAGTCTGTAGTCGGTCATCCATGTCTCGGGACACATAGTGTCCTTTGAAATCACGTAAAAACAATCTTACTCCTTCCGGAGAACAACATATTATAGCTCCTAGAGCTTTCAATGTTTTTATGCCTAACAGGTTTTCTGGACATGACTCAGTAAGCAATAAATCTGTAGTTCGTGTCAAGGGACCAATCGTAAGTGGAAGCGGCTGTGATACTTCGTTAATGATAGGTTTTCCTGAAAAACCAAGGGAAATATTCTGTGAGCCTGAGAGGGGTGCCCCTGGAACTTCACTACGTTTTATTGTTGTTCGGCTTGCCCCTGTATCAAGTAAAAATTTTCTATCTTGGCCTAATAGTTCACTGTGTACATAAGGTCCTTCTTGATCTACAGGGACCTCGATAAGGGGTAAGCCAACTTCCCTCTCTAGGCTGTTTCATGAGTATCGTTGATAATCAGGATAGTCATACTGTGCGGTCTGGTACATCTGTCGTGTCGTTGTTTGTGTGGCAGCAATAGGCTGCGGTGGTGGAGCTGGCATAGACTGTTGCGGAGCTGGCATGGACTGTGCGTGCTGCGGAGCTCCTTGTTGGTTCTGATCCTGTCTAAGTGGCCGTGGTCTTTCTTTTGTATTCCCTATGGCGATATTATGTTTTAAAACTGGGCAATCGTGTACATAATGACCTGGCTGTTTACAATAGTTGCATGTCCCTTTTACAGGACCTGTTGAAACACTGGACTGTGTCGTACCCTTTTTATGACCGTCAGCTGGAACTGTCTGGGAAACTAGCATTTTCATTTTCGTGTCTTTCATACGTCTTTGTTCATGTTCTTGTTCCTCTCTAATTCTATTGTGATGATACTGTAACATTTGTAGCATTTGTGACGGAGTGTTACCTTGCCAGGTACTCTCGAATTTCAATACTCTATTCTTAACTTGGGGCAAAGAATTTTCAACTAACTTTGTCACAAACAGATGTGGATAAGATTCGCTACTTGCTTTTATCCCACTATTTATACCAAAACATTTTTCGAATCGGGCATAGAAATCACTAGTGTCTTCATCTGGTTTTTGTTTACATGCTGTGATTGCACCCCAGTCTTCCTTTTTCGTAGTTAATAAACGTGGCAGTACCTGTACTAGTAAACCTGGTAGTGTTTTGGTCTTTTCCCCAAGCCCTGCACCTGGACCTCGAGCTTTTTCTTCGTTTTCTAATGCTGTCCAATCTATCTTTTGGTCTCCCACCTCCCAATCCTTTTCCTTGAGTTTTTCGTAAATGCCCGCAGGCAGTAATACCTTCAATATTGTCATAATGTCGGGATAGGTATACTCTCCCATGAGCAACATGTCTTTAATTTCACGGTGGAAACCCGCTGGGTCTTTGTCATGACTGGGTACCACTTTCTTCATTTCTAATAGTTCTATTTTAGATATGGGTGTGTATACAAACACACGTTTAAACTGATTGTCCTCACCCTTTATCGGGTGGACTTCGCGTAAGGGATTCTGTCTATCCATATAATACATCGTTCTTTCCTTGATGGGCAGTGAGACATGTTCGGGACATACAAAAAGAATGTACTGCTTTCTGGATTCTAGTATTTCTCTAATTAACTCAGTACCTGAACCTCTCCATTTATTCGTGATCAATTTAGTCAAAATGTCAGGTAAGGGGCCAGGATCGGAGTGTTGGCTTTTATACAATATAAGGAGTTGTTGAATCATATAGATACCAGCTAAACGCTGTTCATCTGGGGCGAGGTTCAAAAACGTGTGCGCTAATGTATCATCACTATATTTTCCGGGACTATCAACCCACTGAACGGCTGACCTGGCTAATTCTTGCTCGTCCATAGAATCGAGTATATGATAACCCCTTCGTTCTCGGAGTAAATTGTCAGCGGCTTGGAACGAATGTTCGGGGGACCTTATATTTATTATAGGAGTCTGGAAAATTCTGCTATTATCTGGACGTATCGGACGTATCGGATCAGTAAGGCATCTAGTATTATTGCAAGATCTTCCTCTACCTACATAGGCCATCGTTTCTAACTGTCCTGTGGGCAGTTCTAATTCTTCCTCGTCCTCGGTTTGTTCAGGTTCGTCTACTGCTAATCTTTCTTCGTGTATTCGTTCTATTTCTTTGCGGATCTTTCGGCACATAGCTACTATACATGATCGTTTATCATGTCTCCCCTCTGATATATTCTGACTCCATGTGGTAAGAATTTGCATTTCTTCCGGATTTACCCCTGGTCGGTCTTGATTTCTGATCACACAGTTTATGAGGAAACGTAACAGTTCCCCCTGTATTTCCACCTTTTGGTACTCCATGGCTCTGTTAATACTCTCAGAATCTCGCCCTGACTGGACAAAGTGATATATATTCTCTAAATGTGCAGTCATTCCTGGTAGTTTCCCTAAATATATTGCAGCTCGTCGGATACGTAATGATGCCAGCATCATTTCGTCCCCCTTTCCGGGCACAGGGTCATATCTACAATCTATTAAAAGTTCCTTGAGCGTGTTGGGAGTTACTAGTTTGGGCGTACGTTGGTGGGCTAATTCTTGAAAGGAAAGTTTATTTACTCTGGGTGGCGTGGAAGAAATGTTTGATGTACCTCCGGTAGCACCACCTGGGGTGCTGGATGTGAAAGGATTCGTTGAACGTGATATAGCAACCATAGGTGTGGATACAGGTGTAGAAGCAGATGTGCTTGCCGGAACTTGTGTCGGAGTTTGCTGTTGCGGAGGTACAGACGGAAGAGGGTCTTGGCGTTGAACCCCCTCGGCAGGCGGTCTATGTGGCGCAGCATTTGCATACTCGGGAGCTGCGTCGTCTAAATAAGAGGAAAGGAAAACATCTTCTGCGGTTCTGGGATGCCCTTTGGGATGTACTTTTATCGGAAACAATGGGGGTGGCAAGTCTTTTGGTATCTCCGGAGTAGCCTTAGGTAATCCTTCGGCCAGAAGGGGATACATACCATTCATAAGGGCATTTCTTTGTCTGTCTGTTTGTTCTGACTTTACTCGAGTACCTTCTTCAATTAATAGATTTTCTCGAACTTTATTTGAATTCTCCTTACTTTTCTCTTCCTGTCTGAGCGCTTTCTCTGTACGTCTATACGATTCTTTACGCCATAATTCAATGGCATCTTTCTGTGACTGTCTAGCTTTCTTTTTCCATAATTCTTCCTCTACTTTCATGATGCAATCTGCATCCCAGGTCCCCGCTGCGGGCCACCTCTGACTTTCTGGTAATTCCTTGGTGTAGTCTACCCATAAATCAAGAAATAATATGGCGTCTAGGCCATGTTTATGATACATGAAGTACCCTGGAGTGTCCCTAGGAGGAATGGGAACAGCTTCTTCGAGTACCCCTTTTCTGGTTTTGATCTGTCTTAATTTCGAAAAGAGCGGCATATTGAGAACTGATCTGTTACCTAATTTTGAACACGTTTAAGACCATAAAACACAATAATGAACAGTCATTCACACCACAATATACAGAACGTATTTAAAACATTTTAACATTTAACATTTAATAAACAACAATGATGGCCATTTAGGGAACTAGTCACTAAGCATAATACTCGATACTAACTAGATAATTCTGAATAATATACTAGACATACTTGATATACTGCTAAACAGTACAGATACACTGCTGAAACAGTGCAGACCGGATTTGTGTACCCAAACCCGTCTTGACCGGCACAAACTATGTGCACGTCAGAACGCCTCCCCGACAATGGTACTCACCGGGTAGCTCGGAACGGAAGGCCTAGGAGCTGAACTGAACTGGACTCGGACCGGACTGGACTCGACTCGATACTTCGGAACTTCGGAACTGGTGGGCCTCTGTATACCTCGGATCTTGCTCTCTCAGCTAGGCTCTGGTCGGGATACTTCGCACTTCTCACCGCCTCGTCTGGGTGTTGATCGCAGCCTCAGTTACCCCCGCTCAGCAGGAGGGAGATACAGGAAATCCTGTGGGTATGCGTTGTTGTCCGTCCAGCTGTGACAGGAGACCGGGCCTGCAACGTACCTCCGGCGCGTGAGATGAGAAAGTGTCCCTATTCGGGCGCCATATCTGTGGTAAATAATTTAATTACCGGTACTTAATTTGATGCAGAAAATCTATAACAATAGCTCAGTAAAATAAGAGGCAGAATCCGTGGTATTAGAGGTTCGGAACGGGCTTTATTCCAAAATCAATTCGAATTGAGGACTCCATATTCCATCACCACGAAGGTTCAGGAAGTGAAGGGACAACTTTATTGACAAGTAATCATTTTTATACAATAGGCATTACAGTGAAACAGATGCAGGAGGCGTAGCAATTGATAACTAAGATAAAAACATACATGCGTAGTTAAAGTGGGTGTAACTGGGCGTAACTTAAAGAACGTCATCAGGTATGATGTCACAATAGGGTGGTTCCATGAAAGAATTTCGCAATGTCAGCAGAAATACTTGGCAGAGATGCGCGCGCAGCAGCATGACGCGTGATTGACGTGCAACTAGGGGGTGAAGGGGACTTGACATTTAGCTCTACATGTGGAGACAGAAGTCTGGGGTTATGTCAACCTAATCCCAAATCATATCTAACATCCTATGTTTAAAGAACTATGTTATCCAAAAAGAGAGGTCTCTTAGGATAGAATCTTATTCTATACTGACTATACTGACTGTTAGTGCGTGTACAAGCGTCTAAGTGTCTACACTAGATGCGAGGGCAGAAATCTTCCATAGTAACAGGGCTATGAATTACTTGCATAAAGACAGAGAAGCCGGGCCTTTCGCTCGGTAGCTGGAAGAATGTTTACTTAAACTACTAGACAGGAATGCATTGGATAGGGAGCGGAGCAGATAATTTCGAAGGTGAAATACAGTTTTTGGCAGGCAACAGGCTGGAGTCAGGCACCGTTAGCCGCGCAGGGAGTAGGACAAAGTTCATGGATACAGATGCGAGCTCAAACTGGAGCTTTCAGAGGGAGAAGGCAAGAAAAGGCTTGATGGCAGAATCAGGGCCTACTCGCCTGGACTGTAAAATGGCATAAATGAACCATATAAAGCCGGTGGCCTTTCATACTTAGGAATGGAATATCCGACCCATTCATGGCGGATCTGAAAGAGGACATGTTGACGATGGACGCACATGTGTTTGCGTCTTCATAACTGGAGCTGGAGGAAACATACATGTACTTATGGTTTATACATGAAACCGTTGGGGTCCAAGATAGGGGACATAACTGACCATAAAAATCCCATATTTCCACATAAGTCTGCTGCTGGTATTGAAAGTGCATGTTTCAGTCTGCATGTCAGAATTCTTTAATGAAATAGAAGAGGATTTGAGAAGTCACTCAAAATGTGCCCTCATTTTTCTTTCTGCAGCACTAATCATACATTCTATGGCAAAATGAACCCTCTCATTTTGTTCCTTTTTAAATTAAATGTTTTAAATGTTACCACTTTATTCCAATCAAGATGGCTTCAGGTGTGCCATACCTTTGTCATAAGTAAGACTGTTAGCGCTCTAGTTGTTCTTTGGAACACTCTGGGAAGCTGCAGTAGAACACAAAGGAATCAACTGACAGTCTCTGCCCTTGTTGGATGTACATGTTTTACTGAGAATGTCAGACTTCATTCTCACATGACTGAGAAAGATAATGTGAATTTACAGAAAATATGCTCTCAGTTTAGCTTATAGATCAACTTCCAAACCTCTCTGGGAAAAGCATGTGAAAATAGTTTTCTCTCAAACATGATTCATGATATCCCAGCAGAAGGCTTTTTCACATGATAAAATCACCTTAGAACATACCACAATTCCTAAAATGAGTATGGTACCATCAACAAATGATTTATAATGTAACTAAAGTCTTAAAACCTTCTATTAACTGCAATGCTTTTTAATGAGGTGTTATCATGTATATTGGTCCCAAGATGGCTGCCAACACTTCTTGGATAAAGTGCTGACAGCCAATCAGATCTCCCAATGAGATGTGTGGTTAGGCTCCGCCCAGATATGTATATGATTTTACTTTTGATTTTCACAGGAACTACTGAACGGATTTACACCATATATGCAAAAGGCACATGCCTGGCCTGAGGACTACCTCTTTGCCAAATTTCACATAATTCTGTTCAGCCGTTCGGGCTGTACCTTCGACTAAAGGTCCTATGGAAAAATGCATGGGGAAAACGCGTTTTGGGACCCCCCCTTTTTCTCAGCCCCCGCTTGACGAATCACCCCGAGACTTTCAGGGTAGGAGCTGAACAAAGAGCCCCATTTGTTTTGAAAATTTTGCGAGGATTCGTCAACCGGCGCCAAAGTTATTCAAAATAGAATTTTGAGATTGCCTATGGAAACTAGGTTGTAACTATAACTATCTACTGGCGACCGCCAGTAGATAATATATATATATATATATATAACCAAAATCCCCCGACTCGCAGAGGAAGAAAGCACACACGTGACTTCAGAGAACAGCAAAATACTCCTTTTTATAGGCGCAGACGCGTTTCGTTTTTAGGAAAACTTCTTCAGTGTCGCCAGGAATGTATATATATATATATCACAACAAGCCTCTCTGTTGAAGAGAGAGATGAGCCGCACACATTTCGGTAAATTTGAAGGGGTTTTATTTCATTTTGCAGCGCTGGCGTTTCCTGATGCATTTCGGTCACCATTGACCTTTTTCAAAGGGGGAATCCATGGCATCTCAAGGCTAAACAGCACACAAACCATAGTTGCTCCTTTTAAGATGTTTGCCCCATGGTGGGCGCCTCAATAGGTTGACTGTCTCTCAAAGCATGTTGGTTCTTGTAGTGCGCTGTTAGCCCCATAATTCTTTCCTTCAGTGGACGATGCCGGTATGTTATGCTGCATTTTCTCTTTACAGTAATCCCCTCACATGCCACTTTTCAGGCTGCTGGGGTCCTTCCAAGGTCCAGTCCTTGGTGGCTGCCGACTGCCCTTTATGCTTCCGCAAACAACACAAACAGGGTCCAATTTCGGGCAGTCACGGCGCTCTTTTCACGGAGGTGCGTTGCTCGAGGCTGGACCAAAGCCAAGCCTTTTTAATTGCTAATTTCTAACTATAAAGTGCCTGAAACCTATGGTTTGTTCAGTGAATTTCAAAGGTTTTTTAAATGCTAATTCTAATTATAATGTTCATAAAACCTATGTTTTTCTCAGTAATTTTGAAAAAAAATATGATATTTTGTAAATTTTATATCCTAAAAATTGTTTTTGTATTTTTTTATTTATTATTTAATGTCTTCTTGTTTTTTAAATATTAAACAACTACATACAGAATGAAAGGGAGCCCAGCCCAGAGCCACATCTGAAGACCAACACATGTCATAGACCTACTGATGAAGCAGCTCCGACACTCAAGAACGTCACAACACCCACCACCACTCACCACCACCCCCAGGACCCCCCGCTCTACCACCGAGGCAGTGCAGAATAAGACAGAGAACTTTCCGAAAACGGCAGGCCACTCAGCCACACAATAGCTGAATATTGGGACAGGTGTGAACAAACTATATGTGAAGGAAGCAATTCACCCCTGAATAACAATGCACACAATACAAAGTGTAGCAGTGATGTGCTAGACACATCTCAGTATGCAGAACACACACCTCTGTGCACAAATACTACTGGTGCTTGTAGTGTTGTGGACAGTGGACCCAACCATGTTACTTCAAACACTAGGGACGATCTCAGTCATGTAGCTGTATCGTCCTCCCCTGTAAGCATAAGGGTAACCCTTTAGTGTAGGAGTGTGAATAAATAGGGGCGTGGTTCACTTGTGAACTGTGAAAACCATCAATTGTGCCAGAGCGGCGGGCCTCACCCTGCCATGAGGCTGCCGCCATGACCATGATCGTGGCTCTCCTCGACACAGGCTCCCTGCGAACCCAGTGCACAGCACCGCAGACTTATGTCTGTACAGACTACTGTCTTCGATCTACACTGCGGACAGCAGGCCTCACAATTCAGATGGAGTAGCAATTGCAGATGACGCAGCGCAGTACGCAAGATACATTGCTCCGAGTGCGGCCCTCTAGAACCACGCATCATCGCAGGGTGCGCCCACGCTGAGTACTTCAGATGCCACTAACTCAGTGCACCACAAGTCATCGCCACGTGGCCTTACTGGGGCAGAATTCAATAGACAAAAGACATTGGTCCGAGTGCGGCCCCCCCGGACAACGCATCACCGCAGAGTACATACACGCTGAGCGCAAAAGGTACTACTAACTCAGTGCACCACAAGACATCAACACGTCGCCTTACTGAGGCAGAATTCAATAGACAAAAGACATTGGTCCGAATGCGGCCCTCCCGGACAACACATCATCGCAAGGTACGTACACGCTGAGTGCCAAAGGTACTACTAACTCAGTGCACTATAAGTTATCGCAAGGAAGAGTGAACAGTTTATGTCAGTAGTGAGGCATACTATCACTCGAAAATCACCCAAAAATACTTATGATAGAAAAAGAACAGAAGAATCAAAGTACATTAATGATTACAATCCAGTAATTTTGAAGATGTGGAATGCAAATATGGACATACAATATGTTGCAGATAATTAAATTCCTGTTCCTCGCATACTATCCAAATAGAAGTCCATACCTAAAAAACATATGTCTATATGAAATACTGCAACACTATAGTTTTAGAAAACATGTTACAGAGAAAATAAATAAAGTGAAATATGCTGTAATTGGATCTGATGGATGTTTCTTAAAGAATGCCAAAGGAAATTTGATTAATCACGGGAAATTAAGTTGTTATACTCCAGATAAGAGAGAGTTTTTCTATTTAGCTCTTATCCAACTCTTCAAACCTTGGAGGACTGAAATGGAATTACTTGGAGATTTTGACTGCTATGAAGATTCTTTCAAAGCATGTAAAAACATTGCTACCAGTGAGGCCCACCCGGACGACGCATCATCGCAGGTTGCGCACACGCTGAGTGCTTCAGGTGCCACTAACTCACTGCATAACAAGTCATCACCACGTGGACTTATTCAGGCAGAATTCAACGCAAGCCACAACACATGGTGCCACTAACCCTGTTCAATACAAGCCCGCGACACATGATGCCATTAACCCTGTTCAACACAAGCCGATCCCACATGTGTAACTGTGTCCTGAGTCCTGAGTCCTGAATGGCAGTGATCCCAAGTCCGTGGCAGCGACCACAGCAGCATACTCCCTTTGACCAGTTTTGCATATTTCCATATGCAAGGCCGGCGACACATGGTAACTGTGTCCTGAGTCCTGAATGGCAGTGACCCCAAGTCCGTGGCAGCGACCACAGCAGCATACTCCCTTTGATCAGTTACGCATATTTCCATATGCAAGGCCGGCGACATGTGGTGCCACTAACCCTGTTCAGCACAAGCCGATCCCACATGTGGAACTGTGTCCTGAATCCTGAATGGCAGTGGCCCCAAATACGTGGCAGCGACCACCAACCTATGCATGTGGCTGTGGGCCCTTGTTCACCGCTACCTCTGGCCTACACTGCGGTCAGTAGGACTCACAATTGAGATACAGTCACGATTGCAGATGACGCAGTAGGAAAGAGACATAGCTCCTACTGTGGTCCATCCGCACCAAGCAGCATCACAGGCTCATACACTTCGACAGTGTATTCTACACATATTTCACCTTTTCATGATACGCCTACACTGTGGTCAGTAGGGCTCACAATTCAAATTAAATCTTGATTTATTAATTACAGAGTCTACTAGGCAAGTAACTATCACAGGCCTAAAACCTACATAATATCCTTTTAGTATCCTTGCATCAAGAACTTTTTTTATATCAGTTATACCTTTAGTACAATCAACAAATTCATCTTCAAGTGCAAACAAACACTCAACAACAGTCTACACTGCGGGCAACAGAGCTCGCAATTTGAAATTTTGACACGTGGTGCCACTAACCCTGTTCAACACAAGCCACGACACGTGGTGACACTAACCCTGTTCAACACAAGCCGATCCCACATGTGCAACTGTGTCCTGGGTCCTGAATCGCAGTGACCCCAAGTCCGTTGCAGAGACCACAGCACCAGACTCCCTTCGATCTGTTTGGCATATTTCCATATGCAAGGCCGGCGACACGAGGTGCCACTAACCCTGTTCAACACAAGCTGGCGACACGTGGTGCCACTAACCCTCTTCAACACAAGCCAGTCTCACATGTGGAACTGTGTCCTGAGTCCTGAATGGCAGTGACCCCAACTTCGTGGCAGCGACCACAGCACCAGACTCCCTTCAGTTTTCTTTAAATAAAATGTTTCATATGTAAACCTATACAAGACTAAGATTCTTATTTGTCTAACCGCACAGGGACACTTCCGGGCCCAAGAAGGTAGTTGGGCATATGTTGGTAATGTGGGAAGAGGGTGCGTTACCTGCTGATGTGGGGAGAGGTGCCGTGAAAGGGGTATCTCTCACAGAAAGAACTCCGATATGTTTAAGAAATGCCTCAGACAGATGCCAGCTGATGGACTGAATCACAAAATGGTTTTTCAATGCTTATGTAGTGTGAGTTATGAACAGTTCACATCCAGACTCGCAGAGGGACAACTGCGGCCCGTCCGCTCGACTCACAGATGCAGTACTACGAGCCGTCCGCTTCCAAAGGAACAGCACGTAGTAGTTCGCCGAGGTAAAGGCACAGTAGATTACTAGCTCGCAAAGGTAGAGAGCTACGAGCTGACGAACTGGCTTCTAACGGCATAGCTGCAAAGTGGTGATGTTGGGCAGAGGCAGCGTGAAAGAGTTATCTTGCAGAAACAGAGATCCGGTAAATTAAATTACCCCCAAGACCTTTCTTTAATATTTTCACTCGATGCGAGAAAGACCGCTTTCTGGACCAAGACCTTGCTCCCTGCCAAATTTGGCATAATTCTGTTCAGCAGTTTGACCTGTAGCCTTGTCTAAAGTTTTCTATGGAAAATCCATTGAGAAAACACGTTTTCACACCCCCACATAGCTACCTGACGCAGGCGTGCTCGCTGTTGGTGTGCAGGCCAGTGCTCTAGTTGTCAACATGTCACAGCCACTCCCTGAGGGCAGGTTTGCACACACACCACACCCGTCACAATGCATCGACAACGTCAAATCCTTTATTGCCGGTGGTGTCCATGAAGAGTTGCAGAGAGGGTTAGTCGCACCCTGAGCTGCATGGCTGTCAGGGGCCTACTACCATGTGACGCGGACTTGACTTGCACAGGGTTAGTGCCACCTGAAGCTGATGTGGCCACCAGGGGCCTACCACCATGTGGCGCCGACTTGAGTTGCACAGGGTTAGTCGCAACCTAAGTTGTATGGCCGTCAGCGGCCTACCACCACGTGGCGCTGACTTGCGCAGCACAGGGTTAGCGGCGCCAAAAGCTGATGTGGTCTCCGCCATTGATGACTCAGGACTCAGCGACATGTGTGAGATCTTCCAGGCCGCGGATAAGTTGATGTGGTCTGCGCCATTCATGACTCAGGACTCATCGACATCTGTGAGATGTGTTGGGCCGCGGAGCTTTGACGGGCACGTGGAGTGCCCACTGGTAGACACTCCGGTGGCAGCAGGTAATTATTTGGTCATGGCTGCTCAGGGGTGGCAGTGTCTCTCTCTCTCTCTCTCACTTTCCTCTCTTCCCTCTCTCTCTCCCTCTCTTCCTTCCTTTATTTCTATCTCTCTCTCTCCCTTCTCCCTTTCTCACTCCCTTTCTTTCCTTCCCTCTATTTTTCTCTCTGCCTTTTTTTCCTTCTCTCTTTCTCTGTGTCTCACTCCTCTGATATGCGCATTACACACGTCCTTATTTTGTGCTTTATCTTCCAGGCTGTGTCGTCGACATTGATGGACCCGACAGGAGTCTTCCGCCTTGTTGTTTTGTGTTGAGTTTTTTAAATTTCAATAAAGTTTTTGGTTGTTACTTAAGTGCTGTGTCACTCTTTCTCATTCTTATTACTGTTATTTGGTAGTGTCCACCATGGTGTTAACTTTTGGGGCAGTTATCGCGGGAATACTGGTGATGTCTGCAGTTTGCACCAGCTTCTGAATAGTGTGTTAGATTTATCTCAACTTTAGTTGCATTAAAGTGCCGATAATGAGATGCAGAGTAGGTGTTACCGTGCAAAAACACACGAGGTGCACTTTTGCGATCTATTCTAATTACTAAAATCCTGTATTGAATTCCACTGTGGTAGTGGGTGCATTTACAGTGCACACACAAAATCAATAAAGAAATCTCATTGTATTTATATTGAATGAGAATAGTGGGACAGGTGCTGGATCTTGACGGGATACACTGCCCATTTAGTTTATTTTTCCGTACACAAATAAACCAAATCACAACTTTCACAATGAAAGCCAAAAAGTACAAATTCCGACGATAAGCCGCGTTAGCACCAGAGATTTTACACCTGCTTTCTGCTGGTGTTGAGCAGGACGACTACCTGCAGCATGAAAAGGAACACAGCCAAGAGCCACACCTGAACACACACAGGTGCCATAGAGTCAATGAGCATGATACACGGATACCCATGAGGGCCATAACACTCCTCGCAACAACCCCAGGTCCACCAACGCCCCCCGAAGTTGCATCTGAGCAAGTATGTCCGTGTGGTCATTGTGTTAGCATGATAGGCACCGGACCTGCAACATCACAGTGTGCTGCATATCGGCGCATATAAATTCTCCCTACTACCACGGACAGAGTAAATCTACAGTCGCACGCACATACACTCATCATACACTAGGGCCCATCACACTAACATTCATAACTATTACTCTATCCACACTGTATATATGAGCGAAAACTATACCAATCTGCACCCAGTGCGAGGTCAATGTGACCATAGAGATATGTCCTGAGTCATGATTTTAAACATAGAAAATACATTCGGAACTCAATAAATGACAAAGAAATAACCACCCGACACTGATATTCAAACAAAGATCATTTTTTATCTAAATTATTTCAATGAAAGTCAATCAATAGCAAGATCATTATTCTCATAATTACCTATTCTAGCTAAATGGGTCAGGACAGGTCTCTCAGTAAAGTCTCCCGAGTCGCCGTCCTCTCGATCAGCATCGATCCTCACGAGCATAGGTTCAGGAAGAAGTGGCCTTAGACCTTCTCTAGTCTAACATTATTTATAACAAAACTAGCGAAATAAAAGTAACAAACAAACTCTGAACGTCCGTTGAGCCGCTGAGCAGAGCAAGCAGGAAAGGATGTTGTCTGGCAACATTTAGAAAACCTCCGCTCAGAAAAATCACAAAAATAAAAACACGGAAGAAGGAAACTCGAGTTAGGAAGTGATACATTTATATATGCTCTTCCTTGGTACCATAGCGAAGCCACCGCAGGATTATCTCAATTCATTGTGGCTTTATTCTTTTCCAAGGGCAATTGGAAGCATGCCCGGAGCTGCTGTCCTCACGGAAACTTTTAATTCAGACAGAGGCTGTGGTCAGGTGACTTCCAACCATGTTCAGCAAGGCCTCTCGTCAAAATTCAATCACTCGAGCGCAGGCTGTAAATAGCAGCCATCTTGGTTTAGGCCAAAACGGACCATCTTAATTAAAAGAAACACAAAACAACGTTACCACATCATAATGATTATACAGTGTTAATCCCCACTAATACCCTTATGTGTATGTAATTACCTAGCCACCTGCAACACAAAGAAGCATTAAAACACGTTATTTTTAAAGCGTAAACACGAAACAAATAGCATTTTAGCAACACTTATTTAATTAATTGCACACCAACTTAGTCCACGTATTAATTAAGCAACATAAATGCATTCCCACGTGTAATTTCTCTCATTAGTAATGTTGATTAGTCAAGACTTTTAACAAAACTAATAATTAGTAATTATAAATCAGTAATTTTAATCATAACATATAGACAAAACTGGAGCTTAAAACTCAATACATTTTCAACAGAAAACTCTGCTCCAGCAATCCCTCCTTTGGTGATATATTATCACCACAAAAACAACCCAAAAAAAAACATTTAGTCCCAATTTTTAGGAGAAATTGAAAATGTCTTTTATGATACAACATCAAACACCAGACTCCCTCTCATAATCCCTCTTCAACTCCAAGTAAACACTCTCCCTCAATTCTTCTAATTCTATTTCTTGTGGGTCTCTTTTTGACCTCTTTTGTTTCTTTTCAGTATTACCTCTAATTATTCTCTTTTTCCCTCCCCTGTTTTTACAACACAAACACCCCAATCTTAGTATCAATAAAGCAACAATTACACATGTCAATGGAAATAATATTTTACCAATAATGGTACTACCTATCTTAGCAATAAAACTCTTAACAGAAACTATCTTATTAGCTATTTTAGTCCAAATACTTTCAGCTTCCAATGGTACTAATTCTTCATGCAAATCAGTAATATTTTTGATATAGACCTTCAGATCTTTGCTTTCGTCAGGAATGTAAGTGCAACAATGTTGAACTTTCAGCATTCCACAGACTCCACCCTCTTTGGCCAATAGAATATCAAGGGCAAGTCGATTTTGCATAGACATGGCACGTACGGCAATCATATCCGTATTTACCAAAAGAAACCCTCCAGCGGTAACTTGTCGATAAGCGATCCACCACTGTTGACAGTTTCCGAATTCCATATGCATTTAAAGAAATTCCCACTGCTGGAATTAAAGCTCCAAAAATATCACCCACAATTTCTGACCAAGTTTCTCTCTTAAAACGTGTTAGTAAATTAATGTGTTCTACATCTTCTATCCTATCTATATGGAAAATCTTTGGAAAGACCAGGCCCACATAACATGTGCCATACCAATGGTCAGGCAACTTGTAATAAGCCTTATTCCCACAAACATAATACACTCCCGGGAAAACTGGATCTTCTCCACCTTTAAAACCCCATCCTGTTGCAATGAAGTATGTATCATGACACTCACTAGTCCCAACAAAATACCTATCATATTGGGATTTCTTTCTGGTAATGCATAGTTTACCCTTCTGTGGTGCATCCAAAGCCAAAGTTGGACTGGCCCCATTCCTCAATTCCTTTCCCATCTCAATATCCCAAATTGTCTCACTCATTTTATATTTCCCTGCCTTTTCATGCATGCTCATTCTCCTTTCCTCTACCATGTCTAGGAAAGCCCTCTCTTCTTCTTTCAAACTGCAAGTTAAATTGTTTCTAAAAATGTAAACTAATGTTAATTCTTCTTTCTCAATAAAAATCTCACCAAAAATGTTAGCTTCTTTAGCTGGATTCAGCTTTTTGTTCATAGGCAATTGCCCAAAAATGTTATCTTTGTTAGACATCTCATAATCTATTTTTCCTAACAAATAAAAAACACTACTTAACACACTACATGAAATTCCATACGTAGCTGGTAAATGGTGATAAGTAACACCTTCTGAAACGGATGCAGGTAATTGTATACAAACGTAGCAATCCCTAACTTCCATTGTGTTTACGTATTCATACAACAACTTTGAAAAAACATTGCTAGAGAAATCATTAATTGACCTATCTTTATGTATGTAAATGTTACTAATTCTAGTTGGAACTACTTTCTGTGAACTCTTCTCTACATTGGTCACATTCTCAGTATGTATTCCAAAAGTATCTATTGTAACTCTAAAAGTAACTAGTAAAGCTAGTACACCCCATAATAGCATTAAGAATCCAGTACAGCAGCAGCACATTCTACACCATCTTTTCAAGAAGACACATCTACTTTGATTATTTTCTGTGTTAGCCATTTTAATACTTTGGCAGTGTCTTTTGACTTAGCCTCTTCTACTCCACTACTGAAACACTAGAACACTAGATTATTTCAAACAGCTAATTTCAGACTTTCTTCTTTTCACTTTTCTCCAAGTGACTCCTTTAGTTCACTCAATTTGGATTTTCATCATTTTTCACTTCTTCTTCAGCACATCGAATTGTATCAGATCGTCAACAACATCTTGAGCATCCGACTCTTCTCCAATGTCAGTCAAGATAACTTTCAGGATTCCAACAGTTTTCTCCTCAACCACTTCTCGTACGGTCCCCTCTGGATTTCCTTGACTTTCTGCCTCTTCACCTTCAGACAGTGCCACGTATGTCCATTCCGGTGACCTATACTTCTGGTTAGGTTTTCCGATTCTCTTGAACTCTTCCGGTTCTTTTGTGACCTTTTGTTTATCACTCTTTGCTTGATTCTGACTAGACACCTCGTTCACCTGTTCAGCTTTCGATGAATTTGCTCATGTCAGTCTGTACCTCAGTCTCTTTATGCTGTTAGGCCAAAGATCTCCTCTTACAACCCTCTTTGGTCTTACTTCTTTATTATTTCTTTCTCCGATCCAAGTTCTCTTTCTCAGAACTCGACCCTCTGATTTCTCATTCTCACTCTCATCTGATTCTGTTTCATTTGCCTCTTGTTCTTCAACAATTTTCTTTCGCTCCACAGTCTTTTCCACCACCGATTGAGATTTCCCTATTTCTCTCCCTCCTCGGGTCTCCGACACGCAATTTTCTTGCTGTCTACTTGTCCCTTCACCTAGCTTATCAGGAATGTTCCCTATACCTCCTCGGGGGTCTTCCGCAATCTCTCCCTCTCTAACTTCTTCTGACCCTGCTTCTTCAGGTGTAATCTCAAGTGGATTTTCAACCTCTTCATCTGATTCAGGTGTAGTCTCTGTGGAATTGCTCTTTTCTCTTCTTTCTTCTCCACTGCTTGTTGGAACTTCAGGCACTCTTACAGAATCCGATCTCTCCTCTGAGACTTTCAATGTTTCTCTTGAAGCCTCTCTTGGAAAGAAAAAAGAATCACCTGACTCTCTTTCTCCTTCACCCCTTTCAGGATTCTTTTTTCTTCTCACTGGTTCAGTTTCTGCATCATCACTGGAATCTGACTCTTCAAAATACTCTTTACCAGTCCCATCCTTTGGATTTGGAACTCTCAGAGTATGACTTGCATGCACCCAGTTTTTCACACCAGCACACTTTACTGCAGTTGTCGTAGTCAGAATAACTTGTCTTGGCCTTCCCCACCTTGGAACCAAGCAATTTCTTCTTCTGTGTACTTTAATCCTCACCCAGTCTCCTGGACTCAGATCATGAGCTTGCTTCTTTTCAAGTGTAGTAGCGTCTTCTCCAACCTGGTGAAACACAGAATGAACTGCGTCAGCCAGGCCTTTACAGTAATCCAAAATCATGTCATCAGTTATTGTCATCAACTTATTGACAGGCACAAATGCATGTCTCATCGCACGTCCCATTAATATTTCATGTGGACTCAACCCTGTGGTTCTATCTGGAGTAGACCTAATAGTCATCAGCACTAGAGGCATGACATCAGGCCATTTCATTCCAGTGACTAAACACATCTTACCAATTCGGTTTTTGATTGTGACATTCATCTGTTCAACGACACCAGAAGCCTCTGGTCTGTATGCACAATGTAGCTTCTGCTATATGCTCAATGCTTCACAAATTAAACCCATGAGCTCATTGTAGAAGTGTCCACCTCTGTCAGACTCAATTGTCACTGGAAACCCGTACCTAGGGATCAACTCTCTTAACAGTAACTTTGCCACTGTTATTCCATCATTCCTCCTAGTCGGATAGGCCTCCACCCATCTTGAGAACAAACAGACTACCACTAGAACATACCTCAATCTGTTCACTTGGGGCATTTCAATGAAATCTATTTGCATCCTGGTAAAAGGACCTCCTTCTCTGCCTATTGTTCCTAGGCTCACCACTGTCTTTTTCCCAGTATTGAACTGCTGACAAATCAAACATCTCTGACAGATGCTCTCTGCAATCAGCCTGAACTTTGCATTGTACCAGGTTTGTTTGAATGACCTAATCATCGCATCCCTCCCTAGATGTCCCTGGCCATGATACATTCTTGCCATTGTCGACAGCATGGAATTGGGCATGACTGGTCTACCATCTCTATAGATCCAAACATGATCTGTCTCTCTTGGGGCACAACCTGCCTTAATCCAATCTCTCATTTCCTCATCTCCTGCCTCATCCTGCAACTGTTTCACTTCATCCCACGTTTCTAGGACATTAGTAAACAATCCAGAACAAAAAGACATCTCCTTTTCTCGTGCCCTATTAATCGAATGATTGTTCTTTGCACAATACTGTGCTATGTCATTGGCAAAACGATTACCAAGAGTAACAAAATCATCTCCTTGTCCATGAGCTGCACACTTTACAACTGCTAGCTCTTTAGGCAGCTGTATCGCCTCAAGCAACTTCCCAATCACTTCAGCATTCTTTATTGGAATCCCACTCGACGTCAAGAAACCTCTTTGTAGCCAAAGTTGGCCAAAATCATGAACGACTCCAAATCCGTACTGACTATTAGTCATCACAGTCACTCTCAGATTCTTCCCAATTTTGCAAGCTTTCGTCAATGCCACCAGTTCAGCCACTTGAGCAGATCTTACTCCTTTCAAAGGCGAAGCTTCCATAACTTCTGAAACCTTGCACACCGCATATGCTGCACTCAGCACACCATCATCAGTTCTCAAACATGATCCATCCACAAACAGCACATGATCACTCTCAGGCAGTGGCAAATCTCTTATGTCTGGTCTAGGTTTTGTGCAGTAATCAAGCACATCCAAACAATCATGATCAACATCATCTCCCACATTCACATTCTCAGCATCTGGTAAGAGAGTTGCTGGATTCACATTTACACATCTCTCAAGGGTCACATTTGATGCTCCCAGAATGATTTTCTCATATTTAGTCAGCCGACTATGTGACATGTACTGAGTTCTGCTTCTTGTCAAAAGAATTGCCACATCATGAGGTACGAATACCCTTACAGGATATCCCATTATTATAACTATGAAGTGTTACTGACATTAATCATATAAAATTGAGATAATCATCGATGTACTGCACTAGTACTGAGCTTTCGGGCATGATCAAACTCTCCAATGATTTCTTCAGTAACTGATTGAATATCGAAGGACTCTCTGTATACCCCTGTGGGATACGACACCATGCTAAATCTCAAAAAAATTATCTCAATTCATTGTGGCTTTATTCTTTTCCAAGGGCAATTGGAAGCATGCCCGGAGCTGCTGTCCTCACGGAAACTTTTAATTCAGACAGAGGCTGTGGTCAGGTGACTTCCAACCATGTTCAGCAAGGCCTCTCGTCAAAATTCAATCACTCGAGCGCAGGCTGTAAATAGCAGCCATCTTGGTTTAGGCCAAAACGGACCATCTTAATTAAAAGAAACACAAAACAACGTTACCACATCATAATGATTATACAGTGTTAATCCCCACTAATACCCTTATGTGTATGTAATTACCTAGCCACCTGCAACACAAAGAAGCATTAAAACACGTTATTTTTAAAGTGTAAACACGAAACAAATAGCATTTTAGCAACACTTATTTAATTAATTGCACACCAACTTAGTCCACGTATTAATTCAGCAACATAAATGCATTCCCACGTGTAATTTCTCTCATTAGTAATTTTCATTAGTCACTTCATAACATTAGTCACTGACGACAATAACCCACCATCCCCAGAAACATCCTCACTTCTCTCTGGGTCATCGGGGCTCTCATTCCTCTGATAATCTTGATTCTGTCATCGGTCACTTTTCTCAGACCCTTTTCAATATTGTGTCCAAGATAATGCACCTCTTTCTTGCAAAATTGCAATTTGGCTGGAGATACCTTTAACCCTCCATCTGCCAGATGATTCAGTAAAGCTATGGTATCTACTTCACAAGCTTCACGTGTCTTCGATGCCACAAGTAAGTCATCGATGTACTGCACTAGTACTGAGCTTTCGGGCATGATCAAACTCTCCAATGATTTCTTCAGTAACTGATTGAATATCGAAGGACTCTCTGTGTACCCCTGTGGGATACGACACCATGCTAAAATACGCTGTCCAAACCGAAATGCAAAAATCGGCTGGCTGTCATGATGCAATGGAATTGAAAAGAAAGCATGACACAAATCAATTACTGTGTACCACTCAGCATCATGAGGAATCTGATACAAAATCACTGACGGATTTGGCACAATGGGACAACATGCCACCACAATTTTGTTAACCTTTCTCAAATCTTGTACAATCCTGAACTTTCCATTAGGTTTCTTTAACCCCATTATCGGTGAATTACACGGGCTACTCAGTAACTCTCTCAAAACACCCTGTTGAATCATCTTGTCAATTATAGGAGTTATTCCCTCTATTATTTCTGGTGTCAATCTGTACTGAGGAATATTAGGATAAACAATCCCCTCTTTCACTGAAATCTTCACTGGATCTACATTATTCATCAATCCCACATCTTCTCCAGTAAAATCCCAAACCGCTGTTTTTACTGTGTGTCTCAACTCCTGAGGCAAGTCATCTGGGTTAAACACTGCATATGTACCAACAATCTCACTCTCTCTATTATCTAGAGTCATCCTGTACAAAACATCCTCATCTGGTGTTTCAAAAGCTATTCCATCCGGAGTACAAAAAATTGTGCAGTTCATCTTACACAATAAGTCCCTACCTAACAAGTTCACTGGACTAGTGTCACAGACTACAAACCTGTGCATGTCTGAGAATTTCCCTATTCTTACCCTTACTGGTTCGGTAAGACGAGTCTTAATCTGTGTATTGGCTACACCAACCACTTGGATTGCTTCTTCCGAGAGAGGAAGATTTCTTATATCTGCTGACCTGACAGTTAATCTTGTCGCTCCTGTGTCTACCAAAAAAGTAACACTTTCCCCATTTATTTTCCCATCTACCAATGGTCCTGCCTGGTCTATTTCTAGAGTTGCACCAAGTATGCACTCTTCCTCCTCTCTTCGGCACCGTCAATAGTCCCCTTCAGACTCACTCCCCTCATTTTTTAACCAGTACTGCTGTACCGGGTTTGAACGTCTCGGTTTGTTTACCTGCTCATCTTTGTAGAATCCCGAGTCCTGGTTATACTTTTGGGACCCTCTATTCTGCGGCAAGGGCGGTTTTGGCTCTTGACTCTGCTGTCTGACAACCTTCTGCTATTGTTGCTGATGATTACACCCCTCGTTCTGCACCTGTTGATTCAAGGGTTTACTCTCATTACTCACTAATGGTGGATTGGTACACTCGGATCTCCAATGCCCCAATTGTCCACAGTTGAGACAAGGGAACTTCTTCTTTGCTTCTTCTAGATTCCCCTTTCCTTTCCCTGCATATCTGGGCCTATTTCCTGGATTATTTGCCTGTTCCACCAACTGTGCTTCTTGTCTTTCAGCAACTTTCACCTGTGCCCACATTGCTTTTTCTTTCAGCTTTCTCTGTTTTGCCTCAATCTCATCACTGAAGTACTTTGCATGTCTTCAGATTTCATCAATCTTTTTACTCTGCCAATCAACTGTATGCTCACGAATTCTTTCACTGATTTCAGGTCTCAAGCCATATACAAATCTGTATACAAAATGACTCAAATCCTTATCACCCAGGTGTTCATCTCCACTGAACTGTTTAAAAGCCAGTATCAGCCTTTCATAAAAAGCATGAACTGATTCTTTCGCTTCCTGATGTGTTCGATCTATCTTAACCCAGTCTGTCTCTTTCGGGGGTACTTTATTTTTCAGGAACACAATAACCTGATCATAGTTTTTCATCACCTCTGGATCTGGTGCTCCTGTCTTCGGATCTCTTGGATACTCCTTAGCAGGCCAATCTACAACTATTTTACACTCTGCCCACAAGTCTGCTGGAACAATTATATCAAACAGACTATTCAGGTCAATCCACAGCACTTTTGACAATTTCACAAACCTGTCTACCTGCCTATACCACTCGACGGGCTTTTCTCTCAGTCGAGGAAAATCATTCGTAAATGACAAAATATCCTGTCTAGTCCATGGGACATGTACATATCCTCCTCCAGGAATCTCTCTCATAGGATAAGCATCCACGGTTTTTTCTTTTTCTCTCATAGGAAAAGCTGAGTAAGTCCTGTCCACTGAATCTTCCCTTTTCTTGTACCACCTATCCTTCCACCTTTCCACATCACCCCATTTTCGCAATAAGGCAATCATTTCCTTAATCTGTCCTGTCCTGCCAGCACCATTTAGATTCTCAATATCCTTTTCGGTGAAATCCACCCTGTAAGGCTTCTGCAAAGCTTTCACCTTATCCATGTCAACCCCTTGTTCACTCGCTATTGCTCTTAACCTGTCATGTGTATTCTTTGCCCTCCAGGTGATACTCTTGCACATGAATAACAACTCTCCATCATGATGATTTTTCAATATTTCTGTAGGAATTGTTCCTGCAATGAGCTCCTCCAGTTCTATACGTAACCTAGCTACATCAATTGCCTGTGAATCTTTATCCTTCTTTTGAAGAACTTTCAACCAATCATTCAAATCCTCAGCTGTTATTTCTGTAGACCTTTTCACTGCACCCACTTGTTCTGCCATCCTCTGTGGTTCCAAAATCGTTCCTCCCAAACAACCAGTATTCAATCCTGAATTAGGCTGTACATCTAATCCTCCACTACATGTGTCATGTCTCAGCTGTCTCAAATTATTTTCTCCTGTCCTCATTCTTGATTCCTCCAAAGTACAAGTACCAACCAAACCATTTCCAACATAGGGAACTGTCAAACCATTTTCACCCATTCTTTGCTTATCAAAAATAGGCACAACCGGACCTATGGTTACAGGCACTGTAACAGCTTCCAGTTTTTTTGTCAGCTCTCTAATTTTCTCAGTCAGTTCAGATGTGGTTCTGGCTAATTCTCTCGTTTTCTCGTCACTGACTCGATTCTCTCTCTCCCGCTCTCTCTCTCTTTCCCCATTCATGAAATAGCTACCACTTTTCAGATCAGGTGTCATAACCTCAGTTTTAACAATTCGCAAACTATCTCTTATGGGAGTAGCAACTGGCGTGCTCTCTTCTGGTTCTGGTCTATATGGAGGTGGTCTCTTGTAAATCATGTCATCTAAGACCTCATCCTCATAATCATTAGCCCCATACCTTCTTACTTCTGCATCAGGCACCCTTTCCGTACCCTTCCTCTCTTCCTTCTCATCAACTGTCCTCATAGGATATAATCCCTCTGACATACTAGTATCTCGCCATCTCCTCATTCGATCATGATGAGTTTCACGATCATATTTTCTCCCGAACATATACCTATAATTGCCTCCACTCCTCTGCTTTTCTCGCTCATGCACCTCATCTTCCCATTCCACCAACGCCTCGAATTGTGTCGGCCTTGGTCTAGGCTCTAGACACATCATCTTTTCCCGTAAATTTCTCAACACGGCCAGATTAAATGAACCATGTTCCGGGAACGCTAAAACACCATCGCCTTTAGTGTACTTAGCCCAGTTATCTAACCATATACAGGTATGATACCCATATTTCGCAACCATGAAGGATGCAGGGGTTCTCGTCGGAGGTAGCAATTCACCTTCTCTAGTTATTATGTTTTTATCCTTGTCGAACCATCTTTTAATTTTACCGGACAAGGATTTCTTCTTCTTTTCCTCAGGTTGGTAATACATCTTAACGTTTACCAAAATTCTCTAGTCCTTTCCGCAACTGTACGATCTTTTTGTCCAATAACAGCGCGACTCACACCAACGCACCAATCCTGGAGCGTCTACGTCACCCTGTACTCCTTCCAATCCCTGCGCGGCTCACACCAACGCACCAATCTCAGCGCGAGCACTGTTCTGATCCACTACCCAATCACAGCGCGGTCTGTATGACGTCAGTAGTCGCTGCAGTCGCTTCTACTCTGTCTCCTGTCACTCGTCTACCCCTCCTTTACAAAGCCTTCTCAGTAGACTTCGTTTCAGATTCTACAAAATCTATTAGTTACAACATATAAACATCTCCATTGTCTGCCTCGCTAACCACAGAATAGTAAAGAAAATTCTTTCTCACAAGAATCCCGCTTTTCTCTAGAACAGCGCTTACCTCTGCTCTACCACGGAATTAAAACTTTCGTTGACACAGTAGCACATCCCTCTACTCTGCCCTTCTAACATGCATCCATTAACTGTTTCCTCTAGGACTGCTCCAAAGAGTCTTACAATCAACTAAATGCTCATACATTCACGCACTTTCACACCAGAAAAATGTAGCACAACCACACAGAATCCTGCCTTTCCCGAGAACAGCGAACAGTCTGTCCCACTACAGAATTACAACACACGTTAACCAAGCAGCGCCTACCTCTGCCCAGTCCTTCAGACAAGCTCAGAGAATACCTATTACTTCTCCAGCGATAAGCTTTAACGGCAAACCTTACGGATCCCTGGGACTTAAGACCAGAGTTTCACAGATAACCTTCACTACCATACGCACTCCTTTTATACCGAAAATATGTCTCTAGTAGTAACACACGACGATGTCACTGATTCCGAACCCAGACAATGTGACGCGCAACTTCAATTGTCACACGTTTTTCCCCGCATACGTACAGGGCCAACAATCCCGTTTTTCCCGAGAGCAGCACTCACTTCCCTCTGCCCTACTACGGAACCGTCACCAGCTCCCCACGTTCCAGAAGCCGTACACACTACATAGAACTCAATACGACGACCTCAACATATAGTATTAGTACATATACCAACATCAACCAATAAATCAATGAATCAAAAGCCTATGTGCAAGCAATCTATCAGATCAAGACAATAATCTAAAACCATCATACTGCTACCAGGAAACTGCTGCAGATCGGCGCATATAAATTCTCCCTACTTCCACGGACAGAGTAAGTCCACAGTCACATGCACATACACTCATCACACGCTAGGGCCCATCATACTAAAATTCACACTATTACTCTATCCACACTGAATATAGGAGAGAAAACCTAAACCAATCTGCATCTGAACGAGGTCAATGTGACCATAGAGATATGTCCTGAGTCATGATTTTAAACACAGAAAATACATTCGGAACTCAATAAATGACAAAGAAATAACCACCCGACACTGATATTCAAACAAAGATCATTTTTTATCTAAATTAGTTCAATGAAAGTCAATCAATAGCAAGATCATTATTCTCATAATTACCTATTCTAGCTAAATGGGTCAGGACAGGTCTCTCAGTAAAGTCTCCGGAGTCGCCGTCCTCTCGATCAGCATCGATCCTCAGGAGCATAGGTTCAGGAAGAAGTGGCCTTAGACCTTCTCTAGTCTAACATTATTTATAACAAAACTAGCGAAATAAAAGTAACAAACAAACTCTGAACGTCCGTTGAGCCGCTGAGCAGAGCGAGCAGGAAAGGATGTTGTCTGGCAACATTTAGAAAACCTCCGCTCAGAAAAATCACAAAAATAAAAACACGGAAGAAGGAAACTCGAGTTAGGAAGCGATACATTCATGAATGCTCTTCCTTGGTACCATAGCGAAGCCACCGCAGGATTATCTCAATTCATTGTGGCTTTATTCTTTTCCATGGGCAATTGGAAGCATGCCCGGAGCTGCTGTCCTCACGGAAACTTTTAATTCAGACAGAGGCTGTGGTCAGGTGACTTCCAACCATGTTCAGCAAGGCCCCTCGTCAAAATTCAATCACTCGAGCGCAGGCTGTAAATAGCAGCCATCTTGGTTTAGGCCAAAACGGACCATCTTAATTAAAAGAAACACAAAACAACGTTACCACATCATAATGATTATACAGTGTTAATCCCCACTAATACCCTTATGTGTATGTAATTACCTAGCCACCTGCAACACAAAGAAGCATTAAAACACGTTATTTTTAAAGCGTAAACACGAAACAAATAGCATTTTAGCAACACTTATTTAATTAATTGCACACCAACTTAGTCCACGTATAAATTAAGCAACATAAATGCATTCCCACGTGTAATTTCTCTCATTAGTAATGTTGATTAGTCAAGACTTTTAACAAAACTAATAATTAGTAATTATAAATCAGTAATTTTAATCATAACATATAGACAAAACTGGAGCTTAAAACTCAATACATTTTCAACAGAAAACTCTGCTCCAGCACTGTCTCCCTGCAGACGTTACCATGTCACCTCAGCATTGGCAGTGAGCCTGGAGATGTAGCTACGCACGCATCCTCCTGCATGCACAAGCATCAAAGGGAACGGGGTGTCTCACACATGACCGTGTGCAAGAAGTGCGGTAAGTGTGTCTCTGTGTTCTGCTGTGGCCGCCACAAGGGCCGCAGCAGTCGATGTTGCAAAGTGGCATGCACCACCTCCAAACGGCAGTGTCACGGTGTGATTGGAATGCTGCAGGACATGCACCAATAGGCATTAAAAAGGTGTGCCGTAGGAGTGCACAGGATACAACAGCGCAGCCCACAAACGTGTGGGGGCTCATTGGAGGGAGGAGCAGCTGTTTGACAATGTAACACACAGTGAACATGTGCTGGGCATCTCATCCATGATGACCAGGGTCGCAGACATCCCACAACACCCATGACCGGCTTTTGTACACATCCTGTATGAATGCACCTGGAGAAGTTACTGTTAGGATGAAAGGTTCTTTGTCTGAGCTATCTTGCGCTAACACATCTGCTGCTCCGAGAAGGAACTTGAAAGTAGCCAGCCCCCCCCTAACAGATACGATAATATTTGCATCCATCTCCCACACTACCCACTGCCCGATTTGGGAAAAACGAGTGGACATTCCACACTCAAAAGTCCTTCGTCGTAGTTAGCGTGCGTGAAATGGCCTTCACACGTACTCCCACCACAAACCTGCCCTGCACCCATTGCACACCGACCCGGCTCATTGCACCAAGCTGTGCCATTTCATCCACAAGAATGGCACACGGCAAGCCAGTGCAACTACAAGCAGAGCCACTTATATTATATATATTTACTGGCGGTCGCCAGTAGATAGTTATAGTTAGGGCCGAGTTCCCATAGGAAATCAGAAAATTCTATTTTGAATAACTTTGGCACCGGTTTACTTATCTTCGTGAATTTTTCAAAACTAATGGGGCGCTCCGCTCAGCTCCAACCCTGAAAGTCTCGGGGTGATTCGTCAAGCGGGGGCTGAGAAAAAAGGGGGGGTCCCAAAACGCGTTTTCCCCATGCATTTTCCCATAGGACCTTTAGTCGAAGGTACAGCCCGAATGGCTGAACAGAATTATTTGAAATTTGGCAAAGAGGTAGTCCTCAGTTCAGACTGGTGCCTTTTGCTGAAATGGTGTTAATCCGTTCAGTAGTTCCTGAGAAAATCAAAAGTAAAATCACATATATATATGGGCGGAGCCTAACCACACATCTCATCGTGAGATCTGATTGGCTGTCAGCACTTCATCCAAGAAGTGTTGGCAGCCATCTTGGGACCAATATACATGATAGCACCTCATTAAAAGTCATTGCTGTTAATAGAAGGTTTTAAGACTTTAGTTACATTATAAATCATTTGTTGATGGTACCATACTCATTTTAGGAATTGTGGTGTGTTCTAAGCTGATTTTACCATGTGAAAAAGCCTTCTGCTGTGATATCATGAATCATGTTTGAGAGAAAACTATTTTCTCCTGCTTTTCCCACAGAGGTTTGGAAGGTGATCTATAAGCTAAACTGAGAGCGTATTTTCTGTAAATTCACATTATCTTTCTCAGTCATGTGAGAATGAAGTCTGACATTCTCAGTAAAACATGTACATCCAACAAGGGCAGAGACTGTCAGTTGATTCCTTTGTGTTCCACTGCAGCTTCCCAGAGTGTTCTAAAGAACAACTAGAGCGCTAACAGTCCTACCTATGACAAACGTATGGCACACCTGAAGCCATCTTGGTTGGAATAAAGTGGTAACTCTTAAAACATTTAATTTAAAAAGGAACAAAATGAGGGGGTTCATTTTGCCATAGAAACTATGATTAGTGCTGCAGAAAGAAAAATTAGGGCACATTTTGAGTGACTTCTCAAATCCTCTTCTATTTCATAAAAAAATTCTGACATGCAGACTGAAACATGCACTTTCAATACCAGCAGCAGACTTCCCTGGTGAGCAGTGGCTTTACTACAGTGATCTAATAAGCAACTAGAGTGCTACCATTCTGAATTTATGGCAAATGTGTGACACATCTGAATGCCTTCTTGATGGAATCAAAGTAAAAAACTGAAAGTATTTCCTACTGAGGAGACTGTAGTAAATGAGGAAATTAGGAAACATCATAACAAATAAGTCTCCCAAAATGGCCACCAGAGACAAAAGAGCCCAAATGTAGCCCAAATATCACCCAGATGTAGCCCAAGTATAGCCCAATGACAGAATGTCCCAGAGTGTTCTAACGAACAACTAGAGAGCTTACTGTCTTACTTATGACAAAAGTATGGCACACCTGAAGCCATCTTGATTGGAATAAACTGGTAACACTTAAAACATTTAATTTACAAAGGAACAAAATGAGGGGGTTCATTTTGCCATAGAAATTATGATTAGTGCTGCAGAAAGAAAAATTAGGGCACATTTTGACTTCTCAAATCCTCTTCTATTTCATAAAAAAATTCTGACATGCAGACTGAAACATGCCCTTTGAATACCAGCAGCAGACTTCTCTGGTGAGCAGTAGTTTTACAACAGTGATCTAATGAGCAACTAGAGTGCTAACATTCAGAATTTATGGCAAATGTGTGACACATCTGAATGCCTTCTTGATGGAACCAAAATTAAAAACTGAAAGTATTCCCACTGAGGAGACTGTAGTAAATGAGGAAATTAGGAAACATCATAACAAATAAATCTCCCAAGATGGCCACCAGAGACAAAAGAGCCCAAATGTAGCCCAAATATCACCCAGATGTAGCCCAAGTATAGCCCAATGACAGAATGTCCCAGAGTGTTCTTAAGAACAACTAGAGAGCTTACTGTCTTACTTATGACAAAAGTATGGCACAACTGAAGCCATATTGATTGGAATAAACTGGTAATACTTAAAACATTTAATTTAAAAAGGAACACAATGAAGGGGTTCGTTTTGCCATAGAAATTATGATTAGTGCTGAAGAAAGAAAAATTAGGGCACATTTTGAGTGACTTCTCAAATTCTCTTCCATTTCATTAAAAAATTCTGATATGCAGACTGAAACATGCACTTTTAATACCAACAGCAGACTTCCGTGGTGAGCAGTAGCTTTACTACAGTGATCTAATGAGCAACTAGAGTGCTAACATTCAGAATTTATGGGAAATGTGTGACATATCTGAATACCTTCTTGATGGAATCAAAGTAAAAAACTGAAAGCATTTCCTACTGAGGAGACTGCAGTAAATGAGGAAATTAGGAAACTTCATAACAAAGAAATCTCCCAAGATGGCCACCAGAGACAAAAGAGCCCAAATGCAGCACAAATATCACCCAGATGTAGCCCACGTGTAGCCCAATGACAGAAGTGTGCAAAACACTTATTTTTCGTGTATTTGCAGTTTTATATAGTGCAGACTTGTCAGGTATTGGAGTGCTTTACAAGAGCATTGGTTACATCACACAAGATCAAATTCATTTTGGTTGTAGACATGGGGAGATTAAGTGATTTGACCAGAATCACAGAATGTTGAGCTGAAGCAGAAACTCCAACCTGGTTCCCCAGTTGCAAAGTCTGCAGCTCTGGAAGTAACACCACATCCTCTCCCCTAGGTGCAACATTTAATCAAGTGGCCAACTGGATAAAACAACATAAAGATTACAAATAATTTAAAAGTTCTTTGTCGCTATTTGAAAACTCAGAAAATATGTCCTCATTTTAGTTTTTTAGAGCACTAACCATAATTTTGGTGCAAATATGTAATTTCTAAAGGAAATACTCCAGGTATTACAGTTTTGATTATATCAAGATAACGTCAGGCGTTCCACACTTTTGTAATAAATATAGAATGTTAGCAATCTAGTTGTTCATCGGGATACTGTTGAGAGGCAGAGGCCAGGGGCACGGACTCTGAAAATTGAAGGCAGGTAGGAGAGTGCAGAGGCAACAATTTTACCACACTGGGCAGGCAGGAAGGGCAGTGGCAGCACAACAGACTATGGAGGGCAGTGGAAAGGGGGGCAGGGGCAACAAACCAACAATACAGGACTGGCAAGAGAGGCTGTGGCAATATAATAGACCATTGTGGGCAGAAGGAAGAGGCAGTGGTAGTACAACCATACGTGCCAACAGACCCGTTTCAGCCAGGAAACATCCAATGTTTTTAAGCTCAAATGGGCTTTATTTGATCTGTCTCCTGTCTACAATCTCCTCTTTTTCAATGTAACTCAAAAGGGAAAAGCAATACCCCAGTTTGTTTTCAAAACCTCCCTCTTACCAAGTTCAAAATGTTCGCAAGTATGGTACATTGGATCATGGTAGGCAGGAGGAATTGGGGTAGGGACATGGACTCGGATAACAGAGGACAGGAGGGACATGGAGAGGTGCACCAAACTGACCCTACAGGGCAGGCATCAGGGTTTTCAGCAGCACAATACACCACACAGCGCATGCGGGACAGGAGTGCAGCACAACAATCCATAGAAAGCAATAGGGAGGGGACAGGACCATGCACATGTACAACAGAGAACAGAGGGGAAAGAGGCAATGGTAGCTAGCTGACCATAATGGACAGACAGGAGAGAAAGCTGCAGCATAACAGACCATAAAGGGCAGGAGAGATGGATCAGGGGCATTACAATGGAACAGACAAGCCAGGAGGGAGGGAATAGGGGTCTGCACATGGAAACAGAGGGCTGGGGGCAAGGGGGCGGGGCAGGAGCAGCAAGATGACCATGGAGGTCAGGCAGGATGTGCACTAGAAACAAAACACACCATGGAGAGCAACAATGAGACTATGATGGCATACACACAGACCATGGAGGGAAGATGGTATGGGGTAAGGGGCAGCTGCGGCCTCACAACAGACCGCGTGGGGCGGGCAGGAGGAGCAGTTGCAGCACAACAGACCAGGGAGGGCAGAAGGGTGTGGCAGTAAAATGGACTATGGAGGACAGGAGGAAGGGTATAGGAGCATGGCATGTGGATAGACAGGCTGGAGGTAGCAGGGACAGGTTACAGTCATCTGACAATGCTAGGCAGGTGGGAGGGGAGTGGCAGCTCAACAGAACACTCAGAGTAGATAGCAGTGGCAGGTCCATGGAACATGGTGGGCAAAAAGGATGGAGCAGGGACATGCATAAAGACATCGGAGGGAAGGGGGAAGGAGAATAGGGGCAGCAAGCTAAGCACAGAGGCTAAGCAGGAGGTCAATGATGGACCATAGAATTGGGCAATGGAGGGCAGGAGGAGTGGACTGGTACATCATGCTAAATGGAGGGCAGTGGCAGCACATCAGACCATGCATGGCAGGAGGGAGGAGGCTAGTTCATGGATTCAGACAACAGAGGATAGGGAGGAGGTGGATGGGGCAGCAAGCTAACTGTTCAGAGAAGGTGGGTATTAGGAACTTTATTGTTTTTAAAATGTGTGTCTGTGCGAACTACTTAAAATATGAACAAGTATGCAGCATAATCTCACTTTTATTCAGGAAGAAGAGGACGTTTGTGACTGTGACTCAGGGCTCACTTGGCAGAAACACCCCCTGACCCTCCACCCCATCGCAAAATGTAATGCCCGTGAAAGGGGTAGGTGGACGCAGTGTTATATAGAACATGTTATATAGAACATAGTCCTGAGAGCACGATTGAAAATGAAGACTAGATATAGTATATGGTATAAACTATGCTCCAAAAAGTGTGATATAAGATGAACCGCGGCATGAAATATAATATGCAATACATTGTGCGCAATGACAGATTCATTGGAGAGCGCGAGATAGCACAGGCACTAGCGCGTGCTATGCGATATGCGCCTTGGAGTGTAATATGCACAGGGCAGTGTTGTGTTACCTAACTAGTCTCTAAAGTTGTAATATAAAAAATGTGCTGGGGAGTGTAACGTTGCATATGCACTGTGACAAAGAAATGGATCCCAGATTGTAATATGTATGGCATAGCGCTGTGCGTTATAACATAGGCATTGAGGAAGGCACGTTAGATGGGGCAATATAACCCGTGCGAAGGCAAGTGTGGCATGACATATTCACGGGGTGGTGTTACAGTGCACATGGGCTAGAGAGTGTCATAGCATACGCACTAGCTGGTGGAATACAACACAGAGGTGTGAGGCACTCGGCGGGCACTGGTGGGTGTAACACAGCATTGAGCTCAGCCCGGAGCACGCTGTGACTCTCAAGTGAGGTTCGTCTACTTTCCAGAGAGTAAAATAAAAAGTATTACACATCCGGCGGTGGATGTGTATTTTATTAACCGTGAGGGGGGTTTCTTGCATAGTTTGGTCGAATTTTTGTCGAACCCCCTTTGAATGGCTTGGTGTGCGTGTATATTAAATGTGCTCGTCAATAGCTACCCATGTTTGTATAAATAAATGACAAGGGTGTCTACTTGGAGAGTACCCAGATTAGGCACGGTAGGGCGTCAGACACGTCAGAGCTTCACTAGAGGTGTAAATACCATTCCATGTGGATTCATTGTATGCATAGTCGCCTTTTAATGAATATCACGCAAATCGTCATGGTGATAGGTACATACGGTTTTTAAATAACAAAAAGCAAAGGCCGGCCCCGGGGGATGGGGTCCCCGGGGCCATAAGTGGCCTGAGGAGGGGGGCAACGCAGCCCCCTCTTAAAGAATTTTTTAAAAAAAGGCCATGACCCGGGGATTGGGGTCCCTGGGGCCGATTAAGGCCTTGGGAGGGCCAAATTAATTTTTTTCAACAAAACAAATTAGGGTGCAGGCCCCGGGGAATGGGGTCCCCAGGGCCAGTAAATTATAAAAAGAAGGGGGGCCACACAGCCCTCCTTCTTAAAAAAATAAAATAAATAAAAGACCGGCATTGCGCCGGAGGCCACGCCCCCTCCTTGCAGCACTCTGCAAACGCGCCCCCTGGCCAGTTGTAAGTTGGGGAATTAATTCCCCTTCAATACTGAGGGTCCCTGAGGGCCAACTGCCCCATAGGTATCTCCAGTATGCGCCAGGGAGCTGCGTTGCAGACAGGTGTTCTGGGGCCATGCCCCTTTTTACACCTCTACGCAACGCAGCTCTGTGGCACTTACTGGAGGTACCTATAGGCTAGTTTGACCCTAGGGACCCTTAGGATTGAAGGGGACTTAATCTCTCAACTTAGAACGGCCACAGGGCGTGTTTACACAGTGGTGAAGGGAGGGGACGGGGCCTGAGGTGACGTGTGCAAACATGCCCTGTGGCGCGTTTTAAGTTGGGGAAATAATCCCCATTCAATCCTGAGGGACCCTGGGGGCCAACTAGCCCACCAGGTGCTTCCAGTAAGCACCACTGCTCTGCGTTGCAGAGAGGTGGTGCAAGCCATGCCCCTTTTTACACCTCTCTGCAATGGCGTTTACTGGACGTACCTAGTGGGCTATTTTGCCCCTAGGGATCCTCAGGATTCAAGGGGACTTAATCTCCCAACTTAAAAAACGGCCACAGGGCGTGTTTACACAGTGGGGAAGGGAGGGTACGGGACCTGAGGTGACGTGTGCAAACACGCCCTATGGTGCGTTTTAAGTTGGGGTAATAATTCCCCTTCAATCCTGAGGGCCCCTGGGGGCTAACTAGCCCACCAGCTGCTTCCAATAAGTGCCACTAAGCTGCGTTGCAGAGAGGTGGTCCAGGCCGTGCCACTTTTTACACCTCTCTGCAACGCAGCTCTGTGGCGCTTACTGGAGGTACCTAGTGGGCTAGTTGGACCCTAGGGACCCTCAGGATTCAAATGAACTTAATCTCCCAATTAAAAATGGCCACAGGGCGTGTTTACACAGTGGTGAAGGGAGGGGACGGGGCCTGAGTTAACATGTGCAAACAAGCCCTTTGGCACGTTTTAAGTTGGGGAAATAATTCCCCTTCAATCCTGAGAGACCCTGGAGGCCAGGTGCTTCCAGTAAGTGCCACTGCGCTGCGTTGCAGAGAGGGGGTCTATGCCGTGCCCCTTTTTACATCTCTCTGCAACGCAGCTCTGTGGCACTTACTGGAGGTACCTAGTGGTCTAGTTGGAAACTAGGGACCCTTAGCATTCAAGGGGACTTAATCTCCCAACTTAAAACAGCCACAGGGCGTGTTTACACAGTGGGGAAGTGAGGGGACGGGGCCTGAGGTGACGTGTGCAAACACGCCCTGTTGCACGTTTTAAGAGGTAGTTTTAATCCCCTGCCCTATTATATACTAGGGGCTTACAGAGGAGGTCATGCTGATCACAGGGGGACCCCAACACATAGTGTTCCCTAGTGTATGTAGGTGTTTTCACTGTATTCTGAGTGTCTTTTAACATAGCACTGGCTCTAGGACTGGTTAGTCAGACTCAGTTACCACCAGTATCCTTCTGAAAAAGTTGAGGGTACAGGATGATTTTGAAACAAGGCTTCTTTCTGCTCTTCTGTTTGTTCTTTCTGCACATTATCCTTCTTCCTGCACTTTTCTTTGTCTTTGAGGACTTCTGTTGCTTCTTTCTGCATTTCTTTTTTTTCTTTCTGTGCGTTTTTTTTTCTTTCTTCACATGTCCTATCTCTGTAGGCATAGTTAGAAATTAGCATTTAAAAAACCTTTGAAATTCACTGAAAAAACCATAGGTTTCAGGCACGTTATAGTTAGGAATTAGCATTTAAAAAACCTTAGAAATTCACTGAAGAAACCATAGGTTTCAGGGGCGTTATAGTTAGCTGGACTTTTCACTCATATAAAACCATTGAAATTCCCCCGTTATAGTTAGTTCAGCTAACTATAACTCGCGCGCCCGCAATGCACTGCTGATGACGTCACATATTACATCACTCATGACATGGTCAGTGACATCACTCATGACATCACTGATGACATCTCAAATGACATCACTGATGACATCATCCTTGTGATAGAGTGGCAGACCTCCTCTCCCCCTAATATAACCTTTGATACACACATTCAAAAATAGAAACTAAAATTTTCAAAACAATGGACATACCAATATCAGTTACAAGAACCTATTCAGTAATTCTAAGATCAAAAACCAAAGGAAATGATGGACAGAGTGTTGAACATTGCAAGCACTCACCCCCAGTCAACTGATCTGGGGGTGAGTGCTTGCAATGTTCAACACTCCGTCCATCATTTCCTTTGGTTTTTGCTTTGTTCGCCATAAGTTGGCAGGGTATGCTCAGACGTGAGTCCCTTGCTCACTTTGCCACTGGATTCAAGCAAGCCTGGCTGAAGACGGCTGAAATGCCAGAAACCGGTCCTAGGAAGCTTGTTTCCGGTCCAGGGAAGACATGGCTTGGCAGTTCGGGCTGGAATGTTCCCATGAGGCACAGGGTCAGACTGATTTGCATATGGCCATGTCTGAACTGGGGTGGCAGAGTGGGCTAAAGAACAGTGATGGATTAAACCCAGATCAGTTGACTGGGGGTGAGTGCTTGCAATGTTCAACACTCCGTCCATCATTTGCTTTGGTTTTTGCGTAATTCTAAAATCCACATACACATCCACTCATTCACCAACAGTCCTATACAGTCACTCATACATGTACTCACTCATCATATGTACTCATACACCTATACATCCTGTTACACAACACCACTCATCCATAGAGTTACTCACACACATAGTCACTCATGCTAATAAAGAATCAAACATCCATTTACTTGCATATACAGTTATATACACACCACCACACTTACTTCTACAGAAACTTACATATACTTAGTCTTTTAAACAATCACTTATAGAAACACATACTTATTCATACAGGAACTCTTTCAATGTCTCACTCTCACATATACTCACTTATATACACCAATAGTTACATATACTAGTTTAAAACATATGTAGTTACTCATAAAGACACTATTGAGACAGTCATTCACTCACTAACACGCCCATGCACACACTCATCCACCCATACAGTCCTGCACACATGCTGTCTTCAACACATACAAACAGTGAGTCACTCATTCATGCAACTATGCACTATGTAATACCCCCACCGAACCATACAGACACTCAGACACTCATACTGATACTCAAAAAAACAACTAATAACCTATGTAGACACTCATGTAGCTACTCACCAACCCATGCAGTCACTTATACACAAAGTGAGAGACTGATACAGATATTTACATATTTAAACATTACTCACTAAGCCATGTATTCACTAAGATACACTTAATCAGTCAGTTATACAATCAATTTTTCAAAAACAAATCATCCATTTAGACACTTATTTACCCATTTATTCTTCCATCGACCTTGAGATATACATATATAAAACATATGTAATTTTCAGAAAAACACACATTCACTGGATGATGTCATCAGTGATGTCATCAGTGATGTCATTTGAGATGTCATCTGTGATGTCATGAGTGATGTCACTGACCATGTCATGAGTGATGTAATATGTGACGTCATCAGCAGTGCATTGCGGGCGCACGAGTTATAGTTAGCTGAACTAACTATAACAGGGGAATTTCAATGGTTTTATATGAGTGAAAAGTCCAGCTAACTATAACGCCCCTGAAACCTATGGTTTCTTCAGTGAATTTCTAAGGTTTTTTAAATGCTAATTCCTAACTATAACGTGTCTGAAACCTATGTTTTTTTCAGTGAATATATATATATATATATATATATATATATATATATATATATATATATATATATATATATATTATATCATAAGATCTCTAGGTGTTAGCAGTAGACTCCTTACCTCAGAGTACACAGATAAAAGCTCTACATCCCAGACGTTGTCACGATCTGTTCCCTGGAAAGGTCCCTTTCCAAGTGTGTGTTACCTATCTGTGTATAACTATATGACAGAGCGTACGTGTTCCCAAACAACAGCGGCATTTGCATGTTTTCTCTAGTTGCTAAGGCCTGACCAGAAACGAATAACAAGGGGCATTGTTGTTCCACCTTATCTACATGCTCAAACCAAATCCCAGGAAAGGAACAGAGCACAAAAAAAAAGCATGTTTTGTGTGAAAGTACATAGTGGCATAAAGCAAAAAATATCTGCAAGGTAATATGTGCAAAGCAGAGGACAGTCTACAACATGTTCATGCTAACATAGGGAAAACGACAATGGACCTGCACAGGACTTATGGCAATCTTTTGTGGCGCAAAGCACACACGATCTTCACTCATCAAGGTAGGGCCAAATACGTTACCGCACATTTAAATTTAGCGCCTCTAGTTCACGTACTTCCAAAATAGCACAGAATAGAATGAAATTGTCGAAGGCAGTAGGCTCCCTCCGTAGCTTATCATCACCACCAGAAGGGAGGGCCCTTGTCCCATTGCTACAAAAATATTCAGCTTAGTATGTACCTATTGCTACTTATGGGGAAGGAGTATGGGGCATTAGTGACCCGCAGCCACTGCAAATGGAGGAACACCATTTTTGCAGGCATGTATTAATGGTGCCTGCATCAACCTCACATTTTATTTGCCATATGAGTTAGCATTACATTATTTAGGTAACCAAATACGCATTTGTCCCACACTACCTTGGCTCTCTGTAATGAGAAATGTGGAAGCCTCACTCACTCGAACGATACTTTTTGACTGCCTGAGCTGTGACAAAGGGTTCTCTATTCCTTGGCTGTCCTGTGTAAAAAAGTAAGTGGAAGGGATTGGTGTAAGGTTTGCTGTTTCTGAGTCAGCTATAGGTGCACTACCCAGCAGAAAGCAAGCACAGGCCCTGTTAGAACAATTGCAAGGTTTCAGGTTGCATAAGGAATCACAGAAACCCACTATTGGGGATTACTTACCTCCTAGTTTTGGTGCTGTGTCAACTGATAACCTTATGAATACAATCAGGAGTTGGGTGCGCTTGCTTTAATTTCGAATTAGAGCAGGGACCCTGAAATATTACCTCTCCATCCTGTGAGATTACCGGTACAATTTGAGCTCACGAGTTTGCCCGTGCAACAATGTATCTAAGCAAACGATGATTCATTTTACTTTCGTCTGTGGGTAGTACCAATTATTTAAGAGAATACATTTAGCACCGTTCATAAGGCCCAGAAATTATCGTAAATGCTAACAAGCTTTTAGTGTCCGCAAGTTTTAGCTGACAATTAAACCTGTTTTTGCGTAAGTTTGCTTCTCAAAGCAGCTGTACGTTCAAGAAGCACTATGGGGCATATATCAAGGGCGGCGTTAAAATTATCGCCTCTTTAGCGGCAGAAAACTGCTGCTAAAACGGCGATATTGGTCTTGATAATATGCCGCAGAGAATTCCAATAGAAGCCCATGTTCTGGTGTGAACATGGGCTTCTATTGGAATTCTCTGCGGCATATTATCAAGCTCATTATCGCCGCTTTAGCGGCAGTTTTCTGCCGATAAAGCTGCGATAATTTTAACGCCGGACCTTGATAATATGCCCCTATGCACTTTGAGTAACATCTTGTACTTTTTTAGACTATTTACATAAGCATGCCATGCTTTTACTAAAGTTCTATATGATACATGTTGGTCGCTGTTGATGTTCATTTTAATCTTTTTTGTATGTTTTTTAAACTGCTTTTATGGTGGGTCTTGCTGCCGAATAAAGATGTTTTGATTGATTGACAATAAAAGGGGCACAGCAGTCGCATACCTGAATGCTGAAAGGCATGAAGACAAGCCTGCAAGGTCGAGTTCTGTTTATGAGGATCTCGTTTTTTATTAGTCAGCAACCTTGATACAGAAATAACAAGCTCTCTTAAAGTGAAAAAAATGTATTCTTAGTAATACAGTTGAAGACACTGCTTTCATGGTGTGCTCCAGAGCTTTGATGGCAATCAATGTTTTCCTGTGACTAGTGATGTTGTTTGAGGTAAAACGCATCGGTGTTCTCTTAGGTTAACGTTTGTAGATTTTAGTTTTAAGTTTGTACATTTATATAGCGTGGCCTATCACCTGTGAGAGTATCTAGATGCTGTCCATGGGAACGGTAGGATTACGTTCTCAATTACGAGTCTGGTGGTCCATGGACCACCGGACTCGTAGGGGCAGTGGCGGTCTTCTGGCCATCCTATAACAATTAGGGCGGTAGGACCCCCATTGCCCTGATGCAGCTGCCAGAGAACTGCTGTTCCCTCGCGGTGGGGTGATGGTGTAGAGGCAGCAATATGCTTGGAGGACCACGGTGGTCCTGCCAAGCATATTACAAGTTTCCTCTCCGCCACGATTTTAATGGTGGTTCCTCCTCCATGAAAACCGTGGCGGAGAGGAAGCAAAGAGGGCTCCCTGTTGCCTCTGGGCTATGGGGTGCATGCAGGGGGGGCATATGCAGGGGGTTACAGCATGTTCCCCCAGTGTGCTTGCACCTCAGTTCCTGCACAGCATGGACTTTACAGTCCATGCCGTGCAGGAACTGTTTTTGATGTTCCTATTGCGGTGCCCATTTTCCGAGGCACCGTTGTGGAAATGTAAAAAAAGCCTGCCAGAGGCGAGAAACACTCTTAATCTGGTGGGCAGGCCGACTGCGGTTTTGCCGTTGCGGCAGCGGGGCAGACCTGGTGCCACACCACCAAACTCGTAATGAGGCCTTAATTGATTTGCCCAGGATCACAGAATGTTGCACTGATTCAGAGACTCAAACCCGGCTCCCGAGTCGGGAGCTCTGCCTACTGTGTTACATACACAAATCCACTGTTTCTATATTAAAACACTGCATATTATGTCCATATATGAACTGAAAACACCCTACAAAAACATGCTTATTGCCACATAACCATAAATGTAGATAAGTAGTCAAAAGATGTAAATAAGAAATAACTTCCCATGGCCATAGGCCGTAAAGAAGTGGTGGGCAGGCACCCATCATAGTGCGTGTACGTATATAAACAAAAACACATGACCAAAGTCTGCTGTACAATTCTATGGAAAGAAATGCAAAGATTGATTTCTGTATTGTTTTTTAAAGATCCTAGGACGTAATTACAGTTGTGGAAAATAGCTTATTCTAGTGCCATTGTGGCTCTAAATAAAAGGGTTATAAAATGAAACATTTTGGAGTAGGATGAGAATAACACATGGGTTGATGTCTCATTTAGGGTAGTCCATTCATGGGGTAAAATCAACTCTGCTGAAGCAGAGGCTGGAACATCAAAGATCTTAGCAAATAGGTGACACAGTGTACTCATACCTCTCTCGAGAAGCACAACATTTGACATAGGACCCTCTGCAGATCCACAACCTTCAACCAAAGCTCTTCATAGGAACATCAATGTTTGTGTTTCCTGGAGCTGGGAGATAAGGTGATCCACGCTGACACTAGAGGGACAGAAAAAGCACCAAAAATGAGTCACAGTTCCCTAAGTTCAGTGTTCACTATTGACCTTTACCTGAAGTAATATCACTTACTATTGCTTTTTGTAGGCACAGCAACGTAACCATATGAGAAAACATTATAAAAGGATAGTCATCAATATTTACAGTCATATTTGTGGATTACTCTGTTTGTGTGTGCGTTCACTACAAATACAGTCATCTACTTTGGGGGGCTACCTGTGCAGAGCAGGTTCCACTCTGCATTGCTCCATCTCAAGTGCAAGGAGCACTTCAAAGTGCAATCAAGTAGAGAAATATATTCTGACTTGTGTTTATGTTAAGTTGCCTGCTTTAACATTCTTTCTATATAGCAGTCGTTTAGAATACCATATGGAGAAAGATCATCAGACTTTAATCTCACTACGCAATATTGCCCCATGTGGTTTGTATTTTTCTATTAACTTCAACGAGGCATACTTTTGAAGCTGAAATTTAGGAAAAATATTTGTCAATGATATTATTATGTCATATTGTTTCTTATAATATATATTGTTATGTTGCATAATATTATTATCTAATATTAGTGTTATGCTTAGAGTGGAATTTAAAGCATACCTTGATTTCACTCGTTCTTTTTCAATGCTTCATGAACGTAGGCTATCACCAACAATGTGTATTTACACACCTACCATTTAAAGCACCTGCGCCCGACAAAGTCTTTGATAACAATTGAGAATGCAACTTCCATCTTTGTTGTGCATAATAATTAAAATAAATGAGATGATGAGATTGCTGTTACTCGACAGAACTAGAGCTCAATTGTCAGTGCAGAACACACAATGCACAACTCAGAATGCAGTACTTGCCGCCCTCATACAGGTTTTGTCAGTACTTATTTTGCAAAAAATTAAGATCCCGTGCCCAAGGTATTTCACACAGGTCCACTGTAGCTGACACTACCCATATTCATACGGATCCCAACCAACACCAGATCGACCGGCCCTCACCACCAGCTGCCTTGACTAAGATAAAGCCCTCTACGCCTGCATCTCCACCTAGCTCCTCAGAAAACTCCAAACCATACAGAATGTTGCACTCAGACTCATTCTAAACCTCCTCAAACGAACCCACATTGCTCTCCACCTGAGAGACATCTACTGGCTCCCCATCCAGAAAAGATATCAGGTCAAGTTCCTCATGCACTCCTATAAAGCCATCCATGACCTAGGACCTGCCAACCTCAACCACCGACTGAACTTCCTTCAACCTGCAAGACACCTGCACTCCACTTCACTCGCTCTCACACATACCCCCACATTCATTGCAGCAGCATTGTTGGCCACACATTGTCCCACATCACTGCCATGACCTGGAAAAACCTTCCCATCCAGCTCCGTACAGCACCCTCACTGGCAGACTTCCGAAAGATACTCAAGACCTGGGTCTTCGATGGAGGATCAGCACCCAGATGACCCTGGGGTGACAGTTCTGCTTTCTACAAATGATGGTTGATTGATTGATTGATATGTCACTTTAAACTGTCGGTTTAAGTTCTAGTTTTTTTCCTATTATTAAAGCTATTTATTAGATAGCACCGGCAAACACCGGCACACCTTAGCCATTGGGTATTGCACAATCTAGAAGTGGGCGAGCCACCAAATTAACAAGATGAGCTAAGTCAGAGCTGACCCAGGGGTCTGACTTTGCTCTTTGACCCCGTGCATGAGCTGAGCCCTGCAAATGTTTGCAATGTAAATCATACACAACATCAGATGAGATCTAATAACATCTTTTTTTTTAAAAATCGAAATTTATTTCTTTAACATGTGGAAGCTTTGGCATTAATATGTTTCATTAAAGCACTGCACTGAAAAGTACTTATAAAATGTGATATTTTCAAACATGAGCTAAGATCCATTCTTTCCCTGCCCTCACCCTGGCAGCAGAGCCATTAGTGAACATAGAAGCAAGATAGCTGTCATGTGAACCCCGTATGTGGCCCTGATACCTGTAGATAGAACAACATTATAGACTACTAAATAAAACACAATAGGTTTTTCAACATCTACCAATCGGAACTCATCTATTTAAAGATGATTTCATATTCTTTTATATGAGATAGTGAAAAAGTAGGATCAGCTAAGTAAAATATTTGCCTAAGATCACACAATGTGGTTCAGTGAGGAAGCCAAAATGAATGTATGTTTTCTGGTTTCACTTTGTACAAATCAACCACTAAAGGGATATTTATTTGTCTCTCCTTTTTACATCTTTGTGCATGAAATTAATTTAAATGAAATAAACGTATAAAGTGCAAACATTTGCCCAAAGCTGTCAAGGCGCTGGTAGCAGTTAGTCTTTTGTAGGAGGAGAGGAAGACTAAAATATACGACCTGTGCACTCTGTTAAGGAGCAAAAAGATACGTTTTTTAGGCCTTTTGAAAAGAAATATGAGCTTGAAGACTCGAGATGGAATAAGGAAGAGAATTCCAAAGCTTGGATTCGGCCACCGAAAAAGGCTCTTTCTCTCCATCTCGATTTTCTGCATTTAGGAACAGTTAAAAGATTTCTGCCTGAGAATGACAGCTATCATGGGGGAGTATATTAATGGAACATGTTTTTAAGCCCTCCATGCCCGAAGTTATAGAGAGCCTTGTGAATGATGCACAGAGCCATGTAAATTATCTGTTTGTTAACAGGCAGCCAGGAAAGCTTTTGAGTCCCAGCAGAGACTGATTGGAAGTTGAGAACATCAAGAATCAGTCTAGCTGCTGCATTCTAGACCAGCTGCAGTTTGGCCAGAACAGTCTTATTAATATCCAGGTAAAAGCATTTCAGTAGTCTAACCTGGAAATAATGAGCGCCAAATCAATCAATCAATCAGGAAATTGTAAGCGCTCTACTCACCCGGGAGGGTCTCAAGGCGCATGGGGGGTAGGGGATGTCTGCAGTTCCGTTCAGTCGAAGAGCCAGGTCTTGAGGCACTTCCTGAAGGTGTTCAGGGAGGGGACATGTCTGACGTCGATGATTGGGAACTCGATCCAGGTCTTGTCCATGATGTAGGAGAAGGCTCTTCCCATCTGCTCTGGCTCTGCGAATGCGTAGGGTTTCGGCGAGGGCGAGGTTGGCGGATCGGAGGTTTCTTTTGGGCACGTGAATGGTAATTCTCTTGTTGAGGTATGGCGGGCCGATGTTGTGGAGGCCTTAGTAGCTATGGGTGAGCCTTGTTACGTGCCGCAATGGAAACCTTTTCTCAAGGGACTTCTTAATCCAAGAACAGGTTGAAACCGTCAGGTTGATTTGCAGGTGAAACAATACATTTTTATCGACCAGTACTCCGAGATTCTTAACAGAATGAGTTGGAGTGGCTAGCGCCCGCAGACTATCTGGCCACAACAAATGCGTCCATATGGATGGTTTACTGCCAAAGATCAAGACATCTGTCTTGTCTCCATTACGTCTTAGGTAGTTTTTTCCCATCCATGTGGCAACAGCCTGCATACAATTTTTTTAATTGGTGGTGATTGCTTCAGTGTACTTAGAGATATACACAATAAATTATGTGTGAGCCCAAATGATCTTTTGAGGTTTGCTAGCGGGTTTACATGCAAGTTGAATAATGTAGGGCATAGAGAGGAGCCCTGAGGAACCCCATATGGCAAAATTATGAACTACGAACAAAACTGGTTACACCATAACTATATGAGACCTATCGCTCAAAAAAGATGCCAGGAGATTGCACGCTAAGTCTGTGACCCCAAGTACTTCCAGCTGCTCAACAAGTAGGGGTCGGGGAGATTATGTCGAAGGCTGCGTATAAGTCCAAAAGGACCAAAGCCGCAGCCTGCCCTATATCCACCATGGAATGGATGTTGTTGACTGCTGATACTAAGGGTTACTCCTGAATCCAAACTGAGAGACATCCGGCAGTTTATGATATTCCAGGTTGATCATCAGCTCGGCATTCAGGTGTTTCTCCAGAATTTTAGAGGGCACAGGCAACAAGGAAATTGGCCAATACTTTTTTAGATAGGCAGGGATTAAATTAGGTTTTTTGAGAAGAGGCTTAATAACAGCCTTTTTCCAGAGTTGAGGGAAACACCCAGATTTAATGGCTTTATTGAAAGTTCCTGTGATACAGGGAAAACTTATATTAGCTCCAAGTTGCAAGACATTGGATGAGCAGGGTTCCAATGGCGACCCTGATTTAACACGGCATAGATACAGCTCCATCAGTTCTTGTGTAAGGGGAGCGAAGCAAGATAGGCGAGCAGTAGGGCTTTCCCCAATGGTCATGGTCTTTCGTAGACCTGGGTCAGCCTGCCAATACAATTGAGCGGGAGTAGGAGACTCAGAATAGAGGCAGTCAAGTTCTTTATAGATAGAATTTTCATGTGAACGAATTTGGCCACTCAATCACACAAACCCTGGGAACTCTCTATATTGGAGGGGGCTGAAGGAGCGGATATAAGATAGATAAGCCTGAAGAGATCTCTAGATGATTAACTGTGGCAAGCTAATTGGTGCAATAAAGAGATTTTTCTTCCTTGATGGCAACTTTACATTCTGCCAGATAGGGCTTATAGCCTGTTCTTTCCTGAGAGTGACAGCATTTCTCCCAGGTCCGTTCTTGGCAATGATAAGCCTGTTTCGGCAGTCTAAGGGCCTGATTATGAGTTCGGCGGTCTGATGGACTGCCAGCCCCACGGTGACAGTGTGCTTAACCCCGCACCGGCGGTCCAACCGCTGTATTTTGAGTTGGGCCGTTGGATCGCCATGTGGTCGCTGCTACCGCCACGGATACATGATCCCTGACAGTCTCACAGCGGTCTGAGGCCCGTAATATGCTTAGTTGTGCTGCATCGCCACTGTTTTCATGGTGGTGAGCCTGCCATGAAAACTGTGACGGTGAGGAAACTAAAGGGCCCTACAGGGCCCACTGTTGCCTCAGGGCCATAGGGTGCATGCAGGGGGGCACATGGTGTGCCTTGCTGTGTGCATGCACCTCAGTTCCTGCACGGCACAGACTGCACCTGTCCATGCCACGCAGGAACGGGCTTTGGTGTTACCATTGCAGTGCTTTTCCAAGGCTCACCACTTGGGACCGCCAAAGCACCACTTGCCAGACCAGGAGAAAACTCCTAATGTGGCAGGAGGTCAGCGGTCAAGTTTGGCAGTTTTGGGAGCGGGGCGCTGACGTGCCAGCCCACTCCCTAACTGCCAAACTCATTATCAGGCCCGTAGTCTCTCTGAGAACCAGGGCTAGGTAGGCATCTTACATTGTGTGCATTTCTTTCATTGCGCCACAATATTAATAGAAGACGTAAGCCACATTGAAAGCAAGGCAAGATGGCGGCTGTGTGAGCGCTGTAGGAGCTGCTCTCCCTGCTACTGGGACATTGATATGAATTAAACCTGGATAACGGGGGGAAAAAAACAAACTCACTGTCGGGAAACATCCTGAAACATCCTGTGAGACTTTATATCACTGAACAAGGCCGGATGAGGCTGGAACAAGGGGCTGGAGCTCTATCGGTCCGAGCGACAAAAGAAATTCTCCTTGTTGTGACCGAAATAAAGTTGAGGGTGCTCCTGTGGACCTTGAGGACTCTGCAGTATTTGCCATCCATACGGGGCAATTTGGCTGGCAATTTGGCTGCTCCAAGGCTCGGCGATATGCCCCTGAAAATGAAGCCTCTGCCTAAGGAAAGCGGAGCAGCTGGTGGAATCAAGGGAATACCCTCGACTCGGCGTGCAATTGCTGACAGGAAGAATCTGAATGCTTCTCTCTCTGCTGGCCTGGGCGAGGAGGGGCCTGATAACAGGACTCCTACGGGGAGCAGAGTCTCGGTGATACAGCAACCTGGACAAAACAGTAAACGGTGCCTGGGATGTTTGCCGGGCGTGGTTCTGCAGGCACCTCAAAAAAATCAACAAGCAAAGGCAAAACCATTCAACCTGTCAAAAAAAACTGCCAATAATTCCAGGGATATTGAGACGGTGGAAGAAGATACAATAGGCAAACCTTCCAATATAGGAGAGCTACCCCTAGAGACAAAAGCACTTGTAAATCCAGACTTGAAAGCTTTAAGTCTGTCTGATATGAATATCGAGACTGCTAAAATAGGCATGGTACCAGAGACGGGAGTGAATGAAAGAAATGCACTACAAGGAGATACCCCTATGCAAACAGTGCATGAAACCGACAACCCTCAGGATTTAAATTTAAATAACAGGGTTCTCACTCAGATGGATGGCGAGAGTATAGGGACACCAGAGGGGGATACATTATTTTCACGTACAGATGAGTCTGAACTGACCAACAACAGCGAGAACGTAGGTACAGATGCTGAGTTTACAGGAGAGGATAGTGGCAGCCCTCTCATAAGACTCGACACTGTTCATACCAAAAGGAAAAGTACTGGAGGTATAGACAAAGATACGGGCATTACCTCGGATAACAGCCAGACAAGTCAATTAAAATGGGATTATTATTCCACCACCCATTTTGGGATTGAAACTGATGATGAGAATGGAACTCAACTGGGCTTTCCTAAATTATCCATGGAGTCCAAAAGCAACTCGGTATCCCATCCATCTATGGAGTTAATCTATTCAACACTGAAACAAATGCAGACAGAAGCTTGCCACAAACACAAGAGGGCCCATCTGGAAACTAAGAAGCTTCAGGGAGCTATACGTAAAGTTAATAAAGCATGCTCAGAAATCTACGAACGCACTACAGTGTTAGAGAGGCGCATTGTCCAACTAGAGGCCTGGGCTGACAACACAGGACAGCAAATTACGTCAAATGAAAGTAAGATGTCTGATGTGCTTTGGAAAATGGAGGATTTTGAAAATCGACAGCGGCAAAATAACCTCCGGTTACTTAGGATTGCAGAGAAGGGGATGACATCCGTGGCTTTGTCATGAGACTACTCCAGGGCGCCTTCCCTGAACTGGCTCATTGGACTTGGGAATCGGAGGTGCAAAGGGTGCACCGATTCCCTCTGATGCTGAAAAGGAGAGCAGGGCAAGACGAGAAACTCAGAGCCATTCAATTTTTGGGGGGAAATGTTCTTTTGCGCCAGTCCATATTCGAGAAAGCCAGACCTGACGCAAGAAGGGCAGCTGAGACGCACTCCTTCTTTGTATGACCTGACTTTTGCCATACTACGCTGGAAAGGAGATGGAGACTCCGGCAGCTAATTACCCCTTTCCAGAATTGGGCTGCAAGGTCTTTTTAATGAACTTAAGGTCATCTGTAAGGGCACAACCAGGGTATTCATGTCATGGATACAAGCCCAGGAGTTGCTGCAGGAACGTTCTCAGAAATAGGAGATCTTCTATAAGGACCAATTATGTTTTTGTGGTTGAATCTTTTTTCTTCTTCCGGGGCGTTTCTTCTTACTGTACTTCTGGTCTCTATTGTGGCAGGGAGCGGCTAGGGGCACAGCGAGACACAGAAGGCATCAAAAGGGACTACGGACCTTTTTCGCGTTTTTTTAGAGGGTAGGGGGGTGGGGGAGAGTGGGCTCCAAAGGGGGAAGGGGAGGGTTCCTTTTTTTTATTTTGGTAGGTACACGTAACTTGGGATGGTTATCTCACAGTTTGTTTTGCCACACGGTGTATGAACACTATTTAATCACTAATGAGGAAGCTTAGAATAGCCTCAATTAATATTTGTGGACTACATAATCCCCAAAAGAGATGGAGTGTCAGCCTGGACATTCAATTCCTGAAGGATTGTCTGCCTTCAGGAAACGCATATCGAAGCTGGCAGAAGGGGGGTTCTGGAGTTGCCAGGTTACCAATTGATCTCTAGCACTATGCAGCATACAAGGACAAGAGGGATGGCTTTAATGGCACAGAAAGGTTTAGGCAGATTCCCACGATCTTCTGCTGATAAAATGGGAAGGTGGGTAATTATACAGTGCTGTTTAGATAATAATGTGTTTACACTATGTTCGGTCTATGGATTGGTGCTTGATGATCCAGCATTGTATGGGTGGCTGAACGTTGAACTAGTTCGTTTGCCCCTTCCACTTATTTTCTGTGGGGATCTTAAAATTAATATGAATTGTCAGATTTCCAATCAAATTGGAGCAGTGTATCAAGGTCGTAAACCTAAAGTTTATAAATCTCTGTTACAGCTAAGACTCTTGCATGGGCTATCGGATGTTAGGGCAAAACAAGAAGTTAATGATCCAGGTTTTTACGTATTTTTCTGCACTGCATCAAATACATGCAAGGCTGGACTATTTTGTGTGTCACAGGAGCTGTTACAAGGATGTAAAATAAGCAAATACCCCAGAGTCATGTCTGACCATAACCCTTTGGTGCTAGAAATAAATATTCAGATGAAATCCCCACCGGCACGATGGACATTTAATAGGGTTTTACTCAGTGAGGAAGGCTATGTACAGCACATGGAGAGGCGGATCCCCAGGTTTATTAGAGAAAATATAGGAAGCACTAGTACATGTGTAGTGTGGGATACTTTAAAGGCTGGTGTCAGAGGAGAAACATCCAAGTATGGGCCGGAGTCACAAAGGAAAGAGAAGAATTTGTTACAAACATTGTATGATGACCTGGGAAAGGCATGGGCTGATTTGATATATGTTCTCTCTGACGGGGGAGATTCCGAGACAGCCAATCAAAGATCATAATCACCAGGTCAGCAATCACAGAGATATTGATTAAGAAATCGGCCGGCAGGTATATGGCTTGGCGAAGCAGGGTGTATGAGAGTAACGAAAGGGTGGGTCACTTACTTGCAGTCCGCACTAGAGAAAAACTGGTACAAACCCGGATCATTGAAATCAGAGATCCTAGTGCCGGCATGGTTACTAAACTGCTTTCCAAAAATGTTATCAGAGATTATATATAGAGGACATTCAGGCAGGGGATCAAGGGATTGAGGAATATTTAAGGGGGCAAATTCATGATCAGTTATCTCTTGAGGAGAAAGACATTTTAGAGGCACCAATTAAAATTGAGGAGATAAAAAAGGTGATTGATTCTCTGCGATAAGGTAAAGCTGTTGGAACGGATTTGATACCAGGAGAATTTTATAAAAAATGTAGGGCACAGATCATGGAAATTATGTTAGAGATATTTGTTAGAGCACAATCTGGTGAGATGGCCCCCGAATCTTGGAAATCAGCTAATATTGTAGTATTTCCAAAAAAAGGCAAACCTATAAATTAATTGGGGTCATACCGACCAATTACATTGTTCAACAGTGACACAAAAATGTATGCCAAAACTCTGGCTAACAGGTTAGCTTCAGTCATTAAGAATCTAGTCTCTCCCTATCAACATGGATTTGGGGCAGGGGAACGATAGAACATATCCGTCGAACAATTGCCCTATTTGATTCCACCAAGGTTACGGGAGACCCTATGGGTTTAATACTATTAGATGCAGAAAAAGCTTTTGATAGGGTCTCCTGGCCTATTTTGTGGGCAATTATGGAGAGAAAGGGCCTGGGTAAAGGATTTATTGGGGCTGTTAGCTGTATGTATCAGGAACCTACTGCCAGAATAGCCATGATGGGTTCCACATCCGATGTAATTAAAATTACACAGGGCACGCAACAAGGGTGTTCCTGTTCTCCGCTGTTGTTTGCGGTTTACATCGATCCTTTAATCAGGAAAATAGAGGAGAACCAAAAGATTCAGGCTATACATTCCATTGGAGGAGACACCAAGATTTTAGTCTATGCGGATGACTTGGCAATAGTCACACCTAACCCGCAAGTGGCCCTCATTGAGATAGAAAAGAAAGCAAGTCATTTTGGCAAGATCTTGGGGTATCATCTTAATGAAAGTAAAACGTTAATCGTTAAGAATGGGAAAATAGATCTGGATGACGCTCGAGTAGCGAAGAATGCTAGATACTTGGGGGTCGAGATCAGTGCTAATATAGATGAAATTGTTAAAATTAATCTGGAGCCTCTGATACAGAAATCTAAGGCAGATTTTAATAGGATGAATAATCTACACCTCACACTGCTAGGTAGGAACAATGCTATTAAAATGCTATTTTTACCAAACGTCTTATATTTTTTAAGAGCCATCTCAGTGGAAATAAATAAAGCATGGTTCTTAGAGCTGAATCAAGTGAATTCTAGATTTCTGTGGGCAGGGCAATGCCCTTAAAGAGCTTTAAAATATATCACTTTGACTAGAGATCGCGGGGGCTGGTCAGTTCCGAATTTTTAATTCTACTATTGGGCAGCAGCATTACAACAGATGGCTGATCTATGGGGTAGAGATAGGAGCGCAACAAGGGAAGTAGCTAACGTTTCCGTATATGGGCTAATATTTGGAGAGGAGGCTAAAGGCTGTCTCATGCGACATATTGATTTCTCCTATTTTAAAAGAGTTACATTTAAGATATAATTGGGAGCATTTAGGGTCTGGACTGCAGTTCGAAAAAAACTGAACGTTAGAAGAATCCATAGATATTCCCCTTTGGTTAATAATGATTTACTTCCAGATATATTCCATGATGATTATATGAAAATATGGGTTGCAAGGGGTGTGAGGCACATCAGTGATTTAATGGAAGATAAGGATGTATTTTTGTGTGACACAATTAAGGGAAAATTTGGGATAGGGAACAATCACTTTTTGAAATATTTACAATTAATGGATTTCCTGACTAAGAAGGTAGCTAGCTGTAGTAAAATCCCTTTACTGGACACGGTGCTGGGGGCCTCTCCAACATTATCTACAATATGTAAATTACTTAATTAAATAAATGGGGGACGATTTAACTAAACATACAAACCGATGGCAGGATATGTTGCAATCAGGGATAGGGGAATGCGAGGGCTCTCTTCTGTTAATCCAGACTGCATTTATTTCGGCAAATCTCCAAGTACAGTGCTTTAAAACCTGGATCAATTGACATATCACACCAGCACAGATTTTCAGATGGGGAGGGGCTTCACGTATACACTGCTCTATTTGTGGAATTCTAGCTGCTGACAGCGTGCATATGTTTGCTACTTGCCCTAAACTCGCTCCTTTGGTAACCAAGATGGGTAATTACCTTAGAAATATGCTGGGATTTGGGGTGGATCTCGCACCCCAAGTGATAGTTCTGGGGGTAAGCAATCAGGAAATGGCAAAACCAAACCGGATTATGTTATTCACAGCTATGGCAGTGTTTAGGCTATGCTTGGCTAGTGCTTGGCTAGAGTTAGATTCTCCTTCAGTACATGGCTGGTTGGGGAAATTGCGAGCAATATACCGTTGGGAGATTGCGGTATACAAACAAAGGGGACATAGAACTAAAAAGAAAGGGTTTGATATCTGGTCGCCAGTAACTAGATGGATCAGTGAGGATGTCGATTCAATGGCATAAGACTAGCTGAATTACTTTGAAAATGTTATAATGAGTTTTGTTATATATGTAAATAAAGGTCTAGTGTGCATTAAAGTAATGTATAGCTTAACTTTCTTTGGAGTGGAGGGAGGAGGGAGGGGAGAATAGGGAGGGGTGGAACATCTAGCAAGTAGAGGGGGATAAAACATAAAATATGACAATGTGCGTAACTGTATTGTATAACGTATGCAATGTTTATGTCTCCTCTGTTTGTTGTCCAAATAAAGACTTTAAAATGAAAAAAAAATTTAAAAGAAGAGGTAAGCCACGAGGAAAATTCTGTGGCAGCCAATTCGGCGTCCTCTTGGTCTGTCCATTTACAGGTGTTCAAGGCCTGGGAAAAGGATTCTTTGCTGAGCCCTTTCCGGTTTCTTTTGGACTGTCTGTTATTTCCACTCATAGCTGTCTCCTGTGTGGTAGACCAGGAGAGAAAAAAAGGGAACAGCATAGTGGTCAGACTTGATGAGGGGTAGAAGGATGGAAACGTCAAACGTCATTAGAGAAGATATCGTCCAGAAGATGGCCTGCTCCATGAGTAGCTGCCATTACTAATTGGGAAAGCCCACAACATGACATAAATTCTTTAGAGGCCTGAGAATCCTTACAAACATCATTTTCAAGATGGAAATGAATATCCCCCAGAAGTGTAAAATTGCTTTTAGGGTTGTTTTAAGTGAGCTATCTCGTGGGTGAATGCAGACCTGGGCCCAGGTGGTCTGTAGACTAAGATCCCTGCCAATGATTCAGTAGGCCGCATTTATAATGAAAAATATAGCGCTTCATAAGGGAATGCACTGTGGAAAGGACATGAGGGTAGAGCGAGGGGGGAGCGAGGTAGCAAGCAGAAGCCACTTGAAAGATTGGCCTTGAGCTGAGGCAGAGAGAGGCTTGAGGTTCAAATCCAGCTTGAACTTTCAGCAGTTCGCCCACCTCTAACACAATTGGCATATTACATGTGCATTAACGTTACATATCCTCACACCAAATTCACATTTTATGGTTTGGTGTGCATTCATACTCTACCACTCTAGACAAAAATGCTCTAACTGTGGGCATACCCACACACTTGCACTGCATTCAACCTCTAAAGGTGCACTACATGGATCACACTATATCATTCAACTACTCACTCTCATACATCATTCTTCACACTAGTCTTGCAAAATATAACTCACATTGCACGTATCCCTAATTCTCCTGCATTCTATGGTCTATACGTGCTATGCTGCATTAACACTATCAGCAGTGATGGCCGGTGGACTTTAAAAGTGCAGCGGCATTTTGTTTATTATGTGGCAAGAAAAAGCAAATGATGCGGCATAATGTAGCACATTCTGTAGCTGTGCTGCTCCAGCAGAGCAAGAAAATGGAAGAAGGGAGATGGGAGTCAGTGGGGAGGCTGGTGGGAATCAATGAGCAGAAAGTATGAAAGCAAGGCAGGCAAGGAGAATGTATGTAGCGCAGTGAAGTAAGCAGGAGACTATATTCAAACTTGTTCCAATGAAAGAGTCATCCCTGTGGTGTTTTGTAGCGTGCAGACAGTAAATTTGGTAGCCATGGAAGGCAGATGACACGTGCCATGCCTCTAAGGCAGCTTGACAAACGAGGCAAGGCGCACTTGTACTCACTGTTTTCAGCTTGATCACGGTGTTTCTCCCAGAGGTTTATCTCAGGCCGGGCTGAAGCTGGTTTAAGGAAGGAGGGAAATACCAACACAACACAATAAGCAGTACTTGAAATCCCGCCTCCTATTGTCATATGGTGACAGATTCAAGGGACAGTCAGTCAGAGGAGGAGAGGGATCGTAGAAGAATATTCTGAGCTACGTAAGAGATCCAAGTATTAGACTGAAGCCTTGGAAAAACAGCTGCTTTAGGTAGTGCCTACTTGCCCTCACCACTGCCTCACAGACACAATCTGCCCATGCGTGATTTGGGCAATATTGAAGTCGTCCACCTCCCATGCACAGCGTGTGTTTGTACACAGCCGTGCTGCACTGCTACCAGACAGTATAAGTGGTGCAGCCTCAGACTAGTCTTTCAATCTCCTTCCTCCTTCCTCTGAGACTGGTGGTGCTCCACCCCATACGCCCTCATGCAGGAACCGCGCCTGACTATCACTCACCTTGCACTAAAACATCTCCACTGCGCACACATCTCAGTTCTTCTATTTGAGATCTTCAACAATAAGCCTCCTAATGCTGAAAATACTAACTTCAGTTCTAAAGTTAGGAACTCATGGATTAGTGCAACCACTGCAGAATGTGCATAATATATGAGTAGCATGTTCAAATCTAAGTGAGATCTATTCGGCTACAGCAAATTAGCTGTCTCCTAGCTGCATGGTGATAGGAAGTATAAACGTCTGTGCAAGTTACTCCTTAGAGCAGCACATCTAGGTAAAATCCAATGTAGTGGGAATCATGCAGGCAGCCAATCGAAGGGCATAAGACAGAGCATAATGTGCTTACATACTCTAATTCTCCTGAGGCCGTTGTTTTCGCTGCCCTTGGTTCTTAGATTTGCATTTACTTTATTGATCTTTATAATAATAAATTATGAGTACCATGGACATCAACATATGGATGTTGTTAGTGCACTGATCACTTTACATCTGTGAATTTTTATAGACAACGATGATCACCACGTTTGATTTCACAATTGTGATCTCTCCATGCATCACATCGAAAATCCTTTTGTCAACAATGAACTACAGTGTCTATCACAGTTTATCAGAATAGGATGGAAGTCCGAATATGAACTTCTTTGCTGCTCCTGAATCAATTAAGGTTTCTGATATTACCACAAATCCTTGTACCCTGGAACCGTTTTACAATGGAAATTATATCTTCATTTTTAATGGATGTCTTACCACACTATAGAATGTTCGCAAGCGGTAAATCACATTTGCCCCATATCAAATATTTCCATACGTGTGTCAACTCCAGTTGACAGACATATGTATTATTCTGTATTGGAAGTAACTGTAGTTCAATTGCCCTGGCTTGAAAGGTTATGGAGTCTTTATCAAGTTCCATGCCTATAGTTGAGTTTACTAAAACAATGCACAGCAGCGCTAAAAGTAAATATCTTACAAATCGAATTTTCTAAGCCCAAGCCTCTGTCAAGAATTTTTTAGAGTTGTCAATGAATGTACTACATTTACCTATCCTTCATGCTCCCTGCTTGGAAACCTCTCCAACTGCTCCTGAGGCAAAGTTCATAAAACTCTACTCAATCTTTCTCTAAACGAATATTATTTTCCCCACTACCACCGTCGTAATCTGAACCTATATTCTGTGCTGGCATGTTTACTGAATTATATCCTTTATCTGAGTCCGCCTTAGAAAAATTGTTGACATTAAACTTATTTTCTGATTTTGCCAGAGATGTGTTGGAACCCAGATTTATCATAGTCTGATCTTGACACTTGTATTTGTCCCAGAGGTAATACACTGTTTGACGTCACCTGGTCAGAGTTCCCCCCAAGATAAAATGTGCAGTGTTCGGACCACACGTACAAATGCATTCTTCGATTTTACAGTGAATTTGCTCTTCCATACAACTTGAGCATGTCATGGCCCACGCATACAATTCCAGCACATTTTAGGCCCAGATTTATTAACACTTTGCACCGGATTTGCATCAAAACAGTGACACCAACTGGTGCAATGTGTTCCTTTGGTTTGTACTAAATAGTAGCCCTAAAGTAACACAAAGTAGTGCACTATTTTGAAACAAATGGGCGTACCATGTGTGGTACATGGGCGTTCCAATGCAACCAACCATGTTTTCATGTGAATCCCTATGTACCTAAATATGCAGACAAAGATTTGTGTTAAAACATTATGCTTCCTTGAAGCAGGAGTAATATGCAAGAAATGTTTTATTAACTCAAAACCTTTCTAAGTTTGCATGTGGGCAGCAATGTACAGCACACACACACATTACACTTTTAACATATATCTTCGCATAGTACTTTGTTCTTGGAGGAGAACCTTCTCATACCAAATCAATACTAGACAACACACAGTCACCCTTGCACTGTGGTGCCAATGTGTCTGCATGGTGCAAGGCATCCAAAAGTGCACTGAGAAAGAGAAACAATGTCATATTATAGTAGCTATAGCACTAACCTGCTCTCTCCATACAATGCAATGCAGTAACTTTGGTTGCTTCACTGAGTTGTGTCAAACCTTAGTAAATTTGGCCCATAGCTAGGTGAAGGCTCATAGCTGCTGACAACTGGCTCCAATGACATCCCACCGTCGCAAGACCTATGCGACTCCTTAGCCACCTTCTTTCACCGCAAGATTGCAGACATCCACGACAGCTTCAGCGCCCAGACCCTCCCTACAAACGCCGACACCACAGTCTCACCACCCCCCAGCGTTTCCAACCGCCTGCTCTCCTGGTCCCACGTCAATGATGACAACACCATATGAACACCATCCACTCTGGCTCACCATCCAACCCCTGCCCGCACCACATCTTCAACAAAGCAAACCGCATCATCGCACCCCAACTTCGGAAGATCATCAACAGCTCCCTCGAGACCGCCACCCTCCCGGAAAGCTGAAAGCACGACGAGATCAACGCCCTACTCAAAAAACCCACAGCAGACCCAAAGGACCTCAAGAACTTACGGCCCATCTCCCTGCACCGGTCCTGGTGAAAGTCATTGAGAAGATCGTCAACGGGCAACTGACCCACTTCCTCGAGGAGAACAACATCCTGGACCCGTCCCAATCTGGATTCCGCAGCAATCACAGCACGGAAACCGCCCTCATCGCTGCCACAGACGACATCAGGACCATACTGAACAATGGCGAAACCGTGGCCATCTTCCTCCTGGACCTCTCGGCCGCCTTCGACACCGTCTGCCACCACACCCTACGCACACACCTCCATGACATGGGAATACGCGACAAAGCCCTGGACTGGACCACCTCCTTTTTCACCGACAGAACCCAGAGGGTTTGCCTCTCCCATTCCGCTCTGAAGCCACCAAGATCATCTGCAGAGTGCCCCAAGGTTCATCACTCAGCCCCACCATTTTCAACATCTACATGGCACCGCTCACCAACATCATCCGCTCGCACAACCTCAACAACACTCAACTGATCCTCTCACTCACCAAGAACCCCACCACCGCCAAAACCAACCTCCACGAAGGAATGAAGGCCGTCCCCTACTGGATGCAGAACAGCCGCCGAAACTTAACTCAGACAAGACAGAGGTCCTCATCCTCGGCTCCACCACCTCCGCCTGGGATGACTCTTGGTGGCCAGCCGCCCTAGGAGCTGCTCACACACCCACCAACCACGCTTGCAACCTGGGGTTCATCCTGGACTCATCACTCAATGATCCAGCAAGTCAACGTCCTCTTCTCCTCCTGCTTCAACACCATCCGCATGATCTGCAAGATCTACTGATGGATCCCCACCGGAACCAGAAGGACGGTCACCCATGCCCTCGTCAGCAGCAGACTGGACTACGGCAACGCCCTCTATGCAGAAACCACGGCCAAACTCCAGAAAAGACTCCAATGCATACAGAAAGCCTCCGCACGCCTCTTCCTCGACATACCCTGCCACACCCACATCACCGCCCACCTGAAAGACCTGCACTGGCTCCCAGTCAACAAGAGGATCACCTTCAAGCTCCTCACCCACGCTCACAAAGCACTCCACAACGCCGGACCAGCATACCTCAACAAACGTCCCACCTTCTATACCCTGAACTGCCAGCTTTGTTCCGCTGACTTCGCCCTCGCCACCGTCCCACGCATCCACAGGACCTCCACCAGCGGCAGATCCTTCTCCTACCTCGCCACCAAGACAAGGAACACCCTATCCACTCAGCTGCGACAGACCCAGGACCTGCTGACCTTCAGAAGACTTCTCAAAACCTGGCTGTTCGAGCAGTAGCTGCACAACCACCCACCTCAGCGCCTTGAGACCCTCACGGGTGATTAGTGCGCTCTACAGATGACTGATTGATTGATTGATTGATTGATCTACAGGTCAAGAGCTTGAATCCTTCAGATATTGATAAAATGATTATTTAAAAAAAAGAAAATAATAACTGACATTTATATAGATTGGAAGCAGCAAACCTGCAGTATTAAGCACCAAATAAAAAGTTAGGATAATCAAATTATCACAAACAAAGTTGTTTAGCATAGCTAACCAATAAATACCTTTCAATAAATGGCAGACAACTCTGAAAGAAACTGTAAGTAATCAAATACATTAACAAGTATGAAGCGCTTGTCATCTCAATAATCTAAACACATAAAAGATTTTCCACAGGTGTCATGCCTAACATAAAAATGTAGCAACTGCAAACGGCTTTGCTTTATTCACAGTACAAAAAAGAAAAATGATATTCACATTGCAACTTCTGAACATATAAGCATAGTATTTAGAAAATAGCAATATCCTTTAGCAAAATACCTAATAGAAATGTGCACAAATATATATAAAATCTATTTATATATTTAATCAGTATCCAAGCTCCAGGTTGCCCAACGTTTAAAATGCACTCGGACCACAGTACTTGCCAAAGTAGCCTTTATTAGGTACGGACATGCTTCATCTTGCCGATAAATTTAACACCAGATGTTCCGTATGCCTGACGCATTTCAAAGTCAGTGCTTCTTCATCAGAGGCTGAACGGAAAAGATTTGTGCAGGTGCAGGCACTCCCCTTTATTCGCGTAATGTTTTATGGCACGCTCTCCAATGGGCTGTTCAAATGAATCTGTACCGACGTATTGTGGGAATTGTAGTGTCTGCATTATTTAGTCAACAAATGGATGCACTATGATGACTGTTTATATTTCCAATCCCTGTATGGGCCTACGCATGTGAAGACGTCCTCAATCCTTACTGTGGTCCCACTATAGAGGCTCAATAGTTATCAATTTAATTAGTACTAGCTACACTTAAAATAAAAGCATAGTCTTTTAAAAATATATACGTAACGTGGAAGTGCCAGAAGGCTATGAAAATCAGGTAGGATCTACTAGCTCGGTTCAGTTGGTTGAAAATTTGATTAAAACTCATATTCTACCTAGTTTTGGCAAGGATGTGATGATTACTAGAGCCCATCAAATTCCAGCCCAGCGTATACCGAACATGAATTACTTACGTACTATTATAGTTAACTTGCCTTCTGGCAGCCAGATTAAGAAACAGATCTTGGCTGCAGCAATAAAACGCAAAACGTTTACCATCTCCAATAGGTCACAATAGGTCACAACTTCATGCCACTTTGACATGACGATAACAGCAGCCCGATGACGAAAAGAGTTCCTAGTCCTTCTGGAACAGTTTAGGTCTGATGGTGTTCATGCCTCACTGATTCAACAATCAAAGTGTTAGATCTTGCTGAAAGTCCAGTTATATACATTTTCTAAAGTACGGGAGTTTTGAGCCTTTTTGTTGAGGAATCAAAGTTCTGCTGGAGCAGACAACCTGAGGGGCAGTGGCAGTTAACTTGAATTCTGTTTTTGAATTGCACAACTGATTTACAATATGTTGTAGGCTAGCTACGGTGTAAATCCAGTTAATATTATAGGCTTTTTTGTTGGGGGTGCAGAGTGGGCGGGATCCTCCTGTAGTATTACAGGATGTTTGGAGTGACCAAAGGTGCAGAAACAGGACTCCAGAGAGGACATCTGGCGGTCCAGGGCTAGGACTGCACTTTAGGGGATTGGTGGTATGGGCATGATTGGGGTGGGGATGCATGACTAGGCAAAATTAGCAGAATTGAGGAGAGTGTTAGAAAGATGATTCAGCAAAAGGAGCAGAAGTCAAACTGGAAAGATTGTGCTTGGAGCGAGGGGGCAAGTTCTGCCATAAAGATACACGCTTTCTTAGAATATTTTATTGGCTCAGAATATTAAGATAATTACATGCAACACCAATGGTTTGTTAAACAAACATAAATATGGTACCAAGATGAATTAGTTGTCTTTGTTTAATCCTGAAGTGATCTTTTTTTAGGAAACACTCCTCAAGAAAAATAGTCCTAACCTCACTATCCCTAGGATATCTTTGCCTGCATTTTCACATCCTCAGAGGTTGCATTGAAGGGTTTGACAATTTATTTGGCTAAAAGGGAGATGGATCTGGGTTAAGGTGTTAGGTGTTAGGTAGGGGCTCTACTTTGAATTTTTTGATCCATTATGGACCGATTACGGATGATGCTGAGCCATTGAAATTTTTTTATAAATTTACTATGGGTGCAGAAGGGCACTTGCTTTTTGGGGGTAATTTACATTTTATTCAGGATCTAAAACTGGATCCTTCTAATAGGGCTAAAAAGCAGTTAAAGCTTAAAATGTCGAGGGTCCTTGCAATCATTAAAAGGGATTTTGCTTTGGTTGATCCCAGGTGCATAGATCATCCAGATCTTCTGCAATGTAATTATTTTTGTGACAATTTAGTACTGCTTCTCGCTTAGATATTTTTAAACAAATAGGATTAAGAGGGGAACAGTAGCTATCTGGGTAACTGCTTTTTCTCATCATTTGATAGTTTCAGTTCAATCTGGATCAGTTATCTCGTCGTCAGAAAGACCTAGATGGCAATTTGATAAATCCCTATTATAAGACCAGACTTGGTTAGATGAATCAAGAATTCTTATAAAGGAATTCTTAGAGATTAATCATAGCTCTGCCTCTGATTTTGTAGTTTGAGAGGCCTTCAAAGTCACTCTTAGGGGGCGGAAGATAGCCTATAAATCTAATCTAAATAAGATATGAAAGAGTAGAGTACAAGAGTTGCAATCTGCAGTCATTCTTTCTGCAAGTAAGTATGCTGCTCCAGAAGAACTTAAATATTTTTTCTTGGTCGCATAGATCAGTAATCACGGAGCATATCAGCAGAAAGTGTACGAAGAAAGTCAGCAAACAGGCAAATGTCTTGCCGGCTCAACAAGCATGAAGAAGAATAAGCATCATATTAGGGAGATTAAGAACCCGGATACCTTTATGTTAACAGTTGAGAATGATAAGATTGCCGAGGTCTTTCTGCATCATTATATGAATTTGTACGAGAAAGCAGATTTAGGGGCCTATTTATCAAGGTATCTTTTGCACCACACAACGTGGTACATTCGATTTGCAAGCCCAAAATGCAATTTATCAAGCCAGGCAAGGGAACTTTGCATGGCCTTCAGTGGCTTGATAAAGCAGGAGTAACGCAACACAGTGCAAGTCTCTGAATTGTGGTGTTCTGCCCCAGGGAGGCATTCCATGGGCGTTGCATGCAACTCCCATAGATTTTGAAGCATTCCCAGACTTACCATTACTGGTGGACCTGGGAATGCGCCCAAATACTATGCCTTCCCAGGGAGGCGTAACGAGGAGGAATATCTTTATTTCACTGTGTTAATTCTTCTTTCTATATGTGCTGCATGCAGCACACATTGATAGAGGACATGCCTCAGGAGATTGTTCTTATGCAGGAAGGTGCCCCTTCCTGCCAAAAGCAATCCTGGATGCAGTACAGGCACCCTTGCACCATAGTGAGGGCCAGGCAATGTACTAACAGGATTGATAACTGCTTTAAGGTAAATACATTGCTTGGACCATTGACAATGATTTTGAGAGCACATTTCCCACCACGGAAACCTGTATGTACTACTGTCTGCAGGGTGCTCCAGGCACTCTACGAGGCAGAGGGCAGGTGCCACGTACAGCTTTTCCCACTGGAGAACTTGCTTTGATGCACTGCCAGGTACTGGGCAGTGTAATTAATTTTACGGTATTATCATTAACTTAATTACATTATACAGACCATGACAACGGTTGATGGCATAATAATTTTCTCCTTCTCTGCATTCCTCGCTGCGTGGCATGAGGAAATTGTGTGCTGCATGGCATTCTGTTTGCAATTCGCCTTTTTTCGAAAATTAAAAATAATCTCGACTAGAGGATTAAAAACTAGTGGAGTTGCATATCCCCTCTCTTTGTATTAAAAAAAAGGAAAATGTACTCACCCCTAGAAGATTCTCTCACTGACCTTCTAATCCTGTTTCTCAAATATTTTGTTTTTCCTTCTTTTCTCGCGCTAAAATATCAATAATTCATTATCACCTCGAGCACAAACATGGCCAAGGAATTTGCCTAGTGATCTATTTCTCCACAGACACTTGTGCTATATTTCAGGAGAAAGTTTGCTTTATGAATACATGTTTTTATTTGGCCATCATTTACCTAAACTATTTATAAATGTAGGTAAATACCATTTAAAAATATTCAATGGCATTTCATTTGAAAGGTTTGAATCAGCTCGCCTGGGAGTTGAAAGTCACAGTTGGTACTTTTGCATGAATTAACGAAAAATATTCCGTTTCACATCCCCGCCCCCTTTAAAGATGACCGGCATACGATCACAGAAATCGGCACCTGTGCTACGCAGGTTTGCACTGGTGATAGGCAATTTTGCACCAATCAGTAAGTGCAAATGGTATTTTTTGCAATGATCAAGTCACAGGGAAATGAATCAGCACTGCTGCAGAATTGCTTTGAAGAAATGTACAATAATCAGACAACCGAGACATTTTCCCAATGTTACCCCTGATCGGTTTTGGACTGGAACAGAATATAGGGTCAGGCACCAAAATAATAGCAATCCCCATTCGTCAATTAGAAAGCTAGGACATAAAATGTTAGCAGTCACGAAAACAGCTACACAGGGACAGGGACAGGCACTCGCTCAAGGTCACTGCCGTGCTCCATGGTCTTATCCAATAGGACTGTGGGCATACATGCATCGAATCTAACGCTACTTGTTATGATAAGCAGCACTGTGCTCTCAAATGATTGATGGCCTTTTTGCAGCTTGTTTACAACGTGTGTTTTGATTATCTTAAAGGTGGCGGCCCAAATAGGGTGCAGGCGACTTGCTGTGTGTCTATATGGTCGGGTACTTGCCTACGACCCCTTTTAAAGAAGAAACCCCCAACTCTGCCCTTGGATGGATGGGTACACCCCCTCCCCCCAGGGCAACCATTTCAAACCACACTGTTTTGGAATAGGGGGAGTGACCCCCCGGCCGTATTTATTACATATTAAAAACATTGATTATTAATTTTTATTATGTACACTTTACGCAGAAAGTCCAAATACATTGGTAGACACATGTCACTTGTCTAACCTTAACATGCTCTAATACAAATGCCACTCCTAACGTACAAATGTATATACTTTACTTTCTGCGTGTCCCCTCTAGAACCCACGGCAAGGTCAATGACTGGCAGCCCCAGATCAGATCCTGGTAAACTACAAATGCTACTCTACCGGAGTAGGCTTGCGTAGGGGGTACAGCTTATCGGACGGATACTTCCCCCGGGCCCCCCCTATGCCCTAAGCCTTAAACTCCATAACGGGGGCTGCAATTCTGCATACTTGCGCACTGATGCGCGTGCGAGGGTGGCCACTGGCCTACTGGAAAGAGTGACTCCCCTGGCCCCCGCACCCTGACAGCCTACTGACCGGCTGTCACTGCCCCTGGAGTTACATGGGCCCGGGTGCGTCCTGGTGGGGAGCACGAGGAACAAGAGACTGTTCCTGCGCCCACCGCCCCCTTTTAAGAGGGGGCAGTGGGACCACCAGGCGGGAGGCTGGTCTAAACCAGTCTCCCCCAAAAGTCTGGCGTTTCGTGTGAACCGGAAGCACTAAAAGTGCTTCCGGTTCACTGACGGGGTCTGGCGCGACCGCCATATTGACGGCGCGCGCTAGATAGCGCGCGCCTTGTCTATCTGTTTGATATCCTGGTGTCATTGTAAGTATCCAAGCTGCCAGACCCGGTCAGGATTGTAGGCACAATGCTGTGTTCAACAATGATTGTTTCTGATGAAACTTTAAAAAAAACAGAAACAAAAGCCAAAAAAGTAACCTATGGGTTGTATGACGTTACAACGCATGCTTTTACTCCGCATGCCATTACCTTGCTACAGGCAATGCTTGTTTTGATAGCAGAGTAATCAACAGTACAGACCAGACCGCAGACTATAAAACAGGCACACAAACAGCAAAGAAACAGCCCACACAGGGCACTGCCTGATAGTGTTAATATTTCTTTTTGCTAAGTGGTCGTGGGTAGCTGCTTTTAATCTTGTTTTAGTAAACTGATCCGATTTCGATTTTTTTTCAGTAAATGTTATTAAAACACACACAATAGCCCGTAATGGTGGTCGCTGGACCTATGATGTCACCTGCTGTGGTTTAATAGAAGCCAAAGACCATTTCCACTGCTGTTCTGATTTGTTGAATAGATGACACAGAGGAACAGAGGATAGATGTATATATACACATTAAATAGCAACGTCTGCAAAACAAAAAGCCCGTGTTCCTCTGCTGAATGATACAGACTTTCTTCGCAGATCTGGTAAGATGAACCTGTACATTTTCTCAATGTATGAATTTGTATAAATAGTGATTATATATCAAATTTCACAGCGTACTTCTTCAACAAAAGGCATATTAGACATTATGTCAGCAACAAAAAAAAAACCTTTAGAGTGAAATTTGCTACCATGTCCCCGGATAGCCTTTTCTCATTACTCCATTGATTCTTAGTAATGGGGAATCATTTGAAACACTGCTGTGTTTCTATCTTTTTTTCTACAGGTCATGACCTTTGACCTCAGAATCATCTCTCCTTTTATGTGTCCTTCATGACATAGATGTGTGGGCTAAGTGTCACGGGAGTTACTCAGTATCTCATAAGAATAATCTATATATTAGCAGCCTTATCTCATTTTCACTTGCTTTGAAAATGGCTTATATAATCATCTTTGCTATGCCTCTGGGGCTTTCTAAATACTTGCCCTTTGTTGACATTGTTTTAAGGGAAATATACATAGAAAAATTGCATTTGATGTTAAAGCAGGGCTCGATTTCCATATTCCATATATAGATAGCACTTTCCGTCTTTCTTATTTTTGGCTCAGAAATAATATAACATTTTTTAGACCAACTGTGGAGACTATGGTCCGCTAGCAGGAACGTGGCTGTGGCATTCACACTATTTTCCCTTTGTCCCTAGCCAGCTGCTTGCGTTGTTTGTCAGCTTGTGGGCCCTTTAATCTTTAGGTATATCTCATGCTAAAGATCTGGTGCATTTCACATCCCCACCTCAGGTGTACGGTATTCCGCCTTGAGCCCCTCAGAATAAGCCCTCGCTGGTGACAGCTGACCCTCACCCTTAAACCATCCGACTGATTTGTTGGCTAACTCCCTGCAACCTCAAAACATGTAGGGGCATATGTACAAGGACTGGTGAAAACAAACACTAGTTAGCGGCAGTTTTCTTACCGCTGTGTACCGCTGAAAACTATTGCATTGTTATCGACGTTTGTAGAAGACGTCGCTACATGGCGATAGCTTCAGGGATCAGCGGTGAAAACTGCTGCTAACATTAGCGTGATGGCGATAGGAATTCCGGCGTTAGCGGGCGAAAACCAATGAAAGGCCCATTACATTAACGGCAAAAAAACGCATCTTAGTAAGCCCACATGAGTTTTTTTGCCTCTAATGGCAAAAAATAGCCTAGCAGTCGACCTCCAATAGAAAATAGGCTAAAAAAACGATGAAATGCAGATTAGAGAATCCAGGGCCAAGTGCAGCACACATCAACAACCCCCTTAAGCCACCCAACATCCAGGATGACCAGGATGAGTGCCTGGATGCCTCGCAGGACATGCGCTTGGAACCTGGATGCCTCACTGGACCTGCGCCTGGAGCCTGGATGCCTCACTGGACCTGCACCTTGTGCCTGGATGCCTAGCTGGACCTGCATCTGGAACCTGGATGCCTCATTGGACCTGCGTCTGGAGCCTGGATGCCTTGCTGTACCTGCATCTGGAGCCTGGATGCGTCGCTGGACCTGCGTCTGGATCCTGGAGTGGGATGCGAAGGAGCTGTGGAGTCGATGAGCCGTGGCGGTAGACATTGAGGAACGTCGATTGCCGGTACCAGGTGGTGAAGTCTGGCTGGTCGCATGAGACACGTTGCTGACCTGTGTGATAAGACTGCCTTGCGCCCGTTGGAGCTGTGAATGGTAGAGACGCTTCTGCGCACCAACATAGGGAGGTTTGCATCGCATACTACGATCCACCACTACACCGAGGTGCACAGAGAGGATTACCAACAGTGGGCGGCACCTCTCTGCATCACATGCCGAATGAGGTTGCGCTGGCCGGACGCTTTGGAGGGTGAGGCCCCTGAGCTGCACCAAGCTTGTGTTGCTGGAGCACTGCAAGCTCACACCTATGGGGGCCCTGCTGCATTAACTGTATATGGAGGTTCCCCAGCAGACTTGGCGGCAACTGCTGCAACCATGCTTGTGAAATCTCACCTGGCTGAGGCTCCTGCTCGCTGAGTCACAGACTTGTAGAGAGTTTAGCCAATTGCACGATGGTGTCAATGTCCAGGTAAGGAGAAGGTGGGACACATAGCGGAGGAGGCCTGGGGGTCGAATCGCACAAGCCTAGCACCTGTAGATGATGCACCACCAGTGTCGGCTCATCCGCTATGGCGGAAGAGCATCGCCCCACTGCTTCCAAGCAGTGCAAGAAGAGGAACAATCATCACTTGATGATAACTTCCTGATGTTATAGTGCCATGTCTCCTTTGTGGGCGGGAGGGTGGGTAGGGCTACTCCACTCATGGAGCAGGGCAGGGGCAGAGTGGCATGCCCATTCAAGTGCCCAGTGACTGGTTGGTGGGCCCGCTCAGGCCGCACAAAGCAGTCATTCACACTGTCCTGTTTGCAATGCAGACTGCATGGAGAATATGCCCACACCTCCAGCCCCTGGCTGAATGCCTTGTCCCGGCGCCAATGACCAATCCCAATGCCACATTGCAGTATTGTGATTGGCTTAGGGAAGTGAGCCTGGCTTCCTACTTTCTTTTCCTCGAAGCAGACTCAGGAGAGCAGGAGCAACGAAAACACGGGAACCGGCCTCGAGGTAAGATTTCTCTTATCTAAATATTTACAACACATACACCCCCCGCGTCCGCACCCCATCCAGTGTTATTTCCGGCGTTTCCCACCTCCCAGCTGTCCAGTCCCCCCACAGCACTTCTCAATGGCAACCGCTGTGCGGCCATGCGCAGCGGGCGTACCACTGGTGTGCCAAAGGTATATATGGAGTTACGACACATACCATTATATTGCATTCCATTACAATGCATGCTAATACTAGGCATATTGCAACAGTAGGGAAGGTGTTGGATTGCGGAGATGTAGACATTACTATTCCTACTTCAGTGAGTGCAACCCTAAGACTAACCCTTGCACCCCAAAGCAAACCCTTAACCCTAAAATTCATCTTTGAGCCCACAAAACACACCCTAAAAATCATATTTGACACAAATGCACACCCCAATTTTCATGATTGACCCCAAAACACACCCTAAATTTCAGATTTTACCCTATAATACACCCCGTATTTCATCTCCGACACCCAAAACCCATACACACCCTAAAAATTAAAAATACCCCATTACTGCCCTTACAATGCGTTGTAATGTAATGTGATGTAAAGGCCCCTGGGTTGTTGGATTTGCATTGTAAAGGCATTATGATGTAATGCCTGCATTGTAATGGACGTCTCCCGTGCCAAAGGCAAGTCATAGGCAAGCCCATCTGCATCCGTCTGCCCCTGGCCCGCGCTCAGCACCAAGGACCCTTCCTCTCGGACACTCCACCCCAACGGTGCCAGCACCCTCCTTGCTATCAACCCTGGATGCCACATCGCCTGCCAGGACCAAAATCTGCTCCAGACCGGACATCGCCATCGGCAACACTGACGGCTACTAAATCACCCGCAATGACCACCCCAACCATCCAGGAGGAGGCATTGCCATCACCTACAGAAGCACACTCCAACTGACCACAGTCTCTAAAGACCCAATGGTCACCATGGAACACCTCAACTTCCAGATCCAGGGCCAAACCCAACCCCATCCTCTGCGGCACCCTCATCTGCAGGCCTCCTGGGCCATGAACACCCATTTTGCGATACCATTGTAAACCTCATTGTACACCATGCTCTCCCATCCACTAACGACATCCTACTTGGTAAACTCAAGATCCACCTCGACAACCCCAGTGACCAGAACACTACCCCCTCCTGGGGTTGCTCTGACATCATACTCAAGCATCTAGTTACTGCAACAAGCCACATAGCAGGACACACAGTTGAGCACGTCTCCTCCACCATCAGGACCTTCAACTACAGCCACACCACCAGACTCTCCTGGACCGACCATCAATGTATACATCACATCTTCAACATGCCCACCGTACACAACCAAAACCAAAGGGGAAGATGGATGAAGTGTTGCACATTGCAAGCACTCACCCCCAGTCAACTGATCTGGGTTTAATCCATCATCATTCTTTAGCTCACTCCGCCACCCCAGTTCAGACATGGCCATATGCAAATCAGTCTGACCCTGTGCCTCAAGGGAACAGTCCAGCCCCAACTGCCAAGCCATATCTTCCCTGGACCGGAAACAAGCATCCTGGGACCGGTTTCAGGCTAATCAGCCGTCACCAGCCAGGCTAGCTTGAATCCAGTGGCAAAGTGAGCAAGGGACCCACGTCTGGCCATACCCTGCCAACTTAGGGCAAACAAAGCAAAACCAAAGGGGATGATGGACGGAGTGTTGAACATTGAAAGCAAAAACTGTAGAAGATCAGTATCAAAGAATACATATAACTATTATTACATATAAAAATTATAATTTAAAAAACCTTTGAAATTCACTGAAAAAACCATAGGTTTCAGACACGTTATAGTTAGGAATTAGCATTTAAAAAACCTTAGTAATTCACTGAAAAAACTATAGGTTTCAGGGGCGTTATAGTTAGCTGGACATTTCACTCGTACAAAACCATAGAAATGCCCCCGTTATAGTTACTTCAGCTAACTATAACCCGCGCGCCCGCAATGTACTGCTGATGATGTCACATATTACATCACTCATGACATGGTCAGTGACATCACTCATGACATCACTCATGGCATCTCAAATGACATCACTGATGACATCATCCTTGTGATAGAGTGGCAGACCTCCTCTCACCCTAATATAACCTTTAATACACACACTCAAAAATAGAAACTAACATTTTCGAAACAATAGACATACCAATACTACTTACAACACACATATTCAGTAATTCCAAGATCTACACACACATCCACTCATTCCCCAACAGTCCTATACAGTTAGTCATACATGAACTCACTCATCAAATGTACTCATACACCTATAGATCCTGTTACACACCAACACTCATCCATAAAGTTACTCACACACATAGTCACACATGCAAAGTATCAAGCATCCATTTACTTGCATAAACAGTTATACACACACCGCTACACTTACTTGAACAGAAACGTACACATACTTACTCTCTTAAATCAACACTTATAAAAAAAACGTATTTATACAGGAACTCTTCCAATCCCTCACTCTCTCATGTACTCACTTATATACATAAATACAAATATATACTATTTTAAAACATGTAGTTACTCATAAACACACTATTGAGACAGTCATTCACTCGCTAACACACTCACACACACACATCCACTCATACAGTCCTGCACACATGCTGTTTTCAACGGGGAACAACCTTTACAACGCAACTTTTACAACGCACTACACTTACAACGCATTTTTTACAACGCAAAATCCATTACAACGCATTCCATTACATAGCATGACACTACAACGCATTTTTAAAAACTACCTTTACAACGCATTCCATTACAACGCATACTACCTTTACAACGCATACCATTACAACGCATAATATTACACTACACTATCCAACACTTACCCTACTGTTGCACCCCCTGGAGTTAGAATAGTAATTTTTACCCCTATACTATCCAACACTTACCCTACTGTTGCACCCCCTGGAGTTAGAATAGTAATTTTTACCCCTATACTATCCAACACTTACCCTACTGTTGCACCCCCTGGAGTTAGAATAGTAATTTTTACCCCTATACTATCCAACACTTACTCTACTGTTGCACCCCCTGGAGTTAGAATAGTAATTTTTACCCCTATACTATCCAACACTTACCCTACTGTTGCACCCCCTGGAGTTAGAATAGTAACTTTTACCCCTATACTATCCAACACTTACTCTACTGTTGCACCCCCTGGAGTTAGAATAGTAATTTTTACCCCTATACTATCCAACACTTACCCTACTGTTGCACCCCCTGGAGTTAGAATAGTAATTTTTACCCTTATACTATCCAACACTTACCCTACTGTTGCACCCCCTGGAGTTAGAATAGTAATTTTTACCCCTATACTATCCAACACTTACCCTACTGTTGCACCGCCTGGAGTTAGAATAGTATTTTTTACCCTTATACTATCCAACACTTACCCTACTGTTGCACCCCCTGGAGTTAGAATAGTAATTTTTACCCCTATACTATCCAACACTTTCCCTACTGTTGCACCCCCTGGAGTTAGAATAGTAATTTTTACCCCTATACTATCCAACACTTACCCTACTGTTGCACCCCCTGGAGTTAGAAAAGTAATTTTTACCCCATACTATCTAATACTTACCTTAAATGCAATTTAATATTATGCGTTGTAATGGTATGCGTTGTAAAGGTAGTATGCGTTGTAATGGAATGCGTTGTAAAGGTAGTTTTAAAAAATGCGTTGTAGTGTCATGCTATGTAATGGAATGCGTTGTAATGGATTTTGCGTTGTAAAAAATGCGTTGTAAGTGCATGCGTTGTAAAAGTGTGCGTTGTAACGACATACATCCGTTTTCAACACATACAAACATTGAGTAACTCATTCATACATCTATGTGCTAAGTAATACCCTCTACCGAACCATACAGACACTCGAGTTTTTTCAATCTTCAATTGAGTGTGGTCTCTTCACTTGGTGGAGTATTGGAGCGATATATATATATATCGCCAGTAGGTAGTTATAGTTAGGACCTAGTTTCCATAGGAAAAGCGTTTTGTGATTTGCCAATATCTTTGGCACCAGTAGACGAATCTTCGCAAAATTTTCAAAACTAATGGGGTGCTCCAGTCAGCTCCTGTCTTGAAAGTTTCAGAGTGATTTGTAAAGCGGGGGCTGAGAAAAAAGGGGGTCCCAAAATGTATTTTCTCCATGTTAATTTACATAGGAAACTTTAGACAAAGCTACACCCCAAAATGCTGAAAAATGGAATTACACCAAATTTGGCAAAAAGGTAGGTCTTGGTCTAGAAAGTGTGCTTTTTTTAATGGTGTAAATCTGCTCAGTAGTTGCTGAGTAATTAAAAAAATAAAAATATCGATATCTGAGCACCAAGGTGGATTTGCAAACCCTCCTTGGCACGAGCTTCACTCTGATTGGTTGCCAACACTCTAAACCAGAATGTGTTGGTAGCCATCTTGTGACTCGGTAACCGAGTCACCAGAAAAAGGTAAAACAAAGATAAAAAAACAAGAAAAGGGGGCAGGGTAGAATCAACCTGACCCCCTAGACCTGCTCAGGGCATCCCACAAGGAGTCCCAGACCCAAAAATATCATTTTCTGTTTTTAAAAACAGCCAATTTGCGCTGGGTATGCAAATTCAGCCAAAAGAAAAACCAAAGCGCGGGCTCCTGCGCTTTGTTTTCTATAAGCCCCCGGGTGGGCCAGCTCCTGGGGGCAATGCCTAATTAATTAGCGGAGGCCCTGCAGACCCTGGGACAACCACCTCCCCAGGGCTTAGTTAATTGTATGTGGGGGAATACGGCCCCCGCAGCCCTGGGGACTGCCACCTACCCAGGGCTTGAAGAATAAATGCGTGGGGGGTCCTAGCCCTCCCTCGCTGCCCCAGGGACCGCCACCTCCTCGGGGCTTTATTATAATTGAGGTGGGGGGCCTCACGAGCCCCCCAAGCCATGGGGACGACCACCTCCCCGGGGCTTCCTTGATTACTGAGTTGGGACCTTGCAGGCCCCCCGAAGCCCCGGGGACTACCACCTCCCTGGGGATTCTTTGATTAATGAGGGGGCCTCATGGGCCCCCCCCAAGCCCCTTTGACCACCACCTCCCTGGGGCTTCTGTTATTAATGAGATGGGGGCCTTGCGGGCCCCCCAAGCCCCAGGGACCACCACTTCCTCGGGGCTTCCGTCATTAATGAGGAGGGCCTCGTTGCCCCCCTCAAGCCCCGGGGACCACCACCTCCCTGTGGATTTGCACTCAAAGGGAGGAGGGACACACAGACCCCCTCCTGGAGCCCTGATGGCCCTGGGGACCACCACCCCCAAGGGCTGGCTCCTGCAATGTCCCGGGGTGCTCACACCCAGGACATTGCTGTTTGCAATGACAGGCCAGAAGCCATGCGGCTCCCGCCCTGTAATTGCAAACACTGCTTTGCTTCTTGGAAGCGAGAGCAGAAAACCTGCTTGTGCTTCCAAGAAGCAAAGCAGTATTGCTTTTAGCAAGGGGAGCAGTATGTAAGCAGTTTCCTTTTCCCAAAAGCAATGCTGGCTCCCACAGGAGGCGAGGAGCCGTCAGGGACTGTGGGGGCAATGGAGCTCCTACCACGGTCCCCAACGTAAGCCCCCCTCCCCTACTTTATTTGAAAAAATAAATAGATAAGTGCGGCCCCGGGGGATGGGGTCCATGGGGCCATAATTGGCCCCCCTCTAAAATAAAAAATAAAGGATTGCCAGGCCCCGGGGGATGGGGTCCCCGGGCCAATAGTTGCCCAGGGAAGGGGGGCCACGCCACCCCTTCCCTGTTAATAATTAATTAAATTTTTTTTAAATCGAGGCCATGCCCCAGGGGTTGGGGTCCTCGGGCCAAAATCTGCCTCGGGAGGGGGGCTGCGTTGCCCCCTTCCCCTTTAAAAAAAAAAAAAATGGGTCATGCCCTAGGGGATGAAGTCCCCAGGGCCCACAAAACATTAAGAGTAGGGGGGCCACACAGCCCCCTTCCAACAAAAGAAAGAAAAGCGGCATCTCCCAGAGGCTCCGCCCCATCCCTGTACCACTCTGCAAATGCACCACCTGGCACGTTCTAAATTGGGGGATTAAGTCCCCTTGAATCCTGAGGGTGCCTGGGGGCCAACTTTCTGCACATTACTTTCTTTTTCTACACTTCTCTTGCCTCTTTCTGCACATCTCTTCTCTTTCCACACCTCTCTTGCCTCTTTCTGCACCTCTGCTGCCACTTTCTGTGTCTCTGCACCGTTCTTCCCTCTTTCTGCACATCTATTTCCTCTTTCTGCACCCCTTTTGCCTCTTTCTACACCTCTGTTACTTCTTTCTGCACTTCTTTTGTTTCTTTATGTACCTCTATTGCTTCTTTCTGCACCCCTCTTGCCCCTTTCTCCACTCCTCTCCCCCTTTCTATATGTCTGCTGCTTCTTTCTGCACTTCTCTTGCCTCTTTCTATACCCCTCTTGCTTCTTTCTGCACCTCACTTGCCTCTTTCTGTACCCTTCTTCCCTCTTTGTGCACCTCTCTTGTCTCTTTCTGCATCTCTTTTGCTTGTTTCTGTACTTATTTTGCCTGTTTCTGTACCCCTCTTGCCTCCTTCTGTACATCTATTGTTTCTTACTGCACTGCTCTTGATTCTTTCTGCACCTCTCTTCTAACTTTCTACACCCCTCTTGTCTCGTTTTGTACCCCTTTGCCTACTGCACCTCTGTTGGTTCTTTCTGCACTACTCTAGCTTCTTTCTACACCTCGTTTGCCTGTTTTTGAAACTCTCTTGCTTCTTTCTGCACTTCTCTTGCCTCCTTCTGTACCTCTGTTGCTTCTTTTTTGCATTTTTCTTCCTCTTTCTGCACCACTCTTATCTCTTTCTGTGCCTCTGCTGCCTCTTTCTGCACTTCACTTGCTTCTTTCTGCACCTCTTTTGCCTCTTTTGGCACCTCTGTTGCTTCTTTCTGCACTTCTCTTTCCTTTTTCTGCACCTCTAAGTTAGAGTAGTTTTAATCCCTCTACCCTATTATGTTTTAGGGCCTTACAGCGGAGGTCATGCCAATCACAGGGGCACCCCAACCCATAGTGTACCCAAGTGTATGTAGGTGTTTTCACTGTATTGTAAGTGTCTTTCAGGATAGCACTGGTTCTGGGTCTGGTTAGTCAGAGTCAGTTACCACCTGTACCAGTTAGCAAAAAGTTGGGGATGACTTTGCAACAAGGCATCTTTCTGCACCTCTGTTGGTTCTTTTTGCATATCTCTTGCTTCTTTCTGCACCTTTCTTCATCTTTTTGGACTTCTGTTGCCTTTTCCTGCATTTCTCTTGCTTCTTTCTGTGATTTTCTTCCTCTTTCTGGACATGTCCAACCGAGTTAAAAATTATCATTTAAAAAAACCTTTGAAATTCACTGAAACAAAACATAGGTTTCAGGGGCATTATAGTTAGAAATTAGCATTTTAAAAACCTTAGAATTTCACTGAAAAAATACATGTTTTCAGGGACGTTATAGTTAGTTGGGCATTTCACTCGTAGAAAATCAGAGCAATTCGACTGTTATAGTTAGTTGAGCTAACTATAACTCGCGCCCCTGCAATGCACTGCTGATGACATCACATATTACACCATTCATGACATGGTCAGTGACATCACTGATGATATCACTGATGACATTTCAAATGACATCAGTGATGACATCACTGATGACATCATCTACATGAAAATCTGATGCACCTCCTCATACCCTTATATCACCTTTGATACACCCACTCTAAAATACAGACTACCATTTTCGAAACCATAGACACACCAATACCAGTTACTACATACCCACTCACTGATTCCTAGCTCTACACACAGATCCACTCATTCACCCCTGCAGTCACTCATACATGCAGTCACTCATCAATACAGCATTATCATATGCACTCATACACCTATACAGACATTCACACACCACCACTCATCCATAGAGTTACTCACACACCTAGTCAGTCATGCAAAGAATCAATCACACTCCCAATTACTCACCCATACAGCTATACACACACCACCTCACTTGTTCATACAGATACTAACACATATTTACTCTCTTATATAATTCCTAATAAAAGCACATACTCATCCATACAGCCACTCTCACAATCACTCACTCTCACATATAGTAATTGATATACTCCAACACTCTATACACATATACTGCCTTTCACATATGTAGTTACTCACACATGTCCCCCTGAGCCATCTACTCACTCACCAACACACCCATACACACACTCACCCTTCACACATGCAGTCTTGAACCCATACACCCAGTGAATCACCTACTCACACATCTATTGACAGAGTCACACACTCCCCATCCACCCACACAGACACTCAGGCACCCATACAGATACTCAGACAACCAATCAATAATCCATATAGATACTCATGTAGCTACTCACCAACCCATGCAGCCGCTTACACCCCAACTAACAGACTGATGCAAACATTCACACAGTTTAGGTCACTAACCTATGCATTCAGTAAGACATGTTTAATCACTCACTTCTACAGTCAGTCATGCACCCATTAAATCATCCATTCAGACACTCAAACACCCACTCATTCTTCAATACACCTTGGCATTTTTATATATATATATAAAACATCTTTAAACTTTACAGAAACACACAGTCACTGGATGATGTCATCAGTGATGTCATTAGTGATGTCATTTGAGATGTCATCAGTGATGTCACTGACTATGTCATGAATGATGTAATATGTGATGTCATCAGCAGTGCATTGCGGGGGCGCGAGTTATAGTTAGCTCAACTAACTATAACGACTGAATTTCTCTGTTTTTCTACGAGGGAAATGTCCAACTAACTAAAACATCCCTGAAACCTGTGTTTTTTCAGTGAATTTCTAAGGTTTTTTAAATGCTAATTTCTAAATATTACGTCCCTGAAACCTGTGTTTTTTTTTAGTGAATTTCAAAGGTTTTTTAAATGATAATTTCTAACTATAACATCCCTGAAACCTATGGTTTTTTCACTGAATATATATATATATATATATATAGATATATATATACCATATGCAACACTCCAAATTGGAAGCGCCTCACGAGTGCAGCGCTACTGATTGCTCACCTGACAAAGAATTTCAACACGCAGCGTGAGGCGCTTCCAATTTGGAGTGTTGCATATGGAGTATAGAGCGGCTGGCTCTGGTCGCGAAAACGCCCCCCGCGAACCAAGCGGGTCCACGGCACTGATGACGGAAGTGGTGTCAAGGGAGCAGCGCGTTGAATTGGCGGACGTACAGGAGGCAGAATACATGCGGGGCATGGTTTTTGCTAACCCACTGGGGTAAAACAACTTTGTGAGAGGTATGAAGGATGACTTCCTTTATGGATTTAAGTTTGTGACTCAAAGAACCTGAATGCACTTACCAAACACGCCCACTGAGGCAGGACTTAAAGACACGCTGCGAGTGCAGCGCTACTGATTGCTCACCTGACTTCCTCCTTCAGCCCAGCCAGTGAACAAGGGACATTGGTCCAGAAACGTGTATGGCATTGCATTATAGAGCGGATGAATTGCTGAAACTTCCCTGCTTGTAACTCTGCAGTCGGCCAAGAAAGAATTTCAACACGCAGCGTGAGACGCTTCCAATTTGGAGTGTTGCATATAGAATATATATTATCTACTGGCGGTCGCCAGTAGATAGTTATAGTTAGGACCGTGTTTCCATAGGAAATCCGCAACATTCTATTTGGAATAACTTTGGCGCCGGTTGACGAATCCTCGCGAATTTTTCAAAACTAATGGGGCGCTACGCTCCGCTCCTACCCTGGAAGTCTTGGGGGGATTCGTCAAGCGGGGGCTGAGAAAAAAGGGGGGTCCCAAAACGCGTTTTCCCCATGCATTTTCCCATAGGACCTTTAGTCCGAGCTACAGCCCGAACGGCTGAACAGAATTACTTGAAATTGGGCAGAGAGGTAGTCCTCAGGTCAGGGATGTGCCTTTTGCAGGTCTGGTGTAAATCTGTTCAGTAGGTCCTGAGAAAATAGCATTTAAATCAATATATATATCTGTAAGCGCGCTCCGTGCGCTTACGGTAAGCTTACCGTACGCGTACGGTGCCGTGCGCGAGCTCAATTCTGATTGGTGGTTACATGACTGTAAACATTCGAATCGGGCGAAATCAGAAAGTATCGGCCGCCATTTTCTGTCTCTCGCACTGAAAAACAAAGGTTGATAACATGAAAAGGGGGCAACGAAGAGAGTTGCAGACCCCCTAGCGTTCGTCAGGGGGTTCACGAAGGACCAAAAAGTATGAAAAATAAATTTAATAATTTAAAAAAAAAATCGCGGAGTGCGCGTACGGTAAGCTTACAGTATGCGTACGGTAAAAAAAAAAAAAAAAAAATTAACAATCACATTTAATATATAAATCTAAGGACCCCCAAGGGAGAAAAAAAAATTGATATTTTGTAAAAAATGGCGAGGCGTGCACGGTACGAAATGCGCAACGTGGGTGCTCGGTGCGCGAAGCGCACCGAGTGCCCACAGCGCGCGCACGGTGTGCGAAGCGCACCGTGCGCGCAAAAATTAAAAATAAATACATAACTTAGCATTTAAAAAAACGTACAAATTCACTGAAAAAACCATAGGTTTCACACACGTTATAGTTAGGAATTAGCATTTAAAAAACCTTGCAAATTCACTTAAAAAACCATAGGTTTCACACAAGTTATAGTTAGCTGTACATTTCACTCGTAAAAAACCAATGAAATTCCACGTTATAGTTAGATCAGGTAACTATAACTTGCGCGACCGCAATGCACAATGTGTCATTTCAGATGTCATCATTGATGTCATGAGTGATGTCACTGACCATGTCATAAGTGATGTAATATGTGACGTCATCAGCAGTTTATTGTGGGCGCGCAAGTTATAGTTACCTGATCTAACTATAACGTGGAATTTCATTGGTTTTTTACGAGTGAAATGTACAGCTAACTATAACTTGTGTGAAACCTATGGTTTTTTAAGTGAATATATATATATATATATATATATATATATATATATATATATATATATCAAACCAAGGTCCTCCGTCGACTCGCAGCACTGTCAGCACTTACTTCTGCCGAAAAAAAGAACCATGAACCACCAGAAATGCAGGCAATTTAAATGAGTATTTTAGTTTTCCTCGGATAACCCGTTTCGGGCACCACTTGCCCTTGATCACATACTCGTGAGGTAAAAACGCCATCTAAAACGCCATCTTTTTTAAATGCATAAACCTCGTGATAAGACACATATAATAAACATAGTAAAAATACTGACACCAATTTATAAATAGGTATGTAGTCTCTTTTCTTTGTATCATACTTTTTTCTCTTCTCTTGTTTTTTGTGTTCTGATCTTGTGGAGGTGATATGCCATTTTCATATGGTAGTACCAATCTTTATATTCACAGATCCATCTATAGTACAGGAGAATATAAATACATTGTATAAATATATAAAAACACATAAATTAGTAAAAATGCATTTACAATATCACCAAAATAGTGTGTAGGGCATTTAAATATACATGCACAAGTCCTCCCAGATGCAGATGACAGCCTATCTTTTTCCAAGACTGCTCTTTATAACAGCCTGGATGCTGGTATAGTGATACATCCCCCTGAGCATACTCCACCCTCTTAGTTAATGGGATAAATCCCACACGTACCTGTCGACCTCTTGAAGGGCAAAGTGCTTAATGTGCTAACCAATGTGCAAATAACCAACAATCATAAAGTGCAAGTGCTACACATGTCTCATCATAAATAGTTGATAATACAATATAAATAAATACACGTCCTAGATTTATGGGCCTAAAATAATTAAATACAACCAAAACCGAATAAAATCCAATTCTGCTTCTACTCAATTAAAATAGGACAGCCGCTGCCGGAATTGATACTTGTTTACGAATAAATACAGGATATGCATAGCGTTGCCAGAAAGACACAAATATCTAGCTCTGATAGGGCATAAGGTCAGTTGATCCCAATTGATCCCTATAAGAAATTGTGCAGATCCTCGGTGTTGTTCAAACCGTATGGAAATTTACTGTCTAACTCCAGAAATATTTTGGACTCCAGCTGTCTTAGAGCTTTCTCTCGGTCAACCCCTCGACGTAATTTGGGAATGGCTGTCAACACAAAATAACTTAAACAGTTAAGATCATTATTATTTGCTGATTTAAAATGGTGGGCCCCGGATAAGATGAATAATTTTTAACTATGGCCCATAGGTGCTGTAATATTCTGACATGCACCTGCAGCTTGGTACTGCCAACATATCTTAGTACGCAGGTGCATGTCAGAATATACACCGCAAACTCCGTCTTGCATGTAAAGTTGCACTTGATAGCTATTTTTTCTGGGCTGAATGGCGACCGATAGTGCGTAGTATTCTTCCCAAACCAACATGCTCTACAGGTGGAACATTTCGTGAAGCCATCTTTAGGTTGCAGCCACATTTTTGCAACTGCCAACTCGGGGCATGACTTTCCCATCTGTGTGCGCATGGAAACACCTCTCCTAAAGGGTAACAGTAGGTTGAGCTGGTTACCTGGAGGACAGTACCCCATCTGTCATAATGATCGGCCAATTGCGTTTAACAATGGCCCGTATCTTCCTTTCCTGTTTGCTAAAGGTAGTGGTTAGTCTAGGGGCATCGCAATCTACCTTAGACGCTGGCACATTTAGATCGTTATTAAGTAGGGATTTTCTTTATAGGTCCTTAGTTTTCTCAATGGCCACTCTCGGGATCCTCTCACTATAGCCCTTCTGTCTAAACCTTTGGTAGGCCTCCTCTGTGCATTTATGTAAATCTTCACTAATACTGCATATTCTTTTGAGGCGCAAAAATTCACCATATGGAATATTATTGATCAAGTGCTTTGGATGTGCACTGCTGGCGTGAAGTGTTAGATTGCCTGCTTTGTCCTTTCTATAGAGTGTAGTGGATAATTGCCCTTGATTCTGGGAAACTTTCACGTCCAAAAATTCAACGCAGTTCTTACTGAGATTTGAAGTAAATTTGAGATTAGCAGTGTTGTTATTTATCTGCTCAATAAAGTTTAATGCACTTAATTCTCTGCCTTGCCAAATGATAAAAACATCATCGATGTATCTTAAGCAGTACACAACATGATTATTAAAAATGGTGGCATACAGTTTCTTGAGCACCTGCTCCTCCCACCAGCCTACATGCAAACATGTATTGCTGGGGGAGAAGCAAGCCCCCATTGCCACTCCTCTCTTCTGCAGGTAGATATCATTGCCAAATAAAAAAAAATATTGTGCAAACACCATGAGATCAAACTAAAAGCATCTTATTGTGTTGATAAAATTCAATTGGTCTGGAATCTAAAAAATACTTGATTGCATTAAGACCTGTGGAATGTTCGATACTCGTATATAAAGATTCTATGTCCAACATGATGAACACTAAATTCTCCGACCCTGTGACATCTTGAATTTTTCTAAAAAAAATCACCAGTGTCCTTAACATAACATGACAGTTGTTTCACAGACTCTTGAAGGAAGAAATCCACATATTTGTGATATTGTTTCCCCCAAGCTGTTGATGGCCGATATAATTGGCCTGCCTGGGACTGGTGTTGTCTTTTTGTGGACTTTGGGGATAAAGTATAGTTTTGCTAGTACCGGGTATTCAATATTCAAGAATTGGAATTCCTCCATTGAAATAACCCCTTACCTCTTCCAAGTCATGAGATCAAACTAAAAGCATCTTATTGTGTTGATAAAATTCAATTGGTCTGGAATCTAAAAAATACTTGATTGCATTAAGACCTGTGGAATGTTCGATACTCGTATATAAAGATTCTATGTCCAACATGATGAACACTAAATTCTCCGACCCTGTGACATCTTGAATTTTTCTAAAAAAAATCACCAGTGTCCTTAACATAACATGACAGTTGTTTCACAGACTCTTGAAGGAAGAAATCCACATATTTGTGATATTGTTTCCCCCAAGCTGTTGATGGCCGATATAATTGGCCTGCCTGGGACTGGTGTTGTCTTTTTGTGGACTTTGGGGATAAAGTATAGTTTTGCTAGTACCGGGTATTCAATATTCAAGAATTGGAATTCCTCCATTGAAATAACCCCTTACCTCTTCCAAGTCATTAGTTCTTTTTTTAGAGTCTCTTTGGAAGCATTGTATTTAGTGTGAGTGGTCTTTTCATAACATTCTCTGTCTTGTAAATGTATACATGCTTCCAATATATAATCCTTTCGGGGCCAAATTACCATATTGCCACCTTTGTCTGATTTGGCCACAATGATCTCAGGTTGTTACCCAATCTTTTGATTAATTTGGCATATTCAACTTCATTCTTACTTTTGTATCGTTTTCTATGTTTTGTACGATGATGTAACTGTTTAATATTTTCAGTAACTACCTCATGGAAAATGTCAATCGTGTCTTTTGGCATAATGGGGATAAACTTAGATTTAGGTTTGAATGGACTGATACCTGCTACTAATTGCTTTATATTCTCTTGTTGTAATTTTCTTGTGTCGAGCTTATTTCTCTCTCCGCTAGTGTCCCCACTTCGTGCATTCTTTCTGGCTCTGTTTTCTTTTTTGGATTCCGTGGCCTCAATGTCTGGCGTCGATCGAACGCTAAAAAAATCAACCTCTTCCCCCAAATCCAAGATCGTCTTTTGGCCACTTGTTTCAAGACTGCTGGTACTTTCATTGTCAGATGACACCTCACTGGTCAGGGAGTCACTATCCACAGTCATATTGCCTGCGTGTGCTTCCACTATTCCTTGAGTTGTCGTGGCAGTCTGTGGATTTTTGTCAAACATCGCCTTTTTGGCGTTTTCATACTTGCATGCAAACGTAAAAATGCGACCTTGTTCATAGTCGCATTTGTCTCTCAAAAACTTATGAACCTTGCAAATTTTAATTTTGTCCTCTTGTTTGACTAATCTGTCCTGGATGTCTTTCCTTGTTTTGGCGATAAACTCACTTGGTTCTAGTTTCGCTAGTTGCTCGTTTATCTGCTCTATTTCCCCCAAAAGAGCATGTCGGTCTATCTCGGCGTTCTTCACCAGGATCTTTATTAGGTTCATCGACGCTGCCAAGTTACTTTCCCCCCATTCTCGCAGCATGCCGGGGTTTGGGCTTTCAAAACTCGGCGCTAAATATATGTATATATCCATCTCGATTGCTTAGCTTCCTCACCCTCCTTGTGGTGAAAATGTAAGCACAAACTCCTCTGCAATTAGGCGAGATTTTTCTTTATTTCTCACAGGTAACAGTCATAACGCGTTTCGGCCAATAAGACGGCCTTGATCACATCATATATATATATATATACAGACATATATATGTATATATATGTCTACCTCAAATATGTCCTATATATCGTTAATAGGTACTTTTATTCACTCCACATGGAACCGATAGCACTTGATGCCGTGCTATCCTTCTAAAGTGCTACATTCACTTATGCTATATATTCCTTAAAACTGTATCATCTATTTATCCTGATGTCTACTGTATATTTAATTTACATTCTGTCACTATGTATCAGTATTTACTCCAAATGTAACTCATGTAGTTGCTGATGTGCAAATGCTGTGAAGCGCTCTGACACCTTTGGGTCAAGTTTGTGCTATACTAAACTTGATAAATAAATAAATCGTATTTGGGATGCCTCGGTGCACTGAGAGGAGAGGCCTACATGCGTCTCTGCACTTTTAAAATTTTTGTAATGCATTTATTGGGTTTTCATATATGAAGGGCCATATTAACAACAACATAACATCACACAGAGGTGCGGCGAGGGTGTAACAGGATGCAGGGTACACCACCATGAACATGACATAGTCAGTAGTATGACAACATCAGCATATACATTGTGTACATGGAAATAAAGGAACATCACAACATTACAGGTAAGGTCATTTGACGTAGAGCTATGCTATGCTAGGGAATTTATAAAGCGCATGGTGACCCAAAGGAATCCCAGGTCTGGCGGACACAAAGAACCACTACACCAAGAACAGAAGTGTTTTAAAGAGCAAGCTCAACTCATTATTCATGGAATGAATGGCTAAAGGGAGAGCATTCCACAGCTTGGCCACATTAAAGCCAAAAGACCGTCCTCCACTTCGAGCCCTTCAGACCGTGGGGATGGTAGCTAAAATTGAGTTGGTGGATCTGAGAAGCATTTTTCGAGATTAAGGAGTGGCCAGTTGGTGAGAGATGGGAAGGCCACTTGAATGAAAGGCTCTGTGCTCCATGCACGAGGATCTTAATTCAATCCTTTGGGCAATGGGTGGCCAGTGGAGATTGATCAGACCCTGTCTGGTTGCTTCATACCTATTCATAACATTTTACAATGTCAAAAGGGGAGAGGTATGATTGGTGGAGAAATTTGAAATGTAGCAGTTTGTGTCTGTGGTTGACCGAAATCCCTTGGGTCTGTAAACAGAAGGAACTCCACTTTGTCGGTGAGTGGGGAGCCCAGGTCACACCCAAAGCCACTCAGACTTGAGCTGTGGTGTCAGATTTCATGGTAGTGCAAAGTTTGTATATCATGGAGACCAACTTGTCTCCGTATGAATCTGAAATGGCAAGTATCGGTGGGGGAAAACTGTCAAGGGACAGGAGGTAGGAGTGTGAATGGGAGCACAGGGTCATATGAAGTCATTGAAGCATGAAGTGATCCATGTAAGAGGCGTTCTGAAATTGTGTATCATCTGCATGTGTCAGGACAGGGCCATCAGGGAAAATATCACCCAAGGTGTGGAGGTTGTGGCGTTCGAGGATTCATTGTACCAGCTTTTCATGTGTGAGTTGTAATTAGGGGTTTCCAGCCATGGGAAGGGCATGGAAATAGAGAGGGTCTCTGCCCATTGCCTGATGGAGCTTTCATTGATGGAGCTTACATTGTGCAGATGATCTGAACATCCATGGAGTCGATTGGGAGGCCCTTCGAAGGAATAGAGGAGTGAGGAAAGGTCCCTCTTGCATTTTAGGTAGGCAGGAATCTGGGTGGTTCCAAAGATGCATTAGTGGCACTGGGCTGCAAGATAGTTGGAGGTCTGGGACTCCGAAACTGCCGCAGTCATAAGGGAAGTTTGGGGTGTCCCACTGAATGCAGGGGCGGCCTCCAGACCAGAAAAGGCATGATAGAAGAGTGGGTAGAGTGATGAAAAAAATCTGTGTGAGTGGTATCTGGATATTCAAAAAAATTACAAGAAACATGGGAGGGCCACCATTTTGATAATAGTAATTTATCCCGCCATGGATAGGGGGAGTCCAGCTATCTACTTGAGTTGTAAGATCATCAAAAGCGGGGCCATAGTTGAGCCAGATTAACTGGTCCCGTCGCAATGGAGATGGATACCAAGGTAATTGGTGCCATCCGCGGCCCCTGTTAGAGGATAGTCTGCAGAGATGGAGCGGGAGATGTCAGTAAGAGGGAAAAGTTCAGATAATCCTGTTAGTCCTGTTAATCTGGAGCCTGTAAAGGTTGCAGAATCGCATACTTTCTTGAATAAGAGTAAGAAGGTTAGCTGAGGGATGGGGAACAAATAACAATCTGCATACAGGGAAATGAGGAGGGGGCCATGGTGAGCTGGAGGACTCGGTGCATAATGCGCTTCTGAAGGCGAGGGACTAAGGGGTCCATTGCAATGATAAAGAGGAGTGGAGATAGGGGAAAGCCCTGCCTGGTCCCCCTTCTGATAGTGAAAACATCAGTAAGGGAACAGTTGACTCGCAGACGTGCCACCAGACGCAATATAATAGCATGACCTGGGAGATAAACCCAGCAGTAAGAACCGACTTTGTCAGAGTTGCTTTCAAGAGGAGCCACTCTAAGCACTCAAACGCCTTCTCAGTGTCTAATAGGGCAACTCAGAGGGTGTTGTGGGAGAGATCCTGTAGAATGAGGAAAGTGGATCTACTGGGGACAAACCTGACTGAACAGAGAATATAATTTGCTCCATCAGTATGGACAGTCTGGTAGCAAGGATCTTGGCTAAAATCTTATTGTCCAGATTGGTGAGAGAGAGAGGATGTCATGAAGTGCACAGGTGGGGTCCTTGCCAGGCTTTCAGGAGGAGCGTGAGCACTTCCTTGTGCAATGTGGGTGGCAGTGCGTTGGCGTCCGAGATTCAGTGCACATTGCTAAGAGGTGTGGAGCAAGTTGTTGTTTAAAAGCTGTATAGAAAGCTCTCATAAGACTATCAGGGCAGGAGGCCTTGGATCCATCCAAAGCATCGATCTCCTGGGTGACTTCCTCACATGATATCGGTTTGCTAAGGAATCGTCGTTGGCCATCAGTGAGCCACACCACTGCAATTTCTGCCTGGTATGGTGAAATCTCCGGCACGCCATCAGACATGTAGGGTGTATAGAGGCAATAATAATAGTGTTAGAGCTCAGTCAGGATATCCATGCCACCAGAGACGGAGGACTTAGTGGTTGGGCGCAACTCAGTGACATAGCCAACACAACTGGGTGGAGCAGCTGTGCCAACATGCGGCCCTGGTGTTCCCCTTCACCATAGTGATAGACCCTAGCGTGTTTCCCCAGATATGTGAGTTCCCTATCAGCCAGGTCTCTAAATTCAGTCAGTAAAATTGAGCAGTAGTGCAATTGGGCGTCACCAACTTGAGAGGGGGCTAGATCTATGTCTTGCAGGGCAGTTTCGATGCTTTGTAGTTGGGAGTATATATCGCGCAGAATACCCACATGCTTAGATATGCACACTCTGCGGCCATATGCTCTAATGGCCTCCCAAAGAGCTGCCTGCGTCGAGACCATGCCAGAGTTCATTGTAAAGTTTTTGACAATGGAATAATGGAGTTCGCTATGGAAAACGAGGTCATGAAGAGCATCAACATGAAATCTCCATGTGCATTATGACCCCCGTCCATAGGGGATTTGGAGTGTCAGGCGATCAGGGCCATGGTCTTATGGGGTTTAAGGTAATGGTTTGACCTCTGTGGGTCATAGCGAGGCATCAGTGGTGAGAATCCAATAATCAAGTTGCTTCCAAATATCGTGAGGGGTAGAGTAGAAGCTGTGACTAGGTGTGGAGAGGTTTTGAGCTCACTAGATATCTTGTAGGGTGCATGTATCAACAAAGTATGGGAGCACTTCCTGCGATCAGGGCTTACCACTCAGCTGGTCAGTAGTGGAGTTGATGTTGGGGTGTTGCATCATGTAAAAGTCTCCCACCAGGATAACAAGGTCAGTATCTGCATGCCCCATAAGAGCATAAAGCTCCTGGAAATATTCCGGTGCGGTGGTGTTTGTGGCGTGCATGTCAACTAACAGATCTCGCTGTTGGTTATGGTGCCTTTTTAAAATCAAATAGCGGCCATTCGGGTCCGAGTGGATCTTGTGAATAGAAAAAGGAATGTGTTTAAGTATGAGGGCAAAAAACACACTGGAATAGGAACTGTAACAATAGAAGTAGCGTTCTTCCCAAGCAGTCATATAATATTGTGTATCGTGAGATGGGAGATGCATTTCCTGAAGAAAGGCTATTTTAGCTCCGTGGTGGGAAATATGTGAAAGGACTTGTTTGTCCTTGCAAGGATTATTAATACCATGGATGTGCCATGCGGGGAAAGTCATGCCTACCACCTTCTGCGGTCCTGCAGGAGTTGGAATAGGGAAGTCTGAGGTAAGGGAAAAGTGGCATGTCATGAGTCCCCATGTAGTGTACCTGATGTGCAATGGAGAAAAGGCATAGACAAAACTGATGAGAAATCTCCCTCCCAAACCAGATAGTAAAACACACAGTAAATACCGGCAAACAGAAACAAAAAGTTAAATAGTCCCAATAAGGATAATGTGATATACACCATGGGGGAGAGGCGACATCACAGCCTGGTTTTGGCCCCTCTGTTGAAGGGATACCTGAAATATGAATGAAGAATCAACCGCATATATAGAGCATGTTGAAGCTGGAGGAAGATGAAGGCAATGATGACCAAAGCAAAGTGTCTTGGGCATCTCCGAGGGAGAAGTGTGAAGGCAGTTTACAGCCGGAAGAAGGGCCGAGTACAGTGGGCTCAGTTAGCCCTGAGGAGGATGATGGGCAGGAACAGGCGAGTCAGTATGTTCGGTTGTGTTCCGCCTAGGTTAGGATAACTTAGAAGCAAATTGTTTGCAAAAGTTGATTGCCTCAGCTGGAGTGTCGAAGGTACAGGACTTCCCGTTGACCTCAACCAGCAGCCAGGCAGGGTAGAGCATTGCATATTTATGGCTCAGCTTGTGAAGGGAGTTCTTGGCATCCCTAAAATTCTGACAGGCCTCTTGGACTGTAACGGTTAAGTTCAGGTAGAGTGAAATGGATGCGCCATGATAATCTAGGCGGCCTTGTTCTCGGGCTAGGTGAAAGGCGCTGTCCCTGTCCATATAGTTGAGGAGGCATGCTATGAGCAAGTGTGGCAAGGCTCCCAAAGGGGGCTGAGAGCCAAGTGAGTGATGAGCGCACCCCACAGCGAAAGTTGAAGAGAAATTATTGCAGTCATAGAGGGCCATGAGGAGTTGCTCAACAAACACAATGGGGCACCCTATATTCTTGGCTTCATGGTTTTTGTTATGCCGGAGATGCATAGATTGTTCCTGCGGCATCTTGCCACCAAATACTTATTTTTGATGGCCACTGTTTTGAGGAGATGCTCCAGTTTTTCATCCGTTTCAACTCTAGTCCCGAGATGCACTCCTCTGCGTTGTCTATCCTCACACCCTGGTAATTTAAGTCCTCCCCCAAGTGGTCTATGTAGCCAGCCAGCATGCCGAACTGAGTGTCTGTGGCACAAAACCCAGCCTTAAGCTCAACCATGATGGAAATAGACTGCCAGTATATTTCGGTGTCAGAATCCTGGTGTCTGGAGGCTCATCCATGTCTGAGTGAGAGCCTGGCGCCTCGCCGGTTTAGCCTGGTCAAAGAGCAGCTTGTGATGCTTAGAGTCAGTGCGGCCCATTACAAATGATGGTGAGTGAGGGCCTTATAAAACGAGGTGGCAGTAGGATATGGAACCTGTCAGCAGGAGTGAAGCAACCCAAGAGGTGATTCCCGATAATATCCGACTGCCCAGGGCCACTGTTCAATATAGGTGCAGCCAAAAAGGGATGGAGCGAGATACCAGGCTAAGGCAATGAGGGCAATGGGGAGAGACCCACAGAAGAGGCCACCAGAAGGCAGTCAGGGCCAGGGCCACCAGACAGCAGGTGTAGGGACCCCAAGTTCCAAGATGCTGCAAGTCTCCAGATAGAGGGGGTGCAGGAGGCAGTGCATGTGAGGATGTGCATGCAACATAGTAAATAGGGCTCAGTATCGCCCCTCTCAGTCACAGTGGATTGGGCCAGAAGTACATTACCCTGGGCCGCACAGATGCCTGAGCAATGGTGTTTGCAGCTCGGCACCTCACAGCAGGCAGCAAAGGCAGGCACCATCCCCACCATCCCCACTGCATCCAGCATGGGTGAGAGAAAAAAGAGGACCCCAACCACGGCCACCACCTGGGAACGAGAGCATTCCACGGACAGAGACACAAGGAACAGGGCAAGACCCAGATGGCTCAGGCTCCACCAGGATCCGGTGTGGCTGGTCGGTTGGCGATAAGGGGCAGCAGGGAGAGGCGACACACCGCCAGGAGCACATACACACCAGCAAGCCCAGCAGTGATGAAGGAGGGTTATGTTCCTGCAGTTAACCTCAGAGGCTTTGGGCAGAAGAGGGCCTCTTCTGTGTCCATTTATTTTTTCATTTATGTATCAGTTATTTTTTATTAAATAAAATGTTGATCCAGAAATAATAGATTATCTAAAAACACAAATGAAACATTTATACAAAGTGCATCCAAAACCTTTCTGACAAAAATGCTTGCCACTAATAACAGCTATCAATACAGCTCTCACCATGAACTTCATTCTGTCATTGAGTATTAACCAACCCATTGGCGCCCTTTTGTAATCTTAGATGGCCATGTCAAGACTTAGGTCTTTGACCTGCCAGTCTTTGAATAGTGATGCAGCCCAAAGAGGGGTAGAAAAAGCCAGTGGCATCAAGAAGCTACTCTGTGGCATGGCGCTGGTCACAGGAGTCTAATGGTTTACGGCTAGGTGCATTTTCAGAGAATTATGATCTAGTTTGGTCATTATTTGAACTATTTTTCCAGAATGTCTGTTGCAGAGAAAAGATGAGTGAGATGTGGAGGTCTGACTTGATTTGAGTATTATATTTTACTCAAATACAAGTCAATGTGGTCTACACCCCAGAAAGGAGCTATTTTAGATATTATTTTAGGCCCTTAGCCAAAAGAAAAGCCACCTGTGTGGGATTAAATCCCACTCCTCCTTATGCAATAGCTTGGAGAAATACGAAATAGCTTGAGGGTCTTTTTCCAGTGCCTGTGCACTTGACCCCATCAGGTGAGCAAGACCGATGTTAAAGGAAGTGATCTCATAATACATGCATCTCAATCACTTTCTAAAATGGCAAGAGACTTCAGAAACCTTCGAAGAGCAGCTAGAACAGCATCAAGATACTGGTGGGAACAGACCAGAAAGATCTTACACCTGATGATCCTCTTGAGGTTTGGAAGCTCCCATTTGTCCTCGTCTCAATATCAAGCTATTTTGCTGAGCCCCAAGGTTGGGCAATAGAATTATGAATTTATCTAGATGATTTTGGGGGGGGGGTGGGGGGGTTGAACCTGTCAAATGTCAAAGGTTCCAGGCTCCTTGTGAGGTTTATTAAAATAATCTACTGCTAGTTCCACTGAAAGGTAAAATTGTGTTGAGCACTTTATAAAAGTTATCATTATTTATTGTGATACAGTCAAGGATTGTTCAGTCGAAGATTTGTTTTAAATTAGATTGTCAGAGAAGGTCTAAAATATATTGTCATGTACATATATGTGGAGTTAAGTATAGTAAAGCTTTGCTTACCCATAGAGACCCACCTTCACAATATTTTTGTCCTCAATATTCTTGATACTATATTTTGCCAAAATTTTACTTTTTCGCTGATATGTTTTCCAAAGACCGGATTTTCAATTAAATATCAATACTCAATGTATATGTCTTTTAAAGAGCTGCCTGTTTTAAGGCATTTGAAGAACATGAGGCACAAGCAGCAAAACATCTCTGCATAATTACACAATTTGTTGAAGTATTGAAGCTGAGACGAAAGCCCTCGCATCCTGGTTCCATGGCATTTACCAAGCTCAGAACTGCCTTTCTAAATGACACTGAGGCCTAGGTATGCAGGAGAACTAGTGGCTTCATGTGGATGGGTGTCCCCAATCAGATGCGGGAGTACACCTGACTATGGCAATGCGTTGATAGACCAAAACCACTGCTAGAGTTCTCATCTGACCTATGTGGCATGCACTGTGGCAGCTCCAGTTGGGACAGCGATATTGAGCATGGAGGAGACAGCTCAAATCCCAGAACTGGATGGATTGTAGAGTTGTAGGCAACTGGCCTTAGACAGTTTGGGGGATCCTGGGTCCACACTGGGAGAAATTGCAGACTTACCTCCATATTGATTAAACGGCCCTGGAAGAGGAGTCAGAGGTGCAGATAATAACAGGCCGTTGAACATAGATTGGCTCTTTGAGGCCTGGACGGACTCGGACATGGGACCGCCGTGTAAATTTACCATATAATACAGGCAATGACTCCTCTGCTAGTAACATAAAAGATGGCACATCTGTGCTCCATAAAACTACCTGAAACTCAATGTTAGTATCGGAAACAATGATCCCACTAGTGCAAGGTGGTAGTCAAGGGTGGACAAATCCTGACAAATAATGGCTGTATATTTTCTACAATGCCTGCAAAACCTCTGTTTCACTTGTGTCTTCTTGCCTGAATTGTGTGGTCGATGAGGTGCTGTGCCACATGACTGCAAGCGACTAGGCATATGGTGAATTTGATATCCACATTCTGCATACGACGACCCTCAAGTAGTGACAATGGTAAAACCAAAAATCTGTGGGCGAGTGATTTTAACTGTGTTCAAGACATAAACATGGATAGCTCTACCATCAATACAAGTGGCTCAATCCATCATAGCCACAAATCACCTACAACAATGGATGCATAATACTCAGGTGATCTACTTGTGGAGCTCACTGCACCCATAGTTGCAAGAGCATTCATTCTACTTAGAATTACACAACCTGCACACAAGAATTGGCACTGTTTTCTGTGATCTTGATGCGCCCCTGGAGGTTGCTGATGCAGAGCATCTGAGATGTACACTGTCTGATCATAACCCTCTGAAATTGTCATTCGATTGAGATGGAGTCCAACTGAGGACACCGTCATGGCATCTCCCAACAGACCCACTTGAGGACCCGACACTCTGTAGTACAATTGGTGTCAGCACAGATTATTATTTTGCTGCTAACACATGTTCAGTGTCTGTTATGCCAGTTGAATGGGATGCCTAAAAAGTAGTACTTAAGGACCTTTGTATAAAGACGGCATATGAGGTTTCACAGGCCCTACTTCAGGAACTAAACACTGGAGAAAGTCATATAGCACATTTAGAAATCAAATCTACCATGGATAAAGGTGTTGCACAAAGATTAGTAAAGGGGAAGCTGTAATATGATGAAAAGTTAGACAAGTTGGGTAGGTTAGATTATACAGAACACTGATGGAGATTAGGGTAGCAGCATGTTGGCCTGGGTTCTAAATACAGATAACCCCAGACGTTTGGCAACCAGTCAAACTCCAAGGACAGGGCCGGACTGGCCGTAGCGGGCACCGGGCAATCCCCTGGTGCGCCGCATTGGGTGGAGGCCGGTTTTGGGCCCCTGGGGGCCGTTTTCGTTACAGGGCCGTATTGGCCCTGTAACAAAATCACCCGAAAACCGGCTCTGGCAAAGAGCTCGGCGACCACCCCCCCCCCCCCCACCCCCGCAGGGGGGAGGGGGGCCGGGCGAGCACTTTGCCAGGGCCGCTTGTGGTTCCCAGTCCGGCCCTATCCAAGGAGTCACCGTTAATAAGCAAACCAACATCAAATGAACATTTACAGAGTATTATGCTTCCTTATATTGCTGGGCAATCCATTAATAGCTACTTGAAATAGATATCAATGCCAATTATTAATCCTTTACAAAGGGTAGAACTGAAAGCTCCACTTGCACTCCATGAAATACAGTTGGCAATTATACAGATAGTGAGAGGCAGCATGGATTGCCTGTAGAGTTTTATTCCAAATTTAGTTCAAGTGTGCCCCACATTTCCTCCAAGTGCATAATGCTGCTAGGTAGGGAAAATAATACTTTGGCTATGATCTATTACCGAGGCACTTATAGTGGTCCTTCTGAAAGGGGATATAGACACATTTAAGGTTTGCTCTTATTGCCTTTTATCATTATCGAATTTGGATTAAAAACTATTAGGCAACATGTTAGCAAACAAACTGATCACCATAGGGCAGATAATAATGGATCCAGATCAAAATGGTTTGATTCAAGGTCGCAACACCATTCAGAGTCATGCAGTGTGCAAAAAAGGGTGGGGTCTGGCTATGGGTGGCCTCCCTCGACATAGAAAAACTTTTGACACTTTAAATTGGCCCTACTTGTTGTCATACTTCATACGGTCGTACTGGGCCATGAGTTCATGGGCTTAGTGAACCTATTGTACTCTCAGTCTGTGTCTTGGTTTTGTACTAATATAACTCTGTCAGAGCCTCTACAGAACAAGAGCATGGGTGGGAGGAACTTGCAGAGTTTCACTTTATTGAATTCCATGGAGTTACACACAAACTTTGAGGTTCTGTGGAGTTCCATCAATAGGCCGGAAATATGCACTTCACGCTGCTCATGCTGCAATTTAGTGAGGGTAGTACAAGCAGCGCTGAAAAATCAGTGTCAATGGCACCATGCGGTGTGCCAGAGGCGTAGTCATTTGAGTCGATTTTGCTGCCACTTGAGTAGAAAAGCTACTTGAGAGGCAGCAGATCAACTCTAGAGGCAGCCCTCTGACCATGACTGCTTGTAACCGCCCTTGTTCGAAAATAGCACTGAGGATGCCAAATCTTGCTCACCAGCTCGCATTTTCTGGAGCAATGCATGGAAAAAAATACGTCATGTGACAAATTGCGGAATTTGGCCGGAACTCCGCATTACAAGGGTAATGCGGAGTCGCCGAAATCCACAAATACTGTGAGCTGAATTAAATTTTACGTTCACCGCTAACTGACAGGGGCAGAAAAGAGAAAACAGGAATGCCACTTGTCATCCAATATTTTTGTGTTGGCCCTGGCATCACTAGCCTCTTTGCTATAGTTGAACGGCTCAAAATAGACAATAAAAGTAGAAGGGAGGTGGCATAATATATAATTAAACGTGGATGCGTTAGAATATTTCCTTGATAATAGGGAAAATTTACGGCTGCTGATTACTGTATTGGCTAATTTGGGAATAAACTTGGGTTTAAAGATAAATTGGGATAAATCCTGTTTATTCCCTCTAGTTAGATTATCGGTGCAACACTGTAATATTTTGCACACTACAGATTTACAGTGGAAAATCCACCCAATTTGATAACTCTATGTGAACGTTTATCATAGAGAAAACAACGTGATTGAGGGGAATCTGGGCTTTATGATGATAGCAGTAAGACACCAGCTCCTGTTCTGTTGTGCACTCCCACCTTCCCGAAGGGTAAAATGCTGGTACTGCCTCGGTTTCTGTACTTTTTTGCATTCATTCCTGAAGTACTTAAGGAGAGTTTCTTCAAAGAATTGCAGGTATTGCTTACCTCTTTGACATGGGGGCGCAGGCAGGTGCATATTGAGAATCAAAAACCTATGGACTCCTTTAGAGGGCGATGGGTTGGGTGCCCCCAATTACCAGACGTGCTATGCTGCTGCACAGCTACAGTGGCTGATGAAGTGGTTATCAGGCAGAAGCCATCTTGAACTGGAGGATGTAACTAGAGCCCTGCACCTGCAGGGGTGGAATGTGTGTGAATAGCTGTTGGAGGGGAAAGTGCTGTGAACAAAATAGGCTTCACGCTCATGTAGATGGGCAAGTGGTGCTAGAAATCATATGGACAGATTGAATATAAAAAGATCCCATATACACCCCAAAAGTCCCTTGTGTTCGCTGCCTAACTGTGTTATACTGAGGACCTCGCATAATGTGACCCCGTGGACAGGAACTGGTATCAGAATGTGAGGCAACCTCTTTGACAATAGAATTCCATCACTAATATGCCAATTATTCCTGCATTAGGACATGATTCATACTGATCTGATGTCTCCAGATTTTACTGCCACATGGACATGGCAGGAAGGCAGTGACTTGCTTGTATAGTACCGTGCAAAGCCATGGATGGAGATGTGAGATTCCTACAGCCAGATGCGCAACTAGAGCCACATTTCGGGGAGGGGGGGAGGGGGGGGGCTAAGAAACAATTTCGGGGGGGGCTGAATCTTTAAGGAATAGGCAGAGTGGAGCTGCAGGGGCTCTTAGAAGGGGTGTAACAAAAGCAAGGCCTCATTAACATGCAAATGGTCCTTTAAAGACATGTGAAGTGCTCGGCTGCGGCTGTTGGTGCCTGGGAAGCTGTCTCATCCCGGGCTGCCACACACGACGGGGGGGGGGGGGGGGGGGGCTGAAGCCCTTTGAGTCCAATGGGTGTTGCGCGCCTGCCTACAGCTTAGGGAGTGGTGGGAGATTCACATAGGGATAGAACGCTCTGATGGTAACTAGAGAAGGTGCCTCAATGAGGTGAAAGAGATTTCACATAATGCTTGATTAAAATACACTCAGTTCAACTATCTCCATTATGATTATCTGACTTCTCAATCAATTGGATGGATGTATTCTGGGACCCCAAACACAAGTTTTAGAAGCGCAAGAAATTAAGCTTGTTTTTATAATATAATATGGCAATGTCCATAGATTGCTACTGTAAAAAGCTGGAGTAATAGGTGAGGGGTTGAGGACCCACCTTCAATATTATTTCTAATCCTTGTCAGGGTGAACCACAAAAGTCACTAATTAAACCTGTGCCTAAGCCTCTGGTAGCATGCCACAAAACACTCAGACGTAACATAGAAAGTATTTATGCAGTACTCAAACAGAAAGCGAGAACACAACACAAGAAAAATCCCAAACCAATTCGAAAAACAGAGTACATTTTATTAAATAAAATGACACCGAAACAACAAAAGTCATCAACTGCATTTATCAGGTCACAATAAACAGGGTCAAACTCAAAACTTAAGGCTGACCTCGATGGAGTACGGGTCAGATTCAGGGACCAGGTTTGTCTCATAGCAAAGTTTATCTTCAGACTTACAAACATTTATGGAGATAAAAAGGGTGTTGATGAGTCATCTTCCAGGCAACCTGCAAGTTAGATCCAAAGAGAGCTTCGAGCATGGCGGGTTGCTGAAGAGCAGCATCCCAGTGCATTTGTCGACGAAGGCTGTAAAGCTCAAAACAGGCGAAGTCCAAAGTCTGTGCCCAGGAAAGCTTTGATGTCAACAGGTTGCTTCTCAGTGTCAGTCAACCTGAAGTGCTCTATGTTTAGACTTATAAACTATTCTGTAAGTCATATCTCCTTCAGTAGGACAAACTAGCAAGTTGAGGCAACTGGCGATCGACGAATTGAAGCCAACAGCTGAGATTTCAACAGCAATCCCAAGTCTCCATTAGTTCTCCAGGCAGAAAACTGGCAACAAGTTTCTAAGTCCTACTTCTTGCTGTTTGGGGACAGGAGAAGTACACCCTAACACTAGCCAAGACCGAGGGATCAGTGGGCATCACCGGGGGTTAGGACTCACTCCAAAAGAAACCAGCAGCAGGGTCTAGTGCAGGTCCTTTTGGCACTGGTCAGGTGTACAGCTACAGGAAAAAGCTTCTGGAATATTAATGTGCCCCTGTAGTTCAAACAGGAGGTCAGTCAACCGACCCTTGAAGTCACTTCTGGGGTCCTGGGCTCAAAGCAAGAAAGTCCAGTCTCCCTTCAGGTTCTTCGGGCAGCAGGGCAATCCTTTTTCTCATTCTTCACAGGTCCAGGAGTTTTTTAATGAGGATACTGGGGAGGCCACATGTATGCCCAGTGCCAGCCTGTGGCTGGGGAAAATCCTGGCCACGCCCTAGCCAATAGGCTAATAGTTCCCATGGGTGACCCTACCTACTTTTGCAGCATTTCCTTTTTCTTTTACTATACACTATCCCACAGTGTCCGTCTCTACCTAAATCCAGTATGGCAAAACCTTTCTTTCCCTGGTCAGAGCTCCCTGTGTGTACCCAGAGTTGTGGTAATAACAATGGGCAATGTCAGGGTAGGCATACCTGGAAACTAAGGAAGGGGCTGGGAACAGCCCACCAGGCCACCCTGCTCAAGGAAGAACAACACCTAACCACCCTCAAGCCCTTTGTAAACTGTCTTGGAGCAATCCAAATCTCACCGCAGGGGAGCCATCAGCAGTCAGGTGACATTGGACAGTGGCTGAAAGGGTTCTTTTGGCTTAAGTAGGAAAATTACACTTTTCCAAAAAACTGATAGAAAATCTAACTTGACCATCCAGCAGGGCTTTTAAAATACTATTAAAAACATCAATTTTCTAGCTGCTCCCTCACTCAAATTAAGAACTATGGGGCATCATCACAAGGAACTATCGCCGAGTTAACAGCACTTTATCGCAGCCAAAGTTGCAATAAATGTATTGCCCGATTCAAAAGCTGGTGTTAACTGCCCACAGCACCAGTTTACCTGCGATAGCAGCCACAAAAAACATCGCCACGGATGACCCCCGCAACTATCGCTAATGAGATGCAGAGTAGGCGTTACTGAGCAAAAAGGAACAACAACACCACTTCACAACATTCACAACTACCAGACAGAACTGCGATAAGAACACAAAACAGGCGATAAGGCGCATTAGCAGCAGGAAAATAACACCTGCTCTGACCTGGTGCTAAGTCGGACCACAGCCTGCAACACAAAAGGGAGCACAGCCCACAGCCACGCATGAAGAACAACAGATGCACCCGGGCAACTGAACATGCTGCCCGGAGGGCCGAAAGGGAAACAACAGCCGCTGCAACCACCCCCAGGACTCCCCCTCCCCGGCCTCCCCGACCAAGACATGCCACATCAGCTACACCCAACCACGTACACAATTATGCGCATGATATCGCATAATCACAACTGGTGACATGCACGTGTCGTCACAAAAATGAGCATCACACATTCATTTCCGAAGCAACAAATCAAACTTTCTTAAAATTAACACAGAAATGAAATGAAGACACATTGCGGCTCCCCTCGGGCCAATCCATAGGTCACAGCCTACAAGACAAAAATCATGATGAGAAGGTGTGTCCTGCGCACATCAAAGGACAGAGAGAGAGCGAAGGAGAGAGAGAGGAAAAGAGGGAGAGAGAGAGAGAGAAGAAGAAGAGAGTGGGAGAGAGATAGAGAGGAAGAGAGTGGGTGAGAGAGACAGGGAAGAAGAAAGTGGGAGAGAGAGAGAGCACCGCCCCTGCGCACCCAGTCCACACTGCTCACCTGCTGCCACCGGTGTGTTTCCAACCACTTGCGGGCATGTAGTGCAGCCCATTAGGTCACACATCTGAGACAGACCCGTCATCTGAAACAGAGTCCAGATACTTGTTTGGCACAGTACACACAATCGCACAAGACAACATTGCCTTCCCACCCATGCACACCCAGACAGAGGCACCCCAGACCCTACTGCCACCCATCGGAGCATGCCCACCCCTGCGCACCCAGGCCACACTGCTCACCTTCCGCCACCGGTGTGCTGACAGGAGGTCCCACCACGTGCCGCTGCAGGCCACAAGCCCGGGCCCACGGACATGGCACACTCCACACCATGCCGCCCTGCTCCGCAGGCCACCAGGTCTCACGTTTGGTGCTGGGTCTTGATTACTCCATGGCAGAGGACATACCAGGGCGCCCAGCCTCATCGCAGGCTGCACACTCACTCAACCCAATAGGTGCCACCAACTCTGTGATCCCATAAGCGACACCACGTGGCGGTAGGCCCGCGCTGCCCACTGGCTCTGGCCTACACTGCGGTCCAGCAGGGCGCACAAAACCTGCGCTGTCTGGACCGCCGGGACGGGGCATCATCGCAGGCTGCACACCCGCTCAGCAGCTTAAGGTGCCACTGACGAAGTGCACCCAAAGTCACCGTCCCATGGCGGGGTGCCTGTGCTGGCCGCAATGCTCCAGGTGCCACTAACCCTGTGCAAGCCAAGTCAGCACCACGTGGTGGCAGGCCCGTGATGGACGCAAGGCCTCGGGTGCCACTAACCCTATGAAAGCCCAGTCAGCGCCTCGTGGTGGCAGGCTCGTGATGGACGCAAGGCCTTGGGTGCCACTAACCCTGTGTGCAACAACTCATAGGCCCTTTATGATTGAGAACCGTGGAGCGTCCGTCATCCAGTCACCACCAGCAGAGGGGAATGTGATGTCGTCTGCCCCTTATGTTGGCGGAGTCACATGGCCTGTGACGCCTGTGTCAGATGGGTGTGGTGTGCGTGCAAACCTGCCCTCAGGGAGTGGCTCTGACATGCTGACAACTAGACCAGTGACCTGCACACCACCAGTGAGTAGGACTGCGACGGGTAGCAATGAGGGCCCCCCCCTCGGAGCGTAAGATGAGTGATCTGGCCTGCTGTGTGCCGGACCAGTGCAGGGCTTGCAAATAATGACACATGGGATCTGGGCGTGGTTAAGTCCATGTCCAGACATGGAAGTGACTGATGTGTGTGTCCCTGTTGTAGTGTTCACGGGACCTGGTACCCAATATGCTGTGTAGCACCCTCTGAATGGCATCCCACAGGATGAGCATCATTGACGCAAGGGACATCACTGTCCCTACATTCACCCACAAATACATACATGGATGATGAACTACATAACACAGCATTGCGTCACTGGATGTTTATTGCACATCCAGTGCAGTCCTGCAGCTGGAGCGGTACAGGGCAATGCCGAGCACACTACACAATATAGGCCCGTGGAGGGCCAGCCAGAGTCCAAACGGGGATGTCAAGTCCTGCAGAAGAGGCAGGGTACAGTCCACAGTGTGGTCGCTGTGTCATTGGTCATTGGTCATCAGACAGGATCTGGCAGTCCATGTCGCTGTCCAAGGTGAGTGCATAGGAGTGTATCGGGAATCAGTGGTAGGTCATGGGGCCATGTGCGGCACCAAGCTGGAACAGGCCAGGTGGCGGAAATGACTGCTACTGCCTCCTGGGGGGTCTTGGGAGACTGCTGAGGCCGTGGGTGCCTCCTGCTGGGTGGTTTGGGTGGTGGATGGGGTCTCCTCAATGCAGCTGGTCAGCCCTGATCCTGGAGGTGAGTCGCGGATGATATCAATGATGTCTAGGAGGGCTTGGGTGTCGATGCTGGCGTTGTCCTCCTAGTCATCAGTGAAGAGTGGCTGGGACTGCTCTGTAAGGGGTGTTGACGGTGACCCTGCAATGTGAAGGGGAGATGGTGTATTGCAATATTTCCACATGTATGTAGCCGCATGGTACATGTTGACATTCAGACAGCATGGCATTGCACATTGTGACAGTCTGTGGATCTGGGCGATGACCCAGAGTCATTGAGAGTATGCACTGAGCTGTGCTTAATTGTGCATGTGTGCCATCATGGCAATCTCCACCCATCCCCCCAGTACTTGGTGGTCACTCACCCTGTTGCGGTAGTGTTGTGTCCTGTCGAGCAGTGTCTGGTCCCCCAACTCCGGCCACAGTATCCACACTGATAATTGTCGACATCAGCTCCTCCATGTCATCCAGCTCGAGCTGTGGTGCTGGGCCCCCACCTCCAGTCTGCATTGCTGCCTTCTGGTTGGCTGCGAGTTTCTCCTTGGTCTTTCTCTTGATGTCATTCCATCATCTCTTGACCTTGTCCATTGTCCTCTTGTGCTCTCCAACTGCATTCACCTTGTCCACAATGTTCCGCCATATTCCAGTGTTGGTGCCCAATGACACAATTGAGATGAGAAACAGTTGTTGATGGTGTTCCATCACTTCCGTGACTATGATCCTATTCGCCTGTGGACGGAACTTCGTCTTCCTCTTCTTCTTGTACTTGCCCTTCCCTGTCGCTGTGGTCCCAGGCTGGTCGTGCGGGGTGCTTGTGGGGTTGCGATTGTCCTCAGCGCCTGCTCCGGCTGCCTCCATGGTGCTTGGGTGTTGGTCAGTTTGTGTTTGGGTGTTTTTTTCTACTTTTATGGAGATTTTTCCCTCCGGCCAGGTGTGTGTTGCAGGCCTGGCGCTGCTTATCGCTGATTTCCTCATCATGCTTTAGCCCATCACAGGTTTTTGGGTGTTGTGGTTTGTGTTTTTATCTCCATCAAGGTGGTTGTATCGCAGACATTGTCCGCGGTTTCGGCAGACTATTGCATGATACCGCCTTGTTGTGAATTCCACGTTGACACAGGGTTATTTTCCCGCGATGGGCTGCGATGTTGAGAGTTGCATTAAGCTACTCTTGCAGTAGTTATCACACGTTCTTGTGAATATGCCCCTATATGTGATAGTGCAACCAGTGCTTACCTTATGAGAGACAGCCTTGCCAATGTGAAAAACTACTTTGGTGGTTTGTCATTTTCATGGCATGAAAACATTAAATTACACACCCTACCTTTTAAATGTCATGCACCCTGCTCAATCAGAATTTAGGGCCTGCATTAGGGTGACTTATAAGTGTTCAAAATGAAATTAGGCTTGGCAGATGGTTTGTTTTGCCAGGTCGAAATGACATTTAAATAAACTTCACACCCAGGCTGCAGGGCCAGGTCTGGAGATTTGCTGTACAGTGCTACTTTGAGTACTGCAGCCCACTCGTAGCATTTAGTTTAAAGGCCCTGGGTCCAGTTAGTGCAATATACTAAAGACTCACAAATAAATTAATTGTACTAATTTGATATATGCCGATTTAACCAGGCTTAAAAGAAAGAGCACACACACCTTGCCACTGATTAGCAGGAGTAAAGTATGCAGAGTCTTTTGGGCAGCAAAAAAAGGGTTCAGCAAAAGAAGGCAAAAACCAGGAAGAATATCACACAGGCGATAGTCATTACCAACGGGTAGACATTGGCAGGAGGTTCTAAAATGTACATTTAGTCCGACCAGCAGATTAATAGAGAGAGAGGGATGCCTCACAATACATTTTTGGTTTAATGGTTCTTACGGAGAAAACAAAATATGCCTTAAATGTATTGACCTTGCATTAGTCCTTACCAAAGGCACATAGCCATGTCAGGGAAATCTTCTGCTGCAACGCCGATCAGGACATGGTTATTAGACCTAAAGTAATGGGTGTATACAGAAATAGATATGTTGTCGAAGGCATAATGTCTGGTTGATGGTGACATGCGATACAGGAAATTGAATGATTCCTTGGCAAAACTAGAGGCAAAGAATGATAATAAGCCACCTTGAAGACACTAGTTGTCAAGTTAGGTGCAACTTTGTTTAAGACTCCTGTACACCTAAATGATCCTCTCTAAGCTTCCGACAATTGTATTTGGGTGTTAAAGAGGTGTACATCTAACGGAAATGCTGCAATGGCGCCAGCCTTTGGATTCTTATCCGTCTGGATATTCATATGTAAGTGAGATACTGTAACATGATTGTTATTTTTCTATTTTGTTTTTGCTTTATTGTACTTCAACATCTAAAGGTAGTGGAAAAACTGTATTATGTCATCTTGATCGCAAAGGTTTGAATATGCATTGAACAGCTGTAAGCGCACTATCCTTGCTTGGAAACATTAGTCAGAAGTTGCTCCTTGTACTACCACGCAATGAGGATATTTCTGTTTGGTTGCATATCATGTACATGAACACTAGAACATGAACCCTTTTGAGTGTTTAAAGAAATAAGAAAAAACATACTGAGAAAAAAAATCTTTATGTTCCTTGTGATCTTTGCCCTGGTTTGCTAAGGGTACTGGCATTCAACAAAGCATGCTCGAATTGCCAAAAAGTCAAAATAATTGCATTAGAAAGGATTTCAAGTTATCACCTGGAATTAATTCGAAATTTTGATAAGCGAACAGTCTCATTTTAGGACTCGTACCATCTCGCCATTGGATGAGACAACCTAGAACAGTGGAGCCCTCCCTTACAAGGCTGCCATATCCTACGAGGAAGGGATCCTTGCCTTCTGATTACACTGTAAGACTCAATATTCAATCTAGAAATTTTTCTCATCAGCCATGGGTGTTTCTATTTTTCAGTTACTTAAACAAAACTTTCCTGAGTTTCTTCATACTAAGGTGAGACAAGGAGCAAAGACATTAGCAAGTGATGGGCGAATGCTGTTACCCCTCTGAGCTGAAGACTTCCTGAGTGACAACGCAATAATTTCAAGGTTGAACCTGAAGAAATTTACCTCTATAGCCCAATGCGTTTCTCATGGCCGACTGAGTACTGTTTGAGGCACCATGCAAAATAACCCTCTTAAATTGTTAATTGTTTCATATGCGTACGACGTACTTGGGGGCATATCAGCAACAACCGGCGATAATTATCGCTAAGCGCACTTAGCGCTAGGATAATTATCGCCGGCTAGCGTGGATTTTTATCGCTGAGATAGCGTGCTATTAGCAACGCTTATCTCAAAAGCGATAAAAATCCTAGCGCTAACTGCCTAACGTGAGATTATCGCTGGAAACCCAGTGCTAATCTCACGAAATGTGGCGTTAGCTTGCTGATGGGGACTCACAAACTTAGCCATGATATCCACTTTCCAAAGGATATTATGGCTAAGTCAGTCCTGAAGAAGGTGTAAGGAAAGTAGCGATAACAGGGGTTATCGCTACTTTTCCTGTCGCTATGCTTCATAGCGTGGGGCTTGATGATAGGAGAAATGTCGCTTAGCGACATTTTTCCTGTCATGTCAGGTCAGGAACGCCACTTTGCATCTCATTAGAGATGCAAAGCTGGGCGTTAGGAATCCTGACGCTAATGCAAGGTTTCACGCGTTAGCATGACCTTGCTAATTAGGCGATAAAATAATCTACGCCAGCTTGATGATATGCCCCCAAGTTCTACTTGCACTGTGATATTACATCTCTTTTGCTACACAACTAACTATGGGGCATATTATCAAGCACTGCGTTAACATTATCGCCGCTTTAGCGGCAGAAAACTGCCGCTAAAGCGGCGATAATGGGCTTGATAATATGCCGCAGAGAATTCCAATAGAAGCCCATGTTGACACCAGAACATGGGCTTCTATTGGAATTCTTTGCGGCATATTATCAAGCCCCTTATCCCCGCTTTAGCGGCAGTTTTCTGCCGCTGAAGCGGCGATAATTTTAACGTCCTTTCTTGATAATATGCCCCTATATTTTTTATTTCAAAGCAGGTGGGTTAAAACCGACGGACTCTCCAGTTGTGGCCGCTTGGAGTAGGAAGGTGCCACTCGGGTACATGCCTAAATGAAGGGTGTTGAGTAGTTTCAGTCTAGATTCCCTCAGTGCTCTTACTTCATCCCGTGTCCCGGATTCACGCACATCTGTATCCTAATGTTCAATAGATACACGCCAATGTCTTCCTCCCCAATCACAAAAGCAATTCTCTTAAATTTGCTGATTTTCACTGCGCATCCAACGTTTCCATTTTTCATGGGGAACCCTTTTCGAAGGCATTTGTTCTGTGGGACATTAGAATATAAAAAGCTGCTCAGACTCTAGCAGCAGCCTAAGGCAGCGTCCTAATTAACTCATCCATAACCCCGAGCAGCTGTACAAGAGCACAGAAGTCAGCTGCTCAGAGGAAAAGTCGATTAACTCTATGGTGGTATATGTTGGACATGGCTTAGACACAGTGGTGGCGTCAACTTGGCTAAATCACCAACAATCCTGCGAATTTAAAAAGTGTAAACTGTGCGGGGGTTGGGGATGCACGAGCATTTATTTTATCTGACAGCGTTCGGCCACCGTACGGATTGCCTGTTGGTAACGTCATTCGCCCCGTACTCGCCATCTACAGTAACTCGCTTTGTGTAGTTTGTGAAGTCATTCTTCAGAATGATTGAATCCACCTGAAAAGCTGAAATCTATAAATGGCTAGAACTTTGTGAGCACGCTTTGGAAGGCAGGCAGCCTAAGGGGATAGTGGCCCTGGAGGCCTTTATCACAGAGAGAGTGACTGGAACAAGGCAGAGGCTTGTGCACTGACTGTGAAATGTGTGCCAGCACTGCTGGACCTGTTGCCAGCTGGGTTGGTTGCACATGGCTGGTGGGTGGATAATGTTAGGCACTCAGGGGCCTCGAGGCGTGAAGCCATGGTGATCCACGTCAGCGTGTCGAGCTGAGAAGCCTTTCCATGGGCATGAATGATACTGCTCTTGGCAGACAAGATGAGATGCTATTTGCATCCCTGAATTATCATAAACATGCACAGTTTGTTGGATAAAGTGTCAAATGCATAAATCATGACATGCAGCACAAGGGGCTCGGAGTACCTAAACAACTGCCTCTCTGGGACGAGTAGTGCTCTGCTGATCTGCACAGTGCAAGAATGCTCCCCATTACTACACACGTGATGGCATGTACAGGATGGTATGGACGCATGAATCTGCTTATGATGCTGCTGTTTGACGTTTGCATACCATGGAACTCACACACACAAACACTACACCATGTGTAATTTATAACCATAAGTGCATACCTTGGCAGCTACTCTAACCTAACCTTGAGCGCCAAGCCCAATATGGTTTCCAGCTTTAATAATGCTTGTGCATTTATGGAGACATAGCAGTGATAGTTTTATGTTACCTGGGGTTTGTGTTGGGTCTTTCTGCTCCTATGGATTTGAATTAAAACCACTGCAGACCACCGTGATGAGGGCAATCATCTTTGTTCTGGTCAACGACAAAATGTTCCGATTGCTAGACCTTCAGCGTCATCTTTCCCAAGGGATGCAATGCACAACTTAGCCAGCTTATGATGTAGTGGTCGGCTTGATTTCACATCTACTAGTGGTAATGTAATGTGGATGCTATATATCAGTCTCTGTCAGGCCCCAGTGAAATGTATGTTTTGAACTTATATAGTGAAAACCTACCCATTTGGTTTAAACTATATGTAGTCGCAAACATTTTACCAGGGGCCAAAATGAATGGTTTGTGGTGTGACCGAGGGCCACATTGAAGCCAGCAGGGTGGGGATTGTAGGGGTATGTGTAAGGTAGGCATAGGGGAAACGAGGCATGTACATGGTATACACAGTGAGTTATGGAGTTATTTTGAGAGTTATAATCTATACTGCTCTCTAAACTAAGCCCCTAGTTTCTAGAGGAGTCACAAATTTGATAATACTGTGCTATGTTTTATCTGAGTCGTGATCCCTCTACTGCACCCTGGTGTAAGCCTTCTCTGCTTGATATTTCTACCTTCGGCAAGACTTGACGTCTAATTCTGGTTTTACCCTGTCCAAAATATGCTGAGTGTGAACTCTGTATTAAAAGTCTATGCAGGTTCCTCAGCACAGTGGCATTTCTTTGGTGAGAGTAGTCCTGGATCTCACCGTGGAACCACTCACACCCCCGTTGTGTAATGAGATAGATGGAAACTATGGAAACAGGGGGCATGTTGTTTTTAATTAATCTCAGCCTACCTTTGTGACAAATTTTGCACTCTAGGTAATCACTTTCTCAACATATTTTTCTGCCCATTTTTATTAACAGAGATATGAAAAACTTAAATCACACTACACATTGGTAGGAAATATTTGATATGATAACAGGACAGTAACCCAACAATAATTTGATTTTACCCTTGGGGGAGAGAACACTCAGTCTAATGAACCACTCACTAAAACGTGGGGTAGTGAGAACATTATGAACCTAGAACCAAGTCATGCACTATGGTGGTATTACTCCTTGTTCACCAAATTGTTTGATGCTAGTAAAATCATATCCTTCCTGTTACATTTGGCACCCTTGGTGTGATTTTCCCCAAACGTGTTGCCTTCATTGAACTGTTTTGCTAAATTACTTTTTGTTGGCTCTAGGACTCTGTACACTTTACCACTGCTAACAAGTGCTAAAGTGCTTGTAAACATGGTAAAACCGTCTTACACCCAAATGGCATATTTAATTTAGGTGAATACCCCTAGTAAAGTTACCGTATACCCATGGCTGGTTAGTTAAATGCTAAGAGTGGGCCTGCAGCCCTTATTGTGCCCCCAGTTAAGTAGCCCTTTAAAATCTGTCTCAGCTCTGCCACAGCAGCCTGTATGTGCAGTTTTAAACTGCCAATATAAACCTTTTGCCAGGCAAAAACCATCCTTTGTAATGCATATAAGTCACTCTAAGGTAGGCCCTACACATCTCAGAAGGCAGGGTGTGTTCTATTTAAAAAGGAGAACAAATGCTTTTACGTTTTACATGTCCAGGTAGTGAAATCTCCCAAATGTAATTTTCACTATTGCAAGGCCAACCTCTCCCATAGGATAATAATGGGTTACCTTATTACATTTAAAAAGTGATATATTTTGTTTGGGAGAAGGTAGGAATGCCATGTTTGATGTCTGCAGAATTTAAATTTAAAACCCCTTTTCAATGGTAAAGTCATATTTTGGTGATAATTCTGAAAATGCCAGTTTTAGAAAGTTGGCATTTTCTTTTCCTAACCATTTGGTGCCTGCAGCCTGTTTCCCAGGTCACATGATTAGGTGTAATTGGCATTTGTGTATTCCTCCACAACAGCAACACAATAGAGGGTCAAGATGTTGGTAGAATGGGTCATCCTGGCTTGGTGGGGGACGGAGCTGTCACCTACTACACATGCACTTTAAAGGCACTGGACCAGCTCACACACAAAGGACGTTACACTAGCCTATGGTGCCCAAACACAGTCTGGGACCAGGACAACGAGGCAGGAAATTCCAGACATCTCTGTGGTGGAAAAGCTCCAGAAGCTTATCCCACTTCAAAGGGTGCACCAGGTATAAAAATGGGAAAACCTCAGACCCACTCTTCGGTACACTACTTGACCTGTGGATACCACAGAGGAAAGACTGCCCTGCTGCCAGACAACTACCCTGCTCCATGAGGTCCTTCTATGCTATCTGAGAAGGAAGACTAGACCTGCACCCTTCGTCCTATGCTGAAGTGACTCCAAGGGTCAGTTGCCAATGGTCAGTTGCTTTACCTCCTCTTCTTAGCTACAGTGACACAAGCTCCAGAGGCCTCTCTGAAACTACCCAGCTGACCTACTTCTACTAGCCATGCCTGGACATGCAACTGGACCTGCCTGAGTCCCTCTGCCTCTGCTGGAGTCAGTCCTGTCACCAAGAGGTGCTTCGCAGGACCCGGACCCTTGGTGTGACATCAGTTGTGCTCCTCCTTGAAGAAAAAGAGAAATTTTGAGGTTTTGGGCTCTTTGTGACCAAAAGCTGGCTGACTCGCGCCAAGATCTTACCGCCTATGCCACCCACCAATGTGAAGCTCCAGTGAGTCTGAGTCTTTGCACTACAATGACAACCAGTGACTACCGTCAACGTGAGATCTATACTTTGTGCTAAAGCATCGACAGGCCAGGGTGACCGTCAGTGCAAATCTCTAGCAACGACCATCTGTCGTGCAGACAGGATCTTGCACTATAGTGATGACCATCCCTGACCTTCGGCCTGCTCTTCGTGTTATAGCGATGTCCATCTTCGATGCTCTTCCTGCTCCTAGAGGGCTACTCCATTGCGAACTGAATTCTTCCTGCTGGATTTTAGAAGATGGTCCCTGTATCATGCATGTGGTCTATCGCGGTCGGCCTGAGCTTGTGACTTTCACCCAGTTTTGCTTGACCAGGTACTTGTAGTTGGCACTATGTGCTTTTATGCAGTATATTTACCTGAAATATTTTACATTACATATGTCTGGGTCTCCAGATTGAATTTTTGTTGTTTTTGTTTCAAATAATGTATTAAATTGTGCTCTATATTTCTAAATTGGTGTGGACATTTTCTTATGTTGTGTTTCAACTTTACTACTGTTTGTATGCTCCATAAATATTTTACACATTGCCAGTGCTTTTGTGCTAAGCTACCAGAAGGTTAAGCACAGGTTCATTTAGTGACAAGGATTGAGACTGTTGCTCAAGTAGAGTTTCACCCCCTCAGCAAACAACTTAATTCCTTACAATTGACATCAAATGTAATTAACTACACAAGAGTGTATTTTGCACACCCACAAGAAAACACAAGTTCAATCACAGTAGACATATTAGTAGTTGGAACAAAAGTGTGAAAAAACAGGTGGTCATATAAGATTTGAAATGGTAGAGCTGGTAAAGTTAAGGATCAGGTAGGCGGGTCTTTAGGAGTTGAAACGCAATCCTATAATGGCCATCTATCACTTATGACGTGCTAGCATGTGATGTAGCGGAAATTGCATTATAATTACACATGTAGAGTGCCCCCGTATATAATCTCTTTCTGTATTAACAAAAGTGTTAGAATTTTGAAATGTATTAACCTGAAACGCGATGTGCTTAGGCCTTTGAAAAGTAACATATAGATTTAACAAAGAAAGTGAATGTAACTAGCAGGAAACTTTAACGTGAAGAACTCGTGTTGTGAACTGACAATTACTAAATGTGTTTCTTTGGTTGTGTCATTTTAAACGTAGCTAAATGCATTAATTGAATATGCCTTATCTTTTTAATGCTATTCATAAAAGCTCATGTGATGTTTTCTTACGTTAGCTGAATCTTGTAGGCCTGAAATACAGTTCCCTAGAAACTCTTGCTTTAGAATTAACAGTTTGAAATTCATGTGTGCTTTGGAATTAGTTTTTTCTCACATTTTGTGTTGCAGGTGAAAGAAGCGTTCTTGTTAGGTAGAATAAAATCTTGTTTTACTAGTCAGGCAAGGAGAGAAGAAGTTGCAATCATGTCACTTGAATCAGTAAAGGAAGGTCATTGTGTTTCACACAGGAGAAGGCCTGGTAAATTAGGGCAAATTGTTGCGAGAGAAGAACACCAATATCCTATGGAAAACAACATTTAGTATTGTACCCAGAGCAGTTGGAGTGACCTAAAATGAATCTTGGAAAGATACCTGCAATAATGTGCTGTTGGGAGAAGGGAAACTGACCACTTCTTCTTCTGCCTTCGGAGAGAGAGCATCCTAGAACAAGCTCTGCCTAGGTGGTTTTATGCTACCTGACCCATTGACTGTGACTCCACAGGCTGACACCTTTTATTCCTCTTTTCTAAAGATGCTTAAGTGGGGATGTCACTTTAGTGTTAGTGAAGGGATAGATTAATGCTTTTTACTTATCAAACCTCGATGCAGGGAAACTTGGATTCATGCTTTCTGATACTCTGCATTCTGTTTCTTGAATTAATTGCTTTGTTTATACTACATCGTCTCAATTGGATACGCAGATTTGGCTTTATGCTAATTCAAATAAACTTTTAACACTCTCGTCTTGAGGTGTCTTTTTGTTAAATTATTTGTGGCTTTGTAATAAATTAACGAGCCTTACATGGGTACTATGTGTCCAAAGGATTCTTGTTTAAGTTATTGGCATTATTAAAAAATGCTCTCCCCTCTATGCTTCCATGCTGCTAAAATGAACCATGGGATTGTGTCTCTAGAGCAGATCAAGAATTTATGGGCCCGGCCCTTTCACATGTTACATGTGTATTACCTAGCTTGTTCTTACCAGTAAGACTGAATACGTAGGAACTTCCATACATTACTGTAATATTACATTGCATAGTTTTGCCTGTTGGTTATTCCGATCTGATACGCCAATCTGATACGTCACACCCTAACTTTTTTAATGAAATGACAATAAGCAAGGTATTTTGTATGCAGTGATGGAAGCCGAGAGAATCTGAATCGAAAGTGGCCATTTTAATTGGCTTCCATCAAGCCCTCTCCATTATTGCAGAATTTTTGCATTTGTGGATCTGTAATGAGCTGTACTTAAAATGTTATAGCTCTCAAGTGGTGTGTGAGAGGGTGATCTTGGCATGTGCAAGCTCATAAATGTGATAAACATAAAACAATATTAATTAACAGCAATTAAATAAAGCTGCAGATTGTCTCTCTTCACTAGTGCAATTATAACATTACTTATCTTCTAAATGCTCTGTTATTGCAGGCAGAATTTACAGCGAGCATTCTATCCTCTCAGACATTGTGCCTTGTTTTCCTGATAGCTTCGATGGGTTGGAGTGCAAATACTACCACGGTGGTGCTAATTCTCATGGAGGTATTATTTAACACCAAGGGGGATATTCACAAGGATCTATCTCTGATTTAACAGCACATTAGCACAGCCAAAGTCGTGATAAATGTACCTCCCCATTCACAAGCTGGTGTTAACAGCCCACAGCACCACTTTACCCGTGATACCAGCAGCAAAAAACATCGCCACAGACGACCCCCGCAACTATCGCTAATGAGATGTAGAGTAGGCGTTCCCGAGCAAAAAGCAGTGACAACATCACCCCGCAACATTCTCAATGACCAGGCAAATCAGGGATAGGAACACAAAACAGGCGATAAGGCGCGTTAGCACCAGGAAATTAATACCTGCTCAGACCTGGTGCAAAGTCGGACCACAACCTGCACCAGACAAGGGAGCACAGCCCATAGCCACACATGAAGAACAACAGATGCCCCGAGCAACTGAACATGCTGCTCGGACACCCAAGACGGCCACAACACCCACCAACACCACCCCCAGGCCCGCAACACCCCTCCGGCCCCCCCAACCCCGGACAAAGAGACTGCACACCAACAACACGAATCCCAAAAGAAATATTTTGCCTGATGTCGCACAAGCAGGAAAATCAACATACATGCGTGGCCAGAAAATGTAGAATCAGTCATACAGCAATGCAATCACCAACACAAAACAACATTCAAACAAAAGCCAAAACAACCATTCGGATGCGTCCTAGATAGGTCCTCACTGGACAATCTGTAGGACACAGCCTGGAAGACAAAATCCAAGAGAAGAAGGTGTGCCATGCGCCCAACAACAGAAAGAGAGGGAGAGAGCGAGGAAGAGAGATGGAGTGAGATTGCACAAGCAGCACAACGCCTCTCGGGCACCTGGCTCCACATGCCAACATGTGTGTGTGTATCGCCATCTGTACACCATGAGCCCAAGGCCTCGTCCCAATCCCAGCGCCAAAGCCACATCACATTCCGAAAACGCAAGTAGCAGTCATACAACCATCAGGGATGAAAGCTCCATTGTTCTAATGCAGAAGGCGGGAGGACACCTGCACCTCCGACCTTGGTCCAGAACGTGGCTGGAACACCCTGAGAGAGATGCCATGGCAGATGGGGACTACTCTCACACCACGCATTGCGACAGTGAACTATCTGACTTATCCACACCCCACACACAGAAGCCCCTGCCTGAGGTACATCCGCATGGGATGCACCTGACACTCACGGAAACAACAACCTATTCTCCCCAATGTTGCACACACATGCAAATCATTGCTCAGAGCTTTGGCATATCCTCCACACAACTACCGCTGTACAGAAGAGTGCCGGTTCCACGAGACGCACCAACGCAATGGCAGGCCATCCTGGGCACATGCAAAACCCCCATCACGTGGAACAGTACTGTGCACGTATGCTGCATTTACTAGGTGCACTGCCACTGGCAGTGCTGCGTATCAGTTACCGGCTGAGCTTCCCGCCTGGCCTACATCACCTGCGTCCAGCCCTGGTTCCACTGCCGAACATGCACTTTCGAGTGTCCTATTGATGTCTGCCTATCCAACACAACCGTAGATGAATTGGATTATGACTTGTGTCTGCGCCCCCTGTTGGATCACGAACAGGAGTGTAACCGAGACAGCCGTGCATGGAATGCCTTGACATACTGCGTATGTATTGGCAGTTGCACATAGGAGATTGCACAATTCCTCGTGTGCAGTGACCACATCGAGGCGCTCCCCTATTGGGCTGTGTTGCGGATTGGTGAAATGTCGTGGGCTGAGCACACCTGCCCGGACCAGTTAATGGATTGGCTCACCCTGGTGTTCCTTGAACACGACAATGACGTACTATTGGAACGCATTGCACATGAAGCTGCATGGGCATTCATGGACGAGTAACTACGTTCTTGCAGCCAAATCAGATTGTCACACACAGCACAGGTCCCAACACCTTGTTGCATCATGGGGAATGCTCACATATCTCACCACAACAGAGAACATGTCTGACTTCGTCTGGGCTCTGAATGCATGTGCTTGGAACTACACATGTGTACACACACCTGTGCAAGGTGATGCAGGTCCATCGTCGGAGCGACACAGCGTTGTTTGGCAATGTTACCAATTCGGACACACTGCTGGGGGTAGAGTACACACATGGCAGAGTAGCACGACATGTGAACCTGTCAGACCCTTTCACCTAATCACTGTCAGCAGAGCAGACAATCGGCACACTCCGGTGGCAGAGCACTATGCGGATCCCATGGGCAGTGAGTCGTGCACCCTCACACGGGGCAATGGGCAGACGCCAAACAACACATGATTTGTCCAGCAAGGCAAGGTGGGCTGAGACCGTTGCCATCCGTGATGATTGTTGTCCATTTGTGGCCCACCATTTCATGAAACTCAACATGTTCCCATGCTGCGTGTAAGTGTCTTAAGCACGTCCCTGCCTATTGTGGCTGTAGCCTTGTCCGTACTGACACGCACATGCCAATAAAGTCTATGCCACTCCACAGGTGTCTAACTGTGATGTGTGTTGATTACATTGTCCACTCGTGTGCTACAATGAGCATCGTCCCTACACAGGTATGAGCAGACTGACACATCTGCAATGGGGGTGGCTCCCTTTTTCAAGCTCCACCTCTGTGAGCCAGAAATTGTTTTGGGATAGTAGCTGGCTGACCTGTGCACTTACGTGACTTCAGCAATGTGAGTATGGTGTCCAACTTCTGACCATGTGGAGCAATGTCATATATCATAACAGAATGTGTCAACACAGATGTGTGTGAGTAGGTATGCAATGTGAAGTTCTGTTGTCACATGTGCTGTTGGACACCACTCCTGGGTTGCTACCAATTTGGTCATTCCTACACACAGCACTATTCAATACATGGACGTGTACCTACATTGGGTGGTTGTGAGATTGTTGTTGGTGTGCAATGGGGACACAGCTAGTACTCACCTTCACAGTCATCCAATTGGCCATGTGTCTCTATGGACGTTTCATGCGCATAGATGTCCATTACCAGGGTGTACCTTCATGTGCAATCATTGTCCCTACATCCAGCCATACTTCCATACGTGAGTGAACATAGTCATGAGACATCTGTGTGATTTAGAATGTTTTATTCACATTTAGGTGATTGACGGAGCTGGAGCTGTACATGGCCATCCAAGCCCACATTACGTGGAAGCCCAGTGGTGGGCCAACCAGAGTCCTTTGGGGATTGAAAAGTGACTCGGAAGAGGGAGAGTGCAGTCCGCAGCAGGATTGCTGTGTAATTGTCCAGCAGTGAAGATATGGCAGTCCGTGTCGGGGTACGGGGGAATGTTGCAGAGTGTTCCGGGGGTCAGTGGGAGGTATTGTCCCAGGGCATGATGCATAGGGCACAACCAGGCCGGGACAGGCCAGTTGGCGGTGATGGATGCTACAGCCTCCTTCCTCACACAGTAATTACCATCCCCATCTTACTCCCTGGATACGGGTTCTGTGTCCGGTGTGTGTGGCGGGGTGATGGCTGCATGCATCACTGTGTGTCACTGACACATCAGACTGCGAAGGCGATGGGGCAGCATCACTGTGCCACTGACATATCAGGGGTCGGAGTTGTGAGTGTCGATGTTCCTGCTTCAGTCATCTGGGACAGGCTCAGTGGCAGCAATGGCAAGATGATGAACCACAGAGCACTGAAGTTCCCAGCTACTACTCGCTGGTGTCCAGCCATGGCAGCTATGCTTCCAGCCAACATCTGCTCCATGGTCTCCATTGACCTCCGCATCTGTGCCAACTCTGTGCTGTCATCGCTGGTGCCTGTCTGACCAGACAGTACTTGTATTCGATTAATGGCCCCAGCGAGGTCAGCCAAGGTCTGTGGTGGAGCATGGTGTGTACAGGGGCTGTCCGATAGGGACTGTACGTGGTCCCTGATGGGACTCAGACACCCACATATGGCATCGAGTTTGGCTGCCACGAGCTCGAAACTCACCCGCAGCTGTTCAGCCAACTCCACCTGGCAAGCCCACACACGCTGTTGGAACTCCATGTATTGGTCGAGGGGATCCTGGGTGACAGCCGTGATGGTGGGTGTTTCCTGCTGTGTGGTCTGTGCAGGTGGTTGGGTCTCCTCGGGGCATCTGGCCTGCTGGAGGTGTTATTTGTCCCTCTGCAATGTAAAGGGGAGATGCAGGTTAACAGAGTTACACATGTATGTTGAAGATTTGCAGATGTTTCCATTCAGACTGCATGCCAATGTACATTGTGACCTTTTTGGTGGAGCTGGCTATTTGATGGCAGTCAGTGTGTTTTTCGACTATATGACGGATTTGTGGTAGTACCCGTACATTGTCATCACACAGTGTTAGGCAATGCCAGATGTGAGTGGATGGTTACTACGCACGTGCGGAACCTTTTGTGAGCCCTGTCCTGTGGTGTTGGTGTTGCACTTTGTGCCACATTGTCGTCATTGCTGATGTTCTGGGCTTGCTATGTATGTGTGTGCTGCATTGTGGGGGAGTTGCCCCTGCAGCTCTGATTTCGTGTAGCCTTCTCCCTTTGAGGCGGGGTGCCTTTGAATTGTGGGCCTTTCGGAGGGCTGATATGTTTATGACTTGGGTCATGTGTGCTCTCAGACAGATTTTGTGGCCTGGTGCATTGTTCGTCTGCTGCGTGTATTGTACGGCATATGTTGTGGGTGCATGTGGATATGTCAGAGTGTAACCTGCTCCTTTACGGATGTGATCCGCACTGGGCCACCTCCATGTCGAATCTTGGGCCCTGTCATGTTTTTGGGCTGCTGCCATGCTATCGGGCATGCAGTGTCACTTGCATAGTCAGTGTGGGTCACAGAGCCGCCACTTTGCTGGATTCAGCACATGAGCATGGGTCGGTTGTGATATTGGTGATAGGGAGGGGGGCCCCCTTTGTGCACATTGTGGTCGGGGGCCTACTTGGTGTTTCTATGTGTGCTGCAGTGTGCCAAGGCTATCAGGGACATGTTCCACGATCATTTGGGGTGTGCACTGTGCTACACATAATTGTGCATGTGTGCCATTGTGCCCATCTCCCCCGTCCCCCCAGTCCCTGGCTGTTACTCACCCTGTTACTGTTGGGTCAGGTCGTATCGAGCTGTGTCCAGGGCCCCAAATCCTGCCACCCTCACCACACTGCTGACTGTGGCCACCATTACCTCCAGCTCATCTAGCTCCTCCTGTGGCGCAGGGCTCCCACCTCCTGTCGCCGTTGCTGCCTTCCTGTTGGCGGTGAGTTTCTGTTTGGTTTGGCTGTGCACTTCATGCCAGCTCCTCTTGACCTCCTCGACACTCTGACTGCATTGACTTTGGTGACGATGGCCTGCCATATTTACATTTGGGTTGCCAGTGCCGCAGTGGAAGTGCCAAACAGTTGTTGATGGTGTTCTGTCACCTCCGTGACGATGATCCGGTCTTCCTGCGGACTGAACCCCGTCTTCCTCTTCCTCTTCTCCTTGCCGTTCCCCGAACACGGGGTTCCTGGCTTGCCCTCCGTGGGGCTTGTGGGGTTTGGGTTGTCCTCTGCACGCGGTCTGGCTGCCTCCATGGTGCTACGCAGTTTAAATTGGTTTTGGTGTTTTTCTTTCTTTCTTTTATGGTGCATTTTCCCGCCAGACGCGTGGGATTTGCAGGCCTGTGTCTGCTTTTTGCTGATTTTTGTACTGCGATTGGCCTCATCACATGATTTATTGCGTTTGCTTTTTCCGGTATGGCATTGATTTTTACGCTCACATTTGACGCGTTATCTGGTGATTATCGCATGCTACCGCCACGTTGTGGAAACTTGGTTGGCACGGCAACATTTTCCCGCGATAGGCTGTGATGTTGAGAGTTGCGTTAAAGTATTCTTGTGGTAGTTATCACACGTTCTTGTGAATATACTCCCAATTTCATATTATTAGGGTGTTCTGCTTTCCTCCCATTTCATTTGGCAACAACCTATATGGTTTTTAGCAGCAAAAATCAATGTGCATATTTTGTCTGTGTCAAAACAATAAGTATGTAGATTTGCCACTGCGACTAACCACCACATACAGTCATAAAAATAAATGAGACAAAATAATAAAAATTTGCAGTGTTTAATGTGCTTCTAAACAACACCTCAATACCAGAACCACTTGGACGCTTCATTTAGTTGAGATCCAGATGCGTTTTTAGGAAGGTAGTGACCCTGGCTTGCTATGTATGCTTCTTTGCATTTCTTGAAATATCAGTGTTTATTTGAAAAAGTAGATTTCTGTAAAACAGCAAAAGCAACAATAAAGGTGTGCATGCTGCACATCATAGGATGAAAATAAACACATTCCTCAGTCGGGTCTCTGACAGCAGGTGTGGATTAAAACAACAGTACAAGCAGTGATTTAAATGAACAGTCTTTGTTTCATTACATACTAAGAATACTAGCACCTCTCTGCACTGAGAGAGCACCTATCAATGGGAGAGCACCTTCACTGTTCAGTAGGAAGCAAGTGCTCCTGGGCAGCCAATATCTGCACTTCATCCATTTCAAGAACTGCCTGCAAGCACACTCTGGCTGTATGTGTGTTCATCTATGCATCGTGCAGATGCTCATTTCCCTCGCCAGATGTTTTTTTTGTAAACAGATTTAATTGCATTTGCAAGGTAACGTGACACTTCTAGCATCGCATTATAGTATCCATTGATGACAGTTGGTTAGCTCAATCCACATTGTGCTGTTGTACCAGTTCTTATTAAGTCTGCATTCAAAGTCGCAGAACTCCAACTACCCCACCTCCCCCCAGTTGAGTTGCATTCAGTTGTGGTCATGTGTCGGATATATCCTCTTCCTTGTCCATGGACTAGTATCACGTCAAACCTCCCAAGTGGGTCCTACTAATAATCTTCCAGAGGCAAGGTTTGTGTGGAACATTGGGGTCCCCCTAGGTATTTAGTGGGCAATAAGCTCCCAGATGCAGATATAGCTCTGGTTGTGGATTCTCCTGACTCAGGCTCTGGGTCTTTCATGCTGTCAACCAGCAATTCCCAAGCCCTGGCCACATCAGTTGAGCCTATCCCTCTACGAGCTTCTCTAAGCAAGACTCTCCCCTTGTAAACTGGCCATCTCTCCAATTCCTTTTCCCAAATTAATATTCTGGGCCCCCCTGTGGCCTTCCAGTGTCTCGTAATTTGCCTTTTAGCTAGGATGAAGGCCAAGTGCTGGAACTTACTTGTAACCTTAGGTTTGGAGGTGTGAGGGAACAAACCTATTATGCAGTGGGCTGATAAGCAAGGAATAGTCTTTTTGGTGACATCCTTTACTACACTAGTGACTTCCTCCCAGTAATTGTGTAATGCCAGGCATGACTATATCATGTGCAGTAACTCTATACCGATTTCCCAGCATTGTGGACATGCCACATCCTCCCTTTGGAAGTATTTATTATTGCGTTCAGGGGTAAGGTATGCCCTATGCAGAATGTGGAAGTTAATCAGTCAGAATTGAACATTTCTAGACACTCTGGGGGTTCTCTTGAGTTTACTCTCCCCATCATTATCATCTATGGGGGTACCCAAATCTTTCATCCATCGGTCCCTCAAAGTGGTTGGACAGTATCCTCTCGCATTGCCCTTTTGAGGCACGTGCCCACTTTAAACTTGTTCCCCACCATGCTAATATTTCTGAAGGCATTATGGTTTTTGGGCTCTGAGTTACAAGCCTTCCAGTGATCACCAAGGGCTGATGTCACTGCTCTGTGAAGCTGGAAGTGGCCCCAGGGGAGGTCCAATCCCCCCCGAAACTCTTCAAATAGGAGAAGCTCATCCTCTATGAAGAGCTCCCCTATCGTGGTTGCCCCCGCCTTTATAAAGTCCTCTATTACCCTCCACTGTCTTACATATGGTAGAATATTCAGCATTTTCATAGGTAAGTCTGGGGAGTAAGGGACCAGGCTGTGTGTCTTCTGGAGGCATCTACGCCAGCAGCATCTCACCACTTGGTCTCTCTAGTAATATCTGGTGGGACACGACCCACCTTTAACAGCACCCTCAGCGCAGTACTTCTAGGTCGGGTACAAAAGGCCCTAACGTGCGGTCCTTGCCACCCACTGCGTTAACCACTGGAGGTGGCCTGCCAGGTAGTAAGTCTCGAAGTCGAGGACGGCTAGACCTCCGCGCTTTAACATTGATAGAGCTACTGCCTTTCAGCCCGCCCCAAGATGAATGATACAATAAGAGAGTCCAACTAATCGAATCGGGTTCTCGGGATCCATATGGGCAAGGTTGTGAAGTAGTATAGTAGCCTAGGATGCGCTACTATTTTGAGGAGCACAACCCTTCCCGCTATGTACAGTGGTAGCGTTTTCAAAAAGTCCATACTGACTTTCAGGGACCTAATGGCTGACCCCACATTCCCCTCCCGCAAGTCAGTCTGGGGATGGAAGATCTTAACTCCTCGGTATGCTAGACAATGGGGTTCCCATTGGAGAGCTCCCGGGGCCTAAAGTGGGCCGTATCCTTCCGCAAGTGGGAATAGCCTGGATTACTGCCCATTGCCTGTGATTCCAGACAATATCCTGAATTCTGTCATCATTCTTCTGGCTCCCTCCAGGGTATGTCCCACATTATACAGAAAAAGCAATACATTGTCTGTGTATAGCACAATGTGATGGTGATACTTCCCTATTTGTAAGCCCTGGTATCTGCTTCCAGTCTGGGCCATTAGAATCAATGGGGTAAACCTAGCAAAGAGTCCGAGGACCTGGGTGTCAATATGATACAAAATACAGTGTTCCTAGACCAATCTCTCAAAAAATGAATAGTAATAATTCTAAAACTTAGCTGGTGGTTACAAGAAGACATTTGTATTTAACAATATAAGATGTGCAACAACCAATAATTTCAAAATGACAATCTGTGTTTATTTCATTTTACAAAACTCGATTTTGAAGCCAGAAAGATTCAGAGAAAAAGGGAGGAGATTACTCCCGAGAGGGGAACGTGCAAGGAAACGTGCTCAAAAGTGTAAAGAGTTACAAGGAAAATTCAAAAAGAGGGGGAAAAAGAATTCTCAAGCAGGTTCAAGGGGCATATATATATTTACAAAACTTTACATAGGACTGATAACACATAAACTGTCTTCATAACCTGGCCAGACCTAAAATATGTACAATTAATTCATATAGTTCTCAAAGGAGGGAGGGGAATTGATGGTCCAAGTTAAATGGGAGATAGCGCTGACGTTTCGATCCGACTTGACGGCACAGAGAGGGAATTTTCAACCTCAGCCACGCGGATCTTCCTCAGGACAGGGAAAAGGGGGTGGGGGCAAACCTACAAAATGGAGGATCGAATTAATCAAAAGTCTCAATGGTCAAGGGTTATAGAACCACCATGTCTGTCATTGTTACCCACCTCAGCAATAGGCGGGTGTCATTCGTGCCCAGTGTTACCACCTGAAAATAGGGCGAGAAGGAGGTGCACATCAGGAGAATATTGGACCAAAAATTATACCAAGGCAAATTGTAAACAAGGAGGGGCACTCACCCGCCTTGGAGTTGCGGTGTGGCGCCCGGAGATTTCAAAAAGGTCTATGGCGTGTGGTCCTAAGAATTCAAAATAACACCTATAATTTAACGGGGGAAATACATATGTGAAACTGTCATCAAACAGTTATGGGCCTGGCAACTCACCCGCTTACTAAAATGATCAGGGCCCAAAAATCAATGATGCACTTGAATGGGTGGCTGAAGAATCAGTGCAGGCCACAGTAAATTTAATTAAACCGAAAGGAAAGGGAAACAGAAACTAAACTAAAGAAAAAGGAGTTCAGTTTACCTCAGAGCGCAGCGTCAGCTCTCTCTCTTCTTCGCGGTAGGGGTCAAATGAAGACAGGCCCGTAGGAGAGTTAAATGGGCTTCCAAACGCGGTGATGTGACACCCGCGTATAGAAATCAACAGGCAGAAAACGGGCATAGAAAAAAGACGCGCCTAGAAGGAAGACTCCAAAACGAAGAAAAATACGTCTAAAACACTACTTTTACAAAGTACCCTACAAATCAACATTCTCGTGTACAGGTCTTCGACCTCCATCCAAATTCATCCCACCGACTCACCTTATATCACATAAGATTCTGGCATATGAGCAAGTGGTTATGCGGGACATTACTAAATCTCTCACCCAGCGGCAGTATGTCAGGTATAATGTTACCAAATCAGAACGTTTTGCTTTAACGTCACTCAGTAACAATGCCAACATAGTCATCAAGCCTGCCGATAAGTGGGGCTATTGTTATTCAAAACACGGAGGACTACACAAAAGAGATTATATCCCACCTGGCTATACAGGGCGACAACGAGAAACTCAGATCAGACCCTACGAGGTAATCAAGCACATCACCCTTGAAGGTTTAGAAGAAGGGTTTCTGAATGAACACGAGTTTGAATATCTCAATAATAAATACCCTAGGACACCCACCATATATACCCTCCCTAAAATTCATAAACAGATGTATGACCCTCCAGGGAGACCAATCATCACGGATTGTGGCTCCATTTTAGAGCCACTATGTAAATATATTGATGTATTCCTCACACCTATTGCGGAAAACAGCAGCATGTACTTGAGAGATACTATGCAAATGATACAGTTGGTGGATAATCGTTCTTATAATTGTGATTGTAACCTTCTTGCCACCATGGACGTTACATCACTTTATACGAACATCCCTCAGGGAGAAGCACTTACGGTAATGGAAAGAGTCTTAGAAAGTTGCCCAAGACCACACAGGGTTCCTACCAAATTCATTATTAAATTGTTAGGTGTTGCCATGACCAGTAACTTTTTCATTTTTCAGGGTGACTTTTACTTACAGACAAAAGGTGTCGCTATGGGGGCAAGTTTTGCGCCGAACATAGCTATTATTTACATTGACGATTTCAAACACACTCATGTCCTTAACGAACACAACCTCTTCAGTCAATGTATCGAACTATGGCGTCCGTACATTGATGACGTCTTATTGATATGACAAGGAAGTGAACACCAATTAAAAGAGTTCCACACCTGGCTCAATAACTGTTCTAATGATATCAAATTCTCATTAGATTTTAATGAATCATCAGCTAACTTCTTGGACATAACGATAAAAGTGGAACAGGACAAACTATACACGAGTCTGTATAGAAAAACAAGTGAACGTAATACCCTTTTACGTTATTCAAGTCATCATCCACGCAACATTAAGGATAATTTGCCGTTCGGTCAATTTCTAAGGTTGCGTAGGAATTGTTCCAAGAAGTAAGACTACTTTCTCGAGTCAGCAGAACTGATATCCCACCTGACGGACAGGACACCAATTACCAGGATCGGTTAGTATGTGTAACCACTTTTTACACTAAAAGCAATACCATCAAAAAGATTATAAACAACCATTGGCACTTAGTGGCTGATGAACTTGGTGGTCTGCCCTGTCTGATGCATGCCTTTAGAAAAGGCAAAAATGTGAGGGAGTATTTAGTCAAATCCCTTTTACCTACTGAACCTAGGATTTCACAAACGACCCTATGGAACATTCCATCTGTCAAAGGACATTTCAAATGTGGGCAATGCAAGGCATGTGCTATGGCCGGTGAACTCAAAACATTCACACACAACAATTACAAGCACACCTTTCAAGAGCACACAAATTGTAATTCTCTTGGAGCTATCTATGTCATATCCTGCCCCTGTACCTTTTTATACATCTACCAAACTATACAAAAGGTTAAGACATGCATTCTGCAACATTGCAGTCGTATACGTTGCCAAGTACAGGGAGCACCCCTCGTTGAGCACTTCACAACCTTTGGACACACACCAGAGAGTCTCCGGTGGTGGGTATTAGAGAAGGTTCGAACCAACCCAAGGGATGGAGATTTCTCCAGGGTTCTCAGCTTTCGTGAATTTAGATGGATACATTTGTTTGACACTGTAACAAGAAGATTAAATGAGTATGAGGAAATTACCAGACAGCTATCAGTACTCAGTAATGGTTGAACATTGATTGATAACTTCTTAAAAATGGTAGTGAGATGCACTGAGGTGATGTGCTCCTTTCGCCATTGTTGATTCATGCTGGACTTGGCCCTTTTTGCAGGGTCATCTCTAAACTTTTTCCTTTCTCCTAGCTTTTTCCAACATGGCGGTAGTGGTTTTAGGACTCTGGGCACTTTAGCGCTGCTGTCCAGTGTGAAGTGCATGCGCGCTCTGTGTTACATTGGGTGAGATTGGCCTGCCCTCCCATAGGAATGCATTGGGGGGGTTCCCTGATGAGTGTGTCAGTGGTAATCCCTGTTATGGGAGGAGCAGTGTGGTCAAGTTTAGAATGGTTGGAATAGTAATAATAAATGCTACGCAATGGTGTGCGCAGATTTATTATGACTATTTTAGAAATGCCACTTTTAGAAGTTGGCATTTCTGTGTGCTATGTGTCTGCCAGCCTGATGTGAATTGCATGTCTGGCTTTTGAGTGACAGGGGCTGGTGAGGTTTGTGTGGCTCCAGGAGGGGCAGGTTGAGTCAGCGCTAGGCTGAATGGGACATCTGCATTTGGAGTGGTGGGAGGAGAAGTCCCTGGTCCCTGAATAGGTCAGTGCCTGCCCTGTACAATGCTGGCTCCGCCCCCTGTGGTGTGTCTGATGGCAGAGCCCCATCTCTGAAAGGAGGGTGTGAACGTTGTAAGAAGAGTGCTCCAAAAAACCCCAGAACCAGTTGAGACTGGTTCCCCAAGACCTGTGCCAGGGCAGACAAAGGAAAACTAAGGATAAATGTAGGAGCTGTGACCCCATGTGTGCTGTGTTGTTCATGTGCTTGTTCTGACGCTGGGGGCTGCTGCTCCTGGGCTCCAGGAGGAACCGCCACAACGACTGCCTCCCTGCTGGAGGGCCCTGAGGTCTGGCCTCCCTGAGCCCAGCCTTGTGCCCCCCTGACCTTTTACCCAGGACTTCGCGCCTTGTGAGCGCTATACTGTTTTATCCCCCAAGGAAGAAGGACTTCAGCCTTGCCAGGGAAAGAGGAGCGTCTTTGCTTTGCAGCACTGCGCTGCACACTGCCTAGAAGGGAACCCCCGGCGTTGGGATACCCCCGCATCATGGTGTGCTTTAAGGCGGGAGCACACCCCGCATTTCTGCTGATTGGTGGGTGCCCACCCCGCATTGTGGTGTCTTTCAAGGTGGGTGCCCACCCCGCATTTTTGTGGTATTGGCGGCTGCCCACCCTGCATTTTGAGGACCGCGAGGATCAGCTGTGAAGCGCCGCCGCCGAGATCAGAGAAAACAGGAAGCCAGGCAGGCTGCCTGGTTGTGGGCGGGGCCTGGGGAGAGCCCTGTGTGTCCACAGAGATCCTGAGTGAGGAAGAGAGCATCCCAGGAGAAGGGGGAAGCCCTGTGTGCCACAGAAGAAGTCGGGAGCCGTGCGGGCTCCATTTCCACCACCGTCCCGTGCTCAGAGGAAGGCGGGCCCCCATATGCCAGTGGGCACCCCACGCGTCTAGCCAGAGGATCAGCAGAGGCCCACGGGAAGCCCAGATCGACTGAGACTTGGCTCCGTTAGGTTAGCTGGGCCTACAGGGCACATTGTCAACGTCGTGTTCCCTCATTGCACCTGGAGGCAGCTGCCATTACCAGGCCTAGACCTTCACGGGGGGGCCAGTGAGGTCTCCCCGCCCTCGGAAGCATTCTTGTGAAGGGAGTTGAACTTTGCCTAAGCCCTCACTGGTGGAAAAGGCACTACGGGGCGAGCCCAAGACGGGTTCCCAAGAGTTTATTGCCCTCCATGGTGTAGGCGGGCCCGTGGCCCGGAGAGGCTGCGAGGGGTGCCATCCTGACGGTTGCCTCACCAAAGATTAAGGTGTACCATATGTATGTATGTATGTATAGAGTATTTATAAAGCGCAGCAATCACCCAACGGGCATCTTGGCGCTACAGTACATGATATAAATATATGTGGCTAGGGGGGAGCGGAAACAGAGCAAATAGTGCCAGGAAGATTATTGAGCTCTAGGGAACAGCCATGTCTTAAGTTTCCTCCTGAACTGCAGAAGGTCATGCGACTGTCTGAGTTCCAGGGGAAGGCCATTCCAGAGCTTAGCTGCAGCAAAGCTAAAGGCTCTACCCCCTGACTTAACTTTCCGAACCTTAGGAACTTTTACCAAGTAGGCACTAGCAGAACGAAGACACCTGGTTGGTACATACCACGTGAAAAAGTCTTGAAGGGGTATGGGTCCTTGTCCATGCAGGGCCTTGAAAACCAGGCAAAGGGATTGAAACTGGATTCTCTGCGTTAGTGGTAACCAGTGAAGCTCAGCAAGAGCCAGTGAGCCTGATGACCGACGTGGTTTCGTCAGTGCCAATTTGGCCGCCATAGTCTGTACTCTCTGGAGACGTTCAGTCAAAAATTTGGGGGCGTCCAGCAGTAGAGCATTACAGTAATCTAGTCTACTGAGGATAATACCACCAGTGACCAGTGCTCTCGCCACCTCTGGAAGTAGTGGAAACATTTTCCTCAGAGCTCTAATCAGAGAAAAACAGGTCCCTACCACCTTATTGACGTGCGTTTCCAGAGTTAGAGTGGCATCAAACATAACTCCCAAATTGCGTACAGCTTTAGCCGGCGCCAAAGTAGGCGAAGATAGAGATGACCAGAGGTTTTCAGGGAAAGGGGGGGGAATCCTCCTGGTGGTGCAATAAAGAACCTCAGTTTTGCCTGAATTAAACTGAAGAGAGTTTGCTCTTAGCCATTGGGCAATATCTCGCATACAGTCATGAAAGGCTGTCAATTGGATAGAATGATTCCCCTCAAGGGAGAAAAAGATTTGAGTGTCGTCGGCATAATTTACAAGTCTCACACCATGCGTTTTTATGAGTCGGACCAGGGGTTGCATATAAATATTAAAAAGAATGGGACTTATTGCCGACCCCTGTGGAACACCATGGAGGACTTCAGAAAACTTAGACCGATACGGTGGAAGGGAGACCGCTTGACACCTATCCGATAAATAGGATCGAAACCAATTGAGGGCAATCCCAGACACCCCAATTTCTTCCAGTCTGGTCAGCAAGATTTCATGGTTGACCGTATCGAAAGCGGCAGACAGATCGAGCAAAATTAGAATACCTGATTGCCCTCTGTCTGCCCGCATCCGAAGATCATCCAATACGGTCACAAGTGCAGTCTCGGTTCTGTGACCAGGTCGAAAACCAAATTGGACATCATCCAACTTAAAGCATGGTCCATGGTGCCGGGCTGATTACATGTATGCCGATAATGTATCATGCCCTGCTGAGGACGTATAGGTCTATAGTGGGCCTAATGTGATTATCATGCTGGCATAATGTGCTTGGGTTCTGGTGCACAGGATTGGTTGTGGTAATACACTGTCCTACCGTTGATTAGGTAGTGACATTTGATGCTATACTGTTGCTGGTTGTGATGGTTATGCCTAAGAGGGGCTGATGTAATTATGATGTTCATGCTCATGATTCTATGACAGTGGCCCAGTTGGCCCTGTAGTGCATATAAGCCTCATGTGTTTATGTTTAGGATACTGTTGCCAGTAGAGGCTGGTTGTTTTCACTCATTCTGTGATGTGATGCTTAGGCCTAATGTGATGCCCAATGCGTAAGGTGTTATGCCTGTATTGTGATGCCTAATGTGATGCTATGGTGCTTATGTATAATGTATGTATGCCCCTGATGTTTAGGCAGGATATTTTTTATACTTAATGATAATGTGATAATGCTTAGGTCATTATTGTACCAGTAGTTACTGGTTGTGTGTTATGTTTATTACCTACTTTCTGATGGTTCTGACTGTGGCCCGATTGGCCCGGTCCTGTATATAATCCCATGTGAATATTGCCAGTGCCAGTTGGCACAATGTAAATGTGTGATTATGTTTCTAATGTGTTTTTGATAATACAAAGGCTATTTTTTATATAACCTTGTGTGGAGTTTCTTTTGTAGTGTGCCTAGTGTGTTGCAGCTGTGTGTGTGTGTGTGTGTGTGTGTGTTGCGCAAACGCTTTACACATTGCCTCGGGGATAAGCCTGACTGCTCCCTTGCCCTGACTAGAGTGGTGGTTTCTGCCTGGCTTAGGTGCAAGCCCTAGCCAACCAGAAATCCCATTTCTAACAATTTGTATTCAGTGGTGCTCCACTATCAAGGAACTGTTTACATACCAACACATATGTCATTGCTCGTTTTCCAATATTGTTTGATTGATTGTCATAATTATTGTGTTAACAATTGTTTGTTTTACGTTCTGTATATTTATATGTTTGTAAATATTTGTACACTGCAAGAAAAGATAATAATATGTGATGTGAGCGAAGTGTCCACGGTCATTTTTGCATATACGGACCTGCACTTCACTCTACCTGGCTTGAGTGTTAGGTAGTTATTTTCCACATCAAGTTACTGTATTCAACTGCCATGCCAGCATCTTGCACAATGGAGGCCAGGTGGGTCAATTGTTCACACGGAATTGAAGACGACCCGTTCGGGAGTCTTCCTTCTATGAACGTCTTTTTTCTATGCCGGTTTTTCCGCCAGTTGATTTCCATACGCGGGTGTCACGTCACCGCGTTTGGAAGCCCATTTAACTCTCCTACGGGCCTGTTTTCATTTGGCCCCTACCGCGAAGAAGAGAGGGAGCTGACGCTGCGCTCTGAGGTAAACTGAACTCCTTTTTCTTTAGTTTAGTTTCTGTTTCCACAAGACGAACCTCTAATAAGGTTTCCCTTTTCTTTCAGCTCAATTAAATTCACTGTGGTCTGCACTGATTCTTCAGCCGCCCATTCAAGTGCACCATTGATTTTTGCACCCTAATCATTTTAATAAGAGGGTAAGTTGCCAGGCCCATACCTGTTTGATGACAGTTTCTCGTATGTAATTCCCCCGTTAAATTATGGGTGTTATTTTGAATTCTTAGGACAACACGCAATAGACCTTATGGAAATCTCCGAGCGCCACACAGCAACTCCAAGGTGGGTGAGTGCCCCTCCTTGTTTACAATTTGCCTTCATATCTTTTTTGGTCCAATATTCTCCTGATGTGCACCCCCTTCTTGCCCTAATTTCAGGTGGTAACACCGGGCATGAATGACACCCGCCAATTGCTGAGGTGGGTAATAATGACAGACATGGTGGTTATATTAACCTTGACCATTGAGACTTTTGATTAATTATATCCTCTATTATGTAGGGTTGTCCCCACCCCCCTTTCCCTGTTCTGAGGAAGACCTGCGTGGCTGAGGTTGAAAATTCCCTCTCTGTGCTGTCAAGTCGGATCAAAACGTTGACGCTATCCCCCATTTAATATGGACTATCATTTTGCCTCGCTCCTTTGAGAACTATGGGGCCTATGCATCAACAATGCCATTTGCGATTCCTTATTAGCGAAAAATAAGGAATCGCTAATAAGGAATAGCAAAAGGCTATGCATGTAGGAATCGCTATTCAAATAGCGATTCCTTAATATTCCTTATTACCGAATCGGTAATACCGAATCGGTAATAAGGAATACCTACCCATTCATTCCTATGGGCTTGGAGGCCCATAGGAATGAATGTAAAGCCAGTCTGTATTAGCGATTCGGTATTACCGAATCGCTAATAGCGGGAGCACTTTCAAGGGTGCCAGGGTGTCAAAAGGACACCCTGTTGCACCCCTGAAAATGATATGTGCACATATGTTGCACACACACATGCTCTAAGGGCATGTGTGTGTGCAACATGAAACTTTGAAAAATGCACAAAAGTGCATTTTTCAAAGTTTTTGCAAATTACCATGCAGTTCATCTTCATGGTAATTTGCTCCCCCTATTAGCGAAATCGCTAATTTTATAACTTTGATGCATTGCATTTAAGGAATCTCACTTTGGGATTCCTTAAATGCAATCGCTATTTAAGGAATCGGTATTTAAGGAATCCCTATTTAAAGAATCGCTATTTAAGGATTCCTTAAATAGCGATTTCTGCTTTTGGGTTGATGCATTGGGATTGGGTATTTTTTCCTTAATACCGGGAGCTATTACCGAATCGGTATTTTACCGACTGGATTTTGGGTTGATGCATAAGGGTGTATATGAATTAATTGTACATATTTTAGGTCTGACCAGTCTATGAAGACTGTTTATATGTTATCAGTCCTATGTAAGGTTTTGTAAATATATGCCCCTTGAACCTGCTTGGGAATTCTTTTTCCCCCTCTTTTTGAATTTCCCTTGTAACTCTTTACACTTTTGAGCACCTTTCCTAGGACGTTCCCCTCTCAGGAGCAACCCCCTTTCTTTTTCTCTGAATCTTTCTGGCTTCAAAATCGAGTTTTGTATAATGAAATAAACACACATTGTCATTTTGAAATTATTGGTTGTTGCACATCTTATATTGTTAAATACAAATGGTTTCTTGTAACCACTAGCTAAGTTTTTGAATGCTCCAAGTGTCTATCAACTAGAAAATAATTATTATCATTAATGTTTTGAGAGATTGGTCTAGATCCAGTCTGTGCCAGGCTGGTCTGGGACTCCATTGCCAAGGCAAACTGCAATGAGGCAAGGGGGCAGCCCTGTCCCCTCCCTCTATCCACTCTGTACTGTTCGGAGATTGTTCGACCCATCTGAACTCTGGACAAGGTATCTGTACAGAGCAATCAAATCCCTTCCAGGAAGCCCCCCCAGTGGCATTCGCTCTATAACGTCATACACAAAACCCCATTCAAGGCTATCAAAGGCCTTTTCTATGTCTGTCAGCAAGACAGCTATTTCCCCCTTGCTAGGGTCGTGGGCTTCAATATGGACATAAGCCAGTGTATATTAAGTGCTGTGTTTCGGCCCGGATTGAATCCTGCTTGGTCAGGATGTACTAGGGTAGTCATGAATGGCAGGAGACTTGCAGCTAATATTCGTCAGTATTTTAAAATCTAGGTTGAGCATTGACAGATGTCTGTATGCTCTACAATCAGAAGGTGATTTACCAGGTTAGGGGAGCAGTGTTCTAGCCGCTTCATTTAGCTCTACTAGTTTAGGGCTAGCTCCTCTAGGTATACAGCATAAAATTCAACTGGGACCCGGTCTGTGCCCATGATTTAACATTCCCCTAACCAGATGTTGAATGGTTACACTGGCTTTTATCTTACAATCTGTATAATTTTAAACCAAAGAGAAGGCACCTCAATTACTATGCTTACAGAACTCCAAACAGACCAGTGACTAGTGAATGCTCTCAAATCCCAGTATCTGTAACATTAGTATCCACTTTGGGCCCAATGTCCGGGAATCATCTCAAACCTTTGAGATGTATGCATTTAAGATTGATTCCCATAGAAAACATTTAAGTGGAAGTCTTAGATTACTAAAAGTTTGTGCTGGAACTCATGTGACCGAAAGGAGTGCAAGATAGTGCAAGGCAGTGCAAAAAACATCTATAATCAATTTTTAAAAACTATTTTGTGCTGAAAGTTGACCCTTCTACAGAGCCAAAAAGGGTTTTGCTAACCCTCTTTTTATTAATGCAAATGCGGTGTGTCTTGGGTGGGACAGCTCCAAACTCTATATTTCGGCATACTCCCAAATCAACTAAAGTAGCGTGATCTCCTAATATACCCACGTATAGTGTGTGCTTCGCAATAAAGCATTCATCTTACATGTCTGACTCCTGTGCAGTGGAGTGCCTCTATTGCCAGTCCTTTGCTATGCAATACAGGCTCACCTTTTCACAATAGCACAAGTAAAAGCTTCACTCAAAACAGCCTTTTTTAGAGCAAGCACCACCTATGATGTAATTGGCAGGCACCTCGTGCTAAATCTGGTGCTGCACTATTTTTGGTCCTTCACACAACAAGCATTGGGCCTCATTTACAAGCCCCTTGCACCCCTGCTGTGCTACTCTTTTTTGACGCAGCGGCGGTGCAATCAGTGCTCCACACTTCTCCTTATCTACAAACTGATGGTTTGGGTCCAATGCGTCAGTTTGTAGAACCCTGCATCACATTATACCTGCACCAGGTATAATCTATGCAGGGTAGGCGTCCCCACGCAATAAAAAGCCACGTAGAACTGGCACAGTGAAATTTACAACATCGCACTGTATTACTCTATGACTTCACTGTGTCAAATTCCTTACGCCTGCTCAGACCAGGCATAAAGAATGATTCAGGGCTTTAACAAGGGACTTGTCTATGTGTTCTGACGCATTACTGAAGTTGTGCCAGTTTTATGACTAACTCCATCAATGCGTCACTTTTTGCTCCAACAGATGTGTCAGAAGTTCTGACACATCTGTTAATTCTTGCACCATCGAGCCTTCTACAGCAACATTTGGTGCAGGCGTGAGGAAACTGAGGCATTGATGCGTCAGTTTCTTATAAATGAGACTCCTAGTGCTGCACTTTTTCATGCAGCACTCCACTGAGTAAATAGCAGTAAATCTGGGATGTAGTTATGTAAATAACAATTAACCCGAATGTCTGGCCTGAAGCCATCTCTCATGGACACCCATGCTCTGTAGGAGCATTAGAAGCTATTGTTGAATCATGCATGTATTAGTTTCATTCCCAGCAACTATGGGGGTCCTGAAAAAGAGGATGAGCAACCCGATAGCAAAGCATAACATGACAAAGTATATCACGTCAAAAGTATAATATTTCAGAAATTATGCATTTCGATGCGCTGATTGTAGGAAAAAGTCTGCCAAGCAAAAGAAAGTAAGACAAGACTGAACATTAATGGAAGTCATTTAGAGGTCCCAAGTGGTTGCTGCTGCAGCCCCTGGCTTCCTCCATGCAACCCTTGACACTGCCTTTACTACCCCTGGTCTTAAAGGTGGCAATATCAGTGCTAAAAACACGGGGGCAGTTGCGCACTCCTTGATTTCTGGTC